>NC_086016.1:32989908-34259408 GCF_028858775.2 Pan troglodytes
GGATGGTCCAGTCCCTACCCTGCAAGGCCATTGAGGGGCCACAGCGTGTCTGCACACAGAAGGCATTCCATCAGTGAGAATGGCTGTGTTCCTGCAGGGAGATCGGTGAAGGGGAGCCTCAACTGTGACATTGGGTCTTTTGGCAGACTTTGTTTTTGTTTGTTTGTTGTTGTGTTTTGGGTATTTTTGTTTTGTTTTGTTTTTTGAAACAAGGTCTCATTCTGTTACACATGCTGGAGTGCAGTGGCACGATCACGGCTCACTACAGCCTTCACCTCCCTGGGCTCAGGTGATCCTCCCACCTCAGCCTCCTGGGTAGCTGGGACCATCAGCATATGCCACTATGCCCGGCTAATTTTTCTATTTTTTGTAGAAGACAGACTTTTATCATGTTGCCCAGGCTCTTTTGGCAGAGTTTGGACAGAAGGTGGCATTGGGCTGGCCCTCAAAGGGGTGGGTGGGGCAGGACCTCTGGTGGGGGCAGATATGAGAAGGTTCCATGCAGTGGGGACATGGCGGGAAAGGCCCCAAACAGGAGCGCTCAGGCCTTTGCAGGGAACAGGGGACAGATTGGTGTGGCTGGGGGATGGGCATGAGCAGAGAGCAAAGTGAGGTTGACTGGACAGGGGTGATTGGCTTGGGGTAGGCCTGCGATGCTGAGAAAGGAGCCCAGGCTCCATTCTGGGGGCCTCTGTGCCCAGAGAGCAGTTTCCACATCTCCACCCAGCAGAGCCCATCCTTCCCTGCACACCACAATGTAGGGAGCTGGCGCCCTGCATGCAGGTGGGTGCCTGTAGGCCTGCCGCCTCCAAAGCCCAGTCCCGGCCCTGCCATTCAATCTGGGCTCTCTTTACTGTCCTTCCCACTGACTCAGGTGGGCCCTTGCCCACCCCACCCTGGGAAGGCTGGGCCAGGATGGGGCAGGCACCTCACCCCGGCCAGGAACAGAAACGGGCACCATCTCGGGGACTGATGTTTTTTGAATGGCGCTATCCACCCTGCCCTGCTCGGCCTGGCTGTGCAGGCCTCTTGGTACCATGTCTGTTCGTAATGACCATAACAACTCTATTTTCTTCCACAGATGACTCTGGGGACGACGACGAGGCTGCCAACCCAGCCGACAAGAGCGAGCTGCACCACACCCTGAAGAATCTTTCCCTGAAGTTAGATGACCTCAGCACGTGCAATGACCTCATCGCCAAGCACGGCGCTGCACTCCAGCGCTCCCTGACAGAGCTGGACGGCCTCAAGATCCCATCTGAGAGTGGGGAGAAGCTGAAGGTGGTGAATGAGCGGGCCACCCTCTTCCGCATCACATCCAATGCTATGATCAACGTGAGTACCCACCCCCACCACCCTGGCACGGGGCTCCCTGGCTCCAGCCCCGGGGTCCCTCAGTGGGTGACCAGGGTCAGCTTGAAGGGTCAGCGTTCCATTTCCTGCAGTTCCACGGTGTTTCCCAAAGCCAGCGCCCCCCAGCTAGCTTCCGAGTTCTCAAATCATCTCCTTCACTCGGCCGTCGTTGGGCAAGGACATTCTTCTTAATTGTCTGGAGGAAACTGGAGTTGGTTGTGGACTCTGGTGCAGTCTGCAGTTACTTACTTCATGCCTCGATAAGGAAGGTCGGGGCCCCAAGTTAAGTAGCTAGCCCAGCAGGTCAGTTCTGCCCACACAGTAGGGACACAGCTGCCACACTGGCCCTCAGTGGCTGCTACTCCTCCTCCCTGGGTTCACTCCCCAGATGCAGTGGGAGCAGACGCTGTGCACAACAAGGGGAGGGTATGGTGGGGGGCTGCAGTGGAGGGCTCCCTGAGCTAGAAGAGCCTCAGAGCTGAGCCTGCCGAGGTCGTGCCAACCTGATGGTAGACAAAGCGGGTAACCGCAGTTGTAAACTAAGCAGTCAGCCGCTCATCCCGGCTCTGGAAGCCACACGGCTAGGACTGGGAGCCAGGAGGGTGTCTCGATGGTGGTAGGAGGATAGTGCTTGGCCCTGCTTCCCTCTTTCTGTCTGGGGAGTGTTCCCCAGAAGTGTGCGTGCTCCTCCAGGCCTCCACCCTCCAGACACAGGTCTGACTGCAACAGCCTCCTCCCAGGACAGTCCCCCAGGGCGGCACATCTAGGCCAGGGGTGCAGTTGTAGGAGCTTGGGGTGGCCTGCTGGGAGTAAGGAGACCAGAGCAGAGGAGCTGTACAGAAATGGAGGCCACTACAGAGGAAGAAGTGAGGTCCAGAGAAGGGGGTTCAGGAGAGTCATCGTGCTGGCTGGGGACAGTGGGCAGTGCTGGTGCCCGGGTGACCTCCAGCTGGGGGACCCAGCCCCCAAACTAGGAGGTTAGACCAGGGCCGGACTGGGAGCTGGGACCAAGCTCCAGGCCCCACAAGAAATGCAAGGGCAGGGTGGGAAGATAGAGGCTGGAGCTCACTACAGGCCAAGAGCCCAGGCTAAAACCTGGGCATCCAAGACCTGCCCCAAGCCGGCTTCACTGGCCTGTTGGCAGCATGATTGTGGGGCAGAAGGGCCACCCCACCACCCATACCTGCCCAGATATGCTCAGGCTCAGGCCTGGAGCACCCAAATGCAGCCTTGGGAATCCCACCCTGGGGCCTGAGGCTGGGCGAGGTGTGCCCCCCTTCCCGACTGCTGGGAAACTCAGCCTGCAGGTGCCCACCCGCCTCAGCTCAGCAGGTGTGTGCACCTTGTCCATCCCAGATCCCACAGTGCTGGGGGGTGGGGGGCAGTTGGCCCCATATGCCAAGGATGCTGAGAGGCTGCTGGGCCACCCTGCATGTTGGCCCCATTGTCACCTGCACTGTTTTCCTACATCCACCCTCTCAGGCCCACTGTCCTCCTTACAGCCCACAGACCAGATTGCTGTACTTCTACCAGGGACACTCACAAATGTGAAGCACTGAATGACATAATAATGCGTTTGTATTTCCCTGTCCCTCCCAGAAGCCACTGCCCGAGGCTTCCCAGGCACTGCCTCCCTACCCGAGACCAAAACTGCTTTGTCTTGAATAAGCAGTTTTGGCTTTTCCGAGATAATGAGCGTCTCAGCTGGCTGCCGTCTTGCACAGTCTTTTATCAGACATCAGAGGCTCATCTGTGTTTACGAAGCCATCAGAACAGCTCCAAGTTTAAGTGCCTAATGAATTGTTTTATGAGAAGCACAACCCCCTGGGGTTGGTCACGATTCCTTTCTGCAGCTCCGGCATCCGGGGAACATGGCGGCAGAGTCAGCCCTGAGTGACGGAAGCTGTGCCCTGGGCTGGGTTCTGCCAAACCTGCTGGTGTTAGCCTGCCATGAGGGCCCCTCCCCAAGCTCCTGCTGTTGAATCGGGGCAGGGAGGGCAGGAGTGCAGTGCTGCTCCGACAGACTGTGCTTGTAGCCCAGGCTAGCCCAGAGGCTTGTGTTTCCCCTGGGGACCCTTCCTGACAGCCACTCCTCGCCTGGCAGGAACCGGGGTAGTTCTGGAAAGGCTGTTTGCGTGGCTCTCAGACACCAAGGGTTCAGCCCCCACTGTGTGCAGAGGAGCCATGTAGGCAAAGCCGGCCACTTGCCTGAAGGTCGTGGGATACAGGCATTCCCACCCTTGGCCAGGCCTTGGCTTTGGTACCTGTTAGGAGAAGGTGTTGGACCAGGGCTCTGTAACTAGAACATCCATGCTGCTCCCACCTCCAAACCTCCAGGGAGCCTATTCAGGCACCAGACCACTTACCCCTTCCAACAGCCTGGTTAGCACCTTGAGGGATTGTTACTGTCAATGTGGAAACTGAGGCTCAGGGAAGTCACCAGCATAACCCAGCTGGTAGGTGGCCATGCCAAGATACATGCAAACCCAGGTCTGTGTGGCCTGCAAGAGAAGTGATGGCCCTCATTCTCTCATTACCTCAAAGAGGTAAGGGTGACCTCCTTGGAGGGTTGCAGAGGCCCCCTCCTGCTGTGGCTACACACCAAGGCCAGGATGCGGGGCAGCCTCACTTGCACCCTGGGCGGGATCCCAACCTCAAAGATCTCCGTGAGTCCCTAGAGTGTCTTACTTTTCAGCTTCAAGGTATCCTCTGGTCACCATGGCTGCAGCCCCACCAGGGCCCCTCCTGGGAAGCCAGGGACTTGGATATGGAAGCCACGCACCGCAGTCCCCAGAAGGTAGAAATCATCACCCCCAATCTCTTCTGATCTCACAGTGAGAGGGAGCTGCTTCTCCCACTGTGGGGGCCCCACTGCAACTCCATCCCACTCCCCAGCCCCACCCTGACTGTGATGTGTGCGGGGATGCTCCTAGCATCCCCTAGCGCCCGTGCCTGCATTAGGGAAATCTCTACTGCCACTGGCTCCTCGGACAGGGCAGACCCTCTTCCTGGTGAAATGCTGTGTGTTTTCCACTTTGTGGGCTCTGATTGAGCCGGATCGTAGAAGTGGAGCCTAAAATGAGGGATGGCTGGCCAGACAAAGCCCACATGGAGGGTGTCCTTCACAGTGCGCTGGGGCAGGCAGCTCTCTTCCTACAGGGACAGGCTGGCTGCTCCATCTTCACTTTTCCCCAAGACCACAAAGAATCTGGGGTTGTTCCGGCTTCAGGAGAAAAGTCAGGGTGGTTGGGTGTGGTGGCTCACACCTGTAATCCCAACACTCTGGGAGGCTGAGGTGGGTGGATCACTTGAGGCCAGGAGTTCAAGACCAGCATGGCCAACATGGTGAAACCCCGTCTCTACTAAAAATACAAAAATTAGCTGGGCATGGTGGCACGTACCTGTAATCCCAGCTACTTAGGAGGCTAAGACAGGAAAATCACTTGAACCCAGGAGGCAGAGGTTGCAGTGAGCCGAGATCGCACCACTGCATTCCAACCTGAACGACAGAGTGAGACTCTGTTTCAAAAAAACAAAACAAACAAACAAAACTTAGCCAGACATGGTGGTGCATTCTTGTAGTCCCAGCTACTCAGGAGGCTGAGGTAGGAGAATCGTTTGAACCCAGGAGATGGAGGTTGCAGTGAGCCAAGATCACGCCACTGCACTCCAGCCTGGCAACAGAGTGAGACTCTGTCTCAAAAAAAAGAAAAAAGAAAGAAAAGTCAGCTGATTTCTAAATTTCTTTCAAGTTTGGGAAAGGACATTGATATCATAAGCCTTTAGGTCCTCAGCTCCTAGAAGGGCAGGGAGGGAGGGGGGGGGGGTCCTCTGGATGATTCCCGAGAGCCCAGGACCCGCGGCTAGTGGTGCAGGCCCATTCCACGCACCGTCTGGTCCTCGCAGGGCGCTGCAGCCATCCTCACCTCATATCAGGAATGGCTTCAGCCCCAGGGGTTTGAGGGAACAAGGTGCTCAGAGGTGGTTTCTGGATTGGGAATCTGGAACAGCAACGCTGTGTTTCAACCCCCCACGCCTTTACCAGTGCTGTACCTTCTAGAACACCCCTTCCTCACCCTTCAGGTACTGGCAGCTCCCTTGTCATCCTTCAGAACCCCACAGGGACATCACCATGGCTTTCCAAGGCCTCTCTTGGGCAGCCGTCCTCCTGGCTGGGACCCCAGCTCCCAGGCATACGACCACGTGGCACTTAATCCATTGTTTCAACCACTCCCCACTGGGCTTTGTGCTCCCTGAGGTCAGGCTGAGTGTCTTACTCACGGGTGTCCGCAACAGTAGCCCCGTGGGAGTGCCAGTGAGTGATGTTTCATAGTGGGTCTTGTGTCTCTAGATAAAGCACTCCAAGTGGCCCACGGCTCACATTTACCTGTGATGTTACCTATTACAAAGCTCTTCTAGTCCCATTTTCTCACCTGAACAAGGTCAGTGAGAAAGTGGAGGCCCAGCCCCGAGGCCTCAGCCTGCCGAGGTCACCCCTGCACTCCGCACCCCCCTGCACTCCCCTTCCAGAGGGATCACCTGGCCCAGAACAGCATTTCGTGGCATTAAATTGTATGGGCAACCACACTTTCCATGTGCATGCCACACTGGGCTCCTAGCCTCCCTCTGCCTTGTGGCATTTTGATTGGCAGGGTTCTTTGTTTGTTTGTTTTTTTTCTTTGAGATGGAGTTTCGCTCTTGTTGCCCAGGCTGGAGTGCAATGGCATGATCTTGGCTCACCACAACCTCGGCCTCCCAGGTTCAAGCTATTCTCTTGCCTCAGCCTCCTGAGTAGCTGGGATGATAGGTATGCACCACCACACCCGGCTAATTTTGTATTTTCAATAGAGACGAGGGTTCTCCATGTTGGTCAGGCTGGTCTCGAACTCCCGACTGCAGGTAATCCGCCTGCCTCGGCCTCCCAAAGTGCTGAGATTACAGGAGTGAGCCACCGCGCCTGGCCCTGGCAGGGTTCTTTCTAGCCGGACTCAGAGGGTGTACTTTGTGGGCCTTGGAAGGACCCTCTGGGGTCAGCATCTGAGTAAGTCAGCAGCCCCGTCATGAACTCAGGGCAACCCCTCTCTCATCACACAGCTAGGAAAGCCCTGCCTGATGGGCATTTGACATCAGACCTTAGCAGCTGCCTCCTGATCCCTGCCCAGGCCTGTGCCAGGCAGGGACTCGCAGGGAACAGGCAGTCCAGCAAACTCTTAAAGTGACAGGCTGCCAGGCATGTGCTCATCAGTGTGACCTGTTCTAAGATGACCCAGGGCCGCCAGCTCACATGCCCACTTTTGAAGGCCAAGTTTAGGGAGAGCCCGGGAAGGTTCCCAGTTGGCAGAGAGGCAGATTCCTGTCCAGCTGACCACAGCCCAGCAGGAAAGCCAGGGCAAGCCTTGGCTGGGCCTACAGAGGGCCGAGGCAGCAGACACAGAATGGGAAGTAGGCTTTCTCCCAGGCAGAGAAGGAAAATATTACTATTTTCCCTTCTGGGCTGTCATCGTGCGCAGGTCTTTCTGCTCTGGCCGGGATGGGGACCTGCACCGGTTTGGCTCTGAAGCCCCCCTCCTCTGTTATTCCCACCTGCCCACCCAGTTATCCTTCCTGGGCCTCTGGACAGTTCTCCAGTCATGGTGGGCCCGTGGGCAGGACTTGGTCATTGGGCAAGGCTTGTCAACTGTGTGGGTGGTGGCCTCACCGCCCCACTGCCCTGGAAAGGAGAGCAGACTCCTTGCCGTCCCCCTCAGGGAACCTGGAGAGATCAGCTTGGCTCTTGGCTTTCAGCCATGAGAGAGAAACAGGGTATGGGGTTCACACGATTCCTGAGCATCTCTGGTGGGCCCAGCAGCCTCTCCCGACCCGTTCCCCACAGGCCACCTGTCCCTGGTTGCGTCTTCCTGCCCTGGTGGCAGTTCCCCCAACACCCATGCCCCAGCTCCTAAGGACTGGGCTATGAGGGGCTGGGACAGGCCCTGCCAGTGGGGAGCCAGGATGGGAAAGGGGATGAGTGTTCCATGCATTGCGTGGCATGCCAGACATTCTGCATGCACCTCCCCTGCCCCCACTCTGCAGGCTTACGCATGGGGAGACCAAGGCTGAGGGGCTCAGGATCCCAGCTGAAAAGGATACAAGCCCATGCCTTCCTGATTCCAGAGCCCGCTACACTGCTGCATTATGGTAGAGAAATAAACCTGACCCTCCCCTTGATCAGGGTCAGGAGGTCAGGAACACCTCCCCTGTCTACCCTCACCCTGCATCCCTGTCCTGGCACCACTGACCACCCACCT
This sequence comes from Pan troglodytes, assembly GCF_028858775.2. Lineage (NCBI taxonomy): Eukaryota > Metazoa > Chordata > Mammalia > Primates > Hominidae > Pan > Pan troglodytes. The sequence goes on from NC_086016.1 coordinate 32,997,549, forward strand.
TCTGCAGGCCTGCAGAGTCTCACAGATCTTTCCACTGCAGCATCTTCACCCTGTCCTTCCTGCAAGGGCAGGACGCAGTATCTCTCACAATCCCCGTAGCCCTGTAGCCTCTCTGCCTGGCTCCGAGCCCAGCACATGGGAGCCTCGGCAAATGAGAGAGAGGGAGGAGGGTGGGGAGAATATTGTGAAAAATCACAGGAGCAAATGAATGAATCGCTTAGTGTCTGGCAAAATTCCCTAGTGGGTAATTTTTTTTGACTCTGATAAAAGCTAGCCTAGCAGATCCGTGCTTGAATTACTTTTTTGGGTAACTGTGAATTCTCCTGCCATTTAAGAGAAACCCCGCAGGACTATTAAATGACTTTGGTTTTTAGAATGAGTCTTGAACCATCACGTGCCTGCCCACAGGTGCTCGGCCGGGCATGGGGTGGGGACATTCTCCCTCATAGCAGCGTCCTCCCTGAGCACCAGGGTATACCTTGTACAGTGGCACTGCCTCTGTCACTTGGCTTAAGGTGGAGAATGATTGAGTTCGTACATATTACAAGCTCATGCTTGGAGTGTTAGCATCCGTAAAGTGAAAAAGCCGCGGGAGCAGGTTCCGTCTGCAGGCCAGGGCAGCAGAGCAAGGCTGGGGCGTGCTCTCCCCTGCAGTCCTGAGCCCCCTGGGTGGGCTGGCAGCTGGGCTCCATCCTGCTTCTTAGCCTGTGGGCTTGTTCCTGCTGCTGTCCCTCCAGTCCCTGCAGGCGGGGCCCAGGCAAGACAGACTGCACCTGACTCGACCCCCATTCCTGAACTTGGAAGGCTCCTCATAGTTGGTCACTCATGCTGGGCCTAGGACATGGTCCTTCTGACCACATGACCCCCTGTGGCACTTGGGAACCTTGAGCTGTGAGGGTGAACACAGCCCCAGCCTTGTGGGCCCCGCACCCTCCTGTGGGAGCTGTAACCACATAGGTGATAGGGGATGTCAGCGGCAAAAGGACCTTTAGGGGAAAGAGCCAGTGAGGTGGGATGGGGTGAAAGGCCACAGGTGGAGACAGGCTGGGGGCTAAGCAGGGGCACAGGTGCCAGGCACCCTGGAGTGCGCACTGGGAGCCACAGGAGGGGAGGTTGGAGTGAAGAGGAGGCCAGTCACAAGGGACCTTGCGCTGACAGTGTTCTGCTTCCACTTGAAATGAGACAAAGGACTCAATGCCAAGTGACTCAATGCCAATGTCAATGACTCAAGGCCAAATAAAATGATCCCACGTGCATTTTAGCAAGACCCCTCTGCTGTTTGGAGAATGCGCTATCCGTGAGGCAGGGGCAAGTGCTCGGAGACCCTTCGGGGGCCCCTTGGGCAGAGAAAGTAGAGCTGGCGCCCGTGAGAGTGGGCAGTGCTGCTCTGAGCTGAAGGCAGGGACAGCAGAGTTGCTGTGTGGTTGAGAAAAGAGGCCGTGGGGAAGGACCCCATGCTGGGGGCCTAAGCCGCTAGAGAATGGGGGCCTTGCTGTCTGACGCCCTGCTTGGCCCACACATGGTTCCGCAGGATGCAGGAGGGTCTTTCCCAGGAGTGGGTTTTGTGTAGCCAGTGAGTGGGCAGAGCTAGCTTGCAGAGCTAGCTCGAGGTGCCCAGTGCAGGCAGAAAGCAGGGCTGGGCTGGCCAACAGAGGGTAGATGCTTACCAGGCCTGATGGGAGAGATGCCGCACTCTTGGTCCCTGGGTTTACCAAGGAAGGTAGCATCCCTCAGGAGACACACTTTGGTGCCTGCCGCAGGGCTGGCTGGGCAGTATGGGGTGCCTGCGACATCCTGATGGCAAGGACATGGGAAAACCTGGGGAGGAAGGGCACCCGGCACAGCCAGCACTCGATGGAGTGGGCTCGGGGGACACTCCACTTGGGGACACTCCAGCTGCAAGGGCAAAGTATGAGGGGGAAGTAGGAGACATTGGGGGCACCAGATAGAGTGGGCACTGGGGGTAGCCAGGGGCTGCTGGGAAGAGGGTCACAGGAACAGAGACAGCAACCTGGGGCCCTCAGACGGGGCTTCTGATGTGGGGCATCATAGAAACAAAGACCCGCATCAGAAGGGGCCCCACTGCTGGACATGCTGAGGCTTCTCTGAGGCCCCTCTTGGCTCACGGCCCAGGAGATCACATGGGGCTCCTTAGGCCAACCCAGGCAGGGGTGAGAGGCCCGGAGCTGCCCTCCCTTGTCCCTCCGGGGCCTGTGGGGCAGGTTTCTGCCCAGCTGACCACCATCCTGCTCTGACAGCTTGCTCATCCAGGGCCTGGGGAGATGGGTAAAAATAGATTCCAGATTTGTCTAAAATCAGTTGGCAAACTGGAAGCCAGATGGTGTTGGTTCCTGTGTGCGAGTGGCAAACTATTTTGAATGTGGAGAGGCTATTTTAAAGTTTTAATTGGACTGGAAAGCTGCTTCACCAGTGCCGAGAGTGAGTCACGTCAAGGAGACATTCTGATCGACCCCCGGTGGGGACTGGGAAGGGCTGAAACCCCTGTGTGCTACCAGCCTGGACCAAGCGCTCCTGTGAGGAGCGGGCCCTGGAAGCTCAGCCTCGGGGGTCAGGCAGGTGATGGAGACACAGCATGACAGCTTGGCTGGGCCAAAGGGATCCCCGAGGGAGCCCAGCACTTCCCCTTGTGGCTCCATGGGTCCCCAGTCTGGGTCTTGGACACTTAAGACCAGAATCGCAGTGCAGCTCCTTCCTGCCTTTGTGAGGCACCTGCTGAGCTTGGGTTTCATCTTGTGTAAAGTGAAGCCAAGCCAGGCATGGTGGCTCATGCCTGTAATCCCAGCACTTTGGGAGGCCGACGCGGGCAGATTACTTGAGGTCAGGAGTTTGAGACCAGCCTGGCCAACATAGTGAAACCCTGTCTCTACTAAAAATACAAAAATTAGCCAGGTGTGGTGGCAGGTGCCTGTAGTCCCAGCTACTCAGAAGGCTGAGGCACGAGAATCGCTTGAGCCTGGGAGGCAGAGGTTGCAGTGAGCTGAGATGGCACCACTGCCCTCCAGCCTGGGCAAGAGCAAGACTCTGTCTCAAAAAAAAAAAATAGGTGAGGCCAGCCCGCCACTCCTCAATGGCAGGGGAGGCAAGATCCTGTTACTCCAGTGAGTCCCCTGGCCATGCAGAGGGTTCAGGGAGACCATGACTCTCTGCGATCTCACCGCTCATCACCTTCAGAACCCCAGGCTGGTGAGAGGCAGGGTCTGTGGCAACAAGGGATGTGAGGATCAGCGTGGAGGGTGGGTAGCCTTGGCCCTAGAAACCCGGAGAGCAGAGGGTCCTCCGGCCGCCCACCTGGGAGCCCAGAGCCAGAGGGCAGACACGTCAGATGCCTGGCAGGTCCTGGACCAGCCACAGATAAGAACACGGCCCTTTCTCCCATTATCCCTGCACCAGGGGTGCTGGGACCTCCTGTGTGTGCTAATGGCTGGAGCCAGTTGCCTAGCCTGGACCATATGGGCATTTGGCCCATCTCCCCACCTCCTCCGTGAGCCCAGTGGCTGCCCACGTCAATGCCCAGCAGGCCTCTGGTGCCTCCCTCACATCCCTGTCTAGAAGGGAAGTTTCCAGGCAGCCACTGAAGTCCAGACAGGGTCCTGGCTCTGCATGCTCCCAAGAGCCTGAGAGGCTGCCCCAGGTCACACACAGGGGACCCAGGCTAGCTGACCTCACACCTTGCTCTCCCGCCTGGCCTGGGGAGCAGTGAGATCACTGTCAGGATTAGGATTAGGATTAGGAACAGCAAAAGCGATTAGAGTTTGTCCTCCTCTTCCTGGGGTACATCTGGGCAAAGGTTTCCAGGTCAGAGATGCTCAATGTCTGTCCCATGGGGGCACCGGTGACCAGCAGCAATCCCTGCTCAGACCTCACATGGCATGGCCCCTGACTTGGTTTCCCCTGGGTGGGCAGCCCTTACAGCCTTCTTCCCCAGGCCAGACTTCTCAGTAGGGAGAGTCCCTGGTGGTCAGGCAGGGCCTGGACTCCCCAGGTGGGGCTGCCCCAGGGCGGAGACCCCCCTTGTCTGTCGAGCTTTGTGGTTCTCACTCTGCTTGGGGGCAACTCGACAGGCTCCCTGCCCTCCCCATGGAGACAGGACCACACTGCCCAGGGGCTCTGCACCCCAGGCCGGCCCCTCTGCATCTCAGAGCACCCATACCCCCAACACCCCTTTCACCAGAACCCTCTGTGCAGCACTTGGGGGTAGGCAGAAGGGGCAGGGCCAGGAGACTGGAACTCTGTCCCCACGCTGAGGACAATCAACCTGACAGGTCACAGAATCAGGGACTCTGTAGGAGCCCAGGAGGGCGCCAGGAGATTACAGGCCTGTCCCAGGATGGGCAGTGGGGTAGCACCCATGCAGGGCCCAGGTACCACCTCCAGCTCCCACTAGGACCCCTCACTCTCTTCCCCTTAAATAATTCAGGACACAAATGTGTGGGTAGGGGGCTTCAGGTCAGCCCGTCTCTCCTCCTGCTCACAGCTGAGCACGAGTCTCCTGGCCCCAGGTAGAGCTGTCACACAGCCTCAGAGAAATGAGACCACGTTCAGGCCTGGGCTGGGTCAGCCAGGCCCTCCCTGGGCCCCTGGGAACCTCCCCCTGCCAGTCCCTCTGCCGGGCCCCAAGCCTAATCCAGCTTATCAAGCACACAGCACACAGCCCAGCTCAGCATTCTGAGAACAGCAGGGCCACGCCAGGCGCCTGCCTCTCCCCACAGCACAGCCAGGATGGGGCCTGGAGAAGGCCGGCAGCAGCAGAGGAGACCCTGGGAGTCAGGGATGGACACCAGGTGGGTGCATCCGGGCTGGGGGAGGTGGACGGGCTCTCTGCATCCATGGGGTGACCAGGCAGCTCATGTGCTGTGGTGGTAAAGGCCTTGGGTGCAGCCACATGAGGCCTTTGATATTAGAGCACAGCAGTTTTCACCCTGCCCCGCTTTTAGGTGACTGTGACACTCTACGACCTGCATGTGCCCAGCCTAGGCACATGTACCCAAATGAGGCCCAGCTGTCCTAGGGACTTCCTGTCTCCCTGCTGCACGATGCCAGCTGGCCCTTTGGTAGCCTTGAGGGGGACTGAGGTCACTCACGGCCAGTTTATCAGCCAGCAACCCTGGCTGTGTGTACAAAGTCCTCAGCTGGGGCTAAGGGTGCTGGGAGGCCACCCCTTCTCCCTGAGGCTAGGGCTGGGCTCTGTTGCTTGGACAGGGTTATTCCCAGGCAGCCTGGTTAGTGAATATCTCCCAGGAACCTAGCTCCACACCAGGAAGGCTCTGGGATCCCACAACATCCCTGCCCTCAAGGGGCTCCCAGACGGCAATCAAGATTTGGCTTTACAAAGTAAACCCTAACAGCACTGGTTCCGTGCCCTGGGGGACATGCAGGTGAGATGCTCAGGGACTTGGATCCTGGCCCTACACACACCTCCTTGTGGCCTTGGGCGAGTCCCTCAGTCACCCTGAGCCTTCATTTCCTCCTCGGTCATGCACACTATATAAAAAAAAAAAAATCTACCTCAGTGCTTGTAAGAATGCCTGCAATGCCCTGCCCCACAGTGGGCCCGCGGTGTGAGGGAGGCGGGGCTGGCATCAGAATCAGCAGGAGGGTTTGAATTTGAGCCAGGGAAAGGCAAGAAGACAGGATACCTGGTGGGCCACACTCAGGGCCCTGGGAAGGAATGGAGCCCCAGGAGATGAGGCTGGAGAGGATTGGAAACCATTTTCTATGAGAGGCTGTCAGCTGCCCGGATCTGTGGAAAAAACAAATACTCCATTTTCCCTTGAAGGAGAAAATAGTCATTTCTAAAGTATTAGAGTCCCTGTGAACAGCAAAGGTAGGAGGTAGGGGGCCTAATTCATCTTTGTTCTCTGGTCATCTTTCCCTCTTTGCTTTTGCTGCTGGGAAGCCCAGGCACCCTCAGATGTGAGTTTGTGGGAATTCTTACCATGACCTTTGGCTACTATTTTAAACTGCTGTTGTATGGCTCTTTCATAAGTCTTGTAAATGACATGAGGTATATGAAAACAAAGCACCCATCTATGTGAGAACTTGTGGATGGAGAGGATGATTCTGGGGGCTGTAGGAGATTGGCAGGAAGTGATGGTGCAGGGATGAGGGAGGGCGGGGCAGAGGCCTTGTGCAGCCAGATAGGCAAGAACCCAGAAAACCATGAAGCACCAATTCACTCTCACCATGCACAGCACAGCCCTGGCCTCTGCACCCCTACTTGCGTCAGGCAGGCAAGGGGATCGTGCCTTGTGTGGAGGTGGCCCTGGGGCTAGACAGACCTGGGATCCCATCCTGTTCACCCTGTACTGACCCGATTAGCCCCTTCTCCCAGTCCCGGGATGCAGGGGACTTCCCTGAAGCAGCACCCAGGGAGATAAGGGTGTCCTTCATCACTTGCACTCTGAGCCTTCAGACCAGCTCAGCAGAGCCTGGAGACCTGCATGGGCCAGGGTCAGCAGAGCAGCAGTGTCAGAGAGCCCATGAACAGGTGGCTGGAACCAAGACTAACTTGACAGAGCACTGGGCCGAGCTTAGGGCAATGTGGGGAGGAGGGCCTCGTGGGAGCTGCAGCCAGGTAGGAGTTAGAGCAAGCTCTCAGTTGAGGACCTGGGTTCTGGATCTGGCTCTGCCACCTCCTTGCTGGGTGCCCTCAGGGCTAGCTTTGCTGTCTTGGGATGGGGTGGGAGTCTCTGTCTACCCAACTCATGGGGCTTCTGTAAGGGTCTGGAACATTCCTGAGGCACCCAGAGGGATACCGTCCCCCTGCCTCCGCCACCGCCCTTACACCCACTGGCACAAAACCAGCAAAGAGGTGCCATCTGGTCTGGCTGCTGGGGCACACTGTCTCTGAGTCTGTTTTCAGGGTCCTCACTCTAAGGCCTACAGCAGTGAGAGAGGGACAGGGCTGTGGTTGAAGCAGGACGGCCGCTGTAGGACTCCAGGTGGTGAAAGGCTCGGCTTCCAGTCACAAGCCAGGGAGCAGTGGAGTCAGGCCTGGAGCTGGGTCTCCCAGGACTCACCCAGGCCCACTATGGGGTCTGCAAATTGTATGATGGACAGTGACTGCAGCCCCACACCCAAGGGACAGCCTTATAAGACCCATAAACTCAAAATAGCCCAGACCTTCAACACCCTGGACTCAGTCTCACACATCATCAGGATGAGGCGCATGAGATAAGGAGGTTTCTTTCTTTCCTCGAGGAGGCCTTTCCCCCTGCCTCAACCTGCAGGGAGGAGACCTTCATCTGTCCAATGGGGGTGACTGCACTCCTCCCACCTGGAGAATTTTGCCGGATGAGCGGAGATAGGCCAGCTTGTGGGCACAGCATCTGTCAGGCATCACCGTCTGTCTCACAGGATGTGGGCTCAGAGGGTCCAAGGGGCTTCTGCTGGAACCCAGGTTTTCCAACTCCTGATAGTGCACCCCTGGCCACCACACTCTGCTGGCTTCCTTGGGCAGGCCATGTTGCATCTCCAGGCCCCATTTCACATCTCTGGGATGAGGAGGCACACCTTGCCCTGCCCACCCTGCGTGGTGCTTGAGGGAGATGGGGGAGGGAAGGTGCCCAGAGGAGGGCTTGTTCAAGGAGTGGCATCCCTGGGGCAGGCTGTGCAGCCAGCGCCCTGGAACAGGGGCAGGCTGGGGGCCCCTTTCCACCAAGCCAGGCCAGCCACGAGAGCTCGGGCTCTCCCTGTGGGGTGGGCGAGTCCCCAGGCAGGGTGCCCCAGTGCACAGCCTTGGGGAGCCTCCCACCCTTGGAGGTGCTCTCCTGAGGCCGCCTCAGGACACCCCCGTCTCGCTCCCACTGCTGTCAGTCCCACCCCCCGGTAGGTGTCACTTGGCAGCAAATGTCTGGGAGCAGCTGCTGATTCAGGGGCATTCCTGGCACAGTCGCTGGAGAGACCGACCCAATGGGCAGGCATCTGAGCTGTTCTGACTGAGGGGCAGGCCGTTTCCTGGGAGAGCGATGCTGCAGAGGTCTGAGGAATGGTGGGAGTTAGCGGTTGTGGCCTGGGCACCAGGTGCCAGGGCAGATGCGGGAGGGGATCCATGAGGCACGTCTGTTGAGTGCTCCCTCGCCCTGCCTGCCACATCACCTCCTGATATTTCCTCAACAGCTGCCTTGTCCCTGTGTCACAGGTGAGGACTGGTGTGCCCATCTTCCTCCTTTGGGGTGGGACAGCCTGTGATGTGCATGGAGCTCAGTGGGTGCTCCAGGTCAGCTGGGGCAATTGGGTGGGGAGGAAGTGCTGGGGCCACTGATGCAGATGCAGGCCAAGGAAACGTCCCTTCCTACTGGCTTCAAGAATGTGTCCAGAAAGGACAAATCCAGAGGTTCCTAGATTTGATCTCACTGCCCTCCAGGGACAGCTGAAGCCTGAGCCATCCTCTCCACTGTAATGACAGGGCAGAATGACCAACCCCTGCTTCAAAACTGGTGATGGAACCATCTATGGACCTGGGAAGCTGAAAAGATTCTGGATGTCTTAGTAGGCCACAAGCTTGAAGGGAAAACCTTAAAAGCAGTTATGTGATTCAGACTCTGAGGTAGCTTGGTAGAAAGTGCCAGTCCCACTTCTGCCAGACAAGACCAATTACCTCTCTGAGCTGGGGAGGATAGCAGAACGTGGCTTTCCTTCCTTCTGTGCCACGGCCAGGGACTGGCCCAGGGTAGACAAGGGCCAGTGACAAACCTGAGGCCTAACACTGCAGGGAGGACGTGGCCGCAGAATGCTCGGGCCCTACCATAATGAGCAACAGCAGCCACCTCAGCTCCAGGCTGAACCAAACCAGCTGCTGCTGGGGAGGCAGCGTGCAGACCCGTGGCACCCAGGTTTGCTGTTCCCCAACTGGCATCCTGACCGTGGGAGGCCAACCAGGGTGGGTGCTGGTTGCTGGGCGGGCTCTGAGAAGGCCAGGGTTCCCACATCCCTAAGGAGGCCAAAGGGGGCAGTAAGCATGTTTGTGACCATCCCAGCAGAGGGGGCAGCTAGATGGCCCCCAGGGCCTTCTTCACTGCAGGTGTCAACAAAAACAGACTCTGCAAAATATTTGAAGAGATTTATTCTGAGCCAAATATGAGTGACCACAGCCATGACATAGCTCTTGGGAGGTCCTGAGAACATGTGCCCAAGGTGGTTGGGGTGCAGCTTGGTTTTATACATTTTAGGGAGGCATGAGGCAGCAATCAAATACATTTAAGAAATACATTGGTTTGGTTCAGAAAGGCGGGACAGCTCAAAAGCAAGGTGGGGAGGGGGCCTTCCAGGCTATAGGTAAATTTAAACATTTTCTGGTTGGCACTTGGTTGTCTAAAGACCTGGGATCAATAGAAAGGAAATGTTCAGGTTAAGATGAAAGATTGTGGAGACCAAGGTTCTTTTTAAGTCTTACAGTGGCTCCCCTTGGAGACAATAGATGACAAATATTTCCTAATCAGAATTTTAAAAAGGTGCTAAGACTCTTACTTCATCTCTTCAGGGTTGGGAGGGCCTGGAAGAAAGCGATCTAGCTCTGTGAATAGAGATTCTTTACAGATGCACGTTTTCCCCCACAAAGGACAGCTTTGCAGGGCCACTTCAAAATATGGCAAAGAAGCATGTTTTGGGATGAAATACTTTTTCTTCCTTGACTCGTAATGTTATGCCAGAGTCAGGTTGGAAAGTAAGTCACGATATATAGGGTTAAATAAAACCCATCTGATGAGAATGTATGGTTTTTAGGGCATGACTCCCCAGACGCCTTAGATAGGAATTTGGGCAAGATAAAAAATATCAGAGCTTAGTCCTCACAGGGAGTGGAGGTGGGGGAGCAGATGTGTTATAGGAAAGGGGTCCTGATCCAGACCCCACGAGAGGGTTCTTGGATTTCGCACAAGAAAGAATTCAAGGCGAGTCTGCAGTGCAAAGTGAGAGCAAGTTTATCAAGAAAGTAAAGGAATAAAAGAATGGCTACTCCATAGACAGAGCAGCCCCCAGGGCTGCTTGTTGCCCATTTTTATGGTTATTTCTTGCTGATATCCTAAACAAGGGGTGGATTATTCATGCCTCCCCTTTTTAGACCATAGAGGATGACTTCCTGATGTTGCCATGGCATCTGTAAACTGTCATGGCGCTGGTGGGAGTGTAGCAGTGAGGACGACCAGAGGTCACTCTCGTTGCCATTTTGGTTTTGATGGGTTTTGGCTGGCTCCTTTACTGCAACCTGTTTTATGAGCAAGGTCTTTATGACCTGTATTTTGTATCTCATCCTGTGACTTAGAATGCCTTAGCTGTCTGGGAATGCAGCCCAGTAGGTTTCAGCCTCATCTTACCCAGCTCCTGTTTAAGGTGGAGTTGCTCTGGTTCACATGCCTCTGACAGATGGGCCCCTGCCAGAGGCCAGGGTCTCATACCGCCACTCCTCCCTCCCCAGGCCTGCAGGGACTTCTTGGAACTAGCAGAGATACACAGTCGGAAATGGCAGCGGGCACTGCAGTATGAGCAGGAGCAGCGTGTGCACTTGGAGGAAACCATTGAGCAGCTGGCCAAGCAGCACAACAGCCTCGAGCGGGCCTTCCGCAGTGCCCCTGGCCGGCCGGCCAACCCCTCCAAGAGCTTCATTGAGGGTGAGTGGGCAGCCAGGGCAGGGCTGTCCCATGACCTTCTGCCAGCTGGCTCTGCATACACAACTTCTGCTCCCCCACATGCACATCCCTGGCTGTGCCCACATGTGGGCTGGGCTTGGCCAACTCTTGACTGCCTCTTCGTGGTTTTGTATCTCCCATGTCCATCACCCACTGGCAACAGTTTCTCTGCACCTAGGTTCACATTCTCAAGAGTTAAATTTAATGAGCCCAGCTGTCCCGTGTGTGACAGGGGTGTCCTGGTGCCAGGTGGCCACCCACCTAGCCTTGGGTTGGGGGTCATGGGGACCCTGGACAGGGGTCCATCAGAAAGGGAAGCTGGGCCACAGAAAGACTGACCCACATGTTGAGAGATCGGGGGGGCTTCCAGAAAGAGGCCCCTGTGCGGTGAATGCGTTGAAAGCACATGATTCTAGCAGAGGGAGCAAGGGTGGCCGCAGCCCAGGGAATCAGGGCTGCCCAGGTGACTGAAGCAGGAGGGGAGTGAGGCCAGATGGGGGTTGGGGGAGCCCTTGGCTCTGGACTTAGGGAGGCGAGATGAGCCTTTTGTGAGGTTACAAACTAAAGCTCTGTCTGTGTCTCTAGGAAGCCTCTTGACTCCCAAAGGAGAGGACAGTGAGGAAGATGAAGATACCGAGTACTTTGATGCCATGGAAGACTCCACATCCTTCATCACCGTGATCACCGAGGCCAAGGAAGACAGGTAAGGTGGCTGCAGCTGGGCAGAGCCTCCCCAACCCTGGTCTTAGGCTGCATCTGGTCTTTTCACCAGCTATCTAGTTGTCTACTTGGGGTTTTCTTTCTTTTAAATCTTGCTTTGGCCAGGCCCAGTGGCTCCCAGCACTTTGGGAGGCCAAGGGTAAGAGGATTGCTTGAATACAAGAGTTTGAGACCAGCCTGGGCAACATGGCGAAACCCTGTCTCTACAAAAAATACAAAAACTAGCCAGGCATGGTGGTGCAGGCCTGTAGTCCCAGCTACTTGGGAGGCTGAAGTGGGAGGGTCGCTTGAGCCCAGGGAGGTGGAGGCTGCAGTGAGCCATGGTCATGCCACTGCACTCTAGCCTGGGCAACAGAGAGACCCTGTCTCAAAAAATCAATAATCTATCTGTCTTGCTCCAGATGGGATTTCATTGTTGTGTGAGCCTCATAGAGTATACTTACACAAACCTAGCTGATAGAGCCTGCCACACACCTGGGCTATATGGCACAGCCTATAGCTCCTGGGCTACAAACCTGTACAACATGTGACTGTACTGAATATTGTAGGCAATTGTGACACAATGGTTAAGGATTTGTGTATCTAAACATAGAAAAGGTATATTAAAAATACGATATGATAGTCTTATGGGACCACTGTCATATACACTATCCACCCTTGAAATGTTGTTATGCGGTGCCTGTCTACACACAGAACACACGGCAGTGACCAGGACATTTACTAGCAATGAAAATGATGTTGTCTGGAGAGAGGATGGGCCAGGTCCCAAGGAGGCCTCGGGATTCATCAGTAACTTGCCTCCCGCTTTGTATTTCTTGCAGAAAAGCTGAAGGTAGCACCGGGACAAGTTCCGTGGACTGGAGTTCAGCAGACAATGTAAGTGAGGGGGAGCACTGTAAGGGCCAGAAGGCAGCTTCTGGCCTAGGGGGTGGGAGGGACAGGCCAGCACCAAGAACTGGGGGCCAGCAGGCAGGCCCATGCCCCAGTCCAGGAGCACCATCCTGGCCTTCCACCGGCAGTGTGCCAGTGGCCGGCTTGGTGCCAGTCCTCAGGGTGGAGGGCAGAGACCTGGAAGCCAAGGGGGCGCTCTGGCCTCTGCTGACGGTGAGGGGGTCCCCACTTATGTGGCAGGTACTAGATGGTGCCTCGCTCGTGCCCAAGGGTTCATCCAAAGTCAAGAGGCGAGTCCGCATTCCCAACAAGCCCAACTACAGCCTTAACCTCTGGAGCATCATGAAGAACTGCATCGGCCGGGAGCTCTCCAGGATCCCCATGCCGGTGGGTGGCTCGGGCAGGGCAGCCCCGGCAGGTCCTCTGGGGCTGCTTTCCTGTGCATGGATGAGCAGTAATGGCCTGTGTGAAGTACACACAGCCTTGGAGTGTCATTTTCTTAACGGCACCTGAGGAGCATGTAACTAATTATCTAATCGTGCACACAGGCATTGCCCAATCTTCCAAAGTACAGGGATCTTTGGGCTCTGACAGAAGGAGCCAGGGAGAAGCTCTGCATGGATCAGCAACCTGGGGAGCCCCAGAGCACCTCTGGATCTCACAGGACCTTACCATGTCCCAGCTGTCCCGATCTGTAGATGGGGAGTGGCAGGATGGGGCTGTGTGTGGAGGGGTGGGCCCTCCTTCAGCTGGCAGCCATCCCTGGTGCCATCCCCAGGAAATGCAGGCTCAGAGCTTGGATCCTCATGCCACCTGGCTACAGTGGCATCTCCACTAGGCCAGACGGTTCCGCTGTGTGACCCAGAACAAGTTCCTTCACATCTCCAGCCTCTGTGTCCACACGTGTAGTGTGGGGAGAAACACAGCGTCCTCTTCACAGTGTCTGGGAGGATGGAGCAAGATAACACGAGGAAGCTGAGACTCGTACCTGATGGCATCGTGGTGGGGAGAGTGACCCTGCCCTATCTGACACCGAGATAGGGGCCTTGAGCCTAACCCATCCTGTGCCGGGCCCCATCACAGCTCGGAACATGGGGAAGACCCACTTCCTCCACCCACAGACTCATGTGCTCATTCACTCACTGCTTCCTAAGATTCTGCACTGAAGATACAGCAGTGGGCCAGGCAGAACCCCTGGCCTTGGCGGGTGTCCATCCGAGCAGAGGAGAGCAACAGTGAACATGATAAAAGTGTGTAGGATGCAGCAGACCAGAAAGTGGGGAGGGCTGTGGAGAAAACAGCCAGGAGGGGCCAGAGAGGTGATGGCTTGGGGGCCACACTGTTGGACAGGGCCATCTGAGGAGCCTCACTGTGAAGGTGCCATCTGAGCAGGGATGTCCCTGAACATCCGAGAAAAGCAAGGGCACCGTGCCAAGCCGGGGCTGGTGCCCAGCCTGACCACCCACCTGTCCACCCACAGGTGAACTTCAACGAGCCCCTGTCCATGCTCCAGCGGCTGACAGAGGACCTGGAGTACCACCACCTGCTGGACAAGGCGGTGCACTGCACCAGCTCAGTGGAGCAGATGTGCCTGGTGGCCGCCTTCTCTGTGTCCTCCTACTCCACCACAGTGCACCGCATAGCCAAGCCCTTCAACCCCATGCTGGGGGAGACCTTTGAGCTGGACCGCCTCGACGACATGGGCCTGCGCTCCCTCTGTGAGCAGGTGAGCGGGCTAGGCTGGCACTGGGTGGCGCCCACCCACACTCTGGCCAAGCTGTTCCTGCCAGGCCCAAGGTGACAAATGGGATGCAGCGTCTGTCTGACCCTGACTGCCCATACCCAAGGGGCTATCAAGCTGAGGTCCAGCCAGGGAGCAGGGCCTCCCATGGCAGGGGCAGGCACATGGCCTCCTGGAGATGGCGAGGGGCATGAGAACTCAGCCTGGTGAGGACAGGGTCAGGCCTGGTTGCAGGGAGGGGGAGGATAAGCTCCAGTCCAGGGTGTTGTGGAGCAGAGGTGGAGGGGCATCTGTGGGCACTGCTGGGGAGGAGCATGGGGTCACTACCGAGCTGAAGGCGGCTGGCAGGAGGAGCCTGGGTGCAGTGGGATGGACTCTGCCCCAGCCAGTGACAGCAGCCTGTCCCCACCACCCCTTCCCCACAGAGATACGCCAAGACCCAGGCCCAGGAGCCTCAGCAGTGGCAGCACCATGCTGAACCTGGGCGTCCTGGTTGGAAACGAGGTGATTCTGTTGGTGCTGGGGTTGCCCTGGCTCCTGGCATAAGCGTGGGATGCTGGCCATTCACAGACCCTGCTGCTAGTTGAAGAGGCTGCAGCTGCTGCAAGGCCCCGTTAGGAGGTGGCTGCAGTGACCCACGCAGGGGTGTGGTGGCCAGACCTGGGGGAAGGGGGAGGCCAGAACACAGGCAGCTTTTGAAGGATGAGCCAGCTGGTTTGCTGACGCTTTGGATACAGGGGTGGGGGGCAGTCAGGGTGATCTTGGGTCCTTGGCCTGAACCCTGGAGTGAATGTATTTCTCCACTTAGCAGACATTACGTGCCCTCGACATGCCAGGTGCTGCTCAGACATGGAGGTTTCAGCTGGGAAGTGAACAGACACGGCTCTGGTTCTCATGGGGCTGGGAAAGCAAGGCAGATACTGTGGCTGCTTCCAGCTCTTTTAGAAAGGGGGTGGTCAGGGAGCAGCTTTGCTGATGCAGAAAGAGTGAGGGGAGGAAAGGAAAGGAGGGTGAAGAAGCAGCAGCTGGAGGGCGGTGCACCCCGGGTGGGGCCTGCCTCCTGACCTGCCAGAGGAACCCTCTGCTGCGATGGAGGGAGTGGCCCACAGGGAGGCCTAGGGAGATGGAGGTGGGAGTGGAGGGGGCAGATGCTGGATGCGATTTGAAGGAAGGGCAGGAAAGGTTTGCTCAGGGTTAGAGGAGGAGCATGAGGAGGGCCAGAGAGGCTGCAGAGTGTTTGGTGTGAGCGGCTGGAAGGGCAGGATGCTGAGGTATAGGCGAGGAGGAGGCAGAGCTTCCCATGGGCTCCTTGGGGAGGGATCAGCTGAGCTCAGGGCCAGGTAACCCGTCTCCTGGGATAGTTCGCAGCTGGGCCTGCACTCCTGGGGCATAGGAAGCAAGTGGGCACCTCTTACAGAGACAGGAAGTGAGGCGAGGCACACTGGGGGCAGCGGGATCCCAGCTCTGCCTGTCTGAGGGGAGATGTCCAAGGGCAGCTGGAGGCCAGGGGCAGGGCTAGGCTAGGGCTGCTCTCCTGGGGAGTGGGGAGACTTAGGAGAGGGAAGCCTGGGCCCCACAGCCAGAGCAGCATGGAATAAGGAAGAACAGACAAGGGAGGCTTGGTGGAACTGCCAGCAAGGCAGGGGAGGGCCGGGCCTGGGGCAGTGCATCGATGTGGATGCCTGCTCTGGAGCCAGGCTGGCCAGAGGCAGGGCCCGACTGCCCCTTGGCTAAAATCACTCTGCCAGTCTGGGCCCCCTTGGTATAACATGGCACAGCAGCCGCACCTGGTGTGTGGGGAGGATTAGATGAGAAGTGGACATGGAACCTTCGGCATAGTGTGACACCCTTTATCAGCCCTCAGTGCACCTGTCACAGACATGTCTTTGAGCATGAGGTCCACCATCACCCCTATTTCACAGCCCAGGAGCCAGGCACTGAGAGGCTCAGGACAGCACCCGGATGCTTTTCTGCTCAAGGCAGTGCCTTCCTGGGTGCCTGCCTTGGGTCCATGGCCACCTGAGGAACAGCCAGGATTGCTCCTATGGCTACAGAGCTGTGCCTGCTGAGGCAGGGCGAGCTGTCCCTCCCTGGCTAGGGGAGGTGGAACCTGGGCTCATGTCTGGCAGATGCTCACATCCTATGGGTCTGGTCTCAGGTGAGCCACCACCCCCCCTCAGCTGCGCACTACGTGTTCTCCAAGCATGGCTGGAGCCTCTGGCAGGAGATCACCATCTCCAGCAAGTTCCGGGGAAAATACATCTCCATCATGCCACTAGGTGAGCTGGGGCCCGGTGCCTTCCTGGGACACAGAGACATTCTGCATAAGAGGGAGGATTCTGGCGATGCAAAAGCCAGCTGGGGGCTTCCAAGGGAGACCTCCCTGTAGGCCTGCCTCTTCAACCCCCCAGCCTAGTTCTCAAGACACCAGGCCTAAGGGCAGACTGGCCAGAGCCCTGCATGGGGGGGCATGACCTCTGACCTGTCCCCTGCCTCCAGGTGCCATCCACTTAGAATTCCAGGCCAGTGGGAATCACTACGTGTGGAGGAAGAGCACCTCAACTGTTCACAACATCATCGTGGGCAAGCTCTGGATTGACCAGGTCAGGGGCGCCCTTGGGGAGGGGGTGCATGGCCCGGGGGCTGGCTGCTGACCACTGCCCTCCTTCGCCAGTCAGGGGACATCGAGATTGTGAACCATAAGACCAATGACCGGTGCCAGCTGAAGTTCCTGCCCTACAGCTACTTCTCCAAAGAGGCAGCCCGGAAGGTAAGCAGGACCAGCCACCTCTAAGCACCCCAGGGGGCCCAGGGCAGAGTCTGCACCTACGCTGGTCCTGCCAATGTCCACAGGTGACAGGAGTGGTGACTGACAGCCAGGGCAAGGCCCATTACGTGCTGTCCGGCTCGTGGGATGAACAAATGGAGTGCTCCAAGGTCGTGCATAGCAGTCCCAGCAGCCCCAGCTCTGACGGGAAGCAGAAGACAGTGTACCAGACCCTGTCAGCCAAGCTGCTGTGGAAGAAGTACCCGCTGCCGTGAGTAGGGCTGGCAGGGGCCCCGCCACAGGCAAAGGAGAGGGAAGGAGGACAGTGGACAGAAAGCAACTGACAGGCACAGGAGGTCGGGAGGGTTCAGTCCACACATGGGCAGAGAACAGTATTATGCAGCCGACATCCCAGTGTGAAGGCAGACACCGAACAGTAAATAAATGTGAAACTATCAAACACTATGCACAGACTTTAAGCGAGGTGATAGGACAGAGCCCCTCCCTGTTCCTCCCTACAAGAAATAAAAAACATACTTGAAAATAACCACAGGAAATAGAAAACTATAAAATGGGCATAGGAAAGTCCAAAGAGAACAAATAGAAATTCGACAAAGGGAAAAAAAAATGACTGACATTGAGAACCCTGTGGAATGGTTTAGTAGCTAGAATCTATCACCTGAACACAGGTCAGAAGAAGTGACAGAACTGCATTTAAAGAGACAAAACCCAGAAAAGACAGGAAGCTACAGGGAGAAGACAGAGTGAGGTCCCTGGAGCAGGCTCCCTGGCCTCTCCTGGGAGCGAGTTTGAGTGCAGTCTCCCGTCAGACCTCCTGCAATGGAATCTGCATTTCTGTAAGCTTGCTCAGCAAGATTGAGAGCAGGGTTTGGCATTTCGGCGAGAGTCCCAAAAGGAAAGAGGGACTGTACCTGAAGATAAAAATAACAAAGAAATTCCTGCACCTAAATCTATGCAGTGAAACTAAATCAGAGAGAAACTATTAAGCAGCCAGATTTTAAAAAGACATCACTTTCCGAGGAGCTGTCCCCTTATCAACAGAAATGGGAGCTTGAAGACAGTCAAATGATATCTTCCGTGAGTTGAAAGATGCACTGCCAGCCTAGAATTATACACCCAGGGAGACCATCTTTAAAGAATGAAGGTGAAATCAAGGCATTTTCAGGCAAACAAAAAGCTTACTTTGGCACCAGCAGACCTGCACAAAAGGATATACCTCAGGCAGGAGGAAACCGACCCCAGAGGGAAGATCTGAGAATAATGGATACTGTGCACCTAAATTAAAGCTGAATAAACAAGAATAACGTGGAGTACAACATTTTAGAATGTGGCTGCACAGTAAGAAGAGGAATGAAGGGAGGGAAACTGCTCAAAGGCCCCCCCGCCATGCTGCCCTGGAAGAGGATCAAGATGCACATTCGCTTCTGAGTGTATGAAGTATGTTTATTGCGATTCCTAGGGTAACCACTAAAATAACCCATTTAGCTGGAATCCCAGAAGGAAAGAAGAAGAAGAAAAAAAACGAAGAGGGAGATATAATGAAGATAAATTTCCCAAAGTAAAAGCAAAGAGATGAAAGACCCTGTACTGAAAGGGCCTATAGCGTGCTAAAGACAAGAAATAAAGAAAAATATTCATCTAGATCATGCTATAGTCAAAATGAAGACCCAAGAAAAAATTCTAATAGCTTCCAGGGAGGAGCAAAAGATTTTAGTCAAGGGTAAAGAATTAGACATCAGATTTTTCAATAACCAACACTGGATTAATATTTTCTAAGTTACAAAATTAGAAAGTAGAATTTTCTATCTAGTCAAACTGGCATTCACATATGGGGCCATATCCTTAGGCATGCAGCCTTGGAAGTTTTGCCACACAAAAACCCACAATGAAAACAGTATTGGGCCTGGTGTGGTGGCTTACGCCTGTAATCCCAACACTTTGGGAGGCCGAGGCAAGCAGATCACTTGAGGTTAGGAGTTCAAGACTACCCTGGCCAACATGGTGAAACCCTGTCTCTACTAAAATACAAAAATTAGCCAGGCGTGGTGGCACGCACCTGTAATCCCAGCTACTCAGGAGGCTGAGGCATGAGAATCACTTGAACCTGGGAGGCAGAGGTTGCAGTGAGCCAAGATCGTGCCACTGCACTCTAGCCTGGGAGAAAAAAAAAAAAAAGAAAACAGTATTGGACACAGTACTTTAAAGGGGAGGATGGGGGGAGCAAGGATGTCACAATAGATGAATAAAGGGGTTTTGTTTGTTTTTTTGTTGTTGTTTGTTTTGAGATGGAGTCTCACTCTGTCACCCAGGCTAGAGTGCAGTGGCATGATCTTGGCTCACTGCAACCTCTGCCTCCCAGGTTCAAGTGATTCTCCTGTCTCAGTCTTCCGAGTAGCTGAGATTACAGGGGCATGCTACCATGCTCGCCTAATTTTTGTATTTTTAGTAAAGACGGGGTTTCACCATGTTGGCCAAGCTGGTCTTGAACTCCCGACCTCAAGTGATCAGCACACCTCGGCCTCCCAAAGTGCTAGGATTACAGGTGTGAGCCACCACACCCAGCCTAAAAGTTATTTTTTAAACAACTACTAGGATCAAAGAAAAAGAGAAAACATGCTCATAATAATGCAGATTTAAAAGTTTAGATAATCTTAGCATGATGGAATTTGAGGAGAAGGGGAAGGATCTGAGGGATGTGAAGAAATGCTAAGTTCTTATTGGAAGGAAGAAACATTTATAAGACTGTTAAAATAGTAAGAGAAAATTAAAAAGTAGCACAAACAAAAACTATAAATTAACATGATAGCAATAGGCCCAAGCATTATCAATGATTATAATAAATATAAATAGATGAAGCTCACCAGTTAAAAAGCAAACTACTGGCAAACTGGGATTTTTTTTTTTTTTTAAGAGACAGAGTCTCGCTCTGTTACCCAGGCTGGTATCCAGTGGCACGATCACAGCTCACTGCAGCCTCAAACACCCAGGTTCAAGTGATCCTCACCTCACACTCCTGAATAGCTAGAACTACAGGCATGCACCACCATGCCTGGCTAATTTTTAAAAATTTTTTATAGAGACAGGGTGTCACTATGTTGCTCTGTCTGATCTCAAACTCCTGGCCTCAAGTGATCCTCCAGCCTCAGCCTCTCAAAGTGCTGGGATTACAGGCACAAGCCACCATGCCCGGCCTAACTGGATGTGTTAAAATCCAGATACCCAGACCTTCTAAGAGGTTCCCAAAATATAAAGGTATATAAAAGTTGAAATTAAAAGACCATATCATGAAAATACTAACAAAAAGCTATAATAGCCATATTAATATCAGGTAAAATAGACTTTAGGACAAAAGCATTATTAAGGAAGGGAAAGTTGCTATAATAATAAAAGGTTGAGTTAATCAAAAAGATATAATAGTTTTAAACATTATGCATATAATTAAATTCCTCAAAAATATACAAAGCACATATTGATACTTAAGGAAGAAATTGATAAATCCATCACCACAGTGGGAAATTAGGAAGTTTCTGTACACCTCTTTCACTTGTTGATAGGTCAAATGGAAACAATAAACAATCCAGCAAGTATATGGAGATCCAAACAATATATGCTATTACCGACTCATGGATGCAACTCTGAGAACATATTTTTTCTCAAGTATACATGGAATGTATGCAAAAACTGATTGTGTAGTAAACCCTAATGGAAGCCTCACAGATTTACAGAGCGTAGCATACAGACCACAATCTATAAGACAATTAAGATAGAAGTTACAAACAAAATGACCAAAAAATCCCAAATATTTGGGAAAAAAATTTAAGTTGCTAAATAACTCATAGGCAAAATAAATTAGAATGAAAAAATGCAAAATATGTAGAACTGAATGATATAAAAGATATTTGGCCGGGATGGTGACTCAATGCCTGTAATCCCTGCACTTTGGGAGGCCGAAGGTAGGGGGGGAGGGCGGGGATCACCTGAGGTCAGGAGTTCGAGACCAGCCTGGCCAACATGGTGAAACCCTGTTTCTACTAAAAATACAAAAATTAGCCGAGCGTGGTGGCACGCACTTGTAATCCCAGCTACTTGGGAGGCTAAGAGAATCGCTTGAACCTGGAAGGCA
The DNA here is from genome assembly GCF_028858775.2 of Pan troglodytes. Taxonomy (NCBI): domain Eukaryota; kingdom Metazoa; phylum Chordata; class Mammalia; order Primates; family Hominidae; genus Pan; species Pan troglodytes. The sequence goes on from NC_086016.1 coordinate 33,018,458, forward strand.
GAGGTGGCAGTGAGCTGAGATCGTGCCACTGTACTCTAGGCTGGGTGACAGAGTGAGACTCCGTCTCAGGAAAAAAAAAAAAAGATATTTAAACTGGCTGGATGCAATAAAAGCAATGCTTCAAAGGAAATATATTGCCTTAAATCATTTAATGTTGAGGCTTTCTCCTTTGAGTTTCAATTCTAATATTAGAGAAAGTTCAACATAGAAATCCAAAGAAAGAAGAAAATATACTTTAAAAATAAGAGCAAGAGCAAGAGCAAAAGCCTGCGCAACATAGTGAGACCTCATCTCTACCAAAAAAAAAAAATTTTTTTTCTTAATTAGCCAGGCATGATGGTACATGCCTGTAGTCCCAGATACTCAGGAGGACTGAGGTGGAAGGATCACTTGAGCCCAGGAGGTCGAGGCTGCAGTGAGTTGTGAACACACCACTGCACTCCAGCCTGTGTGACAGAGCAAGACCCTGTCTCAAAAAATAATAATAATTTTGGCTAGACGTGGTGGTTCATGCCTATAATCTCCTGTATTATTCCATTTTCACACTGATATAAAGATACCACCAGAGATTGGGTAATTTATAAAGGAGAAAAAGGTTTAATTAACTCACAGTTCTGCCTGATTGGGGAAGCCTCAGGAAACTCAATCATGGCGTAAGGCGAAGGAGAAGCAAGTACCTTCTTCACAAGGCAGCAGGAAAAGAGCAGAGAGTAGGGGAAACAGCTGCTTACAAAACCATCAGATCTAGTGAGAACTCACTCACTATCACAAGAATAGCATGGGGGAAACCACCCCCATGGTCCAATCACCTCCCACCAGGTCCCTCCCCTGACATGTGGGGATTACAATTTGAGATGAGATTTGGGTAGGGACACAGCCAAACCCTATTATCCCAGCACTTTGGAAGGCTGAGATGGGAGGATTGTTTGAGTTGAAGAATTTGAGACCAGCCTGGGCAATATGGCAAGATACCATCTTTATATTAATAATAATAATAATAATAATAATAATAAAAGCAGAAGTCAATTAAAACAAAGCCAAAAGTTGATTCTTTGAGGCATAAAAAAACTGTCAAAATAGAAAACTACTGACAAGACTGATCAAGATAGAAATAAATATTAATGAAAAAGGTTTAATGTGACATATAAAGTATAAAGACATAATTAAAACTTAGATTGGAGGGACAAATTCTTAGAAAAATATAACAAGAACTAACTCGAGCTGGGCACAGTGGCTCATGCTTATAATCCCAGCACTTTGGAAAGCCAAGGCAGTTGGATTGCTTAAGCCCATGAGTTCAAGACCAACCTGGGCAACAGCAAGACCCTGTCTCTACAAAAAAAAAATTTTTTTTAATTAGCCATGTGTAGTCCCACCTGTAGTACACATGTGTAGTACACACCTATAGTCCCAGCTACTCAGGAGGCTGAGGCAGGAAGGTTACTTGAGCCCAGGAAGTCGAGGCTGCAGTGAGCCATGACTACTACTGCATACCAGCCTGGGTGACAAAGCAGACCCTATCTCAAAAAAAAAAAAAAAAAAAAGGAAAAAGAAAAAGAACTGACTCTAGAAGAAATTGAAAACATGAATAGTCCTATCATAAAGTAACTGAAGCAATAGTTTAAAAATTACTGTAAGGAAAACAGGAGGCCCAGATAATTTTACAGATGAATTCTCCCAATTTTTTCAGAAACATATTATTCCAATTTCATATAAAGTGTTCCAGATCATAGAAAAAGGAAATATTCACCTCTCCTATACTGTGAGGCCAGGATAACCCTCATACCAAATTAGGCTAAACTAGCAGTAGGAAAATAAAAGTTCTACCCTATTTCACTTATATTAATAAATATATAAGCAAAAATCTAAAACAAGATATCAGAAAATCCAATCCAACAGTGTATAAAAAAGATAGCATCCTATAATCAGGTTGAATTTATCCTGGGTATATAGAATGATTTTATATTAGAAAATCCATAGAGTAATCATATTAACAGATTTCAATAGATTCAGAAAAATCATTTTAGGTGCCTAGATACAAGATTAATATACAAAAGCCAGTTGCATTTCAGCAAACAACTAGAAAAATGCAATTTAAGATAAGACACCAAGGCCGGGCGCAGTGGCTCATGCCTGTAATCCCAGCACTTTGGGAAGCCAAGGCAGGCAGATCACCTGAGGTCGGGAGTTTGAGACCAGCCTGACCAACATGGAGAAACCCCATCTCTACTAAAAATACAAAATTAGGTGTGGCGGCGCATGCCTGTAATCCCAGCTATTTTGGAGGCTGAGGCAGGAGAATCACTTGAACCCAGGAGGCAAAGGTTGTGGTGAGCCAAGATCACGCCATTGCACTCCAGCCTGGGCAACAAGAGCGAAACTCCATCTCAAAAAAAAAAAAAAAATTAACGGCATATAACATCAAGGACCTTGTAATAAATCTTGTAATATAATCCAGACCTCTATAGAGAACATTATACAGCTTTAATAAGAGATACCAAAGAAGAGCTAAATAAATGGAGAAAGATATAATGTTCACGGATAGAAAGTATTGTAAAGATGTCATGATTTAAAAAGTCAGTAAATCAAACAAAACCCCAATAGGGACCTTCATGGAACTTGATATTAGAATTTTTTAATTTATATTGAGGAATAAAGGGCCAAGACATTTCTGAAGAAGACCAGAGAGGACTTACCCTACTAGATACCAGGATTTTTATTTTGAAACTCTAATGGAACAGATTAGTGAGCCCAGAAACAGACCCATGGATATATGTACCTCTGATATATGACAAAGGTGGCATATCAGATCTTGTGGGAAGATGGAATGGCTCACCAAATGAATCCCTATGGAAAAAGATGCACTTAATCCCTCCCTCACATTATAAAGAAAATCAAATAATGGCCTTACAATAATATTAAGTTTGACTTATTGTAAACAATGACTTAATAAGTTGAAAAGGATAAATATCTTTTAGACCCTACGGAAATATTAAGACACAAGCATTCATATATTTGACCATATTAAAATACTTTTGTTCATTGAGAACTTTTACTCACTAAAAGGCAATTTAAAGAAAGTGAAAAGACGATGCATAAACAAACTTGGAGAAGGTAATCATAATATCTACCTACACTTGACAGAGGATTATTATCAAGAATACAGAGTATTTTATCATAGTTAAAAATAAAAATTTTTAAAAGATCACATAAAGAACTTTTTTTTGAGATGGAGTCTCACTCTGTCGCCCAGCCTGGAGTGCAGTGATGTGATCTCGACTCATTGCAACCGCCGCCTCCCCGGTTCAAGCGATTCTCCTGCCTCAGCCTCCTGAGGAGCTGGGATTACAGGTGTGCGCCACCACACCCGACTAATTTTTGTATTTTTAGTAGAGATGGGGTTTTGCCATGTTGGCCAGGCTGGTCTCAAATTCCTGACCTCAGGTGATCTGCCTGCCTCTGCCTCCCAAAGTGCTGGGATTACAGGCAAAAGCCACCATGCCCAGCCCACATAAAGAACTTCTAATCAACAATTAATGTAAAAATAATGGGAAAATGTGCAAGAGTCATGAACAAGAATTTTGCAGAAAAAACATATATGGCCAGTCATCATATAAAAAAACATGTATGTTGAAGAAGCTGTAGAGCTACAATATCTCTGATACATTGCTGCTGGCAAAAGTTGTAAATTGGTACAACACTCGGGAAAACAGTTTGGCTTTCCACCAGGTGTGGTGACTCACGCCTGTAATCCCAGCACTTTGGGAGGCCAAGGCCAGTGGAACACCTGAGGTCAGGAGTTCGAGACCAGCCTGGCCAACCTGGTGAAACCCTGTCTCTACTAAAAATATAAAAATTAGCCAGGCGTGGTGGCACACACCTGTAATCCCAGCTACTCAGAAAGCTGAGGCAGGAAAAGTGCTTGAACCTGGGAAGTGGAGGATGCAGTGTCCGAGATGGTGCCACTGCACTCCAGCCTGGACAACGAGTGAAATTCTGTCCCCCCCACAAAAAAAGATGAACAATCACATAGTCATAACCCAGTAATTCTACTTGTAAAAATATACTCGAGAAATTCTTGCAAATGTACAACAGGACTTACGCATGAGACTATTCCAATAACAAAAACTTGGAAACAACGCAAATTTATTGAATGAATAACTGTGGTACATTCGCATGAAGGAATATATACAGTAGCTAAAACTAAACCCCAGTAATATGAAGCAACGTAGGTAAATCTTAGCAATATAATAAGAAAACAAAAAACAAACAAAAAAAAAACAGAGGGTCCCACGGCAGTACTGGTGGCCATGGTTCCCGTAGCCAGAAGGAGTCGCTCACAGAGCCCCCCACACAGCATATGTAGGGAATCTACCTTTTAATATGGTTCAGGGCGACATAGATGCTATCTTTAAGGATCTCAGCATAAGGAGTGTACGGGTAGTCAGAGACAAAGACACAGATAAATTTAAAGGATTCTGCTATATAGAATTCGATGAAGTGGATTCCCTTAAGAAAGCTTGACATACGATGGTGCACTGTTGGGCAATCAGTCACTTCATGTGGACACTGCAGAAGGCAGAAAACAAGATAAAGGTGGCTTTGGATTCAGAAAAGGTGTACCAGATGACGAAGCTTCAGGGATGACTTCTTAGGAGGCAGGGGAGGTAGTCACCCAGGTGACCGGGAAACAGGCCCCCGACTGGGCAGCCACTTCAGAGATGGTCCTCCCTTCCACCATCCAACATGGATTTCAAAGAACCGACAGAGGAGGGAAGAGCACAAAGACCACGACTCCAGCTTAAACCTCGTATGTTGTGACGCCCCTCAATCAAGTAGCTGATCCCAACTCTGCTATCTTCAGGGGTGCCAGACCCAGAGTGGAATTCGTTCACAAGGAGCAAGAATGAGCCTGCGGTTGGGAGGGAATGGAACATGGGGGGTTGGAGCAGGACCACAGCCTGGTGAGCCCCTGGGCCATGTTCCTGCAGCTTCCACTCCCACACCTGCCACTGGCCTCCCCACAGTGGAAACACAGCTTGTTGTGAGTGCATGCCAGCTGTCAACAAGTGGTTTTTAGTACATTCTGGGCTTTGCTGTATCTATCTAGTGCCTGTTTGTGCGTTTTTTTCTTTCTACCACTGCTTCCCCATTTTCCTTCTGTCCTTTTCCTCCCAGCTCGTTTTCCTAGCAGCACATGGGGTTCCCCAGAGGATCGGAGGTGGCCATGTGGGGGAGTCGTTTGGGCTGCGGTGCTGCATCATTTTTCTCCTTTGCTTTCTCTTTTTACTTTAGACATTGGCCCGACTCCAGGTGTTTCCTTTCACTTCCTCAGTGTTTCTCTTCTGACCTGCATGTTGAGTTCTGTATTGCGTTGGCTTCCAACAAAAACCAGAAGTCACTGACAGACTGAACTGCACCTTGTTGGTATTCAGCTGTGATGGACATAGAGAATTGGAGGCACCTTGTTTTCACAACTAGGATAAAAATAGGTGTTGATCCTTGCAGGGTCCTTTCCATTCCTATTGAGAGGGAGCCCTGGCTCCATGACCCCCTCCCAAAGTGGACTGTCCAAAGGGATAGGCTCACACGAGAAACAGCGAGAGCTGAAAGTGGAGACCGTGGAATAGCAGTAGGGAGTCCACGGAGAAGATACAGTGAATGTTCGTAGGCATTCACGTGTTTTTGTTACTGCTTTTTCGAGGCTGTGTCCCAATGAGTTCACTCCTTTCACCAGACATGGTCGAGGTTCCCCTCTCTGGCCAGCTGCAGTGAATGGCCAGCGGGTTTCTTTTCTCCTGAGCCAAGGCACTTTGAGGGTTGGGGGATAGTGCCGGCACTGCGCTTGGCTGACTGCAGCGCTGACACGGTGTTTCCCCAAATCCCTGTTGCCTGTGTGTTTGTGTTTATCTGTTCCTAGTACAGGCAACATAATGAGATACTGTGCTTCCCACCTCCCCTTCAATTCATAGCCAAAACGGGTCTAGAATCTGGCACTTTACTCATTTCCCTTGATAAATGAAATTGTACTGTGCAGAGCTGTCAGGAACCTTCAGATGATCATATAGGACTGTAGCTGTCTAGGTCTGAGGCTGCATCTTGGGGACACACTTGGTTGTTCCCATGTGCAGGGTTCAGCACTTACCTGGGAGTGGTAGTGGTTAGGCTTTTGAGCTTGAACGTCCGCGTGTGAACAGATGAAAAATCCTTTAGTACCCAAATCCCAGTCTTCCCTTTGGGGAGCAGTTGGGGGGTGGCTGGCAGCAAGGGCCTAGGAAAGAGACCCTTGCAGGGTGATGGCAGGGCGGCCTGGGGCGCCCAGTGTAGTGTGCTTAGTAATTGGTCACTAGCTGTCATCCTTGGCTTCTCCTACTGTGTCTTTGTTACAAGCCCTCAGCAATCCACAGAACTCACTCTCCTTCCTTCCACCTGTCAGCTTCTCTGCTTCTGAGATAAGAACCATTTCTGTAACACCAATACTTAAGAAAGACATGCATTATGTGGTGTAATCAAACCTGATGCTTTCAGATCATCTACTTACATCTTCAACATGGATAAGATAAAGAAACAAAACAAATGCATCTAAACTTCTGGGCAATCCAGTTGATTTTTAAATGTAAGAATGGAATTCCAAACACAACGCATTCAGCTATATGACAGAAAGTAAATCTATGGATATGGTATTTTGTGAAGGATCTTTTCAACAAAAGAAATGCCTACATAATTAAAATATATATATATACATTAGGAAAGATGGACTAACTACAACCCAAGTAGAGAAAGCATGAACAAGGCCTGCTGGACAGTTATACAACCTTGCACTCAACAACTGTTCTCTTCAATCACATGGAACGTGTGCAAAAACTGCCCATATACTGGGCCATAAAGCAAATTTCAAAGGACTGAAATTATGCCAAGTATATTGTCTGACTCCAAGGCAATTATACTAGAAAAAAATGACTAGAAAAATCCCCATATGGGCTGGGCACGGTAGCTGATGCCTGTAATCCCAACACTCTGGAAGGCCAAGATAGGCAGACCAATTGAGGTCAGGGGTTCAATACCAGCCTGGCCAACATGACAAAACCCCATCTCTACTAAAAATACAATAAAATTATCTGGGTGTGGGGGCATGCCCTGAAATCCCAGCTGCTCAGGAGGCTAAGGCGGGAGAGTTGCTTGAACCCAGGAGGCGGAGGTTGCAGTGAGCGGAGCATCAGGCCACTTCACTCCAGCCTGGGCCACAGAGCAAGACCCGTCTTTTTTTTTTTTTTTTTTTTTTTTTTTTTTTTTTTTTTTTTTTTTAGACGGAGCCTTGAACTGTCGCCCAGGCTGGAGTGCAGTGGCGTGATCTCGGCTCACCACAACCTCGGCCTCCTGGGGTTCAAGCAATTCTCCCGCCTCAGCCTCCTGAGTAGATTACCTGGGATTACAGGTGCCTGCCACCATGCCCAGCTAATTTTTAGTAGAAACGGGCTTTCACTATGTTGGCCAGGCTGGTCTCGAACTCCTGACCTCGTGATCCACCGGCCTCAGCCTCCCAAAGCGCTGGGATTACAGGCGTGAGCCACCGTGCCCAGCGGAGACCCTGTCTTAAAAAAGCCAGGCACTCCAGCCTGGGCAACAAGAGTGAAACTGTCTCAAAAAAGAAGAAGAAGAAAAAACATAATAGAAAAGAAGAAAAGCCGAGAAATACTAAGCTAGGCAATTTCCAGATAAGTAATGTGGCAAAACAGCGGCAGGTTGGCCATGTGAGCATGCGAGGTGTGGGGAGCAGAAGGCAGCTGTTTGCAGCCACTGGGTTCCGCCGGGTGGGCTCACTGGGGTGGGCCCAAGGCTAGAGGGAGTCCTGGACACGGGGAGCTGGAGGGTGAGGCGACCCGGGAGGGGAGACACCGCCAGGCAGGGGAGGGCGGCCGGGTAGGTGTGGTCCGGCTCACACCGCAGCCACCGCCACCGCCACCACCACCGCCACAGGGAGAACGCGGAGAACATGTACTACTTCTCAGAGCTGGCCCTGACCCTCAACGAGCACGAGGAGGGCGTAGCGCCAACCGACAGCCGCCTGCGGCCCGACCAGCGGCTGATGGAGAAGGGCCGTTGGGACGAGGCCAATACCGAGAAGCAGCGGCTGGAGGAGAAGCAGCGCCTGTCGCGGCGCCGGCGGCTGGAGGCCTGCGGGCCGGGCAGCAGCTGCAGCTCGGAGGAAGGTGAGGCCGGGCAGGAAGGGCGCCCCGGAGGGGAGGAAAGGGGTGCCCGGGTGGGGGTGCCGCAGGGACGGATTCCGGGGGAGCAGGCCACCAGCCCACCCACCAGCCCACTGTGCCTGCCCAGCAGAGAAGGAGGCGGATGCCTACACGCCACTGTGGTTTGAGAAGAGGCTGGACCCGCTGACCGGGGAGATGGCCTGTGTGTACAAGGGCGGCTACTGGGAGGCCAAGGAGAAGCAAGACTGGCATATGTGCCCCAACATCTTCTGAGCGCCACCCTTGCAGCAAATACAGGCGCCTGCACAGCCTGGCCCACCTGTTCATTAATGCACTCAATTTAGTACTGAATGGTCTTTCTCCCAGCCCATTCCCAGCCCTTCCTATTTCCTTTCCTATTTTTTTTTTTCTCCCCACACTTTCTTGGGACTCCCACCTTGGAAGGAGGAAGGGCTGACCTGGGTTCTCTCCAGCCCCCAGGTGCGCCGGGTCACCCGTGCCCCTTCATTATGGACCTGGGCCCTACTGGAACCCCTGCCCCAGTTACCACAATTCAGGCCGGCTGGCCCGGGCCATAGGCTGCGCAAATCACCAGCCCCCAACCCAGGGAGGAACTGGCCCCTCCTAGGGAGCCTCTTCGACTTTTTTAGAAAAATGATCTCCATTTCTTTCCAGCCATGATGTTTAGTAAATATTTTTAGTACCGCACTTAGCAGACAGCTTTCCAAGTGTGCTTTCTTGCCACAAAAGTGTCCTGGCAAGAGCCCCTTATTTTTAAGACATCAGGAAGCCAGACCCCTTTGAGTTGGGAGAATTTTGTAGCTCAACATATCAAGTCCTTGATGGTATCTGAGCTGCCCACACCCCCACCTGCCAGGGCCCCACAGAGCCCAAAACAGAAGGGGGCTGCCCCAGCCCAGCAGAGCATAGTTTCTGGAGCTCCCATCCACAGATGCAGGAGGGGGTACTGATGGTAACCCCCATGTGGATTTGAGGGCAGCAGTCCCTGGCCTCACCCTAGCCAGCCTGGGTGGCTCCCTAGCCCCAAGAGGCCAGGAAGGGCTGGAAGGCAGGGCCTGCAGGTGCTCCCCGCCCTGAGACCCAGGCCCCAAATCAGCAATAATGAACAAACCCTTGGCCCAGCCTGGGCTGGTGACCCGGGCACCAGAGACCTTGCATCCCTCCTCATCCTAGGAGGCCCCTAGGGGTGCCCCATCTCAGTGTCCCCTGAACTCTTTATTTGCCTAATTTATATATATATATGAGATATATAAATATATATAAAATAGCTATTTTGCTTAAATTTCTACAGTATGTAAAAGTGAAAAAATGATGAAGACGGGCGCACCTGTCTGAGTTTGGCCCTCATGTCAGCTGTGCCCTTCCCTCTCCTCATGCCCCCTTCCAGCGGCTTCTGACAACCATGGGGGGCTGGACCACCATGGCCACTGACCCAGCCCCTCAGAATCCCACACTCCAATCCTTTCCATTTCAGTTTAGTCCTAAAAGTTCATCACAGGGTCTTTCTTTCTACTCCAGGACTGGTTTTGTTTTTATATATATAAAAAAAAAAGTGAAAACACCAATGTGTGAAATGCCTTACGATGCCCACTGGAGAGGCGGGGCGGGGTGGGGCAGGACGGCCCCACTGGGGCTCCCACAGAGCTGTGGAATGTACCTCTCCCCAACACTGTTTTGTTAGCGAGCACCTTTTGACCAGTAATAAAAAACTTTGGCTTTGGAGTTTTCCACTGCCCTGTCCCTCAGTCTCTCTGTGTCTGGGTGGAGGGGACTAATGTAGAAGGACAGGTGACAGCCTACAAGGTGGCATGGGGGTAGAGCATGGGGTGAAACAGCAGGGGGGTCAGGGGAACAGAGGAGGTAGGAGACCCAGGAAACTGCCCAAAGGGCTGGGGAGAGGGTCGCAGCTCTGCCAAAGGCTGCCCTGATGCTGTGGCCACAGGGCTGGCCTGGACCTAGCTCTGCTCTTTGGAAGGGCAGTGCTTTAGCTAGGTGGAGACCACCAGCAGCCCCCTCCCGTGTTTTAGTTCCTGGAGCTGTCTAGTGGGAGGCCTCCAGGGGGAAGGCCGGTCCTGGTGAGTTCCATATCACTTGACAGCAGCAGCCTGGGCTGCACTTCCAGGTGAGGGATGGGTAGAGCAGGGCACCCCAGGGGCATCAGGGCCAGCGCTCTCACCATCTGCCTCCACACCCCAGCCCTGTGGGATCTGGGGCTGGCCCTGCATAGCTCCTTCCCTGGCTAGGCTTCCCCATCTGTGGAGAGGTGGCCGCTGGCGGGGGGTCCCGGCTGAGGAGCTGGTGGGGCAGGTCTCACTGGAATAGAGGTGAGGCGGAACCTCAGGATTCACCTGACCCAGAGGGCAAGGGAGGGGACAAAGGCCAGTCTACTGAGGCAAAGAGAGGGCTCTGAAGAGCTTGAACAGAAATTGACATCAGGGCAATGTTTTAGAAAGACCACTCTGACCAGCAGGACACAAGATCAACCTACACTCAGTGGTCTCACATACACCAGCCATCACGGAGTAGAAAATGTAATAGAAAAAAAGATCTATGACACAGGCCATCTGACAAAAAGACACAAAACCTGTAAAAGACCTTTATGGACATGACAGAGAGGACCTGAGTTAAGAAGGAAAATACATCTTCATAGCTAGGTTCACATTCAGTTATGTTAGTCCCAAACCTACAAATTCAACATGATCCCTATTAAAATCCTACCAATATAGTTCAAAAGCTTGACAAGTTGATTGTGATATTTATATGAGAGAATAATTAAAAAAAAAATAGGGCCAGGTGCAGTGGCTCACGCCTGTTATCCCAGCACTTTAGGAGGCCAAGGCGGACAGATCACTTGAGGCCAAGAGTTCGAGACCAGCCTGGCCAACATGGCAAAACCCTGTCTCTACTAAAAATACAAAAATTAGCTGGGTATGGTGGCACACACCTGTAATCCCAGCTAGTTGGGAGGCTGAGGCAGAGAATCGCTTGAACCTGGGAGGCGGAGGCTGCAGTGAGTGGAGATCGCGCCACTGCACTCCAGCAAGAACTCAGGGGATGATGAGGGGACTATGTGGACTTGACCTGCAGATGCCCAAACAAGCTGGAAGCCTCCTGGGGACACACAGCTTCCTTTTTCTCCACTGCGCTCTGATCACCATCTGGCTGCCATGCAGTGTATTTGTTGATGGTCTGCCCTCCCTACCCCAATGGACTGAGCTTCATGAGACTGTGAGCTTCATGATCTTATACGTTGTAGCATCCCACTGCCTGGCACATAGTCAGTGCTCAATGAATAGCTGTCGAAAGAATCAACACCAGGCCAGGAAGACCAGCTAAAGCAAACGCTCAGTGGGACAACACCTGAGCAGTGGGGGGCGTGACTGCAGTACCAAGTTGGGAGGAGACTCAGAAATGGAACTGGTGAAGAGCTGAGCCCAGGGACCCAGGAAACTCCTGCCTCCCCCAAACTCTAGAGTTCAAATTGCTGCTCCTGACAGACTGTGGGGTAGGAGTCAGATTCTGTAAGTGGGGAAGAGAAGGCCTGAGGTTCCCTCATCTCCAGGGACATGGCTCAGCATGAAGGGAGTTGGGAGGAGAGGACAACGGAAAGACACATTTCAAAGTGGAACAGAGAACAGGACAAGAGACAAACTCAATGCTATTTAAGTTATTGTTTTTATGAAGCTAGCCAGCATGCATAACTTCACCAACAAAGCCTGATAAAGACAGTGTGAAAATAAAGGAAATATATAGTTTGGTCTCATGGAAGAAAAGAATTTTCATAAATCCAAACAAGAGAACAGCAAATAGAATCTAGCCACATAGAAAAGACTGAACCCCAAGTTGGTAAGCCCATGCCCAAATTAGGTTTACTGCAGAAATGCAAGAATGGCTCAATGTTGTGAAGCTTTCCATGGTAAATCATTCATTACATCAGCCAGTCGAAGGATTTCTTCTTCTGGCAATATGGTAAACTAGGTTCCCAGAAAATACTCCTTTGTGGAAAACTAGACAGGTTGGATAAAATTTTTTAAATGTTAAATGCATCTGTCAACTGGAAACAATATGAGGAATACTCAAGCCAAAAACTAAGTGGGTATGAAAACCTGGAGAGGTAAGAAAAGGTCTGAAATATTTTATGTTGCAATTATTTACAAAGCCCAATGAGCTTAACTGTAAGTTTTCACTGCCTCAAAAGAGCCTCCAAAGGTAGGGCATATAATAGGAAATTTGGGCCCCCCAAGGGCTATACCTTCAATGTAATGGTGAATCCAAAATAAAATACAAGAAAAATCACTTGTCTTAAAGGTTGGTCCTGAGCAGAGAAAAACAAAATCCCCCTAAGAATTTGTAATCAGGAGTGGACCCTCAGTTAGTTTTGCAGCCCAAATACACACTACCTGAATGGCTCAATGAAACCTCTGACAGAGAACGTAACATGGTCCGAAGTTGGCAATGTTCCCAGTCACCTGGGGGAAGCAAACAAGTCCTCTCTGGAAGATATCCCCTTCATTCTAGGCCTTAGAGAACCTCAGATATGAAACTGCAGGGAAAATGAGCAGCTCACAGTACAAAATCCCCAAACACACAAGGAAACAAGCACCCATGAGCAAGGGCAACCAGAAATAACAGATAGCAGAATCAGACAGAAAACTCTTCCACACAGTGAAATTATCAGATACAGAAGAGAAAATAAGCATGTTTAATATATTTCTAGAAACAGAAAGGCAGCTTGAAAATAAGTGAAGAGTAAATATTCAAAAATACTAAACAAATTTCAAGAAAATGTTTTAAAATCACTAAAAATAATTCAGTGAATAGTTTTACAACAGATTACACAGCTGAAGAGAGTATTAGTGAAGCAGAAGTGAGATCTGAAATTTGGAATACAACACAGAGACACAAAGAGGTGAAAAATATCAAAGGGAAGTTAAGACATGAAAGATAAGATCCCACATATGTCTGATCTATTTCAGAAGGAGAAAAGAATTTTTTATGGAACAGAAGCAATCTTGGAAGAGTTATGGCTAAAAGTTTTTCAAGAAATCATGAAAAACACCAATATACAAAGTTAAGCTCAACAAATCCTAATTATGGTAAATAAAAAGATATCCACAGCTAAATACAACATAGTAAAACTGCAAGATTACTAAGACAACAAAATCTTACAAGCAGATTTTTTTAAATTACCTTCAAACAGCATAAATTAGGCTGGGTGCAGTGGCTCACACCTGTCATACCAGCACTTTGGGAGGCTGAGGCAGAAGGATCGCTTGAGACCAGCAGTTGGAAACCATCATGGGAAAACAGAAGAGACCCCATCTCTACAAAAAAATAAAAATAAAAACTAAATTAGGCAAAGTGGTATGTGTCTGTAGTCCTAGCTTCCCAGGAGACTGAGGCTGGAGGATTGCTTGAGCCCAAGAATTTGAGGCTGCAGTGAGCTATGATCACATCACTGCACTCCAGCCCAAGCAACAGAGTGAGATCCTGAAAATTCATCTCCAAAGGAAGGCCAATTAGACCGAGAACAGATTAGACTGAGAGCCTCCAAAGGAAGTCAGAAGACAATGAAGTATTACCTCCAAAATAGAGAAGAAAATGTTAGTATTCTCAGTCAAAATATCTTTTCCACAGGTCACGTGTGGTGGTTTATGCCTATAATCCCAACACTTGGGGAGGCCAAGGCGGAATGATCACTTGAGGTCAGGAATTTGAGAACAGCCTGGGCAATATAGCAAGACTCCATCTCTACAAAAATAAAATAATTAACCAGGCATGGTGGCATATGCCTGTAGTCCCAGCTACTTGGGAGGCTGAGGAGGAGGGAGGATAACTTGAGCCTAGAAGTTCGAGACTGCAGTGAGCTACACAATCATCCTGTCTCTGTCTCTGTCTCTATCTCTCTCTCTCTCTATATATATATATATGTGTGTGTGTGTGTGTATGTGTGTGTATGTGTGTATAACTAAATTTTATTTAGCATATTAAACAGTATATTAAATTTTTTAAAAAACATATATAGTGTCATGTGGAGTGAGACTATGATGAGTTAAGATTATGTAAAACTTATCAGGTAATCATTGAAGGAATAGCAATACTAAATTATTTCCAAAGCAGTAGAAGAAACACATTGAATGCAGGGGGGAAAAAGCTCAGTAAATCTAAAGAAGGCAAGAGAGGAGAGGAAAAAAGAATGTAGAATAAAAATCACAAATAAGAGAATACAAATACATCAATAATACATCAGTAATTACATAAAATTTAAGTAATCTAAATGCTTCAAGGAAAAAAACATGGACTAAAAATAAAATCCAGCTATATGCTATTTACAATACACCTAAAACATAAATATATAAACTAAACAGACTCTAGGGCAAAAAATATTACTAGATGTCAACTACTAGAATTTTAAGGTCATTTTGTAGTGATAGAAGGTAAAACTCATAAATTTCTAAAACTCTTATGCACCTAATAACATCTCAAAATGGATAAAGTAAAATGGATAAAGAGAAAGATAAATCCACTATCATAATGGAAGATTGTAATTTATTTCTCCCAGTAATTAGAGCTCAGACAACAAATTATGTTAATTACTATGTAATTAACACACTTGATGTCATGGACACATACAGGGAATTAAATGTGACTGCAGAATACATATTTTTGAAATGCACATGGAACTTTTATGAACATTAACCACATATTTAATCCAGTCATAAGGCCTCAGCAAATTTCAAAGGACCACATTCTCAGACTGCAATGAAGACAGTTCAAAATCAATGACAAAAATAAAACTGGGAGGAAAAAACAGGCTAGAACATTAAGAAATATATTTTGAAATAACTCATAGGTCAATGAAGAAAACAACAGAAATCAGAAAATACAGTTAAAAAAAACTATATATTAAAACATACAGAATACAGGTAAAGCAGTACCTTGAGGAAAATTTACAACATTTAAGGCTCATGTAAAAGACTAAAAAATTTTTAAACATCCAATTTGAGTAAGAAAATGAACATTAGAAAAAACTCAAGAAAAGGACAAGAATGGGCCGGGCGAGGTGGCTCACACCTGTAATCCCAGCACTTTGGAAGGCCGAGGTGGGCGGATCACGAGGTCAGGAGATCGAGACCATCCTGGCAAACACGGTGAAACCCCGTCTCTACTAAAAAAATACAAAAAATTAGCCGGGCGTGTTGGTGGGCACCTGTAGTCCCAGCTACTCGGGTGGCTGAGGCAGGAGAATGGCGTGAACCTGGGAGGCGGAGCTTGCAGTGAGCCGAGATTGTGACTCTGCACTCCAGCCTGGGCGACAGAGCAAGACTCTGTCTCAAAAAAAAAGAAAAAAAGAAGAAAGAAAAGGACAAGAATGAAAATAAAGATCAGATATCAGATATTCATTAAATAGGGCAATAATAAAAAGAACGAAGAAAGCTGAGGTTGGGCCAGGTGCAGTGGCTCACGCCTGTAATCCCAGCACTTTGGGAGGCCGAGGCGGGTGGATCACAAGGTCAGGAGATCGAGACCATCCTGGCTAACACAGTGAAACCCCTCTCTACTAAAAATTCAAAAAATTAGCCGGGCATCGTGGCGGGCACCTGTAGTCCCAGCTACTCAAGAGGCTGAGGTGGGAGAATGGCATGCACCCGGGAGGCGGAGTTTGCAGTGAGCCGAGATTGCACCACTGCACTCCAGCCTGGGCAACAGAGCGAGACTCCGTCTCGAAAAAACAACAACAAAAAGAAAATCGCTTGAACCTGGGAGGCAGAGGTTGCAGTGAACCAAGATTGTGCCACTGCACTCCAGCCTGGGCAACAAGAGTGAAACTCTACCTCAAAAAAAAAGAAAGGGGACATAAATGCAGACACCAGAGACATTTTAAAGTAAGAATATATTATTAGAACTTGCCCTGTGGAGACACCTAAAAAATAAATAAGGAAAATTATGAACAACTTGGACAATAAATTTGAAAACAGATAAAATGGATTAGTTCCTACAAAAATATAACTTCGCTGGACTCAGTGGCTCATGCCTGGGATCCCAACACTCTGGGAGGCCGAGTCGGGCTGATTGCTTTGAAGCCAGGTGTTTGAGACCAGGCTGGGCAACATAATAAAACCCCATCTCTACAAAAAATATGCACACACAAAAAATTAGCTAGGCATAGTGGTGCAAGCCTGTAGTCCCAGCCACTCAGGAGGCTGAGGTGGGAGGATGGCTTGAGCTCGGGAGGTGGAGGCTGCAGTGAGCCTAGATCATGCCACTGTACTCCAGCCTGAGCAACAGAGTGAGACCCTGTCTCAAAAAAAAAAAAAAAAAAAAAAAAAAAGACTTAAAATCATTTCTTTTTAAAAATCAGTTAAAAGTAGTCCTAACAGGCCGGGCGCAGTGGCTCATGCCTGTAATACCAGCACTTTGGGAGGCTGAGGCGGGTGGATCATGAGGTCAAGAGATCGAGACTATCCTAGCCAACATGGTGAAACCCCGCCTCTACTAAAAATGCAAAAATTAGCTGGGTGTGGTGGTGCACGCCTGTAGTCTCAGCTACTCAGGAGGCTGAGGCAGGAGAATCACTTGAACCCGGGAGGCAGAGGGTGCAGTGAGCCGAGATCACTGTACTCCAGCCTGGTGACAGAGCGAGACTCTGTCTCAAAAATAGTCCTAATATATACACACAAAACTCTACACAGATGACCAAGGAATAATTCCAATCTTACAGAAACTTTCCAAGAGTAGAGGGCAAGAGAGAATACTCCCAAACTGATTTCTTCAAGCTAACATAACCTGCTCACAAAAACCTGACAAACAGTATGAGAATGGACAATTACAAACTAATGTCACTTGTAATGGTACAATTCAAAATAAAATATTAATAAATCTAACAATATAGAAAATCATTATTGCTCCAAAAATGCAAGGTTAGTTTATGCTGAGAAAAACTAAACCATGTAATTCACCACATTAACAAATTAAAGGAGAATGCTACATAGTTATGCTAATATGAAGAAAACACTTTAGATAAAATTCAGCATGCATCCATGATATTTAAAAGGAAAAAAAGGCTGGTCACAGTGGCTCACGCCTGTAATCCTAGCACTTTGGGAGGCCCAGGTGGGTGGATCACCTGAGGTCAGGAGTCAAGACCAGCCTGGCCAACATGGTGAAGCCCCATCTCTAGTAAAAATACAAAAATTAGCTGGGCATGGTGGTGGACACCTGTAATCCCAGCTCCTCAAGAGGCTGCAGCAGGAGAATCACTTGAACCTGGGAGGTGGAGGCTGCAGTGAGCCAAGATGGCACCACTGCACTCCAGCCTGGGCAACAGAGCGAGACTCTGTCTCAAAAAATATATAAATAAATAAATAAAATAAAAAGTTTAGCAATAGGAATAGAAGAAAATTTCCATAATCTGATATCTACACACACACACACACACACACACACACACACACACGCACTTTTCCTGCAAGACAGGGAACAAAAAGAGATGCCCACTTTCCCCCTTTATATTCAACATTGTACTCAGAGCCAATGCAATAAGGCAAGAAAAATATTTATATAAAGTATGAGAATTGGTAAAATTATCACTGTTCACTGATGATATGACCTAAAAAATCCAAAAGAATTGTGTAGATAACAGTCAGTTGATACATAAAAATCAATTACATTTTTATATACTAGCAACAAGCTGTCAGAGAATGTATCTTAAAGTTGTCATTCATCTATAACAGCATTACAAATCATCAGGTTCCAAAGATATATCTAACAAAAGACATATGAGACCTCTAAAGGGAAAACTGTAATACTTTTTTTGAGACACACTAAAGAAAGATCTAGATTGAGAATTATACCATATTCATGGTTGGGAAGACTTATAAAGGTATCAATTCTTCTCAGTTGAGGATGGATACCATCAATTCCAATGGAACCCCTACAGGTTTTCTCATGGAGCTTGATGATTCTAAAATGTGCACGAAAATGCTAACACCTAACAGTAGTCAAGACACTACTGAAGTAGAAATGTAGCTGGGCGCGGTGGCTTGTGCCTGTAATTCCAGAACTTTGGGAGGCCAAGGCAGGTGGATAGCCTGAGGTCAGGAGTTCGAGACCAGTCTGGCCAACATGGTGAAACCCCATCTCTATTAAAAATACAAAAAAATTAGCCAGGTGTGGTGGTGCGCACCTGTAATCCCAGCTACTCAGGAGGCTGAGGCAGGGGAATCCCTTGAACCAGGGAAGTGGAGGTTGTAGTGAGCTGAGATCATGCCACTGCACTCCAGCCTGGGCGACAGAGCAAGACTCAGTCTCAAAAAAAAAAAAGAAAAGTAGGAGGACTGCCTCAACTAGATATCAAAATAATGTAAAACTATAAATAAATTAGTATTGGCATAGAGAAAGAGACAATAGACAAATATAACTAAATTAAAAGTTCAGAAACAGATTAATACATAAATGAACATTTGATATATAACAGAGGTAGCACTGTAGATCAATAGTGAAAGAAAAGACTACTCAATGAAGGGTGGTGAGGCAACCAGGTATATGTATGGAAAGAAGGAGAGAAGAGGAAGGGAGGGAATGAAGAAGGAAAGGAGGCGGGAAGGAGGAAAACTGGAGCTCTACCTCATACCATACATGAAACTCAATTCCAGGCAGATTAAAGATCTAGGCCAAGCAAGGTGGCTCATACCTATAATCCCAGCACTTTGGAAGACTAAGATGGGCAGATGACTTTAGGCCAGGAGTTCCAGACCAGCCTGGCCAATATGGCAAAACCCTATCTCTATTAAAAATACAAAAAATTAGCTGGGTGTGGTGGCACATGCCTGTAATCCCAGCTACTCAGGCCAATATGGCAAAACCCTATCTCTATTAAAAATACAAAAAATTAGCTGGGTGTGGTGGCACATGCCTGTAATCCCAGCTACTCGGGAGGCTGAGGCAGGAGAATCACTTGAACCCAGGAGGCAGAGGTTGCAGTGAGCCAAGATCATGCCACTGTACCCCAGCCTGGGCAACAGAATGAGACTCTGTCTCAAAAAATAACAACAATAATAATTTTTTTAAAAAAAATCTACGTAGATGGTCCTCAACTGACAATACGGTTATGTTCCAATAAACCCATCATAAGTCAAAAATATCTTAAGTTAAAAATGCATTTAATACTCCTACAGGACATCATAGCTTAGCCTAGCCTACCTTAAATGAGCTCAGA
Organism: Pan troglodytes; assembly: GCF_028858775.2. NCBI lineage: Eukaryota > Metazoa > Chordata > Mammalia > Primates > Hominidae > Pan > Pan troglodytes. Next base: position 33,037,904 of record NC_086016.1, read on the forward strand.
ACACTTACCTTAGCCTACAGTTCAGCAAAATCATCTAACGCATAGCCTGTTTTTATAATAGAGTGTTGAATATCTCACGTCATTTATTGAACACTTTACACTATAGAGTATCAAACGTTTACCCTTGTGGCTGACAGCTGCAGCTCACTGCCACTGCCCGGCATCACAATATCTTAAAGAATATTGCTAGCCTGGAGAAAGATGAAAATTCAAAATTCAAAGTGCAGCTTCTACTGAATGGGTATTGCTTTCACAACATCATAAAGTCAAAACAATCCTAAGTCAAACCATCATTAAGGTAGGGACCATCCATATGTGAAAGACAAAACTATAAAGGCTTTAGAAGATAATACAAAATATCTTCATGACCTCAGGGTAGAGAAGTATTTCTTATTTTTGTTTTGTTTTTTTTGAGATGGAGTTTTGCTCCGGTCTCCCAGGCTGGAGTGCAATGGTGCAATCTTGGCTCACTGCAACTTCTGCCTCCCAGGTTCAAGCAATTCTTCTGCCTCAGCCTCCTGAGTAGCTGGATTACAGGCACTCACCATCACACCCCAGCTAATTTTTGTATTTTTAGTAGGGATGGGGTTTCACCATGTTGGCCAGGCTGGTCTCAAACTCCTGACTTCAGGTGATCTGCCCGCCTCGGCCTCCCAAATTGCTGGGATTACAGGCGTGAGCCATTGCACCCGGCCAAGAAGTATTTCTTAAACAAGTTACAATAAAACTATAAATAAAGGACTGATAAATTATTCTTCTACATTTTTAATGAAGGATTCCTAGTCCTCAAGACTCTGTAAAAAGAGAATAAAAAAGAAGGCATACCAAAGAATAGGAGAAAAAATCTGCAACACAGATAACTTATAAACAACATGTCTCCAGAATATACAAAATTCAAATAAGAAAAAGATAAAATAGAAAAATGGTCCCAAATCTTGAGCAAACACTTCATCACAGAAAGCTAAACGGTCAATAAGGCCAGGCACAATGGCTCATGCCTGTAATCCCAGCACTTTGGGAGGCTGAGGCAAGCGGATCGCTTGTGTCCAGGAATTCAAGACCAGCCAGGGTGACATAGCGAAACCCTGTCTCTATGAAAAATACAAAAATTAGCCAGGCATTGTGGCACGTGCCTGTAGTCCTAACTACTTGGAAGGCTGAGGCAGGAGGACTCCTTGAGCCCAGGAGGTGGAGGTTGCAGCGTGCTGCGATTGTGCCACTGCACTCCACCCTGGGCGACAGAGCAAGACCCTGTCTCAAAAATAAATAAAAATAAATAAAATAAATGGTCAATAAATATAAGAAAAGGTGCTCAACCACATTTTGGAAATCAGAAAAATGTAAATTAAACCACACTGAGATACCACTATGCCCTCATCAGACTGGCAAAACATTTCAAGTCTAGCAATATCAAGCACAGGCAACAAAGTAGAGAAACAAAGCACTTATCCAGTGCCAATGAGTGTGAAAATTAACACAACCGATTCTGGCATTACCTAGTAAAGTGGAAATGGGCATGAACTATGACTCTGCAATTCCACTCCAAGGATTATATCCTAGGGCAGGGGTCCCCAACCCTCAGGCCACGGACTGGTACCAGTCCATGGCCTGTTAGGAACCAGACCCACAGCAGGTGAGCTGCAGGCAAGCAGGCAAAGCTTCATCTGTATTTACAGCCGCTACCCATTACCCATTACCGCCTGAGCTCTGCCTCCAGTCAGATCAGCGGCGGCATTAGATTCTCATAGGAGCAAGAACCCTATGTAAACTGCGCATGCAAGGGATCTAGGTTGCATGTTCCTGATGAGAATCGAATGCCTGATGATCTGTCACTGTCTCCCATCACCCACAGATGAGACCATCTAGCTCCAGGAAAACAAGCTTGGGCTCCCACTGATTCTACATTATGGTGAGTTGTATAATTATTTCATTATATATTACAATGTAATAATAACAGAAATAAAGTGCACAATAAATGTAATGCGTTTGAATCATCCCAAAAACCATCCCCCACCCCAGTTCATGGAGAAACTGTCTTCCATGAAACCAGTCCCTGGTACCAAAAATGTTGGGGACAGCTGTCCCAGGGAGAAAGTCCTGCACACATGCAACAGGAGACATAAACAATGCACAGTTGCCAGTCTCAGAGGAATGCATTTAAAATTGTATTATGTTCAATTGCAGGTGTAATTCATTCATTTTCATTACTGTCTAGTATTCGGCAGTGATGTAGCAACCCAAATAACAAAGAGGCTCTCTAAAAGAAAAGACATATATACATAAATTTGCAATGCTTTGTTCCTAAATAAGTATCTTTTCTTTTGAGAACCTCTCTTTATTGTTTTTAGGTTAACATCCAGAATACTATACAGTAGTGAAAATGAATAAATTACAGTTACATCCAACAACATGGATGATTTTCTGGAACACAATGTTGAAAATAAAAAAAAAGAAAACCGCAAAACAATAAAACGTTATGTCCATCTAAGTTCAAAAACAAAGCAAAATAAAACACTTAGGGCAAAATAAAACAGGAATACACAGAGCTCATAAAAATATAATGAAGAGTAAAGAAACATAATTATAAAATGAAATACTAAGAGTAATAAACACAATTCAGGATGATGGTGACCTCTGAGCAGGGAGACAAGGGGTCCAGGAAGGACACACAGGGATTTATAAAATAACAAGCCAGGTGATGGGTGTTTGATGTATATTTTTTCTGCTTTATAATTTTTTTTTTTAAAGACAGTTTCTCACTCTGTCACCCAGGCTAGAGTACAGTGGCACGATCATAGCTCATTGCAGCCTCCACCTCCCGGGCTCAAGCGATTCTCCCACCTCGGCCTCAGCCCAAACCCAGCTAATTTTTGTATTTAATGTGGAGATGGCGTCTTGCTATGTTGCCCAGGCTGGTCTCCAACTCCTGGGCTCAAGCAATCTGCCCACCTTGGCCTCCCAAAGTGTTGGAATTACAGGCGTGAGCCACCGCTTCAGGCCTCCTTTACAAATATTTTATACAGCATTCTTTCATAGCTACTCAATGTCTAATTGAAAATAAAAACAGCAGCATAAAGGAGAAAACTCTATGTTTTTTTTTATAGAAGGTGTAAAGGCATTTGACAAAATTCAGCCAGTTTCCAGGGGGCACAGCCCACGTTTCATTCTGTGTGACTGCTGCCCCCTGGCGCCCAACTCAGGCAGGACTGGCAACTACCGGTGAGTCCCAGCAGCCGCAAGACAAACTAAAGGAAACCCCAACATTTTAAAAGCCACTTGCCGAAACTCTCACCGCTCAACTCTCACATGCGGATTTCCACGCATATCAGAAACAGCCCGGGATCATTATTCAACATTGTTTCAGAGGTTCTAACTAAAGCAAACTGACAAAATAAATTGGTATACTGGCAAATTTGTATCTATAAAAAACAGGCTTATTAAAACTACCAGAATTCCTAAGACAGAAAGTGAATTATATTAAATCATTAGCTTTTCTTCATATTAATAATCAATGAGTAATACAGATGGAAAAAAGTATTCCATCACAATAGACAAAAACCATAAAACACTTAGGAATAATTTTAACCAGAAAGTTATAGAACCCGTATAAAGAATTTATAAAATCTTATTGGAGGACCTAAAAGAAGTCTTGAGTAAATGGAAAGCCATTTTTTATCCTCTGGGGGAGGATTAATATCACAAAAATGTCAATGCTCCCAAAACTTCCATTTAAATTTAATGCAATTATAATTTAAATCCCAATGGAACACTTTCTTTTAGGCAGGGATGGGAACGAACTGGATAATGCGATTAAATATTTCATGTGAGAGAATACATTCTAAGACTGGAAAAGCATTTTTTAACAAGTGAGGGAGACTGATCTATTTAGATGCTGATGACGCCCAAAATTATAGTTTCAGCCAGAACCTCACCCCTCACATCAGACTCACTTGTGCAACTGACCACAGATGTCTCCACTGGCGTCTAAGCGGGATCTCAAACTCAACAGGTCCACACCTGTTGGCTCATTTAGTAAGAGGCTCATTTAATAAGTGGGGCTGGAATAAGTTAATTTCCACCTGGGGGCGGGAGACGCTTGACTCTTGCCTTACAGCTTATACTAAAATATATTCCATAAGGACTATAGGTTGTCTAGTAAAAAATAAATAATAAACATTGCAACAAAATGTAAGAGAATATCGGGGGAAGGGGAGAAGAGAGAAGGGGATTGATTTCCCTAAGCATGATAGGAATCCCCAAAACTTTAAAACATTTACCTTTCAACAAACACCATAAACCAAGCCAAGGACAAATGCATAGAAAACGGACTAATGTTAACTAAGTCCAAGAGGCTTCAGGCGCTCGGCCTCGGGTCAAAAGGGAGACATACAGGCTGGCTCTTCCGGGCAAAAGGAAAAACACGCAGCTTCCTTTCCAAGTGTTCTTCCTTTCAGAGATAAAAACGCCGACCCTAAGGACATCTGTTCAACGAATGTTTTTCCCTAATGACCCCCGAAAAGTTGGAAAACCGGGGTGGAAAAGATTTCTTGTGCACTTTGACTTAATTAATGCGCAGCAGCTTGCAGGAAAAAAAAAATCCTCGCTTCTCTGTTTCGGGTGTGAGTGGGCCATTGCTCTCCTTGTAATTCCAGCTACTAGAGACGCTGAGGCAGGAGGCCTCAGCTTGAACCCTGGAGGCGGAGGTTGCAGTGAGGCGAGATGGCTCCACTGCACTCCAGCCTGGGCGACAGAGCGAAACTGTCTCAAAAAAAAAAAAAAGTAGGGGATTAGAGCTGGCCACGGCTTCCCCAGAAACCTGCAGTTACTGGAGTAGGAAGAGGCCTCGGAGAATCCCTGGAAGCATCTACCTAAAAGACGCGAGGAAACCCCCAAAGGCCACAGGTACCTGCACCAAACCCTGAGTGCCGCAGGAAGCTCGCGAGGCTTCCAAAGCGCATGCGCAGGTCACGGTACGGGCACGTGCCGCGCGTCAGCAAAACCGCGCAGGCGTCTTGTCGCTTCCGCCTCGAGCGTGTGGCGGGATTGCGGAAGCCCTCTACAGTTCATAACCGTTGGCTGGTTATGAACCGTTCATAACGGGCGTTAATAACCATACCCTGTTAGACTAAGCATGGTCCACCCGCGAATCCTCTACAGAGATGGCCAAGCGCTGGGGTCGTGGCTGCGTCCTCTAGGCCAGGTGAGAATTTACAACCCACCCTCGGCCACGTGTTGTGCTGTGGCCGCTGATGATTAAGCATGAGGAACTCAGAAACTCTGAACCTTCTGACAAACGGGTTCTCCCCTGCCCACCGCGGTGCCCCAAACCCAGCAGGACAGATTGGTTTACATGGTGGGGCATTGGGGAGGACCCAGAGCTTTCAATAAGGGAAGAAATGATGTGGGGAGGGACAGTAAATCGAAGTAGGGGATTAGGCCGGGCGCTGTGGCTCACGTCTGGAATCCCAGCCCTTTGGGAGGCTGAGGCAGATGGATCTCTCGAGACTGGGAGTTCTAGACCAGCCTGGCCAACATGGCGAAACCCCATCTCTACTAAAAATACGAAAATTAGCCGGGCGTGGTGGCGCGCGCCTGTAATTCCAGCTACTAGAGAGGCTGAGGCAGGAGAATCGCTTGAACCCTGGAGGCAGAGGTTGCAATGAGGCAAGATGGCGCCACTGCACTCCAGCCTGGGCTACAGAGCGAGACTGTCTCAAAAAAAAAAAAAAAAAAAAAAAAAGTAGGGGATTAGAGCTGGCCACAGCTTCCCCAGTAACCTGCAGTTACTGGAGCAGGAAGGGGCCTCGGAGAATCCCTGGAAGCATCTCAACAGAATCCAGAGGGGACAAGAAAAGAGGAGGGATACGTCTGTCGCATCCTTCCCTTCTCATTGATCCAAGTTTGCACTAGTGGTGTGAGCCCTCCTTATCTTCCAGGCCTTGGTGGGCAGCTGTTGACATGTCCAGAACCCCAGGAAGTGCTGAAGGTACCTGCAGTTCAGGCCCCATGGAAGCCCAGACCTCCTTCACCCTTCGGGGACACTGAAATTGGCCAAATGTTTAGGCCATGAGGATGGCTGCTGAGTAAGCCCATAACCCCTACATCGGACACAAGTAAGCAGGTGAAGGCCTACAGGTAGCAGGTAGGGGCCAGTGAATCTTGGAAGCAAAGATTTGGGGGTCAAGAACAGCAGGGAGCTCTGGGCCCCCATCCTAGCTTCAACCAGAGCAGCTCCAGGACTCCTGGCTTTCCATATGGGCTTCTGGATAAATGTTAGGTACTCCTGAGGCTGAATAAGCTGGAAAGCCTCTGCCATCACCCAACTCCGTTATTTTAGAGGAGGAACAGGAGCCAAAATGGGCAGTGACTTGTCTGAGGCCTTGCCAGCTTGAAGAAGGAAATGTCTGCTGAACCCAACAGTGGCCCTGGTAAGGCCTGGTGCATTGCAAGTTACCGGATGAAAATGGTGACTGGCCGGGTGCAGTGGCTCATGCCTGTAATCCCAGCCAAGGCGGGCGAATCACTTGAGATCAGGAGTTTGAGACCAGCCTGGCCAACATGGTGAAACCCTGTCTTTACCAAAAAATACAAAAATTAGCTGGGCATGGTGGCACGCACCTGTAGTCCCAGCTACTCGGGAGGCTGAGAGGGGAGAATCGCTTGAACCCAGGAGGTGAAGGTTGCAATGAGTTGAGACTGTGCCACTGCACTCCAGCCTGGGTGACAGCAAGAGTCCGTCACAAAACAAACAAAAACAGAAACAACCCCAAATGTCCGTAAGTAGGAGACAATATATCCAACACATGAAATGCTCTGTGGTTCATGAGAATAAAGAAGACCCATATGGGTTATTCTGAAGCAGGTTCCACTACACTAAAATGCACTAAGTAGTTTTAACAGGCAGAAATGGAACAGAGTGGAAGTGCGTGCACTTAGGAGGGATACTCTCCAGGGAGAATTCAGGGATTGGGTGGGAGAAGGGAGCCTTGCTTTTCATGGTCCAGCCTTTTAGATGGTTTTAATGTTTACCATGTGCATGTTTCACTTAAAAACCAAACACCCTAGGTGAGGCATGGTGGCTCACACTGTAATCCCAGCACTCTGGGAGGCCGAGGCAGGTGGATCACTTGAGCTCAGGAGTTTGAGACCATCCTAAGCAACATGACGAAACTCTACCAAAAATACAAAAAAAATTCGCCAGGCATGATGGTGTGTGCCTGTGGTTCCAGCTACCTGGGAGGCTAAGGTGGGAGATCACTTGAGCCTGGAAGGCAGATGTATCAGTGAGCCAAGATCGTGCCACTGCACTCCAGCCTAGGTGACCAGGGCGAGACCCCCATCTCAAACAAAACACCCTAGAGTCCCCACCCCTCTCGTTCTTTAAACACCAGCATTGCTGCCCTTCACTTTCTTGCAGCCTTGTGCAAAGGACCTTCTCACCACAGATCAGCCAGACCATCTTCCTCCTTCCAAGTCATCAAAGAGTTCCAAGCTGGTCACCTGTCCCTTGATGTTCCCAGGAAACCAGGAAAGAGGACCCCTGCATTTTATCTTCCCATCCAGAGTGGCAGGATCTCTGCCTGGGAAACAGGCTTCATTCAGCACAGCTGTGGTAGCATTAACAAAGCAAAGCGGGCACATGTAGAAGTTGAAGCTAAAACATTCAAGAACTCCAGTCTGTTTCTGTGGATGTTAAGGGGGGTGAAGATAAAACAATGGAGGTGATGAGGAGGAATAACTTGAAGACAGTTTAAAGCCACAGTGGTACAAAGAATGAAAAGAAGGAAGGTGCTGGATTTTACTAAGAAAACAGACTGAGTTCAGGAGTCTCACCAGTAGAACTTTATAGTATTGCATTTCGATTACATGTGTGTGAATTTTAAAAACTGATTACCCTCCAGTAAAAATGTGGAACCAATTTGCATTTGGATTAAAACATTAGGTTTGGGGACAAAAGTGGACCCCATGCTGCCTGAGATGAAGAGAGAGAGCAGGATGGCAGAGGAATCACCAGCTCAAGAAACCCCAAGACTTGGACAGTCTTCCAGCAGAAGAGGCCAGGGTCTCTCAGTGTACTACTACAAACAGGCCTCTCCTAGAGATGTAGTCTGGGAAGGTCCAAAACCCACCAGACAGGCACATCCAGTGGGGAAAAGACTTCCCATTCCAGTGTGGCCTGCATCCCTCACCTCTGCTTCCCAGTCTTCTGCTGACCTCAGAGGAGCAGGGTGGCCATTGCTGATCTGGGTTAGGGAGATGCCAGAAACACACCCAGGTTTGAACCACAGGTTAGTGGTACAAAGTCACAGTCCTTGTGCCTTCAGAAAACCCAGAGGCCCCAAATACGAGTGGGAAGAGAGTTGGGAAAAACTGAACCAGACTCTTCCAATGGCCATTAAAGAGAAAATTCAGCAACGCTCGCCTTTGTCTTTGACCCTGAGAAGTTAAGGGACACAGATTGTGGCGCTGTGATGGAACATGGAGGGAAGGCATGGTGTGCTTCCTGCAGAGATGCCTCTGGAGTCCCTGTGGCCAGGGGATCTCACTGGCCCCCTCTTCAGGCACCTTGATGGGGCTCAGTGGGGCCAGGCCGAAGGGTGGAAGTAGAAAAGCATCAACAGGCTGTCCAGATCAACTGGCACCATCCAAGGCCCTGCTGCACCCACACATGGAGGTCACCAGCTCAGCCCCAGGGGTTCTTTCACACACAAGCTCCTTCCCTAAGGAGTCCTGTGGGGTTCCACACTCAGTGTGCTGCCCAAGTCAGAGATTTACCACAGATCTGTCTCCCCCTCAACCTGGACTCAAGTTACTGTGGTGAGAAACCTCACTGTCCATGGTTAACTGAAGAAATCCCTCCTTCAGAAAGAACTTGAGTAGTAGATGAGGTGGTTAGACAGGATCTTTTTCCCCGAAGCTGTTTGGACGCCACAGCCAGGACCAACTCTGACAGCTGCGAGAGAGAGAGCCCCTCCACTGTGGAACCTCCTACACAGCCCCCATTTTGGGTCCCTGGATATGAGCCCCCAGCAGGACCACCACTCTGGGGGGAAGTCTCCCTCCCAGCCCTCAGATCCCCACATTGTTCCTCCTGTAGGAGAACAGTCAGCCCTGCCCCTGGAGCTTCTCCAAGATGGCACTGGACTCGCCGTTATCTTGAGGAGCCAGGAGCTGAAATGGCTCCGGCTTAGCAACCCAGTATGGCCAAAGTGGAAAGGTGCTCTGTTCTTTGCAGTCACCAAAAAAAAAAAAAAAAAAAAGTATGGTCTCACAGGCACAGCATCTTCTTTTAAAAAATAAATATTTATAAACTTAAGGAAGATTCAAAGAATCAGGGTATCTTTCCTTCCAAAAACACAAATGTCCCGTGTAAGTCAAACCAAGGTGCGACCACCAACCCATGAATGAAGTCCCCTCCCCCTGCAGCTACAGGGTTGAGGGGCAGGTGGGCAGGGGAGCTGCTCTCTCTCCTGCCTTCAGTCCCCCTTGGTGATGAGGTCCTCAATGTAGGCGTCCAGCTCATCATCTGTGTTGATGTCTATGTCCTGGAATAGAGCAGGGTAGGGATCAACTGGGGGCCAGAAAGTGATTGGGGGGCTCACCTTTCCACCCTTCTCTCAGCTCCTGGGACGGAGCCCAGAGTCCTCTCCCTGACCTCCCACCCCGCCCTGGATGTCAGGCTTCTGTCCTGTCTTAATCACTCTCCCCTCCCTCATCTATTGTGCACAGATGATGCCCAGATTTCCTACGCCCACCCTACCTCTACCCCATGTTCCCAATTGTCTTAGATGTATGTTTCCCTCAGATACTACAAATATGCCCACTTCTCTCCCTTCTCTGTCACTGCCCAAGGTCCAGGCCACCACTGTCTCAGACAACTGTGGGAGCCTCCTCACAGGAGGCTCTGGTTCTAACTTTGACCCCTCCAGGCCTCCTCCAACCAAGCAGGTAAATGTCTGAGACTGAAAACTGCATCATGCCACACCCCTCCAGTGATCTCCACTGTTCTCAGGATCAAATCCCACAACTTTCAAGCCCTGCCTCTGCCCCTACCGCCCCCAGGTCCCTGCTCAGGCCTCAGGTCCTGCTCTTCTTCCTTCTGCCTGGAATGCTCGTGTCACACTCTTTGCATGACTGGCTTCCAGTGTCTCCAAATGCCTAAGCCCCTGAACAACCTAGTCAAGTGGCCTCCCCACACTTTACTGTATCTCCTTATGAACCACCATCAGTAATTCTCTCTCTTCCACCAGACTGGCAGGCTGTGAGAGCAGGAACCTTCTCTGGCTTGTCTTGTTCATTCTGTATCCACAGGACAGGCACAGAGCAGGCCCTCATGCTTATTGCCTGGATGAAGGGCCAACAGGCTAAGGGGTGCTCCCCACTTCTGGGCTACCCAATCCCATCTGGGCGTCATGTGGAAAAGAACTTCGTTTTTATGGCTTGGAGGGTTCTCAAACCAGGTTGTACGTTGGAATGTCTAAAGGGAAAAAGCCTGGTTCTATGGGTCTGGCTGGGCTGAGGCCCAGGCAGCCACACCATCTCAAGCCCTCCTGCCAGGGTGCTGTGCAGCCAGGGTGAGAACCATAGATTCCTGTGAGTGGATAGATTCTTGTGAGAACAGGAACAGGGCCCAGGCCCCCCTCCCTGAGAGACCAGGTGGTCCAGCTGCAACAGGAAGGCTGCCGGGCTCACCTCCTGCACCTTTTGCAGGAGTGCCACGATGTTGGTCCTCAGCTTCTGCAGCTTCTCCTCCGTCTCGCGGAGCTTCCTCTCGGAGGTGCGCAGGCTTTCCTCGGAGGCCTTGGCCCGGGAGTCAGCACGGCTCTGGTAGGAATTGCACAGGTTTTGGAGCCCTACTTCATATTGCTTGAAGTACTCCTTCTGTTGGGAGCAGAGCAAGAGGGAGAGTGCGTAAGTTCACAGGGGTCCCCAGGGCCCTTCTAGGCTGACACGGGTGTCTCCAGCCCGCTTTGCCCAAGGATGCCTGGTCTGAAGGAACATCTTAGATACAAAGGGCAAACAGCCTCTTTACGTCCAGAGTAGAGAGACATCAATGCCTATCTTGTGGGGCTGCCACAAGGAAGAAGACAATTAGCACACAGGTGAAGCACTCAGCACAGTGCTCTGGCAGACAGCAGGCCGTGAGGACACATGAGGGGCGATTCTTACCATTCCAAGTGACAGAAAAGGATGACAGAATCACTCTTCCATGCTCAATCATAACCTGTCTGACTTCAGTACAGCCCTTTCAACCATCCACTTCCAAGACATACCCAACAATGTCAGCGCTCACGTCAGTTCTCTTTCCACCTACCAACCAACAGCAGATATCTCCAGATCTGTGGAGTAGTATATACTTCTACAGCATCAGAGCTTTTTACTATTTTCCCTGAGTACCTGAAACCTCCAGGGGGTGAGGTAGGAAGGGAAACAAGCAGTTTTTCTAGTGGCTTTTCAGACTTATAAAAGGGAGCAGAATACTTGTTTCAAATGAAATGTCACATGGAATCTCAGTGTGAAAAACAATGTAAGTAGTATCTCTTTAGGTTCAATTTATTTTCCAAGTTCAAATTTATAACATGACTTACTCGTAAATCACTGAGAATCACGAGGCCACTGTGATGAACACACACGCCACAACCAGCAGGTGCTAGCTGGCTGCTGCAGTCTTATCAACTCTGGTGTTTACTTCTGTAAAGATGCATGAGCTGCCTAGCCTGGAGAGGCTTCTAGATGCCATTTTTAAAAACTGTTACTGGCAAGTATTTAACTGTGTCATTCACCTTATCCTACTAAACCAAGAAAGCAAGAGAAACTTCTAGTTCTACACAAAACAGTAATTGCCTTGGCAGCACAAAATAAATGCTGGAGCAATCTCCAAAGTATTAAAATTCAGTATACAACATCTTGAAAGTAGACATGGTTTGTAATAATTTTTTCTTAATTATTTTGAGGTAACTGTAGATTCATATATAATTGTTACATTAGTTTTTTTGAAAAAATGATACTTTAATATTGCAGGGCTCCTGAGGCTCTATGGAACTCCTGATCCATATGGTATAAAGGACATAACTGACAAGGACATAATGAACAGTAGACTTTGTTTTATCCCTGATGCTAAAAAAATAGTTTGAGTGATGGCCAGGCGTGGTGGCTCACACCTGTAATCCCAGCACTTTGGGAGGCCGAGGCAGGCGGATCACGAGGTCAGGAGATCGAGACCATCCTGGCTAACACGGTGAAACCCCATCTCTACTAAAAATATAAAAAATTAGCCAGGCGTGGTGGCGGGTGCCTGTAGTCCCAGCTACTCAGGAGGCTGAGGCAGGAGGCTGAGGCAGGAGAATGGTGTGAACCCGGGAGGCAGAGCTGGCAGTGAGCCGAGATTGCGCCACTGCACTCTAGTCTGGGCAACAGAGCAAGACTCCGTCTCAAAAAAAAAAAAATAGTTTGAGTGGTTTTAGACATTACAATTAGCAGGACAAAGGTGATACACTGGTATTATACCTCCTTGTACAAAAAGAAGCTAATATACTTTTTTTTTGACAGTCTCGCTCTGTCACCCAGGCTGGAGTCCAGTGGCACAATTTCAGCTTACTGCAACCTCTGCCTTTCCCCGGGTTCAAGCGATTTTCATGCCTCGGCCTCCCAAGTAGCTGGGATTACAGGCATGCACCACAACATCTGGCTAATATTTTTTGTACGTTGTAGTAGAGATGGGGTTTCACCATATTGGCCAGGCTGGTCTCAAACTCCTGGCGTCAAGTGATCCACCTTCCTCAGCCTCCCAAAGTGCTGGGATTACAGGCCTGAGCCTCCACACCCAGCCTAATATACCTATTTTTAGACACTCATGCACTTTGTTTGGGCCCAGGCATTCAAGCCCACTGCAGAGATCCTGCTGCACCCAGGCTCTACTCTGAGTTTGGCAATAACCTTAAGCCAAAATCAACAAATCTGACAAGATGCCAGGCCAACGTAGCCACCCTATTAGCTGCTTGTTCCTCCTGGGATTTGCAGAGAGCACCTGCAGCCTAAACAAGGACAAAAGTTGAAGCGTGGATCTTTCTGTGAAGCAGCTGTGATTTCTGCACCTTCTAGCTCCCTCGCCGAGCACCACTCCCTCATATCTTGCTGGCAGAGCAAGGCAGCATCGTGAGCAGAGCAAGTCCTAAGAAGTACATGGGTTCAAATCTGGTCTCTGTCACTGACCAACAGACTCTTTACCTTTCTAAGCCTTAGTTTCTTCAACTCCTGCTTCATTTCACATTTTAAAAAGTAGAATAAAGACAAACTCCATGTTTTTATCTCTGGCAAACTTTATCAAGCACACAACTGCCCCACGAGGACCCGACATCTTGAATATACTAATCCTGCAGTTTCCATTCCCATTGTCTTTTCTCTAGAACCTCTTTCCTAGAAAACTTAGCTATTCCTATAATAGAAAAATCATCCCACTTCATGTGGACAATTCCCAGAGCCCCATCTCCAGCCCTGGCCTCCCCCTCCCTCCAAGTGCCAGTCCTTGATCTCCACCTGCACAATGCACATCACTAGAAACGTAGTGAGGGCACTTCTGGTGCCACATAAACCTCCACTCGTCACCTTCATTGCACTCACCCATTTTTCTCTCCTAGTTAATAGCTTTGTCATCAACCTCCAATTCCCACAGACCTGAGTCACTTGCCTACAATCCATGATCAGTCTCCTGATGACCTCTGACACAGCCCTTTCACCCCCAAGCCCACTGCCACCACGCTGACTCCTGTTCCCATTCCCTCACCTCTGACCTTTTACATAGGACCTGCCTCCTCGCCCCTGCATCTCCCATCCACCCATTCTACCCAAACACGCTGCTACCCAAATCACCCTCTTAGGGGAAGGGGCAGCAGATTACAGCCCCTGGGCCGAATCAGCCTGCCAAGTGTTTTTGTAAATAAAGCTTTGTGGGAACACAGCACATCCATTCCTTTACATACTGTCTGTGGTTGCTTTCATGCTATAATGGCAGAGTTGCCACAGAGACTGTATAGCCTGTGAACCTGAAATTACTTGCCAACTGGCCCTCTACAGAAAAAAATGTGTGGACCTCTGCCCTAGACATGGTTTGGATGACAGTTCCTTCAGCTCAAAACTTTTGCAGGCTGTCCTCTTCATACAGAGTTTAAGCCAGTATGACTTACACTGGGGATTCAAGACACATCAGATCCTGACTTTCAGGCCCCTTGACCCTAAATGCTCACCACACAGCCTGCTGCCTGGACCCCACTCCCAGAGCCTTTGCTCACAGAAGCCCCCACCTCAAACACTCCTTTTCACTTACACAGGAAGGCACTTGGCAAAATGCACATTTTCTTCCAACTCAGTTGCTCTCTCTGCCCCCCGGGCCACCACAGCCCTCCATAGCCTTTCTATCCACTTTCTCAGCACTCACTGCTCCTGCCCCCATGTCCAGCTACCCGGTAACAACTCAGTCTCTACTGAATCTTGAGCCTCTTGAAGGCAAGACTCTCTTTTGCTGCTCACTATGAGGTCCAGCAGACACCTGCTTGGGCAAGGCACCCCTTCAGCATTTGCTGGGTTAAGTAAGATCCAATGCTTATGTCCACACATCACAAGCTTCTCTATACCTCCTTCTGAGAGTCAAGTTCTACGCACTTCGAGCCTCAGCTCTTCACTGTTGCCTGGGACAGGTTTACTCCCTCTACTGGGGCAGAAGAAAGTGGGTATGCTTGTCATAAAATGTCAAACTACACCTGCTATCCCTAAGGGATGACTCAACTCCTAGCACCTGTGGTGGGAAGGGGTTGGCTTTCTGCACACCAGAGTCATATCCAGCTAAGCCAATTTTTTTCCCACATCATAAACTCTCCTCTTCTTTCCGCAGGAGAGAAGCTGGCTGAGATGGAGCACACAGCTGACAGCTAGCAACTGCAACAAGCATAACAATCATAATCACAAATGCAGGGGCAGGGGTGGGGGAGTGAAGAGTGTGGAATCGAAGGTCAGGCCAGACTCACCAGAGGAAAAGATATTAGCTCATCTGAATTCATAGCACTCAGCTGCTTCTTGGAGATGGGGAAACTTGGAGGCAGGAAGTACCGTAAACAATTCCTAAAGAAGGCAGGGATAGTAATTCAGAATGGCATGGAGCAGGCAGAGAGCTGCTGCTGGCCCTGGGGTGGGAAGACAAAAGACACATGTACCGGAGGATCTGGACAAGCAGGTCGATGGTCTCGTGATTGGTGCTCAGGGCAGTGGTGTCAGGCTCAATGCGGAGGCATTCGGAAGTGGAGGGCTCTGCCACAGCTATGGCCTGCTGGGCCACAGGGCCCACCTCCTCCTCCCCGCCCTCCTGTTGTGTATCAAGGCTCTGATGTTCCGGAGAAGGGGGTTTCATCAGCCGCACATCCTCACTGCCTTTCTCCACCCTGTGGAAGACACACAGCTTATGTTATGTCTGACCCGGGCTCCCAGGATGGGCTGCTGGCAGGGAGGCCGGGGATACCTCTTTCGAGGAACCACTGCTCCTCCCTGATTGGGGCATTACCAGCGGTCTCTTGGTGTCGTGTCTGTGGGCACGTAGTCAAACTTCACCTTCCACCGCACCACATGCTTGCCCACCTCCACGGCTGTGACACGGCCCGTGTACCACTCCCTGTTCACACGCACCTCCACGTGAAGCCCTTTATCTGACAATGTAGACAGAGATGCGAGTCAGAAAACTAGCCTAGAGTCCCTCACTTGGCCTGGGCCACATCGAGAAAGGCAGTCCCCAGGGTTTGGAGGACAGGAACACTTAGGTCCTTGCCCCCACTACACCAGGGACACAGAGACCAGGGACCAGCCACCATGGTCTCCTTCCCCATCTGTTATGAGGGTGCCAAAAAGCAGGAGAACAAGTGACCGCCAGGAGTGAACACCAAGGAATTAGTGTTAAAAATAACCACAAAGGGGTGATCCCTTCAGAATTCTGCTTGGGATTAGACTTGGATCCACTGCTGCACAAGAGCCCAGACCCAGGACAGATTCAATGAGCCTTTGGTAAATTGCTGCTGGTAAGGGGCTCCACTTCCACTCCCACTCCCACCCCCGCCACAGGCTGCCAAGTCACTCCCCCAGCTCACCTTTCTGAGCTCTCTTGAGGTCAGCCGAGTCCTCTTCCCCAGCACTGTCTGAGAGCTGCGTGGAGAGCAGTCTATTAGAGGCATCCCCAGTGCCCCCCAAGAGCAGACTTGTGCCTTACTGGCCACCCGGAGTCATCAGCCATCATCTTCACGACTTCCTGTGCTACAGTTTAAATCACCAAGCCCCGTTGAGAGCCACACTCCAAAATCACTGTCCAAGGTACCTACCCTTCTGCTACCTTTATGAACAAGACAGCAGGCAAGGGACATGTGTTTCAAGCCTCACTGATGTACGTCTGTGTGACTTCAGGCCTGTGGTTAAGCCAGAAGCCAGTCTCACTCAAGACCCTACCTGGCACCATGTTTAGTCACTTGTGTAACTGAGAGTCCTTGAGAGATCACTTGGCTTCTGGAAGGCTCATGACACGAATATAAACAGAGTTGGTGCAGACTGCTGGTTGGGGGGGTAGACTGCTGGTGGGTTGTGTAGACTGCTGGTGGGTGGTATAGACTGCTGATGGGGGGTGCAGACTGCTGGTGGGGGCTGCAGGCCCTAGAGAGGGAGGCTTTGAGAACCTCACCTCAACCACTCACCTCATTCGAGTCCTTCTTTTCCTCCTTCACAACAAATCTGCCCCGCTTGCACCTCTCCTTCCTCCTCTCAGCTTCCTCCTCAACTTCTTCCTCATCAGAAACTGCAACACTCCGCTTCCGACTAGGGGTAGCCTAGAGCAAGAGGAGCGTGAGGATGTGAGGGGCCCTGTTCAGCCTCTAAGGAGCAGGAAGATTTCATCTAGCCTAAAGGAGCCGTTCCAAGAGGAGCTGTACTCCCTGCAATCCCTGCCTGACATTACTTGGAATGTACACAGGCAACCCACTGGCCCCTGCGCCATAAGGATTTTTGCTCAAAGCTGTCATAGGAGAAGCTTCTCAATTCCCTTCCCACCTTAGTCTACCTGGCCAACTAGCTGTCACCTCCCCAAGAACCACCGACCACTGCCGCAGCCCACTCAGGCTATCTGTCACCAGATGACTGGCCTAAGCCCACACTTCGAGAGCCAGTGGAGGTGACTCAAGTTTGTGGCAGACCAAAACTCGGAGGGAACAGTGAAGAGCTCGCTGTACAGGCAACCGATGTGCTGTCTGGCCCCGAACAAGTCCGTTCAGCTATCAAGGCTTCCCGTCCTCAGGGGCAGCAGCAAAGCTTTAGATTCAGTATCCTCCCAAGGCTCCCCTAGTACAGCTGTGACACTGCACAATTCCATTCCTACACTACTGACACTGGGCTGGGGTATTAAAGAGGACAAGCGTCTCACCGGGGAGAGTTTGATGGGTGACTCTGTCTTCTTCACCACTGGAGTCTTGATGACTTTGGGAGAAGGAACCTCCCGAGGGCTCTTGGAGTTGGGCAGTAAAGATGGTGACAGTTGCTGCACCAGAGGGACAGGTCGGGATGCAGTCTTGACAAGAGTGTTGGCAGGCTTTCGGGGTGCCTCAGGTGGCTGGAGCAGCCTGGATGTGCTGGCCTCCTCCCGGGCTGCCAAAGCAGGGAGCTTTGGGGTACTGCTGATGACAGGAGCCTTTCGGGGCTGGCTGGCTGGTCTAGGAGTTGGCAAAGAAGGGGGTCTGCTGGGGGCGTTCCTGATCACAGCAGGTAAAGGGGGCGACCGAGGACGCTGAGGTCTACGCACAGGTTCCTAAAAAAAGGCCCACAGAGAGTGAGAACACTGATCCTAGCATGAGACACCTGAGGAAAAGCCCTTCCCAGGCCCCTGGACTTCACCTCAGTGGAAGGTCTGGTGGTCACTTCCAAGGGCAATTTCTTCAGGTCTGCTTGGGAGCGGATGGGTGTGGTTTTCTGCAAGGCAAACATCATGATGAAGTTGTTTGCATATTTTAGTATACTTGAGCAAACTTTTTGGATAGTGTCTGGAACCAGGGACAAAAAAAATAGAAAACCTGAGCCATAGTCCTACTCTTACAAACCTCCCGTTCTCACTGGGGAGACACAAAATACATAAATACTCAACTATCAGCAAATTACAGGAAACTGTGTGATTAATCCAGCAACTGAGAGACTGGCAAAAAGTGTCAATAGACTAAATTCCTATAAAAGGAACCCAAAAAGGTAGAAAGGGCCCGATGGATAGGGAAAACCTGGATGAAGGCAGAAAGGAAAGGTGGGATTTAGCAGCTAGGGAGGCATGCATAAAACATCATGGGTTAGTAAGAGCACATCTGCACAGACACAGAAGCCAAAAAGGGAAATGGTTGTGTACTAAATATGATAAACAGCTGATATCACAGACATATCTAGAAAAAAACATAGAAAAAATAAAAATGTAAGTGAATAAGCAGTTTAAAAGGAATAAAAGTGGACACATGAAAAATTAGGCAATCTTAGAAATATTAAGGAAATTAAATTATAAAACATGCATCTTTGCCTATGAAATTTGCAACAACATTTAAAAATAATGCTCTCATATACTGCTGGTAAATAATAGAAATTAACACATCTCTGGAGGGTACTTTAGAAATAGTTGCAAAAAGCCATAGAATTTTACAATGGACCTTTTAAGTCCTTTAATTTCACTTCTAGAAAGTCATCAAAACAATTATGTGTATGTGTATGTATTAATATAAAACATATACATGGCATTATCTCCCTATTTCTATTAAAAAATATATGTGTGTTATGTGTAGGTATTCATGAGTTCATGACAAGTTGGAAGGATGTATGGTTAATGATGGTTACCTCTAAGGCAGAATTTTTATATTCTAGAGTTTTATACATTCTAAATGAATTGGACCACTTTGAAGTATATAAGCATTTTTTCTTAAGAATAAGCAAGGTGTTATTCTTAAAATAACACTGTTGGCAAATAGTACACGTGGACCTGGAGGTTGGGGTTGGAAAGCTTTGGCAAACAACGCGGGTGAGTGGAGGGTAAAACTGAGCCTGAGGGAACAGGAAAGCTACTGAAGGTTCCTGTCACAGGCAGAGCCCTGACACAGGCTGGCTTTGCCCACTGACCATGACCCACGTACCTGAAGGGCCTCCAGCTTCTCCTGCTGCTGGCGAATTTTCTCTGTCAGTTGTTTCTGCTTCTCTTCCTGCGTCTTCATGTCCTTTCTGAATGTTCCCAGGGGAACCTTCTGCTTTTGTTCAGAAGCCTCACACCTGTAGAGACAAGGTACTACAGAGGTCGTGGCAAACAGAGCGCCATGCTCGGCAAGGACCTTTCTCTTCAGCCAGTCTACACTGTCTGTCACAAGAGCAACCACCTCAGAGTTCCCAATGCACAGAATTAATCTTATACACTGCAGGCAGTGTATTATTTCTTGGGCAGTTATTAGGTGTGGCAAGACAGAGATGTAAGGTATGTGCACTGACCTCAAGAAACACAGTGAGTTATTTATCCCGAGAATAGAGAGAACAGTGAGGGGCAGGGGAGAAAAGTACCCACAATCCCCTTGTTAGACAATGTGCTCACCGGTCCTGTTCAGGATCAGGGTTCATGGAGCAAACCCAGGTGTCAGGGTAATCTTTTTCCACAGAACTCAGCTGGAAGGGGAGGGTTCTCCATTTCAGACACAAATCTGCAGAGAGCAAAAAAACCCCACATATCAGCCACGCCCACCAACTCTATCTGTAATCCGGGTTCCTCACAGGCCCACCACAATGATGCCCCAGACTTTGTAGGCAAAGATCTTCACTCGGGCTCCAACTCTGCCTATCCTTAGAGAATACTAATTCTTCTCAGGGACACTGATTCCAGGAAGGATGGAAACTTAATATGCTGGACTCTTAACACCCCCAGCCCCTCTCCCTTTTTTATCAAGATCCTGGCTCAGTCATCCACGCACACCAGAAACCATGTGGTACCAAACCAAGTGAGCCTGGCCTGGCTGCAGCTGGAGAGGCCTGGGAGGACAGATGACCTTCTTTCTCACTCAAGAGGGACAGGTGAAACTCAGCAAAGCCTCAAGACTGAGCTCTCAGGGCCATCGTCAAACAGACTTGGATCCCTAGGGGACTGTAAGTCCATGAATGTCAGTCAAGTTAGGAGGCTGGCAGGAAGATAGAGAAAAGAGGCTTGTGGGCTGATGGAAATGAGTCGGGGGGGTCCAACCACCCAACTCACCGCACTGGATGGTGGTGGGGATTTCCATAGCTCTCCGGCGTTTGTAACGCAGCTCACTGGATGGGGGCTGGTTCCAGTTGGCAGAGAGGTAGCCAAACTCATCCCAGAACTTGATGATTCCCCTCTGGGCTGGAAAGCAAACACCGATACATCATGTTAGGAGCCAGCCTCTCTCTCTCCCTACATTCAGGTGAAGAGAAAAGGCAGAGGCCCAGCAGCCCAGCCCCATTACCGATGGCAATATCCTTCCAATACTGCGCCAGGTGCTCCCCCATTGCTCGGAGCAGGTGCCGGTACTCCTTGGCATCAGCAAAGTCCTGTTTGTTGTGTGTAGGCTCCAGGACCAGGTAGGGCACATCAACAACCCCAACAACCCCGCCACATGCCCTACAGGGAGAAAGAGAACAAGCTCTGTCACCCCACTGGCAACGCCCTCCTGCCAACTATCCTGGGCTAGACAGCTCTCCGTGGGTAGTACTCACATGCCCCCTTCCAGCTGTGGGCCCACTTTCTCATACATTTTGATCAGTCGGCTACAGTTGTAGATGAACATGCCATCCAGATCCCGGTGTTCAATGTTGACCCCAAAAACAAAATTCAGTTCCTTAGGTTCTTTAAGTGCTCTAAGAAAACAAAAAAACTCAAGCAGATCTACACATCGGCACACAAGCACCATAGTGTTTAAGATGTGTTAAGCTTAAGCTTAAACTTGAAACATGTTAAGCCAAAAGTTTTGTATCTCTATTTGATGTGTAACCTGTTAGACTTGATATGGACATGCACTGGGCACCAACTCAAAGCATCCCTAATTAAAAACATGAGTGTGGCTTTTTGGCAACAGGGATGGTTGCCAAACCATTCATATTCATTAAATATGAATTGTTTATTACGAAGCTGCTGCAAATCTGTGCAAAGACAATTATATGTTGGAATAAACATCAGGTTATCGTCATACCTTCCCCAAAATTCCACTAGTATGATAGTAAATTATTATAATTTTTTTTTGAGACATAGTCTTGCTCTGTCGCCCAGGCTGGAGTGCAGTGGTGCGATCTCCGCTCACTGCAATCTCTGCACCCTGCATTCACACCATTCTCCTGCCTCAGCCTCCCAAGTAGCTGGGACTACAGGTGCCCGCCACCATGCCTGGCTAATTTTTTGTATTTTTAGTAGAGACAGGGTTTCACTGTGTTAGCCAGGATGGTCTCAATCTCCTGACCTCGTGATCCACCCACCTCGGCCTCCCAAAGTGCTGGGATTACAGGCGTGAGCCACCGTGCCCGGCCAATTATTATTATTTTAAAAGGCAAAAATTCACAAGAATAATAAGCATGTGCAATAAGACACCATCATGTGATTACTATCAACAAAAACTTAGAGCTGAAAAGCAGATGGATGAGGAGTGGACTGACTTGCAGAGAAAAAACCTGAAACCCATGCCTGTGCCAAGGAGGCCAACAAGAGGCAAAACAGTAAATCAAGCCACAGAGTCCAAAGAGGATCCAGACATGGAGGTGGGACAAGCAGGAAACTTAATGATCCAGGACAAATGCTGGTTCTAAATGCAAAAGTATACAACACTCAATCTCCAGCATTATTCTACATACATAACCACTGAGGAGAAAATGAATATGAAAAAATATATATGTAACATAAAAAATAGGGTCGTATCACCAGGTGGTAGAAGTATAAGGGAGTTTAAAAATGTTACTCCTTAAACATTTTATATTTTTCAAGTTTTATACAATGAGCATTTTATACATCCTTTAAATGAAAAGAAAGAAAGAAAAAGGGAAAAGGTAAGACAGTGCCAAAGGATGGTTTTGGTGCTCGAGCCAAGGTTGTCAGCCCTGCCCTGTCTTTATGACTCAAAAAAGGGCTGGGGGCTAGGATTAAGACTTCCCTCCTGCAGGAGGCATTTGACAAGCATTTGGCATTAAAACAAAGCAGTCTTGGTGACAGAATAGCAACCTGTCAATAATCAGTCCAAAAGCTACGTCAGTTTAAAAGATCCAAGGACAGGCCTGGCACTCACCGCTGCTTGGCCTCCTTGATCCTCTTCTTGACATCAGCTTCTCTGCGCAGAGTGATGGCTCTGTTCTGGACCTGTCGCAACATCACCTGCACACATTGACATCAGGTGAGGGGAGGAGGCACTCTAGGCCACAGCAGGGAATATTGAAACATTACATCTAAGACATCTCAATTTATCTCAAAGATGTAAAACCACACCTGGAAATTTACTTCTTTCTACAGAAAACAGCCCTCACTGGGGACAAACTCAAAAGCTGTGTTTTACTTGACCAGGCTCATGGGACATGGGCTCCTAGTGCCAGAAACGCTGGAGAACAGCCGCCTGGGCCGGGACCTTACCCTGGAGTCCCGCGTGAGGTCTCCACCTAGGCGTACTTCTAATGTCCGAGCTTTGCTCTCTGCCTCCCGCGCCTTCTCTTCAGCTGAAACCCAGAAGAGAACATGGTAAGAAATGCAAAGGTTCTAAGAAATGCAAAGGTTCAAAACTCTTGGTCATCCCTCCTGGATCCACAGTACTGGACACGAAGTGTGTACACCACCAAGGAAAAGAAGAGTAGGGGGAGCTATGGCTGGTGAGCAATGTGAGGGCAGCCTCTGTGCCTGGACGGCAGTCAGTCACAGAAGGAAAATCTGGCATTCAAACCTATCACGGAGGCCCCAAGGAAACTTTACAAATGAACCAGAACAGGTTTTAAAAAAAAAAAAAAAAAAAACACCTAGGGCAACCAGTTGAACACTCAGCTTGAGCTGGAAGCTAAAGAAGTCTTCAGCCAATCACTCTCCAACAAGCAGCCGAGAAACCCTGAGAAACCCTGAACAGCGAGAGAGCCCCTGAGATGTTTGCCCTGAAGTTAGGAAAAGCAATTTCACAAGTATTTGCACCAGAGAACTCAGTGGGATTCTTCAATTGGGATAAGCCAAAGAGTTGACACTTTTAGGCCCTATAAATGGCTGAAGAAGAGAAAGTGGAGTGTAGAAAGAAGAAATGCTGAGGGAGTTGGCATGTAGTGAAAGGGGCTGCAAAGGAACTGAATTATGCTTCAGGAGACCAGCCTTGTCCCTGAGTTGTGGACTCAGCCTTTTCCTGGAACCCCACTTTGCCCACAAGCAGTATACCCCAGATGCACACCCCCCCAACTCCTGCACCCAGAGTGGCATTACCAATCCTTGCTACGTGCTCTGCTTTCTTCACCTCCTGCTCCGCACGGGTCTTGAAACGGCTTGACGTGTACTTGTACATCCTGATCAGTAGAAAAAGCAAGCTGATGGCCCAGGCAGCAGTGGGGCAGGTGGCACACCCAAGCACAGGAAGCACCCTGCCTTCCTGCCTCCTCCCAAGCTGTGCTGTCCTGGCCCCTCATGATGAGACAAATCTAAGCTCAATTCAGCAAAAAGATGTAATTCCTTATTCCACTTGCCCTTAGCCTCCTGCTGTCTTTGATAAGCAACCTCACCATTCACCAGGGTTGTCATTCATCCCACAGCAGAAACAAACCTCAGGAGTAAGCCAAGCCCACTGCTTTCCTATATAGTGTCTAAAGGCCCCTTGGCCCTAAAGCCAAGAGACTCAGACAGCTCACTGAGCCAGGCAGGGCACCCTCCCTGTCACAGAGGCACACACACTCAATGAGCTTAGCCAGCCACCTCCACAGCTGATCTGTCCCTCCCCTAGGACCCAGAACTGACCCTGTGACCAATCACAGGCAACTTAAAGTCCCAAACGTAGTCAGCACTGCCAGAGCCTCTTATATAGCATCCCTCTAACAATGCCCCAGAGAAACGCGGCCACATCCTCGACCCATGGGAGACAGCGGGCCAAGGGGCACTGGCCCCTACCTGGGCTTGTACAGGCAGCAGGAGAGCCTCTTGGTCTGCACCTTGTGCCCATGGATGAAGATCCTCATCCGGGGATCAATATAGAGCACAGCGGCATAGGCACGGAACGAGCGCCGCTCTGGCTTCCTGGAGAGGGCAAAAACAGAGAAGTGCTGTCACCTGCTTCACAACAGGCCTGACCAAGGGCACAACATCCTCTCTGCAGGCTCTCCACCTTTCCATGTTAGGTACTGACTTCTGCTGCTGCCCTGAACTGGTGCTCCCTTAGTGTGAGCACCACATCCCGCCCCTCTCACGTCCTCAGCACAGGTACCCCACAGGCAACTGAGCTGGCCCTACATACTACCCTACCACAGAACACTGGGCAATGAATGTGCTCTCCCCTCTTTCCCTGAAGCCATCTCCTGAGAGCACAAACGCCAGTTCCAGGGCCTCCCTCCCTTCCCAGCCACACTCACGTGCCCTCTGGGGACGTCTCTGCCATCTGGATATCTCTTGGATTTGAGATTATGTCTAGTTCTGGCTCTCCATTATCCATGAGTTTGAGATTGAAGATGATCACCAATGTTCCTGAGAAACAGAAATCTTTTGTCCTGCCAGATCCCCCGGCCCACCCCCACACTACTTGTGATTCTGGAGCTCCCAGATTCTAGGGGCTACAGGCTCAAAGCCTACTTACCACTGTCCCCAGGAATCTTCATAAACTGGGTCATCACTTCCTCCTCAGTGCGGAATGGAGAGTACTTATAGATGAGTTCTGTCTCAATGGCAAATTTCTCTACATTGTCTGTGACAGGTTCCCGGGTCCGAGCATTCCAGGTGGGCAGTGGGACTATCACCTGTGGAGTAAACATGAGCAGGCACTTTAAGGGAAGCCCCAGAACAGCCTTCCTCCCAAATGTGCATCTCTCTTGTCCCTCCCCACAGCAGCTCCACACTGCCCTGTAGGTGAGGCCCAAGCTCCACAGCCTGGCACCAGAGGCTCTGTGAGCTTCAGGGTTTCTGCCTCTTCCCAAGACTCAGCCACACAAGACTACTTCCTTCAGGAGATGTTGGTTTATGTGCTTAGGGTCTCTGCATGAGAAGTTCCCTGCTTGGGACGTCCCTGGTCATTTTCTTAATTTGGTAAAAATTCTACTCTTACCACTAGGGAAAATATATTTGCAATTATCTAGTGAATCAGTAAATACACATAACATAACCTAAAACTCAGCAATTCCACTCCTAGGTACATACCCTAGGAGAAACTTTTGTACATATGTACCAGTAAACATGTACAAAAATAACCCAGGCCTGGTGCAGTGGCTCATGTCTGTAATCCCAGCACTTTGGGAGGCTGAGGTGGATGGACTGCCCGAGCTCAGGAGTTCGAGACCAGTCTGGGCAACATGGTGAATCCCGGTCTCCACTAAAATACAAAAAATTAGCCGGGCGTGGCAGCGTGCGTCTGTAGCCCCAGCTACTCAGGAGGCTGAGACAGGAGAATTGCTTGAATCTGGGAGGCGGAGGTTGCAGTGAGCTGAGATCGCGCCACTGCACTCCAGCCTGGGCAACAGAGCAAGACTCCATCTCAAAAATAAATAAATAAATAAAAATAACCCAAATATCCATTCTAGAGTGGCCAAATTAAACTGTACAATGGAACACTATATAGTGATACAAATGAACTAACCACTACTAGCATCAACATGGATGAACAACATAAACACAGTGTTATATGAAATAGGATACAAAAAATACCTACAGTAAGAGTCCATTTCTAAAAAATTCACAAATAGGCAAAACTAAACTATTATTTAAAAATGCATACAAGGGTGACAAACTATAGTGAAAAAGAAGGAAATCATTATCACAAAAGTTACCTGAAGGCAGTTCCTTCGGGGGCACAAGAAGAAATATAACTGATGAGGGCACACAGGACACTTCTAACATCAGTCTGTGATGGTGGCAACACAGGTGTTGCCTTTAAAATTGTCCTCTGAACTGCATAAATATTTCAATACACTCTTCCATTTATGTGAAATTTAATTTAAGTAATGTGTAAGTGATGTTTTAAAAAATCCTACTCTTTCTTCAAAAACCCAACCTCATATGCCACTTCCCCAGAGGCTCCTCCCTCGGTGGTTATGAGGCCGCAGCCCTTGCAGAGCCCTGCAGATGGCTGCCTGAAGGATTTCCTCTGCAGAGCAGGCCAGGCTAAGCACCTCAGGGGTTCAAACCCTTAGGAAAAAGGGACTCTGTAATCTTAACAAGTGCTGGGGTGACAAACTGTTAAGAGTTCTGAGACATTTTGCTGGGTTTTTTTATTTTATTTTTTTTGAGACGGAGTCTTGCTCTTGTCGCCCAGGCTGGAGTGCAATGGCATGATCTCAGCTCAATGCAACCTCCACCAATGGCACGATCTCGGCTCACTGCAACCTCCGCCTCCTGGGTTCAAGTGATTCTCCTGCCTCAGCCTCTCAAGTAGCTGGGACTAGGCGTACACTGCCATGCCCAGCTAATTTTTCTATTTTTAGTAGAGACGGGGTTTCACCATATTGGTCAGGCTGGTCTTGACCACATGATCTGCCCGCCTCAGCCTCCCAAAGTGCTGGGATTATAGGCGTGAGCCACCAGGCCCGGCCCATTTTGCTGGTTTCTAAGAAGCTTTGTGCTGCAACTATTCAACCCAAGGGCTGGTCTGGACACATTCCTCCTCAACTGAAAATGATCTTATTTTGAAATCTTGGCTGAGTTTGCACTAGAGTACAATCCAAAATAGCGACCTTCTAGCACCAAGTAAGGAAAAAATCTCAACCTAGCCTCTCCACCACGGGAACTGAGTTCCATTTGTGTTCTATAAACCTGTACCTCACTACGCCTCTCATTCTTCACAGCCGTCCCAGGTGACAATGGCATCACTTTAAACATTGGCGTTCACTCCCATGGGCACCCCATCCCTCCCCTCAGGAACACTTCTCCTTTAGTTCAATGGTACACTTGCCCAGTTTTCTTCCTACCTTTCTGGCTACCCCTTTGTCCCTCTGGCCCCCTTCTCCTCTCCCCGACCTTTAGATATTGGCATGCTCTAGGTCCCAGATCCTCTTCTCACTCTATTCTCTCCATTAGGTGACCTCGTTTGCTACCAAGAATGCTGAAGCCCCCAGACTTCCCCCAAACGCCAGACCCAGACTTCACTTTGCATGTCCAGAAGAAACTTACACTCTTCTCCTCCATACTTCCCCTCTTCATTCTTCCCAATTCCAGAGACCCCACTCCCCAACTGCCACAGCAGAACCTATGAGTCATCCATGACTCCCCCGCTTCGCTTTCGCCTTCTACTAATCAATCAATCACCAAATCTGTGGGTCCCACATCCTAAAGAGATGGAAACTCCATGTATTTCTCTCACCTCCCTTGGGCGAGTACCGCCAAGCTACAGAGCCTGGGCCTCTCAACTGGAACACTCCAACACTCACCCTAACCTTTCCAACCCAATCACCACACAATCGCTACATGGACCTTCTTAAAAGAATCTGATACTGGCACATCCTTGCTTAATAAAGCCCCACACATTCATCAAGGCCCCGAGGTCAAGCCTAACCTGGCCCTCTCTGATCTCCAAAGGCCACCACCTTTCTCCAGGTGGCCCTGCAGCCAAGTCCCCTCCCACAGCCCTCAGGGCCTTAAGCAGGCTGCTTCTACTGACTTCTATACCCTCCTGTCACCATCCTCAGTCCTGTATCAGGAAACATTCCTGAAAACCCCAACCAAGGCTATATTTTCCTATCCTACTTCTCCTAGAAGCCTGCTCTTTCCAGCTGCCACGCTTCTCTCACTCAAGTATGCAGAATGAACTCACATACCACACCAAAAAGGCAAACAAACCCACTGGCTTGCTATGTAACGATGGAAGGCCTACCATTCCCTACCTGAACAAGTTTGCTATGATTAAGGCTCAGATCTAAACAGAACCAGAACAAATTTAATCACAGCTAATCAACACAGATGAATTAAATTGTAAGTCTGAATTCAATTACCTGCTTCTATGGAAGTTGCGGATTTCTTTCCACAGAACCTCTTAGCCCCCCTTCTTTCAAGCCCTGGCCTCCATGTCTTACATAGGAAAGGAGATAAGAGTCCAGTCTGAGGCTGGGTAGTCCACAGAGCTGCCCTGATCTCCCACAATGAGGGGGCATAGACCTCACCAGAAACAGCTCCACAGACATCTGAGCCACAAGGAGAATCGGCCAAATGTGTGTTTAGCTTACACAGTCAATTACTAAAATGATTTAAACTCAGAATATTCTGGATTCATTAGTCCTTCCTTCCAGCATAGCAGTAATCACTGGGGCTGTGTAGCAGCCACTCCCAAGATGAGACCCACAGCATCAGCTCTATTTTCCTGTTTTCCATACACTCACCTGCTTTACTACCTGCCCAGGCTCTCTCTAGGTATCTGAGTCATAGTTTCTGACATAGAGTAACACATTTCTTCAAAAGGAAAATGAGCTCATAGCACATTCCACAAAATCACCACCAAATAGGAAACACCATGATCAGGGAAGCCCAAAATACTCCCCCCAATAAAACAATGTTCCATGGTAACACTCCCCCCAAAATGGAATTCAAGTGGCAGATCTAGAGGAGCTGCAAATCCAACTCTTAATTCCTGCCACTTGACAGTCTCATTCTCGGAAACAGTTGTTCTCTGAAGTGCTCTGAGATTTTGCTTCCTCTCACATTAAAGTTATCTACCTTAACCCCTCAACCAATTCATCCAGCCAGCTAACTGCGTAACAATTAGGGGGAATGTGCTCCAATCCTGCAACCCCAAAGAGTCTAGCATTGCAAATAACCTACGAAAACCGCCTGGGCAGACTCAGGAAATGAGGACTGGTGATGCAGACCACGAGGATGGGACCTACTTCATCAATGCCTTCTTCCTCATGAAACGTGCGAGACAGGAAGAGGCAGGTCATGGTGTCTTCCTTCTTGGTGAACAGGATAAAATCCTTCCCAATGCGCATTGAGCCCCTGAAAAGGAAACGGAAATGGGTGTTATTCTCCCAGGAGTCAAAAGCTCATCTGCGAAAGAAATCAATCCACTCTGGACATGATTGAAAGTGCCGCTGGAGGGCTCTCCTAAAGGCCCCCCCAGGTCCCAGGACTGTGTGCTGAGTTCCACAACCCTTGTTCCCTCTCCATCCCCCAACACTCCTTCCTCTGCTTTTCCACAGGCCTGTAACTCCTTAGTCTTTACTTACAACGTTCTCAACCACACCATACAGGGTTCTCTCACCACCCTTCTAGGGGGGGCTCATGGCAGACCACCAGCCCCAGGTTAGTCTCACTCCCCCCACAACGCTGAAGAGTAACCCTGCTGTCTTTGAGCTCTTGGTTCATCCCAGCCGCATGAGAGGTGCTGTGCCCTCTGACTGTACCACCATCAGACTTTAGTAGCTGGTACCCTCAACACGTCATCTTCCATGCTGACCACCCCCAGTTCCCACCGTGTCCTTCCTCAGCTGACACAAACTCCCCTCCATTGATGAAACGGCAGCAGCACTGTTAAGTGAAAAGCCCAGTGCCTATACTCACAAGCCCGAAAAAACATCAGTATGAACCCAAGGCGCAGTAATACAGAGGGGCTAATAAAATATAATTCTTGACCACAGGATTCAAGGATGCCTGTAATTAGCTCATGTCCAATAACTGCAGCCATCTCCTGTCCCAGAAGTGTTTTGCCACCTCAAGCTCATTATGACACAGGCAGCTCCCTGCTTTTGGATGCAACTGGTTTCTGGGAACTGTGCCTTGAGGCTGATTTCCAAAAGGCAAAAGTCTGAATGGATTCAACTGCTTCCTTCCTCTGTTTGGCCACGTTAAGCCGGCTAAGAAGCAGGCAGGGACAGGCCTTTCCAGGCAACGCAGGGCAGGGCAGGGCAGGGCAGACGTGTGAAGCACCAGCAGGGGGACCGCCCTCTGAACAATGGGGCTGTTCAGCTCCTTTCTTCCAGCAGCTTCTGGAGCTTTATAGCTATTATCTCATTAGTCTTTATAACACCCCAGGGAGATGATGGAGATGGAAAGCCTCATTACTCTCTTCTGTGTACCAATACAAACCAGACTGGCATGCCAAGCACACAAATGAATGTCATGCCCCATTTCCCCAAACACTCAGGAAAACTCCCAGGACACTACTCAAAGATACCCTGGGGGCTGCCAAGTCCTCGTTCTCCTCCTCCAGTACCCAAAGTGCTGGCAATGCTCCTTGCCCTGACAATTTCACACACCACCTCCTCCTCCTTCCCTAAAGCGTATGGGGAGCAAGTAAGGCACGTTATCTTGCCTTCTGTCAAAGCATGCCCTTGCCCTAACTTGGCAAAAACACTCACTTTGTGCCTCTATCTTCCTTCTGTCTTTGATTCTGACTTTAGCCTTTGAATAGCAAAAGCCCCAAATATCACTTCTCTACTGGCTTCCTTGCTTCTCAGCCCTATTCTCCCCACAAATCACTTTCTCCTGAAACTTATTCAACTTCTGAATTGGTTTCAAGATGATTTTACTGTCTACTCTGAACACTAGATGGCTCCATCTCAATGGGACCTTCACAAAAGTCTTCCACTGAAATACGCTAATAACACTCTCAACTTCTATACGCTTTCCTTCCCAGTCTGCTAACCACTTTCAGAGTCACATTTCATTTGCTTCTGAACCTCACTCTACAAATGTCAGAGATTAGAACCCCATTTTCTAGAGTAAGAAACAGACATTCAGGGAGGTGAAATGGCTTGCCTGAGGTCATTAAGAAACAGACATTCAGAGAGATGAAATGGCTTGCCTGAGGCCATAGAACTGACAGAA
The DNA here is from genome assembly GCF_028858775.2 of Pan troglodytes. NCBI lineage: Eukaryota > Metazoa > Chordata > Mammalia > Primates > Hominidae > Pan > Pan troglodytes. The sequence goes on from NC_086016.1 coordinate 33,068,892, forward strand.
CCAGGTAGGAGGAGGCTGATCTACAATCTAGATGAAAAGTCAGGGCTTCCCCTGATTCTAGGAGACTTCAGGTTTGGGGGATTTAGATAACCTGCATCAGAATCATATGATTACAGGTGATTCATTTCATCTGTGAAAAACACATTCCTAGCCCCTACCCAGATCCACTGAATCAGGCCAGCAATCTGCCATGGAAACATCAAAGGAGGAGAAATAAAGGCAGAAACCAGGCTCTCACAGCAATGATAGCATGTAATTCTTAACCTACTTGGTATGCATTATCATCTCAATTTACAAAGGAGGAAGCTGAGGCTTAGAGACGTAGTAGCGGAAGTGAGATTTGAACCTTAGCTTGTCATTTAAGTGAAATGCACAGCAGCTCCATTTTGCAGTCAGAAAGACCTGGTTCCTACCCTAGCGCTCTACACATAGGCATTTTTAATGCCTTTGGGAAAGTAACTTCACCCTTATAAACCTCAATTTCTTCATCTGAAAATAATAGTACCTACAACCTCACAGGGCTATCATGAGGATTAAATGAGATCGTTCGTGTGCCTGGCACATGGTAAGTGTCTGTTATTACCATTTGGTTCCTGCCCTGAAAGACAAATCACAAAGTCCGGATACCAGGTCCTGATTTCTTCAGAAGTACTCTCTTTCTTCTCCATACACCCAAAGCACAACTGCACACAAGGCCCAACTGATGCTGCTGACTGATCAAACCACCACCCTCCCTCAAACAAAACAACACGTTTCCACGACAAGACTGGAAACGTGACTCACAATTCCATTTGCACAAACTCCAATTCCACTAAATCTTATTCCATCCAAAGGTATGTACAGCTGGAAGTGAGCATTTCAGAAATAGAAACCTTTCTCTTGGGGCTTCACTCAAAACCAGAACAACACATTCCAAACACTAACCAACTGGGAACTAAGGCTAAGAAAAAGTCCCATGGGATTTGAAGACATTAGGTAGGTCCCTGCTATAAGGGCCTTGCAGTACATTCAGCATCCTCTGGGACGGAGGGCTCACATCTCTCTTCCTTACCCTGGATCCCCAGTGCCTGGCACAAAGCATGACATGCAGCAGGTGCTCAGGGAACACTGCTGCACAGTAAGGCGACCCCTTCATCATCTCAGGTACATCCCAACACCACAAGAGAATCACTCACATCCTTGACTACAGGGTAAAAATAAAAATTTTCAACAGGAGAGGTGCAGTTCTAGAGCACTGTGCCAAGAGAAACGTACAGCCTCTCCTGCCCTGTTTTTGGATGTTCATACTTTTCAATCTGTGGAGTAAACTCAGCTGGGAACAGCTGGTAAGCTACTCCAAAAACCACCACTTTCTGACTTCTTCCAGTTCCAGAATTATAGTCAATAGAGGGACAAGGAGAAGGAAAGTTTTCATCCAAGAGGAGCAGGACAGCATTGCTGGATTTTGTTTGAGCCCTGTGACAAGCTTCTAATATACCTACGATTTTAACCCATTCCCGTACTGCCCAATCTGAGTAGACTCAGGTGTTCGCTTGGCCGACTTCCCAAACTGGATCACACTGGCAGCATCACCTGAAAGGGCAGACACAAGAGAAAGTGAAAAGTTTGCATTTCTTTCCCAGGGTCCTCAAAGTCAAAGGTCTGAGCCTTGTTAAATCCAAGCAGGGGTATGTATCTGCTGAAAACCTCTCTCCAAGGAAATTCACCACCATGAAGCACATGGAGGCACAGCTTTGCCTGGCCTGTTGGTACCTCTATCACTGTGACCTATGTTCTATTCCCAGAATGTGGTAAGACAGCTAGCAGAGGCATCTGTAGGTCCAGCTCGAGAATGTTGTGCAAGCTGATAAATACAACGCCAAGAGACAGGTAATCTGATTGACTTAAGATTGCCTTTCAGATCCTATCTCCCATGTTAGGACAAGACCTGGCAAATACATTAGTAGAATTAAGCCTGAGATGTTGCAACAGACTTCTTACTCCCCAGGTGGATCTTCTAGACATAACATTGGAGGCAACAGAAAAACAAGTTCACACAATAAGTATTTTGTAAAAATGGTTACATCGCACCCCCCCACCCCCTACCCCACAAAACAATAATCTCATCACTTACTTGAATCCATTCCTGCTCCATCATCCAAAAAGCAAAGCATAAATCCTCCTCGAAGGTCCTCTCGTCTTTCTGTAAAAGAAGCAGCTGCTATTACTGGGCCGTTACCCACCAGAGGGTAGCAACATGCCTATGATCAGAAGGCAGATCAATGTGAAGCTTGGTCCAAAAAGGTCAGGTCAAGCCTAAACTTTCTACGCTGGTGTGAATTAAACTTCAGGGTCCTTGAGGTTGCAAATTCCCATCCAAGGTTCTCCAATGTTTTCTAGATCATGACAAAGCTTGGGAGAACCTTTGAAGGCAGGAATATCTGGTCCAGCATCTAATCATACCCACTACCACTGAATATGCACATACCTCACACATATCTCAATCATCCTATCCTTCTGCTCGCTCCACCTGGATTACTATCACTTCTGCCCTATGCCATAGACCCCAAGCACTAAAGTACTCCAACTACCACACACTGTACTTTATCAATACTGCTCAAACTCAACAGGATGCCTCCTTTGTGAATTAAGTCTGGGGTATCCTTCAAAGTGATGAAACCAGACATGGTATGGGCACAGCAGTGGAAGCTGCTATCTAAAAGATGAAGTACTGTGTCTATACATGACCATCCCCAGGCTGACTGGCATTCTGGGCTATCTGCATTTACTGTCATATCCCCTGCTAGCTATGGTCCTTGAAAGGGCTCCCCAACCCAATAGTGAGAAGGCACAAGGTACAACGTGGAGGTGCCTTGTTCCTAGCTGGACCTGCCTGATGGGAAGAAGGAATGGTCCTTTGACAATAAGATACACAGCAGCTGTGGTGGGGTTTCCTGGTCAACAGAAAAGGAACACAACAAACTATGGCTGCCATTCTAGTGAAAAGAACCTCTTCTCTCAGCAGTTGTCTTCTGCAGCAGAAAGTGGTTAACTGAAAGTGGTTAACTGAAAGTGGTCTGGGTCCAAGCATGTCATGGTCAATGGAGAAGCGATTCCCAAATATGGAAACAGGCTATACTAGCTTCCAAGGTGCCTTTTGACCCAATGATGAGGACTAGGTGAGCAAAAGAGAAACCAGCCTTGGAATCAAGGAAGTTGGTAGACACGAAGAAGAGAAGGATGTAAGGCAGAGGTATAGGGAGGAGACTCACACAAGCCAAGCAAGCCAACTTCCCATATAGATGCTATTCAGTCTACTGACTGGCACAGGGATAAAGGTAGCATTTCTAAGAGGAAAGAGGTCTGTGTAAGGTATTACAAGGGCAAGCCCAAGGCTGCTCTGGAGCCTGGTCCCTGATAATTTTGGAATCTCCCCTGAGCTTCAGTTAACCAATTTTGTACAACTATCTAAGCTGAGAAATCTGTTTTAAATGCTCTTTGTCCTTTCTTCAGGCTAAAAATTCAAGTGAGTAGGGACTGCCCTCTGTTAAACAGACTTATTAATGTAAATTAAAATGCTATTTTTTTTTTTTTTGAAATGGAGTCTCACTCTGTCGCCCAGGCTGGAGTGCAACGGCGCAATCTCGGCTCACTGCAACCTCTGCCTCCCAGGTTCAAGCGATTCTCCTGCCTCAGCCTCCAGAGTAGCTTCCGTAAGGCTATAAACCACAGAGATTTTCAAGTACCACTCAGTGTTCAGGAAGCTGAACATTAATTACAAGTGCTTCTTCAAAGTACAAGGGTGAGGATCTTCCTGGAAGTACTATTGGTTAGATAAAATCTCTCCTGGTGGCAGTGCCTCTAATCAGAGTCTGGGAATCCAAATGAGACGTGGCAATCAAGAATAAGTACAATAAAAGTCCAAAAAGACTTCAAAATTTCCATCTGGAGGAAGCCAAGTGTCATATGGAGACTCAAACTGGGTCAGGTACAGAGAATGGTAAAAGCAGCATTCTAAACCTAGCCAAGAGCCATTTGCTGTACACTACAGCCGCAAAATGTGCATGAAGACTCTGCTTTGGGATCTAGAAATTGATTCAAGCCAAGCACCTCTGAAAAGTCCCCAAGGACTACTGGCATTCTTTGGACACTGCCTAAGAAGTTACTTTCTAGGCTCTTGTGTTAGGACAGAACTCTTAGGCTGCTTTAGCACACAATCATCACTTAACAGTGGGGCTGGTATCCTTTTCTGGCTCAAGGACTTCATTTCAAAGCTTTTTCGTGTAGTTTAAAGGGTAAGAGATGACACTGGGGGGATCCTCCTGGCTACATAGTAACTTGGACAGCCTATAAATGGCTAGTAGTGTCTAGGTCCATGGTCACATGCAATACTGCCTCAGGGCCAAGAAAGACTAAGACAGCATTGACTTCTTCAACTTTGTAAACAGACAGTGTGGTCTCTTCACCTTGTTCAAATGCTTATGCCAATCACTTGTTTATTTAATGACTACTTAGTGATCAGCTCTTCTGTGCCTGGTTATGATGAGGACAAGAGCAGTGAACAGTACATATGGGATCACTGTCTTCATGGAGCTTACATCTAATGGATTCTACTGCCTACAGCAGATAAGCTAGGAAGTAAAGGACAGGAGGGTTTAAGCTGAAGGAAGCTTAGAAAAGTATTGGCTAGAGCAAAATGTAGTATGGGTAAGAATTATCCAAAGAGCTTGTGAAAATAGATTCTGGGCTCCCCCTGGATAGTCTGGGTACGTCTGAGGTGGGCATTCGCATTTCTAACAAGTTCCAAGATGATATTGACAACATCCGTGGATGGACCACCTTTTGAGAAGCACTAGAGCAAGCAAGAACTCGAAGGCATCCTTGCTCAAAACTATCTCCTCATATATTCCACCATAGAGATAGATTCCTATCACCTGATATTTAATCAGTCAACTGAGTGATATCTGAAGCCTCCAAAGATAAAGGAGGGGGAATTCTGGATAAAGAAGAGTCTAAGCAGCTGGGGGTTGTATGTTCCCCGCCTCCCATCACACATCTTGAAAGTAAGAGAAGGCAAAGCCTAACTGCCTGCTTTGCAGCTGTGCTTCATATCCTGGGAACAGCTCTGTAAGACTGTCAGAGCCAATCTGAAAGTCTGCACATCTCCCAAAATGGCCAAGTCTGGCTTCTCCAAGCCAGACATTCCTCATCTAACTCCCACTGGGAAGAATAAAGAAAGAAAGCAGGAAAAGACAAGAGATGTCAAATGGAGCTATACATCCAAAAGTCAAAGGTGATAAAATAATGGTGTCCCTAGGAGAGGCTGCAATAAAAAGACATCCAAGTTCTTCATCATACTCTGCAACCTGTTTGAGCAGTATTAATTGCAGTTTCATTTGCTCCAATTTTCCATGTGTTAATCATTGCCCTGGCATCACGAAAAGGATCTTTCTTCCAAGGAGGTGGCACTACCTACCCCAGAAGGTCAAGAAAGTCAACAAAAACAGTCTGCTTATGACAGGCATATTATGGTCTATAATAATAATCCAACTAATAATAATAAGCTTTGGGTAAATGAACACCTCTACACTTTGAGAGGCTGGCTCCTTTTTTGCCCTTTTTAGGTTTAAAAATGGTCTTTAAATGTGACTTTGTGGTGACTTCAAACTACATCTGATGTTTGGGAAGATTTCCAAGTCCAGTTATCAATCTAGTTTCAGAAGTGGAGATAAGAAAATACTTTCCCCCATGAACTAACAACAAGAACTTTATAGTATTAAGATTATTACTGGCCACGCGCATCGGCTCAGCCTGTAAGCCCAGCACTTTGGGGGGCCGAGGCAGTCAGATTACTTGAGCTCAGGAGTTTGAGACCAGCCTGGCCAACATGGTGAAAAAATATATAGACAAAAATTAACCAGGTATGGTGGTGTGTGCCTGTAGTCCCAGCTGCTCGGGAGGCTGAGGTAGGAGGATCACTTGAGCCCGAGAGGTGGAGGTTGCAGTGAGCCTAGATAGCACACTGCATTCCAGCCTGGGTGAAAAAAAAAAGATTCCACTGACTGATTTCTCCTGTTGAATGTGTTAACAAGGCCCTGTGGTAGAAAAGTGTAGGGTTACAGATCCCTTAGCCAAGAATCCCAATCTCCTGGTACTTGAAGTAAATCAAGTCTTTTTCCAAAATGCTATGGTGCTTAGTGCTTCTATCACACCATTTAATCCTTAACTGTCTTGACTGTTCCCTCAAGATCTAGTTATTGTTCTCTAATTATCCGTAGTGCATTAATTGTCTCTCCAATTAAAGACTAAACTCTTAAAGCAAAGACCCCCATCTCATCCTCTCTGGACATTTCCCAAAGCATAACAGGAGTTGTACTGAGCACGAAAGACACACTGGGTCCTTTTTCATTTAAATTGAAATCCAACTTCATTCTGAGTGTCAGGAACTAAATTTCCTTGCTGAAATTTACCCACCAAATGTAGTAGGAGAGAGCAGAGATGATCTTTTTTAAAAAACGTCTTCCAAGTAGACTTGACCATTACGATTTGTACCTTCAACATCACTTGGAGAAGAAGCCCATTCTCTGCTTTAGCATCTGTGCATTGATTAAATAAGCCCTATTTTTCCAGCGGTAGCTGTTACCACTCCTGAGAAAGCACACTCAGATGTAAGATACATGCTTTGGCTTGGAAAGGCACCTCCATCTGGCCTGAGCATTTTTTTTTTTTTTTTTTTTTTGAGACGGAGCTTCGCTCTTGTTGCCCAGGCTGGAACGCAATGGTGCGATCTTGGCTCATGGCAACTTCCACCTCCTGGGTTTAAGCGATTCTCCTGCTTCAGCCTCCCGAGTAGCTGGGATTAGAGGCATGCACCACCACACTCGGCTAATTTTGTATTTTTAGTAGAGACAGGGTTTCTCCATGTTGGTCAGGCTGGTCTCAAACTCCCGACCTCAGGTGGTCCGCCTGCCTCGGCTTCCCAAAGTGTTGGGATTACAGGCGTGAGCCACCACGCCCAGCCCTGGCCTGAGCATTTAGTAATCATCTTCTAACATTCTTTTCCTGTGTGCCCCTATTTCCTGTTACTTTCTTCTAGAGAGAAAAGAAGCCTTATTTTTACCACTTTGGCAGAGCCTTTTGAACAAAAGGCTTTCAGAATTGAAGCAGTACAGCTGACTTTTAGCTGCTCTGAGGATTTTCTTTGCTCCAAAGTATAGCAGACATGAGAAATTCATCAAATCTGGGGCAGATTCTTCATAATTATATGACATTAGTGGTTCTGAGAATTACTACTTAGTTGTGTGCTTGTTCCCATTCATCAAAAGGGTCCATGAAGAGGGGTTATTTCATTCCCATATAAAAATATAGACTTCTCAGAACCTAGTCCATGCTACTCAAAATAACACCTCACACATTTCAGAGGATTTCAGAAAAGTCTGTCAGAAAAAAACACATCACACTAGTCGAATTGTATTTAAAAGCTGTCTTCCGGCCAGGTGTGGTGGCTCACGCCTGTAATCCCAGCACTTTGGGAGGCCGAGGCAGGCAGATCACCTGAGGTCAGGAGTTTGAGACCAGCCTGGCCGACATGGTGAAACCCCGTCACTACTAAAAATACAAAAAATTAGCCGGGTGTGGTGGTGGGCGCCTGTAATCCCAGCTACTTGGGAGTCTGAGGCAGAATTGCTTGGACCTGGGAGATGGAGGTTGCAGTGAGGCAAGATTGTGCCACTGCACTCCAGCCTGGGCGACAAGGTAAGACTCCGTCTCAAAAAAAAAAAAAAAAAGCTGTCTTCCTCCATTCTGCTTTCAAATTTTTAGTATTCAAATGTCTAAAAAAGGTGCCAGTACAAATACCAGGCAGAAAGCAAACTATTAAAATTAATGAGTTAATTAATTAAAAGGCCAATGACTGTTGCACTCACTCTAGGAAAAGGAGAAGATCTTACTACAAAACAGCAGAGCCAAATAAGCAAAATGAAATAGGATGTTGACAGGTGTAAATTCCAAGCCAAGCAGCCTTCCTTCCTGACACCTCTGAGAACAACTCAGCAAACCTCAGAGCCAATCCAGTTACTGCTATTTTCTGCAACTGATACCAGCAATTCTCCAAGTTGAGACTAGTGCTCACCAAGAGTTCAAAACAAAGTGGCCTCCAACAAGATCTCTCCTTGGCTGCAGGTACCACAAACCTCGTTCACCTATTAACTCCTACCAGTAAAATAACTTGGTCATTTCACTCTCTACTGTTCCACTCCATCACTTCCATAACTCTACTGGTAGCTATTTACATAGATTTGGATACCTTGTGTTAGTTTCTTGAAACCAATATTCTTGGTTTCTATGCCTGACCAGAGCTGACCATACCTGACTACGGCTGCCCCTTTTCTACCTATGACCTGGAATAATCATGCCATCTTCCCAGGCTCCCGAATCCAGTTATTTCCCACTCAATTCTTCTTAGGCACAGTAATAAATGCATTAAGATGAACTAGACATTAGAAGGACTAAAGCCTGACTTACCTGCATAAATATCTATTCTGGTGGCATCAGCATCTCTGCAAAGTTAAAAGAAAAGAACCATGTGAATTAATATGAAATATCAACCTCAAAATGCATAGTGATTTGAGTAGAATGCAGAGTATTTTGAGTCTGTTTTCAGGAAGCCATACAGAAATTCTATAGACATTTAGAATTTTTTTTACTTTTATACTTGACAACACAATTTTCTTTATGTGTCTTTAAAACATTTCTGAAGCCCCAAATTATTGAAGATAATCACATGACATGGGGCCTGGATATTTTTTTTTAATCCTGATTTTGTGGTAAAAACGTCTATAGGATAAGCAAGAATATTTCCCTTTATACCCTAAGAAATTATTCAAATATGTTTTTCTCACTCATTTGATTGCAATCATAAAAAGATGTTCCAATAGCTTGTCCATTTTTTCTTCTCGTCAATATTTTAAGAAAAAAGGAAAACAATAATCTCCCACAAAACCTGTGAAAAATCACTTCTCATGGTATACACACTGCAGTCAGCAGACTGATTCCTGAGCCCATAATCTTAACCTCCCTAATCCTGAAAGGAAGTTGGGATACCCCTGCCCCATTAGACTCCAACCATTGGCTGAAATCATACAGATTCAGTTATCAATGAAGACTTCCATAAAGGCTCAGAAGTAATTTAGTCCAATTCTGCCAACTGCAAAGAAAATGAAACCGTTTCATTGGTTTTACATGCAAAAAATCCACACAGCTCTACATATACCTATTCTCAAATATCTAAAACATTTTCAAATATGAGAGATACTGGCAAAATGTATACACAAGTAGGAATACATACTCCTAAGAATCTCTATTTTACCATATGATACACAAAAAAAGCAGCCTGCCACCGCACATCATGGTCTCACTAAATTAACAAGTGGCAAATTCAAACATAGTTCCATTAACCTACAACACTTTTTAATTGAATGGAAAAATGATGAGTCAACCAGGATTGAAACAAAACAGGAGTTTTCTGGTTAAACAACTAGCACACTTCCATGAGCAGTCCAGCTAATAACAATAACAAAAGTAATTAGAATAAGTTTATTGTATACACAGAGGTAAAGAGGAAATTATCAGCGAGCACATTAACTGGAGATCTGTTTGAAAGTACTTCCGCTGTCAATTTTCATCCTCCTCTTCCTTCATTAGTCATCAAAACCTAGTCAGTAAATGTGTCTGAATTTTATGTTTGCATTCAGGAATAAGACTGAGACACTATTTTCCTAATTATAAACAGAATCTTGATATGGACTTGGATTTACATCAGAACTAACCCAAACTTCTATTCAGTCTTACACAGTAACATTTACATGTTTCTATCACTAAGAACTCAGTATAAGACAGTGCTGACCAACGATTCCTTCCAAGCACAGCTGCTAACAATGAAAGACACTGTGATCATTTAGTTATCTGACAAATATAGAATTTGAGAAGACATAGAACTTTGGCATAGTTTTAAAGACATTAGATGGTGTACTATCCTGCTAGCGCAAATTAAATCAGAGCCTGCCTGTCCCATTAATATGATTCCTAAGTGTCTATCTTAATTCCCTGCATTTTACTACAATTATCTTGCTCTAATACACAAGGGAAGTGGTTTTGGAGGTGATAACTCACTATTTTTAGGCTAGAACACAAAGAACGATTAGTGAATTTAAGTAAGAAAGTGGAAGTTATCAACTAATGTGCTATTAAAAATATTATTTTTAGTAAGAGGCCTCCTAGGAGTTACAGAATGTCTACATTCTACAGAAATGTCTTCCTCTCAAGTCTTCAGAGAGCAAAGGTCACAGCTACCTAAAGTGTTTCCACTTCAAGCACAGATTGTATGCCTGAAGACTACATACCTTGCATTATCAACCAGTTCAGCAAGAGCACCAAACAAGAATTCGTGAGTGGTTCTGAAATGATAAATACTAAAAGTCAGCAAAAGAATTACTGAAGTTATAATTCCTAATAAAAAGCCACGGTTATAAAATATTTAAGTTTTTTGAAAAAAATCTTAAAACCACCATTTGCATTGTTGATTTATACTACTCAAGGCTTTCCAGAGCTCCCCAATTCCCCTCAATTGTTAATCTTTAACAAGTCCTGCCATCTATTCAGAAATGATTATTCTTCCTATTTTGAGTTGGGAAACCCACCCTGAAGCATTGAAAGAGTCCTATGTGTAGTAACTGCTAAAAGTGTTTTTCACTATTCATATCCTGCCTAGAAAAATGCCTGTATATTTTATTTTTCATTGCCTTAACCAGTGGTCAGTTTCTGCATATCTCAGAGCAAGAATTTTAAGGATATATCTTATGCATAAATATTGAATTTTGTTTTTTGTTTTTTCTTTGAGACAGGTTCTCATTCTTGTCACTCGGACTGGAGTATAGTAAGTTTTGAATAACATGGTAACTGTGTATTTACTCAACCCAAACTTTGAGCAGCCTCCCAGAAGAGATGACCACTGGTTCCCCTCCTTGAAGGGGTTAATTTTAACAGGGGCCCTAGGCAACCACACCAAGCAAGCTCTTGTCATCCTAGAAGGAATTGTTGGAAAAGGTCTTCGATTACTTTCTTTAATGGAGAGAAAGTTCTGGTTTTAGCCAAAATCTGAGAAAGTCATAAAATGAGTTATTCTCTTTACCTTCTCTTTCAAATGGGATATTTTTGCTTATAAATTACACAAAAGTGTATGAGTTTCCTTTCTTCACTGGTAGATGACGCACAAGTATTGGTAAAACAAAATACTAACAAGTTATACATTGAGCATGTGCAATTTACACTGTTTAATTTGTGCTCTTTTCCACAATAGTCCTCATGAGACATCAAATTAGGATGTGTCCACATAGAACCACCTAAAAAAAAAAACACTTGACTTTTGATTAAATACAAAATTAACCCACATAATACATGACCATCAATTTTTCAAAAATATCCATGTTACTCTGACTTTTTTGCATAGTTTCAGCCAAAGTAAAGAGTTTCAGCCAATTTTCAGTTAAAGTAAGAATTTTTAAATGAAATATATCAATAGTAAATAACCAGCATCTAGGATCTCTGATTGCTTACCATATTGCAAACAAAATGTAAAACATTTATTAAATAAATATCCATAACTAAACTCTCCAGGAATATTGTTTTTTCTTCCTCAAGTAACTCCAAATTTTTACAAATGCAATTTTTTTGTTTTGTTTTGTTTCTGAGACAGAGTTTTGCTTTTGTCGCCCAGGCTGGAGTGCAATGGCACCATCTTGGCTCACTGCAACCTCCACCTCCTGGGTTCAAGTGATTCTCCTGCCTTGGCCTCCAGAATAGCTGGGATTACAGGCATGCGCCACCACACCAGGCTAATTTTGTATTTTTAGTAGAGAGGAGGTTTCACCATGTTGGCCAGGCTGGTCTCGAACTCCTGACCTCAGGTGATCTGCCTGCCTTGGACTCCCAAAGTGCTGAGATTACAGACCTGAGCCACCACACACGGCCTACAAATGCAAATTTTGAATTAAACTATCATTTGGTGGAATTATAGGAAGACCTTTCCCCCAACAAGATCAGTGAATATATATGCTGCTAATCCAAAGGCAGCACGACAAATATGTTATAACCAAAAGAAATTGTATCATCAATTTACCTAGGAAATAGAGTTCAAATTCTTCTGGATAAAATCTAATTAATTATGCTACAGGGAAAAGACAGATTTATTTATTTATTTATTTATTTTGAGACGGAGTTTTTCCTCTTGTTGCCCAGGCTGGAGTGCAATGGCACAATCTCCGCTCACTGCAACCTCCGCCTCCCGGGTTCAAGCGATTCTCCTGCCTCAGCCTCCTGAGTAGCTGGTATTACAAGCATAGGCCACCATGCCCAGCTAATTTTTTTGTATTTTTAGTAGAGACGGGGTTTCTCCATGTTGGTCAGGCTGGTCTTGAACTCCCAACCTCAGGTGATCCGCCCGCCTCGGCCTCCCAAAGTGCTGGGATTATACAGCCATGAGCCACCACACCCGGCTGGAAAAAGACAGATTTCTAAAAAAAAAAAAAAAAAAAAAAAAAAGTCCATAAAACAGCCATATTTTGTTGTTGTTGTTGTTTTGTTTTTTTGTTTTGAGACAGAGTCTCACTGCGTCGCCCAGGCTGGAGTGCAAGCGGCGCAATCTCGGCTCACTGCAACCTCTGCCTCCAGGGTTCAAGCGATTCTTCTGCCTCAGCCTCCCGAGTAGCTGGGATTACAGGCGCCTGCCACTATGCCCAGCTAATTTTTTTAAAATATTTTTAGTAGAGACAGGGTTTCACCAAGTTGGTCAGGCTGCTCTTGAACTCCTGACCTCAGGTGATCCAGCCACCTCAGCCTCCCAAAGTGCTGGAATTACAGGCGTGAGCCACCATGCCCGGCCCATATGTTTAATTATTAAAAATATCTGTCTTGTGCCCCCTCAGTAAAAATTTTAAAAAAAATTAAAGAACAAAAAATATTTGTCTCTAGAATTATCACTTTAAATTCTTCAAATTACCAACTAAATAAACAAAAAGTATTCTGTAAACTACCCCACTAACTAGGGAGAAATAAGCTTAAAAATTAAGGTGACTTGCCAAAGGTAATGTTGGTTAAAAGTGAATCTAACATTTGTTCTCAAACTTTCAACCAGTCATTTTCCTATCAAACATATAAGTGACTTAGAAACTTACAAAGTGAATTCATTTTATATACCCTAAATATTTTTAATTTTGAGGATCGTTATATAGAAATATAAAATGACCAATTTTATCCCAATTCTTCTCATTTCAACATGAGTTTGTACTTTTAACGTAAATCAAGGAATCTCAAAAATAGAGCTACCAGAAAAAAACAAGAGCACAACCATAGTAAGTATGAGACCACATCTTGCATCAGAATGTACTAACTTCGGAATAAATAATAAAGTTTCCAGTCTTTGGTAGTGAGAATGGTCCATCGGAATATTCTGGAAAACTAATTTTGACACCCTCTGCCATTAGGACAAGAAAACCAAAACAGAAATTGCAACTGCTTCTTAGCAATACATATTTTCCGATAGCATCCCACAAGAATGAGAAATTTAGAATGCAATAAGCAGATCTCCAAAGGGCAAGCACAAAGCACCTGCCACACAGTGCTTAGAAATGTGCCTTGCGTGGTGGCTCACGCCTATAATCCCAGCACTTTGGGAGGCCGAGGTGGGTGGATCGCTTGAGCTCAGGAGTTTGAGACCAGCCTGGCCAACATGTTGAAACCCTGACTCTACTAAAAATACAAAAAAATTAGTCAGGCATGGTGGCGGACACCTATAATCCTAGTTACTTGGGAGGCTGAGGCAGGAGAATTGCTTGAACCCGGGAGGTGGAGGTTGCATGCAGTGAGCCGACATTGTGAGATTGCGCCACTGTACTCCAGCCTGGACAAGAGCAAAACTCCACCTCAAAAAAAAAAAAAGAAAGAAAGAAAGAAAGAAAGAAATGTGCCTTGCATATTTAGAAATTTGAAAAAATTCTAAATGGGCAGGGTGCAGTGGCTCACACCTGTAATCCTGGCACTTTGGGAAGCCCAGGCCAGCAGATGCCTTGAGCCCAGGAATTTGAAATCAGCCTGGGCAACATGGCAAAACCCCCGTCTCTACAAAAAGTAGAGAAATAAAAATAAATTATTATTTATAATAAATAAATAAGCCAGGTGTGGTGGTGTACACCTGTAGTTCCAGCTACTTGAAAGGCTGAGGTGGGAGGATGGCCTGAGCCTAAGAAGCGAGGGTTGCAGTGAGCCAAGACTGCGCCACGGCACACCAACCTGGCTGAACGAGCCAGACCCTGTCTCAAAAAAAAAAAAAAAAAAAAAAAAACTAAATGGTCTTTGTTGTTCCACACAGTCTCAATGCTGTTCCATGCATACATACATATTTCAGATAAGCTAACAGTAGCCTTTACAATGTAGCCAAAGGGTACTTTTGTGATGGCAGTACATATCATAAAAGAAGCCTTTTGTGACCACTGTTGGTAAAGTCAGAGATAATACTCAGAATCTCTTCCAGACCTCCAACTGATTAAAGATAGATCTTCCAGATGCTAAAATCAAGAGTTCTAAATATTTCTTAAAATCATAAGAATCAAAATTATACCAACTGCACAAATTCTTTTTTCCCAAATAATATTCCAAGAGTACACTCATTGCTAGCTAGCATTTGGGATAGAATAAACATCAAAAGAAATTCTTTTTTTTTTTTTTTGATACAGAGTCTCGCTCTGTCACCCAGGCTGGAGTGCAGTGGCGCGATCGGCTCACTGCAAGCTCCGCCTCCCGGGTTCAGGCCATTCTCCTGTCTCAGCCTCCCGAATAGCTGGGACTACAGGCGCCCGCCGCCACGCCCAGATAATTTTTTTGTATTTTTAGTACAGACGGGGTTTCACCATGTTAACCAGGATGGTCTCAATCTCCTGACCTCGTGATCCACCCGCCTCGGCCTCCCAAAGTGCTGGGATAACAGGCGTGAGCCACAGCACCCGGCCTAGAAATTCTTTTCTTCACAGACCTAAACATCCTTTGCATGTGATCCAAGAAAGGTCAACTGGAAAAAGACAAAGATTTTTTGAAAATTCGTTCACTTTCAACTGATTATGGCTTTTTTTTTTTTTTTTTTTTTTGAGAGATGGAGTCTTGCTCTGTTGCCCCGGCTGGAGTGCAGCGGCATGATCTCAACTCATCGCAACCTCTGCCTCCCAGTTCAAGAGATTCTCCTGCCTCAGACTCCCGAGTAGCTGGGATTACAGGCACAAGCTACCATGCCTGGCTAATTTTTTCTATTTTTAATAGCGATGGGGTTTCACCATGTTGGCCAGGCTGGTCTGGAACTCCTGGCCTCAAGTGATCCGCCCACCTCGGCCTTCCAAAGTGCTGGGATTACAGGCATGAGCCAACCGCGCCTGGCTGATCACGGCTTTTATATCACTTGTGTCACAGTATAAATAGTTTGCAGCTTAGCATTTCCAGGGACAAATTCACGTGTAAATTAGCTTGTTATGTAAGGAAAATGGTCTCCCTATTTACATTCATCCTGAATGTAAACCAATAGATCATCCATAGGCCCATCACACAGTATACCTTCTGCTGAGTTCCTAGACGTGCTGACAATAGGTAATTGCCTTAATTGCTAGAAAATAAAGCTGAGAAATTCTAGAGCAACTATTTTACATTTAAATGGCTTTAATATATTTAAGATATGAGCCTGCTCAACAGGCTTAAAGTAATAAGTAATCTAAGTCTCTGAGTTGACAGGCTCCTCTACATTCACTTCACATACCCATAAAACTCAGAAATAGGGCTGGGCGCGGTGGCTCACATCTGTAATCCCAGCACTTTGGGAGGCCGAGGCAGGCGGATGATGAGGTCAAGAGATCGAGTCTATCCTGGCTAACACGGTGAAACCCCATCTCTACTAAAAATACAAAAAATTACCCAGGCGTGGTGGCACGCGCCTGTAGTCCCAGCTACTTGGAAGGCTGAGGGAGGACAATCACTTGAACCTGGGAGGTGGAGGTTGCAGTGAGCCGAGATGGTGCCACTGCACTCCAGCCTGGGTGACAGAGCAAGACTCCATCCAAAACAAAAACAAAAACAAAACAAAACAAAAAACCCAGAAATATATGCCCAAGATGTTAAGTGACTAAATGTGCCAACAAAAATAAATTGCAGACATCTTATATCTAAGCATCCTGCTCTATCAGACCACTTAGCAGTACTGCAAACAAAGTGACTTAATATACACATTTTATGCCAAAGGAACATCACTACCACCACTACATCTGAAGTAGCAGTCACAAAACCCACTACCAAAGAGAAGTAACAGCATAAAACTCCTTTTACTTAAAAACCCTAACATTTATCATCTCATACTAGCAACATCTGATGTTAAATTAGCTGAAGACTTTCAGGTTATCATGAGAATTTATTTCCCAGGCCTGCTGTAAACCTTAAAAAGCTGAAGTAACCAAGAGAATAACCATCAAAAGTTATCAAAGACCTGATACAAAAAAAGACAGATGTTCACTGTCTCCAAAAGATGCTCCAGAATTTCCTAAGAACTGATGTGCCTAATGACTAGCACCAAACAAGTTGCCACCACAGTGACCAACTTCTGGTTTATATAAACTATTATAGAGTAACACTCACCATTCACACCATGTTTACTGTGTACCACCGTATGAGCTAAGAACTTTACAAACATCATTTTACATAATCCTCGTAAAAACTGTCAGATTAGCCCCATTTTATAGTTGAAGAAACTGAGATTCAAGAAGTTGAACTGTCCAAGGACACAGCCAGGAAACACTCAAGTCCAGGTTTGGCTGGTTTGCAAGCTCACGGTCCTTTCACTGCACCACATTGATTTCCACACTTCTCATCTGGTCACTGCTTCTAAGTCTACATTTAATGAGAAGTAAGCAAAGGACCATTTATTTCCTAATTCGCAATACTCTAGATGTCAGACACCATGAAATGGTCTCATGTTCTTAAGATTTTAACAGAACAAAGGAGAAGACAGAGACAAATCTTCCCTTCTCTGAAGATGACTTATTGAACCACTTTACACACAGGTGGTTCATCTTCCATCTTTATGAGCTACAAGTCACATCATGTGAGAATTTTAAAATTTATTTTCTCTATAAATGAACTTCCAATCAGGTCACCACAATGTTTTAAAAATCTCCTGAAATTAGAAATAAAAAACTTATCTTGTTGGTTTAGGGTTTATACTTTCTTCTGGTATGACTAATACATCAAAAAGGAGAACAACTTCTAAGGTCGAATTTGTGATCCAGGTAAGAAATTCCAGAGCTTCCAAAATGATACTCCAACCCTCAAATGTTCATGCAAGCAGGTGGTTCCAGTTCAACATGGGTAAGTCAAAGTCCCAGAAAATTCCCCAACAAATGACTTAACTGGTTTCTTTCCTTTCCTTGGCAGTGCCAGGTATCTATCAATAAGCTATAAAATAGCAAAGGGGGAAAAAGAAGGGAGAAATATCCCAGAGTCCTTAGAGATTCATTGAGATAAACTAAAATTGAAGACTTTTAAACTGTGAAGTAAACCCTTTGCTTTATAGACAAGCAAATAGGCTCTTGAAGGTAAAACTGACTACAGTAGGCACTGCCTAATGGTTAAAAGCACCAACTACTGTGGCCAGATAAATCCCACTGTCTTAAATCTTGGCACCGTTTAAGTCTGCCACTTGGCAGCTATATAGCCATTACCATGTAATTTAATCTCTTTGAACCTCAGTTTCCTCAAATGCAAAATAGGAATAATCCTTATCCCAAAGGCTTCCTGTAAAGATTGCTTTGGACAATGTTTAAAATAGTGACTGACATGAAGCAATTAACTGTTGTTACTATTATTATCCCATAAAGTCTCTGGTGAAGCTGGAACAAGAACTGAAATTCTGAAGTCCAGTTCATGGTCTTCCAAGATTATCATAAAATCTGTAATTCCAGACTTGCCATCATTCCAAAATTCAGAGCTGAGATAACCATTTATCAAACACAGTCATCCATGAACATTTAAGTGGCCTTCAACTGCTTGTTCTTAATATGGCAGTTCAAATATTAAAAAGGACACTAAAGTTTTTTCCCAAGGCTATGCTATCAACTAGCTGAATAATCACTAATCAGCAACCTCACCCAAGTGTGTTTCAGGGTCATCATACTTAAGTGTGAGAATTCAGCCTAGGTGACTGCTACAGGCCGGCCATGGTGGCTCATGCCTGTAATCCCAGCACTTTGGGAGGCCAAGGTGGGTGCATCACCCGAAGTCAGGAGTTCGGGACCAGCCTGGCCAACATATAGTGAAACCCCGTCTCTCTAAAAAAATACAAAAATTAGCTGGGCGTGGTGGTGCATGCCTGTGGTCCCAGCTACTTGGGAAGCTGAGGCAGGAGAATCGTTTGAACCTGGGAGGTGAAGGTTGCAGTGAGCCAAGATTGCACCACCACACTCTAGCCTGAGCAACAGAGCAAGACTCCATCTCTCAAAAAAATAACAAACTTCCTAAAAAAAATAAAACCAGGCTTTCACCATTTGACAATTTGCTTCACTACTTGGCAAAATTTTATTCCCTTTAAAGGAAAAATAGCAGAAATATTACAGACATTATGATATCACAAACATGTTGTCTTCTCCATCAAAAGCTAAAAACCATTGTACTATTACTACATAATGGAAGTCTATACTCTCGACTCTGAAGTGGGTTCTTCAGAGACTGGACCATTCATGTAGCTGCTCATCTCCTCTCCAGGTACTAGAATGTTAGAACACTTACCTTCATCTCAAAAGTAACAGGTGAATGTATTAAAACACTAAAGTTTTGACTCTACTGGACAACCTCCAAGAGAGTGGGCATACGGATTAAACCGGAAACATTCCAGACCATGTTGGAGTGATCAGATTACTCCTTCATGAACTCAAGAACCATGAACACTGTATGTTTCTGTGGAAATTTTGGGGAAAGACTATCTAAATCGAGATATAAACAAGTTGCCGTTTCCTGTTTAGCATATACAAATAATATTAGACGTGAGCAATTTGCCAGGAAGTTAATGCCAACTTCTGAAAAAATAAAAATTTTCTTCTTGAAAGTTGTCATTTAAATGTCTTCTGTTTTCTTGTTAGAAAGTAAACACTTGTTATAAACCTAACTGTTTAGGACGTTGTCACTACAGAGGGGAAACGGTTGATACTAAAATAGTCCAACATTTGGCGATCCAATAGAGCAGTATTTGTTGGATTCCTATAAACACTTGAATGAAACAACTCAACATATTGACTTCAAATAACTAAAGTTTGCATTTAGAAAATTTTGATCCAATAAACAAAAATCAGATTCTTCTGGATTAGCAACAAGTATTTCACTGATCTCAGTTCTTCAATACAGAGCTCAAGATATCCAGTGACACATTTCACTCCAGTGGGATACATCTCAAAAAGTGAAAAAGCAAAATTTTCTGGGGAAACGATTTCCATATAATATCAAGGAACGAGTTACTGGTTACCTCAGTGGCACCTAGAGGATACTTACGAATTTGTGTGCAGATATTCAAAGGTTAGCTGAGCTCGATTCAGACTGCTGTAATTTGTGAAAGCCATGACTGCAATAAGGTCTCCAGCCCTTCACCCGCTAACTGGGAAATATAATCTTATAATGATATCGATTTCCCAGGATTTTGTCCAGTAAAGCTTCAGTAAGTCTGTGCTCCTTAATGACAGTTAAAGTAACCTAGTAACTATCCAAAATATATGCAGAGATGTTTAAAACTACAATTTCTTCAAGTGTTTTTTTTTTAATCTTCTCAATGATTACGATGTAATATTTTGGAAGGAACTATGTCATAAATCTGTAGCTTTAAGGAGCTTTTAGCATTAAGTTGCGATAGCTCAATTCAGACAATCTGAGTCTCGTGTGGATGGTCCTGAAGAAGATGGTCCTTGAGTGGGTGGTTTATGACTGCTCCATCTTCATGTTCTTCCAGCCTTTTTTGGTTCCCCGAAATTTCCTGTCAGGAAATTTACCAATGCGGAAATTTACCCACTTCTGTCAGAAAACTGATCAGCCATGTCTTCGCCACACGTGATGCCAGGATTCTTAAACAGGCCCAAGACCGGAGACCAAGATGTCGACGGAGTGTTATATGGCGCAAGTTGCAGCTTCACCACCTCCCAAGTGAAAAAGCTCCTAGGCATTCACGATTTCTTTTCTCAAAGCCGGACCAAACCCAGTTCAGGGTGGTGGTCAGATTACCTCACACTTGGCCCACATAAACACCTCACAAATGACCCGCCCACAGCACCTCGGGCAGGCCGCGCCCCGCCCCCACGTCCCTCAGACAACAGCCTCAGCCTCCCAGGCCCTTCCTGGGCCTCGGTCCCGTGGCCGCCTCCCCACGAAGAGGAGCTACTCCCGGCTTCCAAGGACCGGATCGAGGGCAGTGGCGAGCGCACCACCTGACCGGGCACTACCCGGATCTCACAACTGCCTTTGTCCCTCCCCGCGGAATTGGAACCCAACAGCCGCAGGGCGCTCTTGGAACCATGTGCTGCTGCCGCCTCCGCCGCCGCCGCCGCTGCCTCCGCCGCCGCCCGCGCGCCGCGCTAGTTGAGATGGTGACAGGATTCAGCAACACGAAATTCGGCGTTTAGAGCTGCTCTGCCGCCGCCGTCACAGACACCACAGCCACCGCTTTGTCTCTGATAGTGCACACAGCCCCGGCCACCTCGCACACTCCCCGACGCCCCAAGCCCCGAGGCCTCCGCGGAGCATTCAGCCAATCACAAAGCTGCAGCTCCTCCCGCCCCCGCCCTGATGTACAGCCTCCTGATTGGCGGGCTGCGTGTCCCCATGTGACCGGATCTTGGTTGGCCGGTCCCGCCCCTGTCACGTGACAGCGTGCGCCTCTCTTCCTGCTTTCCTGACCCTCTCCGCCATTTAAAGAAACAGTACCGGGGGCGGGCCGAGCGACGCAGCCGGGACGGTAGCTGCGGTGCGGACCGGAGGAGCCATCTTGTCTCGTCGCCGGGGAGTCAGGCCCCTAACTCGAAGAAGCCCTGGCGCGCCCTCCCCCCCTCCCGGGTCTGGTAGGGCGAAGGAACGGGCGTGCGGTCGATCGAGCGATCGGTTGGCGGCTCTTTCTCCTGCTCTGGCATCCAGCTCTTGGGGCGCAGGCCCGGCCGCCGCGGCGCGCGCCCGGTGGCCGTTGGCGCTCGCGCCGCGTCTTTCTTCTCGTACGCAGAACTCGGGCGGCGGCCTATGCGTTTGCGATTCGACGAGGAGTCGTCCGGGTGGTCGGCGGTGGCGGGCAGCTGCTCCGCCCCGCTCCGGGGGAGGCGGCGGCGGCAGCGGCCGCGGGATTTGGAGCGGCCGGGGAGGCGGGGGTGGCCGGGGCCGGCTTGGAGGCCTGGCGCCACCCTTCGGGGCCTGCAAGGACCCAGTTGGGGGGGCAGGAGGGGGCCGGAGGATGGTTGGTTGTGGGATTTCTACTTTGCCTTTTCCTCCTTATGCCGCCTTAGTGAGGGGCGGGAGCTCTGGCGGCAGCCCCGGGGTGGGGAGACGAGCTCCGGAGTCGGAAGAGCTGGGTTTTCTTCCGGGCCTAGCCACCAGTTGGCGGAGTGACCTTAGGCGAGTCACTCTGTAATTTGTCTGCGCCTCAGTTTCCTCCTCTGCCTATCAATGTGTGTGGGGTTGAAATCGCTTTGTAAACTATAAAGCGTGGGTGTACGTAAAGGATGGTTATTGTTTATAATTTTTTTTGAGTTGTAAGAAAACTTAGGAGTTCCCCAATCCTTGGGTTTTGAACCTGGGAACCTTGGATTGGAGTTGGGAATCCCCAAACTTCCTGAAATTGTGGGAATGTGCGGTTTGGGGGAATGATGGGAATTTGTGGGAATGTGCGTTTTAGGGGAATGATGATCCATCGCTAGCAAGTTTTCCAAGGGGGCTGTGACCCAGAAGAGTTAAGAATCACAATTTCTTCATGCTACAGAGAGGAAACTGAGGCCTAGATGTCATTTGGGACCCTTCACAACCATTTTGAAGCCCTGTTTGAGTCCCTGGGATATGTGAGCTGTTTCTATGCATAATGGATATTCGGGGTTAACAACAGTCCCCTGCCTGGCTTCTATTCTGAATCCTTTTCTTTCACCATGGGGTGCCTGAAGGGTGGCTGATGCATATGGTACAATGGCACCCAGTGTAAAGCAGCTACAATTAGGAGTGGATGTGTTCTGTAGCATCCTATTTAAATAAGCCTATTTTATCCTTTGGCCCGGCAACTCTGTTATCTGATGCTTGTACCGGTGCCTGTACTTTTCTGACTCTCATTGACCATATTCCACGACCATGGTTGTCATCCATTACTTGATCCTGCTTTACATGTCTAGTCTGTGTGGTTGGTGGTGAATAGGCTTCTTTTTACATGGTGCTGCCAGCCCAGCTAATTAATGGTGCACGTGGACTTTTAGCAAGCGGGCTCACTGGAAGAGACTGAACCTGGCATGGAATTCCTGAAGATGTTTGGGGTTTTTTTCTTTCTTAATCGAAAGTTAACATTGTCTGAAAAGTTTTGTTAGAACTACTGCGGAACCTCAAAATCAGTAGATTTGGAAGTGATTCAAAGCTAAACTTTTTCCTTGGCCCTCCTTGTGTTCTAATTGCTTGCAAGTGTAATACTAGGATGTCCAAGATGCCAGTTTTTGCTTCTTTGTTAGTTGTCAGCTGCTTTCATCAAATTTCAGGCCATTATCCAACAAACACTATAAAAATGTTTGAACAATTGGATTTCAAACATTTTCGTTTTGTGGAGTGGTGCTCACCAAGTGGTACAGCCCTAAGCAAGTGAACACAAACACATTTAAGTGTATTTTGTCTGATTAGATGTTAGCCAGTTATGCTGTTTCATTCAAATGTCTGAAAAAATCAATTGACTATTCCCTTTTCCTAAAGGGCAGAGACAGATAATCTCACTTCCAGAGAAATGACTTGGAGAAAAAAAAGTGTTGGTCTTTTTGCTCTTTTGTAATTAAATCCGGATGTACCTCAAAAGACTTAAGACTGTGGTGATAAGATGCTTTCCTCAGCAGAAAGGAGGGAAAAAAAACAACTGGAACTCAAAGCTTGAAATTCTGTGGCAAAACATGAGATGTCCAGGATTGGAGGTTGAAAAGATTTCACTACAGTGTTCTGCAATAGTTGGAGCAGATAACTTTCAGTGTAGCCACAGCCATGGACTCCAGATTTCCAGATTTTCAAGAACTGGACCTGGAACCCGAAAGAGCTTGTCAGGATGCGGCAGGAACACTGGAGGTAGATTTTTTTTTATTTTTGAATTTGGGGACTGTTGACCTTGCTGTGAGAAAAGAGACAACGACTGAGCAAGCACTACCACCAGCACTGTTACTGGGAATTAGAAGACCTGAGTTTCTGTCCAGACCCTCAGTGCAAACTGAGGATGCTCCATCCAAAGTGAATTATGGTACTTGCCATTTTCCAAAATGCCTTATCCTTTACCATCTCTGCACTTTTGTTCATACTCTCATTCTACTTTGAAACTGCTCCTCTGTGGCTTTTCATCTGTCAAAACTGCCATTTTCTCAGTATCCAACTCTTATGCCCTCTTTTCCAAGAGTCTCCTAACTAGCCAGAATAGAGCTTTAAAGTTTTATGACATTTCGTTATGTATCCTCTATCTGTATACAAAATCCTGTAAAATAGTTACTTGCCTGCATTTACTGTCTTTGCAGATAGCAGACTCCTTGAAAGCAGGGTCCTTGTTTAGTGCATCTTTGCCCACATACACCACAACATATCAAGATGCATTTATTAGGAAGGAGGAGTTTAGAGAGCAGGCTATCAGAATAACCACTCAGTAAGTGTTTTCTTAATTGCTATGTGATAACTAACATTACTCTTAATGAGGAGAAAAGTCGCTAGATATGGATCATGTTTCTTTATGTTTTAATGTTTTTTAATTCTAAATTTTGATCTAGGGAGCCCTCAGACATAAGGAGAAACCAATATGTTGAATGGGGTATTACATACAGAAGGACCAAGACCTTATTTTCTCCTACTTAAGATGGAATCTTGTTAAGATGAAAGGACAGCTTTTTAAAAGGAGAAGGTCATAAGACAATTTGAGGAAGGCATTGGAAGAGGAAGAGGGGCAATGTCTCCTTTGTTTTATTGTTGGTATATAAACTTAAAATCTCAGTTCTTTTTATGGCACTTGTGGAGCCACTTCCTCTCCCCACCAAAAAATGCCCAGTACCCTGAATCCGATCAAATTACTCTCCTAAAGTATAAGGCTTAGTTTCTGTTTGCTGCTTCGCTGAGACAGTTCTCACAAATCGAGAGTGTTAATCAGACTTTTGTGTTTTCTTTTTTGGATTGCTGTTGTTTGTTTTCATTTATCATTTGTCTTTGCCTAAGCCAGGTTCATCAAGAATTAACAGCCATCAGGCTGCTGATGTGCTGACAGCAGACCCACTTAGAGTCCTGTGTTTGTAATTCCATGCATTTGTTATTTTACCTGTTTTGTCCCTGCCCCTTCTAGTCCTGTGCCTCCTGATTGCTGAGTGTTCACCTGGACCTTCTGACTACCTTCCCTGTGCTATTCCATCAGCCTACAGACCTGGTACCTGGATTTTTGCCCGAGATGATTCCTACCACCTTACTACTGAAGAAGACACCCATTCCAGTGGACCACTGTGACCCAGGAGGCATTCAGCCATCATGATGTGGCCTTTACCTCCACTCCTGTCTTGTTCTACCCAGATTCAGCACAGCCCTTTATAGTGAAGTCAGAGTCCTCAAGCCAAATAGCTAAAGCTGTTTTATCACAACAAAGGCCTAGTTTGTTCCATGAGTGTGCATTTCATTTCTTCAGTTAAAGCCTTCAGAGATACACAATAAATTTGGACCAGGGGATTTTTTAGTTATTAATGCTCTCTGAAGAAAGGCAACATCTTTTTGAGAGCAGCATTGGACCACACCCCACAATCTCAAATGATTGAAATTCATGAACATCTAGGATCCCGTGAAGGTCACTGGACCCTGTTTTTTCTACTTCAAATCCTGTAGTAGCCTACTGAATGAGAAAACATATTCTGACCCATTGGGATCAAATCAAAGGCACAGTGAACTCCTCATAGCATCTTCTTTGGAATTACTCAGGAACCAGAACTTTTTACACAAATGTAAGAAATTCTACCAAGGAGTCCCCTTACCTAACAGCATCTCACAAGGCTGCACCAGATTCCAGAAGAGGCTTCTCTTGATACATCAAGGTAGAACCTCTATGGTAAATCCCTCTGTTTATAATGCACTTTACAGTTTCAAAGCACTTGTACATACATTTATCTCAATTATCAAAATAACAGTGAATTATAATCCCTTTTTGGAAATGAGGGAATGTAAATTTTAAAAGTTAAGCAATTATCCAAGGTGACACAGCTGTGAAAGTGGTAGAGGCCAGGCTTTCTGACGCCCAGTCCAGTACTCTCCTTGGAATTAGCCTCCATTTTACCCACAGTGTTAAAATGGCTGGGTATTGGGAACCTCAGGAAATTTTCCAGCTTCCTGATCTGGTGCCCCTAGTCACATAGAATGTCTTAAGTGTGATCACGTGATAGCTACATCTGGACCAGAATCCCATGGCAATATCCCACGGTTTAAGGGCATAATATCTCCGTGGTGGTAGATTGTCAAGTCAAAAATGGGACATGTTCTAACAGCAAAGCTACCCAATATGAAACACAAAGCTACTTTTTTTTTAAGACTTACTGATATTCCTGGGCCCTAAGAGCTTGTCTATGGTCCTATCTTTGCAAACTAGTATTTACACAAAATGAGCCACCTGGTTTTTTTAAAGGCAGTATTTGTGTGTGTGTGTGTGTGTGTGTGTACGTAAATATGACATGGAGAAAGCTTCTGTTACCTAGTAAGATAGTAAAGTATGTAAGACATGGCCCTTCCCCCACTCTACATTGAGGTATAGTGTATTAAAGGATCTCAGGAGACTTGCAGCAAATTACTACTGCTTCTGTGCTTAAATTCAGAAGTCTTAAAAAAAAAAAAAAAAGACTTGTAGTAAAGAGTTCCATTTTGCTGTTTAACCCTTTGTGTCCTAAGTTTAATCAAACACAGAAGGATTTTTTTTGCATCATTCCTTCTAATGGAATGCAGAAACTGCTTTAGAGCAGTATAACCAGTGCTTCCTGATTGCCAGCAGATTGCCCTGGACACCCCAGAATAAACAGCATCTTCAAAATCCCCCTTTCTCATACCTTCTTATTAATGGTTGAATTAGTATGTCTCTGTCATCTGAGAGTCTTGCATCTTGACCATTACCTTTATTTTCTGTCAAGGGAATCCCTAGAAGATGTATGGGGAGACATAGGAAAGGAATGGAAGAAAGTTAATTCACCCCAAATTGGATAAATTCCATGACATTTAGCAATATACTTCTGTATCCCTAGAATTGTATCATAACTTTAGTTCAAGGACATTGCATCTCAGGTGGGTTAAGGAGGTTGGGAAGGGGAGAAAAGGGATGAGGAGATATTTTCTTGAGATTTATCTCCTTGAGATAATGCTTGAGAAGTCATCCAGCCATGGACTTCTTGGAGTAATACTTACAAAGAATTGGATGCATTTTGCATCCTTAGGCAAAAACCCCAGTGCTGTTACAACTGAAAATCATTAGCCTTGTTCTCTGATAGATACAAGCCCAACTGCAGGCAATCAAAATTTATAGCAGATGAGTTCTAACTCCATCAACCTGTAATGTGGTCCATATTAGGGAAAGAATAGGAAAACACCTTGGTTTACCACAGGCTTTGCTTACAGTTTCTGCTTTCTGTGACCTATTTTTTGTATTTCAGCATTTTGTGACCGACTTATTCTTAGATCATTGGTTTTCCAAAGGCTTTGTGGCCATGAAGCCCTTTGAGTGAAAACTGTGCAGAAGCCCAGAGTAAAAGTGAAGCTGCTCTGGATGAAGTAGTGAAGCAAGAGTAGGGGCCTGAATCCTGCTACAACTATCTTCCTTTACCACCGTGGTGACACCTAAGGGGACTTCCTTACAACACCTTGAACTCTTCCGAACACAGTTTGAAAACCACTGCCCCAGACAGCAATATGTTTGACCTGAATGGCATTCCAATCTTTTCTGTACCTCCACTCAGCACAGTTCATGTTCAGTAGATGCTGAACATTCTTAGAAATACTGTGTGTGAACTTAGAAAAGTGCAAGAAGACAGGCATGTCTTTGACCCCAGAAATGATCATGGGCTGAAGATGGTGTCAAGTGAACCTAGATTAACAGCCCTCCACTCCAGATGGATATCCAGTGATTCCTAGAATGGGATATAGCCAGAGAACAATTCTATGCACCCTACACTGACAGACTCCCTTAAGCAACACCAGATGCTCTACTGGTACTTGAAGTACATGACTTTGAAGTCTTGACCCTCCATGAATACCTGAATTATCAGCAAGCGGGTTTTGAAGCTGGTGCCTCATTGAGGCCATATTAGAGCAACTTGTACATTTGACCTCTTGTTATCAGCCATGGTACTCTACTTCGTGGGCAAGAGATAACTATGAAAGCCAAATTCAAATACTGGCAACATTTCCTAAAGGGGCTCAATATCTATCATTCATCTTCTTTTCCAAACTACACATCACTGTATGACTCAACCAGTAGCAGTTATATTGCCCCTTGGTTTTTATTCAGTTTAACTACTGTTTCCAAGATAAATGAGCTAATAAGCTTTAAAAAAAAAAAAAAAAGGCTGAATTCTTTTTTCTTCGTCACTGGCATATCTGCCTATTCTCCAGAATTACGACTATTCAGCTCACTTTAACAGTTGAACTTCAAGCGACAATCTTTGAACACCCCTTCTCATGTGATTTAAAATGAAACCATTTGGAAAAGTTTCTTCTAGCCAGTAATAGATTTTTTTTTTAATTGCTCTGCCTTGTGCCGAGAGATGTTCTTTTAAGATGAATCTTTTGATGTCTGATACCACCAAATATAGGTGGTAGGGAGAGTTGGAGGCTGGCCCTTTGAGCAGGCCATTAGCTTACTTGCTGGGCATTTCCGATAGCTTATTGCCTACCTTTTTGCTGGAAACAAACTGATTTGAAAAACAAAATCTATGAAGACTGCAGCTAAGGATTTTATCGGTAGACTTAAGAGCTTTTGTCCTTGTGGATATTTTAGTGGAACCACATCAGTCTCAATACCGTCATTTTACACTGACTCAGAGCAGCTGACTTCATTCCTTGCCATGATATATATTTAAGGCAGGCATTGTAACAGACATAAAGACAACTTATCTGTTTCAGCAGGAAGGATTCAGTTTATGAACTCTCAGACCAGATCACGTTGAACAAGGAGACTTTGATGTGTGTCATGAGAAAACTCATTCTTTACTTCCCAGTCAATTTAAAGGCCAGCTATCCTGAGCTACTCGAATGGATGCACTGGTTAAACATTGGAAATAGTTTGTTTATATCCTTGTCTCTCTCTAGGCCAATTGTGATTACATGACTCGACTCTACATCTCGTCAAACAAGGCCTAGGTCTGGTTGCTGTAGACTGCTCGCCCTCAACAAATAAAATCTGGTTGACTAGCCTCCTTGTATATACAACTATTATTTGTTAAGAAGAAATTATCGTCAATTTTCTACTACCTTCTAATTGTCAGCTCTTTTTTTCCTCTCTGGTTTTTCCTATACTTTACAGAAAAAGACATTGATCTATACTGCCATTCCCTCTAATCCTGCCATACTCAGTCAAAAGGAATGACTTAAGATGAAGATGATCATCTGCTCAAGTCTAAAATATACATTGTATATAAGAATTGGTGATTAGAAAAGCAAAAAACCTAAAACTTAAATCTAGGAGTCTGTATACTGTCTCCATGTCTCCATGCCTCAGATCTCATCTAAATCTTTGAACAGCACCATTCAACCAATCTGAGGCCTTGACTTGCTTGTAAGATGATTCTCAGAGATCGGCTGAGTTAAAAAAGATGACGACTTGATTACCAAAGAAAGTAGGGCCAACTTTGACAAATCTGGCTCTGCTGACCCTGTCACTCCCAGATGTAGCATAGACTCCTAAACAGAACCTCAAGTCTGATTGAGGATAAGGCCTTCTCCTGTGCTGAAAGTTCTTTGGCAGATGAGCAAGAAACTGAAAGCTGATGTACCTGACTGGCTCTGTAAGATCAGAAAACTATATCCAGAACAAGCCCTATGGATTAACCCCTGAGTACCCAGAGTAAAAACTAATTTACAGAACTTCCTTATTGATCTGCTGATTCTTCCAGATCATATTCTGGCTATTGGTATGGCTGGCCTTTCTGAAGGTACCCTGCTTGTCTATTTTCCTGACTCAGCTCTTGCCTGCCTTTTTCACATGTTGCTGCAATTAGACTCACCGTGAGAAGACTACAGTCAATTTCAGTCTATCTTGTGCCCAATACAACAAGGATTTTTAATAGTAACAACCCACACCTCACCCACTAGGACTCAATGTTCACAACAGGAAGGACCATTGCTGCATACTCCTTGACCAGCAACTTTTTTAAAGATATTTTTAAGTGCAGAGTAGGCCTCTATTCCTGTATGTAATTGTTCATTTTCAGCACCTGGAACCTCATCTATCGGGTCTGGAAGGAACACAGCAGTTCGAAAGCCGCGTCCATTTCTCTCCTTCAGTAGTGCAGAAATGAGTCCGATTCACCAGTACACACAGAACTGTACCAGTTCAACCTAGCAAAAGAAGAAAAGTTTCCACTGTACTTAAAATTTACAGCTGACTCAAATTGCCTCACAGAATTATTTGATGTAGAAGGCTAGTTGTCTTACTTCAGATCAGCAGGACAGTTGGGCTCTCAGACTCATGACCACTGAGTTTGCTTGTATTGAAACTGTGGTTTCATCCAACGTATGCTATTGGACATGATTATTATTCCATTCAAATGGATTACAGACTTCTTGAGGACAGGACAAACTTATCTCTCATGGTGTTTTTTTAGAATACTTTTATAACCAAGGAAGAAACCATGCCAGCTGTTACCATTCAACTTCTTAAGCAAAGATTAAGCTTTTTCATATCTGTTCTTATCCTGGACATCAGTAGTTTTTAATTGCCCAGCATCCGTTCCATCTTGTTGTAACAACTCCCTGATGTTTCTTAAAACCACCTCTTCCTATTTTCAGTCTGTGGTTTGGACAGTCTGACCCAACCTTGAGCTTTGTGGGTGAAAATGTAATTCAGACCTCATCAATCAGCAAATCCATCTGAACTGTGGAGGAGAAGCTCTCTTTACTGAGGGTGCTTTAGCTTTGTAGGATGAAAACCTCAAACCAACAGGGCCTACCATGTAGAGAATGAAGCCAGTGCAGGGGAAAGCAGAGCCAAAATATGGAGAGACTTGAATCCTGATGACAGCGTTTGTGCCCCTGGATCCAACCGTGCCTGAAGCTAGAATATCCCCTGGACTTTTCAGTTATGTGAACCAATAAATACCCTTTTTTGCTTAAGTTACTTTGAGTTGGGTTTCTGTTACTTGAAATTGAATCCACACTAATATATCTACCAACATTGAGACTTGACAGATCCAAGTATTTATTAAGCTGGAGGTCATGGTCACTGAAATTACTTTCCAAAGTGGAAGACAAAATGAAACAGGAACTGAGAGAATATTTAAGATCCCACAGAAGCATAAAAATGACATGGTAGAAAGTAATAGAAAACCTAAATGTCTGTCATTAAAGGATAGGTTAAGGTGTGGTTCAGCCATATAGGAAAATCTCGTATCTGTTAAAATGAATAAAGTGCATTCATTGTGTATGGAAAAATGGCCATGATACATTAGGTGAAACAAGTTATTAATAGAAAAGTGTACAGTGTGAACTCATTTTAAAATGTGTGTGCTTATGTTTATAAATGCATAGAAAGGTCTATTCACAGCTTTCTTTGAACAGTGTAGATCACATGAAACTTTCAACTTTATACATTTCTGTATTAATATTTTACACTACCCACATTATTTTTAAACTTTATTTTAAATAAAGAATTTTTTAAATTAAATTTAGTGCTTACTGTTTGACCTTGGCAAGTTATTCAACACTGAGCCTGTTTTATCAAATGATTTAAAATACCTACTTTTATGTTAGTAAATATTAAATATAAATCATTCATTACTCAAGTTGACAGATTGCTATACCATTGCTTGTTTGAGAAACTCAGAGCTTAGTAATTGTTCCTTAGTTTTTTAAGCATGTCTCCTTCAAGTGAGTTTATTTGGATTATCAGAATTTTACGGTTTTAAGGTTTATCAAAGATTATTCTAGTTCTTGACTGATGTTAATCTGCTAAGACTATTGCAGTATCCACATTAGGCAGAAAGCAGGGGGAAAGTCACTTTTTAAAAAAAATCCTTGAAATATTCTGATGTCACTGCAATTAAGGTCAATAGTGACCTTTTCATTGCTAAATCTGTTACACATGCATCTAATCTGAACTTTCAGCAGCACAGGTAACTCCCACCAGCTTCTTGAAACACTTCCCTTAAGTGCTATAATACTTTTAATTTTCTTTTCAACTTGCTGACTACTCCTTTATTGTAGGTTCTTCTCCCCATCATGTAAATATAGGTATAGTGGACATCCATTGCTTTGGCTTGCCAAAAATCACTTCCCCTTTACTTTAATCATAGATCCCCACTTATCCTTTAGAAAGCTGCTCCTTCCCATTCCGTGTGGTGGTAGTGGAAATGTAGATGACAGTACTCCGGCCTCATGCCCCCTGGCTGAGGTTTGAGCAATGCAAGCTCGTTCTGTCCCACAAGGACTTTGATTCTTAAGAAAGGTGACCACAAAGTGATCAGAGTTGAGTCATTCTGATCGTAGTGTTCTAAAGATACCATGTAAAAGTTTATGAAAGGAGATCTCCAAAGTATGCTGGCTCCTATTCTCCAAGCCTGGTTGTCCAAGTTTTCCTTTGATTGTATAAACTACCACATAGCCTCCTTAAAATAAGTTTCCTTTTTGTCAGCCAAAATGGGTTTCTATTGCTGGTGACCAAATGACTGACTGATTACAGAAATGGAGGCTGGAGAGTTAAATGGTAGGCCTTTAACCCACAGGAACATATGGAGGATCTGGAATTGATTATTGTACTGAGACAGATAATGGCACCAGCTCTTGTTCTGTGTCCCTGGGAGGATAAATCTACGAGTTAAGGGTGACAAAACAGTAATGATACCATTTCTTGTCATTTGGAATCATGTGCCTATTGAGAGTAGAATTTGGAGGGCCAGGTAATTGTTGACAATAGGACAATTTAAAGTGGATAGACTGGGCACAGTGGCTCACACCTGTAATCCCAGCACTTTGGGAGACCAAGGTGGGCGGAGCACCTTAGGTCAAGGAATTCAAGACCAGCCTGGCCACATGGTGAAACCCCGTCTCTACAAAAATACAAAAATTAGCCAGGCATGATGGTTAATCATGTAATCCCAGCTACTCGGGAGGCTGAGGCTGGAGAATGACTTGAACCCAGGAGGCAGAGGTTGTGGTGAGCCAAGATCGCACTGTTGCACTCTAGCCTGGGCAACAGAGCAAGACTCCATCTCAAAAAAAAAAAAAAAAAATTAGCTGAGCATGGTGTTGGGTACCTGCAATCCCAGCTACTTGGGAGGCTGAGGCAGGAGAATCTCTTGAACCTGGGAAGCGGTGTTTGCAGTGAGCTGAGATTGTGCCACTGCACTCCAGCCTAGGTGACAGAGCGAGATTCTGTCTCAAAAAAATAAAAATAAAGTGGATAAAGCAGGCCAGGACCACTGAGTTAGAATGGTTACTTTGATTGCGTTAGCTATTTTATTTTTTTTAATTTTATTTATATGTATACTTTCTGAGACAGAGTCTCGCTGCAACGCCCAGGCTGGAGTGCAATGGTGCGATCTCAGCTCACTGCAACCTCTGCCTCCTGGGTTCAAGTGGTTCTCCTGCCTCAGCCTCCCAAGTAGCTGGGATTACAGGCACACGCGATCATGCTGAACTCATTTTTGTATTTTTAGTAGAGATGTTGGCCAGGGTGGTCTCGAACTCCTGACCTCAAGTGATCCGCCCGCCTCAGCCTCCCAAAGTGCTGGGATTACAGGCGTGAGCTACTGCGCCTGGCCCCGGTAGCTGTCTTAAAGTGAAGGGCATCAGCTCAAAACCAGAAACTGACCTGTGGGCATAGAATAAAATACAGGCCCTTTTTGTGGCCAGGATAAGTGAATCTCGGTGCTTAAATCCAAACTAGTACTTGGAGATTAATTATTCAAATTGCAAAATTACAATGCTGGTTGAATTTGTAGCATTACTAACGTCTCTTTTGTGAGAGTTAAGGTATTAATCAGAAAAGAGACTGTATAGAGTGCTGATATCTGGGAAGATTCAGAAGATTTAGAGAATCCCAATCCTCGAAATATCTCAGGAATGAAGGTTTGGGTTACCCTATTAGTCAAAAATCCCTGACTGAATTAAACAAAAAAGTATAGTCAAAGAGGAAGAGATAAATAGCAGTTATAGCCCCATAACCTGTTGGAGAAGTAAGATCTGTAGCCTCTACCCCATATCTTTTAGGTTGCCTTATTTTATTTCCCCCTCTCCTCTTTATTCACTACAGTATTCTGCCCTAACATTTCCTGGCTGAAGTTTGAGCATGATGCAAGTTAATCCAATCAGATTTCTCCTCCATTGGAGCTGAGCCATTCTAGTGGTAGTGTCCCCTCACTGATGTGTATGAGTGTGTTGGTGATGGTTAAATATATCAGGAAATCCGTAAGTTGCAGATTATCAAGATGGGGTTAAGAACTAGAGAAGAATGAGCATCACCCAGAAATCTTAGGCTTATAACTAGAAATTATTTTAGGTTATCTCCCTTTAAGAGGAAGATCTCCCTTTAGGGGGGATTATGTTGAGTGAAGGTATTAAGATTGTTCATGTTGAAGAATGCATGTCCACATAGTGTACGTTTGCCTACCCGGTGTTATCTTTTTCCCCTCTGAGAATAGCACTTCACTTTTCCTTTGGGAAACTACCCATTTCCCATGCCATGTGAGCCCAGAGGATAATGTGTAAGAGGTATATGAGTTTCTGAGAGGAATATGAGAGGTCTTCACCTGCCCAGATTCCTGACTTAATCTTTAAGTCTTCTTGCCCTGTAGACTCTGAAAAATCTCATCCATTTCCATGGCCTTGGTTTCTAACTGTATATTGATAATTTCCAGATTCCTACCTTTGGCCTTGATATGTGTCTTGAGCTCCAGATCTGAATGCCCACCTGTACCTTGATATCCACTGCTTGATTAACACAAAGATACTCTCACCCAACATAATAAACACTGACCTCTTCATTTTTTCCTTAAAATCTGCTCTCCCTCCAGTGTTCCCTTTGTTGGTAAATGGCACCACCCTCTACTCTGTTTCTCAAACCAGAACATGAGAGTTATTCTCGAAGCTTCCCTCTCTCCCAGAGTCCCTGTTAGTCATTAAATTATCTTGGTGTTAGCATGTAAATATATACCTTAAAACTATCTCCACTTCTATCACTTTGTCCAAGGGAACATATATCTGTTGCTGTAAGTATTATAATGCCTTTCTAGTGGTTTCACTGCCTCTATTATTGTCCCACTGCAGTCTTCTCTACAGGACAGCTAGAGTAGCCCCCCAAGAGATAGGGTATCACTGTTGCCCAGGCTGGAATGCAGTGTCAATCATAGTTTACTGCAGCCTCAAACTCTTGGCCTCAAGCATCCCTCCTGCCTCAGCCTCATGAGTAGCTGGGACTGCAGGCACGTACCACCATGCCTGGCTGGCCATTTATTTATTTATTTATTTTGTAGATACACTATCTCGCTATGTTGCCCAGGCTGGTCTTGAACTCCTGGCTTCAAGCAATCCTCCCACTTTGGCCTCCCAAACCACTAGGATTACAGGTGTGAGCCACTATGCCCAGCCTACTTAACCTTTTAATAGTTCCCCCGGCATTTCAGAATAAAATCTAAACTCTCCTGGTTTACAAGGCTCTTCGGCTTCTCAATATCTTATTCCTCAAGCTTCATCTTTTGCCACTTCAAACAGGAACAACTCAATTTTGTATATTGGAATTTCCTGTATTATTATTATTTCATTTGAAAAAAAAGTTTCCACTTTTTTTTTTTTTTTGAACTGAAGTCTTGCTCTGTTGCCAGACAGGAGTGCAATGGCACTACCTCGGCTCACTGCAATCTTTGCCTCCCAGGTTCAAGCAATTCTCCTGCCTCAGCCTCCCGAGTAGCTGGGACTACAAGTGCGTACCACCATGCCCAGCTAATTTTTTGTATTTTAGTAGAGACGGGGTTTCACCATGTTGACCAGAATGGTCTCAATCTCCTGACCTCGTGATCCATCCCCCTCAGCCTCCCGAAGTGCTGGGATTACAGGTGTGAGCCATGGTGCCTGGCTGGGTTCCACATTTTTTAAAGCAGTGGAGATGCAAGAATTCATTAAAAGAAAGACAAAATTGAAATGATTATTCAGAACAACCCAAAAGCCTATTGCTATGAATACTGTAATTTATTTTCTTCCATATTTCTTTCCATGAAATTTTTAAAAATCTACTATTTGTAACTGATACAGAGAGCTACAGTAAGGTGCCTAGAGAGCAACCAAATCCCTACCTCACAACATTTACAAAGATAAATACCAAAAGGACTACAGATTTAAATCTTAAAATGAAACACTAGAAGAATATTTAGGAGACTATTTTTGTGATCTTATGACATGGGAGATTTTCATAAAGCAGAAAACCTACAAACCATAAAGGAAATTACAGACATATAAGACTACATGAAACAAATCTTGGTTCTGTAAAAGATGTGATAGATTGGAGAGAGATTTCCAACATAAATGACAGATTCAGGACTAATGTTACTAATACAGAGAGTTCCTACAAATTTATAACTAAAGTAATAATCACTAGCCATTTATTTGGTGTTTGTTTCATACTAGGCATTGTTTCAGGCACTTTACAAGTGTTATTTAATTGTCACAGTTTATGAGATAGGCAATATTAATCCTGTTTTACAGCTACGGAAACAGGCTCAGAAGGATAAAATAACTTGCCCATGTCACACAAATAGGTGATAGAGCTATGACTCAAACACAGGTTGTCTGTTAGTCTGTACTTTGAACCATGATGCTCTTCAACATTTCCGTAAGCATATGAAAGATAATGAGGTTAGTGAGATGTGATGTACAACAAAGCAATGAAGTACCATTTGCCACCTATCAGATGGCAGAATTTAAAAGAGCAGTAACATATAGTGCTGGCAAGAATTAGGGTAACAAAACTTTTATACATTGTTGGTGGGCATGTAGATTGTTACAATTTTTTTAGATGATGATCTGGCAATACTGATGCAAATTTTTCAATATACACTTTTGGACCCAGCATTCCTACTTTAAAGACTCTCAAAGAACTAAAAGCACCAAGATAAAAGGACATCAGTATGAGAAATTTACTGCAACGTAACCTGTGCTAGCAAAAAAATTTAAAAAGTAATCGATCAAAGTGGAGTGGTTGAATCAGTTATAGGACAGCTATACTGTGGAGTGTTATGCAACTGTTAGAAAGAAGACCTCTATTTCTTAGCCTGTGGCATGTCCATGATGCATTAAGCAAAACAAACAAAAATTACAGAGTAATGTATATCATAATAGCCCATTGTATGGGGTGCAGGGCTGGAAGCCCTACAAATGTATCTAAATGAACATGAAAGAAAAGTGGAAGGATACACCAAATTGAGGGGTTTGGAGAAACTTGGTACTTTATACATACTGGCATTGTTTCACTGGTTGTGGGAGCACATCCTTTTTTTTTTTTTTTAAAGAGACAGTTTATTTCTAAGGGAAATAATTAAATTTTTATTTATTTTTTTTTTTATTTTTTTTTTGAGATGGAGTCTCGCTCTGTCGCCCAGGCTGGAGTGCAGTGGCGCAATCTTGGCTCACTGCAACCTCCACCTCCCGAGTTCAAGCAATTCTCCTGCCTCAGTGTCCTAGGTAGCTGGGATTACAGGCACATGCCACCACGCCCAGCTAATTTTTTTTTTTTTTTTTTTTTTTTTTTTTTTTTAGTAGAGACAGGATTTCACCATGTTGGCCAGGCTGGTCTCGAACTGCATACTTCAAATGATCCACCCTCCTCGGCCTCCCAAAGTGCTAGGATTACAGGTGTGAGCCATAAATATAATTTTTAAAGCAATTAAATTGTACCTAGACTTTTTCAAGTTAGCATATGCTAAGGGATCAAAAAAGAGGGCAACAAAGAGTAACAGTTGGTTAACTCTTTTATATCCAGGGTTGCCTTTTGTAGATGCATGGGTTCCAGGTGACTGGCCCTCAGCCTTTGAATAGGCCACTCCCTACAACAGAGAAAGGGTTGTCCACTAGGGTGCCACTTCTAACAAAGATGTGTTGTCTCCCTGTATTTGTTCTTCCCAGAGTAAACACATTTTTAAGTTTCCCTGGCAGGTGTAACCCACTAACTAAATTTTAGCCAGTGGGACCTGAGTAACTTATAGGACTTCTCCTTAAAAAGGAGTGAGCCCATCTCCTTCCTTCACCCTCCTGACTAGAATGTAGGCTTCACCCCGCTGACTAGAATTCCATGACTGGAATTTGTCACTGTTGGACCATAAAGGAGAAGGCACTCTGTGCCAGTGACGATGGAGCAACAAGTTAGAAGGAGCCTAGATTCCTGATGAATGTGAAGCCACCTTACCAGGCCTGAACTGCTTATCTCTGGACCTCGTTTACAAAACTAATTTCTGTCTTCTTGACATCATTAGTATATGAGGTTTTTCTCTGCCTCACAACTGAGCCTAGTCTGCCCATAAATATTTTGCTGGAAATATTTCTTAGGAACATCTGATTCCATCCGTTCTGATTTTATACTACTGAATCAACCTGCCCCTAGCTGGACTCACTAAGAGTAGATGACTGGTTGGGTCATGAACCAGCCACATATCTTTAATCATAAATTAATAGGGCTGTGCACAGTGGCTCACGCCTGTAATCCCAGCACTTTGGAAGGCCGAGGCGGGCAGATCACTTTAGGTCAGGACATCTAGACCAGCCTGGCCAACATGGTAAAATCCGTCTCTACTAAAAATACAAAAATTAAGCCAGGCGTGGTGGGTGCCTGTAATCCCAGCCACTCAGGAGGCGGAGGTTGCAGTGAGCTGAGAGCTGAGAGCGCACCATTGCACTCCAACCTGGGGAACAAGAGTGAGATCCGTCTCAAGAAAAAAATCATAAATTAATAAATTGGTCTCTTTATTAGTTCAGTGGCCCTCCTTTATGCTCTCAGAGTCTCACTGTTATGGACATCCATTGCTTTTGTCTACTCAGTATCTATCTTCACTTCTTTTGATAAGAGAATATTAGTTGCCCTCTGAGTTTCCAACCCTCCTTCACTTTCTGTCTGTTCACTACCCCTGGTTCCAGGACTGAGCATGTAACTCGGACCGACCAGAGCACTGCAGCGCCTTGGTCAGGGTAGTTGGATATGGAGTGAGTTTATTATCTAAGCCAAGCCAGTTTTACACAAATAGAGCTAATGGAGGTGGGGGAATTTCCTTTTTAATCTATTGAATTTAGAACTGTAAGGTTGCAAGACTGGCATTATTGGCAGCCCTCTTGCCACCACAAGGAGATTGCTCATCTGAGAAAGAGGCTGGTCTTGAACTCCTGACCTCAGGTGATTTGCCTGCCTCGGCTTCCCAAAGTGCTGGGATTACAGGAGTGAGCCACTGCATCCGGCCTAATTCTGCTGTTTCTGTTCCACTTCTGTTGACTCAGGAGAATGGCAAAGATGAGCCCAGGAGTCCTTAAGATTCTCAGTGTTCCACTCTTGATGTAATTGTTGATCTAGCTTCAGCCCATTTCCCTGACCTAATGACTGGGTCTTATTTCAGCTACTTTAAGACATGGAGACCTACTGGTTTGGGATGGCAACCTGGGATAAAACTGTGAGGGCTTCTGGGATATTCTAATTGTTCGGAATTACACCTAAGCAGAAAAATACGTTTTATTATTGTTAGTGTAAAGGACCAGGACTCTGACTTAAACAAACCTACAGTTTTTTTTTTTAATAACAAGTAGCAATTGAGGGTATGGGACCTTGATCTGATGCAGTCAGTGCAGTGGTAAGCCATTTATCCCTCTGAAGTGTGCCCAGGCTCCCAGGACTGTTCACCTGCTCTGATAGAGATGAGAGAGGTCATGTTTCATTTTTTCTTTTTTAATTTTTTGAGATGGAGTCTCACTCTGTCATCCAGGCTGGAGTGTAGTGGTGCAATCTCGGCTCACTGCAACCTCCGTCCCCTGGGTTCAGGCAATTCTCCTACCTCAGCCTCCCGAGTAGCTAGGATTACAGGCGTGCACCACCACACCCAGCTAATTTTTGTATTTTTAGTGGAGACAGGATTTCACTATATTGGCCAGAATGGTCTCAAATTCATGGCCTCAAGTGATCTGCCCAAGAAAGGCCATATTTCTATGAATGAGAATTGGACCTTCTTAATCCAGGCCTCCTACCACATTTGCTAACTGGCCAACTGGCATGAGTGGCATCCAAGGACCTCAGCCCATGAGAGAAAGGGAATGTGACATGTTTTTCTGTCAACAGCATTTCTGAGGGTGGTGGGGTAAATAAGAAATTGCTTTTCCTTATAAAACAAATTGAAT
Organism: Pan troglodytes; assembly: GCF_028858775.2. Taxonomy (NCBI): domain Eukaryota; kingdom Metazoa; phylum Chordata; class Mammalia; order Primates; family Hominidae; genus Pan; species Pan troglodytes. The sequence continues at coordinate 33,108,762 of NC_086016.1, forward strand.
GTGATAGCATGTGCATGTCATTGACACCAGCAGTTGTGGCTGTGGTTAAAAATGGCAAGGGAATGGCTGGCTGAGCTAAGTCTTCCAGGATATTGTTGCCTTAACAGCATTATTGCTAACAATTGCCATTTGCTCAGGCAACATGGTGAAACCCCATCTCTACAAAAATATAAAAATTAGCTGGGCATGTTGGTGGGTGCCTGTAATCCCAACTACTCGGGAGGCTGAGGCAGGAGAATCACTTAAACCCGGGAGGTAGAGATTGTACTGAGCCAAGATCGTGCCATTGCACTGCAGCCTGGGTGATAGAGCGACACTCCATCTCAAAAAAAAGAGCAGAATCACGTTTGCCTGATTCAACATTTGGCCACTTTGGACAAGAGTCTGATTTCTCAAGTTCAGATGATGCCTGGAACTCTTTGGAGTTGGAGAGAAGATGGTTTGGCCAGAGAAGATCAGAGGCTGTTTTAGGTCTTCTAGGATTCAGGAGACATACATAGAACATGGCTTCCATGGAGGTGGCAAGACAGGAGAACCAACGAACTCAGGCTCCAGTCATAAATATTTACTGGTATGCTCATAACACAACAATGACAGTCCTCAAAATGACATTCAACTTGGGTCCTATCCTAAGAACAAACACCTGGAGTGCACTATGAACTAATGTTTTAAATCTCTGTTTGCCTTGTGACCAGCACAATTATACTGCAGTATATTCTGTGTGTATTTTACAATATTCATTTTCCAATGTAATCACTTAAGTCATACCACAAATTTTGGAAAGTATATGACAAATCAAGAATGAAATCAGAGTTCAGAGCAACACGTAAACATGCACATGCACACATGAGACAGCCCTGGAAACCAGCCCCAGAGACAGGACCTAGAAGAGGTCTTGATGAAAGGCAGCCTGTAGTAGAACAGGCTTTGTTGCAGGTCCTACAGAAGAACGGGGTTGAGTTATGCAGCTTCTCCCATCCCTTTCTGGCCCAAAGCAAGCCCCAACCCCAACCACTTTGAGATGCTACATTATGTTTAACTATGGGAAAACTCACAGTGATCAAAAATGAATGTGGAAAAGTTTCAAGAAACCTCGAGTCTATAATAGCAAGTATCCTTGGCTTTGGCCGAAAAGCAAATTGATACCAAGTTGTTCTTAGCACTTCGCCAAATGGATTGCTGTTTCCTTGTGCCTGGAGCACCCAAAAAGGGAATGAGGGCTGAGGCTGCTGTGTTTATAGCTCTTTGCCAAGATACCTCTCCCAGTACCCTCTTTTAAGGCAAAGAACCCTGCTCCAATAGCATTGTGTCCTGACAGCCCTGTGGACCCCTTTGATGATAACCACATACTCTTGCTTCACCTCTGTGCTTGTCCTTAGGACCTAACAGCCTAAGAAGGAGAGGCAGAACCTGCTTATTCCCTTCTTTCCTTGCCTGTCTCATTTCCTGGTCTTTCTTCCACTTGGAAAATTTGAGTCAGATTTCCATGTGTCTTCCACCTAGGCCTTACAGGAAACCACTTCCTTTTATACATCTTTGGGTGCCCTATGTGGAGGGGATCCTCACACACTCTCCCTGGCTCTGACTCCTTCCCCTTCCCCTAAATCTATAGTGTCCATCTTCTACCCCTGCCTTGTGAAATTTCATAAGGAGGAAGTTGCTCAACATCTATCAAGACTCATAGAAGATAAAGGGCTGTAAGAAATTTGGAAACTTCACATTCAGATTGCTGCTAAGAACTCAGATCAAGATGTGGTATACAGGACATATACATAAATTGTTGGGTTTAGTGCAAAATGAAAATGCAGGGTCCCTTGTTCAAAAATCATTAAGAATTTCAAGAAGGTGACAATAGAGCACAAAACAAATGTGAGGCCCTTCTGGGAGCAGGGCCCTTTTAAGTATGGAGGCTTGTGTGACTCCGCAGGTTGCATGCCCAGGAATCTAGCCCTGATGGTATATTTTGCTCAAATATCCTTTGGTTAAGCATCTAAAACACACCCATACCACCCCGTCTCCCAATTCTGGACAGCATTCTGTAACATTATTACAATACATGTTAATAACTGATTAGGGCTGGGAATGGAACTAAGATCTCTGCTTTTATCCACTGTATGAGGATCCCCTCCATATAAATGATCTTCTACGCAGGCTTCTACCAAAACCTCATTCTCTGAGCCATATATCTTTTTCAACCTGGAAAACAATGGACCCATGACAGTGGATGAATAAGAACAGAGGCTTTTTAGCCACTCAACTAGGAGATGTTGATAACAGAATAGTAGCTTTCTTTTATCAAACCCTTAGCATGTGCCAGACACAACTCTGTAATTTACACACGTCATCTCATTTGACATGTTTCAGGTATGAATTTTATTCCATAGCCCTAGCGCAAGAAGTTTCCCATACCTTTATAGGTTATTTCATGCCGCCCTGAGTCTACTTGCTCACACCGCCCTACCCCCAGCCATGACTCTGTGATGACAAAAATCTAAGGCACCTCCCATGGTGGTCACCACATGGAAAAAAAGCACCTCCTTCACCTGCTATTAGACATCATGCCCAGGACGCTTCCTTCTGGTGTCCAGAGACACTGGCTCTTCCTTCAGTCCAGTCCCCCAACTGACTTCAGATATACACCTGGACACTCACCTTCTCCAGCTGTAAGGACAAGCAAGAATTAGGTCTCCTCCATGTTTTGAACATCCTCAAATCCTGTCCCCTTCTTATTTCAAATCTTTGCATGGCCCTGAAACACCAAATACTAAGGACATCTCCAGATGGGGTATGAGACAGCAATATCATCAGCCTCCTTTTGCTGGGGCTGGGCTGGAGATAAGAGCTGCTTACACCAGAGAGTGTTTTATATTTTCCTTTAATAACTTGCCAGGCAACATCAGATGAAGAAACTTTGGCTGAAAGAAGCCATTAATCTAAGGTTCTATAGCTAGGAAGTGGCAGGGCCAGGATTTGAAGCTGCCTGATCTATTCCCCAGATGTAGGCCACCTGCCACCATCATTGAGATCACCTTCAGAGAGTTCATTCAGAACTTCGCAAGCCTCACACTGGCCTACAGAATGAAAACCTCTGAGGAGAACCTTAGCTTCTGGAATTTCTATCTGGAATTCCAGCCAACCTCACAATATTAAGTGGCAGACAGGCTTAAAGGTGTTCTTACCCCCACCCCTCTCCAATGATCCATGCTTCCTGGTGTTCACATCTATCTTAGTCATCTCAGGCTGCCATAACAAAATACCACAGACTGAGTGGTTTAAACAACAGAAATTAATTTCTCACACTTCTGGAGGCTGCAAATCTGAGATTAGGGTGATCAGCTGCCTTGGTTTCTGATGAGGGCTCTCTTTCTGGCTTATATATGGTTGCCTTCTCAATATGTCCTCATATGGCTTTACTTGGTGCATGCACATAAAGAAAGAGCTCTTCTTACAAGGTCACTAATCCTATCAGATCAGGGCCTCACCCTTGTGACCTCATTTAATATTACATCCTTAGAGGCTCATCTTCAAATATAGTCACACTGTGGGGGTGAGGGTTAGGGCTTCAATGTGAATTTTACTGAAATATTCAGTCCATAACAGTACCTTTGTGTCATCCCTTCCCTTTCAATTGACTTCCCCTTAAGGTGGGTTTTATGATTTCCTTTTAGAAAATGTTGTCTTGGCTGGGCATGGTGGCTCACGCCTGTAATCCCAGCACTTTGGGAGGCCAAGGCAGATGGATCACTTGAGGTCAGGAGTTCGAGACCAGCCTGGCCAACATGGTGAAACACTGTGTCTACTAAAATACAAAAAAAAAAAAATTAGCTGGGCATGGTGGCGTGTGCCAGTAGTCCCAGTTACTCAGGAGGCTGAGCCAGGAGAATTACTTGAACCCAGGAGGTGGAGGTTACAGTGATCCCAAGATCATGCCACTGCACTCCAGCCTGGCCTGGGTGGCAGAACAAGACCCTGCTTAAAAAAAAAAAAAAAAATAGTGTCTTGCTCTAGAAGCTCTCCTTGCTGTTTTGTTAAAGAAAGTGGACATGTTGGGAAATCCCAAATGGCAAGAAACTGTGGGTATAGATCTGAGGGTGGCTTCCAAGCAAAGGACAGCAAGAAGCTGGGGCCCTCTGTCCCACAGCTCCAAGGAACTGAATTCTGCCATCAACTTGAGTGTGCTTGGAAGTGGATTCTTCCCCATTCAAACATCCAGATGAGAACACAGCCCACCCGACATCTTGACTGTAGCCTTGTGGGTCCCTGAGCAGAGGACTCGGCTAAGCCATGCCTGGACTCCCAGCCCACAGAAACTGTGAGATAATGTGTGTTGTTTTAAGCCACTAAGTTTGTGGTAATTTGTTGTATAGCAAGGGAAAACCAATAAATTAGAAAACCCCACAGTCTTCACCCACAAGGCTGCATGGATGATTCCTCTCTTTTTTACTTCTACCCAGAAGCAACTTGTGTACTTACTGAGCATGACAAAGGGCATGTGCCAAAAGGCCTGCTTTTAAACTTTTTTAATTTCTTGATTATCAAAAGTAATAGATGTTCATTGTAGAAAATCTGGAAGCACACAAAAAGAAAATAAAAATTACCCAGAATAATTTCCTCCTGCCAACTCAGATAACCACAGATAACACATTGGCAAGCAGCATTCACCACCTTGGTTCTATACAGGGAGGCTGGATAAAGTTACAAACAGAGAATGTTCTGTACGGACCGTTTTGTGACTTGCTCTTTCCAGTGTCAGCCCACATTTTCTGAAGAATTGGAAGCATCAGAGGGGTGAATTTGTTTCCAGCATTTTGGGCCATTGCCAGATTCCATTTTTAACGACCTCAGGTTTTTCCCAGAGTGGGCTTTGGCAAAGGAGACTCATTAAAAGGAAACTGAGGCCAGAGAGGGGAGGACATGCCGAAGGCCAGATAGCCTGTTGGCACCCAGAGAGTTCCCTCCTTCCAAATTCCTCATAACATCGTAGCTTAGCTGCTGTATTCCCAAAACCCACACAGTGCCCCAGAGCTTTACCCTTGGAATTATTATCAGAGATAAGTTCCTTAAAGCCACAGCCTCATCTCCAATCAAGGGAGTTCCTTGGAGGGACTTGGAATAGGAAGAAGCTAGAACCCTCTGAGATCTGGCCATCCACCACCCATGAGGCCCAATTCTCCCCTGGTCCCCTGAGCAACTGAAAATCAGATCCTAGAGTATCATTTCAGAACTTTGAGCATTTGGGCTTCTTTTATTTTATTTTGTTTTATTTATTTATTTTTTGAGACAGGATCTCACTCTGTCGCTCAGGCTGGAGTGCAGTGGCGTGATCTCAGCTCATTGCAACCTCCACCTCCCAGGTTTAAGTGATCCTCCAACTTCAGCAACCCTAGTAACTGCCACCACACCCAGCTGATTTTTTTTATCCTTTGTAGAGACAGGGTTTTGCCATGTTGCTCAGGCTGGTCTCGAACTCATGGACTCAAGGGATCCACCAGCTTTGGCCTCCCAAAGTGCTGGAATTACAGACATGACCCACTGCGCCCAGCCTTTTCCTTTTAAATGTGAGTGGGAAGATAGGAAAGAGAAGGAAGGAAGAAGGAAGGCAGGAGTCATTTTATTCAATAAACTTTCATCAAGCCTCTGGAAGACCAGTCCTCTGTGCTAAGTACTGGAGCTATTGAGACGAGGTAGCATGAGGTCACTTTATTTGCTTATTTATTTATTTTTTGAGACAGGGTCTCACTCTGTTACCCAGGCTGGAGTGCAATGGCACGATCTTTGCTCACTGCAACCTCTGCCTTCTAGGTTCAAGCGATTCTCCTGCCTCAGCCTCCTGAGTAGCTGGGATTACAGGCATCTACCACCATGCCCAGCTAATTTTTGTAATTTTAGTGGAGACAGAGTTTCACTTTGTTGGCCAGGCTGATCTCAAACTCCTGGCCTCAAGTGATCCGCCCACCTCAGGCTCCCAAAGTGCTGGGATTGTGGCCGAGGTCACTTTCAATACTTAGTTTAACATTTGTAAACTATGATTGTTCCAGTTGTTTGTTGCTGTATCACAAACCACCCCAAAAAGCTTAGTATCATAAAACAACAAGCATTTTATATACTCATGATTCTGTGGGTCAGGAATTGGGCAGGACACAGTATGGATGGTTCATCTCTGTTCTTAGATATCTAAGACATCAGCTGCAGTGCAGTGCAGTGCAGTGCAGTGATGATGGCTGAAGATGGCTGGGACAGCTCAACTGGGGCCATGAGCTTGGGGCCTCAGTTCTTCTCCGTGATGCGTCTTCTGGGGTGGTGTATAAGTTAGGATTCCCCAGAGGGACAGATGTATATAAAAGGGGATAGGATAGGATAGATGTATATAAAAGGGGAGTTTATTAAGGAGTATTGACTCACACAATCACAAGGTGAAGTCCCATAATAGGCCATCTGCAAGCTGAGAAGCAAGGAAGCCAGTCGGAGTCCCAAAACCTCAAAAGTAGAGAAGCCGACAGTGCAGCCCCCAGTCTGCATCTGAAGGCCTGAGAGCCCCTGGCAAACCACTGGTGTAAGTCCAAGAGTCCAAAAGCTGAAGAACTTGGAGTTCAAGGGCAGGAAGCCTCCAGCACCAGAGAGATGAAGGCTGGAAGACTCAGCAAGTCAAGTCCTTCCACTTCTTCTGCCTGCTTTATTCTAGCTGCACTGGCAGCTGTTGGGTGCCCACCCAGATTGAGGGTGGGTCTGCCTCTCCCAGTCCACTGATTCAAATGTTAACATCCTTTGGCCACACTCTCAGACACATCCAGGAACAATACGTTGCATCCTTCAATCCAATCAAGTTGACACTCAATATTAACCCATCACAGGCAGGAAATGTTCAAGATGGCTCTTTCACTTCCATGTGTGGTATCTGGGCTGGGAAGTTGGGTAACTGTGGGCAAGGTGATGCTGCCTTTTCACATGGCTAGCTTGGACTTCATCTTAGCATGGCAATCTCAGGTAGTTAGACTTCTACATGGCAGCTGGCTTCTCCCAAAGCAAACATTCCACAAAAGAGGAAGTGGAAATTGTCACCCCTCTTAAAGGCAACCCAGAGGGAAGCCACAGTACCTTTTTATGACCTGCTCTTCGAAGTCACACACCATTACTTCTGCTTGATTCTGTTCACTAGAAGTAGGCCACTAAGTCTACCCATACTTGAGGGAAGGAGAATTAAGCTCCAACTGTTGAAGAGTATCAAAGAACTTGTGGACATAGATTTTTCAAAAGTACCACCACAACCACACAGTCCACTTCACATTGAGTAGTGGACCCCCCTTTTCTTTCTCTCTTCAATCCTCTGCTCTCTCAGAACCAGTACAAATTCCTCCTCTTGTCTCATAATGAGCAGTGTAACCGATTTCCTTTTCCTCCAGGTCTCTCTGAAACACTCCTGCCCTTATCTTCTACCCACATGAGCTTATCAGTGTATTTTTTTCATCCCATAGATAATCTTTTCCCTTCGACGAATTTTGGTGCCAGTTATTAACATAATGAAATTTCTATTTGTTGTATGAACTTTTGTATAGAGAAAATTATGTTGAAAGAAAATTCCATATCCTAATCAAGCAAATGTGGAGGCAAAAGGAGACATTTGAAGACAAGCAGGGATTCTGAAACTTTCCCTCCCATGCACTCTCTGAAAAAAAAAAAAATTACTTGAGGATGTGCTCCAACACATTAATAAAGGAATCAAGGAAAAAGATTTGGGAAGCAAGAAACAGTGGAACTAAAGTAGGAGAGAGTTGGGAAAAAATCCTAACTTGATAGCTATGCAGCAGACCTAAAATACAATCTGTCAAAACTAGAACTGGAAGTAAGAGGTCTCAGGGATGAAAACTTCAAGAAGGCCAGGTGTGGTGGCTCACGCCTGTAATCCCAGCACTTTGGGAGGCCAAGGCGGACGGATAACGAGGTCACGAGTTCGAGACCAGTCTGACCAACATGTTGAAAGCCCGTCTCTGCTAAAAATACAAAAATTAGCCGAGCGTGGTGGTGCGCACCTGTAATCCCAGCTACTCAGGAGGCTGAGGCAGGAGAATCGCTTGAACCCAGGAGGCGGAGGTTGCAATGAGCCGAAATCGTGCCACTGCACTCCAGCCTGGGTGACAGAGCGAGACTCTGTCTCAAAAAAAAAAAAAAAAAAACTTCAAGAAGGAAATAGATGCTTCATTTCCTGTGGGGGAGAACAAAACAAACAACAAAAACAAAACAAAAAAACACAGAAAAGAAAATAGATGCCATTGCACAAATTGAATAAGTAAAAATCTAGAAGTTCTTAAAGATGATATCCAGACAAAGGCTCTTTCACTACCAAAAAAGGAGAGTGCATTTAGAAGCTTTGCGGGGACAAAAACTATGCTAGAACAATCATGGTCAAGCTAAAATGCATATGGTTTGGGAAAACTGGTGAGTAAGAAATAAAGACCACTAAATAGCCATCTAAAACAAAGCTGAATTTATTGCCTTCTTAGCAAGTGAAAGCCATGTCACTCAAACACAAGCTCGACAGCAAAAATTAAATAGGAGTGAAAAAAGGAAGTGCACTAAATAAGGCAAGATTCTGAATTTTGGCCTGCAAGTGACTTACAAAGTAGATTGTCAAGTCATCTTCAAGTTCTGTGTCACTGACACTAGGAACTTGATTTTAAGCAAGTCCAAGATAGATTATAAAAGATTCCACGAGACCTTAGGTCATTCATCAGAGGTGCTTAATGTGCATGTTCAAAACTTAGCAAGTTTTTTGTTGTTGTTGTTATTTTAAATAAGTATGAAATAGTGCCTAGCCCATAGTAGACAAAAAAAAGAGGAAGGAGAAAGATTAATATTCTGAATTCATTATTTTGTTGGATTTATAATAGATAGTAAATAGATGTGTTTTCCGTGGGTATCTTTTTTTTCCCCCCTACAAGCACTTTGTCATTTTTATTGGATATTTTTCTTGGAGATCAGCCTTTTTTTTATTACCTTCTCCTGAAGAAAGTGTACTTTTTTTGTACTCCTCCTTGCAGAAAAGGGCAACTCCATAGACAGTGTGCCCAGAGTAGCCTAGTTCAGGTTTTGCATTTTGTTCCTGTCAATAAGTTTTTAAAGTGTGTGGTGTGGGGGTGTGTGTGTGTGTGTGTGTGTGTGTGTATGTGGTCTATTTGGCCATCATTAGTGTCTTCTGATTTTAATTTGGCAGGTGACAAAATGTTATTGCATGGAAATTTAAAGACATGCTTACTGAGAAAAACAAAGTTTAATAAAGTTTAATAAAGTCATCCTTATTGAGAAAAACAAAGTTTAACCAAAAATATAATGTTCTCATGCTCTTACTATTTCACAATCTCTTTTTAAATTTAGAAGAATATATAGAGAAGGGGTGCTTTGGTTTCACTTCAGTTTTTTCTTCTATTAAATTCTAGTAAAATAAATATTTTTAAAAACTGATGGCTGGGCCCAGTGGCTCACGCCTGTAATCCCAGCACTTTGGGAGGCCAAGGCAGGCAGATCGCCTGAGGTCAGGAGTTCAACACCAACCCGGCCAACATGGCAAAACCGTATCTCTACTAAAAATACAAAAATTAGCTAGGCGTGGTGGCATGCACCTGTAGTCCCAGCTACTCGGGAGGCTAAGGCAGGAGAATCGCTTAAACCCAGGAGGTGGAGGTTGCAGTGAGCTGAGATGGCACCACTGCACTCCAGCCTGGGCAACAGAGCCAGACTCCATCTCAAAAAAAAAAAAAAAAAAAAAAAGAAAGAAAGAAAAACTGAAACTCAATATCTCATAGTGATGGAATTAAGGATGATTTTTAAATTTTCATCTATATGCATTATGTCTTTCTGTAATTTAAAATTTTAACAACAAATAATGCCTTATAGATTGTCACTTAACATCGTAGTTAGGTTCTTGGAAACCACAACTTTAAGTGAAATAACTAATGTACAGTGGGTTCTCCAACAACATTTACTTCAACGTCCTTTCCTTCTAACCTTGATGAGGAAAAACAAAAACAAAAATATTTCATGATACGTTGTTTCCCTTAAATTAGCAGTTGATACCTACCAGGTTCGTTCTGCCCATGTGCAGTAAACCAGTCACTGTGACCAGATTTTGCAAAACAGAAAAGGTTTATTCACAGGGCAGCCCAGCAAGAAGGTGGGAGAACAGCTCTCAAGTCGGCCTCCCTGAAAATAAGGTTTAGGAATGTTTATGGATTAGAGAAGCGGAGAGGTCTAAGGCATAGGAAGAGATGATTGACATTGAGGAAAAATGAATTGGTGATCTGTGCAAGTGTAGTTGGGGTCATGGCTTTTTATAGGATGCATGTTCAGAAAATGGCTGCATTAGCATCATCAGAGGATAGAGTTTTTGTCCCTGTAATTCCAGAAGGCTACCTCAGGGGCATTTGCACATGCCCAGTTGAAGGGTTAGTGGTCTCAACCAGTTTGAACTGGACAGGAGCTGTCCCCAAGCTCCTGAAAAGCAACCTAAGCAATCATTAATTACCATGGCAACATATACTTCAGAAATGTTATCTGTAAGGAAGCCAGTGAAGGTCGTTACTGTGTTAAGCAGTGTGACTTTTAGCTACCTGGGTAAAATAATAATAATAATAGATAGCCGGGCACGGTGGCTCACGCCTATAATCCCAGCACTTCCAGAGGCTGAGGTGCTGAGTGGATCCCGTGAATCCAGGAGTTCGAGACCACCCTGGGCAACATGGCGAAACCCATCTCTACTAAAAATACAAAAAATTAGCCAGGCATGTTGGTGTGTGCCTATAATCCCAACTACTGGGGGGCTGAGGCGGGAGGATCACTTGAGCCCAGTAGGTTGAGGCTGCAGTGAGCCCTGACTGGGCCACCACACTCCAGCCTGGGCGACAGAGCGAGACCCTGTCTAAAACGACCACCACCACAAAAAAGCAAAAAACAAGCGAGTGACCAAAAGCAGCAAGCAGGGCAGGTTAAGTTTGGCAGACCTAATCAGATTAGCCCCTTGGTTTCTTGAACCTATCAATGACTTTTTTTCAGACGGCATCTCAGTCTTTCGCTCACACTAGAGTACAGTGACACCATCATAGTTCTTTGCAGCCTCCAACTCCTGGGCTCAAGGGCTCAAGCGATCCTTCTGCCTCAGCCTCCTGAGTAGTTGGGACTACAGGCCTGAGCCACCGGCCTGGCTTGTATTTTTAAACCATAAAGTTATTTTCATAAAAGAAAGCCAAATATATGTAAAAGGATATTGTTGACATCATTTATAATAACAAAAAAAGTCAAACAACTGAAATGTCTATCAATAAGAGAATGGAATAGTTATATTATGGCACCCCCATAAAATACTGTGTTGCTGTTGAAAAGAGTAATGTAGATTTATGTGAAGGAACATGGAAAAATACTTTAAAAAGCAAGTTGCAGAAAAATACATTCTCATTTTTATGGGGGAAAATAGTTCAGTTTTAATTACCCAACTTCAATTCAAAGGGCTGGGAATTAAAAAAAAGAGAGAGAGAGAGAGAGAGACACAGACATAGACAAAGAGATAGAGATATACATATGTGTTTATGTATAGGTATATGTCCGTATGAGTATATATATTTCAACATGACCCGTAAATGCAAACTGATACTAAACAAAAAAAAAAATGTATTTCCTGATGTAGGAAAATTAGTTAGACTTACTAAGGAAGGTACAATATGTGTTAAGACTGCACATACTGAATTTTATGAAACATGAACTATTTGAGGCAATTTTTAACAATAATAAATTTTACATTATGACCTGACAACTTTAGAAGCTACCACCTCATGACCACATAAGACATTATTACTTTACTCCTTATATGGGGACCAGAAATTATAGAAAGATGGAAACCTATCACTCAACAGATGCGGGACAGACTGCTACTTTGTTTTTTGTTTGTTTGTTTGTTTGTTTTTTGGGACAGAGTCTCACTCTGTTCCCCAGGCTGAAGTGCAGTGGCTGGCTATCTTGGCTCACTGTAGCCTCTACCTCCCAGGTTCAAGCGATTCTCCTTCCTCAGCCTCCCAAGTAGCTGGGATTACAGGCGCCCATCACCACACCCAGCTAATGTTTGTATCTTTAGTAGAGATGGGGTTTCCGCATGTTGGCCAGGCTGGTCTCGAACTCCTGACCTCAGGTGATCCACCTGCCTTGGCTTCCCAAAGTGCTGGGATTACAGGCATGAGCCAGCGTGCCTGGCCCAGACTGTTACTTTGTGGGTTTTTTTGTTGTTGTTTATTTGTTTTTTTTGAGATGGAGTTTCACTCTTGTTGCCCAGGCTGGAGTGCAATGGCGTGATCTCAGCTCACCACAGCCTCTGCCTCCTGGGTTCAAGCGATTCTCCTGCTTCAGCCTTCCAAGTAGCTGGGATTACAGGCATGTGCCCCCACACCCAGCTAATTTTGTATTTTTAGTAGAGACGGGGTTTCCCCATGTTGGTCAGGTTTGAACTCCTGACCTCAAGTGATCTGTTCGCCTCGGCCTTCCAAAGTGCTGGGATTACCGGTGTGAGCCACCACGCCTGGCTGTTACTTTGACTACTTACTCACATACAGTTTTATATTTGAATTTGTACAATTTATTACATACTTTATAATTTTTTAATTATAAAAATGTCTGTATTTATATATCTTTCTAAGTACATATATATTCGTAAAACACTATTTTTAATGGTTCCATATAGTTAGACACTTAAGTTTGTATAAATTTTTTTTTTTTTTTTTTGAGACGGAGTCTCACTCTGTTGTCCAGGCTGGAGTGTAGTGGTGTGATTCGGCTCACTGAAAGCTCCGCCTCCCGGGTTCACGCCATTCTCCCGCCTCAGCCTCCCGAGTAGCTGGGACTACAGGCGCCCGCCACCACGCCCAGCTAATTTTTTGTATTTTTAGTAGAGACGAGGTTTCACCATTGCCAGGATGGTCTCGATCTCTGACCTCGTGATCTGCAGACTTTGGCCTCCCAAAGTGCTGGGATTGCAGGCGTGAGCCACCATGCGTGGCCAAGTTTTTATAATTTTTTATAATTAGGAACATTCTTACACATAAACTCTTATTCATGTTGCCATTTATTCTCATTCAAATTCATCCTAAATTGGAAAAGAAAGGATATGCATTAACAATATACTTGTGGCTGGGTGCAGCAGCCTATAATCCAAAAATTAGCTGGGCATGGTGGTGCATGCCTGTATTTCCGGGTACTTGGGAGGCTGAAGTGGGAGGATCACCTGAGCCCCGGAGGCCAAGGCTGCTGTGAGTTGTGATTGTACCACTGCACTTCAACCTGGGCAACAGAGTGAGATCCTGTCTCAAAAAACGAAAACAAAAAAAAACTTTGTGAAGATAAAGCAAAATAGTGTTTGAAAAGAACCTCACTTCCGTAGCATTTCTCTGTCACTGGCCTAGATCCCAGGTCTGAAGAACACTGAAGGTCAAACAAGTGTCTGGGCTCCATTCCAGTTGCCCCAGCATCAGCTAGCTTCTGAATGGGGCATGAACCCTGACCCTGACCTAAAGAAACTCACAGTCCAGAGGAGAAAACAAACATGAATTACTGCAAAACAGTATAACTCATGTTACAATGGAAACACACAATAGAAGACCTCTCGAATGTTAATGTACACACCCAATACCTGGGGATCTTTTAAAATGCAGATTCAGGCCGGGCGCAGTGGCTCACACCTGTAATCCCAGCACTTTGGGAGGCCAAGGCAGTCAGATCACCTGAGGTCAGGAGTTCAAGACCAGCCTGACCAACATAGTAAAACCCCGTCTCTACTAAAAATACAAAAAAATTAGCCGGGCATGGTGACGGGCACCTGTAGTCCCAGCTACTCAGGAGGCTGAGGCAGGAGAATGGCATGAACCCAGGAGGCGGAGCTTGCAGTGAGCTGAGATCAGGCCACTGCACTCCAGCTTGGGCGACAGAGCAAGACTCCGTCTCAAAAAAAAAAAAAAAAACAACAACAAAAATTAGCCGGGTGTGGTGACGGGTGCCTGTAATCCCAGCTACTTGGGAGGCTGAAGCGGGAGAATTGCTTGAACCCAGGAGGCAGAAGTTGCAGTTAGCTACGATGGTGCCATTGCACTCCGGACTGAGCAATAAGCGCAAAACTCTATCTCAAAACATAAAATAAAATAAAATGCAGATTCAGAAGGTCTGGTGTGGAACCTGAGATTCTGCATTTCTACCAGTTCCCAGGTGATGCCAAAGCCACTTATTTGCAGACCACACTTTGAGTAGCAACAGTATAGATAGAAGTAAGCAAAGTTTTACAGATACCCAAGCAGAGTTTCAAGAGATGAATAAGAATTTCCCAGACAGTTAATGAAGGGAAGGGTATACTCTAGAAGAGGGAATAGCATAACGCAGAGATGCAGAGGCATGAAATGGCCTGGTTTGTCTGAAGCCCCAAGCTCAAAGGGCGGGGAGAAGATGAGAAAGATTTCCTCCGAGGAGCACTGATGGTGATGGATCACAGGATGTGGAGACATCAGGGTGAATCCACAGGCTGGATAACTAACTGGAGGTAGGGGGAAGTGGAGGAGGACGTGGGTGATGGAGGAGGCATGCCCTCACCAAACCAATGAATACAGAACCAAGTCCACAGCGGTGCAGTGGCTCATGCCTATAATCCAGAACTTTGGGAGGCCAAGATGATAGAATTGCTTGAGCCTGGACAACTTGACAAAACCCTGTCTCTACCAAAAATGCAAAAGTTATGTGGGAGTGGTGGTGTGTGCCTGCACTCCCAGCTGCTCGGGAGTCTGAGGTGGGAGGATCACCAAGCCCAGGAGGTTGAAGTTGCAGTGAGCCATGATTGTGCCATGGCACTCCAGCCTCGGTGACAGAGTGAGACCCTGTCTCAAAAATAAAAAGCAGCAGCAGCAGCAAGTGCAGGTCTGAGGGGAGAGGTAATGAGTTCAGGTTGGGATTCACCAAGTTGGACGTGGGGGAAGAATGAACAGGCAGGGGGACTTTAGGTGAGATGTGAGTTGGGCACTTCAAGGGAAAGGCTGCAGAAGAGACAGTCAAGGTGTCAGTGTGCTGAGCAGTCCAAGCCATGGGCTGGGAGAGGAAAAGAAGGATCCTTCAAGCCTGTGAACCTCAGAACCACCGCTATACAACTGCAAGCCTGTGAATCATGTTTCTCATATGACCCCTGAGAATATGAATCAGCAAGAGTGAAAACCAGGATCCAGGGTCCCCCAGAATTATCAACATCTCACACAAAAACCTGCATATGACTCAGACCTGGTGACTCACACCTGTAATCCCAGCACTTTGGGAGGCTGAGGCGGGCAGATCACTTGAGGCCAGGAATTTGAGACCAGCCTGGCCAACACAGTGAGACCCTGTCTCTACTAAAAATACAAAAAATTAGCTGGGCATGGTGGCATACGCCTGTAATCCCAGCTACTCAGGAGGCTGAGGCAGGAGAATCTCTTGGACACAGGAGGTGAAGATTGCACTGAGCCGAGATCGAGCCACTGCACTCCAGCCTGAGTGCAACAACAGAGCGATACTCAAAACAAACAAAACAGGCCGGGCGCGATGGCTCACACCTGTAATCCCAGAACTTTGAGAGGCCAAGTCAGGTGGATCACGAGGTCAGGAGATCGAGACCATCCTGGCTAACACAGTGAAACCCCGTCTCTACTAAAAATACAAAACAATTAGCCGGGCATAGTGGCGGGCGCCTGTAGTCCCAGCTACTCGGGAGGCTGAGGCAGGAGAATGACGTGAACCCGGGAGGTGGAGCTTGTAGTGAGCTGAGATCACGCCACTGCACTCCATCCAGCCTGGGCAACAGAGCGAGACTCTGTCTCAAAAAAAAAAAAAAACCCTGCATATAAATATTCATAGTAGCTTTGTTTGTAATTGCTAAAACTGGAAGCAACAAACATGTCCTTGAATAGATAAATGGATAAACAAACTGGTATATCTATACAATGAAATAGTATTCAGCAATATAAAAAAATTAGTAGGCTGGGTGCAGTGGATAACACCTGTAATCCCAGCACTTTGGGAGGCTGAGGCAGGGGATCTCTTGAAGTCAGGAATTGGAAACCAGTCTGGCCAACATGCCGAAACTCTGTCTCTACAAAAAATTAGCTGGGCGTGGTAGTGTACGCCTGGGAGGGTGAAGCAGGAGAATCACTTGAACCCAGGATGCAGAGGTTGCAGTGAGCCAAGATCGCTCCACTATACTACAGCCTGGGTAAGAGAGTGAGACTCTGTCTCAAAAAGAAAAAAAGAGAAAGAAGAAAAGAAAAGAAGGTAGTGGCCAGGTGTGGTGGCTCACACCTGTACTATGAGTTGGACATGGTGGCTCATGCCTGTAATCCCAGCACTTTGGGAGGCCGAGGTGGGCAGATCACTTGAGGCCAGGAGAACTTTGGGAGGCCAAGGCAGGTGAATCACTTGAGCTCTGAAGTTTGAGGCCACCCTGGGCAACATGGTGAAACCCCACCTTTACAAAAAATACAAAAACTAGCCAGCCATGGTGGCCTGCACCTTTAATCCCAGCTCCTTGGGCGCTGAAGCAGGAGGATCACTTGAGCCAAGGAGGCAGAGGTTGCAGTGAGCCGAGATCACACCATTGCACTCCAGCTTGGGTGACAGGAATGAAACCCTATCTCAAAAAAAGAAAAAGAAATTAGCTATCAAGCCATGAAAAGACACGAAAGAACCTTAAATACTTATTACTAAGTGAAAGAGACCAGTGTGAAAAGGCTGTATATTTTACGATTCCAACTATGTGATATTCTGGAAAATACAAAACTATAGAGATAATAATCAGTGGAAGCCAGGCATGTTGGCTCACGCCTGTAATTCCGGCACTTTGGGAGGCCAAGGCAGGTGGATCACCTGAGGTCAGGAGTTCAAAAACAGCCTGGCCAACATGGCAAAACCCCATCTCTACTAAAAATACAAAAATTAGCCAGGTGTGGTGGCAGGCACCTGTAATTCCAGCTACCAAGGTGGCTGAGGTAGGAAAATTGCTTGAACCTGGGAGGTGGAGGTTGCAGCGAGCCAAGAGTGTGCCACTGCACTCAAGCCTAGGTGACAGAGTGAGCCTCCATCTCAAAAAAATAAAAAATAAAGGATGCCAGGGGTTCCACGGCAGTAATAAATAGTAAAACAAGGGGGATTTTTAGAGCAGTAAAACTGTATAATACTGTAATGATGGATAAAATTCATTATTACATTTGTCAAAACCCACAGAATTGTACAGCACAGTGAACTTTAGCATATGCAAATTTTAAAAAATTATTTAGCAGGTTGGGAGATCCTAGGAAAAAATGGAGAGTGCGATAAGAGCCAGGAGTGGCGGCATGCAGTTGTAGTCCTAGCTACTCAGGAGGTTGAGGTGGGAGAGTTGCTTGAGCCCAAGAGTTCAAGGCTGAAGGGAGCTATGATTGCACCACTAGACTCCATCCTGGGCAACAGAACATGTCCTTGTCTCTTTAAGGAATTTTTATGAATGTATGCAACAACTTCACTGAAGAGGACTCCAAGGAAAGGATTAGGTGTTGACCTAAGGAAATTTTTGGAATCAGTTAAGTCTGTAGACTAAAGGCAAAAGGAACTGCACATAAGCACTGTACTCTAGTTGATAAAGTTATTACCTATTGGCTACAGATTAATTCTGATACTACTTTACATATATAATGAAATGAAACAAGTAAGTAAGTGGATGTCAGATTGTGGGAGTCGGGTTTCTCACTGTTGGAGTAGAAATTTACAGATAATCCAGGTGAGAAGGCTAGAATTAACCATGTGGTAATGGATTCAAGTTGAATTCCTCAGTATGAACTCATGTTTAGCTTAATTTAGATACAGATGGCTACACATAGAAATATTTCTAGATATGTGTATATACTCAGATAAGTAATACACATACATTTTTTGCACTGCCAGCTGAGAGGACCTAAAATAAATGACATCTCAGTAACCATGAGAAGTTCTAGTGCCCAGATCTTGGTTTCTAATGCCATTCACCAGTAAAAAGAATCAGAGCTCTTTGGAGAAATCGGTGATTCTAGGACTCAGGCAGGAAATATACAAGATGAGCCTAGAGCATCTTGTAGTACAAGAAAATAAGGAAGTGCTCAAAAAAAGTTAATGAAGGTGTGTCATAGGAGCCAACTGAAAGAGCTCCCAATGGCCAAAGATGAAAAACAATTTGAGTAAAAATATAATATAAATATAGGATTATAACCCAAAATATAAAAATAAATACCCACTAGTCCATTGTATTAGTCTGTTCGCATACTGCTATGAAGAAATACCCAAGGCTGGGTAATTTTTTTTTTTTTGAGACAGTCTTTTTTTTTTTTGGAGACAGCCTTTTTTTTTTTTGGAGACAGCATGGTCTCAGCTCACTGCAGCCTGCACCTCTTGAGTTCAAGGGATTCTCCTGCCTCAGCCTCTTGAGTAGGTAGGATTACAGGCATGCACTACGACACCCAGCTAATTTTGTATTTTTCATAGAGACAGGGTTTCTCCATGTTGGTCAGGCTGGTCTCAAACTCCCGACCTCAGGTGATCTGCCTGTCTTGGCGTCCTAAAGTGCTGGGATTGAAGGCATGAGCTACCACACCCGGCCAATTTTTGTATTTTTAGTAGAGACGGGGTTTCACTATGTTGGTCAGGCAGGTCTCGAACTCCTGACCTTGTGATACACCCGCCTCAGCCTCCCAAAGTTCTGGGACTACAGGCATGAGCCACCATGCCCAGTGACACTAGGTAATTTATAAAGAAAAAGAGGTTTAATGGACTCACAGTTCCATATGGCTGGGGAGGCCTCACAATCATGGAAGACAAAGGAGGAAGAAAAATACATCTTACATCGCTGCAGGCAAGAGAGCATGTGCAGGGGAACTGCTCTTTATAAAACCATCAGCTCAGCCAGGCGCAGTGGCTCACACCTGTAATCCCAGCACTTTGGGAGGCCGAGACGGGCGGATCACGAGATCAGAAGATCGAGACCATCCTGGCTAACATGGTGAAACCTCGTCTCTACTAAAAATACAAAAAAAAAAAAAAAAAATTAGCTGGGTGTGATGGCACACACCTGTAGTCCTAGCTACTCGGGAGGCTGAGGCAGGAGAATGGCGTGAACCCGGGAGGCAGAGCTTGCAGTGAGCCGAGATTGTGCCACTGCACTCCAGCCTGGGTGACAGAGCAAGACTCCGTCTCAAAATAAATAAATAAATATAAAACCATCAGCTCTTGTGAGACTTTTTCATTATCACAAACACAGCACAGGAAAAACCTGCCCCCATGATTTAGTTACCTCCCACCAGGTCAATCCCATGACACATGGGGATTATGGGAGCTACAATTCAAGATGAGATTTGGGTAGGGATACAGCCAAATCATATCATCCATAATGATATAAATGATTGGATAAATTACTAAATGAGGGGAAAAAGACAAATCTCCCATGCAGAATAGAGTGGGCTAAATAGTATCCCACAAAAATTCATGTCTGCCAGAATCTCAGAATGTGACTTATTTGGCAATAGGGTCTTTGTAGATGTAATTAGTTAAGAATCTTGAGATATCATACTTGGATACCTACTTGGAGTAGGCCCTTAATCCAATGATTCATGTCATTATAAGAAGAGGAGGCCGGGTGTGGTGGCTCATGCCTGTATTCCCAGCAATTTGGGAGGCTGAGGCAGGCAGATCAACTGAGGTCAGGAGTTCAAGACCAGCCTGACCAACATGGTGAAACCCCATCTCTACTAAAAGTACAAAATTAGTTGGGCATGGTGGCGCATGCCTAAAATCCCAGCTACTCGGGAGGCTGAGTCAGCAGAATCGCTTGAACCCAAGAGGTGGAGGTTATGGTGATCTGAGATCGCACCATTGCACTCCAGCCTGAGCAACAAGGGTGAAACTCAGACTCAAAAAAAAAGAACAGGAATTAGAAGGCCCAGACGCAGTGGCGCACACCTGTAATCCCAACACTTTGGGAGGCCGAAGCCGGCGAATCACCTGAGGTCAGGAGTTTCAGACCACCCCAGCCAATATGGCAAAACCCCTACTCTACTAAAAATACAAAAATTGGCTGGGTGCGGTGGCTCACGCCTGTAATCCCAGCACTTTGGGAGGCCAAGGCAGGCAGATCACCTGAGGTCAGGAGTTCAAGACCAGCTGGGCCAACGTGATGAAACCCCATCTCTACAACAATACACAAAGTAGCCGGGCATGATGGCAGGTGCCTGTAATCCCAGCTACTCGGAAGGGGGAGGTGAGAGAATTGTTTGATCCCGGGAGGCGGAGGTTGCAGTGAGCCGAGATCGCGCCATTGTACTCCAGCCTGGACAACTGAGCAAGACTCCGTCTCAAAAAAAAAAAAAAATTAGCCAGATGTGGTGGCATACACCGGTATTCCCAGCTACTCAGGAGGCTGAGAATTGGTTGAACCTGGGAGTTGCATGTTGCAGTGAGCTGAGATGATGTCACTGCACTTTAGCCTGGGTGACAGAGTGAGACTCTGTCTCAAAAAAAAAAAAAAGAGGACTTAGAGATACACAGAGAGGAAGGTCATGTTGTGAAGGTGGAGGCAGGGATTTGAGTTATGCTGCCACAAACCAAGAAACACCTGGGGGCACCAGAAGGTGGAAGAGGAAAGTAAGCATTCCTTCCTAGACTCTTCAGAGGGAGCACAACCCTGCAGACAACTTGACTTTAGACTTTTAGCCTCCAGAACTGTGAGAGAACAAATTTCTGGGGTTGGTTTGTTTTTCTACGTTTTCTTTTTGAGATGGAGTCTCACTCTGTCATCCAGGCTGGAGTGCAGTGGCGCAGTCTTGGCTCATTGCAACTTCGCCTCCTGGGTTCAGGTGATTCTCCTGTCTCGGCCCCCTGAGTAGCTGGGACTATAGGCACGCACCACCATGCCGGGCTATTTTTTTGTATTTTTTAGTAGAGACGGGTTTTCACCATGTTGGCGGGGCTGGTCTCAAACTCCTGACCTCAGGTCAGCTGACCCGCCCGGCCTTGGCCTCCCAAAGTGCTGGGATTACAGGCATCAACCACCATGCCCGACCAAATTTCCGTTGTTTTAATCCACCTTCCAAGTTGTTACAGCAGCCCTAGGAAAGTAACACACAAAAGAATTTCAAATAATGTATGTAGATACTCTGCTCTCAAGGAAGGGGAGCATAACTCTCCACTCACTAAGCATAGATTGTACATAGTGACTTTCTTCCAGAGTGTACAGTATGGAAATAGGGAAGAAGGAGTAACTTCATTATGGAGAAACCTTGCAAACACTACATCAGCCAGGTGATCAAGGCCAACATCAACTGTCAAAAATCATGATGATAGTATGTTTGCTTGATACGATGTGATGAAAATGAAAAACTTATGGTCTCCCTCCTAGTAACCTAGTCTTTGGCAGGTGCAATGGCTCATGTCTGTAATCCTAGCAATTTGGGAGACTGAGATGGGTGGATCATTTGAGGTCAGGAGTTCAAGACCAGCCTGGCCAACATGGTGAAACACCATCCCTACTAAAAATACAAAAATTAGCTGGGTGTGGTGGTACACGCCTATAGTCCCAGCTGCTCGGGAGGCCGAAGCAGGAGAATTGTTTGAACCAAGGAGACAGAGATTGCAGTGAGCTGAGATCACGCCATTGCACTCTAGCCTAGATGACTGAGTGAGACTCCGTCTCAAAAAAAAAAAAAAAAAAAAAACAGTAAAGCACTGATAGGATTTGGCTATGTCCCCACCCAAAATCTCATCTCGAATTGAAATCCCCATAATCCCCATGTGTCAAGGGAGAGACCACGTGGAGGTAACTGAATCATGGGGGTACTTTCCTCCATGCTGTTCTCATGGTGGTGAGTTCTCACAAGGGCTGATGGTTTCATTTTTATTTTATTTATTTATTTAGAGATGGAGTTTCGCTCTTGTTGCCCAAGCTGGAGTGCAATGGTGCAATCTCGGCTCACTGCAACCTCTGCCTTCCAGGTTCAAGCGATTCTCCTGCCTCAGCCTCCCAAGTGGCTGGGACTACAGGCACCTGCCACCATGCCTGGCTAATTATGTATGTATTTTTAGTAGAGACGGGGTTTCTCCATGCTGGTCAGCCTGGTCTCGAACTCCTGACCTCAGGTGATCCATGGGCCTTGGCCTCCCAAAGTGCTGGGATTACAGGCGTGAGCCACTGCGCCCAGCCAGATCCGATGGTTTTATAAGTGTTTGGTAGTTCCTCCTGCTTTCATTCTCCCTCCTGCTGCCTTGTGAAGAAGGTACCTGGCTTCCCCTCCACCTTCTGCCATGATTGTAAGTTTCCTGAGACCTCACCAGCCATGCTGAGCTGTGAGTCAATTAAACCTCTTTCCTTTCTAAGTCACTCGGTCTCGAGCAGTTCTTTATAGCAGTGTGAAAACAGACTAATAATACAAGCATCCTACAAAATAACTTGACCAGTACTTCTCAAAACTGTCAAAGTTTTCAAAACCAAGGAAAGTACAAGAAACTGTCACAGCCAAGGGGAGCCTAAGGAAAGATTACTAAATGTAATGTGGTATCCTGGATGGAATACTCAGACAGAAAAGGGATATTGGGTAAACTAGGAAAATCTCAATAAACTATGGACTTCGGTTAATAACAATCTATCAGTAATTTACAGATTCAATGCCATCCCCATCAAGCTACCAATGACTTTCTTCACAGAATTGGAAAAAACTACTTTAAAGTTCATATGGAACCAAAAAAGAGCCTGCATCGCCAAGTCAAACCTAAGCCAAAAGAACAAAGCCGGAGGCATCACACTACCTGACTTCAAACTATACTACAAGGCTACAGTAACCAAAACAGCATGGTACTGGTACCAAAACAGAGATATAGATCAATGGAACAGAACAGAGCCCTCAGAAATAACGCCGCATATCTACAACTATCTGATCCTTGACAAACCTGAGAAAAACAAGCAATGGGGAAAGGATTCCCTATTTAATAAATGGTACTGGGAAAACTGGCTAGCCATATGTAGAAAGCTGAAACTGGATCCCTTCCTTACACCTTATACAAAAATCAATTCAAGATGGATTAAAGACTTAAACGTTAGACCTAAAACCATAAAAACCCTAGAAGAAAACCTAGGCATTACCATTCAGGACATAGGCATGGGCAAGGACTTCATGTCTAAAACACCAAAAGCAATGGCAACAAAAGACAAAATTGACAAATGGGATCTAATTAAACTAAAGAGCTTCTGCACAGCAAAAGAAACTACCATCAGACTGAACAGGCAACCTACAAAATGGGAGAAAATTTTCGCAACCTACTCATCTGACAAAGGGCTAATATCCAGAATCTACAATGAACTCAAACAAATTTACAAGAAAAAAACAACCCCATCAAAAAGTGGGCGAAGGACATGAACAGACACTTCTCAAAAGAAGACATTTATACAGCCAAAAAACACATGAAAAAATGCTCAACATCACTGGCCATCAGAGAAATGCAAATCAAAACCACAATGAGATACCATCTCACACCAGTTAGAATGGCAATCATTAAAAAGTCAGGAAACAACAGGTGCTGGAGAGGATGTGGAGAAATAGGAACACTTTTACACTGTTGGTGGGACTGTAAACTAGTTCAACCATTGTGGAAGTCAGTGTGGCGATTCCTCAGGGATCTAGAACTGGAAATACCATTTGACCCAGCCATCCCATTACTGGGTATATACCCAAAGGACTATAAATCATGCTGCTATAAAGACACATGCACACGTATGTTTATTGCGGCATTATTCACAATAGCAAAGACTTGGAACCAACCCAAATGTCCAACAATGATAGACTGGATTAAGAAAATGTGGCACATATACACCATGGAATACTATGCAGCCATAAAAAATGATGAGTTCATGTCCTTTGTAGGGACATGGATGAAATTGGAAATCATCATTCTCAGTAAACTATCGCAAGAACAAAAAACCAAACACCGCATATTCTCACTCATAGGTGGGAATTGAACAATGAGATCACATGGACACAGGAAGGGGAATATCACACTCTGGGGACTGTTGTGGGGTGGGGGAAGGGGGGAGGGATAGCATCGGGAGATATACGTAATGCTAGATGACGAGTTAGTGGGTGCAGCGCACCAGCATGGCACATGTATACATATGTAACTAACCTGCACAATGTGCACATGTACCCTAAAACTTATGGTATAATAAAAAAAAAAGAAAAAAAATAACAATCTATCAATATTGGTTCATTAATTGTAAACACATGGATTATACTAATGTAAGATGTTAATAGGGAAATTGGATGCAGGATATATAGGAACTCTTCATACTGTCTTCTCAATTTTTCTGTAAACCTAAAGCAATTCTTTTTTTTTTTTTGAGACAGAGTCTCGCTCTGTCACCCAGGCTGGAGTGCAGTGGTGCCATCTGCAACCTCCACCTCCCGGGTTCAAGCGATTCTCCTGCCTCAGCCTCCCAAGTAGCTGGGACTGTAGGTGTGTGCCACTATGCCCAGCTAATTTTTGTATTTTTAGTAGAGACGGGGTTTCACCGTGTTGGCCAGGATGGTCTTGATCTCCTGACCTCATGATCCACCCATCTTGGCCTCCCAAAGTGCTGGGATTACAGGCATAAGCCACCGCACCCGGCTAAAGCAATTCTTAAAAAAATAAAGTATATTTTAGCCGGGCATGATGGCCTATGCCTGTGTACCCACCACTTTGGAAGGCAAAGGTGGGCAGATTGCTTGAGCCTAAGAGTTGAAGACCAGCCTGGGCAACATGGTAAGACCCTATCTGTATTAAAAAATACAAAAAATTAGCCGGGTTTGGTGGCACACCACTGTAGTCCCAGCTGAGGTGGGAGAATCGCAAAATAAATAAATAAATAAAAATAAAGTATGTATTTTTTTAAAAATCTAAATAAAATTAAAGTGTAGGAAGTTATGTCTCTTCTATGTTGAATTCCTAATCTTGAGAGATAACCATTAATCAATCTGGTGCATATCCAAATGAAGAAAAATTATCAACATCTCCCAGTACTGTGCCCCAGTAGGCCATGGTGGTTGTCTCTGGCATCAGTCTGAAATGCCAGCTACATCCAAGCAACTCTCACCTGGCTGCATGAACAGATGACCGTCAGTCACTGGTAGCCAAACCTCTGATTCTCAGAGAGTCAGCGCCCAAGAGCCACCTGTTGAGATGACCCTCTCTGATTACAGCTGATTCGTCCAGGAGTGAACATCAAATTTCAGCTGAACCAGTCAGATTCTGTCCTGGGACTTCTTTATTCCCTTGAAAGTCAGCTCCAGACAGTAAGCTGGGGCGAAAACGAAAACCTCAGTAGCAGCCGGGCTCAGTGGCTCATGCCTGTAATCCCAGCACTTTGGGAGGCCCAGGCAGGCAGATCACTTGAGATCAGGAGTTCGAGACCAGCCTGGCCAACATGGTGAAACTCCGTCTCTACTAAAAATACAAAAATTAGCTGGGTGTCATGGTAGATGCCTGTAATCCCAGCTACTTGGGAGGCTGAGGCAGGAGAATCACTTGAACCGGGAGGCGGAGGTTGCAGTGAACGAAGATCATGCCGCTGCACTCCAGACTGGGCAACAGAGTTAGACTACATCTCAAAAAAAGTTAATTAATTAAAAATAATACAAAAATTAGCCAGGCATGGTGGTGCACACCTGTAATCCCAGCTATTTGGGAGGCTGAGGCACGAAAATCGCTTGGTCGTGGGAGGCGAAGGTTGCATTGAGCTGAGATCACACCACTGCACTCCAGCCTAGGCGACAGAGCGAGACTCTGTCTCAATAAAACCCAAAAAACAAAAACAAAAAAACACCAAAAACCTCAGTAGCCATCTGCTGCCATGTATTGGGCAGGCAGGAAGAAATTGTCAAGAGACCAGGAATCACTGGAGGGACAAAGAGTTCCTGTCCCACCACATGGTGGAGAGGAAGGAATCTTGTTCCTGGCAACCAAGTGATCTGCAGCAAGGCTCAGCAACTTGGCATTTTACCGAGCATGTGTACTGTTTTTACACGGAGAAAACAACAGTTATAACCATTTTGCTTTGAAAGAAAACCAAAAGATCCCTTCACATTGGGATTTCCAAGAAAATTTAGTGTTGGTTGCTTTTTGTAATCAGTAATTTTGAATGTGTTAGGGAGAGGTTAAAGAAACAAACTCTTGAACCCAGCAGTAGTATTTTACGATAACAATAATGATAGCTTGCACACACTTCTTCCTAGTTGCATTTACAGGAAATAGACTAAGTATATGAAATACACTGTCTCATTTAATTGCCCTACGAATTAAGCACCGATATCATCCTCATTTTACACTCTAGAAAATCAAGATGCAGAGAGTTTGAGTATGTTGCCCACAGTCATATAGTATTTAACTTCAGAATTCGGGTCTATTTGATCCCAGGGTTCCTTCCTTTGACCCATGAAGACCTCTTGAAACAGCTCATTGGACATGGTAAAACAGAGCAGCACATGCAAACTCCTTGCCTCAGTTTCCTCATGTGTAAAACATTTCCCATGAATAATATCTGCCTTGTGATGATTAAGTAAAATACAGCGTATAAAATACCTTCAAAGTGCTTGACATATAATAGGCACTTAAGAAATGCATATTCCCAGTGTTGATTGAGTGATATCCAGCCAACAAAAATCTCATTTGGCCCAAACAGAGGCTGTCGGGGGAGTGGGGGACTTTTTTTTGTCATCCTAGGTCTTTAGGTGTTTTTGTTCTTTTTTGAGACAGCATCTCACTCTGTTGCCGAGGTTGGAGTGCAGGAGAGTGATCACAGCTCACCAAAACCTCATCCTCTGGGTTAAAGTGATCCTCCAATCTTAGCCTCCCAAGTAGCTGGAACTATAGCCACACACCACCACACCTGGGTAATTGTTTTTTTTTCAGTTTTGTGGAAAGGGGATCTCATTATGTTGCCCAGGCTGGTCTTGAACTCCTGGGCTCAAGCAATCCTCCCACCTTGGCCTCCCAAAGTGCTGGGACTACAGAGTTGAGACACCAACCTAGCTTAAAACCTAGGCTTCATCCTAGCTTTTATGAGGGATTTAAAAAATTAATACATGCCACGATATTGCCATGCCCTTGCTGTGAAAAGCCACACAAATTTCTTAAGACTTTGAATTAGTTAAAAATATTTCAAATTCAGGAGGTCTCGTGTAAAAATATGGATTCCCAGTTCCTTTTGGCAAGTTGAAAGCTCTGGAATCACTGGGTGCATATTCCACGGTGCCACAATCACTGGAGCTGAGAGACTCCAATTAGACAGAGCATGTGCCCTCTGTGAGCATGTGCCACAGTCCCCACCACTCCCCACTGTTCCCCATCATGGAGGCCAATGAACTGGCTTGCAAGGTGTTTTTAAAACTTTTTATTGGCTGGCCACGGTGCCTCACGCCTGTAATCCCAGCACTTTGGGAGGCTAAGGCAGGCAGATCATGAGGTCAGGAGTTCGACACCAATATGGTGAAATCCCATCTCTACTAAAAATATAAAAATTAGCTGGGCGTGGTGGTGCACGCCTGTAGTCCCAGCTATTTGGGAGGCTGAGGCAGGAGAATCACATGAATCCGGGAGATGGAGGTTGCAGTGAGCCGAGATCCCGCCACTGCACTCCAGCCTGGGTGACAGTGGGAGACTCTGTCTCAAAAAACAACAACAAAAAAAACTTTTTATTATGAAAATTTTCAAACATGCACAAAAGTAGAAATAATAGTTACAAAGCCCTGTACTCATTTCTTAAAGCTGATGTAACAAATTACCACAGATTAGGTGATTTAAAAACAACAGACTGGGCGCAGTGGCTCACACCTGTAATCCTAGCACTTTGGGAGGCCGAAGCAGGTGGATCACCTGAGTTCAGAAGTTCAAGACCAGCCTGGCCAACATGCCTGTAATCCCAGCTATTTGGGAGGCTGAGGCAGGAGAATCGCTTGAACCCAGGAGGCAGAGGTTGCAGTAAGCCAAGATCATGCTATTGCACTCTAGCCTGGGCAACAAGAGCGAATTTCCATCTCAAAAAAAAAAAAAAAAGGATGAATTTGGCCCCCTTTTGTCTCACTCTTGCCCTCTCTTTGCACTTCCACCATGTGATGCCTTCTGCCATGTTATGATGCAGCAAGAAGACCCTTACCAGATGCCAATACCTTCAACTTGGACTTCCTAGCCTCTAGAACTCTGAGAAATAAATCTCTGTTTATTATAAATTACATTCCCATCAGCAGCATATAAGGGTTCTGATTTTATATCCCACCAACCCTGGTCATTATTTGACTTTTTTATTCTAGTAAGTATGAAGTGGTGTTTCATTGTTTTGATTTCCATCTCTCTGACGACTAATGAATTTGAGCATTTTTTCATGTGTTTACTGACCATTTGTATATCTTAAGAGAAATGTCCGTTCAAGTCCTTTCCCGATTCTTTAATTCAGTTATTGAACTTTTTATTATTTTTTTATTTTTATTTTTATTTTTATTTTGAGACAAGGTCTCACTCTATCACCTAGGCTGGAGTGCGATCTTGGCTCACTGCAGCCTTCGGGGCTCAAGCGATCCTCCCACCTCAACTTCCAGAGTAACTGGGACTACAGGCATGCACCAACACCCTCAGCTAATTTGGTTTTTTGTTTTGTTTTGTTTTGTTTTGTTTTGTTTTTTTGTTTTGAGACTGAGTTTCACTTAGTCACCCAGGCTGGAGTGCAATGGCATGTTCTCAGCTCACTGCAACCTCTGCCTCCTGGGTTCAAGTGATTCTCGTCCTTCAGCCTCCCAGGTAGCTGTGACTACAGGTGTATGCCACCAAGCCTGGCTAATTTTTGTATTAGAGATGGGGTTTCACCATGTTGGCCAGGCTGGTCTCAAACTCCTGACCTCAAGTGATCCACCCTCCTCAGCCTCCCAAAGTGCTGGGATTACAGGTGTGAGCCACCATGCCCAGCCAACGTCCAGCTAATTTGTGTATTTTTTGTTGTGACAGGGTTTCACCATGTTGCCTAGGCTGGTCTCAAACTCCTAGGCTCAAGGGATCTGCAGACCCTGGCCTTCCAGAATGCTAGGATTGTAGGTGTGAGCCACTGCACCCAACCTAATTTTTTGTTTTAATTTTCGTAGAGACTAAATCTTGCTATGTTGCCCAGGCTGATCCAAACTCCTGGCCTCAAACAATCCTCCCCCCTTGGCCTCCCCAAGCACTGAGATTACAAGCGTGGGTAGCCATGCCTGGCCAACAGTGTCCTTTGAATCACAAAAGTTTTTAAATTGGATTAAGTCCAATTTATTTTTTTTCTTTTGTTCCTCGTGCTTTTAGTGTTGTGTCTAAGAATCCAGTGCCAAATCCAAGTTCAAAACTATTATTTTCTATGGAGTAGCCTTGGCACCCATATTGAAAATCAATTGATCATAGACAAATGGGTTTTTTTCCACCCTGGACTTTCAGTTATATTCCATTGATCTATATGTTTTTCCTTATGCCAGGACTTCACTGTCTTGATTATTATAGCTTTGTAATGTTGGGAATGAAATTTTTGGTGTTGCAAAAAAAAGAATTAATGTGGGAACAAATGATCTCTCAGCAAGGCGAGCTTTAGTTTCCGCAGAAAGGGTGCTACTCAATAGCTGTCCAGCCATGAGAGCACACCGAACAAAGGAGACAGAGTTACTTATAACCTGACATGTCTACCGTACTGCTGTGTCCAGTTTCCATCGGCTGGAATAGGACCTCACATTTTACGCTTTACCCGATTGGCTATTAGTTTAAAACATTCTTAATTAGCACAGGCGCGGTGGCTCATGCCTGTAATCCCAGCACTTTGGGAGGCTGAGGCAGGCGGATCACCTGAGGTCAGGAGATCAAGACCATCCTGGCTAACACGGTGAAACCCCATCTCTACTAAAAATACAAAAAGTTAGTCGGGCATGGCAGCATGCGCCTGTATTCCCAGCTGCTGGGGAGGCTGAGGCAGGAGAATGGTGTGAACCCGGGAGGCGGAGCTTGCAGTGAGCCAAGATTGGGCCACCGAACTCCAGCCTGGGTGACAGAGCAAGACTCCATCTCAAAAATAAATAAATAAATAAATAAATAAAATTTTCTTAATTAGGTAAGGGGAATAGAACAAAGAAAGAAAAGCAAGTTGTGCAGGGATAGTTAAGGAAGCACCTCCAAATAAGGAATGGCATGCACTATGGGCTGGGGCTTGTGTAGTTCTGTCCAGGCATGCCGGAGCAAGCTAGGACAGCTGATTTGGAATATATATATATATACATATATATACACACACACACATATATATATACACATATATATACACACACATATATATACACATATATACACACATATATATACATATATACACATATATACATATATACACATATATACACATATACACATATATACACATATATATACATATATACACATATATACACATATATATACATATATACACATATATACACATATATACACATATATATACACATATATGTATACTAACAGTGGATAGCAATCTTATAGTAAGAAATTGTGACTTTTTACAATCTTTGAAGAACTTTCCCATTTCTCACAGTAATGTTTAGAAATCAGGAAGTGTGAGTCTTCCAACTTTGTTCTTTTTCAAGATTATTTTGTTATTCTGAGTCATTTGCAATTACATGTGAAATTTAGAATCAGCTAGTCACTTTCTACAAAAAAGCCAACTGAGATTAATCCATTCATGAGGGCAGAGCCCTCATTACTCAATCACCTTTTAAATGCCCACCCTCCTAATAGTGTTACAGTGGGGATTACTTTCCAGCACATGAACTTTTGAGGGACACATTAAAACCGTAGCATTTTGTCCTAACTCCCAAGATTCGTGTCCTTCTCACATGTAAAATACATTCCTTCTATCCCAATAGCTGAGGCTGGAGTGCAGTGGTGCAATCTCTGCTTGCTGCTGCCTCAACCTCCCAGGTTCAAGTGACCCTCCCACCACAGCTCCCCAAGTAGATGGGACTACTGGCATGTGCCACCATACCCAACTAATGTTTGTATTTTTTGCAAAGAAGAGGTCTTGCTACGTTGTCCTGACTGGTCTTGAACTCCTGGACTCGAGCAGTCCTCCCACCTCAGCCTCTCAAAGTGTTGAGATTACTGTAGGCATGAGCCACCTCACCTGGCCAGCCCTAAAGTCTTCACTTATTTCAGCATCAACTCAAAAGTCCAAAGTTCCAAGTCTCATCTAAATCAGATATAAATGAAACTCAGGGCACAATTCACCTTGGGGCAAATTTCTTCCAGCTGTGAGCCTGAGAAAGCAAATTACCTTCTTCCAAAATGCAGTGGTTGGACAGGTTTAAGACAGACATTCCCATTCCAAAAGAGAGAATTAAGAGGAAAAGAATAACTGGCCACAAGTAATCCAAAACCCAATAGAGAAAACAATACTAAATCTTAAAGCTCCAGAATAATCTTCCTTGACTTCATGTCCCACTTCCTGCTGGTGGGACACCGATGTGGGTGATAGGCCTGCAAGGCCTCAGGCAGAATGCCCCTGTGGCTTTGCTGGGCTCAGCTCACTCTTCAGCAATTCCAAGAGTAGCATGCACGCTGGTAGCACTACAGTTCTGCGGTCTTGATGGCACTCCTACTCCCGTGGTTCCATTAGGCATTGCCCTGGTGGGGACTTTCTGTAGCAGCCCCAGGCCCACATTTCCACTCAGCATTGCCCTGGTTGGGGCTGTCTGTGGTGGCTCCACCCCTGTGGCAGGTTTCTGCCTGCGATTTCACGCTGTCCCAATACATCCTTTGAATCTAGGTGGAGGGCCGAATGCAGTGGCTCACGTCTGTAATCCCAGCACTTTGGGAGGCCGAGGCGGGTGGATTGCCTGAGGTCAGGAGTTCAAGACCAGCCTGGACAACACGGTGAAACCCCGTCTCTACTAAAAATACAAAAATTAGCTGGGCGTCATGGCACATGCCTGTAATCCCAGCTACTCAGGAGGCTGAGATAAGAGAATCGCTTGAACCCGGGAGGCAGAGATTGCAGTGAGCCGAGATCGCGCCACTGCACTCCGCTCGAGTCTGGGCAACACAGCGAGACTCCGTCTTAAAAAAAATAAATAAATGAAATCTAGGTGGAGGCTGCCATGCCTTCATAGCTCTTGCATTCTGTGTGCCTGCAGAATTAACACTACAAGGATGCCACCAAGCTTTGTGGTTTATGTATTCCAGAGCAACTGGTCAAGCTGAGCCTGGGGCCCTTTGAGTTGGGGTTAGATTGTCCTGTACTGGAATGCAGGAAGCAAGAGTCCAAAGGCATCCCTGGGCTGCAAACCCATGGAGAGCGCTCCGGGCCCATCCTACCATTCTACCCTCTTACTACTGTAGGCCAGTGATGCAAGGGGCAGCCTTGAAGATCTCTGCAATGCCTTCAGGGTTTTTCTCCTGTTGTCCTGATGATTAGCACCTGGCCGCCTTCTAGCATACTAATCTCCATAGCAAAAGGTCTCTGGGACACCCCCTTGGTATTCTCTCCTGAATGACTTTTTCACTCACACTGAGAGTTTTCCAAATCTTTCCGTTTTGCTTTCCTTTTGATTTTAAATTCTGTCATTAAGTAATTTTTTTTCCTTCACAAAACTTAACATAAGCAATATAAAAGGAGCCATGCGTGGCCAAGCACAGTGGCTCATGTCTGTAATCCTAGCACTTTGGGAGGCCAAGGCAGGAGAACTGCTTGAGTCCAGGAGTTCAAGACCAGCCTGGGCAACACAGTGAGACATTGTCTCTCTCTCTCTCTCTTTTTTTTTAAGTAGATTGAATGCTTTGCTGCTTAGATATTTCTTCTGCCAGATAACCTAATTCATTGCTCTTAGGTTGTGAGTTCCATAAAGCCCTCTGGCATGGACAAAATCCAGCCAAGTTCCTTGCCAATTTATAACAAGGATGGTCTTTACTCCAGTTTCCAATACCTTATTTATCTTTCTGTCTGAGACCTCATCAGAATGGCCTTTACTGTCCATATTTTTTTTTCTTTTTTTTTTTTTTTGAGATGAAGTCTCACTCTGTCGCCCAGGCTAGAGTGCAATGGCATGATCTTGGCTCACTGCAACCTCCGCCTCCTGTGTTCAAGCGATTCTCCTGTCTCAGCTTCCCAAGTAGCTGGGATTACAGGCGTGTGCCACCATGCCCAGCTAATTTTTTTGTAATTTTATAGAGATGGAGTTTCACCATGTTGGCCAGGCTGGTCTCAAACTCCTGACCTCAAGTGATCCACTCGCCTCAGCCTCCCAAAGTGCTGGGATTACAGGTGTGAGCCACTGTGCCTGCACTACCATGCATATTTCTTTTTTTCTTTTTCTTTTTCTTTTTTTTTTTTTTTGAGACAGAGTCTTACTCTGTTGCCCAGGCTGGAGTGCAGTGGTGCAATTTTGGCTCACTGCAACCTCTGCCTCCCAGGTTCAAGCGATTCTCCTGCCTCAGCCTCCTGAGTAGCTGGAATTACAGGCGCCCACCACTACACTTGGCTAATTTTTGTGTTTTTAGTAGAGATGGGTTTTCACCATAATGGCCAGGCTGGTCTCAAACTCCTGACATCAGGTGATCTGCCCGCCTCGGCCTCCCAAAGTACTGGAATTACAAGCGTGAGCCACCGTGCCCAGCCCCTACTGTCTATATTTCTAGTAGAATTCTAGTCATGACCATTTAAATAATCTCTAGGAAGTTCCAGACTTTCCTTAGTCTTCTTGCCCTCTTCTGAGACCTTCCCAGAATTACCCTTAACGTTCATTTCATGGTAATACAGGTTTTTTCTAGCCTGCTCCTTCAAATCCTTCTAGCCTCTACCCTTTTTCCAGTTCCAAAGCTACTTTCACATTTTCAGATATTTATTATAGCAACAATGCCACTTCTCAGTAACAGATTTATCTTAGTCCATTTTCTGTTGCTATAACTGAAGAGCTGAGACTGGGTAATTTATAAACAAAAGAAATTTATTTCTTATAGTTCTGGAACTGGGAAGTCCAAGGTCAAAGGGTTGCATCTGGTGAGGGCCTTCTTGCTGTTGGGGACTCTGCACAGTCCTGAGGCAGCATAGTGAGAGGGCTCATGGGAGAGGGCCAAACTAGCTTTTTATAACATACCCACTCTGATAGCTAATCCCCTCCAATGATATCCTGTTAATTCATTAATACATTAATCCATTCATGAGGGCAGAACCTGCATTACCCATCACCTCTTAAAGGCCCCACCTTTCTTTTTTCTGAGACAGGATCTGGCTCTGTTGCCCAGGCTGGAGTTCAGTGGCGCAATCATGGCTCACTGCAACCTCGGCCTCCCAGGGTCAAGCAATACTCCCACCTCAGCCTCCTGAGTAGCCGAGACCACAGGCCCATGCCACCACACCCAGCTAATTGTTTTTGTATATTTTGTTTCACTATGTTGCCCAGACTGGTCCCAAACTCCTGAGCTCAAGCCATCCACCCATGTCAGCCTCCCAAAGCGCTAGGATTACAGGCGTGAGCCACAGTGCCTGCCCCTGCCCTGTTTTGTTTTTGTTTTTGTTTTTGAGATAGGATCTCGCTCTGTCACCCAGGCTGGAATGCAGCAGTGTGATGATGGCTCACTGCAGCCTCAACCTTCCAGGCCCAAATGATCCTCCTGCCTCAGCCTCCCGAGTAGCTGGTGTTACTGGAAAGGGGTCCCAATCCAGACCTCAAGAGAGGGTTCTTGGATCTTGCACAAGAAAGAATTTGAGGTGAATCCATAAAGTAAAATGAAAGCAAGTCTATTAAGTAAGTAAAGGAATAAAAGAATGGCTACTCCATAGGCAGAGCAGCAGCATAGGCTGCTCAATCTGATTCGACTTATAGTTATTTATTTATTTATTTATTTATTTATTTTGAGACAGTCTCACTCTGTTGCCCAGGCTGGAGTGCAGTGACATGATCTCAGCTCACTGCAGCCTCTGCGGTTCAAGTGATTCTCCTGCCTCAGCCACCCAAGTAGCTGAGATTACAGGTGTGCACAACCATGCCCAGCTAATTTTTGTATTTTTAGTAGAGACAGGGTTTTGACTTGTCCAGGCTGGTCTTGAACTCCTGACCTAAAGTGCTCTGCCCACCTCAGCCTCCCAAAGTGCTGGGATTACAGGCATGAGCCACCACACCCAGCCTGTTTCTTGATTATATGCTAAACAAGGGGTGGATTATTCATGAGTTTTCCAGGAAAGGGGTGGACAATTCCTGGAACTGAGGGTTCCTCCCCCTTTTAGACTATATAAGGTAACTTCTGGACATTTCCATGGCATTTGTAAGTTGTCATGGCACTGGTGGGAATGTCTTTTAGCATGCTAATACATTATAATTAGCATATAATGAGCAGTGAGAACAACCAGAGGTCACTTTCATTGCCGTCTTAATTTTGGTGGGTTTGGCAGGCTTGTTTACCTCATCCTTTTATCAGCAAGGTCTTTGTTACCTGTACCTTGTGCCAACCTCCTATCTCATCCTGTGACTAAGAATTCCTGGCCAGGCGCCATGGCTCACACCTGTAATCCCAGCACTTTGGGAGGCCAAGGTCGGTGGATCAGAAGGTCAGGAGTTAGAGACCAGCCTGACCAACATGGTGAAACCCTGTCTCTACTAAAAATACAAAAAAATTAGCCAGGCATGGTGGCGTGCACCTGTAATCCCAGCTACTCAGGAGGCTGAGGCAGGAGAATCACTTGAACCTGGGAGGTGGGGGTTGCAGTGAGCCGCGATCGTGCCATTGCACTCCAACCTGGGCAACAGAGCGAGACTTGGTCTCCAGAAAAAAAAAAGAAATCCTAACCTTGTAGGAATGCAGCCCAGTAGGTCTCAGTCTTATTGTACCCAGGCCTTATTCAAGATGGAGTCACTCTGGTCCAAATGCCTCTGACAATGGGATTACAGGCATCCACCACAATGCCCAGCTAAGGCCCCATCTCTTAATACTGTTACACTGGGGATTCTGTTTCCAACACGTGAACTTTTTGAGGACACATTCAAATCATCGCATGGGAAAGCATCCAGTCTTTTCTGCATTAAGTATGTTAGCTGCAGGTTTTTCATAGATGCCCTTTATCACTTGAGGGAGCTCCCTTCTATTGCTACTTCATGTGTGTTTTTGTCGTGAAATAATGTTAGAGGTTGTCAAATGCTTTTTCTGCATCTATAGAGATGATTGTGTAGTTTTTATAATTTATGCTATTGATATTATGTGTTGTATAAATTGATGTTAGGATGCTTAGCAAACTTGGCATTCTGTGACATAACCCACTTGGTCATGCTGTATATGTTGTTGGGTTCTAGCCCTTTATTTATTTATTTATTTATTTTTTGAGACAGAGTCTCGCTCTTTCACCCAGGCTGGAGTGCAGTGGCTCCATCTCGGCTTACTGCAACCTCCGCCTCCCAGGTTCAAGTGATTCTCCTGCTTCAGCTTCCTGAGTAGCTGGGATTACAGGTGCCCACCACCATGCCCAGTCTAGCCCATTTTAAAATTGGGTAGTCTTCTAATTATGAGTTGTAATATTTACTTGTATATTGTGGATACAAGTCCCTTATTAAATATATTATTTGAAAATATTTTCTCCCAAGTTTTTCTTTTCATCATTTTATAAATGAGTCTTGGCCGGGCACAGTGGCTCATGCCTGTAATTCCAGCTCCTTGGGAGGCTGAGGCAGGAGAATCGTTTGAACCTGGGAGACAGAGGTTGCGGTGAGCCGAGATTACACCAGTGCAGCCTGGACAACAAGCGCAAAACTCTGTCTCAAAAAAAAAAAAAAAAATTTAGCCAGGTGTGATGGCATGCGCCTGTAGTCCCAGCTACTCAGGAGGCTGAGGAAGGAGAATCACTTGAACCCGGGAGGTGGAGGTTGCAGTGAACCAAGATAGCGCCACTGCACTCCAGCCTGTAGGACGGGCGTGAGACTCCATCTCAAAATAAATAAATAAATAAATAAATATTTCACAGAACAAAAGTTTTTCATTTTGTTGGAGTCCAATTTATCTTTTTTTTTTTTCTGTTATGGATAATTTTTTTGTTGTCATGTCTAAGAACTTTGACTAACCCAAGATCACAAAAATGTTCTGCTGTGTTTTCTTCTAGAGATGTTATAGTTGCTGTACTTAAGTATATGTCTGTGATTCATTTTTAGCTCATTTTTCTGTATATTTTGAGATAACAATGTAAATTCATCCTTCTGCATTTTGATACCCAACTGTCTCAGAAGGATTTGTTGAAAAAACTATTTTCCTTATCAAATTGCCTTGACACTTTGTCAAAAATCAATTGACCATAAATGTAAGGGTTTATTTCTGGACTCTTGATATTGTCCCATTGATCTATGTCTAGCTTTTCACCAGTACCACATAGAGCTTTATAGTAAGGTTCGAATTTGGATTGTGTACATTTCCCCAACTGTTCTTCATCCAATTTTTTTTTGGCCCACCTCAGCCTCCCAAAGTGCTGGGATTTTAGGCGTGAGCCACTGTGTCCGGCCCATTCTTTTACTTTCAATCTAGCTATGTCATTACATTTACAATGAACTGCCTTTTACACAGTATATATTTGGATAATTTTTTTTTTTTTTTGAGACGGAGTCTCACTCTGTTGCCCAGGATGGAGTGCAGTGGCACCATCTTGGCTCACTGCAACCCAGGTTCACGCCATTCTCCTGCCTCAGCCTCCTGAGTAGCTGGGACTACAGGCGCCCGCCACCACACCCGGCTGATTTTTTGTATTTTTAGTAGAGATGGGGTTTCACCATGTTAGCCAGGATGGTCTCGATCTCCTGACCTCGTGATCCGCCCACCTCGGCCTCCCAAAGTGCTGGGATTACAGGTGTGAGCCACCACGTCCAGCCATATTTGGATAATTTTTTATCCAGTCATTCAGTATCTGTCTTTTAATTGGTATATTTAGACAACTTACATTTAAAGTAATTATTGATGTGGTCAGGCTCAAGTCTGCCAGTCTATTATGTGTTTTTTTGTTTTAATCCCTCTGTTTATCATTATGTTTCTTTTTACTTGCCTTTGTGTGGATTATTTAAACATTTTTTAGAGTTCCAATTTGATCTATTTCATTGGTGCAAAAGCAATGCTGGTTTTTGCCATTGGTTTTGGTTTTAATGTAATGCCGTTACATTAAAAGTAATGGCAAAAACTGGCCAGGTGGGGTGGCTCATGCCTGTAATCCCAGCACTTCGGGAGGCCAAGGCAGGCGGATCACTTGAGGTCAGGAGTTCGAGACCATCTTGGCCAAAATGATGAAACCCTGTCTCTACTAAAAATACAAAAAAGAAAAAAATCAGCTGGGCATGGTGGCACACACCTGTAGTCCCAGCTACTCGGGAGGCTGAGGCACAAGAATCACTTGAACCCAAGAGGCAGAGGTTGCAGTGAGCCAAGATTGCACCACTGCACTCCACCCTGGGAAACACAGCAAGACTCCATCTCAAAAAACAAAAAGTAATGGCAAAAACCACAATTACTTTTGCATCAACCTAATATTTATAATGTTTTTTGAGTGTATTGCATTGTATAGT
This sequence comes from Pan troglodytes, assembly GCF_028858775.2. NCBI lineage: Eukaryota > Metazoa > Chordata > Mammalia > Primates > Hominidae > Pan > Pan troglodytes. The sequence continues at coordinate 33,147,395 of NC_086016.1, forward strand.
TGCTTAGTGATTGTTCTAGGCATTACCATATATTTATATAATTCATCATAGCCTACTGGTATCAAAGTTCCAATCTGAGTGAAGTGTAGAAACCATACTTCCCAATTAGGTCTCTTAATGCTCCCATTTTTTAAGTATAATTGCCTTAAGTATTTCTTCTACATACATTGTGTACCACATCAGAAGGGTATGATAGCTTTTGCTTCGGTGATAAAATATAATTAAAAATCACCAACTGGCCGGACGCGGTGGCTCACACCTGTAATCCCAGCACTTTGGGAGGCCGAGGGGGATGGATCACGAGGTCAGGAGATCGAGACCATCCTGGCCAACATGGTGAAACTCCATCTCTACTAAAAATACAAAAATTAGCTGGGCGCGGTGGTGCATGCCTGTAATCCCAGCTACTCGGGAGGCTGAGGCAGGAGAATCACTTGAACAAGGGAGTCAGAGGTTGCAGTGAGCCGAGATCACGCCACTGCACTCCAGCTTGATGACAGAGTGAGACTCCATCTCAAAAAAAAAAAAAAAAATCATGAACTGAAGGATAGTTTACTTCTATTTTTACCCACTCCATTGTACTTTCCTTTTTAGAGGCCCTAACCTTCTTCTCTTATTATTTTCTTTCTTATTGGAGAACTTCCTTTAGCCATTCCTTAATGCCAGGTCTTCTGTTAAAAAATTATCTTGGTTCTTATTTATCTGAGAATGATTTTATTTTTTTCCATTATTCCTGAAGGATAATTTCACTGGCTATAAAGTTTGGGGCTGACCATTCTTTTCTTTCAACACTTGGGAAATGCTGTACCATTTGCCTCCCGTCTCCATGGTTTCAGATGAGAAATCTACTGTCATTCAAATTAGTGTTCCTTTAGAGGCAATGTATCATTTCTCTCTGGCTGTTTTTAATATATTTCTTTGTCTTTGTTTTTTTTTTATTTGTTTGTTTTTTGTTTTTTTATAGACAGAGTCTCGCTCTGTCGCCAGGCTGGAGTACAGTGGCATGATCTCGGCTCACTGCAACCTCTGCCTCCCGGGTTCAAGCAATTCTCCTCCCTCAGCCTCCTGAGTAGCTGGGACTACAGGTGCACACCACCATGCCCAGCTAATTTTTGTATTTTTAGTAGAGATGGGGTTTCTCCATGTTGGTCAGGCTGCTCTCAAAATCCTGACCTCAGGTGATCCACCCGCCTCAGCCTCCCAAAGTGCTGGGATTACAGGCGTGAGCCACCACGCCCAGCCGGTCTTTGGTTTTCAAAAGTTTAATTATGATGTATCTTGATGTGGATTTCTTTGAGTTTATCCTATTTGAGGTTTATTCAGCTTTTTGTGTGTATCTGTTTATGTCTCTTGCCAAACTGGGAAGTTTTCAACCACTATTACTTGGAATACTATTTTAGTTCCGTGCTTTTTGTCCTCCATTCGGGCAATCCAACGATACAAACGTTATTTCCTTTGTTATTATCCAACAGATCCATAACGCTATTCAATTTTTTTTCAGTCTTTTTTACCCTCTGTTGTTTAGATTGAGTAAATTCTATTGATCTGTCTTCAGGTTCACTAATGATATTCTCTGTCATCTCAGCTCCACTATTGTGTTTATCAAGCAAGGTTTTTATTTTGGTTATTGTATTTTTTTCAATCTATAAATTCTATCTGGCTCTTTTTTTTTTAAAATAACATCTATTTCTTTGCTGATATTTTCTTTTTCTTTCTTTTTTTTGAGACAGTGTCTAGCTCTGTCATCCAGGCTGGAGTGCAGTGGCCCAATCTCAGCTCACTGCAGCCTCCACCTCCCAGGTTCAAGTGACTCTCCTGCCTCAGCCTCCTAAGTGGCTGAGATGACAGGCATGTGCCACCATGCCTGGCTTTTTTTAGTAGAGATGGGGTTTCACCATGTTGGCCAGGCTGGTCTTGAACTCCTGACCTCAGGTGATAAACCCACCTCAGCCTCCCAAAGTGCTGAGATTACAGGCATGAGCCACCATGCCTGGCATGAGATTTTATACTTTTACATTTGTTTCAAGATAATTTATAATTACTATTGACCTTCGAACATGACTTTGAACTCTGTGGGTCCACTTAAACACAGTTTTTTTTTTTCAATAAAAGTTACACCAAATGTGCCTGCCTCACTTTTCTCCCCTTCCACCTCCTCTACCTCATCTACCTCTGCCACCACTGAGATAGCAAGACCAACCCCCTCATCTTCCTCAGCCTACTAAATATGATGACAATAAGGATGAAGACCTTTATGTTGATCCACTTCCATTTAATGAAGAGTAAATATATTTTCTCCTCCTTATGGTTTTCTTAATAACATTTTTTTTCTTTTGAGACAGAATCTTACTCTGTCGCCCAGGCTGGAGTGTACAGTGGCATGATCTCAGCTCACTGCAACCTCCGCTCCCTGGGTTCAAGTGATTCTTGTGCCTCAGCCTCCTGAGTACCTGGGACTACAGGTGCATGCCACTGCACCTGGCTAAGTTTTGTGGGTTTTTTTTTAAATAGAGTCTCACTCTGTCGTCCAGGCTGGAGTGCAGTGGTGCAGTCTCAGCTCACTGCAGCCTCCACCTCCTGGATTCAAGTGATTCTCCTGCCTCAGGCCCCCAAGTAGCTGGGATTACAGGCGTGTGCCACCACGCCCAGCTAATTTTTGTATTTTTAGTAGCGATGGGATTTTGCTTTGTTGGCCAGGCTGGTCTTGAACTCCTGACCTCAAGTGATCCTCCCGCCTCGGTCTCCCAAAGTGCTGGGATTAGAAATGGGAGCCACCACACCTGGCCTGATTTTCTTAATAACATGTTCTTTCTCCAGCTTACTTTATTGTGCAAATACAGTATTATAATACATATACAAAATATGTGTTAACTGTTTATATTATTGGTAAGGCTGCTGGTTAATAATAGGCTATTAATAGTTAAGTTTTTGGGGAATCAAAAGTTATAGGTCGATTTTTGATTGCAGAATCAGTCAGCACCCCAACCTCCATGTTGTTCAAGAGTCAACTGTATTGTCGAAGCATTTTTATAATGGCTACTTTAAAAACTTTGTCCAATAATTCCTACGCATAATTCATCTTTATATTGGCATTTGTTGATTATCTTTTCTCATTCAGATTATAATTTCTCTTTTTATAATGGATTTGTTGTTGTTGTTGTTGTAGTCTGGACATCTTGGTTATGTTAGGAAACTCTTTTTTTATTTTTTTATAGACAAGGTTTGACCAGGATGGTTTTGAACTCCTGGCCTCAAGGGATGCTCCCACTTTGGCCTCCCAAAGTGCTGGGTTTACAGATCTGAGCCACTGCATCAGGCTGGGAAACTCTTGATCCTGTTGAAATCTTGTATTTTAGCAGACAGTCACTCTGTTTAGGTGTAAGTTCTGGCCTACTATTATGGGCTTTAGTTCTAATGACAGCCTACTTTTCTGAGCCCTCGCAATGCTACCCTGATCTGCTTCATTCTTCTGGTGATGCTGAGGCTACCGCTCAAGCCCTGTTGGTGCCATATGCAGGGGAAGAGGTGCTGTCCTGTGTCAGCTGCTGAGGACCTTCTGGTGGGGTGGGGACAGACAGAAGCCACTGGGCCTGGCTTTCCCTGTGCTACTGGGTGGAGAGCAAGGAAACAAGGGAATTTGCTGCTGTTGCCACTGCAGTTGGATGGGACCACATGTCAGTGCCTGGTTGTGGAATGGAGGCTGCCATGGCCCAAGCTTCACTGCTGCCAGCAAATCAGGTTGCCCAGGGGGCCCCAGCTGTGGAGTGGGGATCAACCCACTTTTTTTTTTGAGATGAAGTCTGGTTCTGTCGCCCAGGCTGGAATGCAGTGGTGCCATCTTGGCTCACTGCAACCTCCACCTCCTGGGTTCAAGTGATTCTCCTGCCTCAGCCTCCCAAATACCTGGGACTACAGGTGCATGCCACCATGCCCAGCTAATTTTTGTATTTTTAGTAGAGACGGGCTTTCACCATGTTGGCCAGGCTGGTCTTGAACTCCTGACCTCAGGTGATCTTCCCACCTCGGTCTGCCAAAGTGCTGGGATTACAGGCATGAGTCACCTTGCCCGGCCTCAACTCCCTTTTACAAGTATATACATTAGCTGGGCGCGGTGGTTCACACCTGCAATCCCAGCACTTTGGGAGGCCAAGGCGGGCAATCACCCGAGGTCAGGAGTTCGAGATCAGCCTGGCCAACATGGTGAAACCCCATCTCTACTAAAAATACAAAAATTAGCCGGGCATGGTGATGCACACCTGTAATCCCAGCTACTCAGGAGGCTGAGGCAGGAGAATCACTTGAACCCGGGAGGCGGAGGTTGTGGTGAGCCGAGATCATACCGCTGCACTCCAGACTCTGTCTGGAGACAGAGCCAGACTCTGTCTCAAAACCGAACAAACAAACATATATTAGCAATTTAATTCATCCTAATAAATGATGGCCACAATGAAATTATGAGTTTGGAGGGTCAGTTTTAAATTTTCATCTAAGACACATGGAATGATTGATAGGAAAAAATGTTTATTCTTGAAAATCACTGTGTGAACATTCAAGACCACCTTGGGAAACCGGCCCTATAGGACAATGAAGCTTGGTATGCCCTGTCTGACAATGGCGTGAGTAGAAATAAACTCCCAAATGATCTAAGGCCATGTGGTGCTGAGAACACTCTAGAATGCGTTTTGGATGTGGTCACTTCACCATATTGCAAGCTGAGATGATAACTGGGTTAAAATTCTGAAAGCAGCCTAGGTACTCATTAGTGGAGCCTGTGGAAGCTGCATGTCTCACCTCAAGCAGCAGGCCAAATGCTCACATGCTTGCACACTTACCTGCTTATACGCTGACCCGCTTATGTGATCACCTGCTCACACACGCATGTCTTGCACACTTACCACTTATGTGATTGCCTGCTTACATGTATACTCATTTACAGAATTTCTGTCCAGGTGCGGTGGCTCACGCCTGTAATCCCAGCACTTTGGGAGGCCAAGGCGGGTGGATCACCTGAGGTCAGGAGTTCAAGACCAGCCTGGCCAACATGGAAAAACCCCCGTCTCAACTAAAAATACAAAAATTAGCCAGGCATAGTGGCAGGCACCTATAATCCCAGCTACTTGGGAGGCTGAGGCAGGAGAATTGCTTGATCCCAGGAGGCGGAGATTGCAGTGAGCCGAGATTGCACCATTGCACTCTAGCCTGGGCGACAGAGCGAGACTTCGTCTCAAGAAAAAAAAAACACCAGAATTTCTGCCTACACAATTACATAGCCCTGACCTGGTTGTATGCTTACTCGCTTACATATTTATATATTCACCTGTTTGTACGTTTCCCTGCTTACTTGCTGCATGCTTACCTCCTTACATGTGTCCCTTTTACATCAGTCTCACATAGTAACACAATTACATGCTTACTTGTTTATCTGGTTATCCTGTTACATGCTTGCTTAGTTCCTTACATAGTCACACACTTACTGTTTACACGTATTGACATAATCACACACTATATGATTACAAGTTTACACAATGACATGCTTACCCACTTATACAGCTCCAGATCTGCCAGGGCCCAACTGCAAAGACACCAATGGGGAAATGCAAGGGGGTTGGATTTCAGAGAAGGCAGGCTCCTAGTTAGCAATCAGGCCCACTCTCATCCCTGGCACCTGACTCACACCAGCCTTTTCTTGAAAGAGCCCCGTCTATTGGCCAGGCCCGGTGGCTCACGCCTGTAATCCCAGCACTTTGGGAGGCCGAGGCGGGCAGATCATGAGATCACGAGGTCAGGAGATCAAGACCATCCTGGCTAACATGGTGAAACCCCATCTCTACTAAAAATACAAAAAATTAGCCAGGCGTGGTGGCAGGTGCCTGTAGTCCCAGCTATTCAGGAGACTGAGGCAGCAGAATGGCGTGAACCCGGGAGGCAGAGCTTGCAGTGAGCCGAGATTGCAGCACTGCACTCCAGCCTGGGTGACAGTGAGACTCCATCTCAAAAAAAAAAAAAAAAAGCCCCTGTCCACACCTCATATATATATATATATATATTTTTTTTTTTTTTTTGAGATGGAGTCTCGCTCTATCGCCCAGGCTGGAGTCCAGTGGCGCGATCTCGGCTCACTGCAAGCTCCACCTCCCAGGTTCATGCCAGTCTCCTGCCTCAGCCTCCCGAGCAGCTGGGAGCCTGTAGGCACCCACCACCATGCCCGGCTAATATTTTGTATTTTTAGTAGAGATGGGGTTTCGCCGTGTTAGCCGTGATGGTCTAGATCTCCTGACCTCGTGATCCACCCACCTCAGCCTCCCAAAGTATTGGGATTACAGGCGTGAGCCACCGCACCCGGCCTTTTTTTTTCTTTTTTTTTTTTTTTACCTTTTTTTTTCTTTTTTCTTTTTTTGAGACGAGGCCTTGTTGTGTCGCCCAGGCTGGAGTTCAGCGGTGCAATCTTGGCTTACTGCAACCTCCGCCTCCCAGGTTCAAGCGATTCTCCTGCCTTAGCCTCCTGAGTAGCTGGGATTACAGGTGTGTGCCACCACCACACTCAGCTAATTTTTTTCTTCTTTTTTTTTTTTCTTTTTTTTGAGACAGAGTCTTGCTCTGTCACCCAGGCTGGAGTGCAGTGGCATGATCTTGGCTCACTGCAACCTCTGCCTCCCAGGTTTAAGCAATTCTGTGCCTCAGCCTCCCGAGTAGCTGGGATTACAGGCACGTGCCACCACTCCTGGCTAATTTTTTAAATTTTTAGTAGGGATGGGATTTCACCATCTTGGCCTCGGGTGATCCACCTGCCTCGGCCTCCCAAAGTGCTGGGATTACAGGTATGAACCACCACACCCGGCCCATCTGCCTTTATCTTCTGTCCCCAAGTTCTGGCACGCAAAAGAAAAAGACCCTCAGTGAATGCTTTTCAGGTGGAATAAGACTTGGCAAGACATTTCTACATCACTGAACACTAAACAAGTAGCCTAAAAGCCAATGAGCACTATTCTGAAAGTGAGGTCCCTCTATCTGCATTAGAATCATTACAGTGTTGGTTAAATACAGACTCCTGCAGGAGTTCGAGCCAGCCTGACCAATATGGCAAAACCCTGTCTCTACTAAAAATACAAAAATTAGCTGGGCGTGGTACCACACGCCTGTAATCCCAGCTACTCAGGAGGCTGAGGCAGGAGAATCACTTGAACCTGGGAAGCAGAGGTTGCAGTGAGTCGAGATCACGCCACTGCACTCCAGCCTGGGCAACAGAGCGAGGCTCCATCTCAAAAAAAAACCAAAAACATACAGACTCCTGGGCCCTAGCACCACTGGGGATAGGACCTGAGAGTCAACAATCTAACAGCTTACATAGAGTCACTTACCTAGAGTCATGCGAGGCAATTTCTGCTGCTCCCTTTTCTCCATGTGATGGGTTCTTGTTCATCCTTCGAGGTGAACTCCAATATCACCTCCACCACAAAGCACTCCTTGACTGATCTCAGACAGAACTAATTGCCTTATCCTCTCTGGGCTCACAGGTGAACTATGTTATTCACATTTGTGTCCCTGGCACCTAGCCCAGGACTTAGCACATAATAGATGCTTATGTTTAAAAATAAAATTCCAGGCCAAGTGTGGTCGGTCACACCTCTAATCCCAACACTTTGGGAGGTTGAGGTGGGAGGATCGCTAGAGCCTAGGAGTTTGAGACGAGCCTAAGCAACATAGTAAGACCCTGTTTCTACAAAAAAATAAAAAATTAGCCAGGTTTGGAGGCGTGTACCTGTAATCCCAACTACTCGGGAGGCTGAAGCAGGAGGATCACTTGAGCCTCGGAGGTTGAGGCTGCAGTGAGCTATGATAGTGCCACTGCAAGTCCTTGTCTCAAAAAATAAATAAATAAAAATAAATAAATAAAATTCAACCTCCCATCTCTGGTCCATGAAGCCCTCAGTTAATCTGATCCTCCCCTTCCTACCTCTCTTCCACACCGCCCAATTCACCTCTTCCTACTCTGTTTCTCGTTATCCATGCTCCTACCACAGTGGCCTTCATTCTGTTCCTTAAACTAGCCAAGCTACATCCAGCTTCTCAGGCTTTGCTGCCTGAAGAAAGTAAAGGGCCCCCCCCCAGTGACACCCTTTCTCATCATCCCATTTTATTTTTATCACATGTGTATCATTATCTAATAATTTCTTTTTTTTTTTTTTTTTCAATGTATTTATGTTCTGTTTCTCCTCAGGGAACGTAGGCTGACTGATGAGACGAGAGATCTTTATGAGTCTAGCTCAGTGTTTCTTAAGCAGGTTTGATCTTTACCCCCAGGAGGCATTTGGCAGTGTCTGGAGACACTTTGGGCTGACACACCCGGGCGCTGCTACTGGCATCTAGCGAGTAGAGACCAGAAATGCCACGAAACATCCTGCAATGCACAGAACAACACAAAGAATTATCCAGCCTTGAATAACAACAGTGCCACAGTGAAAGCAACCCTGGTCTAGCTCGTCTCTGATGCCCCAGCGCCTGGACCGGCGCCTAGCAAATCGTACGTGGCTCAAGCTCAAACATTTTTGCTGCATGAACGAATGAAATGTTTGAATTACGTGTTGGATTTAATTTTAAAGCTGGAAAGGTCCTTAGAGAGCAATTAAACCACAAGTTTTTATATTCTGCTTCTGGAAGCCTCAGGCGATGGGGCAGAGTTTCAAGAATTCCGCTTGCCAGGAAGAATTTTTAGCTCAACGCTCAAGATGTAAACTTTAGGACTATGGTCTGTTTTATATATTGAGGTCCCAGCAAAATTGTCTGACAAGTTCTACCGCTTAAACAAACCGGACAAACTGTTGTTCCAGACCAGCCCCTTCATTGCATTGAGCTGAAAGGAAGCTCCCAGAGGAGTTGGGGGTTCCACAATGTCACACAGAGAGCCAGGTTCAGGTCTCCTTGAGCGTCCAGCTGGCCTTGGTCACAGACTTGCCATGGCTCTGTGATTCACCAAAGACACAATTTAGGAGCAAGACAATGTGGTATAGCAGTTATTAGCCCAGCTTCAGAGCAAGACGGGGTGGGTTTTCATCCTGGATCTGCCTACAACCAGCTGTGTGGCCTTGGATGTTCACTAACCCTCTCTGAGCCTGTTTCCCCTGAGGATCTGTGAGATGGAGATAATAATAGTACCCTCTTCATAGGGTTGTGATGCAGATTTAAAAAGTTAGTTGGCCAGGTGCCATGGCTCACACCTGTAATCCTGGTGCTTTGGGAGGCTCAGACAGGAGGTTCACTGGAGCCCAGGAGTTGGAGGCTGCAGTGAGCCATGATCGTGTGACTGCACCCCAACCTGGGTGACACAAGACCCTGTCTCTAAAAATAATAAGACCAGGCGCAATGGCTCATGCCTGTAATCCTAACACTTTGGGAGGCCGAGGTGGGCAGATCACCTGAAGCCAGAAGTTCGAGACCAGCCTGGTCAACATGGTGAAACCCCATCTCTACTAAAAATACAAAATTAGCCAGGCGTGGTGGCACATTCCTCTAATCCCAGCTACTCGGGAGGCTGAGGCAGGAGAATTGCTTAGACCCAGGAGGTGAAGGTTGCAGTGAGCTGAGATCATGCCACTGCACTCCAGCCTTAGTGACAGAGCGAGACTCTGTCTCAAAAATAATAATAATAATAAATTAAAATTAAAAAATAAAATTAGAGTATGTGAAAAATGTTTGGAACAGTGTTGAGAGCATAGTAAGTGCTATATGTAGGGTGACAAATTCATCCCAATTTGCCTGGGTCCTTCCCGGTTTTAGCACAGAAAGTCCTGCATCCCAGGAAGCCCCTCAGTCACATAAAGCAGGACAGTTTGTCATTCTAGCTATATGTGTATGTTTGATGTGTGTTTTTTAAGAGATGGGATCTTGCTTTGTGGCCCAGGCTGGAGTACAGTGCCTCAGTCATAGCTTACTGTAGCCTCAAACTCCTGGGCTCAAGCAGTCCTTCCACCTCAGCCTCCCAAGTAGCTGGGACTATAGGTACCATGCCCAGCTAGTTTTTTTAGAGAGAGATGAGGTCTCGCTATGTTGCCCAGGCTGGTCTCAAACCCCTGGCCTCAAGCGATCCTCCTGCCTCACCCTCCGACAGTGCCGGAATGCTATGCGTTGAGCCACCACACCAGGCCTGATATTTTAAACAAAACTGTCTACATTACTGATCAGTAAATGTCTCTATTAATGTTCAGTTTGATTTTTCATTACTTGGTACTTTTCATGAAGGAAGGATTACTGACCAATTAATCACACAGATGAGAGAGCAGGGAATATCTTTAACCTACTTTCTAATAATGAAGTTGGTCATTTTCTATCCATTCACGCAAGGAGACACACAGCACCTCTATTTGGAAAACACTTTCTTAGTAGTTGGTTTGTTACTAGATTGCCTCAAACAAGAGAACTCTTGTTTCTTTTTTCAAAAAGTCTACTTTTCAAACAGTTGCCAACTTCAGATGGAATTTTCCTCAGTAAGATTGAATCTTAGGCTTGAAAGAAGTTTAGAAAATGTCTAATCCAACCATGACATTTCCCAGATGGGACAAGTGAGGCCCAGAGAAGGCTACTAATTTTCCTGGAGTTACACAGCAGCAAAAGATAGCTCTAAGACTCAGGGCCAGGGTTTGAACTCCTGGGCCAGGGCTTTTTCAGGGGTTCTCAAACTGTGTTCCACACCCAATGGCAGGTTTCCTAGAGAAGTGGTTAGTGAGGGAACGAGAGGGAAGCTACATCACTGGGCAACCTCTACCCCTCCTCCTTCCATCCCGTAAGCTCCACTTTGACCATTTTGTACATTGACCTTCAACTTAAGGACCCTCTGCAACAGGGTTCATCTCTGGAAAAACTCTTTTTGAAAGTCACTCAGTTATATCGTAGGATTTACACATTTTCTTCCCTGGAAAACTTTTGTTCCCATGGAGAAAACTTAACTTTTTCTTTGAACCACATTCTCCCCCTCTCTAATGGATTTTTACATATTTGGAAAAACAGAGGCATGCATGGGCCTTTTACAAGCCAGCAGTTAAACTGAAAGGCTCATTCACTTGCAGGAGAGCTGGGTGACTCAGGGCGTCGGTAACAACTGGCCCAGATGTGAAATCTCATGCTCATTGCTTAGAAAAATGTTTAGAAAAATGCTGCTGTTTGGGATCACCGGACGGAAGCTGCAGTGAGGGCCCAGGAGAGCCCCAAGGTCGACAGTTCCGAGGGAACAGGATGGAGGGGGGCGAAGGGTGGTGAGACCGTCTAGAACTCAAGGCTAAGCAGTGCAGGGGGCTGATGGTAAGATAAGCCTTTCCCCCAAGTGTCTCATTTTAAGCTGAAACAGACAAGATCCAAAGCCAGGAAAATATCCGGGATGGACCCCCAAAGTGGGAGAAAGACAAGAAACACAACAAAGCCAAGTGCGCAGCCTTTGTCCATAGGGATCCTGGGCTCTGCATGGAGTGAGTCTAGGCTTAAAGGAAGGGCCAGGAGGCAGAAGCTGATTCCCCAAAGCGGAAGGGTGAAAGCCTGGACTTGATACTTGATGGAACTGGATTTGAATCCCAATTCAGCTACTCACAAGCTGTGTAACTGTGGGCAAGTTATCCAACCTCTCTGAGCATCGTTTTCTATTAGCAAAATGTAGACTGTCGTGATGCCTACCTTATAGGGTAGTGAAGGGTTAGAAAATAGAACAGTACTGCGCCTTACAATGCACCTGTGCCAAGGAAATAGTTGTAGCCACTATTTATTTATTTATTTATTTATTTATTTTTCTTTTTTTGAGACAGGGTCTCACTCTGTCACCCAGGCTAGAGCACAGTGGTGCCATCACAGCTCACTGCAGCTTCAAACTCCTGGGCTCAAATGATCCTCCCACCTCAGCCTCCTGAGTACCTAGGACAACAGGTGCACCACCATACCCCGCTAATTTTTATTTTTTGTAGAGATGGGAGGGGGTGGGTCTCACTATGTTGCCCAGGCTGGTCTTGAACTCATGGTCTCAAGCAGTCTTCCCACTTCACCTCCCAGAGGGTTGAGATTACAAGTGTGATCTACCACGCCCAACCTTCTAGCCATTATTTATTAAGGACCTACTAGGTTCCTAACTGTGTTCACCTGAGCCTGAGTTCCTCCCCACAGGCCTGCTCAGCCTCTGTTTACCAGAGATTCTCCCTGATGCTGAGGGATGTTTAAAGTAGGGCTGACACAATTCTTATGTGGAGCCAAAATAGATTTGGGTCAGAGGACACCCTGGGACACTTGGTCTTTTGACATAGGTGGCTGTGTTTGGCCAGCTGCCAGCACACAGTAGGGGGCTCAAGAAATATGAATGAGTGACTCCATGCAATAAAAGTTAAAGACTGAATGTTGATGAATGTCTCCTTCTGGATGGTGAAAAAAAAAAGAACTTCAAGAATTCATGAACATAATGTTGAAATAAGCCAGATACAAGAGAATTTTCTATGTGGTGGCATTTGTATAAAGTTCTAGGACAGACAAGATGAATCTATGGTGAGAGGAGCCAGAACAGTGGTTGGCTAGGGGCTGGAAAGAACAGAGAAAGTTGTTCCTTGTCTGCCCAATATTTGTTTCCTGCTCTCTTGCCACTAGTGTAGCCACTTCATAAAGTTCTGGTCAAGGAGATGTATGTGGAACTGTTGGGTGACCGTTGGAGAAAGCCTCTTATAAGGGCTGGTTCATACTATTTGCCCCCTTGGTCTTATCTTCTTCCATCCTGCTCTCTGAATATAGATGTGATGGCTGGATCCCTGGCTGCTGCATTGGATCATGAGGACTAGGGCCATAGCCTAAGGTTGGAAGAGCTAGGAACTAGCTCCCTAACAACTCCATGAAGCTGTCATACCAGCCCTGAACAGCTCACTGCTCAGCTCTGGACTTCCTTTATATGAGAGAGAGAAATGAATGTCTCTCTTGGGTGAGCCACTACATTAGGCTGGGTTTTGTTTTGTTTTTACATTATTATAAAGGAATAACTGAGACTGGATAATTTATAAAGAAAAGAGGTTTAATCAGCTCACAGTTCTGCAGGCTGTACAGCATGGCACCAACATCTGCTTAGTTTCTGGTGAGGTCTCAGGAACTTACAACGATGGCAGAAAGCAAAGTGAGAGCAGGCATGCCACATGGCAAGAGAGTGAGCAAAAGAGATGGGGGAGGAAGTGCCACACACTTTTAAGCAAGCAGATCTCACGTGAACTCATCACCAAGGGGTTGGGACTAAGCCATGCCAAACAGCACCTCCCACCAGGCCCCACCTCCAAACTGGGGATTACACTTTTTTTTTTTTTTTTTTTGAGATGGAGTCTCGCTCTGTGGCTCAGGCTGCAGTGCAGTGGCTTGATCTCGGCTCACCGCAACCTCTGCCTCCCGTGTTCAAGCAATTCTCCTGCCTCAGCCTCCTGAGTAGCTGGGATTACAGGCATGTGACACTACACCTGGCTAATTTTTTTCTTTTTTTTTCTTTTTTTTTTTTTTTAGATGGAGTTTCGCTCTTCTTGCCCAGGCTGGGGTGCAATGGCAAGATCTCGGTTTACCGCAACCTCCGCCTCCCGGGTTCAAGTGATTCTCCTGCCTCAGCCTCCCGAGTAGCTGGGATTACAGGTGTGTGCCACCATGCCTGGCTAATTTTGTGTGTGTGTGTGTGTGTGTGTTTTTTTTTTTTTTTTAGTAGAGATGAGGTTTCTCCATGTTGGCCAGGCTGGTTTCGAACTCCTGACCTCAGGTCATCCACCTGCCTCGGCCTCCCAAAGTGTTGGGATTACAGGCATGAGCCACTGCACCCTGCATTTTTTTTTTTTTTTTTTTTTTTTTTTGTATTTTTAATACAGACAGGGTTTCACCATGTTGGCCAGGATGGTCTTGAACTCCTGACCTCAAGGGGGAACTCCTGCCCCTCAAGGGGGAGACCCACCTCGGCCTCCCAAAGTACTGGGATTATAGGCGTGAGCCACCACGCCCAGCCACTATTCCATTTATGTCAAATTTCTTGGTGGGGCGCGGTGGCTCACGCCTATAATCCCAGCACTTTCGGAGGCCAAGGCAGCGGATCACCTGAGGTCAAGAGTTCAAGGCCAGCCTGGCCAACATGGTGAAACTCTGTCTCTATTAAAAATACAAAAATTAGTCAGGCATGATGGCGGGCACTGTAATCCCAGCTACTCAGGAGGCTGAGGCAGGAGAATCGCTTAAACCCAGGAGGCAGAAGCTGCAGTGAGCTGAGATCATGCCATTGCTCTCCAGCCTGGGTGGCAAGAGCTAAACTCCATCTCAAAAAAAAAAAAAGTCCAGAAAAGGCAAATCCATATAGACAGAAAGTAGATTGGGGTGCCTGGGGCTGGGGTGGGAGTGGGAATTGACTCGAAAATGGTCATTTGTTAGGGGGTTGGAAATGCTCTGAATGTCCTAAACTCGATGGTGGTAGTGGTTGCACAACTTTATACACTTACTAAAAAAAATCACTGAACTATGTACTCACAATGAATGAACTACATATTATATTAATGATGGCTCAGTGAAACAGTTTTTTGTTGTTGTTGTTGTTATTATTGTTTTTTGAGATGGGTTCTCACTCTCTCACCCAGGTGGTAATGCAGTGGCAGTATCTAGGCCCATTGCAACCTCCACTTCCCAGGCTCAATTGAACCTCCCACCTCAGCCTCCCGAGTAACTGGGACCACACGTGTGCGCCACCACACCCGGCTAATTTTTGTATTTTTTGTAGTGACAGGGTTTCACCATGTTGCCCAGGCTTGTCTGGAACTCCTGAGCTCAGGCGATCCACCCACCTAGGCCTCCCAAAGTGCTGGGATTACAAGTGTGAGCCTCTGTGCCCAGCCAAAACAGTTTTGTAAAAAGGAGATTGAGACTCTATGTGGTGGCTTATGCCTATAATCCCCACACTTTGAGAGGCTGAGGTGGGCAGATCACTTGAGATCAGGAGTTTGAGACCAGCCTGGCCAACATGGTGAAACCCCATCTCTACTAAAAAATACAAAAATTAGCTGGGCGTGGTGGCACATGCCTGTAATCTTAGCTACTTGGGAGAATGAGGCAGGAGAATCGCTTGAACCCAGGAGGTGGAGGGTGCAGTGAGCTGAGGCCGTGTCACTGCACTCCAGCCTGGGTGACAAAGAAAGACTCCATCTCAGAAGAAAAAAAAAAGTAAAAAAAGAGATTGATGTGGGAAAAAGAATAAGACGTTAAGTGAAAAAAAACTAGAATGCCAAACAAAATATACCATAATTCCTTTTTATGTAAAAAATAAAAACCTCCATAGGAACATGAGTACATATATCAATAAATGCAGAGAAACCTGTCTTGAAAGCTCTACCCCATACTTTTGGGAAAGGGAGCAGGAATGGGTGGCTGGAAAGGGGGACTTCTACTTTACAGTGTAAGTTAATTCTTTGGGTAATTTTTTTAATTAAAAAAAAAAGTCAAGCCCGAAAAAAGAAAAAGAGGCTGTGTGCCGTGGCTCATGCCTGTAATCCAATACTCTGGAGGCCAAGCTGGACAGATCACTTGAGTCCAGGAGTTCAAGACCAGCTGGGACAACATGGTGAAACCTTGTCTCTTAAAAAAATAATAATAATAAAATCAAGAAAAGAAAAAAAATGCAAAAGATAGCAGTAGAGACTCCATCCCCCAGCACCTTCTTTTGTAATTATTGAGCCCACGGATTTAGGGAATTGGTATTTTTAAGAAGTAAAAACGTGTGGCTGTGTCTAGACTTAGGAAGTACTTAAGGAATGATCTAGTCCAGTATATTTATTCTGTAGGTGAGGAAACTGAGGTCCAGGAGGAACTGGGGCCTGTTCAACGCCAGAGCTCATTGGGCCTGGGCTGAAGTCCAGGTCTTAGATGAAGCTCCCAGCTCTGCCCCCGCACTGCACTCTGCACAAATTGTTTCGTGTCTCCAGGAAAGGGGAGTTTATAAATTTGGCCACATTTTGGAACAACAGAGCCATAAATGGACATGACCGAGGGAGGCTGGGAGGTACCTGACCTTTGAGGCTGGGGGCGGGGATGGGAAGAGAGGACAGGGCGGGCAGGCTCAGCCACAGCCCAGATTCCTGCATCCAGGGGAAAATAATATGGAGAAAGGAGCCAGTCCAGCGGGAGGCCGAAGTGGAGCTGGTGAATGTGGAGGGCCAGGCCAACCAGGTTCAAACACCAGCCTCCGCCCCCTCCCCCACCACCTACAGACTTTGGGCAAGTGCCTTCACCTCTCTGAGCCTCAGTGGTCACCAAACCTAGTGAATAGCAAGGACATCTGGCAAGTGTGTGAAAATGGCAGATGGCCAGGCCCCAACTCCAACTTACGGAGAATCAGACTCTTCTAGGATGGGGCTTGGATGCTCTGATGTAGCTAGAGAACTGGAGTTCGGGAATCAGTGACATTCAGGCACTTCAAACAGGCTTTGCAAATCATTATTATTTTATAATTATTATTATTTTTGAGACGGAGTCTTGCTCTGTTCCCCAGGCTGGAGTGAGGGGCACAATCTCGGCTCACTGCAACCTCCACCTCCCAGGTTCAAGCGATTCTCCTACCTCAGCCTCCCGAGTAGCTGGGACTACAGGGACACACCACCACGCCCAGCCAATTTTTGTATTTTTAGTAGAGACAGGGTTTCACTGTGTTGCCCAGGCTGGTCTTGAACTCCTGAACTCAGGTGATCCACCTGCCTCGACCTCCCAAAGTACTAAGATTACAGGTGTAAGCCACCCTGCGTGGCAGCCGGTTTTTTTTTTTGAAACAGGGTCTCGCTTTGTCACCCAGGCTGGAGTGCAGTGGCTCAATCACACCTCTTTACAGCCTCAACCTCCCAGGCTCAAGTGGTCATCCTGCCTCAGTCTCCCCAGTAGTTAGGACTACAGGCACGCACCACCATGCCTGGCTAATTTTTTTTTTTTTTAATTAGCGACTCCATCTCACTATGTTCTCCAGGCTGATCTTGAACTCCTGAGCTCAAGCGATCCTCCCGCCTCAGCCTCCCAAAATGTTAGGATTACAGGCATGAGTCACCACACCCAGCACCAAAATCATTATTTTGATTAGACTCTGTTCCCTATAGATGGAAATCCAGGCTTCATAGCCTGGCATTCGGGACGTCACAGCAACCTCTTAAACAGAGCCATAAACTTCATACACTACCTGACCATCCCTCATCCCTCAGTTCCTTCAACAAGCACAT
The DNA here is from genome assembly GCF_028858775.2 of Pan troglodytes. Taxonomy (NCBI): domain Eukaryota; kingdom Metazoa; phylum Chordata; class Mammalia; order Primates; family Hominidae; genus Pan; species Pan troglodytes. The sequence continues at coordinate 33,164,611 of NC_086016.1, forward strand.
GGAGAGTGCCCTCTCTGCAGCCCCAGATAAAATCGGGTCTCTGCCCTCCCTGGGGGTCCTAAGTGGGAATAAATTAAATTCCACACCCCGAGGTTCTCTTGTTTTTCCAAACACTTTCTTGCTCACACCTCTGAACCCCACTTTAATGGGGGAAAAACCACCAACAATCTCCTCCCACCTAAAGCTTTCCTGGTTCTCTGCACCCCCTGGCTGAATCCCCATTTACCATGGGGTCTACCCTTCTCATGAATGAATGAGTGAGTGAGTGAATGAACGAATCCCAACTAATTTGCCTCTGATCCCTAGCACTCTGTTTGTGGCCAATAATGTTTGTTGAAATACAATGGAATATGGATTTTCTAAGCCAGTTTTCATCTGAATGCAACAACCACTGAGAAACATTGCCAGTCAACCAACATTTATTGAGTAGCTACTACGTGCCTGGCACGTGGAAACAAAGCAGATCATTCCAGATATAGTAAGAGTTACAAGTGCTATGGGAGGGAGAGAGACTGAGAGGTGCTATTTCATATGGAATGGTCAGGGAAGCCCCTTGGAGGAGGTGGCATTTGAGCTGGAGACTTGAAGACCGAGACAGGCAGCCTGCTGAGCCCTAGAATGGTGACTTGATGTGGGTTTGAGCAGAGCTTTCTGACTTCTGGGTGGTGAATGGAGGTGGGGTGGGGGCAGTGGCCGGAGCCAAGTGACATGATGAACAGTGGTGTGGAGAGGTGGGGCCCAGCCAGATGAAGAAAGACACCACAGGGGGGCTCTGCTGCTAGGGTGGGATCACTGGCCTTCTTCCAAGCTTTAGGCTATTTGATTCTCTGAGCTTTATCTGTGTTTTAAACACACACACAGAAGCAAGTAAAGAAAACAACCCCCCCTCCCCCGGCCCCAGAGCCTCAGAAGTTGGCTAAAGCCCACAGGGTTGTTTGTTTGTTTTGTAAAAAAATATGTTTTCCACTGAATCTTCAGTTTTTTGTTTCAGCAGCTGGCATCCACCCAAGGGAACAAGTTAGCTGGGACAAACAGGGCTTCTGTCCCTCTGTCATTGTCCTCTGGATCACAGCTCGTGGCTGCTAAGAGGGTCATTTCCTGTGGCCGAGAGGCAGGGCTGAGAAGGTGAAGTGTGGGGGCCAGGCCTTCCCACGGATGCAGCTGGGTCAGCTGCATTTCCCCAGAGGACACTGCTCCAGGGGAGGGGGTGGGGCAGGAGAAAGGCAGCCCCTGAGGTCAGGCTTGCAGCTCTGGCCCAGCAGTTCAATATTAAATCAGTTACTTGAGGTTTCACAACACCAAGGAGCAAGGCTCCCAGGCTAGTCCTCAAGAAGAGCCTATTGCACTGATGTTGGAAAGTCATTTGTTTTGTTTGTTTGTTTGTTTGTTTGTTTTGAGACAGAGTCTCCCTCTGTCGCCCAAGCTGGAGTACAGTTGCACGATCTCAGCTCGCTGTGTGATCACTTGAACCCCCTCTGCCTCCCGTTTCATGCGATTCTCATAGCCTTAGCCTCCCAAGTAGCTGGAATTACAGGTTTGCACTACCATGCCCAGCTAAATTTTTGTACTTTTAGTAGAGACAGGGTTTCGCCATGTTGGCCAGGCTGATCCTGAACTCACAATTTAGGTGATCTCCCCATCTCGGCCTCCCAAAGTGCTGGGATTACAGGTGTGAGCCACAGCACCTGACCTGGAAAGTCATTTGTGTAGGATGAGAGGTACCCAGCCCATACACAAGATGGTCAGGGCACATGATTTGAAAACCCATCAAATTCAGGCCACATGACCTGAGAATGAGGTGAGACTGAGCTGTGTCTGGAAGACAGAAAAGCCCTTCCGCCACTATAGACCAGAGCAGGGGGCTCCAGGCATGGGAACCACTGAATTCCATGTCTCTGCAAGCCACATGTATGCCCAAATTCTGTTGAATTTCTAGGCTCAGCCCCTCCTGGTTATAATCTGGTTTCTCAAACTGGCTCTCTGTCCCCAGAAAGAGGAAGAAGGGTGCCAGGGCAGTGTCCAGCCCATATCCATCTAACTCCTCACACACTGATATGGATTGGCTGTGTCCCCGCCCAAATCTCAACTTGAATTGTATCTCCCAGAATTCCCATGTGTTGTGGGAGGGACCCAGGGGGAGGTAATTGAATCACGGGGGCCAGTCTTTCCCATGCTATTCTTGTGATAGTGAATAAGTCTCATGAGATCTGATGGGTTTATCAGGGGTTTGTGCTTTTGCTTCTTCCTCATCCCTCTTGCCGCCACCATGTATGAAGTGCCTTTTGCCTTCCGCCATGATTGTGAGGCCTCCCCAGCCATGTGGAACTGTAAGTCCAGTTAAACCTCTTTTTATTCCCAGTCTTGGTATGTCTTTATCAGCAGCGTGAAAACAGACTAATACACACACCTATGAGTTTTACATCAAGATCATGTGCCTTCCTCTCAGGCCATTCAGCCTTGTTCATAACTTCCAGTCACCATGGCCTGCTTCAGACTCCTCCTTCCTGCTTCAGGGCCTTTGCCCATGACTTCCTCTGCTGGATCTCAAGTCAAAGTGCTCAAGACACCCTAAACTTTTCCTCGCAGAGCTAACTCCCAACTGACAATAGTGATTTGTGTAGTCATTCACATGATGTTTTCTTCCTCCAAAGCACCATTGAAGACATTCCAAAAAGCGAGACAGGCACAGTGGCTCACATTTATAATCCCAACTATTTGGAAGGCCAAGGCAGGAGGATTGCTGGAGCACAGGAGTTCGAGACCAGCCTAAGAAACATAGTGGGACCTTGTCTCTACAAAAAAAATAAAGAATAAAAAATTAGCCAGGTGTGGTGGTGTATACCTGTTGTCCTAGCTACTCAAGAGGCTGAGGCTGGAGGATTGCTTGAACCTGGGATGATCACTTGAGCCCAGGAGGTGAAGGCTGCAGTGAGCCATGATCACACCACTGCACTCCAGCCTGGGTAACAGAGTGGGACCCTGTCTCAAAAAAAATTAAAAAGAGAGAAAAAGCGAAAGGAAGTGAGTGGTTGGTATTTATGGACCAAGTCTGAAAACAGCACATGTCCCTTCTGCTCACATTTCATTGGCTGGAATCAGTCACATGGCTCCCCTAACAGCAAGGGAGGCTGGGAAATGTGGTCTAGTACAGTGTTGAAGAGGAGGATGTGGACCACAGTGGGGTAAGGTGATTCCTCAAAATGAGAAGAAAGGGGTGATGGGGGCCTGGACAGGCAAAAGGCCCACTGTGCACTCCACACGGCCTCCATAACCCCACCCAGGGAGGGGAAGGCATGTCTCCTGGGCCTCCTTCTGCCTTTTCCTGTGGATGGAAAACACATTAGTGGTCAGCCTCTGGAGCAGATACCGCCCATAGGCCCCTGATGATACCTCTACCCATCAAAGGCTTCTTACTGTGAACGTAACTGCTTGACTGTGTTGTTCTGACCTCAGGAGCACACTTGGGCCTGTCCTCTGGCAAGCAGGAAGGCTGAGTTCCAGAAGCATCCCTCAACCAGTGAAGGATGAGAAGTTGGTGGCTAGATACTCCAGCTGCCTTGCTCATTGGTTGGGATGACTGTCTCTGAGCTTTCCCTAGTGGGGTTGAACTCCAGTTGCCTATCGAAGTGTGCTTTCAGTTCATTTATTGAATTTATTGGCTGCTTTCCTTTCCCCATCTCACCTCCCCACTCCCCTGCAGGGGATTCCCTGGGATCACCTCCCAGACAGATTACTTGAACTTAAATACTTGTCTTAAGACCTGCTTCTGGGAGGACCCAAACAAAGGCAGCTCCACAAGGGCAGGGACAAGGGACGGTAATGTGGACTCTTCTCCCCTACCTCCTGTCTTGTGCTTCATGCACATGCAATCGTTCTTTTTTTTTTTTTTTTTTTCGAGACAGGGTCTCGCTCTGTTGTCCAGGCTGGAGTGCAGTGGTGTGATCTCGGCTCACTGAAGCCTCAACTTCCTGGGCTAAAGCAATCCTCCCATCTCAGCCTTTCAAGTACCTGGGACTACAGGCGTGTGCCACCATACCTGGCTAATTTTTTGTATTTTTTGTAAAGACGGGGTCTCACTGTGTTGCCCACACTGGTCTCAAACTCCTGGGCTCAAGCGATCGGCCCACCTTGGCCTTCCAAAATACTGAGGTCACAGGTGAGAGCCACTGTGCCTTGCCAATCATTCTTTTTATTACTGTTTATAAACACACAAAATACATGTCGATGGGTTGGTCATCTTGGCTAGAACTGCTGCAGACTTACCAGGGAGAGGACCTCACGCACTTGGGGAAAAAAAGCCTTGGAGGACTTATCTACTCATCCTGTTTGTTTCCCACACACAGGAAATCCTGGGCAGGCAGAGCTTCCTGACCCAGGGGGAGCTGGTTGCAGCACTGGGTCAAGAATCGCCTCCTCCTGAAAGCAAATGTTTGGGTGGTCCAAGGGAATCCACACTGCCTTCCTCACAGCCTGAAGAAAGGGAAGTTCAAAGTTCTGGATTCTAATCTCCACTCTGCCACTGGTCTCCTGTACTATTCTAGGCTGTGCCTTCCCCACCCTTGGGCCTTAGATTCCCATCTGTGAAGTACAGAGATAACAGAATAAATGTGCTCTAGGGTATCTTAGAATTGCTACATTCTGGCTTTGCACAATGGCTCATGCCTGTAATCCCAGCATTTTGGGAGGCTGGGATTACTATCTCAGACTTTCTGTGGGTCAGGTATTGGGAATGGCTTAATTAGGTAGTTCTGGCTCAGAATCTCTGAGTTGATTTCTGCCCAGGTTTTTTTTGTTTTTTGGGGGTTTTTTTGGTTTTGTTTTGTTTTTTTGAGACAGGGTCCTGCTCTGTCTCCACGATCTCCACTCGGTACAACCTCCACCTCCCAGGTTTAAGCGATTCTCCTGCCTCAGCCTCCGGAGTAGCTGCGACTACAGGTGTGCGCCACCACACCCAGCTAATTTTTGTATTTTTAGTAGAGACGAGGTTTCACCATGTTGGCCAGGCTGGTTTCAAACTCCTGACCTCAGGTGATCCACCCACCTCGGCCTCCCAAAGTGCTGGGATTACAGGCGTGAGCCACTGTGCCTAGCCTGTGCCCAGGTTTTAATTTATAAAGGTGACTAAGTGACAACACAGAGAGGTCAATGCCATTGAAAGAAAAGTTTTACGTGACTTACAGTTCCCTAAAAATCAGAGGTACAGCATGCCAGGCGGGGCCACAGGGAGAAGCACTAGCGTCAGTCAGTCGAGAGGCAGAAAGGAGTAAGGAGAAGGCATAGCCACAGGTTTATTTTGTTTTCCACAGGAAGGCAAGGCAGGGTGTGGTAAACAGTTTAGGACTGCCTAGTTCGAATCATTCCAGAGAGCTTTGGGGAATAGGGGCTGTTCCTAGTTGCCCGGTACCTGGCCCCAGATTGATTTAGGGCAGGGTGTATGAGAATTGGATAAAGGAGGCTGAGGATATGGACTTGAAATTCATTGGTTTGTGTATAAAAGGTGGGCTCACTGACAAGTTATTCACTGTCTCTAGAAATTACCTAGCCCTGAAAGCAGAAGTCTCTTTCCAGCCGGCAAGCCCTCCCTTAAATATGTCAAAAACAACATAAAATATGAGAAAATGTCCAGTTTGACATAGATTTAATATAAACAATGGTGCATTAATACTCACACCCCAAAAGGAGTCCCAGATGGGCTATTTTTATCCCTTAAAACATATACACACACACATGGAAACACACAAACTCCAAGAAAATGAAAAATGGTGGGGGGCAGTGGCTCACACCTCTAATCCCAGCACTCTGGGAGGTTGAGGCAGGAAGATCACTTGAGCCTGGGAGTTCGAGACCACTCTGGACAACATAAGGAGACCCCCATCTCTACAAAAAAATTTTTAGGCCAGGTGCAGTGGCTCACGCCTGTAATCCCAACACTTTGGGAGGCCGAGGCGGGTGGATCACGAGGTCAGGAGATCAAGACCATCCTGGCCAACATGGTGAAACACTGTCTCTACTAAAAATACAAAAATTAGCTGGGTGTGGTGGCACACACCTGTAGTCCCAGCAACTCGGGAGGCTGAGGCACGAGAATTGCTTGAACCTGGGAGGCAGAGGTTGCAGTGAGCCGAAATCACACCACTGGCAACACAGCGAGACTCTGTCTCAAAAAAAAAAAAAAATTATCGGGCATGGTGGCGGGTGCCTGTAATCCCAGCTACTTAGGAGGCTGAGGCAGGAGAATTGCTTGGACCCAGAGGTGGAGATCGTAATGAGCTGAGACCATGCCATTGCGCACAAGCCTGGGTGACAAGAGCGAAAACACGGCCTCAAAAAAAAAAAAAAAGAAAAATGTTTTTAAATTAGCCAGGCATGAGGGTGGGTGCTCACGCCTGTAATCCCAGCACTTTGGGAGGCTGAGGCGGGCAGATCACCTGAGGTTGGGAGTTCGAAACCAGCCTGGCCAACATGGCGAAACCCCATTTCTACTAAAAATACAAAAATTAGCCAGGCCTAATGGTGTATGTCTGTAATTCCAGCTACTTGGGAGGCTGAGGCACAAGAATCACCTGAATCCGGGAGGTGGAGGTTGCAGTGAGCCGAGACTGTGCTACTGCACTCCAAACTGGGTAACAGAGCGAGACTCTGTCTCAAAAAAAAAAAAAAAAAAAAAAAATATTAGCCAGGCATGGAGGTGCATGCCTATAGTTCCAGCTACGCAGGAGGCTGACAGGTGGATCACTTGAGCCCCAGAGTTCCAGGCTGCAGTGAACCATGATCATGCTACTGCACTCCAGGCTGGGCAACAGACCAAGACCCTGTCTCTTTTAAAAAAAAAAAAAAAAAAAAAAAAAGAAGGTGTGCACGGTGGCTCACGCCTGTAATCCCAACACTTTGGGAGGCTGAGGCAGGCAGATCACAAGGTCAGGAGTTCGAGACCAGCCTGACCAACATGGTGAAACCCCATCTCTACTAAAAATACAAAAATTAGCTGGGCATGGTTGAGTGTGCCTGTAATCCCAGCTACTTGGGAGGCTGAGGCAGGAGAATCACCTGAATCCGGGAGGCAGAGGTTGCAGTGAGCCAAGATTGTGTCACTGCACTCCAGCCTAGGCAACAGAGTGAGACTCCATCTCAAAAAAAAACAAAAGAAAAAGAAAAAGAAAGAGAAAGAAGAGAGAAAGAGAGGAAGAAAGAAAGGGAAAGAAGGAAGGAAGGGAGGGAGGGAAAGAAAGAGAAAGAAAGAGGAAAGAAGAAAGAAAGAGAAAGAGAGGAAGAAAGAAAGAAAAAGAGAAAGAAAAAAAGAAAGAAAAAGAAAGAAAATGAAAAATATGATTAATACAGGCATATCTCTGGTTTATGCTGTTGTCAGAATGTTGGCCCACACTGCAGTCATTCAAAGGCTTGACTGGGTCTGGAGCCACTTTTAAGGTTGCTCACTCACATGCCTGGCAAGCTGGGGCTAGCTGTTGATGGGAGGACTTAGGTTCTCCCCATGCAGGCCTCTCCATAGGGCTACTGAGTGTCCTCACAACATGGCAGCAGGCTTCCCCTAGAATGAGTAATTTAAGAGAGCAAGGCAGAAGCAACAATGGTTTTTATGAGCTGCCCTCAGAAATCACTCTTTGAAATGAATCACTAAGTCCAGCCTACTTTCAAGGGGAAGGGATGAGTCTCCACCTTCTGAAAGGAGAGATGTCAAGGAACTTGCAGGCATATCTTAAAACTATCAGATCTGCTAGGCCCAGTGGCTCATGCCTGTAATCCTAGCACTTTGAGAGGCCAAGGCAGGGGGATTACTTGAGGCTAGGAATTTGAGACCAGCCTGGGCAACATAGTGAGATCCCATCTCTACAAATTTTTTAAAAAATTAGCCAGGTGTGGTGATATGCACCTGTTGTCTCAGCTACTGGGGAGGCTGAGATGGGAGGATCTCAGCCACAAGTTCAAGGCTGCCATGAGCTATGATCACATCACGGCACCCCAGCCTGGGCAACAGAGTGAGACCCTGTCTCTAAAAAAAATAATAGTAATAATAACCATCAGATCATTTCTTACTACAAGGGAGTCAGGGAAAACAACGGAGAACAGGATTGTCATGACTAGCCTAGACCAATCACAGTTCGCCAACTGGGACACACTGCCACCACAGACAGAAATCAGGGCTCAGTTATCAAGGAAGTAGAAGGAAGGTTAATGGGGAGGCAGTCAAGAGTATCTGCCACAGCCAGGATGATGCAGGAGGAAGAAAATAGGGTTGCTCGATAAATGTATATCCTGATATTCCGTGGGACATAAACTAAAACGTTGTTTATCTGAACTCAAATTCAACTGGGTGTCCTACATTTATATTGGCTCAATTTAGTGTCCCTAAGTGAGAAACAAGCTTCAGTGGCCATCGCAGGAAGTCAGCAAGGACTGGGACTTCTTTGGAAAGAGAAACAAAAGAAGACCTGGGGTGATCTGCAGGGGAGAGGCAAGTCGCTGGGACAGAAAAAGAGGAGGTGGCCAGGCACAGTTGCTCAGGCCTGTAATCCCAACACTTTGGGAGGCCAAGATGGGCAGATCACTTGAGTCCAGGAGTTCGAGACCAGCCTGGGCAATGTGGCAAAACCCTGTCTGAACTAAAACCACAAAAACTAGCTGAGTGTGATGGCACATGCCTATAGTCCCAGCTACTCTGGAGGCTGAGGTGGGAGCGTCACCTGAGCCTGGGAGGTCAAGGCTGCAGTGGGCTGTGATCACAGCACTGCACTCCAGCCTGAGCAACAGAGCAATACCCTGTCTCACAAAAAGAAAGACAGGAGATTGGGGAGGCTGAGGTCTCTTGTTTTCTTATTCACTGCTGCCACCCCAACACCACATGTGGACGCCACCACCACCACCACAAAAAAAGGTATCCACAGTTTTTTTCTTTTGAGACTGTCTTGCTGTGTCACCCAGGCTGGAGTGCAGTGGTGCCATCTCGGCTCACGGCAACCTCTACCTCCAGAGTTCAAGCAATTCCCCTGCCTCAGCCTCCTGAGTAGCTGGGATTACAGGCGCCCGCCACCACATCCAGCTAATTTTTGTATTTTTAATAGAGATGGGGTTTCACCATGTTGGCCAGGCTGCCAGGCTGGTCTCAAACTCCTGACCTCAAGTGATCCCCCTGCCTCAGCCTCCCAAAGAGCTGGGATTACCCGTGTGAGCCACTGTGCTTGGCCCCACCGCCCCACATTTTTTTTTTTTTTTTTTTTTTTTTTGGAGATGGGGTCTCACTCTGTCTCCCAGGCTGGAGTGCAATAACCAATCACAGCTCACTGCAGCGTCAACCTCGCAAACTCAGGTGATCTTCCTACCTCAGCCTCCTGAGTAGCCGGGACCATGGGCACGCACTACCATGCCCAGCTAATGTTTACAAAATTTTTGTAGAGACGGGGTCTCCCTATGTTGCCCAAGCTGGTATGTTCACTCTTCATCTCAAAACATAGCCAGGAAGCTCTAGCCAGGAGCACTTCTCTTTCCAACACCCTGAAAAACAGCTCATAAAGCTGAAATGGGGGCCGAGGGGCGTGCCGCAAAATACATCCCAGGGGTATGGGAACTGGGAGCCTCACTACGTGACCTCAGGCAAGGCCCTCCCCTCTCTGGGCCTCCTTTTCCTTGGCTGTGTAATGAGGGATTGATCTAAATTGTCTCCAAGGGCCCTTTTACTTGGACCATGTGTCTCCCTCCCAAAAGGAAAAACTAGAGGGAACCAAAAGATGTGGGTGGTTTCCCTTGTTCCATCTCCAAGCCCCAAATTTGGATGAAAATGTCCAGTGTGACATAGATTTAATATAAACACTGGTGCATTAACACTCACAAATACCCCAAAAGGAGTCCCAGATGGGCTATTTTTATCCCTTAAAACACACACACACAGAAACACACAACACTCCAATCCCCATCACCCGCACTTGGTCAGTATCTCCAGTTGGTTTTTACGAGAAGAGAGAGTTCCAGTTAAAGGGAGCTAATTAAACAGCTTTGACTTGGGGCGGGAAAGAGGCTGTAGAAAGCCTCCTCGCTGGGCATGATGTCACCACAATTGTGCGTTTCTCATGACCCAAGAATGTGAATGTGTTTGCACTGCACATCGGAGCCAGAGCCGGTGATGCAAGCACAGCCTGGTAAACAGGCCCCAGACAGGCAGGCCCTGTGAGGAGCCCTGGTGCAGAGGCCTGGCAGGGGCCCAGCTAGTGTTTAACTCCTTCCTGGCAGAACTGGCTGCTGGGCCGCTAAGGTTTGGTCAAGGAGCCTTCTCCACCCGTCCCTGCTTCTCTCTGAGGCACAGTCCCTGTTAGTGGCAAGCCCTCAATCTGGAGACACAGTAGACCTGCATTCCCACCCACCTGCATGTTTTGCTCGCTCGGGAGCCTTGGATAGGTGACTCTCTGGTCCCGAGTCTCAGTTTTCTTATCTGTACAACGGGAAGAGGAATCAGGCCCTCAATCTCATACCTACAGCTCCAAGTTCAGAAAATTCAGACAGCCAGAGGCTTTTCTCCACACTTAGTGAAAACTCATTCAGGAGCAATATCTGACCTGGATTGACTGAGGGTGTGCAATCTGTTCATTTCACTTAGAGTCAATACTCACACTTCTAGCTACAGAAATATTCGTATGTTTCATTGGAGATGGATGGATCCAGACCCCACTGGATTACCTTTTAAAATCTAAAAAAATCCTGAATTCTGAGGCTGAGAGCAGTGGCTCATGCCTGTAATCCCAGCACTTTGGGAGGCCGAGGCGGGAGGATCACTTGAACCCAGGAGTTTGAGGTTGCAGTGAGCCATGACTGTGCCACTGCACTCCAGCCTGAATAACAGACCGAGACCCTGGCTAAAAAAAAAAAAAAAAAAAAAAAAAAGAATTCTGAAACCTATCCAGCCACAAGTGTGTTGATTAGGTCTTATGGGCCTGAGGCACCTGCCTCTAGCCTGTTGGGAAACTTACTGAGCGACTGCCTTCTGCTAGAATGTCAGCCCCCAAGGACAGGGCTTAACTCTGTCCCCGATGTGTCCCCAGCAGCCAGTGCAGTACCTGGCATGTAGCAAGCACCCAAACAATAGTTTTTGAATCTTTAGCTGAAGTTATTCATCCCCCATACATGCCGTGGTGGTGAATATGGGAAACTGAGGCCCAAGCCTCTGAGCTGGTCTGCCCTAGATCTTTTCCCACAGATGATGTTCTGACTTTCCCCCAAAAAAGGTAGCTGTTCACCTTTCTCTGCCAGCAGCTCACAAACAGCTTGATGACCCCCCTCCAACATTCCAGGGCAGCTGGCTGGTTTTGCGGGCACCAATGAGTTTTCTTTGGCCAAAGGTTCAGCCGATTAAAAAAGGGGGCCCCCATGCATTAAAGCTGGGGGTGGGGAACGGGCAGTCACAGAGTAGAGTAGGGGCTGAAGGTGTCATTAAAGCTCGGGTGAGGGGAGTGGAAATAGAATCTGCTAGCTGGCCTGAGACTAAAAGCCAGATCCCTGGATCCTTCCAGAGGACTATGAATGTGCTAGTCAGGCTCTGCCTTAATCCTAAAGCTGGAGAATTATCCAGACCCATGAAGAGCTGCCAGGAAGAAAAAATTCCTCCCCAATGTGGTCTGCCCTACCCCCACCTTCCATGGGGCCCTGAGAAACTCCCTTTTCCTCTCTTGGCTTCAACATAATGGAGTTGGAGAATCCAAGACAGTGGATCAGAGCTCCTGAGATCATGGACTTAGACTCAGGTTCAGGCCCAGACTCTTCCTCTTGCTGGGCAAGGAGCTACCGCAAGTCAATTTCAAGCCTTAGTTATCACATCTGTAAAATGGCACTAAGTTAGAGGGATATTGTCCAGATGAATGTGTCTGTTACATAGTAGCAATAAAAAAGACATTAGCTGGCCAGGCATGGTGGCTCACGCCTGTAATCCTAACAATTTGGGAGGCCAAGGAGGGCGGATCACTTGAGGCCAGGAGTTGGAGACCAGCCTGGCCAACACAGTGAAACCCTGTCTCTACTAAAAATACAAAAATTAGCTGGGCATAGTGGCTTGTGCCTGTAATCCCAGCTACATGGGAGGCTGAGGCAGGAGAATTGCTTGAACCTGGGAAGTGGAGGTTGAAGTGAGCCGAGATCAGGCCATTGCACTCCAGCCTGGGTGACAGAGCGAGATTCTGTCTCAAAAAAAGAGAAACATTAGCTAATATTACCCTCAGCATGGATACTCCTACCAGTCTAATGTTCTGTTTTAGGTACTTAGTACCATCATAGCCTCATTGTTGGAGCACTCACTATGTTCCAGGTACTACGCTAAGTGCTTCACAAGCATTGTTTCATTTCATCCTCCCAACATCTCTCAAATAGGTACTAGCACTGTCCTCACTATTCAGGGGAGAAGTCTGCGGTTCAGAGGGGTGAAGTGATTCCTCTAAGACTGCATAACTTGTAAGTGGCAGAGCTAGGACCTGTCAGACTCTAAGCGCTTCATACCACACCTACAGGAAATATCTAGCAGCCAGTTCCATGCTCAGTTTCTTGAAGCATGAGATTCCAGGCCCCTAATATGGCATGTGACTGTGGGCAGTACAGAGGCCTCAATTCTCCCATCTGAACCATGGGGAAGGTCCCCCCGCCCTGAATCCCCTACAGGGCTGAGAGGAGGGCTCTGGAAACCTTGAAAAGGACTTTGTAGACTCTGAGCTGGGCACCCTCAAAGGCTTGGTTAGGAGGGAGACAAGAGAAAGAATTAATCCACTTCCCGCCAAGGAAGCCAAGAGCTGAAGGAGAAATGGTCCGTGTCCTCCTCCAGGGCCTGCCCCTCAGCATGGTTCCTCCCTTTGTTAGGAGGGTTAAGAACTTGGCCAAGTCTCAGCTCCACTCATCTCTGGCTGTATGTTCTTTGTACTTCCCCTCTCTGAGTGTCGGGCTTCGCAACTGTGAAATGGGGGTGATAATGATAACAGCCTTACCAGGACTGTAGTAAGGACAAGCCTTGGCCCATTGGTTCATTGTCTTAGTCTGCTCCTGTTGTTATAACAAAATACCTCAGACTCAGTAATATATAAACAACAGAAATATGTTGCTCATAGTTCTAGAGGCCGAGAAATCCAAGAACAAGGTGTCAGTAGATTGGGTGTCAATGAGGGCCTGTTCCTCATAGATGACGTCTTCTATGTGTCTTTACATGGTAGAAGGGGTGAACAAACTCCCTCAGGCTTCTTTTATAAGGGCACTAATCCCATTTATAAGGATGGAGCTTCATGAAGTGATCGCCCCCAAAAGTCCCACCTCTTAATACTACCACATTGCAGATTACGTTTCAATATATAAATTGGAGGAGACACATTGAGACACATGGATATTGGTTGAATAATTATCTTTCTTTTTTCTTTTTTTTTTTTTTTTTTGAGACAGAGTCTTACTCTGTTGCCTAGACTGGAGTGCAATGGCACGATCTTGGCTCACTGCAACCTCTACCTCCTGGATTCAAGTGATTCTTCTGTCTCAGCCTCCCAAGTGGCTGGGATTACAGATGCACGCCACCATGCCTGGCTAATTTTTGCATTACTAGTAGAGGCAGGGTTTCACCATGTTGGCCAGGCTGGTCTCGAACTCCTGACCTCAAGTGATCCGCCCACCTCGGCCTCCCAAAGTGCTGGGATTACAGGCGTGAGCCACCATGCCTGCCCTGAATAATTATCTTTTGACACCTGGTCTGCAATTCTTATGGAGTTTCCGGTCTGGAAGAAGAGTCTGTATGTAATGTGTTTGGCACAGGTAGGTGCCCAATGGGTGGGTAGATGGATGGATGGATGGATGGGTGGATGGATGAGATGAGTGACTTACTGCAGGTCTCACAGTTATAAAGTAACTCTTCCTTATAGCTCACACTGGCCACCAAAGACACATTAAGCACTGATTAGAGAGGTACTCCGTGGACCAAATTACTTGAGCAAAGTCTTAGAATTAGGAATTATTGCAGCATGGATGAGAGGCATTCATTTTATGTTCTCTTTTAGTATTTTTCCCAACAAGATCCTGAGAAGGAGGATCTGGATGGAGGTTCTGCCAGAGCCCCCTGGAGCAGAGCCAGGAAATTGAGTAGGGAGTAGCGCCCCACAGCCCATATGAGCAGGCAGGAGCAGGCCAAGCCTGAGGGTCGGGCCTCAGAGGCCTGGCCTGGCCGTATTTAGTTTTCAAGGAACTGGAAGGCTTCTCACCTCCTCTGCTGTCCAGGCACAGAAGCAAGGCCACCCACAGTTGCTGAGTCAGGGAGGCCCCTAGGGCAGGAACAGAGGCCCCACAATGGGGTAACTTGAACACAGTGGTTCAGAGCCTGGTCTCTGTCAAGAAGATATGGTGCTGGGAACAGTGGTGTGTCCCTGTGGTTCGCGCTCCTCGGAAGGCTGAGGCAGGAGGATAAGCCTAGGGATTCTTGAGCCCAAGAGTTCTAGGCTGTAGTGTGCTATATTGATCGAGTGTCTGTGCTAAGTTCAGCTTCAATATGGTGACCTCCTGTAAGCAGGGGTGTCTAAGGAGGGGTGAACAGGCCCAAGATGAAAATGGAGCAGGTCAAAACTGTGCTGATCAGTGGTGGGATTGTGACTGTGAATAGCCACTGCATTCCACCCTAGACAACATAGTGAGACTCTGTCTCTAAAAGTAAATAAATAGGCTGGGCGCAGTGGGCTCACGCCTGTAATCCCAGCACTTTAGGAGGCCAAGGCGGGCAGATCACTTGAGGTCAGGAGTTCAAGACCAGCCTGGCCGATATGGCGAAACCCTGTCTTTACTAAGAATATAAAAATTAGCTGGTCATGATGTCATGTGCCCGTGGTCCCAGCTACTCAGGAGGCTAAGGCAGGAGAATCACTTGAACCTGGAAGGCAGAGGTTGCAGTGCGCTGAGATCACAGCACTGCACTGCAGCCTGGGCAATGAGTGAGACCCTATCTCAAAAAAAAAAAAAATTAATTAAATTAAATTTTAAAATGTAAATAAATAAATAAATAAATAAATAAAAGCTGTGGGTTCAAATCCTGCTCAACAACCAATAGCTGTGTGCCTGGCCTACATATCACCTATCAGAGCCTTTGTTTTCTTTATTTGTAAAAACAACAACAAAAATATCGGTAAAAACAAGCACCATTACTGAGTTCGTTATGTACAAGCCTCTGCTAAGCACCTTACCTGCATTATCTTATTTAATTGTCATCACAATAAACAAGTATTATTATTGTCCTCCTGAAACAAAATACATGAGAACAGTGTCTCTCATCCATGCTGCCGTAATTTCTAACCCAAGCCGTTGCTCATGCAGTCCCATCTACCTGGAGTGTATCTCTTTTTTTTTGAGACGGAGTCTTGCTCTGTCTCCAGCTGGAGTGCAGTGGTGCAATCTTTGCTCACTGCAGCCTCTGCCTCCCGGGTTCCAGAGATTCTCCTGCCTCAGCCTCCCGAGTAGCTGGGATTACAGGCAAGTGCCACCATACCTGGCTAATTTTTGTATTTTTAATAGAGTCGGGGTTTCGCCATGTTGGCCAGGCTGGTCTCAAACTCCTGTCTTCAGATGAGCCACCTACTTCGGCCTCCCAAAGTGCTAGGATTACAGGCATGAGCCACTGCGCCCAGCCTGTAACCAACTCTTATGCAACCTTCAGTGTTCAGTGTAAGGTATCCAAAAAGTTACTTCCTGACTGTGAGACCTGGATTTCCAAATGAGGAAGCTGAGTCACACAGGGTGAGATCACATTCAAGTAAGAGACAGAGCTAGAGACCGGGTGCAGTGGCTCACACCTGTAATCCCAGCACTTTGGGAGGGTGAGGTGGGTGGATCACCTGAGCTCGGGAGTTCGAGACCAGCCTGATCAACATGGAGAAACCCTGTCTCTACTAAAAGTACAAAATTAGCTGGGCATGGTGGCACATGCCTGTAATCCCAGCTACTCGGGAGGCCGAGGCAGGAGAATCGCTTGAACCTGAGAAGTGGATCCCATCTACTCAGGAGGCTGAGGCAGGAGAATCGCTTGAACCCGGGAGGTGGAGGTTGCCGTGAGCCGAGATCACGCCGCTGCACTTTACCCTGGGCAACAAGAGTGAAACTCCATCTCAAAAAAAAAAAAAAAAAAAGACAGAGCTAGGAAGTGCTTACAACTTCCTCACGCTTACCTACATTTCAATTTCTGTTATTGAATCTTTTCCCCCTCAGATATACTCTATCAGCTTCTATTTTTATTTTTATTTTTATTTTTTGTGATGGAGTCTTGCTCTGTCGCTCAGGCTGGAGTGCAGTGGTGTGATCTTGGCTCACTGTAGCCTCCACCTCCCAGGTTCAAGCGATTCTTCTGCCTCAGCCTCCTGAGTAGCTGGAATTACAGGCGGATGCAACCACACCGGGTTAATTTTTGTATTTTTAGTAGAGACGGGGTTTCACCATGTTGGCCGGGCTGGTCTGGAACTCCTGACCTCAAGTGATCCACCCACCTCAGCTTCCCAAAGTGCTGGGATTACAGGCATGAACCACCACACCCGGCCCCTAGCAGCTTCTATAAAACAACACTGGGCACCTGTCCCATCCCCTGCTGCCTCCTTCAGTTCCAAATTGCCACCAAAGCCTTATTCAACCCTTTGCAACAGCCCTGTGCAAAAGGTAGGCTAGATATCATCCCCATGTCACAGACGGGGAAACTGAGGCTCAGAGAAATGAAGCAAGTTGCTTGAGGCCTTGCAACCAGCAAGAGGAGAAACCATAGGTGGACAACAGTGCTGTCTGACTCCCACTCCAGTGCTGTTTCCCCACCACAGCGAGCTGACCCTCGACCCCTCGACCTTCCCAGATGGGAGACTTCACCTCAACTCCCACACCTACACAGGTGATTAGGATTAAAGAGAAAATCAACATGAGATCAATTTGAAAGGAAGGGCCCTGCAGGACTAATAGGGTATTTTGCAAATAAGTAAAAAAATAAAAATAAAAAGTAAGCCTCCTTGAAAAATCGTAAAAGAACTGGGGGAATGAATAAGCTGTGACTGTTCTAAATCAGATCATATTCCTACAAGACACAGGAGACCAGAACAGCTCCCTACAACCATTAGCTCATCTCACTCATTTACAAGGCTCTCTGCTGAGAGCCAAGAGGGGGCCCCACCCAGAGAAATCATTACCTGGCCAGCACTTCACTGGGATTTCATGTCCCAGTAAAGTTTTTTCCTAAACTGGGGTACACAATCGCCAACATCTTGTTATTTGTCAAAGAATATTAAAAGGAAAAATAAATTGCTACTTTCTGCTGTTACCATCATCTCATAAAATTCAATAACAAGGACTAATCCCAGAATTTGGCAATTTTAAAAATTACCTATGTAAGTGACTCACTATGTTGTCCTAGTTTTCTCACTAGCCTTGGGCCAGTGAGAACTGTATCTAAGATGGGCATTTGGCAACCCTCAGATGAGTAGGAGAGAGAAAACATGTATGCAAATAACTCAGAGTAGCTCATTGCAACTTGGGATGAGAGCCACATAAAACTCTTCTAATTACCTTAATTAAAAAAAAAAGTTTTATTGGAAGAGGGTTTTACCAGAAGATTTTTTGGATTCTGAGGGTTATGTAGTGACTAGGGATCAACCAAACAACCACTCTTGGCAAGGACAGAAAACTTCAAGAACACATGGAATCAGCCCATTTGCATGCGCTCTCTCTCTCTCTTCTCTCTCTCTCTCCTCATTCTGTGTCTCTGCTTCTCTCTCTGCCTTAGCTGTCTTCTCACTCTAGTTACAGACAGGGTTCCTCCATGTGGCAGAGAACATGGTGGCTAATGTTACCAGAAAAACTCTGAACTAGGTACGGTGGCACGAGCCTGTAGTCCCAGCTACTTGGGAGGCTGAGGTGGGAGGATCGCTTGAGCCCAGGAGTTTGAGTCCAGTCTGGGCAACATAGCGAGTCCCTACCTCTAATTGGCGGTGGAGTGGGGGGCACTTTAGGCAAATTAAATTTAACAAAGTGTAACTGCAGAAAGAGCAATTCACAAATCCAGAGCCTTGCAGAACCCGGATAGGTTCACAGCAACTCAGAGACTGCCACAGGGTCAGATTACATTTATGGACAGAAAAAGGAAAGTTACATACAGAAAACAGAAGTGGGGTACAGAAACAGCTAGATTGGTTACGGTTGGCATTATTGGTACACTGTTTGAACTGTGGTCGGCCTGCAATTGGCTGAAACTCAGCAGCTGTGACTGGATGAGACCTAGCCACTTGTTACAAGAGTACCTTACGGTCTGTTTACATACCTAATTAGATTACAGTTCACAATGTATGGAGAAACCTTTAGACCCAAATTAATATACAACAGGTAAGGAAGAAGCTTTAGGTTAAACTTAACTCAGTTTCAGTGAGAAAGAAAAAAGAAAGCAACTGCCACAAAAACAGGGAAGGTGTCTGATTGGCCCAGCTGGGTCAGATGTCTATCTCTGGACCAATCAGCTGTGGGGTCTGTAACAACATGGCAGCTCCCATGAGAACGGCATGGTTGGAGTCAGAAGAGGAAGAAGCAGAACTGGGCAGGTGAGCTGGGAAGAGAATACCATAGATACCCACTATGGAGATGATAAATGCCCTAATAGATGTGCACAAAAAATGTCATGGGCATTTAGGGGATGAAGACACAATTTCTAGCTGTGCAGCTGTGGTGATCAGTCAGAGCTTCTTGGAAGAGGTGGCATTCGAGCTGGGCCTTGAAGCCGAGAATCATCTGGAACGTACAGAGATTCTAAATGCCACCTCACATTAGAAAAGAAAGATGATCCCTGGTAATGGAGAAGATAGCATCCGAAAAAATTAAATATGAATGTCTCACTTTGTCAAGATTTCATAGGTTTTTTATTTTTACAGATGGTGTCTCGCTCTCCCTCCCAGACTGGAGTGCAGTGCAATCATAGCTCATTGCAGCCTTAACTCCTGGGCTCAAGCGGCCCTCCAGCCCCAGCCTCCAGAGTAGCTGGGACTACAGGTGCACACCACCACACCTATCTATAGTTTTCAAAATTTAGATATAATTCATATATAAATTATATTTTATAGTTATTTTGGTGTTTAATTTTGAAATAATTTTAGACTTACAGAAATGTTACAAAAATAGTTCAGAGTTATCCTAAACTCTTCATTTCCTACACCTTCACCTAGCTTTCCCTGATAGGAACATTTTACCTCACCTTAGTACAATTATCAGAACCAGGAAATTAACGCTGGTACAGTAACCTACATACCTTATTTGAATTTTAGCTGTTTTCCTTTTGATCTAATCCAAGGTCCAACATTGCATTTAGTTGTAATGTCTTCTTAGTCTTCTCTAATCTATGACAGCTCCTCAGCCTCTCGCTTTTTTTCTCAAATGACCCTGACACGTACTGTTCAGTCATTTTATAGAATATCCCTCAATTTGAATGTCTGATTTTTTTTTGGTGATTAGATTGAGCTTATGCACTTTTGGCAAGAATATCACAGAAGTAACGTTATGCCCTTCTTAGTGCATCAGATCAGGGGCTACTTTCTGTTGATATGACTTATTACTGGGCATGTTAACACTGATCATGTGGTTAAAGAGGTTATCTGCTGGGTTTCTCTTTTATAATTTTATAATAAGTGTCCTTTTGTAATTAGTAATTATCTTGTGGGGAGATAATAAGACCATGCAAAAATGTAAATTTCTTGACATTTACGGTATGTTTGTTTGTTTTTTTGAAATGAAATCTCCTTCTGTCACCCAGGGTGGAGTGCAGTGGCGCCATTTCGGCTCACTGCAACCTCTGCCTCTTGGGTTCAAGCGATTCTCCTGCCTCAGCCTTCCGAGTAGCTGGGATTACAGGTGCCCACCACCACGCCTGGCTAATTTTTGTATTTTTTAGTAGAGACGTGGTTTCACCATGTTGGCCAGGCTGGTCTCAAACTCCTGACCTCAGGTGATTCGCCCACCTCGGCCTCCCAAAGTGTTGGGATTACAGACGTGAGCCACCGCGCCTGGCCTACATTTTTTTTTTTAAAGTGCTGTCAAATGCATGCCATCTACTTTTCTTCAGTAAATGTCAACTCTTTACCCATTATGTGCCAGTCCCTGTGGGGTGTGCCAAGCAGAAAAAGCACTGATCTAAGATGTGTGGTTCAGTTATGTGTAGATCCATGACCTTGCTGGGCTTTAGGATCCTTATCTATAAAATGGATATCATTATATCTTACCAGTAAGAACTGCTGAGGATAAAGGCAGACCGTACTTGTGAACGTGTTCTGTAATACAAACTAGGGTTGTTCATTCTCCTTCTGCAGTGCTCAGCTCTGGCCTCACCTCTCCTGTTTGCATTTCCCTTTTCCTTCCTGCCTGTGTTCAGGCCTGCAGACTTCTGTCTGTCCTCCCTGGTCTAACTCCCTTATCCTATTTGCCAAGCCTTACTGTGATGTCATTTAATAAATTTTGGAGACACAAGGAGCGCCTCATAGAGATGGACAATTTCCTTCAGTAGTCTCCTGCTGTTTTTAGAGTTGCCTCCAGGTGCCTGGGCCTGTGGGTGTTGGGCAGGAGAACCTTCCTCCTATGGCAGAAATAAGTGGGAGAAGTAGGGATTGCCTTCCTCCAATAATAATGCTTTGGCCCTAAAAAGGAAACTCTTGAACCCCATAGAATATTTTATTTATTTATTTATTTTTTTGAGACAGAGTCTCGCTCTGTCGCCCAGGCTGGAGTACAGTTGCACGATCTTGGCTCACGCAACCTCTACCTCCCAGATTCAAGCAATTCTTGTGCCTCAGCCTCCCAAGTAGCTGGGACTACAGTGATGCACCACCACACCTGGCTAATTTTTGTATCTTTAGTAGAGATGGGGTTTCACTGTGTTACCATGCTGGTGTCGAACTCCTGGCTTCAAGTGATCCGCCCTCCTGGGCCTCCCAAAGTGCTGGGATTACAGGCGTGAGCCACCGTGCCCAGCCAAACCCCATAGAATATTGAAGAAGCCCAAATGGATACTTGTGTCTTACTAAGTGGACACACTTTAAAGTTACTTCAAAACATGAAAGGATGACTTACTCCATATCAAACCTCCTAATTAATCCAACAGTAATTTTATTTTATTTTGTTTTATTTTATTTTATTTTTTGAGACAGGGTCTCACTCTGTTGCCCAGGCTGGAGTGCAGTGGCACAATCACAGCTCACTGCAGCCTCAACCTCTTAGGCTCAAGTGATCCTCCCAGCTCAGTTTCCTGAGTAGCTGGGACTACAGGTGTACGCCACCATGCCTGGCTAACTTTTGTATTTTTTTGTAAAGACAGAGTTTTGCCATGTTGCCGAGGCCGCTCTCGAACTCCTAAGCTCAATCAATCCACCCACCTCGTCCTGCCAAAGTGCTGGGAATACAGGTGTGAGCCACCACACCTGGCCTGCAATTTCAATCTAAGGCAGGATTTACTTATTTATTTAGAGACAGAGTCTGTCTCTGTTGCCCAGGCTGGAGTGCAGTGGTGTGATCATGACTCACTGCAAGCTTAAACTCCTGGGCTAAAACAATCTTCCTACTTCAGCCTCTTGAGTAGCTGGGACTACAGGCACACACCACCATGACCAGAAAGGTGTTTTTTTTTTTTTTTTTGACACGGAGTCTTGCTCTGTCGCCAGGCTGGAGTGCAGTGGCATGATCTTGGCTCGCTGCAATCTCTGCCTCCCAGGTTCAAGCAATTCTCCTGCCTCAGCCTCCTGAGTAGCTGGGACTACAGGTGCGTGCCACCACACCCAGCTAACTTTTGTATTTTTAGTAGAGATGGGGTTTCACCATGTTGGTCAGGATGATCTTGATCTCTTGACCTCATGATCCTTCCCCCTTAGGCCTCCCAAAGTGCTGGGATTACAGGCATGAGCCACCATGCCCGGCACACCTGCTTCTTTTTTTTTTTTTTTTTTTTTTTGAGACGAGTCTCGCTCTGTTGCCCAGGCTGGAGTGCAGTGGCACGATCTTGGCTCACTGCAAGCTCTGCCTCCCGGGTTCACGCCATTCTCCTGCCTCAGCCTCCTGAGTAGCTGGGACTACAGGCGCCTGCCACCATGCCCAGTTAATTTTTTTTTTTTGTATTTTTAGTAGAGACAGGGTTTCACCATGTTAGCCGGGATGGTCTCGATCTCCTGACCTTGTGATCCGCCCGCCTCAGCCTCCTGAAGTGCTGGGATTACAGGCGTGAGCCACCGCACCCGGCCCACACCTGCTTCTTAAAGGACCAAGTACTGGCTGGGCTCGGTGGCTCATGCCTATAATCCCAGCACTTTGGGAGGCCAAGGTGGGCAGATCCCTTGAGTCCAAGAGTTCAAGACCAGCCTGGGCATAGCGAAATCTCATCTCTACAAACCATTAAAAAATGTTTTGGCTGGGCACGGTGGCTCACATTTGTAATCCCAGCAGTTTGGGAGGCTGAGGCGGGTGGATCACCTGAAGTCAGGAGTTTGAGACCAACGGGCCAATATGGTGAAACCCCATCTCTACTAAAAATACAAAATTTAGCCGGGCGTGGTGGTGGACACCTGTAATCCCAGCTACTCGGGAGGCTGAGGCAGGAGAATCAGTTGAACCTGGGAGGCGGAGGTTGCAGTGAGCCAAGACCGCGCCATTGCACTCTAGCCTGGGTGACAAGAGTGAAACTCCATCTCAAAAAAAAAATGTTTTAAAGGGACCAACTCCTTTTAGGGGGGCTTCTGATCATTTGAATCTCCAATAACAGAAGAGGTTTTCAAATGTTACCCCGGGGATTCCTCATTGCCCGCTCCCAGTATTTTCCAAGGAAGACCTGAGGCTCCTTTCTGAGCTTTATTCCCTTGTTCTCCTCCCAGCCCCTCAGCTGTCTTTTGTACCAATTAGGTAGTTATTAATTGCTCCCTAATTGCAAATTGGCTGCCTCCTTACTGGCTCCCACCCATGCTGGCTGGCTGACCCAGGGGTCACATGCATCCTTCAGGGAAAGGTGTTTTGTGAATCCAGTGGTTCATTTGTTCCACACATGTGTGTTGAGCCCCTTCGTTGACGCCAGATCCTTTCTAGGTCTTGGGGACCGTGTTGAGCGAGACAAACCCAAGTCCCTGGCTTCTCAGAGCTCACAGTCTAGCAGGAGACAAACAACAAAAAAATTAATCATTTCCGATCGTCAGTGCTGTGATGGGGAGTAATTACAGTACAGAGTAATTTTGGGGAGCTTCAGATACGTGCTCTGGGAAGACCTTTCTAAGGAGGTGATGTGTGAGTTAAGATCTGAATGGTAATCTGGAGCCAGCCAGAGTGAAGATGTGGTTGAAGAGCACAGTCCCGGGGGAGAAGAAAGCAAAGGCAGAGGCCAGGGGAGAGGAAGCAGCATGGCCTCTCTCAGGGGCATTCATTTCATCTATGAAGCCCTAAGCGATTCAGAAGTCAAACATCAGGTTGGGGCTAGTTGTAAGGTTTAGGGCAAAACACCCCTCCTACTCCCTGTTGTTAGAGACCGGAGGCGGGGTTTGCCCCCACCTGGCCCCACTCCAGAAGGAGGGGTTATTATATGTCTGATTGAATCAGCTTCCAGGATCCTTATTGGTCGTTGGTGGTAATTAGGGCGCTCTCGCTTCAAAGTCCCAAATTCAGGCGCCCCGCTGGGGAATAGAGCGACCGCTCCCCACCCCACCCACCCCAAGCTCAGAGGTTGGAGAGAACTGCCTCCCCAAAGGAACCCAGACCCAGGCTTGAGACTTTGCAAAGAGACACAAGATGTGGATTGCCATGTGAAGTTTCCAGATTTTTTAAAATGTTAGAACGATGAATTCGAAAAGCTTTAAAACACTGCACAGGCCAAACAACATGTCTATGGGCAGGACCTGGCCAGCTGGCCTGGGTGTGGTGGGGCTTGGTGAATGCCTAGAGGTAGGGACGAGGGAGAGAAGGAGTCAGGAAGGATGCTAACTGCATCCTGGATTCTGGGACACCCATGCCCTGGCAGAGATGTGCCCTAAGAGGAACGAACTCACGGCCACAGGCACAGATTGAGCACCTACTGTGTGCATGGCTCTGTGCTAGGATGGGGGACACAAAACACTTCATAGGACTGCACCCTCGCTCAGGGCTGGGTGGGCCGACCTCAGGAAACCTGGGTTCCAGCCCTGACTTGCTCTCCTATAATTGCTGTGTGAACTTGGGTTGATTCATCATCTCTCTGGGATTCAGCACACAGCCTTTGTTGACATTAGATTAACTAAATCCAGTAAGGGAAGATTTTGAAGGGCCTCTAGGTGTCTGGATAGGGAATCTGGGCTGGGTCTAATAGGAAGTAGGAACCACCCCAGGTTCTTGAGCAGGGGAGTGACATGTTGAAGAGGAAAGTGAAGCAGGCCACCTGTGCAGAGATACACATCATCCAGGTGTGGGGTAGTGAGGACAGCAACTAAAGCTTATGCAAATCAGATCTGATCACCTCTAGCTCAAAAACCTTCCATGGCTCCCTGCAGCCCTCACATGAAAGTCCTTTCTTCTTACTATGGTCCATGGGCAGGGCCAGCTTCATGTAATGAAGGGTCAGTGTAATGCTCTGCTGTCACTATCTTGAAATACTTAATAATTTTTGAACAAGGAGCTCCTTTTTTTCATTTTGCACCAGGCCCTGCAAATTATGAAGGGACCCACAGGGACCTTTCAGTCTGGCCCCTTTTCCCCTCTCCTCATCCAAACCCCACTTCTCCCTTACCCTTCATACTTCAGTCACATTGGTCTTCCAACAGTTTCTGGAGATTGTTCCTGCCTTGGGACATTTGTGTAGTCTGTTCCCCTTGCCTGGAACACCCCCACCCCCACGTCGAGACCAACTTAGTTTTTTGTTCAACAATTTCTTATCTTCCAGACTTGAGCATAATTATCTCCTGAGAGATAACTCCTCTGACCTCCCAGAACTACCTGTTCAAAACAAAACTTTAAAAATTATTTAAGCCAGCTGGGCACGATGGCTCATGCCTGTAATCCCAGCACTTTGGGAGGCCCAGGTGGGCGGATCACTTGAGGTCAGGGGTTCAAGACCAGCCTGGCCAACATCGTGAAACCCCGTCTCTACTAAAAATACAAAAATTAACCGGGTGTGGTGGCAGGAGCCTGTAATCCCAGCTACTTGGGAGGCTGAGGCAGGAGGATTGCTTGAACCCAGGAAGCAGAGGTTGCAGTGAGCTGAGATCACGCCATTGCACTCCAACCTGGGCGACAGAGTGAAACTCTGTCTCAAAAAAAAAAAAAAAAGAAAAAAAGACGGTTTAAGCCTGAGTGCAGTGGCTCACTCCTGTAATCCCAATACTTTGGGAGGCAAGGCAGGAGTATTGCTGAGGCCAGGAGTTCCAGACCAGTCTGGGCAACACAGCAAGATCCCATCTGTACAAAAAATAAGAAAATTAGCCAGACATGGTGGTGTGTGCCTGTAGTCCCAGCTACTTTGGTGGCTGAGGCAGGAGGATTGCTTGCGCCCAGGAGTTCAAGGCTTCAGTGAGCCATGATTGCGCCACTGCACTCCTATCTGTGCAATAGAGCTAGACCCTGTCTCAAAAAAAAAAAAAAAAAAGCAATAATGGAGGCATTTCAGGCATCTGTCAGCAGCCATAGGTGTTCAGGGGCTTTGTGCTTATGAAGGTTTGTTCAGTAACAAATATTCAGCTGGAGCGGGCATCATGGCTCACACCTGTAATCCTAGCACTTCGGGAGGCTGAGGCAGGAGGATTGCTTGAGCCCAGGAGTTTGAGACCAGCTGGGCAACAAAGTGAGACCTGATCTCTACAAAAAATAAAATACATAAAATTAGCTGGGCATAGTGGCATGCACCGGTTGACGTGGGAGGATCGCTTGAGCCCAGGAGGTCGAGGCTGCAGTGAGCTGCGATCACGCCATTGCACTCCAGCCTGAGAGACAGAGTGAGACCCTGTCTCAAAAAATTAAAAACTTAATTAATTTAAAAAAATTCAACTGGGGAAATAGTTCTAGCTCTCTCTTTCTCTCTCTCTCTTTTTTTTTTTTTTTTGGAGGCAGAGTTTCACTCTGATACCCAATCTGGAGTGCAGTGGCATGATCTCAGCTCACTGCAACCTCCACCTTCCAGGCTCAAGGGATTCTCCCATCTCAGCCTTCCAAGTGGCTGGGACTATAGGTGCTTGCCACCACACCCAGCTCATTTTTGTATTTTTTGTAGAGATGGGGTTTTGCCATGTTGCCCAGGCTGGTCTCGAACTCCTGGACTCAAGCGATCCTCCCACCTCAGCCCCCCAAAGTGCTGGGATTACAGGCATAAGCCACCACACTTAGCCATATTGCCATCTCTTAATGAAGTAAATAAAACCATTTACACCACAAGAGATAGAGGGAAGGGATAGGATTTGTCCAAAACATAATAAATCCCCTTGGCCAAATTCATGGACCCTGGCAGGGTAAGATCAGAGATAGCGTCATTTCTGCCTATGTGGCTGACATTCATTATGTAAGTCCCATGTACCAGGATCCCCATCCCATGCAAGCTCCGTGAATGATCACTCCCAACCTTATAAGGTTGGAAGTATTAGCTCCCCATTTTGTGGATGAGGAAACTGAGGCCTAGAGAAATTAAGTAACTTGCCAAATGTCACACAGTAAAGAATTGACAGAGTTGGGATTTGCACCTAGATCTGTCCAACTCCAGATCTCCCTGAGCCCTTCACTACCGCAAAATGGCTTGCTGTATGATTTGGGGCAAGTTCCTCAACCTTTCTGAGTCTCAGATTCTTTTTTTCTTTTTCTTTTTTTGAGATGGAATTTCCCTCTTGTCACCCAGGCTAGAGGGCAATGCACGATCTCAGTTCACTGCAACATCCGCCTTCCGGGTTCAAACCATTTTCCTGCCTCAGCCTCCCAAGTAGCTGGGATTACAGGTGCCCGCCACCACGCCTGGCTAATTTTTGTATTTTTAGTACAGACAGGGTTTCACCATCTTGGCCAGGCTAGTCTCGAACTCCTGACCTCTGGTGATCTGCCCGCCTCAGCCCCCCAGAGTGCTGGGATTACAGGCATGAGCCACTGTGCCCAGCCTCTTTTTCTTTTTTTTAAGACAAGGTCTTACTCTGTCACCCAGGCTGGAATGCAGTGGGCAATCTCTGCTTACTGCAGCCTCAACCTCCTAGGCTCAAGTGATCCTCCCACTTCAGCCTCCAGTAGCCGGGACTACAGGCGTGCGGCACCAGGACCAGTTAAGCTGAGCCTCAAATTCTTTACCTATAACTTGTCCCTTATTTAAGCTAACACATGGTAGGTGCTGAAGTTGATTCTCTCTCTCTCTTTTTTTTTTTTTTTTTGAGACAGGGTCTTGCTCTGTCACCCAGGCTAGAGTGCAATGGCATGATCTCGGTTCAGTGTAGCCTCAACCTCCTGAGCTCAAGCGATCCTCCTGCCTCAGCTTCCCAGAGTAGTGGGATTACAGGCATGCACCACTGTTGATTCTTTATAGATGTTAATTCTCTGCTTAACACACACGCCCCTCCAACTCCCACCACACATACAGACACAGACACACACACACACACGCACGCACGCATGCACGCATGCACGCCAGCCCCACAACAGGAGGAATGTAACGGAAGCAATGCTTTGTGTTCTGTAACCTGTTTCCTTTTCCTGGACACACAGGAAGGTCATGTTCTCATTTTTCCTGCAGTTAGTAGAGTCACGTGACTATATAAAGGCCAATGAAATTATACGTGACCCCTGCGCAAAGGCAGTTAAGTGTGGATGTGCCTCCTTTGATTTTCTGATTCCCTTTCCACATGCAGAGGATTCAGGAATAGATTCCAGGGAAAGCCTGGGGTGGAGGCAGGATTGGGGGGCAAGGTCACTGCTTGGAAAAGAGCTCCCTAGGAGAGCCCCAACCTATATCAGACTTTGCAGGGGTGAGAAATAAACTCTGATTGGGTTAAACCACTGAGATATTTGGTTTGTTACAGCAGTCAGCATTAATTACACTGAATAAAACTGTGTATCAGTTATCAATTGCCACAACAATGCTACATAACAAACCACCCCAAAACTTAGTGCCTTAAAACAGCAACCGTTGTTTTAGCTCAAGATTTCATGGATTGGCACTTTAGCCTGGGCTCAGCTAAAGATTTTTCTGGTCTCAGTTGGGCTTACTCATGTATCTGTGGTCAGCTATTGGATTAGCTGGTGACTGACTAGGACAGCTTCAGCTAGGATAACTAGTCCCTGTTCCAGTGGTCTCTTAGGCAGGATAGCCCAAGCTTGTTCACATAACAGCTGCGAGAGTTCCAAGAGAATGAGTGGAATCTCTTAAGGCCCAATCTCTTAACACCCAGGCTTCGAACTGGCAATGCCACTTCCGTATATTCTATTGGCCAAAAATAGTCACATGCCTGCCTGGGCATGGTGGCTCACACCTGTGTAATTCCAGCACTTTGGGAGGCTGAGGTGGACGGATTACTTGAAACCAGGAGTTTGAGACCAGCCTGGACAACATGGGGAAACTCCATCTCTATAAAAATTAGTCAGGTGTGGTGGTGAGTGCCTGTAGTCCCAGCTACTCGGGAGGCTGAGGTGAGAGGATCACCTGAGCCCAGACAGGTCAAGGCTGTAGTGTGCCATGATCGCACCACTGCACTCCAGCTTGGGTGACAGAGATCCTATCTTAAAAAATAAAAAAGAGCTCAGCCTCTAGAATCACAGCCCTGGGCTTAAGTCCTGACTCACTTGCTATTGATTTTGGGCAAATGCCTTCCCCTCTCTGAGACTGACATTTCCCTTCTATAAAACAGGTGCTGGGGCTGGGCATGGTGGCTCACACCTGTAATCCCAGCACTTTGGGAGGCCAAGAAGGGCGGATCACCTGAGGTCAGGAGTTCAAGACTAGCCTGGACAACATGGTGAAATCCTGTCTCTACTAAAAATATATAACTTAGCCAGGCGTGGTGGCGCACACCAGTAATCCTAGCTACTCGCTACTCGGGAGGCTGAGGCAAGAGAATCGCTTGAACCCAGGAAGCGGAGGTTGCAGTGAGCTGAGATTGTGCCATTGCACTCCAGCCTGGGCGACAAGAGTGAAACTGTCTCAAAAAAAAAACAAAAACAAAAACAAAAAAAAACAGGTGCTGGAAGAGAGGAGTCCTAACGTTGGGGGCTATTGTGAGAATTGACTGAGGGAATGCACCATGGAAACGTGTGCTGTAAATTACCTATTTTATTACACCCAAGGTGGGCTTAATAGCTGTCAGGGAGTGTTAGTATTATCTCAACCAAACCCCCAATTTACAGAGGAGAAAACAAGAGGCTCAGGCAGGTGATGTGACTTGCCAAGGCTGCATAGCTAGGGAGCAGTGATGTCCCCACCATACTCAAGTTTGTCTGTTTCCAGAAGCTAAGGTCTTAGCCTCTCTACAGTTAGAAAGTCCTAGGTTTGAGTCTCGACTCTGTCCATTATAGCTGTGTGACCTTGGGCAAGTCACTTTTCTCTCTGGGCCTCATTTTTTTTCTTCGTCTAAAGAAATTAGCATCTGTCTCATAATGCCATGGGGAATCAATGGGAAAACACAAAGAAAGTGCTTAGCAGAGTGCCAAGGAGGGACAGTGTGCATGCTCAGCAATTGAAGGCTGCCAAGTTCCTGTTATCATCAGGGGCAGTGTTCCATCCATCAAAAGGGCTAAGAATAGTCTTAGCCCGGCCAGGCGCAGTGGCTCATGCCTGTAATCCCAGCATTTTGGGAGGCCGAGGCAGGTGGATCACCTCAGTTCAGGAGTTCAAGACCAGCCTGGCCAACATGTCAAAACCCCGTCTCTACTGAAAATACAAAAATTAGCCAGGCATGGTGACGGGCCCTTGTAATCCCAGCTACTTGGGAGGCTGAGGCAGGAGAATCACTTGAAGCCGGGAGGCAGGGGTTGCAGTGAGCCGAGATTGCGCCACTGCACTCTAGTCTGGGTGACAGAGCGAGACTCTGTCTTAAAAAAAAAAAAAGGAATAGTCTTAGCCAGTGGGGGTAGGGTGAGGAATAAGTAAGTTACTGTGGGCTAAGCTTTAGCCCAGTGCCCAGCACATATTATAAACTTCATAAGCAGTTGCTATTTTAAAGGGTTTTTGTTTTGTTTTGTTTTTGTTTATGAAACAAGGCCTCGCTCTGTCGCCCAGGCTGGAATGCAGTACTTTTAAAGTTCTGAACCCTGTTGGAGGCCAATATGAGACCATGGGGGACCCCAGGCCCCAACTGGCAGTGGCTCCAGGCACTGCCTCTGTGCCATTTGGCTATTATTAGGCCCGGCGTCCTCATCTCAAATCCAGATGGGGATCGAGAAGGGCGGGTAGGGCAGGGCCTGGCTGGCGGAAGGCTGGGAACACGGCTTGGAGGCTGGGTTTGGGTTTGGGCCCCACCCTGCCTGCCTTCCCTTGCTTGCAGCTGGTCCAGCCGCCACGTCTACACTTGGCTCTGAGGTTGGTGCAGAGCACTCCCTCCCACCGTGGCCGCCTCCTCTGGGAAGATTCAGAGCCCTTCTGCAGCCTCAGCACTTTTCTGCCTGCCCCAGAGAGGCCAGGCCTGCGTGGAAACTCTGAATTGGACACTGCGCGCCTTCAGAACCGGCAAAGGAGCCATCCACCCCGCTGTCTACAGGTCTTCATGCCTCCAGTGAGGCTTACTGGATCTGCTGAGGGGGAAGGGCCTATATACCTGGGTTCAAATCCCTTCGCTACCACCAACATGCAGTGTCAACTTGGACAAATGACTTCCCCTCTCTGAGCCTCAGTTTCTTTGCCCATAAAAGGGACAGAACATTAGCATCTGCTTTATAGGGCTGTGGTGATGGTTACATGAGTGCATGGTATGCCATAGGCACTCAATATGTGTCAGTTATTTCATGCTTAAGTGTGCCAGGCCCTGAGGAGGAAACGAAGTTTTGAGAGGTTGAGAATCTGGGATGCAGAATGGCTCTGCTCCTGATTTGCTACACTACCTGAAGCCTGTCCCTTGTCCTCTCTGGGACTCAGTTACCTATTTGAACCATAAGGTGGATATCTAGGACTCTGTGATGCCAAGATTCAGGTGCTATGTTCAGAAGTAGAGAGAAGGGTTTGCTGGGATCCCACACTGACAGGTTGGTAAAATATTCATTCTCGGACTGGACTCTGGAGCCAAAATACCCTCAGCCCCTGAGCTGCTCCAGATACTCCCTACTCTGCCAGTCCAGAGCTGAACCTGGAAGAATCCAGACCCTTCTTGTTACAGTTTTTTGCCCTAGGAGGGCCTGAAGGAGGCGAGTCAAACCCCCTCATTTTACAGATGGGCAGACTGAGGCCCAGGTCTCCCCAGTGCTCAGGCGTCATCCAAGTGGAGCTTCCAAATGGTGGATGGTAGAATATGGTGATTAAGAACAAATGTTCTGGCCGGGCGCAGTGGCTCACGCCTGTAATCCTAGCACTTTGGAAGGTCAAGGCAGGCGGATTTCTTGAACCCAGGAGTTCGAGACTAGCCCCGGCAACATAGGGAGACCCTTGTCTCTACAAAAAATAAAAAAATTAGCCGGGCATGGTGGCACGTGTCTGTAGTCCCACTGTGAGCCTGGGAGGTCAAGGCTGCAGTGAGCCATGGTTGTGCCACTCCACTCCAGCCTGGGCGACAGAGTGAGACTCTGTCTCAAAAACAAAACAAAACAAAACAAAACAAAAAAAACAACTAAAGAACGAGGATTCTAAGCCTGTCTCCTTATCTGTATAATGGTGGTCCTACCTCACAGGACTCAAGCTGTGAAGGTCATAGTGGTAACAAAATTGCCACACATGTAGTATAAGCATGATCAGGAGCCAGTGTCCAACCCATCAGGTAGCAATTACATAGTGTCCCACCATGAGCCTAGACCCCCACTCCCTGCGCCCAGGCATCAGGGACTCCCAGAAGTCTAAAGAGGTCCAGGCTGGCACATCCAGAACTCTCTCCTTCCTGTTCCAGCCCCTTGCCTCTCCTTTGTCTGTGAGGCTGGGTCTCCTTGAATTCATTGCTGCCCAGTGGGCATCTGAGGCCCCTTCTCCTCCTGCAGGGCCAGAAGTTTGCCTGGCACTGTTGCCCAGAGAACACAGCGGCTGGATGACATCCTGGAGATGATGGCCTTGCCAAACTGGTTTCCCAGCAGGTCCTCAGTCCCACTCCGAGGGCTGCTGGCCATGACCTAGGGCGCATCCAGTTCTGCACATAAGGAGGAAGGTCATACCCCTTGGATCCAGCCAACCCCAACAAGAACCATCCACCTCTAGGGGCTCCATTCTCCAGCCTCACCTGCCTGTCTGTTGCCCAACAAGGTCCTCACAATCCTACTTCCGTTCCTTTGCTAATGCTGTTCCCGTCTCCAGAATGACAGTGCTGTCCTGGGGAGAGAGGCTTAGAGAGCCCAAGGCACAGCTCCTCCATTGTGCATATGAGCAAGTTGAAGCTCCAAGAGGGCCAACCCTTACCTAGGGTGGAGCCAGGGGTAAGACACCCATCACCCTTCTTGCCTCCTGACCCAAGGCCTGGGCTTTCTCTGAAGGACCCTGACTGGGTGGAGGGTTAGCCAGGGTGACTTAGGGATGCAACACAGACAGCTTGGTAAAATAGTCATTCTCAGACTTGGGCTCTGGAGCAAAATATTACCCCTAGCCTCTGAGCTGCTCCAGCCACTTCCCATTCTGCCTTTCCAGGGTTGAACCTGGAAGAACCTAGAGTAGACCCTTTCTGTGACAGCCCCTTGCCCTAGGAAGGCCTGAAGCAGACCAGTCTAATCACCTCATTTTACAGGGGGCAGGCTGAGGCCCAGGCCTCTCTGGTGCCCACAAGATACATTCATCCTGCTCATCTGGCATTCAGAATCCTTGGCAAAGAGAACCACCCACATTTCCTGCTCCGCCCACAGCCTATCCTCCTCCTTTTCCCAGACTATTGGTCTTTGCTCACACTGTTCCTCTGCCACAAATGCCCTTTCATGCCTTTCCCCCTCTTCTATGTGGGATGAATTTTAAAAATTAGCTGGGCGTGGTGGTGTGTGCCTGTAGTCCTAGCCTCTTGGGAGGCTGAGATGGAAGGATTGCTTGAGCCAGGAGTTTGAGGCCATGGTAAGCTGTGATCATGCGACTGCACTCCAGCCTGTGGGACACAGCAAGACCCTGTCTCCAAAAAAAATAAAATAAAATAAAAACAAGTGTGACACACAGTTTATACACCACTTCCCTAAGAAGTCTTCCAGAGCTTCCCCCATCCTAGTGGCAGCAAAGTGGAGGGAAGGGGCTTCAGCATCAGGCAGAATTCCACTTTAGTCTGAATGCCTTTACTAGGCCAAGGTGCCTTCACCTCCCTGAGCTTCAGCTTCCTCTGTCGAATCAGAGTGTACCTATCTTGCACAGTGGTCACCTGGCAGTAGTGGGAGCCCCACGTCTGACATGCAACAGGTGTTCAGCAAATGCTGGGGCCCTCGTCACGGGATGTTTACTCTTTCCTCGGCTGTAGCTGTAAACTTCCCTAGCACTGTACCGGACTGCCCTTTGATCTCTAGATCACCCCCACTCCCTTGCAGAGAGGAAGACAGAGGCAGGCGGGTATGTCTGGAGGTGGACCCAGGCACTAAGGGCTTGAAGGGGCAGGACCCACACATCCCTTCCATAGGGCCAAGGGCTAGTGAGCGCATGTGCCAGACAGTAAATCCAAGCATGGAGGAACTCACCTGTACCATTCCTCCTAGCCTACAGTAGGGCAGGGAGAAAGGAGGGCATTAGCACAAAGCAGGCCATTCATTGGAGCTGGTGACTGCCATTCAGGCAGGCCCTGAAAATCAGAGGTGGCCTAGGTGTGCCCTGCATGAAGGGGAGGTCCCAAGGGACGCGCAAATTTTGAAGTATTCAGAATTGGTCTTAGAGGGCGCCTGACCCTCGTTCTGGATAATAACATGGCATCTCGCCCAGGTAAAGAAAGCCTAGGACCTTGAAATATGTCCTCCGAAGTGAGCTCTGTTTGCCTCTCCTGCTGTGTAGCATTGACAAGTCGCTTTCTTCTGTGCCTTGATTTTCTTTTTTCTTTTTTTGAGACAGAATCTTGCTCTGTCGCTTAGGCTGGAGTGCAGTGGCACAATCTCGGCTCACTGCAACCTCTGCCTCCAGGTTCAAGTGATTCTATTGCCTCAGCCTCCCAAGTAGCTGGGATTACAGGTGCATGCCACTTGCCCGACTAATTTTTGTATTTTTAGTAGAGACGGGGTTTTTGCCATGTTGGCCAGGCTGGTCTCGAACTCCTGACCTTGGGTGATCCACCTGCCTTGGCATCCCAAAGTGCTGGGATTACAAGCATGAGCCACCACACCTGGCCCGTGCCTTGGTTTTCTGATGTGTAAAATGGGACCACTTCTCAGGGGTGTGGGGATGAAATGAAATGACACATGGAAAAGACTCTCAGTGTGGAGACTGGGCCTTTCCTTAGATGGGGGCTGGGGGGTGTCACAGAGGACCTGAACCGGGGCTCTTCTGGGTTAACAGGCTGAAACCACCTCCCCAGAATCCCACATTATAGTGGTTAAAAGCAGGGTCTGGACTCAGAAGGTGCTGGGTATGAATCACAGCTTTACTACTTATCAGCTGTTGTCCTCATCTGTAAAATGGGGCAATAGCCATGGTCTCATATGCTTGTTATGGGCATTATATGCCTGGTACATGGCAAGTACAAAATAAATGATTTGTTATTGTTTTTATTTGACAGGACTCCAGACCCCATCCTCCCAACTCCACCCACTTTAGTCTCCATGGAGACCCAAGGGCGGCTTTAGGGCCTCTGGCACTGAAGATGGAATAGCTTTGCCTTGTGGATCTGACCTCCTGGGTACCCTGGCTGATTCCTTGTTTGGTCTTAGACATGTCAGCTCTCTCTGGGCCTCAATTTCCCCCTTTTGCTGAATGACAGCCTGGACTCCATATTCCCTATTTAGGACTCCAGCGCTCCTAAAGGCAGACTCTCAGGGCTTGGAAGGTAGAAGCATGCTACAAGAAGGCAATGTCTGTTCAAAGGTGTGTGGGCTGGGGGAGGTGTGCTGTGTGATTGATCCTGCTCCACCTGAGATGGTCCCGGCACTCCAACACAGGGTCAAGGTGCTGCCAGTCACTCAGTCTCTGCTCTCAGGTGGCTCAGACCAGGTGTCCCGAAAGCAGCCTAGGGACGGCGGCCAAGCTTAAACACTGACGCGAGAAAGGGGTGGAGTCGAGGGAGGGGACGTGGTCTCAGGAACAAAGAGGAGGGCGGAGAGGGGCTGTCCTGAAGGCTCTGAGACTCCTACGACCCCAGGAAACTTACCTCGGCTCGGGGCGCCCTCCCCGACTTGGCGCAGAGCCTGCGTCCCCCTGCCGATGCCCACCCGACTCGCTAAAGCCACCGAGGCAGACGACCCCAAGACTCCCAATTTCCGACCTCCCTGGCCCGCGAGGGGCGGGGCCTTCTCTCGGGGCGAGGCCGTCAAATTGAATTTTCCCAATGGGGCACGAGAGTGGGAGGTACCCAATCGAGGGTTGGCTGGCGCGTCGGGGCAGGGCGGGGCCAGCCGGGCTGCTGGCGCGGCCGGACAGGCAGCTCTCCGCAGAATCCAGGGGACGGTTGCTGAGCGGGCCTGGGACAGCGGGTCGCTGCACCTCCCGCCTGCGCGTGTCTAATCCGTCTGTCGGGTCCCGAAAGAGCTAAGCCGAGCCTGCGCCGGACGGGTGGGCTGGACTGAGAGGTGGGTGTGCGGACCTCGGGGGGGATCCTGGTGCTGCCCCAACGTGTCCGGGGGTGGAACCCGGATGTCTAGACAGGAGTTCTGGAACGTCCAGACCTAGGAGCCGCCACCCATACGAGAGGTCTAAGCCATGGGATAAAGTTATGAGACTGTTGGGGGAAGACGCCCCCGGATTCCTAAGAGACTCCACGCCCCACAGGGGCGCTAGTCTGTGGCGGCAGAAACCCTGGGGAAGCTGCCACAGAATCCTGAGGCCCCTCACAATGTCCGGCGACCCCAGACTGTGTGACAGGGAGATTGGAGAAGGGCAGCGGCAGGGATCTTCTTATAGTCCCATGGGTGTCCTAGATTAGGCATTAGGGTCAGCTGCCCCATAGAAGAACAGACATGGGGGGAATCAGAATGTCCGCAGAACCTAAGGCTGGTGACCACTGGACAGTCTTGAAGAGGTTTAACCCAGACAGAGTAACTAGGTAAGAGGCAAGGATCCTAACAGGCAGAGATTGGGAGGTTGACACCTCTGAGCCTACCAGGATGGGAGGGGGAACAAGAGGTGACTTGAACAGGCTGGGACCCACACACCCCAACTGTGTGGAGCGGTAACCCTCACCCCCCACCCATGCACTGTATGGGGTGACTTCCCAAGTGACTGTTCTGAAGAGAGGGAAGGGAAGATTGAAAGATGAATCAACAGGAGGTGGGGGGCAGGCCTGGGGCCACACATTAGTCAGTCACCATACATTAACTAAGCATCCACAGTGTGCCAGACCAGGGCCCCTCAAATTCCAGACAGACATTAGTTGGGGCTACAGGAGGAAGGAGAGATCTGCGCTGGGAGGCTGGGCCAGGATTTAGGGGTCCATTTTGATGGGCAGCACTGGGGCAAGATGGGGCTCTTGCCTCTGTCACTGAGAGTGTTCCAGGCCCTTGAGGGCACTTTGGAAGGGAGCTTCGGAAGCCGGAGATGACGAAGATTTTGATTACATCCTTCTCTGCCCTCTAAGTCTTTGGCTTCCTCCTTGCTCAGTGACAAATCCTTGGCCCTCTCCAATCTTCTCAGTTTGCCTGAAATCCAGGGGTTAGGCAGGTCAGCTTCTGAAAGCCCTTCCAGGTGGGGAATTGAATTCTGTATGAATTGGCAGGAGGTGCTGGGTGCCTGGACACCTGGCTTCAGGAGGTCTGGACAGCAGAGCTGGCTCCAAGAATCGGAAGACACAGTGTACCTTCCTATACCTGGGGGAATGACAGTGGTGGTGGCAGCAAGAACTACAGGTTCAGCCCACAGCCAGAAGCTGAGCCTGCGGAGTGGGTGGGGGCTGGGTAGGCCCTGTGGATGGGTGGGTGGGGCAGGAAACTGGAGACTGGAGTGCACCCCCTGGTGGTAAGCACAGCTTGGGTGGGTCTTGCCAGGCCCTGGCTTCTCAATCCAGGTCCCTGCCCTCCCTGTTTTGAGGTTTAGACAGGATGAGAGTCTATCCCAGGCCACACAGCAGACTGGCGGCCAAGCTGGCAGGGCTGGAACCAGAGACCCCCTACCCTGGGTTTGGTGAGTTTTCCAGCAAACCACCCTAGGGCAGAGGGCAGCTTCCAGCCAGGAGCCACATTATAGGATGGGACAGTAATGGACGCTCCTAGGTTAGAGAGGGAAAGTAAGGCACAGAGCCTAAGTGCCTGTGGTTTCTAGAAGCCCCAGCATGCCTGATTCATGTCTGTCCCCTGCAGAATTCTCTGAGCTGGTGACAGGTGCCACAGGCACTGGGGATCTCACCAGAAAGGAACCAACGGAGCTAGGGGCCAGCGAGATGGCGGACGAGGCCTTAGCTGGGCTGGATGAGGGAGCCCTTCGGAAGCTGGTAAGTGGCCCCATCACCCACTATGGGGACAGGAAAGCCAAGCCAGAGAGGCAGGGTCAATCCAGGGTACCTCTCAGCTGACAGGAAGAAGTGATGGGGGAAAGGTCAGGAGGAGGGGGATATGGGAACAGGGGTAGGCCAGTTCCATGTGGCTGATGCAGAGGCCCTTGTGGCATGTGCCTGTCCATGCCTGGTACTGAAGCCTAGTCCCTCCCAACCCTCCACAGCCACCACCTGTTTAAACAGTAACTGCTGTAGACTCACCCGTATGCAGCCACAGGTGTGGGGAGGCTGGATATGCCTCTCCAGAGCAATAGCTCAAGCAATGCCCACCCCTGGAAGCTGGCCCAGTGATAATGGTAGCAGCAATGATTAATAATGCCAAGGCCTGGCAGGGGGCAGGCTGGGTACTGGGTATACCATGTCACAGAATAATCACAGCAGCTCTGAAAGCCTGGGCACTGCGACTCAAGAGAGTTAAAATCACCTGCTCAAGGACACCCATCTAAGAAGGAGCTGTGCCAAAATCCCAACCCCATAGTGGGCCACGGGGGACCAGAGTCCTGGGAAAGTCAAGGCTGGACGAGGCCATAAGAGAGAGACAGGTTTTGTGGGCCCTTGTGGATTCTGTGGCTTCTCATCTCATTTTTCTACTCTTGAGTCTCAGTTCCTCTACCTGTAAAATGAAGGGAGGGAGGGAGATGTGTTTGCACACAAGCTCTAGGTCCTAGAGTTGGCATGGGGACAGAATGAGGCATGGACCCAGATCTCAGGTGGAGGAAAGATGAGCCCACTCCATCCCCTTTCTTGTTCCTCTTCCTGAGAGCCCTGTCTACCTCCATGCACAGAGAGGCCGTAGGGCAACCCAGGGGGCAGGGCTCCTTCCCCAACCCCCAAGGCCAGGCAGCCTGACCTGGAGGAGGGGCCAGAGGAGCTCCATCTCCTCAGTCCCTGACCCTTGTCCATGGGGGTAAATTAAAGATTTACTTTACCTAGAAGACAAGTGACCCACCCCACTCTCATACCTTCCCCCGCAGGCAGAGGCTGGAACCAACCAGCGTAGCCCTGCCACTGGGCAGTGCCCAGCTGCTGCCATGACCTCCCCAAGGCACTCTGCCTGTATGTTCTCGGACCAGTGCATTAGACTCTCTGGGTGTCTGCCTCTCCACTATCACCGCAGGATGTGTGCAGCCTGGAGGGGATGAGGTTGGGTTTCCAAAGGTGCCCGCCAGTCAGTTCGACCTTCCCTCAGGAAGTCCAAGTCCCAGTGGGGGTCGTAGAGGCAGCGCAGTCCAAAAAGAGGGAATGCCAGGCCAGGTTCCCGCACATCCTCATCTCAAGGTGTCCACAGGCAGGCTCAGGGTTCTTCAGCCGCCACCTCCCTCTCTTAAGCGAGCCTCCGGCGGCGCTGGAAAAGAGTTTTGGAGAGAAGCTGGAGCAGTGGTTGAATCTCTGGGAAAGGACAGATGAGAACCTGCCCCGGTCTCGGGATCGGTGCCTCTCGAAGTCTTTCCGACCCCGGGAGCGGCTCCTCCAGCACCCGGCGCCCGCCATTACTGCGCCCCGCGCGCCGGCCCGGCCCCCGCTGGCCTCGTGGCAAGAACGGGGGCGTCCCGAGCCGGGCTCCTCCCCGCGGGGCCGGGCCATATAAGGAAAAGCTAGGCCCGCTCCGCCCGCCCTGCGCCCCAGCGTCTGGCCGATTTGGGGACGCGGGCAGTCGCTTCCGGCCCCGGCTCCCGCACATTCTTGAGGATTGGGCCGGGGATGGGAGGAATGGGGACGCCTGGGGACTTGCACGCCGCGTGCCCCTCCACCACCCGCCGGGACGCCCTCTGCCTCGGTCCCGAGTTCGAGTTCGACCTCCGCCACTCAGCTGGGTGTCCTGGGGACCTTGGTTTCTTCCCTTTAGATCCGGACACTGAAGCAGGCGGTAGCGGGTGTCTT
This sequence comes from Pan troglodytes, assembly GCF_028858775.2. NCBI lineage: Eukaryota > Metazoa > Chordata > Mammalia > Primates > Hominidae > Pan > Pan troglodytes. The sequence goes on from NC_086016.1 coordinate 33,204,168, forward strand.
CCTACCTGGCTACCCCTTCGGCGCCTAGCGCGAGGCAGGGTGGGCGAGGCGAGGGCGGTGCCCTGCGAGGGAGGGCGGTCGCAGAACCTGCGGGCCTTCAGCGCCCCCTGGCGAGGCTTCCCTCCACCGCCGGCGGGACCCCCATGGGCAACTGGGGGAGCTGGGACTGAAAGCCTGGAGATCCCCCTCCGTTGTGCTGTTGGGGAGACTGAGGCCCAGTGAGACCTCAGGGCCTGCCAGGCGTTCCCAACAGCGAGGGCAGAGAGTACACGGAGAGCCGGCTCCCCAGGGGGAGGAAGCACCCTCTTTCCTCCCGGGAGAATTTCACTGGGCAGTTTCGGAAACCGCCCCATCCCCTTCCCCTTCCCCCTCGGTAGACAATGGCGCTTTGTACTTCCTTCCCTCCCTCCCACAGCTCCCTCCTTACACAGCGGTGGGGCCTGGGCGCGTGGAACTAGGGACACACAGAGGAGACACTGTGGTCCAACCTTTGCCTCCAGGCCCAAAGGGAAGGGTCGTGCCAGAGGGTGACCAGTGGAATGAGGTTGTCAGTCTCCAGCCTTGCCCACCCACTTTGGGGGATCAGAGGGAGGCTCCCATTTTCCAGATGGGGACACTGAAGCTCCGGGGGTTGTGCTGTAGAGGTGGCCAAGTTCCTACATCAGGCTTTTGTCAGAGACAAGGACCCCATCTCTGAGCCCAGAGCACTGAGAATGGGGACCTAGGAGACAAAAGGCTAGCCCTTGCCCCTCTGGGCCTCTTTACCCTCTGTACAGAAGGGGCTGGACCCTCTGTCCCCTCCAGCCCCCAGCCTCCAAATGTACCACAGAAGGCTCTAGGCCTGAGACACAGCCAGCACCGGGGGCTGGGGAGTGAGCCTCATTCCCCCCGCCTCTGCTATAAGGCCTCCTTAGGCCTCAGAGCATCTCTAGTCCAGGCTAGAGGGGTCTCCAACACAGTGCCAGGATCCCTGAGGTCCCCACCATGACACACAGACCCCAATAGCAGAGCTATCTTCAGCCTAGGGCAGGCCCTGGAGTCAGAGAGACCTGGTTCAAATCCTGGCTCAGGTCATTTGACCATGAGCAAATCACATCTCCTCCCTGGACTTCAATCTCCTCATCTGTCAAATGGGAATAACAGTAGTATCTAGGGTTTTTGTGGGCTTAGGACAAGTAGGGGGCTCAGCACAGGGTTTGACTCACAGACTCTCCATAAATGTTACTGATGCCTAGGGGTATCCTGCCCTTCCCATTTGCCCCCTCGTCTCTCTCCCTCCTCCTGACTGGCTAGAACCAAGTATGGGGGTGATGTTTATTGCAACTGCAGCTATGTACAGGAGAGGCCAAGTCACTGTTCCCAACCCCACCCACTGGCAAATGAAAAAACCAAGACACAGAGAGTTTAAGGGATATGCTCTTGATCACCCAGCCAGGATTGGACTAGGGCTGGAACCAACTAGGGGCTCTGGCCTGAGTTTCAGGGGGTCTTCTCATAATTCCTCAGGAATGTGGAGCCTGGAGGGCTGTTCCCCCAAGACTCTCCCTGCTCTCTTCAGACTAGGACAAGCTGGCTCATGGCTGAGTTGGGCCAGCCCACACTCCCTGCTGAAAACTATCTCCATCCCATCCCCACCCTTGCCACCTGGCCTTCCCACTAAGCAGAAAGGAATGACGGGGGGCGCTAAAAAGGGAGATGATAGAGGGTTCTTTGGCCCTACCCCTGAATGATTTGGGGGGTGGGGACAGAGGAAATCACCCCGCCTTTACTGGCTCCCGTCTGGTTATCAGACCCACACTGGAGGCTTATCTCTGCCACTATCTTCCAGGGGAACCCTGGGCCAGTCCTCTCTCCCTTGAGCCACGGAGGATCTGTATGTAGCAGGTGGCTCTACATGGTGGAGGTGTGGGGGAGGCAACAGGATTGGCTGACTCACTCCAGAGAAGGTGTTCTTTCCTGAACCTGGTTAGACCAGTCACCCCCAATTTCCCGGGAACTGAGGGGTTGAGAACCGGTAGAAGCAGCTGTCACCCAGGGATGCCCTCTATAAGGCCCTGGGGTGGCCCCTAGTGCCAGCCACCTTATATGTCTGGGGGATTGGTCCTCCCACTCTGCACCCTGGCTTCTTCCATGGTAGCTAGGTCCAGGCCAGTGCAGTGGGGACAATAGCCCTCAGCCAGGCAGGACTCCTGAGCACCTGTCCTCAGTTTCCCCGTCTGTGGATGAAGCAGTCAACCCCCAGCTGGGCTGTGGTGTTTGGTGACTAGACCAGGGAGCCTCCCTTGCTCAGAGGGTGGACTTCAGCTGTCACCTTTCCCTCTAGGGACCCTGTTAGTGACCCACAGGGTGGCCTCCCTCCTCCTCCTACAATAACTCCCTGGCTTTTGGGGATCTGGGCTCTGAGAGGCAGGAATCGAGTTGTAGAAAGGAGTGCCTGGCTTGGCACCTGGCACAAGTGGGCAGTTTCTGGCTGTCCACTCACAGTTGTGTGCTCTGTGAACCACAATGCAAAGTGGGCTACCCAAGATCCCTGAAACAGTGGGCTGGGTCTACCCCCGGGACCCTGCGTGGGCAGGCAGGCACGTGAAGAGCTTGGGACACAGGGAGTGGACACAGGCCACACATTGTGCCCCAGGCAGAGCCGTGGGCAGCTGGTGCCAGCCCTCCGCCCCTGGCAGCCAAAATGACCTGCCTCTTGCACCCACTGCAGCTGGAGGTCACAGCAGATCTGGCAGAGCGGCGGCGCATCCGCTCAGCCATCCGGGAACTGCAGCGGCAGGAGCTGGAGCGCGAGGAGGAGGCCCTGGCATCCAAGCGTTTCCGTGCCGAGCGGCAGGACAACAAGGAGAACTGGCTGCAGTGAGTAGCGGGGGGTGGAACATGCGGGTGAGAAGGTGAGTGTGAGCCCCGGCTCAGCTCATGCGTGCAGGCAGGCGTGAGCACAAGTGTATCTGTGGATTCCATGTGCTAATGGCAGTACGTCCACACACGCTTCTGGAAAAACAGAGATGTTTGTGGGCATGGAGCATGTACTGATTGTGGCGTCGCGGCCGTGCTGATGTAGCCAGCACGTCTGAGTGTGTGGTATTAGTGCCCACGTCCATGGGCATATGTGTATCAGTGTGCAGTTAGAGGGTGTGCACAGCCACATGCCCTTCTGCCAAGGTTCTGGGTACTCTGTTCTGGCTCCTACCCTTAGCCCACATCCTCCACGACCTGGCCATGGCAGTGGTGGTTACAGTCATGATGTCTCTGCAGCTCTCAGCAGCGGGAAGCTGAGCAGCGGGCTGCCCTGGCACGGCTGGCAGGGCAGCTGGAGTCCATGAACGATGTGGAGGAATTGACTGCACTGGTGAGGCCCAGGCTGGGGCAGGGGATGGGGGCAGGGCAGGTGAAGACCTGGACTCCACAGCCCAACACCCGCGACCTGTCTCTCACCCACAGTTGCGAAGCGCTGGTGAGTATGAGGAGCGCAAGCTGATCCGAGCTGCCATCCGCCGTGTACGGGCTCAGGAGATTGAGGGTATGTGGCCTGTCCCAGCCCCACCCCTGCCCTGCTGTCTGCTGTCCACAGCACCTCCCCATCACTCACCTGCCACTTGCTCCTTCCCTTCCAGCTGCCACCTTGGCTGGGAGGTTGTACAGCGGGCGTCCCAACAGTGGCTCAAGAGAGGACAGCAAGGGGCTAGCGGCACACAGGCTGGAACAGTGTGAGGTAAGGAGGGTGGGAGAGTGGCCCAGTGTCCTGTGCCCATGGATACCGGTAGCACAGAATGCCTGCGTGTCTTTGCTAGGCTGGTATTTGACTGTAAGGGGCCCACCCCTGCCATCCAGCCTGTATTTAGCAGTCAGAGGGATCTCCCAGAAATGCAAATCCGGCCCTGGCACCTCCCCTGCTTCAACCCGTCCCAGGGCTGCCCCTCACCCTCCACACAGCCCACATCTTTACCTTGGCTTATGGGGCCTGCATGTCAGACCCCAGCTGGCTCACAGTTCACTCTATTTTCCAGAGTGTGGGTGAGAGGTCAGGCCATGCAGGTTCCCCAAGTGGCTAGCAGAGGCCGCTGGGTCCACGGTCCTGGCAGGACCCCACTCCCACTCCAGATGAACCAGGCTGAGGCCAGGAGTCAGGAACCTCCACTCCAGGGATCTATTAAGGCTCCCGTCCCCAATAGGTCTCCTGCCATACCCACCCACTGACATCAGGACCTGGTCCTCTCTGAACCCCTTTGGCTAGGTAGTGCCAAGAGATTGGGAAGTGAGGATCAGAGACTGCCCTTAGCATGCCAGTGCCAGTGCTTGCGCAGGTGTGCCTACAGGAAGCCATGCCCCACCACTCTGCTTTGCATGCCCTGCCCTGGGCACTTGCCAGCCTGGCCCTCAGTGGTGGGGGTGGCGTTCAAAGCCTAGGGAGCCTTGGTTGCATCCTGTGGGTCCCTTACAGGTGCCAGAGCGAGAGGAACAGGAACAGCAGGCAGAGGTTTCAAAGCCAACCCCCACCCCTGAAGGCATCAACCAGGATGTGACCACAGTGACACTCCTGCTGCGAGCCCCACCTGGGAGCACATCCAGCTCACCTGCCTCACCCAGCAGTTCACCCACCCCTGCCTCTCCTGAGCCTCCATTGGAGCCTGCCGAGGCCCAGTGCCTTACAGCTGAGGTTCCAGGCAGCCCAGAGCCACCCCCCAGCCCACCCAAGACCACCAGCCCTGAGCCTCAGGAGTCTTCAACGCTCCCCAGCACTGAGGGCCAGGTGGTCAACAAGGTGAGTCTGGATGAGGGGCAGGGATGCCAGGCAAGTGAGCAGGTCTGGGAGTCAGGCCTTGCTCAGGCCCTGTTCTTCTCCCTTGCAGCTTCTGTCTGGCCCCAAAGAGACCCCTGCTGCCCAGAGCACCACCAGAGGCCCCTCTGACACCAAGAGAGCAGGTGAGGGTCCCAGCAGGGGTAGTCACAGGCATCTTTCTTCCCCTCCTGCTGCCTCCCTTTCCCTGCCTAGAAAATGGGCTCTTGTGCCTGGCAGCTCCAGCTTCCTCAGGTCCATGCAGTCCCTGATACTGCACCCCACCCCTGAAGTGTCCCCACCCCCAGCTAGGCCAGCCTCCCCCTCCACCCCCATGGCTAGAGGCCTCCCCTGCAGCCTTGAAAGGCAACGGGCCTCAGGCACATTCTTCTCCCCAATAAGGGAGTCCACCCATCTCCCAGCTGGAGCTGTGGGCAGCACTGGCCAGGAGGGCTGTCCCCCCTCCCCATCTGCAGAAAGGATCTGGGCACCCTTCCTCCAGCCTAAGCCTCGCCCGGCCCCCAGGAGTGTCCAAGTCATCCTAGGGTCAGTGTGGGAGGAGAAGGAGGTGCCTGTAGGAGAGATGCAGCCGAGTGGGGATGCCGGAGTGTGGGAGATCCAGGAGGGGATGGAGAGGTGGGGTGGGGGTTGAGTACAGGAAAGGGTGGGAAGCTAGGGAGGTGTAGAGGAGAGGATTATGAAAGGTGGACACCCACTATCCCCTGTCTTTTCTCTTTCCCCACATGGCCATCACCCCCTCCCCAACCTGCCAGACGTGGCTGGACCCCGACCCTGCCAACGCTCCCTGTCGGTGCTCAGCCCCCGCCAACCAGCCCAGAACCGAGGTACTACCTATTCTCACCCTGCCTAGGATCTGTGCAGACCCTGTCCCACCCAGTCGCTGACAGCCCTCCTGTTCCTTCTAGAGTCCACCCCCCTTGCCAGCGGACCTTCCTCATTCCAGCGGGCTGGCTCTGTGCGGGATCGTGTCCACAAGTTCACATCTGATTCTCCTATGGCTGCTAGGCTCCAGGATGGCACACCCCGGGCTGCCCTAAGTCCCCTGACCCCCGCAAGGCTCCTGGGCCCCTCCCTCACCAGCACCACCCCTGCCTCCTCCTCCAGCGGCTCCTCCTCTCGGGGCCCCAGTGATACCTCCTCCCGGTTCAGCAAGGAGCAACAAGGAGTAGCCCAGCCCCTGGCCCAGCTTCGAAGCTGCCCCCAGGAGGAGGGCCCCAGGGGGCGGGGCTTGGCTGCTAGGCCCCTTGAAAACAGAGCAGGGGGGCCTGTGGCACGTTCAGAGGAGCCTGGTGCCCTGCTGCCCGTGGCCGTCGGCACTGCCGAGCCAGGGGGCAGTATGAAGACCACATTCACCATCGAGATCAAGGACGGCCGTGGCCAGGCCTCCACAGGCCGGGTGCTGCTGCCCACAGGCAACCAGAGGGCAGGTAGGCGCCCCCCACTGCCTCCCCAATGGGGATGAGTGCCTGCAACCGCACTTCTGCATGCAGGACAGGTGCTGCGGCCAGGGCTCAGGGTGTCTCCAAAGGGTGTGCTGGGAGCGAGGGCATTATCAACCTTGTCTGGCACTGCCCTCACTCCACCTGATCCTCCTGACAGCCGCCTTTCTCCCCACTCAGAACTGACACTGGGGCTGCGGGCGCCCCCGACCTTACTCAGCACCAGTAGTGGGGGCAAGAGCACCATCACCCGTGTCAACAGCCCTGGGACCCTGGCTCGGCTGGGCAGTGTCACTCATGTCACCAGCTTCAGCCATGCCCCCCCCAGTAGCCGAGGAGGCTGCAGCATCAAGGTGAGCCCCTCCTCACCCCACCAGCCTCACCATCCGTCAGCCTCACATACACTGCTTCAGGGTGTAGGGCTAGCAGGGTTCCTCTGCTCCTCCCCTACTGCACACACAGAGAAACCGAGGCCCAGAGAGGGAAGGTGGCTGCTCACAGACCACAGCCAGTCGGTGGCAGAGCTAAGGCCAGACCCTAGCATATCAGTCCCTAAGTGTGTCGGAAGCTTACTCTGTACTGGCGTTAAGCTTCCTGGATGCTGATCTCTGATCCTTAGTTCGAAATTGGTTGGTTCATTCCTGGTGAACAGATGGGGAAACTGAGGCTCAGAGAGGGTGGTAAGGGCTTGCTCCCCTCTTCCTGTGGCAGCCCCAGTGCCCCTGCGCCCACCCACACTGGACATCAGCCCCGAGGTATAGAGCAGCTCATCTGCTCATCCAAGATCAGCCTGGCCCATTAGGAGATTGGAGATTAGTGATTAGCATCTGCGTCAACCTCCCTGTGGGGGTTGGGCAGAAGCTCTGAGGGGGGACAGACAGGCAGAGGGGCGCCAATCAGGTGAGGCAGCAGCCTAGCAGGTGCCTTGGGAACTGAATACGCAGCACCCTTCCATTATTCATTCCCAAGCCCAGGATCCACTAGCCGGGAGCTCAGCCGGGAAAGGGATCCCCAAGCGGGCCACCCGGCTGCCCAGGTAATGCCCTCTGTGCTAAACCAGGGACTGAATGGGACTTTGGCTGAGGTGAGATGGCTAGAGCCAGCTTTGGGCCTTCTCAGGGGAGACAGGGAGAGAGTGAGGGAAATAAAGCACCCTTCCTTTCCAAAAAAGCAGGATCCAGCTGCCCTCTGACAAGGGATTGTGTGGGGTGGGGTGGGGGGACCCGCTGAGGCCCTTGAGGTGGATGGGAGGTGCCACAGTGAGACCTGGGTCTGATACCACCAACTTGCCTCAGTTTACCCATCTGGAACCAAAGGGGACAGGTGATGTACCCATAATGTGCTTGCTCAAAGTCTGTGGTTGGACGTGAGCACCATGGGCAGGCCAGAGGGCATTTATGTAAGACCAAGACACTTTTTGTAGCAGATCACTCAAAGTCCTGCCTCCCTGTGCCTCCATTTCCCCCATCTGTTCCAGCTGTCTAAAACAGCTGGAGTTAGGGTAAAGGGTAAAGGAGTACAGGCTGTGGAGTCCAGCAGACTGATTCTCACAGCTAATGTACATGGTGGCTAGGCCAGGTCCATTCCCTGTTCCCTGCCTCAGTTTCCCCACCTGTGAGGCATGGGGCCCCGATCTCAGTGATCTTCAGAACCCATGCAGTCTTACTGTGCTGCAGGCCTATGATTTCTGTAGGGCTATAGCTAGGCCTGGCGATCCGCCTGCTTGGGCAGGCCCCCCCTCCCCCACTGCCCCTTCCACGGAGAAGCCCAGAATAGGTTTCTATTTGGGCTGCAGCTCCAGCTGGCTGGTGGCGGGCTGGGAGGCAGGGGCGGGGCAGGCCTGCTGCCCTTGCCTTTGCCCTCGGACCAGCTGCAAAGACTCAGACACTCAGCCAGAGACAGCAGCCCCTGCCAGTGCCCCACCATTACCCCCCATAGAGTCCCCACCAGCACCATGCCGGGGGTACCAGGGCCTGGGCCTGAGCTGGCCGCAGCCCTTGAGGAGCAGTTGGGCCGGGCACTGGAGGAGCTGCGGGCGGTGGCTGAAGCAGGCCGGGTGGCAGTGACCCAGGCAGCCGAGGTAGCTGTAGCCACCGTGGAGCCGGTGGCCCGGGCAGCTGAAGAGCTGCGGGCAGAGAGAGCAGCACTGAGCCGGCGGCTGGATGCACTGAGCAGGCAGGTGGAGGTGCTGAGCCTACGGCTGGGGGTCCCACTTGTGTCCGGCCTTGAGCCTGAGCTGGAGCCCAGCGAGCTGCTCCTGGCTGCCGCCGACCCCGAGGCCCTCTTCCAGGCTGCCGAGGATGCTGGGACCCCCGTGGCCCACCCACCTGCCTTCAGCACCCGCCGCCGCTCCTCCACCGGCACCACCCGCAGCACTAGTCTCGTAAGTCCTTCTGGGTTGGTGGGAGGGGGTAGTTTTGAGCCAGGCTCTGCCTCCTCTTGACTTTAGGTATGTCACCACCTTCTCTGAGCCTCAGTTTATCTATCTTGACAGGGGACTGGGGCACTAGTGCTCTAAGACTAGGGCAAGAGGGTGCCAGGCTCCAGCCCTGAGGCATGCGTGGCAGCTGCCTTGGCAGCCCCTGGCATGACCCAGGCCCCAGCCCCCAGCTCCCCGCCACCCTGCACCCTGGCCAGACCAAGCCTCCCTGAAACAGCTGCCACCTCAGCTCTCCTTACCCTTATAGCAGACGGAGAGGCCCTGCCAGGAGAGGAAGGGCCATAATAGTTGGCTTGGGGCCTTGTCTTCAAGGGGCTAGGGAGATGCCCTGGGAGGACTGCAGGGCTAGAAACTCCTTAGAGGATGGTTTCCAGCAGGGGCGAGGCAGGGGGAGGTGGTACAGAGGAGAGCTTCATAGAGGTCTTGGCTCAGGGCAGCCCCAGTCAGACACCTGGTCAGGAGCCTACAGGCCCCGGGCCAGCCCTCTTGGCAAGGTAGCAGGCAGATGGGGGGCAACATGTGCTGCCTGGGCACTGGCCCAGGAGGACCTAGGCCTCAGGAACTGGCAGCACAGAGCAGAGCCTGCCTGGGAGGGGGCTGGGAACAAAGCAGCAAAATGAACTAAGGTTCAGGAGTTAGGCTGCCTTCAGCTCAGATCTCAGGCTGCATCACACTTAGAGAGAGACTGTGGGCAAGTCAGTTAGCTGCCCTGAGCCTCAGTTTCCCCTTCTGGTTTTTGTTTTTTTTTTTTTCCGGTCTTGTTTTCTTTGCGACAGGGTCTTACTCTCTTGTCCAGGCTGGAGTGCAGCTACGTGATCATAGCTCTCTGCAGCCTCTAACTCCTGGGCTCAAGTAATCCTCCTACCTCAGCTTTCTGAGTAGGTGGGACTACAGGTGCACACCACCATGCCTAGCTAATTTTTTATTTTTGTTTTTGTAGAGATGCGGTCTCGCTATGTTACCCAGGTTGGTCTCAAACTGCTGGCAACAAGTGATCCCTCCCACCTCGGCCTCCCAAACTGTTGACATTACAGGCATGAGCCACTGCGCCCGGCCTTCCCTTCTGTTAAATAGGGACAGTAAAGTCCCTAGTGTTTATACAACACTTACTATGGACTGGAAATCATCATTATTATCACTATCCATTGTATTAATACAATTCTGGGTACGTGGGAAGCCCTACAACAAGACTGTCAGTGCCTCTTCCCTGACTGACGCTGACATGGCCATCTTTGGGCAGGCAGGCTGGCAGGCTAGTGGTTATTTCCAAGGCATGCCAGCAACCCTAGGATCTGCTCCCCTATCCATTGGAGACATGATGAGTTTCACCCATACCCCTGCTTAAAGTCCATGCCCTCTCCCCACCCTGCAGATGGAACCAGAGCCAGCAGAGCCTCTCGCTGCAGCAGTGGAAGCGGCCAATGGGGCTGAGCAGACCCAAGTGAACAAAGCACCAGAAGGGCGGTGCCCTCTGAGCGCTGAGGAGCTGATGACTATTGAGGATGAAGGAGTCTTGGACAAGATGGTATAGCCAGATCCGGTGGGCTGGGGGTTGGCAGAGGCCAGCAGGCACCAGGTAGGCAATGATGGGCTCTATATGCAGCTGGATCAGAGCACGGACTTTGAAGAGCGGAAGCTCATCCGGGCTGCACTTCGTGAGCTCCGACAAAGGAAGAGAGGTAGAGAGCCAGTTGCCCTACCCTAGATCCAGCTGCCCCATTCCCCAGCTGCTCCCCTCATACTCTGGGGTCCATTTGTGGACACCCCAGCTTAATAACTGCCCTACCCAGCTTCTCCTTCTCTAGACCCAGCAGTTCCCTTGGCTATTCCCCGCTGGATCCAGCTGCTCCTTCCCTAGCTCCTTCTCTCCCGCTGGTGACCCCAGTTATTCTCCCCAACCAGCTTCTCTTCTCCTTCCTAGACCCAGATACTCCCTCCCGCAGCTACTCTCTCCTTGGATCCAGTTGCCTCTCAAAGTACTGTCAACGACTCCTTCCCCGAATCCAGATACTCCTTCTCCCTGCTGCTCCTCTCTCCCTGAAGTCCACTGATGGCCATCTTAGCCTCTGCCCCATCCAGCTTCCCTTTTCCTGGACACAACTACTTCCTCCTCCAGATAGTTCTTCCCTGGACACATCTATTCATTCCCTTAGATTCTGGGTTCAATTGCTTCTCCTCTCAAACACTCTCAATTACTCCTTCTCTGAATCTAGCTGCTTCTGCCAGGGCCCACTGATGGCCACCCCAGTCTCTATCTCTACCCACCTACTTCTATTTTAAGCCCAGTTAACCCCCTTCACTAGCTTCTCTCCCAGCTACTCTTCCCCTGGATCAGATTGCTTCTCAGATCCCATCAATTGCTCCCTTCCTGGATCTAAATATTCCTGCCTCCAGCTGCTCTTCTCCTCCAACCAAAGACCTGCTGATGGCCCACCCAGCTACTTCCTCACTCAGCTTCTCCTTCCTTGGACTCAGCTACCCCCTCACTAGATCTAGATACCCCTCCTGACTTAGCTACTCATGCCTATAGAAACCCTTTTTGGATCCATACCCCTTTGAGTTTAGCTATTCCGTATTCTCTAGTTTCTGCCTGAGTCGATCAACCCCTTCCCACACTCCATTCTCTGTCAAGTTATGGCTGTCCCCTCACCCCAGCTGCTCCTAGAGAGGCCCTTGTTACCTGTGTCATTCATGTTTCTAACAAGCCACCCTCCACCCCGTCTTGTGTGCCCCATGCACCTGTGCATCTGTGCTGTGTGGGTGTTGGTGGCCCTTTTGCGCATGCATGGGGCATCCCCTGCCCAGACCAGCGGGACAAGGAGCGGGAACGGCGGCTGCAGGAGGCACGGGGCCGGCCAGGGGAGGGGCGCGGCAACACAGCCACTGAGACCACCACGAGGCACAGCCAGCGGGCAGCTGATGGCTCTGCTGTCAGCACTGTTACCAAGACTGAGCGGCTCGTCCACTCCAGTAAGGGGCCAAATGGGGCCGGCCCAGGGCTCAGGGTGGGAACACATCCTCCCCCAGCCCCCTGTGCCTTTCACATCCTTCTCATCCCCTGCCGCTGCAGATGATGGCACACGGACGGCCCGCACCACCACAGTGGAGTCGAGTTTCGTGAGGCGCTCGGAGAGTAAGGCCACCTGGCGTCGCCCTGTGCCTGCCTACCTGTCCGCCCACCTCCTCCGGCTCTTCCTTGAGCTCTCTCTCCATGTCTTCAACTGTGCCGTCACTTTCTCTTCTCTGCCTGCGGCTATCACCACCCCTCCATACAGCCTCCCATCCCATCTCCTGATGTCCAGCCCAGGCCCTCACCTGGTGCCCCTTCCCCTTTTTTGCAGATGGCAGTGGCAGCACCATGATGCAAACCAAGACCTTCTCCTCTTCCTCCTCATCCAAGAAGATGGGCAGGTGAGCACCAGCACCCAATCCCTGACCATAGAGGAGTCAGTGCCACAGGGGACCTAACTGCAAACCCGTTTTACAGAGGGGTGGGCTGGGCACAGTGGCTCTTGCCTGTAATCCCAGCACTTTGGGAGGCCGAGGCGGGCGGATCACTTGAGGTCAGGAGTTCAAGACCAGCCTGGCCAACATGGTAAAACCTCATCTCTACTAAAAATACAAAAATTAGCCGGGCGTGGTGGCAGGCACCTGTAATCCCAACTACTGGGGAGGCCGAGGCACAAGAATCACTTGAACCTGGGAGGCGGAGGTTGCAGTGAGCCAAGATCACTCCACTGCACTCCAGTCTGGGCAACAGAGCGAGACTCAGTCTCAAAAATAAATAGATAAATAAATAAATAAATAAAACAGAGGGGTAGACTGGGATGCTGGGAGGTAATAGGTCTATAGCCAGGGAGGGGCAAAGTGAGAGTTAAGGATCCTGCTCTCCTTGGGATCTCATTTTATTCTCAACCACACCACAGGAGAGGTGGATGCTCAGGGAGGCCAGTGAGTTGCTTAGGGGCTCACATCTCTGAGTGGCTGCAATAGCATTGAACACTTACAGAGGCCTACCTACCACACTGAGCTGCCTGGTGGCACTGCCACTTCCCAGTATCTGCAAACCATGTCCCAGGTCACACAGCACCTTTATACCTTAGCCCCATGAGAAAGGAGGGTACCCCCATGTAACAGAGGCTGTTGGGGCTGGCAGAAAGCAGGAACAGGATCAGAATCCAGGATGAGAACCAAAGGGGTCCAGGGACTCTGAATCAGAGAGACCTTGTTCAAGTTCTAGTTCCGCCCATCACATCCTCTGAAATCTTAGGCAAGTTACTGCCAGAGGTCTCAGTTTCCTCACCTTTAGTGGAATTGGTAAGGCCCCTCCCTGCTCTTGTGAAGTTTAAAATGGCACACAGGAAAGGATCAACAGAGATGAATTATTATTATTACTATTATTATGCTAGTCATCATTTTTATTATCGGATAGTGCCCAGAAGCTGAACTCCCCTGTAACTTGAGGGTACAATGAGCCTTCTCAGAGAACTACTCGTGGGTGGGGGAGGGGGAGGCGGAAACCTGTTGAAAACCTTGCTGTCATTTGAGCCTCAGTGTACTCCTCTAAAATGCGTGTGATGAGGACGCCTCCCTCCCTGGCAGGCGTTTGTGGCAGTGGAGATACTAGTGTGCTACAACACCCCCCCTCCGCCTCGCGAGTGGTGGTCCAGGCTGGGGAGCAGCCCTCCTCTCCCTGCCTAACATGCGCCTCCCCAACCCCTAGCATCTTCGACCGCGAGGACCAGGCCAGCCCACGGGCCGGCAGCCTGGCGGCGCTCGAGAAACGGCAGGCCGAGAAGAAGAAAGAGCTGATGAAGGCGCAGAGTCTGCCCAAGACCTCAGCCTCCCAGGCGCGCAAGGCCATGATTGAGAAGCTGGAGAAGGAGGGCGCGGCCGGGTGAGCTGCAGAAGTGGGCTGGGCAGTGGGGGGCGGGGCTTGATAGGCAGTGGGAGGCGGGGCTTGATAGGCAGTGGGGGGCGGGGCTTGATAGTTGGCCCGGCAGAGGCGGGAAGACGGCTAGATCTGTGGTGCAAAGGCCCGAAGGTCATGGAAGGCGGGGCCTGGGATCCACTGGGTGGGCCCACCGAGGCATGCCCCTTATAGTCGTGTGACCTGGTCCTGACACCGCCCCTACAGCAGCCCTGGCGGACCCCGCGCAGCCGTGCAGCGATCCACCAGCTTCGGGGTCCCCAACGCCAACAGCATCAAGCAGATGCTGCTGGACTGGTGCCGAGCCAAGACTCGCGGCTACGAGGTGAGCCCCGGGAGGCCAGGGGGCCTGGAGGCCTCCCCAGACCCCAGCTCAACACCTCCTTCTTAGCAGAGCTCCTATTACCCAGTACACTTCCTGCCACTGTGTGGCCTCACAGGGAACATGGAAAGGCTCTTGGGGTGAGGAAACTGAGGCTCAAAGAGGACACAAGGCAAGCCCTAGATTCCAGAATCAGTGATGAAGTAACAGGGCCTCTTGGGTGGTGGGCAGGGTTCAAGGCCGGATCCCACTCTTGGAGTCCCCTCCTTGTTGCTCTGTAGGAGGCCCTGAGTCAATTTCTCTAAATGAGGGAAGGAGTGATGAGGCATGACCATAGCCTTAGCTGGGTGGTGCTGGGCCTCTCAGTAGCTCTGTCCCTTGAAATTGCAAATATGGGAGTTGACAGGCTGACTTGGAGGAGGCTCATGTTCCAACTATCCACTCATTGTGCAAGCTACGGGGCCTCTTTGTGCCCAGTGCCCTAGGTCTGGAATACCAGAATGCTGAGGGGTAGACAGCAGGGGGGAGTTGCCCCCAGCGTCCTGACCAGTCTTCCTACGGCTTATAGCACGTCGACATCCAGAACTTCTCCTCCAGCTGGAGTGATGGGATGGCCTTCTGTGCCCTGGTGCATAACTTCTTCCCTGAGGCCTTCGACTATGGGCAGCTTAGCCCTCAGAACCGACGCCAGAACTTCGAGGTGGCCTTCTCATCTGCGGAGTAAGTGTGGGCCCTGGCCCTGCTAATGTTGCTGCACATCTGGGGCTGGACATCGGGACCAGGCCCAGTTGCCCTGAGAACCCCTGGAGCGGGCCAGCCACATTGTCAGTCAGCGGCTGAGACCCCCTTCCCCAGAGAGTCCCCGTCCTTCTCCATCCCCGCCCACCCGCTGCTGAGCGTGCCAGGTGCCCGCCGGAACGAAGGAGCCGCAGGCCGGCCTACCAGCCCGGGCCAAAGCCCACCAGGTGGCCCTGTCCATATCCCCTCCATCCTCCCTCTGCCCCCTTCTCCCTCTCTCTCCCTTTCTCTGTCCTGCTCTCCTCCCACTATCACCAGAGCTTCCTGCTCCCACGGGATCCCGGCTGGAGATTCCAAAAGGAGGCTCCTGGCCCGGGCACCGTGCCCGCCCAGCCTATATAGTGCTGCCAGAGGCTTATATAGGACCTCAGCAAGCCCTCCACTTTGGAATCGTTGCCCCGTCTGCTCACCTCACCCTCAGCACCCTTCTCCATCTGTCTTCCCTTCTTTCCCCTTCTCTTTCTGGTTTCCCTCAAATTTCTTCCTCCTCCTCCTTCTCCTCTTCCTCCTCCCCCCACCTCCTCTCACGCCTCCCTCACCCCCTCTCCCCGGGGCACAGCCCTCCTCTCCAACCTTGGTGCCAACGCCATCGCCCCCACCCCGCGTTCCCGCTTGCCCCTAGAGTTCTCTGCACCTGTGACTGGTTTGGCCCCCACCCCTGTCTGCATTGCACACCATTAGTGATGGGTAGTGAGCGGCACGTCCACAGTGGGGAGGCGGCATGCGGGGGGCTGGCGGACTGCAGCACTGGAATCGTAATTGAACTCATGTCTCTGTGTGTGTGTGTATGTGTGTGTGTCTCTGTTTCCTCCCCTCTCTCTTCTCTGCCTCTTCCCTCTCTTCCCCACCCGGGGCCCTGGCCTCCTGCCCCCGTCCCCCACCCCTTCCCGGCCCCCTACCCTCCCCAGGACCCATGCGGACTGCCCGCAGCTCCTGGATACAGAGGACATGGTGCGGCTTCGAGAGCCTGACTGGAAGTGCGTGTACACGTACATCCAGGAGTTCTACCGCTGTCTGGTCCAGAAGGGGCTGGTAAAAACCAAAAAGTCCTAACCCCTGCTCGGGGCCCCACGGTGAGAAACGCCGCCTCTCCCACCTGCCCCGTTTCACCAGAATCTGCTCAGCAAGGCCAGAGAGGGTCCAGGGAGGCGGGTGGGGGAAGTAAGGGGGGCATTTAGTCAAGCCAGAGGAGCCAGACATAGCCCTGTCTTCTGGCAGTTCAGGGCCCAGCAGGTGAGACCATTCTAAATGGGCAGTGATGACCCAGGTGAGCAGCACTGTGATGGGGGAAGCCCAGGGGAGATGCCTGACCCAGGCTGCAGGTCTGGGCCCCCCATCTGAAAAAAGTGCAAACTAAGCTGGGATCTGAACAAGTTCAGGCTAAAGGAGGGAGAGGGAGTTCCAGGCAGAGGGATCAGCCTAGGCTTAGCAGGGCAAGAGAGCTGGAGAGCACAGCACATCAGGAAGGGAAGAAACTTGAGTCTGGATATGAGGGAGGAGGGGGCCACAGTTAGAAGTTTGACGTTCTGGCCGAGCACGGTGGCTCATGCCTGTAATCCCAGCACTTTGGGAGGCCAAGGTGGGCAGATCACGAGGTCATGAGTTCAAGACCAGCCTGACCAACATGGTGAAACCCCATCTCTACTAAAAATACAAAAATTAGCCAGGCGTGTGGCGCACACCTGTAATCCTAGCGACTCAGGAGGCTGAGGTAGGAGAATCACTTGAACCCAGGAGGCGAAGGTTGCAATGAGCCGAAATCATGCCACTGCACTCCAGCCTGGGTGACAGAGCGAGACTCCATCTCAAAAAAAAAAAAAAAAAAAAAAAAAAGTTTGACCTTCCTCCTGAGGACAACAGGAGTTATAAAGGGTTTCCAAACAGAGAAGGGATGGATGTAGCATTCTAGGACCTTCCTTGGATGAGGCTTGGATGAGAGATGGGATGGACTAGATGACTGGAATAGCTTAAGAGCTAGAGAGACAGGCTTCCCAATAGATCTGGTTTGGAGAAGGAGAGGGAAGGTCAAGAAGTCTGCCAGGCTCCTGTGTGGGCACTGGGGAGTTGGTGGTGCCATACTCCAAAGTGGGGCGCTCAGGAGCAGGACCAGTTCAACAGGAAGATGTTTCTGGCTGGGGACTCTGGATCCTAAGCCAGCTGTGGCATGTCCTCTCTGGTCACCTCACCTCAGTACCAAAGTAAAGAATTCAGATCCTAAACTAACTACCCCATTACAGACAAGGAGCTCAGAGAGAGACATGGGCTAAGACTGTCCTGGGGGTGGAAGGGAGAGGGAAGATGGTTAGGTCAGAGCTGGGGCCAGAAACTGAGACTCCAAACTCCCCACTTAGTGGCTGTTTTCCTTGCCCCATCAGTGCGTTCCCACCCATTTTGTAGAGAGGATTGAAAATAGAGGCCCAGAAGGAGCAAGGGGATTGGCTGAAGGAATGTGAGTCAGTGACAGGTAGGGGCACACTCAGATGCCCCTCAGGGCCTGGAGCCATTGTGGGGGGCAGTCCACATGTGCACACACACACTCAGAGAAGGAGCACAGATGAGTGGCGGATGGGCTTGGTGCTATCTCCAGATCATATATGGACTTAGGAGCTGCTGCCCAGCAAGCCAGCTTGGAGGGAGAGGGGCCCAGCCCAGCCCTGATCCAGTTGGAAAGTGTGACTCAGCCGTGCTGTTGCTCAAGTTGCCTGGTGTTTGGCCTGTCACTGGGGCAGCCTGAGCCCTGAGCCCTGAGCCCTGAGCCCCAGTGTAAACAATGGCTTTATAAGGTCTCCAGGGAAGGGAGTGGGGCGGGAGGGAGCACCAGGTTGGAGAGGGAGGTCGGGATCCCCGGGACGATAGCCACAGCTGGAAGAAGCTTCAGAGAGAGGCTGCCTTTGCATCATGGTACAGCTCGGGAAACAAGCCCAGTCTGGGATAGGGATGACCCTAGGGGCACGTGGCACATCAGCAGCAGACCCAGAACCCTCTCACTCATCCTAAATTCTTGTAAGGTCTCAAATGAGATAGAGAATAACTGTCCTGTTCTAAAGAGGGGGAAACAGTCATAGAAAAGGGCCTTATCTAGCACCCACAACTGGTTAGGGATACAGTCTGGACTAAAACAGAGGTGTTCGGTGTTCTGCCTCCCAGGTTTCTTCTCTGAAGGAGTCCAGGTGAGCTGGGGGTAGGCCCAGCCCTACCACAGTTCTGAGTTTGTCCATAAGGGCACGAGATGGGAGGTGGTCTTGGGTTCTCAGGTGTCTTGAGAATAAGGAGCAATTGTTGCCATTATGCCTTCCCTGCCATAGGAAACTCATTCAGCAACATTGAATGCTTGCTATGTCCCAGGTATGGCAGATAGGAGAGAGCAAACAGGGATCAAGGCAGAAGAGGTCTTGCTCTGGGGGTTGAGGGACAGGGGAAAAGGAGCCAGAGAGCAGACTCCAGCTTCAGAGCTCTGGGAGCTGTCAGTTGCTTAATAGGCACAACCCACTCACTCCAGAGTGGGGAAAAGGCTTTGCCAACACCCAGAACTGGGGGCCTGGGTCCCATGCGGCCTAGCCTGCACTTACTAAGCCGTGGGGCTTGAAACAAATGGCTCCTCTGCTCTGTGACTCAGTTTCCTTATCTGTGAAGGGCAGCTAGCATTCTGAAGGATGGCCAGAAGGGTGGTCCCCCCGAGCATGGCATAGATGGTCCATTGGTATTGGCTGGGATCCTCATCTGCCTCCTCTGCTCTACCCAAGGCAGGTGATAAGGGTTAGAGAACCCCTCTGCTGCCCACACGTTCCCTGGCCTCCATCTCCAGCAGCAGGGTTATCCCCACCCCCTGTCAAATAATAGGGGTCCCTGGGCCTCTCAACAGGAAGTACCAGATCAGGCAGCTAGCAGACAATCATCAGTGGACCACGGGGCCACTAGAGTGAGACCTATCCATAGATAAAGATTGGCCAGTGATGAAGCCCATCTGGGTACAAAGGCCGAGCTGAGAGGCTTCTACCAACTGGAGTGTGCCAGTGAGGGTGAGCAGAAGGTGGTCTCCAGGGAGAACATGGGCAGGGTTTGGAGCCAGCACCTCCCCAGGGTTGGAGGAAGCAGACCCAGGACCTGCCTGACTGAGATGGGGCTCTCTTCTGCCATCTCCGCCTCCACCTGCCTAGCTCTGCTCCCCCGCCCCGAGAGATGCCTCCAGGCTTGGGTGGATGAAGCCAGGGGCTTCCTGCCTTCCTGGAAGGCTTTTCCCTGTCTGGAGTTTATGAAAGACCAGCAGGCAATGCGGCAATAAAAAAGACCTTGGGGTAGAGGGGCGCCACGAGAGGCGGGTCTGGCGCTGACATCCAACCCCGTGCCCCCTCCCTGCAGGATGCTGGTGGACTGTGTGCCCCTGGTGGAGGTGGACGACATGATGATCATGGGCAAGAAGCCTGACCCCAAGTGTGTCTTCACCTATGTGCAGTCGCTCTACAACCACCTGCGACGCCACGAACTGCGCCTGCGCGGCAAGAATGTCTAGCCTCCCCGCCCGCATGGCCAGCCAGTGGCAAGCTGCCGCCCCCACTCTCCGGGCACCGTCTCCTGCCTGTGCGTCCGCCCACCGCTGCCCTGTCTGTTGCGACACCCTCCCCCCCACATACACACGCAGCGTTTTGATAAATTATTGGTTTTCAACGATCCTGACTCCTCTCTGCGTCTCCTGGGGGTGGGGAGGGGGTTTGAACCGAAGGCAGCTCGGCAAGGTCTCCAACTCCAGCAGGGATCCTCAGAGGTTCTTCTTCCGACCTCCCACCCCACCCGCCCGCAGCAACGAAGGAGTCGAGCCTCAGTTAAGGCAGGAGGGAATTTAGTGGAGCTGGGGAAGGAAGAAAGTGGGGTTGGGAGAACCTCCCCAACCCCATCCCTGCTGGCCCGGGGACGGGCATCGGCTCTCAGCAAGAGAAGTATTCCCGGGATGCTGAGCGCTTCATTCTGTCTCCAGGACTCAGGCAGGTAGGTCCCAGCTCCGCCGCACCCCCGGACCTACAGGTCAGCGTGGTCCGAAGTTTCCTCTGGGGGCTTCGCGGGCGCCCACACGTACTCGGGGGGCACCTGCGCGTCGGGCGCCGCCTTGCGGTAGAAGCCGAGCTCCTGCACTAGCGCATTGATCTCTTCGCGGGTCATTTCACTGAGTGGGATTCGCTGAGGCGGAGGAGGGGCGGGGTCAGCAGGCTGGGCCTCGCCTCTGGCCTCGCCCCCAGCCCACCTCCCACGGCCTCACCTCTAGTTCCTCGTAGCGGCGGCCCAGCAGCACGAGCTCAGGGTCGGCCCCAGGGAGGTGTTTCATCACCAGGTTGTGACTGGAGGTGGTGTTAAGGAGGGGGGTGGTGGGCAGAGGGAGGTGGTGGTTCCCGCAGCCTTACTGATGGGAACAGCATTGCCTCCTTTGCTCAGAGCTTACTCTGTGCCTGGGTGGGGCCAGGGTCTCCGCTTGTACGTGAGAAAATTAGGGTTCAAAGAAGTAAAGGGCCTTCCTCTCCATTCTGTGGCAGTCATCACTACTCAATCTCTCTTGCCCACCCAACATGGAGACCACCTCAGAATCCTCTGGGAGCCACTACCAATCAATTCAACTTGTCAGTTGAAAACCGTCTGCCACCCCTTTCTGAAGTTACGTGGAGATTCTCCCAGGTGCCCATCCCATTTCCCCTCCCCCAGAACAGAAGGATACTAGAATGGAATGTCCTGGGTGACGAAAGCCTTCACCTGGGGAGGAACCAGAGCATCAGAGACCATGACCTCAGTCTCCTCGAGGTACAGACGGGACACTGAAGCCCAGTGAGGTCATAAAGCAAGTCAGGTGCAGGCTAGACTCTCAGCCTAGGCTAGACTCTCAGCCTAGGGATCCTTCCCCCCTCCCCGCCCCAGTCATTGGGACCATGTTGCCCACTCCCCAAGAGGCTCAGGGGGAACAGAGCTAGGGACCTCTTCCTTCAAACTCACCTCCTTTAGGCGGTTCAGCTGTCATCCCCCACAGGTCTGGAGGGGGATAAAATGGGATAGGTCAGGAGTCCTTCACATTTATTCCAGTCACACCCCCAAAGCCATACATCCTTATCCCTGAGTTGGGTCGGGCTGTGAGTTATCCCCGGATCAGCAGTTCCCAAGGTCTGAAGGAAATGCTGGACCCTTGTGGGCAGAAGGGGGAACTGTGTATACAGGTGGGGAGACTCAGGTCTAGAGACACCAGGGGAAAAGAGCAAGGCCAGAGACCCACAGTGTGCCTGCCAGCCTTGGGGCCTGTACATCCTACTGGCTGTTGACTGACTCCCAATGCCCAGGGGAAATGATCGCCCTGCTCCTCTTAAGCAATAGAGACCTGGGCTTGGCCTTTGATCCCTGAAATCTCACAGTGGAGGCAGAGCAGAAGGAAACACCTCAGAATGGCCCTGGGGGCCCCCACTGGAGACACCTACCATCTGGTCCCTACTCTACACAGGCAGACCTCACCCTGCCTGCCACCTGCGGCCCAGCCCCACAGACCATGTGGTTGCTTCCCTGACATGGGAGGATGGGAGGGCTCCTCCCTGCCTTCCCTGAGGAGATGCCACCATCCAGCAGGAGTCTAGACCCCAGGACCACCCACTCCAGCCCTCCTCCATCCTACCCTCAGCCCTTTTCTTAGAGACAGGGTCTCACTATGTCCCCCAAGCTGATCTTGAACTCCTGGGCTCAAGCAATCCTCCTGCCTTGGCCTCCCAAAGTGCTGGGATTACAGGCGTGCACCACCGGCACCCAGCCATTCTACACCCTTTTGTCAGACAGAGCTGACAAAAAGCTCGGAGGCGGGCTGTGATGGTCAAAGTCACATAGCAAGACAGGGACTCCGAACGGGAATTTCCTGGTGGGGGGAGGATGGGAGGCTGCTGCAGAGTAAATGTTGGCAACCAAGTTCCCAACTCGGTTGCCCCTCCGAGTTGGCCCCCTTCCCCGGATCCTGCATATGGGAGGAGGCACCCAGAAAGTCTTCTTTCCCCCCAGGAGAAGGAAAAGAGACTTTCTGGAACCTCCAGCCCTGGAACCGGGTCGGGGGGGAATTCCAGGAAAACATGAAGTGATGGGGAATGGGAAGTTGGGACAGGATTGGGAGTCATAGGCCACGAGAAGAGTTAGGAGACTGCGTCAGTGTGTCTGGGTGTCTGCTGTCGGACCGGGTAGGGGGAGCTGGGGAAGGGTTCGGAGTTCCAGGCCCCAAAGTCGGTGTCTCAGGCTTCCACGGTGGATGCTGGGGCCATCTGGGGCTAGGGAACAGGAGGGATGGTCCCGGCGCCAGGGGGAAAGCAGGGAGACTCGCGGTTCGAGGTGGTCTTGGGGCCGGGACGGACGGTGCTCCAATGGGGCCGCAGGGTTGGGGAACGATAGTGCCGGGGCTGGAGGCCGGCGTACTCACCTCTACCCGGGCGCGGGTTAGGCCGCTCAGACGGTTCCAGTCCGGCCGGTAGGCAGTGGCGGCTGTGGCTGGGGCCACAAGCGCCGCGAGAAGCAGCAGCAGCGCCAGCGGAGGCAACAGGAGGCTCATCGGGACCCGGCCGCAGATGATGCGCAAGCTGGAGGCGAACCTCCGAGTCGCTGCGCCACGTCTGGGCCTCCAGGCTGGCCCCGCCCCCGCCCCCGCCCCCGCCCCCGCCCCCGCCCCCACTCCCACTCCCACTCCCGCTTACAGGCCCAGTCCCGCTGGAGACCACGCCCCCAGCGCTCGGTCTCCGCCCCAGGACTCCCCGCCGTTACCTCCCGCTAGCTCAGGGCGAGGTCCTGGCTCCTCCCTGGCTTTTGGGCCGTCACTTTCCCAGGTCCGAGAGTGTCGACGCTCCTTTTGTCGACCGAGGACGTGGACGCTCCCCCAGGATGCGGCCAGGCAGCGCCACCTCACGCCGGCAGAGGGTGCCGGCGAGACGCTGAGGGACACGGGAGTTTCTGAGCCGAACCTGCGACTTTAAGATAGGGAAACTGACAGGACATCCAAGAAAAAAAAGGAAAGAAAGAAAGAAGAAAAAATAAGGGAAACTGGCTTTCTGAGGACTCCTCGCTTTGGAGCGTGGGAGATGAGGAGTGAGGTTCGGTGGAGGGGGTGCGGCTTCTGGGAGCCACTGAGACCTACCAGCGTGTCTTCTTACCATCCACAGCTACTGCTGAGCAGACTTTCTGACCTGGGGTGAGGAAAGGAATTTGCTATTCAAAGGTGGGAAAATGCAAGGAGGGTTACAGCTGATAGGCCACAACAGGGTCTTAAATCAGCTGGGTTAAATTTATGGAGTCAGGATTTACTTTTTTTTTAATGTGGCTATCCAATTCAATTAAAAATCTTGTCTTTTTCATTGCTACTCTGCAGCGTTACCTCTGTTATATATAAATAGGCAACCACGGCCGGGCGTGGTGGCTCACACCTGTAATCCCAGCACTTTGGGAGGCCGAGGCGGGTAGATCACTTGAGGTCAGAAGTTCGAGGCCAGCCTGGCCAACATGGTGAAACCCCATCGCTACTAAAAATACAAAAATTAGCTGGGCGTGGTGTAGGCGCCTGTAATCCTAGCTACTTGGGAGGCTGAGGCAGGAAAATCACTTCAACCTGGGAGGCAGAGTTTGCAATGAGCCGACATCCTACCACTGCACTCCAGCCTGGGCGACAGAGACTGTCTCAAAAATAAATAAATAGGTAACCATATAAATATATGGGAGTCTACTTCTGAATATCATACCCTATTCTAGTCCTTCAGTGGGTTTGTCTAACTACGCTGTCTTATTAACTATAGCTTTATAGTCAGACTTGACATCTGGTTGTGTGTTGGTCCTCTAGCTTTGTTCTTTCTTTCTTTCTTTTTTTTTTTTTTTGGAGACGGAGTCTCGCTCTGTTGCCCAGGCTGGAGTTCAGTGGCCTGATCTCGGCTCACTGCAACCTCCGCCTCCCGGGTTCAAGCAATTCTCCTGCCTCAGCCTCCCGAGTAGCTGGGACTACAGGCACGCACCACCACGCCCAGCTAATTTTTTTGTATTTTTAGTAGAGATGGGGTTTCACTGTGTTAGCCAGGATGTTCTTGATCTCCTGATCTCATGATCTGCCCGTCTCAGCCTCCCAAAGTGCTGGGATAACAGGTGTGAGCCACTGCGCCTGGCCCGTTTTTTTTTTTTTTTTTTTTGAGACAGAGTCTTGCTCTGTCACCCAGGCTGGAGTGCAGTGGCGCGATCTCAGCTCACTGCAACCTCCACCTCCCAGGTTCAAGCGATTCTTCTGCCTCAGCCTCCCAAGTAGCTGGGATTACAGGTGCCCACCACCACGCCCAGCTAATTTTGTATTTTTAGTAAATATGGGGGTTTCATCATCTTGGCCAGGCTGGTCTCGAACTCCTAACCTCAAGTCATCCACCCGCCTTGGCCTCCCAAAGTCCTGGGATTACAGGTGTGAGCTGCTGGGCTGGCTATTTTTTTTTTTTTTTTTTTGAGACAGAGTCTTGCTCTGTTGCCCAGGCTGGAGTGCAGTGGCTCAATCACAGCCTGAACCTCCCAGGCTCAAGCAATCCTCCCACCTCAGCCTCCTGAGTAGCTGGGACTACAGGCATGCACCACCACGCCCAGCTGATTTTTTTTTTTTTTTTGAGATGGAGTTTCACTCTCATTGTCCAGGCTGGACACTCTCATGTCCAGTGGCATGATCCGGACTCACTGCAACCTCTGCCTCCCAGGTTCAAGCGATTCTCTTGCCTCAGCCTCCCAAGTAGCTGGGATTACAGGCGTCGGCCACCACACCCGGCTAATTTTTTGTCTTTTTAGTAGAGACGAGGTTTCACCATGTTGACCAAGCTGGTCGCAAACTCCTGGGCTCAAGTGATCCTCCTGCCTTGGCCTCCCAAAGTACTGGGATTACAGGCATGAGCGACCATGCCTGGCCTGTGGCCTACATTTTCCTGTGGTGAGGGCCATGTGTGAGCCCACAGCCTCAGTAAGCCATCGCAGTCTAGCTTTGTTCTTCTTGAAGGTTGTCTTGACTATACTTGGCCTTTCACACTTCCAGGTACAATTTAGGGCCAGCTCGTCAACCTCCACAGAAAAACCTTCCAAATTTCTATCAGGATTTCAGATTCCCATTGGGGAAATCAATGTGGGGAGACTCTACAGCTTTACATTATTGTGTCTTTTCTTCCACGAACATAGTGAGTCCCTCCATTTCTATAGGTCTTCTTTAATTTCCTTCAGTAATATTTTGTGGTTCTTAGAATAAATATCTTGCATATCTTTCATTAGATTTACTCCTAGGTATTTAATTTTTTATAGCATTACAAACTCTATTGTTTTTACATATTCATTTTCAAGTTGCTTGGCAGTAGCATATAGGAAGACAATTGATTTTTGTATATTAACCTTGCAGCCAGTGACCTTACTGAATTTTCTTACTCTAAGAGTTTAACTGGATATTTTTTTTTATTTTCTACATATGCATATTATATCATCTGGAAATAAAAGTGGTTTTCTTCCTTTCTGGTCCTTATACCTTGGTTTTGTTTCGTTGCACTGTCTTAATTTTACGGTCTGGGGCCTCTGGTACAATGTTGACTGGAACTGATAATTGTCTTTTTCCAGATATCATCTTTAAACGATCATGTTTGCTGTAGGTTTGTTACTGGTGCCTTTTGTAAAAGAAAGTTTTCTATTTCTATTTTTCTTGGAGCTTTTATCATGAATGGATGTTGAACTTTGTCAAATGTTTTCCTGCATCTATTGAGATGATCATGTGGTTTTTCTCCTTTATTTTATTAAATGTGGTAAAATATGTGAACTGATTTTCATATGTTAAACCTTGCATTCCTGTAATAAACCAATTTGGTTGTAGAAAAAAAGAGATAGGAAAACCGAACCCTAGGGAATCCCTGTTTGCGCTGTTTGTTTATTCAGTAGATTACGGGGTCTTGCTGCTGACCAGGCTGGTCTCAAACTCCTGGTCTCAAGTGATCCTCCTGCCTCAGCCTCCCAAAGTGCTAGAATTACAGGTGTGAGCCACTGCACCTGGCCTTTTTATTTCTTTGGACAAAAATTCCAATCAAGGTTTTTACTTCCCAGAGCACACATTGTGGTGATGCAATATTGTGTACCCTGTGGGGGTTGGCAGGATAAAGGGGTTAACACATATAAAGCTCATTAGAACAGTACCTAATACAGGACGGGCATGGTGGCTCATGCCTGTAATCCCAGCACTTTGGGAGGCCAAGGTGGGTGGATCACCTGAGGTCAAGAGTTCGAGACCAGCCTGACCAACATGGTGAAACCCCCCCTCTACTAAAAATACAAAATTTAGCCGGGCATGTTTCTCATGTCTGTAATCCCAGCTACTCGGGAGGCTGAAGCAGAAGAATTGCTTGAACCCGGAGGCGGAGGTTGCAGTGAACCGAGATGGCGCCACTGCACTCCAGCCTGGGGAACAAGAGCAAAATTCTGTCTCAAAAAAAAAAAAAAAAATTTAGCTGGGCACATAGTGGCGGGCACCTGTAGTCCCAGTTACTCCAGAGGCTGAGGCAGGAGAATCGCTTCAACCCGGGAGGTGGAGGTTGCAGTGAGCCGAGATCGCACCACTGCACTCCGGCCTGGGCGACACAGTGAGACTGTCTCAAAAAAAAAAAAAAAAAAAAAAAGACTGAGGGGGGCAGATCACGAGGTCAAGAGATCAAGACCATCCTGGCCAACATGGTGAAACCCCGTCTCTACTAAAAATACAAAAAAATTACCCAGGTGTGGTGGTGCATGCCTGTAATCCTAGCTACTCGGGAGGCTGACACAGGAGAAGCGCTTGAACCCGGGAGGCGGAGGTTGCAGTGAGCCGAGATCGCGCCACTGCACTCCAGCCAGGCGACAGAATGAGACTCTGTCTCAAAAAAAAAAAAAAAAAAAATGTACCTATTAGGACAGTGTTAGCTTTCATTATCAGTTCCTTCCTTACCTCATAAAGACCCCGTGAACTCCATTTTGCAGGTTAGGAAACAGGCTCAGAAAGGTGAAATGAGTGAACTGTGGATTTGGGACTTGAACCCAACATGTCTCTGCACTCATCTTGAGAGTCCGGAGTTTCTTCCTTCCGGTGGGTTGGTGGTCTCACTGACTTCAAGAATGAAGCCGCGGACCTTCACTGTGAGTGTTACAGCTCTTAAGGATGGTGTGTCCGGAGTTTGTTCCTTCAAATGTGTCTGGAGTTTCTTCCTTCCAGTGGGTTAGTGGTCTCACTGACTTCAAGAATGAAGCCATGGACTTTCACGGTGAGTGATACAGCTCTCTTTTTTCTATTTTTCTTTTCTTTCTTTCTTTTTTTTTTTTTTTTTTGAGACAGAGTCTCGCTCTGTCGCCCCCAGGTTGAAGTGCAGTGGCACAATCTCAGGTCACTGCAAGCTCTGCCTCCTGGGTTCACGCCATTCTCTTGCCTCAGCCTCCCGAGTAACTGGGACTACAGATGCCCACCACCATGCCCAACTAATTTTTTGTATTTTTAGTAGAGATGGGGTTTCACCGTGTTAGCCAGGGTGGTCTTGATCTCCTGACCTCGTAATCCGCCCACCTTGGCCTCCCAAGGTGCTGGGATTACAGGCTGTTGCAGCTCTTAAAGGTGGTGAGGACCCAAAGAGTGAGCAGCAGCAAGATTTATTGTGAAGAGCGAAAGGACAAAGCTTCCACAGCACCGAAGGGCACCCAAGCAGGTTGCCGGCTGCTGGCTGGGGATGAAGGGTGATGGTGGCGGCCAGCTTTTAGTCCCTTATTTGTCCCCGCCCACATCCTGCCGATTGGTCCATTTTACAGAGTGCTGATTGGTCCATTTTACAGAGGGCTGATTGGTGCATTTACAATCCTCTAGCTAGACACAGAGCACTGATTGGTGCATTTTTACAGAGTGCTGATTGGTGCATTTACAATTCTTCAGCTAGACACAGAGCGCTGATTGGTGCATTTATAATCCTCTGGCTAGACAGAAAATTTCTCCAAGTCCCCACTCCACCCAGGAAGTCCAGCTGGCTTCACCTCTCAATCTCATACATAAGCAGATAGCTCTTTCTGCCATGTGCTGCCATAATGGTGTGCATGAATGTCCCGGCTGATGCTCTCAAGAGCATCAACAATGCCAAAAGAGAGGCAAACACCAGATTCTTATAATGTCATCGTCTGGTTTCCAACTGTGGTGATGAAGCATAGTTACACTGGTGAAGTTGAAGTCATTGATGATCACAGAGCTAGGAAAACTGCTGTGAACCTCACAGGCAGGTTAAACAAGTGTGGAGTAATCAGCCCCAGATTTGATGTGCAACTCAAAAATCTAGAAAAATGGCAGAATAATCTGCTCCCATCCTGCCAGTTGGGTTTCATTGTACTCACAACCTCAGCTGGCATCATGGATCACAAAGAAGCAAGACGAAAACACACAGGAGGTAAAATCCTGGAATTCTTTTTCTAAGGAGGTAATATGCATTTGCAGATAAAATGCCTACAATTTAAAAAAAAAAAAAAAAAAAGGAGAACGGATCACCAGATCACCAGATTAGGATGCCAGTTCTCTTCTTCATGCTTTCTTCCACGGACACAGCAAGTTCGTCACTGTCCTCTTTTCCCATTGAATCTAGGGACTCCTTCTCAATACCGAGCCAAGACTGCATTATGACTTTCATGGATCCTAGGGTTTTCTTTCTTTTTTCTTTTTTTAATTTTTATTTTTATTTTGAGACGGAGTCTTGCTCTGTCGCCCAGGCTGGAGTGCAGTGGCGCAATCTTGGCTGACTGCAATCTCCACCTCCTAGGTTCAATCGATTCTCGTGTCTCAGCCTCCTGTGTAGCTGGGATTACAGGAGCGTGCCATCATGCCCGGATAATTTTTTTTATTTTTAGTAGAGACAGGATTTCACCATGTTAGGCTGGTCTCAACCTCAAGTGATCCGCCCGCCTCCGCCTCCCAAAATGCTGGGGTTACAGGCATGAGCCACTGTACCTGGCCTCTTTTTTCTTTTTTTTTAGAGACAGGGTCTTTCTGTGTTGTCCCAGCTAGTGTTCAACTCCTGGCCTCAAACAATGCTCCTGCCTTAGCCTCCTGAGTAGCTGGGATATGGACACATGCCTCCATTAAATATACATAATATACATAAATATTATATATATTTGATTTTCAATTGCTTTGGTAAAAAGATAACTATAATCTAGGCTGGATTCATTATTATTAGTATATGTTTCCTTTTTTTTTAACCTTAACTTCCCAGTGTATCCTTCTAATTTTAAAGAATATTAAAAACATTTTCAACCAGGCGCGGTGGCTCACGCCTGTAATCCCAGCACTTTGGGAGACCGAGGCGGGCGGATGACGAGGTCAGGAGATTGAGACCATCCTGGCTAACACAGTGAAACCCCCCCGTGTCTACTAAAAATACGAAAAATTAGCCAGGCGTGGTGGCAGGCACCTGTAGTCCCAGCTACTCGGGAGGCTGAGGCAGGAGAATGGCGTGAACCCGGGAGGCGGAGCTTGCAGTGAGCCGAGATCACGCCACTGCACTCCATCCAGCCTGGGTGACAGAGCGAGACTCCGTCTCAAAAAAAAAAAAAAAAAACCACTTTCATGGACCCCCTAAAAGTATAGTGGGCCCTAAACACTGAGCCTACTGTGCCTTCTAGAGAAGTTAAGTCTGCACTGAGTCTTTTGTTTGCACCCTGCTAACTTCCCCTTTACTAACTTGATTGTAAAGATATAAAAATAATAGGCTTGGCCGGGCATGGTGGCTCATACCAATAATCCCAGCACTTTGGGAGGCTGAGGCAGGGAGATCACTTGAGTCAGAAGTTCGAGGCCACCTGGCCAACATGGTGAAACCTTGTCTCTACTAAAAATACAAAAATTAGCCAGGCATGGTGGTGCATGCCTATAATCCCAGCTACTTGGGAGGCTGAAGCAGGAGAATCACTTGAACCCGGGAGGCAGAGGCTGCAGTGAGCCAAGATTGTGCCACTGCACTCCAGCCTGGGTGATAGAGCAAGACTCCGTCTCAAAAAATATATATATATAGATCTATATAGGTCTGTATAGGTCTATATAGATCTATATAGATCTGTATAGATCTATATAGGTCTATATAGATCTGTATAGATCTATATAGGTCTATATAGATCTGTATAGATCTATATAGGTCTATATAGATCTGTATAGATCTATATAGATCTCTATATATATGAGTATGTAGTCAATATGATTGGTCTTGTCCAGACTATTCACACAGTAAGCTATCTCTAACACTCTGTTCATTGCTGGGGAAGTATGAATTCACCCTGGCTTTCTGAAGGGCAAAATCAAAACTCTAAAAACTTTTTTTGACCCAGTAATTCCATTTTTCAGAATTAGCCCCAAAGTAATCATCAGAGAGAGGATTGTTAGGTCAAGCTTGTTTATTAGAATACCATTTATCATGGTGAAGAACTGGGGATATAACCTAAGCATGTCACAGCAGGGGATGAGTTAAATTAATGAGTGTACCTCCATAGGATGGAAAACCATGCAATTGTTAAAAATGATGCAGCAGGCTGGGCATGGTGGCTCACGCCTGTAATCCCGGCACTTTGGGAGGCCGAGGTGGGCGGATCACTTGAGGTCAGGAGTTTGAGACCAGCCTGGCCAATATGGTGAAGCCCCATCTCTACTAAAAATATAAAAATTAGCTGGGCATGGTGATGGCTGCCTGTAATCTCAGCTACTTGGGAGGCTAAGGCAAGAGAATTGCCTGAACCCAGGAGGCAGAGGTTGCAGTGAGCTGAGATCGCACCACTGCCCTCCAGCCTGGGCGAGTGAGACTCTATCTCAAAAAAAAAAAAAAAAAAAAAAAGATGCAGCATAGATGGAATGACATGGAGAATGTTCGTGGTTATGGTATTAAATAGCAAGAAAAAAGCAACAAAAACAGTAATCTGGTAATATCAATTGGGAGTTGTGATGCTGTGGGCTGCAAGTCACAGAAACCCCAATTTAAACTGGCTTAAACAATAAAGGGAGCTGGTTGTGGTGGCTTGTGTCTATAAACCCAGCTACTCAGGAGGCTGAGGCAGGAGGATAACTTGAGGCCAAGAGTCAAACTATCCTGGACAACATAGTGAGAACCCATCTCTTAAAAAAGATATTTAAAATCTAGCCAGGCATGGCAGTGCCTGTAGTCCCAGCTACCCCAGAAGCTGAGGTGGGAGGACTGCTTGAGCCCAGGAGTTCGAGACTACAGTGAGCTATGATCATGCCACTGCACTCCAACCTGGGAGACAGAGTGAGACCCCATCTCCTATAAAAAATAAAAAATAATGCAGTGAGCCAAGATCGCACCACTGCACTCTAGCCTGGGCAATGTGAGTAAGACCCTGTGTCAAAAAATAATAAAAATAAAGGGGCTGGGCCCAGTGGCTCATGCCTGTAATCCCAGCACTTTGGGAGGCCGAGATAGGCAGATCACTTGAGGTCAGGAGATGGAGACCAGCCTGGCCATCATGGTGAAACCCCCTCTCTACTAAAAACACAAAAACTAGCTGGGCATGATGGTGCACACCTGTAATCCCAACTACTTAGGAGGCTGAGGAAGAGAATTGCTTGAGCCCGGGAGGTGGAGGTTTCAGTGAGCCAAGATTGTGCCACTGCACTCCAGCCTGGGTGCCAGAGCGACACTCAGTCTCTAAATAAATAAATAAATAAATAAAGGGACTCTGTTGGCTCAAATAATTTTAAAAGTCCAGGACAGGCACAGTGGCTCACGCCTGTAATCCCAGCACTTTGGGAGGCTGAGGCAGGCAGATCACCTAAGGTCAGGAGTTTGAAACCAGCCTGGCCAACATGGCGAAACCCCGTCTCTACTAAAAATACAAAAATTAGCCAAACGCAGTGGTGGGCACCTGTAACTCCAGCTACTCGGGAGGCTGAGGCAGAAGAATCGCTTGAACCTGGGTGGCGGAGGTTGCAGTGAGCCAAGATCGTGCCACTGTACTCCAGCCTGGGCGACAGATTGAGACTCTGTTTCAAAAAGAAGAAAAAAAAAGTCCAATGGCAGGTAGGGCTTCAGGTGAAGTTTGATCCAGTTAATGAAGTCACCAAAGCCTGATGTCTCTCCATTCTGCTTTCCATAATGTCAGTTTATCAGTAGGCCAATTTTCTGCATGGTGTAAAGATGGCTGCCAGCAGTAACTAGAGCCATTGGCCTCTTCATTTACATCTAATGGAAGGAAGATCATCTTTTTTGGCAACCTCCTCAGGAGAGAAAATAAGCTTCCTTTCCCAAAAGCCCTGAGCAAAAATTTCCTTGTATCTTGCTAGTTCATTCATGATCTAATCATGTGCCTGGGGAAATGGGAATTGCTTACTGGCTTAACCAACTGGGACCCATTCCTGAAGCTGAGGGTGGGGTCCACCATATTCCAGTTCCTGTTAAGAAGGAGATGGGCTGCAACCTTAACAGGATCCTAACCCTAACCCTAACCCTACTGTGTTGCTGGACATTGTGGCAGCAACACAGTAACCAACCAATTCTATAAAACATGTATAGGCCCAGTCTTGGTGGCTCACGCCTGTAATCCCAGCACTTGGGAGGCCAAGGCATGTGGATCACTTGAGTCCAGGAGTTCAAGACCAGCCTGGTCAACAAGGCAAAACCCTGTCTCTACTAAAAATACAAAATTAGCTGGGCGTGGTGGTGCATGTCTGTAATCCCAGCTACTCGGGAGGCTGAGGCAGGAGAATTGCTTGGACCAGAGGTGGAGGTTTCAGTGAGCTGAGATCATGCCACTGCACTCCAGCCTGGACGACAGAGTGAGACTCCGTCTCAAAAAATAGACATATATATATATAATATATAACATGTATATGTAAATATACATGTATATAAATATATATGCATATTATATACAACATGTATATATAAATATATATGCCTAGACCCCCGCCCCCACCAAAAAATATCTATAAGGAAACAAACCAGTAAGTCAGAACGATTATTTCTTGGTGGATGAAATTATAGGTAAATGTTTTCCTTCTGTGTTTTGTGTAATGGGCATGGATTACCTAAACACAAACAGTAAACTTTGTTTACGAAAATAATGGGACATACCCCACTATTTCCTTCTACTCCAACCCCTACCCCAGCAAGGGCCTCAGAGTAACTGAAGCCAGAGGCCCCAAGGAGTCGTTCTTTCTGCTGACAGAGCCAAACCCCAGTACCCCATGGGCCCTGGTTGTTTGCTGGACAGATGCCACCAAACCACTCTCATTGCATTAGCCTGGATGCTGTGGCCCCTAAAGGCCACAGCTTGGGCTGCTGAGGGTTGACCAACCAGCCAGTGGAACCAGTGATGGAGACTGTGACCATAACAGTACCAGGAAGGAACACTGTGGCATCAGCAGCATGAGAAGCCCAAGATCTCCCAAGACAGATCTTTGCCCGTAATCCATGCCTCTTATGTGGCAGCATGTAATTTAGGCCAGCAGTCTTCCTCAGGTGGGGCTGAGGTTGGGGATTAGTCTATGATGGGGTCAGGCTCAGACAGGGTCTAGGTCAGCCCTTAGTTGAGTAGTCTGTAGCCTAGGGCTAGATTCAGGGCTCAGTCCATGATTGGGCTTAGTCTTTAGTCTGTGACCAGGAGCCAGGCTCAGTCTGTGACCAGGGTCATGTCTCTGTCGATGACTAAGTTCAGGGCTCAGTCTGTGACCAGATTCAGGGCACAGTCTTCCATTTAGGGCTCAGTGTGTGACCAGAATTGCATGATCCAGGGTCAGAATTCAGTCTGTGGTCAGAGTTCAGTCAATGATTAGGCTCAGGACTCAGTCTTTGACCAAGATTAGGGCTCAGTCTTCTGCCAGAGTCAGGGTTAAAAGGTTAGTCTGACTCTTCTGCCAGAGTCAGTCTAAAAGGTTAGTCTGGGCTGGGGCTAGAATTCAGTCTGTGACTAAGGCTCCATCTTAGAGAAGGATAAGGGCTTGATCTGGGCCCAGAACTAAGGTCTCAAGTTGGGATCAGCCTAATTCAGGCTTAGATCAGTATGTGACTAGAGTCAGGGTTCATTCTAAGGTGATGTCAGAGCTCAGTCAAGAGCTGGAGTAGAGGCTTAGTCAACACCAAGAGTCGGGTTCAAGTTGGAGGATCAGGACCATGACCAGGGCTTAATCTGGCTCCATGCTCTGTTCTGAGCTCCAATAAAGAAGCTTCTGGAGGCATAGGAGCCCAGAGCAGGTCAGTCTGCAAGAAATGAGAGCCCCCAGGCAAGCTTAGCAGGGTCTGGTGGCTGCAGGAAGTTTCCCCTGGACTGCTGAGGCCGGGTGTCCTAGAGCCTCTAACCTACATGGCTCTGCTGCTTGAGATCCCCTCACACCAGAATAAAAATAGCCACTCACTTCAGAGCAGCTGACAGCGGGTGCTGGGCTGCCTAGGAGGAGGGGGAGCCGAAGAGAAGGAGGAGAGAGGCCTGAGCTCAGCCCCAGCTGTGTGACCTTGGGAAAGTCACTCCTCCTCCTCCAGCCCATTTCCTGAGTGGCAGAATGGGGAGTGAGGATGACATCTGCCTCAGAGGGTGAGAATGAAGTGCTGGGGACATAACATGTGAAGCTTGTTACCAACAAGAAACCCTGGAGTGAAGCCTTGGGAGAAGAAATGCTCTTTTGTGCCCTGTATACTTCCTCCTCAGGGAAGCCCTCCCGGATAACCCCTTCTTTCACATTCCCACAATATCCTGTATCACCCTCTTCACCTTTGCAGATGGTAGCCATAGCATGACCTCCCTGATGGTGGGCCTGGGTCAGGGTGACCAGGGAGAGAAAGGAAGGAGGACAGACCCTCGGTACTGTTGCCATCCTCAGGTGCCCCTGGAAAGTGAACCGAGGAAGAGGAGGAGGAAAAAGACAGGAAAGACTTCTCTCCCTTCCCTGCTCATGTTTACTCCGAACCAAAGGGCCAGAGGGCACATGTCCAAATTTCTCATCCTTTCACGGCCAGAACCTTCTTTCCCCATCCATGCTTTGTACCTGCTGTTCTCTCTGCTTTCCAGCCAGGGCGTTTCTCTTCTTCGATTTGGCAACACGGACTCTCCTTCAAAGAAGGGGTTCAACAGTCAGCTCCTCTGTCGGGGAGAATTATCCACTGCCTCTCCAGGAGCTCCATGCTCTGTCCTCTCTCTACTGGCTGTGTAATCCCTGGGCCTTGGTTTCTTCCTCTGTCCAATGGGGGCCTCATTACCAACCTCACAGGGTTACTATGGAGAGTAACTGGGATACTCCATCACTAGCATCCTGCCTTCCTATCCCTGACCCACACAGCCTGAAAGACAGCACTGAGTTTCCAGGAGTGGGCTGGATGAGCCCTGGACCCTGCCTCAGTACGCCCACCCCCCTCCCCCACCAAGAGTGAGGGCAAGGAGGGAGCCAGAAAGGGCCTCCAGAGACAGCCGTTTCCAGGGGGGCGGTTCTCCCTGACAGCTGCCCCCAGCCTGCCTCCCTGAGCCCCAGAGCCTGTTATCAACCTCCTTAGTCATCACACCAGGAGCTCAAATATAGCTCCAACTCACTCCCTTTTCAGCTGGGGTCCGCCCCCCACCCCCTTCTCCTGACAAGACCAGGCTTGGGTCTCAGAGCCCATTCCTTGTCCTCCCAGGAGAGTAACCACTCTCAGCCTCAGTTTCAGCATCCACCACATGGGCAGGCTGAAGTCAATGGTGGTGATGATGATGATGATAAATACAGAGCAGCCACCTTTATGGAGAGCTTGCTGTGCCAGGCTCTATGCTAAACATTTCATATATATTATCCTGTTGAATCTTCACCAGCAAACTTAGGAGGTGTCTGCTCTTTTAATCTCCCTTACACAAATTGGGAATCAGAGTGACCTCCTCAAGTAAGTCAGTGGCAGGGCCAGAAACAAAGTCCCCTGCAGGGTCTGAGCTCAGGGAGCGGGTGGTGGGAAATCCTGGGTTGCCCTCCTGAGGCAGAGGAGCCCTCTGCAGACACATTTGCATGACATTTGCCTGGCTTCCAAAGGGCACTGATGCCCCTGTCCCAGCCCTAGATGGCTGAGCCTTAGGACTGGTCCCAGAGGCTTGGATCTGCCCATCATTCCCTCTAGGATTGCATGAAAAGCTGGGTAGTCTTGGGGGCTCCCATTTTCTTTTTCTTTTTTCTTTTCTTTCTTTCTTTCTTTTTTTTTTTTTTTTGAGACAGGGCCTCGCTCTGTCACCCAGGCTGGAGTGCAGTGGTACGATCTTGGCTCATTGCAACCTCCACCTCCACCTCCCAGGTTCAAACAATTCTCCTGTCTCAGCCTCCCAAGTCGCTGAGACTACAGGCATGTACCACCACACCCAGCTCATTTTTATATTTTTAGTGGAGATGGGGTTTTGCCATGTTGACCAGGCTGGTCTCGAACTCCTGACCTCAGGTGATCTGCCCACCTCAGCCTCCCTAAGTGCTGGGATTACCGGCACTTTGCCAGTACTCCCCCAGCCCGGGGGCTCCCATTTTCTTATTGGTAAAACAGGAGACAGAGGATAAGACAGGATGAGTTCGAATCTTCCTTTTTCTGGTAACCTGAGCATCACCACCAGGTCTACTCTCACATCCTCCCTGACTGCCACCTCCAACTCCAACACTACCTCTTTCATTGACACAACACCATCATCAGTATTGGTACCATCATCACCTCTACCTTTGCCATCACCATCACCTCCACCACCTTCACCACAACCACTGCTAGCCCCCTACTTCCATCATCACAGTTACATACATCATCACATCCATCACCACAGCCGCCTTCCCCGTCACCACTGTCACCATCTCCACTATCGCTGTCCAAAGACCTTTCTACCCCAACACCCTAATATGGCCTGAGTCTCTTGCCCCTGCAAATTCCAGCAGAGATGCTGGCCTGAAAATACAGACTAGACCTACTGACAGTCAAGCAGAGGTAGGAAATGCCTTCAGGAGAGGAAAGTGAGGCATCTGCCTTCATGTAGGAGACTGCACAGGCCCATGCAGATGCTCCATGTTGGTTAACAGGGAGCTCTGCACACACAACTCTGAACACTTTCTGCCTAAAGTGGGTGGGATCACTCCTCTCTAAGCCGTGAGAAACAGATCCCACAGCCATCCCAGCCCAATCTGACCCTCATCACCCATTCACTCTTCTAATTCATTTATTCATTCAACAAACACTCCCGTAGGCCTGTTGGGGACCATGTCCTGGGCTGGGTCCTGGCTGTAACAATTCTCTGGCCTGTTTGTAACTCTCTTGTCAGTCTGTTACCCCACTGCTGGGCCCTTCTCCACCCAAGTTCCCTTCCCCCAGATAGCTCGAAGGTCTTGTGCTCGTCCTAGGTCACTAAGTTTTCTCACTGAAACACAGGAGACCTTCTCAGTTCACCAGGTGACCTTGAGCAAGTTCCCCTCCCAAACCACACCCAGTGAATACTGGAGAGAGGAAAGCTGACAGAAGCCGGGCTGGGTTAGGCCTGGCTGTGGGGACATCTGAGGGCAGCTAGGTGTCTGCAGAAGAGGAGGGGCTGGTGCTGAGGCCTGAGATGGGAAAAGACTTCAGTGGCTGGAGCCTGAGTGTCTGGTTCTGGGTTGGGAAGAATAGAGCCTGGGACTGGCAGTAGGAGTGGGGAGGGTGGCACCAAGACCTGAAAATGGGGCAAGGGTGGGGGCCGGGGCAAGCTCTGAGCTGGCAGGGAGCCAGGAAGGTCACAGGATCAGGGCAAGAACTCAGTTGTCTCTGAGGCCCTGGAGAGGGTGCAGACCTCTGAACCACCTGTCCTACCTTAAGGCAGGTGTGTTAATGCCCCTCCCTGGAGCAAAGGGCTGACCAGGCCTACGGCAGAAAGGTGAAGGTAGACAGACAGCCTCCTTCCTGCTGCCAGTTGGGACCTGGGCCAGGCAAATGGGTACACTCTCCCCTCCCCACTCCATGGCTGTTCCAGCCTCAGCAGCCAGTTTGAAGGATTCCCAGGGGGTAGCCACCTTGCTTCGGCCTCTTCCAGGCTGGGAAGTGGGAGCCTGTGCCTTTAAATTCTCAGCAGGTTGAAATGGCTGATGACATCACTGGTTCCCGGGAGCGGTAGAGCTGGAGCCGGAGCCAAGGGAGTCCAGGCTGCCGGGGGCTGCAGACATGGAGGGCCAGAGCAGCAGGGGCAGCAGGAGGCCAGGGACCCGGGCTGGCCTGGGTTCCCTGCCCATGCCCCAGGGTGTTGCCCAAACTGGGGCACCCTCCAAGGTAAGACCCCTGAGACCCAGTGCCCCCCCCTTTCCTGATCCCTGGTTCCACACCCCCCCCCCCACATACACTGCAGGCACCCTGGTGCTCCTGACTGAGGGGCTGGTACTTTCCTCTGCTCAGCGAGCAGGGGCTAGGTGAAGAGAGCACCCTGGGGGCTGAGGGGCAGTGACAGGATGCCCAGAGACAGATGAAGTTAGCCATCTCCAGGAGCCCTTGGGAGAGTCCTGGACTGGGTATCAGAGGACCCAGCTGTGCTCCACCTTTGCTGTGTGACCTTGGGCAAGTTGCTTTTCCTCTCTGAGCCAATGCAAAATGAGGGGGCTTGTCGCTGAAGACTAAAACTGTGACATCTGGGATGGCTAA
Source organism: Pan troglodytes (assembly GCF_028858775.2). Taxonomy (NCBI): domain Eukaryota; kingdom Metazoa; phylum Chordata; class Mammalia; order Primates; family Hominidae; genus Pan; species Pan troglodytes. The sequence goes on from NC_086016.1 coordinate 33,242,510, forward strand.
GTTGTTAGTACTGGAGGCGGTGTGATAGTTGGGGGGAAGCCGGCACACAGTGTGACACTTGGAGCCAAGGAGGGTGCCTAAAATGCCACCTCAAAGAAGTGAGTTTGAGAAGGGAGGTGGAGATGGAGTTTTAGGTACTCTGAACCGAGAAGGATACGGGACAGAAACAGAAGTGCGTCTCCAGAGGCAGGGCCTCCCTGCGCCCTGTTACCCTACCTAGGGCCATCCTGGGGCAAGTATAGACATTCTTCTGCCCTCCTTGGTGAAGGACACTTTATCCTGTCTTCTGGAGACAGGGGACATCAGAGAGAATAGATGGGGAAGGAGGATAGGTCCCTACAGGACTCCGTGACTCCCCACCCCTCCCACCTGCCGGACATAAATGGGATACCTGCTTGCCTGTCCTTTCAGGTAGGGGAGAAAGTGGAGGATGTAAGAGGGCACAACCTGGGCACAGAGAGATGTGACACCAGGATCAACTTAGAATCCTGGACTTGCTCTGAATGCTAGATTCACACTTGGTGAGGATGGAGTATTCCACGGGGCTAGATGGAATTCTAGCAAATGTTGGGCTCATAAATGCAGACAATGGGAGATGAAGATTCCCCAGAATATAATGTGGCCAGGAACCCTAGACCCCATCCCTTCATTTTACAGACAGAGAAACTGAGGCGCTGGGCAGAGAGGTACTTGCCTAAGGTCACACAGAGCTGGGCTTTGAATCTACACAGCCAGTCTCAGCTCCCAGCTCTTGCTCCTGAGTGGAGCTCTGGGAATGGGTAAGAGAACAGAGAGGGCTGTAACCAAGGGATTTGGATGTTTAGGGGGTGGTGGGGAACTGGGGGTTTCTGGGCATTATGAAGGAAGGGAGAGGTATTTAACAGGCTGCACCCATAGGTCTGTATCTTGACAATAGAAAAAGAAAAGAAACAGGCTGTCCCCAGTGTGCCCAGACCTGGGATGTCAGGTCAGTAGCCGTGGCTGGGGGAGCTTCAGGGACTGCAGTGGGAGGGTTGCCCAGGGAAGCTGCCCCGAATGGGCAGGGTGTGGGTGCCAGCCAGGAAGGCAAGGCAAGTCCTCAGGTTCAGGTTCACACTCTGCCTCATTTGAGTCAGGGTCTGAGTTTCCCCATCTGTGAAAGAGGTTTCAGACTTAAAGGAGGGGTTAGGGTTTTGTGTCCTATCTCCTCCAAGACAGAAGTTGACCTGCAGCAGAATAGATTGAAGTGAGATAGTAGGAAGAACTTCCTTGGAAAGATGTGCCTTTCTTAGCTAGATGAACTCTGCCAGGGTCTATATGGAAGTTGGGGCCCAATGCCCTGGTTAGGGTCACTCTGAATCTTTGACTTGTCCTCCACAAGGTGGACTCAAGTTTTCAGCTCCCAGCAAAGAAGAACGCAGCCCTAGGACCCTCGGAACCAAGGTTGGCTCTGGCACCTGTAGGGCCACGGGCAGCTATGTCAGCTTCCTCAGAAGGACCGAGGCTGGCTCTGGCATCTCCCCGACCAATCCTGGCTCCACTGTGTACCCCTGAAGGGCAGAAAACAGCTACTGCCCACCGCAGCTCCAGCCTGGCCCCAACATCTGTGGGCCAGCTGGTGATGTCTGCTTCAGCTGGACCAAAGCCTCCCCCAGCGACTACAGGCTCAGTTCTGGCTCCGACGTCCCTGGGGCAGCTGGTGATGCCTGCCTCAGCAGGGCCAAGATCTCCCCCAGCCACCCTGGGGCCCAATCTGGCCCCAACCTCCAGAGACCAGAAGCAGGAGCCACCTTCCTCCGTGGGACCCAAGCCAACACTGGCAGCCTCTGGCCTGAGCCTGGCCCTGGCTTCTGAGGAGCAGCCCCCAGAACTCCCCTCCACCCCTTCCCCAGTGCCCAGTCCAGTTCTGTCTCCATCTCAGCAACAGGCTCTGGCTCCAGCATCCACGGCATCAGGCACAGCCTCTGTGGGACAGACATCAGCTAGAAAGAGGGATGCCCCAGCCCCTAGACCTCTCCCTGCTTCTGAGGGGCATCTCCAGCCTCCAGCTCAGACATCTGGTCCTACAGGCTCCCCACCCTGCATCCAAACCTCCCCAGACCCTCGGCTCTCCCCCTCCTTCCGAGCCCGGCCTGAGGCCCTCCACAGCAGCCCTGAGGATCCTGTTTTGCCACGGCCACCCCAGACCTTGCCCTTGGATGTGGGCCAGGGTCCTTCAGAGCCTGGCACCCACTCCCCTGGACTTCTGTCCCCCACCTTCCGGCCTGGGGCCCCCTCAGGCCAGACTGTGCCCCCACCTCTGCCCAAGCCACCCCGATCACCCAGCCGTTCCCCAAGCCGCTCCCCAAATCGCTCTCCCTGTGTTCCCCCAGCCCCTGACATGGCCCTCCCAAGGCTTGGCACCCAGAGTACAGGGCCTGGCAGGTGCCTGAGCCCCAACCTTCAGGCCCAAGAAGCCCCAGCCCCAGTCACCACCTCCTCTTCTACATCCACCCTGTCATCCTCCCCTTGGTCAGCTCAGCCTACCTGCAAGAGCGACCCCGGCTTCCGGTGAGGGGGCCCTCTCCCAAGAAAGGTGGCTGGGGCTTAGCTCTGAGGTTAGCCATTCTTCCAGCGTGGATGGTGTGCTCTACCTCAGCTTCTCTCTCTGAGGAAGAGTCTTTGGGGAGGGGGTTGCTGGGCCCACTCTGTGACGCTCAGAAGATAGCATCCCCTCCTAAGGAACTTGCCGCCTCTCAGTTGATCTCCCCAGGGAGAGTGTGGCAGAGGGACAGGATTCGGGGCCTCCTATGGGTCCTTCTTAGGGCTTTGGCCCACACCTGCCTCCATTTAGTTCCCCAGGGAGTCCTGTGAAAGGAAGCTTGAGGGTGAGGGAGTGGTGCCAGGACTACACCCTCATATGCCCCTGCCCTCAGGATCACTGTGGTCACATGGAACGTGGGCACTGCCATGCCCCCAGACGATGTCACATCCCTCCTCCACCTGGGCGGTGGTGACGACAGCGACGGCGCAGACATGATCGCCATAGGGTGAGGTGGCAGGGCATGTGGACCCCCTCCTGAGCCCCTCGGGCCTTCCAGGCCCTCCGCCCATGGCAGGGGCTTCCAGGGCACCTCTCCAATCCCATGGCCACCCCGCCCCCACCCCTCCAGGTTGCAGGAAGTGAACTCCATGCTCAACAAGCGACTCAAGGATGCCCTCTTCACGGACCAGTGGAGTGAGCTGTTCATGGATGCACTGGGGCCCTTCAACTTCGTGCTGGTAACGCACCCCTCACCCCCTGGATGGCCAGAGACCCTGCTGAATTCCTGGCTCCAGCTGTACCCTGGCTCACTGTGGGTCCCGCTGGGACTCTGTGGCTGGGTCCGTGACATGGGTGGGTGGAGGAGCAGACCTGAAGGTGGGCGTGAGGGCGGGGGAGTTGTGTTCTGTCCCCCAGCCATGTGGCCTCCTGCTGCAGGTGAGTTCGGTGAGGATGCAGGGTGTCATCCTGCTGCTGTTCGCCAAGTACTACCACCTGCCCTTCCTGCGAGACGTGCAGACCGACTGCACACGCACTGGCCTGGGCGGCTACTGGGTGAGCCTGTGAGCAGGCCCAGAAGGGGATGGGACATGAAGGGGGCTTTAGATTAGTCCCCTCGCCCCATGCACAGCAAGGTCCCCTTCCCATCCTCCACCCTTTACCCTGCGGCCCACGCCCCCCATGCACCACCCAATACCCCATCCTATTCCTCTATACCCCCGCCCTTTTCTCTCCCCACTGTGTCCCAGCGTTGTTCCTCATTTCTGTAGGACACACCCACCTTCCACCCACATCTCCTCTCTAACCCCCGCTCCCAGTGCCTCACCTCCTGGCCTAAGCCCCGCCCATGAGCCATCCGACCCTGCCTCCCTAGGGTAACAAGGGTGGCGTGAGCGTGCGCCTGGCGGCCTTCGGGCACATGCTCTGCTTCCTGAACTGCCACTTGCCTGCGCATATGGACAAGGCGGAGCAGCGCAAGGACAACTTCCAGACCATCCTCAGCCTCCAGCAGTTCCAAGGGCCGGGCGCACAGGGCATCCTGGATCATGAGTATGGGCTGGGGTGGGGCCAAATAGAGCTTGGGTGGGGCTAGTGATGGGGGTTTTTGTACCACCTTGGGTGGGGCTTATGGAGAGAGGCAGGGCCTATGGGGGTTAGTGCTCACCCAAACTAGTTGTAGGAACACGAAAGCAGAGAGCAGTTGGATGGAGAGGGGCGGAGCTTGTAGGGTGGAGCTTTGCTGAGGGGCCCCGCCTTGCTGAAGGTCAGAATCTAATTTCCTGTAGACCGGTCCCCCTGCTTTTCCTCTGCCCTTTGGTGGGCTGGAGGCTCTGGCACCACTCACCCACTCACTACATCCCCTCGGGTTGGATGGGCTGGAAGGATCTGGGCTGAGCCCTTATCCCCCATGGACCTGTTGACACCCCCCACTGCCCCCCACATCTCTCCCATCCCCCACCCCAAACAGCCTCGTGTTCTGGTTCGGGGACCTGAACTTCCGCATTGAGAGCTATGACCTGCACTTTGTCAAGTTTGCCATCGACAGTGACCAGCTCCATCAGCTCTGGGAGAAGGACCAGGTGGGGTCCTTGTCCCCAGAAGCACACAGAGCATGTCCCAGGACACGCCTGTACCTTAGGCTATGGTCCCTGTCCTCACCTGCCCCACCCCCTCCCTGGGCACAGCAGAGCCCAAGCTGTTGTCCAATCTGCTCTCCTGGACCCCCCACAGCTCAACATCGCCAAGAACACCTGGCCCATTCTGAAGGGCTTTCAGGAGGGGCCCCTCAACTTCGCTCCCACCTTCAAGTTTGATGTGGGTACCAACAAATACGATACCAGGTGAGCTCAGTCCGAGGAGGGACTGAGGGGAAGTGGGCTGAGGTCTTCTCGAACAGGGAGACTTTGGGAAGAGGGGCAGGAGGCAAGGTGGAGGGTTGCATCTTGATCCCCAGCCCCTGAAACTTGGGGTACCCCTGCTCACTGCAGTGCCAAGAAACGGAAGCCAGCTTGGACAGACCGTATCCTATGGAAGGTCAAGGCTCCAGGTGGGGGTCCCAGCCCCTCAGGACGGAAGAGCCACCGACTCCAGGTGACGCAGCACAGCTACCGCAGCCACATGGAATACACAGTCAGCGACCACAAGCCTGTGGCTGCCCAGTTCCTCCTGCAGGTGAGTTCTGGCCTCATCCTCCCCGCATAAAATCCCCAGGCCCAACTCGGCATACCACTGCCCCTCACCATTACCCTTTGTATAACCCCTTGTACCTGCCCTCAGCAGCATCCATTTGTTGTAACAGAGTGGAAATGGGGTTGCCATCTACATTTTCAGATGAGGAAGCTGAGGCTCAGACACATGGCATCACCTGCCCAGGGTCACACAACTAGTAAGAGGAACAGTTAGGATTTGAACCCAAGTGAATCTGGTTTCAGAGCCCATGCCTTTTCTTTTTTTTTTTCTTTTTTGAGACAGAGTCTCACTCTGTCACCCAGGCTGGAGTGCAGTGGCGCGATCTTAGCTCACTGCAAGCTCCGCCTCCCGGGTTCAAGTGATTCTCCTGCCTCAGCCTCCCGAGTAGCTGGGATTACACCACCTGCCACCATGCCAGGCTAATTTTTGTATTTTTAGTGGAGACAGGGTTTCACCATGTTGGCCAGGCTGGTCTTGAACTCCTGACCTCCTGATCCACCCACCTCGGCCTCCCAAAGTGCTGGGATTACAGGCGTGAGCTACCGTGCCTGGCCAGCTTTTTTTTTTTTTTTTTTCTTTGAGACGGAGTCTTGCTCAGCCGCCCCAGGCTGGAGTGCAGTGGCACGATCTTGGCTCACTGCAACCACCATCTCCCGGGTCCAAGCGATTCTCCCGTCTCAGCCTCCCAAGTAGCTGGGATTACAGGCACCCGCCGTCATGCCCGGCTAATTTTTGTATTTTAGTAGAGACAGGGTTTCACCATGTTGGCCAGGCTGGTCTTGAACTGCTGACCTCAGGTGATCCACCCACCTCAGCCTCCCAAAGTGCTAAGATTACAGGCATGAGCCACTGTACCCGGCGCCCTTTTTTTTTTTTTTTTTTTTTAATGCAGTCTCACTCTGTTGCCCAGGCTGGAGTGCAGTGGCGTGGTCTCGGCAACCTCTACCTCCTGGGTTCAAGTGATTCTCCTGCCTCAGCCTCCTGAGTAACTGGGATTACAGCTGCCCACCACCACGCCTGGCTAATTTTTGTATTTAGTAGAGATGGGGTTTTGCCATGTTGGCCAGGCTGGTCTCGAACTCCTGACCTCCGGTGATCTGCCCACCTCGGCCTCCCAAAGTGCTGGGATTACAAGGTGTGAGCCACCACACCCAGCCTTAGAGCCCGTGCCTTTTCTGCTAATCTCTAACTCCTGTCTTCTGAGAAAGGTTTAGAGTAATTTATCTTAAAATTCATTTATAGGCTGGCGCAGTGGCTCACACCTGTAATCTCAACACTTTGAGAGGCTGAGGTGGAAGGATCACTTGAGCCCAGGAGTTTAAGACCGGCCTGGGCAACACAGTGAGACACTGTCTTTAAAAAAAATCAAAAAAAGGCCGAGCGCAGTGGCTCACACCTGTAATCCCAGCACTTTGGGAGGCTGATGTGGGCGGATCACATGAGGCCAGGAGTTTGAGACCAGCCTGGCCAACATGGCGAAACCCATCTCTACTAAAAATACAAAAATTAGCCTGGCGCAGTGGTGCATGCCTGTAATCCCAGTTGCTTGGGAGGCTGAGGCACAAGAATCACTTGAACCTGGGAGGCAGAGGTTGCAGTGAGCCAGTATCGTGCCACTGCACTCCAGCCTGGGTGACATGAGCAAGACTGTGTCTCAGGGAAAAAATAAAAATAAAAATAAAATTTAGCTAGGTGGTGCACACCTGTATTCCCAGCTATTTATGAGGCTGAGGTGGGAAGATCACTGGAGCTTGGAAGATCTAGGCTGCTGTGAGCTGTGATCGTACCACTGCACTCCAGCCTAGGCAACAGAGCAAGACCTTGTCTCAAAAAAAAAAAAAAAATTCACATATACATCATCATTTTCACTACTAGTGTCTTAAAAATAACAAAGAAAAGATATAAAAATTCACATATATAATAAGACCAGCAAAATCAAACTCCATGTAACATTCATTCATATTCATTCATTCATTATTTACTGAGTACTTAACTGTCTTACCATATGCCAAGCATTATGAGACTGTGTAGTGATGGGGAGGGAGAGCAAAGATATAAAAAATACAAAGCTGAACTCTTAAGTAGTTACTATAATTTATATTGTATTTAGGATTGAGGTTCCTGGTTGCCGACATCAAAACGGGAAATCCTAGAATCTCAGAACCAGACCTGTGAGACCATGTAGTCCAACTCCCTTTTTTTCTCTGGCGGGATCTGAGGCTCCTCATGGGGTAGGCACATGCCCCAAACCATACACAGGCTCTGCAGTGGCAGAGCAGGGTAGATCCCATCTTTTCGGCCCTGAAACCCAACTCTGGGCTCTTCAAGTCTCTTGATCTGATAAGAGGGAGCCCAGCAGGCCAGAAAATGTTTTTCCTGGTAACTTTGTCACGTGGCCAGTCAGTGGGACATTGGCCAATATCTTTAGCTGGGAATGGAAATATCCCCACGCTTGGCCTGCCGTGACCTCTGGCAAAAGTGTTGGGCATGAAGATTTAACCCACAATTAGGGACCTCACCTGAAAAATCACTCCTTTTGACACCCCATCCTGTGCTTCCCACCTCCTCCAGGACTCTGTCCCTTTAAAAACATTTCCCAGCTGGGTGCAGTGGCTCACACCTGTAATCCCAGCACTTTGGGAGGCTGAGGCAGACGGATCACTAGGTCAGGAGTTCGAGACCAGCCTGGCCAACATAGTGAAACCCTGTCTCTACTAAAAATACAAAAATTACCTGGGTGTGGTGGCACGCACCTGTAGTCCTAGCTACTCGGGAGGCTGAGGTAGAGGAATTGCTTGAACCCGGGACGCAGAGGTTGCAGTAAGCCGAGATGGCACCACTGCACTCCAGCCTGGGCTACAGAGTGAGACTCTGTCTCAAAAAAAAAAAAAAAAAAATCCCATTGAGTACCTACTACATGCCAGGCCTGTGTAGTGCACTTTACATATGTCATCCTTTTGAATGCCTCAGTAGGCCCTGAGATGTCCCAGTTTTCCTCTCTGTTTTACTGGTGAGGGAAACTGAGGCTCAGAGAACTTAAGTCTCTTACCCAAGGCAATGCAGTCAGAATAGGGCTCAGTAGGGGTTTTGATGCTGCAAGGCCTTCAGGGCATTTTCAAAGGTCTACCCTTGCCCGCCCCTGCTGTTAGGAACACAGGAACAGGGAAAGAATGTGCCAGTTACTTCTGGAACAGATTGGCTTGGAAGCTGAGGGAGGGAAACCTGAAACTAGGTAAACAGGGGATCAGACAAAGATCTCGTATTGGCAACAACTCAGTCCTTCCCTGAGGGACAGAGGTGGGGTCAATATCCTGGCAGCCTGCCACCTCAGCAGCTCCACCCATTCAGGTGGTGCCCCTGGTGGGTCTGGGTTGACCTTGGGGAAAGGATACTCATGGTTATAACTTTCCTTCATGGACTGATGACAAGGTAATAGTTAGTAACTGCTTAGTACTTAGACTCAGTTGGAGAAACTGAACCTTGGGATGGTTAGGGCCTGCCCTGGGGTAACATAGCGAGTTAGCGGTAGAGCCTGGAAGTGGACTGAGGTCTCCATCCTCCCACGCAGAGCTCTTCTTGCCTGCTCAGGAATATTCAGCTTACCCCAAATACCCAGTGCATCATAGGATTTTATTGGTCTTCCTTGCTAGCATAGAGACAAATCATTTATTGAGCACTTACTGGTATACTGGGAAATTTATGGGATGCTTTGCAAATGGTGTCTCACTGAATCTGCTGAACAACTCCAAGAGTAAAATAAGAGTCTCTGAGTTTGGCCGGGCACGGTGGCTCATGCCTATAATCCCAGCACTTTGGGAGGCTGAGGTGGGTGGATCATTTGAGGTCAGGAGTTCAAGAACAGCCTGGCCAACATGGTGAAACGCTGCCTCTACTAAAAATACAAAAATTAGCCAGGCGTGATGGCGGTACCTGTGGTCTCAGCTACTAGGGAGGCTGAGACAGGAGAATCACTTGAACCCGGGAGGCGGAGGTTGCAGTGAGCCGAGATTGCACCACTGCACTCCAGCCTGGGTGACAGAGCGAGACTCCATCTCAGAAAAAGAAAGAAAAAAAAAAAGAGTCTCTGAGTTTACAGATGAGGGCCCTGGCATTCAGAGAGGCTGAGGAACTCACCCAGCCTGTCAACGGCAGAACCAGAGCCAAATCCAGGATTTGCTAGCTTCAAAGCTATGTTCTCACTCACTCCCTAAGGAGGCTGTGGGCAGAAGGAACCCTGGGCTGGGAGGCAGCACAGGGCTTGGTATTTATACTAGACCTGTTCTGCCTCAGTTTCCCAGTCTGTAAAGTGGCCCTTTGTCTCAGGCAATTTGTGCTAAGACCCAAGAGCCTTAAGTGTGTGGGATACTAGAGGGTCTCCCCTGATGTGGCCCCCTGCCCCTGCCTTGCCTGGACAGTTTGCCTTCAGGGACGACATGCCACTGGTGCGGCTGGAGGTGGCAGATGAGTGGGTGCGGCCCGAGCAGGCGGTGGTGAGGTACCGCATGGAAACAGTGTTCGCCCGCAGCTCCTGGGACTGGATCGGCTTGTACCGGGTGAGAGGGGCAGTGGCGGTCAGCGACTCAGGGAAGAAAGGGGCCTGGAGGAGCAGCTGAACAGCATGGTGGGGTCACTGGCTTGTCCAGATCTTGATGCCACACTGGGAGACTGCTGGGATCAGACATTATAGGGTCACAACACTGATTCCACAACACTGATCCCCCAGGTGGGTTTCCGCCATTGCAAGGACTATGTGGCTTATGTCTGGGCCAAACATGAAGATGTGGATGGGAATACCTACCAGGTACTTAAAAGGAGTGGGAGAGTCAGGGCAAGTCCCTGTTGCCTTTGGGACCTCAGAACTCACCTTGGGGTCTCTCAGGTGGCCTCCCTGACCCCCAACTTAGGCTTATACCCCTGGGCCTACCAGGTAACATTCAGTGAGGAATCACTGCCCAAGGGCCATGGAGACTTCATCCTGGGCTACTATAGTCACAACCACAGCATCCTCATCGGCGTCACTGAACCCTTCCAGGTAAGTAGGCCGGACTGCTGGGCTGGGGGTGCCTAAAGACTTTTGTCAAATGCCACAGCCTCTACATTCTGCTCCTTGAGTTCAGACAAATAACCTGACCTCCCAAGATCTGCCAACGAGAGAGGCAGACCTCGGGAGGTCAGGCCTCAGTGGCTGGGTTGGGGAGCAGGGCGCCCCAGTGACCAGCATTTCCCCCAGATCTCGCTGCCTTCCTCGGAGTTGGCCAGCAGCAGCACAGACAGCTCAGGCACCAGCTCAGAGGGAGAGGATGACAGCACACTGGAGCTCCTTGCACCCAAGTCCCGCAGCCCCAGTCCTGGCAAGTCCAAGCGACACCGCAGCCGCAGCCCGGGACTGGCCAGGTTCCCTGGGCTTGCCCTACGGCCCTCATCCTGTGAACGCCGTGGTGCCAGCCGTAGCCCCTCACCCCAGAGCCGCCGCCTGTCCCGAGTGGCTCCTGACAGGAGCAGTAATGGCAGCAGCCGGGGAAGTAGTGAAGAGGGGCCCTCTGGGTTGCCTGGCCCCTGGGCCTTCCCACCAGCTGTGCCTCGAAGCCTGGGCCTGTTGCCCGCCTTGCGCCTAGAGACTGTAGACCCTGGTGGTGGTGGTTCCTGGGGACCTGATCGGGAGGCCCTGGCCCCCAACAGCCTGTCTCCTAGTCCCCAGGGCCATCGGGGGCTGGAGGAAGGGGGCCTGGGGCCCTGAGGGTGGGGTAGGCAGATGGGCCAAGGTGACCACCATTCTGCCTCAATCTTTTGCAAGCCCACCTGCCTCTCTCCTGCTGCTCCTCCAGCTGTATCTGCACCTGCCTCTCTGTCCTGGCCAGGGGTGGACAAGTGGGGTCCCCCAAAACTCAGTCCTGGCACCTCAACTGTGACAATCAGCAAAGCCCCGCCCAGGCCCCCATCTGGGATGATGGGAGAGCTCTGGCAGATGTCCCAATCCTGGAGGTCATCCGTTAGGAATTAAATTCTCCAGCCTCACTCTCGGCTCTTTCCTACTTGTTAGTAGTCTTGGGATGGGGTTAGTCAGAGGCAGGGACTAAAGAGGTGAGGGAATGATAGAACCGACATTTACCAGGCACCGGCTGTATACATTACACATGCCATCTCCTTTAATCTGCATCACAACCCTGTGAGATCAGTGCTATTCTTAGACCCATTTCACAGGTGAGCGAACTGAGGCCTTTAAAAGGTTATATCAACCTCTCAAGATCAGACACCAAACCATAGTTCAGCTAGGTGTCGCAGCGGGGAATACTTATTAAGTGCTAAGCACTGTATATGTATTGGTTCACTTAATCCTCAACAACCCTATGAGGTAGCTCCTGTTTAGAGACCCCCTTTTTTCAGAGGAGGCAACTAAGGCTTAGAGTGCAAGAGGGAGGTCCTTTGCACAAAGGCATGGAGGAGATTTGAATTTAGGTTTAGGGCTGGGCCAGGAAGGGCACAGCAGCTGTTAAAAAAAGAGGCCCCCCTGGGAGGAGGGGAGCTGAAAGCCCTCTCCAACACCCACCCCAATCCTGGATTCAGACACAGACATTTCTGTGACATCCCTAACTTCCCACCTGCTACCCCAGGCCACAGCACCCAGGCACTAGGGCTCCCCTAGGCAGGTTTTTGAGGCATGTATTATTTTTGCAACATGGACATACATGTACCTCCTCCTGGTACTGCCTGGGGCTGCTGCAATAAGTTACCCTTTCCCCATTCTCATCTGTATGTGAAGTTCCCTGGCAAGGCCGAAGCCCAGGGCATCAGAATGAGCTTCCTGAACACCACATCCAGGCATAGAAGAGTTGTGTCATACATAGCTCAAGGTTACCCAGAACAGCAGGAGACGTGGTCCAGCATTTGGGCCTTGAGATCCCCCCATTCATCCTCTTGATTGTCCACAACAGCCTCTGCCATGCTTCAGTCTAACCTATGGAGGGGAGGCTGAGATTCCCAAGGCTTGGCAAAGCCATGGGCAAGGTCCAGGCTGGTGCCCAGGAAAGCTGAAACTGAGGTCACTGGCTCCAGGACTTCTGCTGCCCGTCGGGTCTCCTGGCTGCCTGGGTTAGCTGCAGGCACTGGTTGTAGAATGACATGGGGCCTCTCAGGGGCTCTGAAGGCCATGGCTGCCTCTCATCTGTGCCTTTATCCTGGAGCTGGTGTCGCCTCTGCTGAAGCCTCCGCAAGTGCCGGGCTGACACCCTGATGGCCCTAGGGTCTCTGGAACAGCTGTAAGGAGAGAAGAGTGGGGCAGATGATCAGGGCTGACAAGGATCCCACCCTACTCTGCAGACAGTGGGCTGAGGCCCAGAGAGAGAGGGGGCTGGGGCCACAGTCACCAGCAAGGCAGAGAGGGGTGGGTTTCACGGAGAAAGGGTGTAATAAACCGGGCTGGTACCTGGAGGCCTGGGTTCTGCCACTAGCTGGCTGTGGAAACCTGAGCCAGAAGCCTCAGCCTCATCTATGAAATGGGAAAGTTAAGAAGGAGCTGGCTTTGAGAATCGGAATCCAGATGAAAGCAGAGCACAGTGGCTCACGCCTGTAATCCCAGCACTTTAGGAGGCCGAGGTGGGAGGATCGCTTGAGTCCAGAAGTTCAAGACCAAATGAGATTGTGGATTAGGAGTGAGTTAAGTATACATTTTGCTGTGTGCCAGGCGGGGCATGACCTATGTGCATCCTGCCGTTTCCTTGGTTCCTACGACCATTTTACAGACAAAGACATGGAAACTTGGAAAGGTGAACCAGTTGCCAAGGTCATGTGGGAATCAAATGACAAAGCCAAGATGGGACCCATAGAGGCCAACTGCAGAGCTGGACCTGGGGCAGCAGGGGGTAGAGGGATGAGGCTATGGATGGGAGCTCAGAGGTCTCCCGATCCCTTCCCCTACCCCTTGGCCCAAGCATTCAAAGTGGGTATAGGCAACCCACCCCTTGAGAAAACCCCCCATCCCTCCTGGCTCTGACATCACTTACTTTTTGCCTTCTACACAGTCCAGTGGAGGGGCCAGCTTGAAGCAGGTTGTGCCCAGCAGCTCCCAAAGCATGTTGGTAACCTCGGGTGGGCTGTGGAGCCTCAGGAAGCGTGCCAGACTGAGAACAGAGGCAGGCTCAGGCCGGGGCAGGGCCTTGCCAGCCAGGGGCCCCTTCCCATGCCTGGCAGCAGGCAGCCCACCCCGCAAGGGTTCAAAGGGGCCTCACCGGCGCGTGCAGTTGCAGTGGAAGAGGGGCTCTTGGGCGCTGTTGAGCAGCTGGAACTTGATTTCCTGGGGCCCAATCTGGTGCTCACACTGGTCTAGGTGGCGGCGGAAGCTGCGGCAGACCCAGCGGGCACCTGAGGGGTGGATGTGGTTTTGATGGGAGCCCAATCCACCAGGGAGGCCCCACCAATGCCTGCGCCATCCAGGAGAAACACCAGCACATGTGCTCAGACACACACACAGATTCCCTCCATTTCATGCCTTCTGAGTCTTTGTGCCCTCAGTTTGCCGCCCTTGTGGGAGTGCCTCCCTACCTCCAAGCCTCCAAACACAGTAGTACTGCCATGGGGGACACCCAGAGTACTACTGATGGTAGTCAAGAAAGGCTTCCAGGAGGCATAGGCTGCTAAACTGAGGGTGGGAGAGAAGACGAGGAGAGGAGGAACAGCATGTGCAAAGGCCTCATGGTAGGAGAGAGCCTGGCGCTTTTGAGGAACCAAGTGAAGTTTGTGAAACTAGAGTTTTGACTGGGGGTAGGGTCTGCAGGGCCAAGGCTTGAGGGCCTCTGGGTGTTGGGACATCATTGGCTGAGATAAAGAGGCGTGGTGGTGGGTGCACAGTGGGGCCTGATGTGGTCAAATTCGTGGATTATGAAAATCCTGTGCTGCAGTGTGATTTGATGGGAGAGGTTGGGAGATCCCAGGAGGAAACTGGTGCAGGAAAAGAGGCAACACATGGCCACCCCTAAACAGAAGCAGGGACACCCCCTCATGTCAGGAACCCCCAAGGTTAGGTTCTGAGCTCACCCTGAGGTTTTAGGCCACCCTGTGGGCCCTGGAGGCCTGTGGGGGCCACATCAAGCCTGGGAGAGACCATAGGGTCCTGGAGGGCTGTGGTGTTGGCTTTGCTGGGGCGCTTGGACCCTTTCTGCTGTGGTGGCCCCTTCCGAAGGTGCTGCTTCTGTCGAGGCTTGGGAGGGGCTGGGCTCCGGGAGCTGGGAGTTGGGGAGGTGGCCCGGGAGCTCCAGGAGGCATTGTAGAAGGTCCTGGGCTGAAGGCGAGCGAGGGGCACTGTGCCATACATCCTACACCTGGGTGGTGGCAGTTGGTGGAAATTGGTGACTAGGAATCCCCCTTCCAGAAGCCCCCAGGGTCGTCTCCATGGAGATCAATGCTCTGCCAGTCCCATCCCCCATCCCACTGGGTTGTGGGGGACACCCAAGGAGGGTCTGCATTCCGGGCCCTCAGGAGAGGACATGCAGGATGGGACATCATTCCCTGGAAGACAGACAGACAGATAGCTCTCCCTCACCAGGCTTGGAGCCTGGGCTCCCTCTCTGTCTGGAAAGGGACACGAGGGGGTGGCCACGTACCCGCCCCACCAGTACCACGCCACACACGCCTCCTGCTCCTCCAGCACAAAGCAGGGGATCTCCAGCACATTGAAGAAGGCCACGCCCACGATGTCCGAGATGGAGTCGTGCTGATTCTGTAGGCATTGCTGAAACCTGCCCCAGAACAGATACTCAGGACCCTGGGGCATGGAGGGCTGTCTGGCTCCTCCCACAGCCCACTGTGCCACTACCAGCTGGGTGGTTTGGGGTCCAAGTGTCCCTTCTTTCTGGCCTCAGCTTTCCTACCTGCACTGTGGGGTCCAAGCTGGCTGAGCTTTAAGATCCTCTGCAATCCCAATGTCTAGTTACCCAGGAACTGGGTAACTCCGCCCTGTCCCTGAGCTCTGGGCCCTTGCTGCCTGCCACCAACCTGGTGTCACAGTCACAGTGGGAGATGGTGTGGAATCGGTAGTTTCGGATGCCATAGTTGTACTGCAAGGGTGAGATGTTCTGTGGGCAGCGGTCATGTTCCCGGCAACAGAGATCAGGTCCCTGGAAGACCCCTGCAGGGAGGGGAGGGGAGGGGGCACCAACTCAGCAGGGTCCTAGGCATCACGCACCAGCTATGCCCCCCTGGTAGCAAGAGGGCAGAGACCTGGTTCTCACCCCAGCCCTGACACAAACACCATGAGGGTCCTCAGACCAGTCACTCTCCCTTCTGTGGGACTCTCAGAGTTTCAAAGCTGGAAAAGAGAAGCCAAGCTGCAGCCTCTGTTGGGCAACTCTAAATGCCAGGCAGCCCACCCATAAATACATGGAAAGGTCTTCCTCGGGGGAATTGGAGTCTGCCTCCAGAGTTCCCAAGCCCACGCCCCAAATAAAACTCCAAAATTATGAATGTGTGTATGATGGAATGGCAAACAGGCAGGGTGCAACCTTTCTCACTGGCACAAGGAGGTGTTGCCAGGATGCCAACCTACTCTGACTCAGATGCCAAGCCCTCCCCCAACCCTGCACACAAACGCACAGACATCTGTACTGATAGTGCAAGAAATTCATCTATGTTTATTACCATCTAAAAAATAGCACTCTTTACTAAGCATTTCCCACATGCCTGGCACTTCCCACATCCAGGCTCACAGCCAGCCCTGAAAGGGGGGTATCACCTTCATTTTACAGGTGAGGAAATAGGTCCAGAGAAGGGAAGTGACTTGCTCAGCTTGTATGTGCTGAGTTGGGATTTGAACCCAGGACTTTCGTCTCAGCACCCATTCCACTGGGCACCCCGTGCCCACAAAGCCTCCTCCTGGGTAATGGCTTTTTGGCTCAGTTGACCCTGGATCCTCCCCCAGCCTGCCCAGTCCCTCGGATGGCATTTAATGAGGACTCCCAGGTTTGAATAAGACTTTCCCCAACCATGACCTCATTTAAGCACCCCATGATGAGACTCGTGATTGCCCCCACTTTACAGATAAGGAAATTGAGGTTCACTATGGTCAAGTCACTCCCCCAGGGACACACAGCCTAGGAGAGTAAGGGCTAGGGCTGAAGAAACCTTGCTTCCCCGATCGGACCCCCCAGCCCACACACCCCTTATGGCTCACCCAGCTCCGAGGAGTTCCCAGCAGAATCTCCAACTCCACACCACAGTGTGCCAGGCATGGTCCATCCTCTCTTCTCTCGCTGGTGCCCTCTACCAGGGACTCCACTCTGCCCTGCTGCTCGCTTCTTCCTGGCCTCTGCTGGACTCTCCTCAGGCGCTCGGCATGCCTCCCACTGACTCTGAAGAGTGGCCAGTGTTCTCTGCAGCTCGGGTCCGGGGGTGTGGATGAAGGAGCCCCAGGCAGTCTCATGAGCACAGAGAGCACCGTAGGCTGCGGTGAGCTCCGGCTCATCCTCCCAGCTACATGCCTGCAGCCTCCTATGCGCATCCCAGCGGGCATGGATCAGGGCCAGTCCCTGAGCATCCTTGGCCAGGAAGCTCAGGTACCCCAGTGGGTTGCCAGGGACGGGCTTGGTCAAGTGGCAGGAGGTCCTGTACCAGCGGAGGGCAGGGGAGCCCCCCAGGGCCACCCCCAGGAAGCCCAGCATCCCAAACAGCCCTGCCTGAACCCCCATTCTGCACTGGCCCAGTCCAGTCAGACAAAGCCCCTGGGATGCCTGCCCTTGGTGGCCCCACGAGGCGGCAGCTGAGCAGTGGAACGGAAGCGGAGCCCAGCAGGCCCGGTGTGGCGGGACCAATGAATGGAGCTGCGGGAGGAGGAGGAAAGAGGCTGGAGTATGGGGTGATCTTGGGCTTGTAACCGAATCCACCAGCCGGGCAGGACGCTGATTGGCTGAGGAGTGCACTTGCCAGGGCCCACGCCCCCATTCTGCCTGCCCTTCTCAGCACCATCCAGTCACCTGCTGCCAGCCCTGCCTAGATTGGGACTATGGGAGCCAAAGCCCTAAGCTGTGGGATGGGCACCAGGCTGGGGCTTTCACATCTCCTTGAAGGGAAGGAAAAGGGTTCAGGAGCTTGGAGGAGTCCCCTAGAACCCACCCTTCTCACCCTTACCACAGTGGTGGCTGCCACATCCACCTCCATCAGGCTGGCAGGGGGCCATGGGCCTCTGCCAGGGCTGGGTGAAGGAGGTGAGGGCAGGGCTGGGGCTCTGAAGCTACCACCCTGGGAGTTCCCAAGGCTTCTGGGAAAGGGAGTGCCACCTGGGGTGCTCCCCTGCCAAGTCCTGGTTCTTAGAAAGGCTCTCGGCATACTCAGGGGACAGAGCCCCAGGGCTCCCCACTTCCTAGGACTCCAAGCATGGGCCTGGCCTTGCAGCAACCCTCCTGGTCTGATAACTGGGGGAGACGCAGCGGGAACAGGCCTTGAGAGCCACACAGGGCAGGGCTGATGCTGTGGATTTGAAGGAACTATGGTCCCCAGAGTGGCAGAGAGTGGCCCACGGTGTATGTCTGTGGCCACCTCCATCCCTGGCCACCTGGGGGGACACAGCAGGCATCATGTGTGCCTCATGAGACAGGAATCTCTCCATCAGGAAGGGGCTATACCCAGGTATTGTTCCTGGATCCCAAAGCCCAGCTTCCAACCATCTAGTGAGGCCAGGGTGCTTACACCCATAGTGCAGATGAAGAAACTGAGGCTCAGTGAGGGTGGGAAAACCTCAGGTGACAGGCTCCAGCTGGGGAGGGCTTAGAGGATGGGAGTACAGCGCTTGGGGATCTGGATGGGAGTCAGGGCTGGCCAGGACAGTGACTTGTCTGTCTTCCATCTGCCCATTAGCCTGCTGCTTCTCCAGCCTCCCCCTGCCCCAGGCTCCGTCTGAGTCTCTTCCAGGGGATGAGCCCCATTGAAGTAAAGCCAGGGGCAGAGCTGGGGAAGGAGAGCTCACTGTGTGGCAGAGGGGGAAGGGGGCTGCAGGGTGGGCAGGTCCATCTCTGTAGCTTCAGAACCAGCCTGGGCCTGTGGCTCAAAGCATCATAGCTGGGAACAATGAAGAGAAGGGAAAGAGGGTAGGGCTAGTCCAGGGACCAAGCGCCTTCTTGCCAGAGGTTGAGAAAGGGGGTGTGGAATACAGCGAGTGGTGGCAGAGGAGGTAGACCTGGGGTCCCCAAGGGCAAGGATGTAGCTGAACAAAGGTGAGTCCCTCTGTGAAGAGTTCTGATGTTTGAAAAATCATCATGCTGAGACTTCCTCCCATCATAGGAACTGCCACCCACCTCTGCCCCCTTTCCCACATTGCTGAGCCCTTCCCTGCCCATCACCTGGGGAGGCTGGGAGGTAGGATACGAGGAGCCAAGCTTTCGAGGTCAGACAGGTCCAGCTTAGGTTTCCACACAGACCCTAGGCTTGGAAATCTTAACTTCTCTGAGTCTTAGTTTCCTCATCTGTATCATGGGCATAATCACAGTAGTCACTCCACAGGATGTTGGGTAAGATTCCCAGCACAGTTCCTGGCACCCAAAACACCATCACTAAAGCCTCAGGATACCCCTGGCCAGGAAGCAGTTTACTCAGGAGAAAGCAAGTCCCAAGATTTTGGGGCCACAGCATCTGTGATATCTGAGAGCTCAGGCTAGATGGCAACTGTGGGAACAGTGGCCAGGACACTACCTGCCTGGGTCACTCCAGGCTTGTCCCTGTCCCTTTCTGGGACTCAGTTTCCCCCTCTGTACAGTGAGAAGTACAGTGGAGTTGAACTTTGAGGTCTTTTCCAGTCTGGGTCTCAAAGAACATCAGGCTGGTGCTTGCCCAGGCCTCGAGGGAGGGTGTCACTGAGCTTTCTGTCCAGACTCCACCCAAAGACAAGTCAGTCAGCCACAAGACAGGCTCAGAGTCCTTCCTGCCTTCCACCAGGGTGTCCCTCAGAGGCCCTGGAGCAGAGGGGCCAAACCAGCGAGACAGGAAGGCCTGAGTCCTGCAGACGGAAGAGGGTCTGAGGCTTTTCTCTGGCCCTCCACATGTCTGGGTGAGGCAGGGTGCATAGTGGGTGCCAATGGGGAGTAGGGGTGGGGGTTCATGAGAGAAGGAGGGGCAGGGCCTCTCCTTCTTCCCTGTGTGATCGTCTATCCCTGTCTCTCACCATCCTTCCCCATACACAAACCCCCAAACCCCGTGTGCCCTGCCCTTTCCCATTCATGTTTTCCCAGACATGACTTCACCTGAAGCTCACTACCCCTGCCTCTCCCTAGGGAGACAGGCAGGGTGGGGCTTCTCATCCCATAGTCCCATAGAGGTATGGAGTAAGGCCCAAGAAAAGGAGTGACTTGCTCACCCAGCAGATCCAGAAAGAAGCCAGCTTCGACTTCCCCTGGCATGTGAGGAAGGCCTCCCTGGGATCTGGGAGTCTCTTGGCTCTCCCACAGCCTCCTAGCCTCAGGCCTTCCTTCCCCAGTCGCCTGAAGGGTGCCTTCCTTCTGGCCCATGGAGCTGGCACTCCCAGCCTTACCCAGGGGCCTCTCTGTGGCTCTCTATGCCAGGAGAATGGGGGCGGGGGGCAGTGCCTAGCTCCAGAGTATTCTGTGTCCATTCAAAAACAAGTAGTTACTGAATCTACTATGTGCCAGGCACAGGTTGAGACTGTGGACACAGCCTACGAAAGAGAGGAAGGAAGAGGGAATAGAGCAGTCAGGAAGGGTGGAGAGGGAACTCATGCCCCAGGGAACTGGGATCTGGCAGCCACAGAAAGGGGCCAGGGCCTGGGTGTCAGCTGGGTCCTCTAGGAAACTGCTGCCAAGCTAGAGTTAGAAGTCCAAGAGATTTATCAGAGGAAATGCCTATGAAAGATAAAGGGGGAAGAAGCAGGACTGGGCAGGGAAAGCCTTCCGACTGTGTTTCAGATCTGACATCTATGGGAAGAGAGGGGAAGGAGGGTTGGTTGAGAAGAGCCTCATGTTGAAGTGCCACTCTGAAAAAGTCTCAGCCAGCCAACAGGGAGCTCTGGTGCAAAGACTGCCTGTAGAAGAGTCCCAGTTGGGCAGAAATGGCCAAGCCCTAGTGTCCCAGCTGTGCCCAGACATTGGCTGGCGGGCTTCCCAGGAAGACAGTGGCCTCTGCTTTGCAGATCCTGATGGTGCTGTGGCTGGAGGTTGTTAGGAGACTGCTGCCACATCTGGCAACATACCCACCCATTTGGCTGGGGCAGCCCCCACTGCAGACCAGGAGAGGAAACCCAGTGAGACAGACAGAGTCTGGCATCTGGGGAGGAAGCCCAGAAGGCAGCCTTCTTCCAGGAGATCCTAGGGTTATGGAGTACAAATCTATGGCTATAGGACCAGGCCGGTAAGATTTCCAGGTAGTTCAGCCCCTAGCATACCTGCCATCAATGAAACCCAGCCCTAAGTATGAGGGAATAAAGAATGAGACACAACTTGTGCCTAAAACTAAACATCTCAGTAGATGGGAAGAAACACATTATTCAATTCAATAGCTTATTAAACTAGAATAAAAGAGACAGAGAGAGATGGGGAGTCAGGGACACTACAGAAATCATTCTAGGTCACAGAACAACATTAGAAGCTGTGGTGGTTTGAGAAGATGTGCAGAAATTCTTTGATACTCCTCCTTTCAAATGGTGGAGCCTAATTCCCCTACCTTGAGTATGAGCTACACTTAGTGACTTGCTTCTAACAAATAAAATGTGATGGAAGTGAGGTAACTTCTGAGACTAAGTCATAAAAGGCATTGTGC
The DNA here is from genome assembly GCF_028858775.2 of Pan troglodytes. Classification (NCBI taxonomy): domain Eukaryota; kingdom Metazoa; phylum Chordata; class Mammalia; order Primates; family Hominidae; genus Pan; species Pan troglodytes. Next base: position 33,263,448 of record NC_086016.1, read on the forward strand.
CTGACTTCTTGCTTTTCTTCCTGGATGACTCACTCTGTGGAAGCCAGCTGACATGTCACAAAGACATTTAAGCAGGACCAGGTGTGGTAGCTCACCCCTGTAATCCCAACACTTTGGGAGGCTGAGGCAGGAGGATTGCTTGAGGCCAAGAGTTTGAAACCAGGCTGACCAACATGGCAAGACCCTGTCTAAAAAAAACAAACAAACAAACAAACAAAAACAATTAGCTGGGTATAGTGGCACACAACTGTGGTCTAGCTATTTGGGAGGCTGAGGTGGGAGGATCGCTTGTGCTCTGGAGGTGAAAGCTGCAGTGAACCATGATTGTACCACTGCACTCCAACTGCAACAGAGTTGCAGGATCTCACTGCCTCAAAAACAAGACAAAAGAAAAACAAAACAAAACAAAAAACAAAAAGGACATTCAAGCAGCCCTATGAAGATGCCCATGTGGTGAGGGAGGAACTGAGGCTTTCTGTTAACATTCTTGTGAGTGAGCCACTTGGAAGCAGACCCTTAAGCCCCAGTCAAGCCTTCAGATAAGTACAGCCCCATTTGACTTTTTTTTGGTAACGGAACTTTTAAGATACAATTCACATACCATACAATGCATCCATTTAAAGTATACAGTTCAATGTTTTTTAATATATCCATAGTTGTGCAACCATCACCACTATCTAATTCCAGAACATTTTCATCATCCCAAAAAGAAATCCTGTAAGTCATTCTGCCTTCCTCTCTCCCCCATCCCCTATAAACCACTAACCTACTTTATGTCTCCGTAGAGTTTCATATTCTTTTGTTTTGTTTTGTTTTGTTTTGAGACGAAGTCTCGCTCTGTTGCCCAGGCTGGAATGCAGTGGCGCAATCTTGGCTCACTGCAAGCTCCGCCTCCCGGGTTCACACCATTCTCCTGCCTCAGCCTTCTGTGTAGCTGGGACTACAGATGCCTGCCACCAGGCCTGGCTATAGAGTTGCATATTCTATACATTTCATATCTAGAGAATTGTACAATATGTGGTCTTTTGTGATTGGCACTTTTCATTTAGCATAATGTTTCCAAGGTTCATCTGTGTTGTAGCATCTATTTGTACTTCATTTCTTTTTATGACTGGATAAGATTCCATTGTATGGATATACCACATTTTGTTTATCCATTCATCAGCTGGTGGACGTTTGGGTTGCTTCCACTTTTTGGCTATTATGAATAATGCTACTATGAACATTCATGTACAAGTTTTTGGACATACTATTTTAATTTTTTTTTTTTTTTTTTTTGAGATGCAGTCTTGCTCTGTCACCCAGGCTGGAGTGCAGTGGCATGATCTTGGCTCACTGCAACCTCCACCTCCCGAGTTCAAGCAATTCTCCTGCTTCATCCTCCCAAGTAGCTGGGATTACAGGCGTGCGCCACCACGCCTGACTAATTTTTGTATTTTTAGTAGAGATGGGGTTTCATCACATTGGCCAGGCTGGTCTTGAATTCCTGACCTCATGATTCACCTGCCTCAGCCTCCCAAAGTGCTGGGATTACTGGCATGAGCTGCCACGCCTGGCCATGGACGTATGATTTTATTTCTCTTGGGTATATACCTAGGAGTGAAATTGCTGGGTCATATGCTAACTCTATATTTAACATTTTGAGGAACTGCCAGGCTGATTTTCAAAGTGACTGCACTATTTTTTTTTAATTTATTATTATTATACTTTACGTTTTAGGGTACATGTGCACAATGTGCAGGTTAGTTACATATGTATACATGTGCCATGCTGGTGCGCTGCACCCACAGTGACTGCACTATTTTACATTCTTAACTGCAGTGTATGAAAGTTCTGATTTCACCACATCCTTGCCAACATTAGTTATTGTCTGTCTTTATAGCTGTCCTATTGTGAAGTGGTATCTCATTGTGATTTTGATTTGCATTTCCCTGATGACTAATGATATTGAGCATCTTTTCATGTGCTTATTGGCCATTTATATACATGTTGAGTATCCCTTATCTGAAATGTTTGGGACCAGAAGTGTTCAGATTTGGGTTTTTTTCAGATTTTGGAATATTTGCATTATACTTAACCAGCTGGACATCTCTAATCAGAAAACCCAAAATCTTAAATGCTCCAACAAGCATTTCTTTTGAGGATCACGTTAGCACTCAAAAACTTTTGGATTTTGGAGCATTTTGGATTTTGTATTTTTGGACTAGGGATGCTCAACCTGTATTTTCTTTGGAGAAATGTGGCTGATGTCATTACTTTAACCTCATGCATTCTGAGCCAGAACTATTCAACTGAGCTACTCTTGAATTCCTAACCTTCAGAAACTGTGAGTTAATAAATGTTTGTTGGCCGGGCGCGGTGGCTCACGCCTGTAATCCTAGCACTTTGGGAGGCCGAGGCGGGTGGATCACGAGGTCAGGAGATCGAGACCATCTTGGCTAACACGGTGAAACCCCGTTTCTACTAAAAATACAAAAAATTAGCCGGGCGTGTTGGCGGGCGCCTGTAGTCCCAGCTACTTGGGAGGCTGATGCAGGAGAATGGCGTGAACCCAGGAGGCGGAGCTTGCAGTGAGCCGAGATCGCGCCACTGCACTCCAGCCTGGGAGACACAGCGAGACTCCGTCTCAAAAAAAAAAAAAAATAAATAAAATAAAATAAAATAAATGTTTGTTTGAGATGCTAATTTTTTTTTAACACAGCAATAGGTAACTAACATAGAAACATTCTATTAAAATCAGGAACACACCATGGGTACCTACTATTAATGCTACTAAAAGTCCCAGTCAATGCAATAAGACAAGAAAAAAATACAAATTGTCAAGTTTGGAAAGGAAGAAACAAAACTGTTATTGTTTGCAGATTAATCTTCCACCTAAAAACTCCAGGTGTATCTAACACCACTGGTGTAGGGAAGGCAGTATGGTAGGATGGAATAAGCCCAGATCAGACCCAAATTTGAGACCTAGATTTTTTCTCACTTTCTGTGTGATCTCAGCCAAGTCTTTTTGCCTCTTTGGGCCTCATTGGTAAAGCGGAGATAATAACATTTATGCCATGAGGACTAATGTGAGTGTAACTAAAGTGCCTCAGTGACTGACACACAGTAGCCTTTGACAAATGAGATCTTCATTTAAGGAGGGCACTTGAGGGCAGAAGCCAGGCAAGATGGCGGTGTGACTGACCTGATATTCAGTTCACCAGGCTGTAGAATGTGGGCTCCTTCTATGTCCCCAGATGACTCCAGCCTGCTAGTGGGGTTCTAAGAAGCCCAGGAGATCCTTCCCTATACCCTGGGTTCAACCCCTAGCTCCACTTCCCCTCCTGGGCAGCCTTGGGCAAGTCAGTTACTTTGGCTGAATCCCTGTTATACACTCTACTGATTGGGATGCTTATGCCTACTTTTCTTTCTTCCCTGGAGTGCAGTGAAGATCAGAGTTGGGGAAGGAGCTCACTGAGGGGAATGCCTCACAGTAAGCCAGAAACTATAGGGAAATCCAGTAGAAACAAGGGGCAGAATGGGCTGTGAGAGCTCTACCTACCTGGACAATGAAGCCCCAAAGGACCTTGGGGTATGGGATAGAATGATGCTGAGTGCAAGATTCACTCCCCTCCTGTTCCAACACCACTTGACATCCTACCATGTCCCAGTACTAGAGTTGTCAGATAAAAAAAAAAAAAAAGTCTAGTTAAATTTGAATTTCAGAAAACAATAAATAATTTTTATGTAAGTATATGCCCAAACATTGCAATTATTATTATTTATTTTTATTTTTATTTTTTAGATGGAGTTTGCTCTGTTACCCAGGCTGGAGTGCAGTGGCACAATCTCGGCTCACTGCAATCTCCACCTCCTGGGTTTAAGCGATTCTCTTGCCTCAGCCTTCTGAGTAGCTTGGATTACAGGCTCCCGCCACCACACCCAGCTAATTTTTGTATTTTTCATAGAGATAGGGTTTCACCGTGTTGAACAGGCTGGTCTTGAACTCCTGACCTCAAGTGATCTGCCTGCCTTGGCCTCCCAAAGTGCTGGGATTACAGGCATGAGCCACCGTGCCTGGCTGCAATTTTTTTTTAGTTATCTGAAATTCTAATTTAACTGCATATCCTGTGTTTTTGTTTACTATATCTGGTAACCCTGCCCAGCAGGAGTGAAGTGAAGACACCCAGGGACTCTTCACCTCATTTCACAATGGAGGCCCTAGGAGGAGATCAGATTTGCCCAAAGCTCTGCGACATATCCACTATTTTGTTCTACACAAGGCCCCTTGGCTGAGGTTTAAACCTGGGCTGTTTGTGTTGGCTCTAACTCAGACAACTTAGCTCACATCCCTTCCTTCCCTCTTAGGGTTGGCCTGGGCCTTGGGGCCATTGACAGTCTCTGGGAGTCTAACTCACAAGATAGAATGAAGAGGGTGGGTGGACAGGGAGCATTAAAGGAGGATCAAGAGGCTCAGCAGGAGATCTAACTACAGAATGTGGCTCCTGGTAGACTAATAATGCCACTTCTATTTCTACAGCCAAAGACTCAAGTTCTCAAGCAGTTTTTAATCTTTGAATTTGCCCTATGTCAATGGCAGAGGGGAAATGGAGCTAGGGCTAGTCTCTGAGCCTCCTGACACCCAGGGCTCTCCTTGCTGCTCTGGGGTCTGGAGAAAAGGGTTAGGAAAGAGGCCCTCTGATGCCCAGACCAGGGAAATGGAAAGAGGAAGGCTTGTGGAAAAGCAGGGTGGGTCCTGCCCGAAGCCCCTGGAGTTTGGTCCAGCCTCTGCTGTCATCTAGTGGACACCCCATGCCAGTGCCTCCTTGAGACTCCTGAACAAGGCTGTCTGCTCCTTTCCTGGTTGGTTGTGCCTGCTAGCCTAGTCCTTCTTGGCTCTGATTTGCTATATGACCCTGAACAAGCCCTTTTCTTCTCTGGTTCTCAATTTTATCTCTTGGAACAGTGGTTCTCCAAACGGCAGCAGGCCCAATCTTTCTAAAACACAAACATAGCCAGGTCTCTCCACTGTCTACATCTGTCTTCTGACCTCTCTGGCCCTCATGCTGAAGCCTGGTGGGCACTGCAGGATCTGAGCCCAGCTGACCTCACCTACTCCCCACATCTCTGTTCTAACCACACGGAACTACATTCATATTCTCAATTAACACACTCTCTAAGAGCCTTTGCACATGCTGTTCCCTTTGCCTAAAACACTTTTCCCCCTTCTTTACCTGGCTTGTTCTTACTCATCCTTCAGATGTTGGCTTAGCCATCCTGAAACCACCTTTGCAAAAATTGTAACTGAGGAAATCATGACACTGAAAGAAATCAGACCTCACCGACTCCATCTTGCTTCTAACCTTTAAGCTGACCTTGTTCATCCCTGGGCGTAGGCCAAACTAACTTTGGGAAGGAATTCAGTTAATCATTTGACTCTGAAACAAAATTGGTAATAGCCCTTTTCCAAAAAGACCCTTTTCTTGCCTGGTGGGGACCAGTCTGTTTTTGCAAGACTAACAGATTAGCTACAAGATTAGAAATTACAGTTTAGGGTCATGCAGCCTCCGGCTCCAAGAGTCTGAACCTCCCCAAATTGCTCCTGGGGATAACATCAGTTTTGTAAAATCTAAGATCATTGCTTGAGGTATTTTGCAGACCCTGCACTGGATGGATCAGCTGACACTACCCAGACAAGTAATGTGGCTCAACCAGCTCTGCCATCCCGCCCAGGAACAGAAGACAGCAAGAAAAACTCCCTTCGACCCCCTATAATTCCATCTCCAACCTGACCAATCAGCACTCCCCACTTCCTAACCCCCTACAAATTACCTTTAAAAACTCTGATCTCCAAATGCTCTGGAAGACTGATTTGAGTAACAATAAAACTCGGGTCTCCCCCACAGCCGGCTCTACATGAATTACTCTTTCCCCATTCCAATTCCCCTGTCTTGATAAATCGGCTCTGTCTAGGCAGCAGGCAAGGTGAATTTGGTGGGGGATTACAATCCCATTCAGGAAGCCCCCGCCCCCACCCCCACCCCCAAGTCCCCACACTAGGATGGGCGAGCATACCTTAGGTCTCCACTGAGGACTGGTTGTGGTTTCAGGAGGGCATATGATTCTGGAAGAGGTCAAATGTCAGCCCAGGGGCTGACGGGTAGCCATGGGCTCAGGGTTCAAAATAACCTGATTTCCCATCCCACTATGCCAAGGTTGGACGCTGCGTATGACTATCAGCCAATGACTCCACCTCTCCAAACCTATTTTACAGATGAACAAATCAGACCATGTCTGCACCCACACTGGTCAACAGAATTCCAATGCTAGCCACAAATGTAATCTGAAATTTTCTAGCCATCGAGAACATAAAAGAAAGAGGTGAAAGTAATTTTAATAACACATTTTGTGAGCTGGACCTGGTGGTGCGCCCCTGGTGGCTGAGGTGGGAGGATCACTTTGAGTCCAGGACTTCAGGCTGCAATGAACTTTGATCAATCCTGCCACTGCACTCCAGTCTGGATGAGAGAGTGAGACCCGGTCTCAAAAAAAAGATTAATAATACACTTTATGTGATCCGATGTGTAAAATATTATTTCAATATGTAATCACTATTTTTAAATTATTAACAAGCCATCTTACACCCTTTTTTGGTACCAAGTTTTTGATATCCTGTGTGTATTTTATTTACACTTATTGTGCATTTCAATTTGGATTCCATCTCAAGCACTCAGCCACATGAGGCTAAAGACCACTGTTTTGGATAGCACAGCTCTACATGTAGCATTGGGGAAACAAGAATGATTCCCAGGTGTTTGGTCTGAACATGGAGGACAAAGGATAGGGTAATTTCTTGGTATGGAGGAGGGTGAATAAATGTGGTACAGGGTTGGGGAGAGTCTGAGGGCCATTGTCCCTTTAAGTGTTCATTGCCCTACATCCTGGGAAAGTTTCTAGACACCTGTCTGGGAGCTGTGTAGACCCTGGTTTGTGTAGACCCTGGTGGCTTGGTGCTAGTGCCTGGGCCTCCTCCTCGAGGCCTGAGAAGGGGTCGCGAAGTCACTCTCACTTCTCTCCCAGACCCCACAGTCCTAGGCTCTACCCTTTTATGCTGTCAAGGTGTAGGCATTCCCTCTACCAAAGATTTAGCAAAAAAGAAAAGTCAAGTTAATTTTGAATTTCAGATAAACAACATGTAATTTTTTTTTCTTTTGAGAAAAGATCTTGCTTTGTTGCCCAGACTGGAGTGCAGTGGCACAATCATGGCTCACTGCAGCCTTGAATTCCTGGGCTCAAGTGATCCTCCCACTTCTGCCTCCTGAGTAACTGGGACTATAGGCGTGCGCCACCACGCCTGGCTAATTTTTAAAACTTTTAGTAGAGATGGGGTCTATGTGGCCCAAGCTGGCCTCAAATTCCTGGCTTCAAGCGATCCTCCTGCCTTGGCTTCCCAAACTGTTGGGATTACAGGCATAAGCCACCGCACCCAGCATAATAATTTTTAAATGTAAGTATGTCCCAGGTGATATTTGGGACATATTTATATTTTTTAAAATTTGATGTTTATGTGAACTTCAAATTTAATTGGGCATATCCTGTATTTTATCTGGCAACCCTACTTCTAGTTCACCCTTCTGGACTTGGAAGCACTGAATCTGGCTCTATTTCCTTGTTGTGTGACCTTGGTCACATTTCCTCACCTCTCTGAACTTCAGCTTCCCTCTGTAAAGTGGCCACAAATACTTCTTTCCTCAATGAACTGTTAAAAGGACTCACTGAGGAAAGTATGCGAAAATGACCTCCAGGAGTTTGAGACCAGCCTGACCAACATGGTGAAACCCTGTTTCCACTAAAAATACAAAATAATTAGCTGGGCGTGGTGGCGCGCACCTGTAATCCCAACTACTCAGGACGCTGAGACAGGAGAATCGCTTGAACTCGGGAGGCAGAGGTTGTAGTGAGCAGAGATTGCACCACTGCACTCCAGCCTGGGCGACAGAGTGAGATTCTGTCTCAAAAAAAAAAGAAAAAAAGAAAAGGACCTCCCGGCCAGGCACAGTGGCTCACATCTATAACCTCAGTAATCTGGGAGGCCAAGGCAGGCAGGTTGCTTGACTCCAGAAGTTCCAGACCAGCCTGGACAACATGGAAAAACCCTGTCTTTACAAAAAATACAAAAATTAGCTGGGCATCGTGGCACATGCCTGCAGTTCCAGCTACTCAGGAGGCTGAGGTAGGAGGAGCACCTGAGCCTGAGGAGATTGAGACTGCAGTGAGCCAAAATCGCACCACTGCCCTCCTCCAGCCTGGGTGACAGAGTAAGACCCTGTCTCAAAAAAAAGAAAAAAAAAGAAAAAAAGAAAAAAGGAAGGACCTCCCCATAATGCCTGGCACATAGTAGGCCCAGAGCAAACATCTGCCCTTCCTTCAGTCTCCCAGATGTGCAAGGCAGCTCCACTGTCCAATGAGTGCCCCACCTCCCTCCCTCTCCACACTACCCAGGATCCCATAATTCCATAATTTCTCAGTGCCTTTTTGTATTGTCCTTCTCTTCACTAGTATTTCTTTCCCTGGTTTTCAGACTTTTTTTTTTTTTTTTTTTTTAGAGAAAAGGTCTCACTCTGTCACCCAGGCTGAAGTGCAGCGGCGTGATCATAGCTCACTGCATCCTGAAGCTCCTGGGCTCAAGCCATCTTCCCACCTCAGCCTTCTCAGTAGCTGGGACTACAGATGAATGCCACCATGCCCAGCTAAATTTTTTTTTGTAGAGACAGGGTCTTGCTACATTGCCCAGCCTGGTTTTGAACTCTTAGCCTTAAGTAATCCTCCCTTGTCGGCCTCCCAAAATGTTGATATTACAGATGTGAACCGCTGTGCCTGGCCAGCTTCCTGAACTTTTGGCCATGCCTCATCTTTGCTAGGAATATACTAGAATCCTCTGGAAAGGGCCTAATTCCCAAGAATAGAGTCCTGCTGACCTAGCTCTCAGAAGATTCCAGAATATGGCTCAGATACTACCTGGTGGCTATGTATCTAAACAAAAAATACTATCACTACCAGACGTGAATCTGAAAGGTCAGGCTGGTTCACTCTGCCCCTGACCAGCAGGGCCACCGTAAGGGCAGAGCCCTGGGCCAGGCCCCAGTAGAAGACTGAATAAACGGACCCTGAGCTGTCCTGGGGCAGGGAACTTGATGGCAGGGGAGAAGCGGGCTTCAACGTGACCCTAGCACCCATACACAGAGAATGAGAGGAGCCTGAGGCCCAGGGGTGGGTGGCCTGTCTGAGGGCACACAGCAAAGATTTGCCTATTTGCCCCAGATCAGGGGACTAATGAGGCCATGCTCCTAACCTGCCCACTCCTCTGTGGAAGAACTGGGATTTAGGAGAATCAGGGAGTGCTTTCTCTGGCTTATTCTCACTTCTGTCTGCAGACACAGTCTTCCTCTCTCAGCCTCCTGTACCCATGAGGAGAGACTAATGTGGGGTAGGGGTAGGGAAATGGCTAGGTCCAGGGAGCCTTCTCCCCCATGTCAGGTGAGGAGACTGGAGGAAAAAGTGATGCTACCTCCTTAAGAGCTGGTGCTCCCTGGGATGCTGGAATCCTCTCTCTCTCCTTGCATTGAACAGATCATAAAATTGAGTCCCAGAGAAGAGCAGGGACCTGTGAGTCCTAGAAGATCAAATAGGCCTGGCTGATGCCTATAATTCTAGCACTTTGGGAGGCCAAGGCAGGCGGATTGCCTGAGCTCAGGAGTTTGAGACCACCTGGGCAACATGGTGAAAACCCGTCTCTACTAAAAAGACAAAAAATTAGCCGGGTGTAGTGGTGAGTGCCTGCCTACTTCCAGCTACTCGGGAGGCCGAGGCATGAAAAATCGCTTGAACCCAGGAGGCAGAGGTTGCAATGAGCCAAGATTGTGCCACCGCACTCCAGCCTGGGTGACAGAGGGAGACTCTGTTAAAAAAAAAAAAAATCAAGTGGGCCAGAAGGTCCCCCAGACTTCTTGCCTCTCCTCACTTGGCAAGTAAACACCTGTGGCCCAGGTCCTTAATCATGCCCTTCTCCCACCTTATAATTTACCCACTCTTTGGTTGTTGTTTTTTGTTTTTTGTTTTTGTTTTGTTTTGTTGAGACAGAATTTCACTCTTGTCGCCCAGGCTGGAGTGCAATGGTGTGATCTCGGCTCACTGCAACCTCCGCCTCCCCAGTTCAAATGATTCTCCTACCTCAACCTCCCAAGTAGCTGGGATTGCAGGCACCCACCACCATGCCCAGCTAATTTTTGTATTTGTAGTAGAGACAGGGTTTCACCATGTTAGCTGAGCTGGTCTCGAACTCCTGATCTCAGGTCATCCGCCCGCCTCAGCCTCCCAAAGTGCTGGGATTACAGGCATGATGAGCTACCGCGCCTGGCCTAATTTACCCACTCTTCAACCTTCCTGGTCCCCCAAACTCATGGCTCCCCCTGAGGTTCTACAGGGGCCTCCTATTTGTGTTGTGTTCCTAATCTCCATCCCTTCCCTCTGCCCTCTGGAGAGGGTCTAAATGCCTCTGCATGGTCTTCCACTCCCACCCACCCCACCCACTACCCCAAGCCCTTCCTTCCTTGCCAGTCTATCACTCCTTCCATCCCTTCACAGACCCTACTCTCTGTGCCAGGGTGGTGAAGCAACATTTCAACAGGAGCAGGTTTTGAGGGCGGATTCCAATTTTGGGCCTGATTCTTACCAGCTGTGTAGTCTTGGGCATGTTGCTTAACTTCTCTGGTCCTCTAGCTTCTCATCTGTAGTAAGACTTCCTTCACAATCCTGGGGTGAGGGTTAAATTGCATAAAGCCCTTAGCACAGTATGCAGCACTTTATAAACATTCAATAAATGTTAGCTACTGCTATTATTATTATTAGAGGAGTAAGGGCAAAGAAGGGGAGGGGGCAGGGGGACTTGGGAGCAAGCAGAGGAAGAAATCAGAAAATTTTTATTTTTAAAATTATTTCCCACCGGAATGAATATTTTTTATTCAGCACAATGTTGTAGGCATCAAATAATATTAAGTCTATGCTGGGTTCCGGCAGGATAAATGCCAACATCACCAACAGGGCTTCCAGGGATTATAAGTGCCTTAGTGTGCTAAAGCAGAGAAGATATTACTTGATATATTTTTGAAGCTGAAGTGCTTCCAAGTTTGGTAGTTCCAATTCTGTTACTTCTTGGGAACGTTTTTAATAACAAGAACATGAAGAAATAAACAGTGCTGGTTCCCTAATGTTAAAGTTTCAGGAACGTGGTTATTGCTTTCCAGAAAATACCATGAGAATGACCTCATTTCCGACTAAGGAAAAGTTGAACTCTCTCCATTTTTTCCACCTTATGAACCCAACAAAAAGAGCAAAGAGGAATATAATCAGTGAGTTTATCTTAATGAAAGCTGATGGCTTCAATATCTTTTTTCCCACAGTTTAATTGCTTTAGGCATTTATTATTAGCTATGATTAATGCAGAAAGAAGGGACAAAAAGCTCACAAACACTATACAATTTCACAAGATGCATTGCAGGGGGAAAAGTGACTGAGATGGATCAGCAATATCCCAGGGTCTTGGTGGATGCATTCCTGGTGGAGAGGGTCTCATTCCTGGAGGGGGCATGCCTACTGGCGTCCCTCTAGCAAGGGGAAGCCCAGTTGGTGGGCCCATGGGTGGTTTCATACCAGGTGGAGGAAACATAATGCCTAGAGGTGGAGCTGCTCTGCCAACAGGTGGGGGTGGAGCCCCCGGTCCTGGTGGGTACTGTGTTGGGGCTCCAGTAATGCTCTTCTCTGTGGAGTCATTACCTGCTGGGATGGTCCCCCAACTCCTGGGACAGGGCCTGCTAATCCACCAGGAGCCTGGGGAATTGGTACACCAGCTGATACTCCTCTACCAGCTGCCCTAACAACTCCAGGGCCTCCTGTAGCTCCAGCAAGTGGTACCTGAGCAATGCCAGTATATTTTGGGGGTAGCCCCTCCACGGTCATGGATACCAAGTTCTCCCCATGCAGCAACACCAGACCCCAAAAGTGCTTTCCTTCGAGCTCTGGTTGCTTCACGTTCTTTGGCTTGATCTTTCTGAACTCATCACAATTGCAGAGGATCAAATTCACATGCTTGTCAAACGCCTTAAAAGTGCCAAAGAAGATTGTGCCTTCCTGTAGGATGCATTTCATTCTATAGTCAATGTGCTGCTGCAGCCTTGCTACTCGTGCCCACAGTCGTGATTGCTGCTTCACCAAATCCCGTGTCCACAGTTAAAACTTCGTGCTTCTTAAGACCTGGGGGAAGGCTATAGATAAAGGTATGGTGCAGGTTCTCCCAGAAACAATGCAAGGTGAGGGGGAAATGTGGTGGCTCACGCCTGTAATCCCAACACTTTGGGAGGCTGAGGAGGGCAAATCACCTGAAGTCAGGAGTTCGAGAGCAGCCTGGCCAACATGGTGAAATCCCATCTCTACTAAAAATACAAAAATTAGCTGGGTGGTAGTGGCATGCACCTGTAATCCCAGATACTCAGGAGGCTGAGACAGGAGAATCGCTTGAGCTAGGGAGGCAGAGGTTGAGGTGAGTCAAGATGGCATCACTGTACTCCAATCTGAGTGACAGAGTGAGGTGCTGTCTCAAAAATATATGTATAATTTTTAAAAGTATATTGAAAGCATTGGGTGAGGTGGCTCATGCCTATAATCCCAACACTTTGGGAGACCAAACTGGGAGGATCCCTTGAGGCCAGGAGTTTGAGACCAGCCTGGGCAACAGCAGGACCCTGTCTCTACAGAAAAATAAAAAATATTAGCTGGGTGTGGTGCGTGCCTGTAGTCACAGTTATTCAGGAGACTGAGGTGGGAGATCACTTGAGCCCAGGAGTTGAAGGCTGCAGTGAGTTAGGATGGTGTGCCACTGCACTCCAGTCTGGACCACAGGCTGAGACCATGTTTTTTTTTTTAAATAAAAAATAGATAATGGATCGATTGATGGAGAACGCTCACTCTCTGCTGAACCTGTTCCAAGTATCCTCATAACAACTTTTTGAGGTAGGAAGAAATTGGAACACATCTGTGGTTAAACAAGTTGAGTTTATCACTTGTTATGGGGTAAGGGTGAGAGGACATGAATCATGAGAAACAATAGGGCTGCTGGGCTTGGTGGCTCACATCTGTAATCCCGGCACTGTAGAAGCCCAAGGTGGGAGGAACACCTTAGGTCAGGAGTTCGAGACCAGCCTGGCCAACATGGTGAAACCCTGTCCCTACTAAAAATACAAAAATTAGCCGGGAGTGATGGTGGGCGCCTGTAATCCCAGCTACTTGGGAGGCTGAGGCAGAAGAATCACTTGAACCCAGGAGGCAGAGGCTGCAGTGAGCTGAGATCACACCACTGCACTCCAGCCTGAGTGACAGAGTGATACTCTGTCTCAAAAACAAACAAACAAAGGGGCATCTCAGTAACAAAGTGTTACAAAGGACACATAGGATTTGGGCTTGCATTAGGTGATTTGGAGGAGGGCTTAAGAAAATGGGGTTTTCTGGATTGGATGCTGCCTATGAGTGAGTACCTTGATAAACATTATTTAGAAGGAGGGAAGAGTAGACCGAGGCTAAATCTATAATCTCTATATGAGCCAGAATAGGGAAATGTTTGGCCATTTTTGTAGTTCGAACAATGCTCATGTTTTGTCTGGGTTTAGACATGATTCGAGTGGTTTTGTTATTGTCTTGATCCATCATGGTCACATAGTGGCCTTGTTTGATGTTGATGTTCTGTGAAGTTTTTATGTTCAATAAGAGAACACACCAAGGTCTATTTGTGAGTGCCAGACCATCTCCTGGATATCAGGGGCTGTTTTTCTCTTAGAGCTTGGTTTCAAATCCAGGTTTGTGTGACTGGAAACATCCCCTGTATTACTTCTTGATCACAGGAACTTGCGAAGGTGGCTGGCAGACTAGGACTTTCATCTATGAGCTTATTTCATCTACTATTTTTAATTTTTTTTCTGAGACGGAGTTTCACTCTTGTCGCCCAGGCTGGAGTGCAATGGCACGATCTTGGCTCACTATAACCTCTGTCTCCTGGGTTCAAGCAATTCTCCAGCCTCAGCCTCCCAAGTAGCCGGGATTACAGGTGCCCGCCACCACGCCTGGCTAATTTTTGTATTTTTAGTAGAGATAAGTTTCACCATGTTGGCCAGGCTGGTCTCGAACTCCTGACCTCAGGTGATCCGCCCGCCTCGACCTCCCAAAGTGCTGGTATTATAGGCGTGAGCCACCGCGCCGGCCTTTATCTACTATGTTCACCTCCTACTCAGGTCCGATCCCTAACAGTTCCTGGGATAACTGTAGGTACTTAATAAATGCTAGTTGAATGAATGAAGATGGCTGTCAAGAACTCCAATGACTGCTTGAGTGCAAATCACAAGCTCCATCACCTATCAGTATGTGATTTGATACAATATGTATTAACAGCTAATCCACAATCCATATTCAAATTTCATTACTTGTCCCAATATTGTCCATTACAACTATTCCACCACCACCACCACCCCAGTCCAGGGTCCTATTTAGAATCACACACCACATTTTGTTGTCATGCTTCTTTAGTCTCCTTTAAACTGGAACAGTTCCTCAGCTTTTCTCTGTTTTTCATGACAATGAGTTATTTTGTAGAGAGTGTCCTTCATTTGGGGTTCTCTAGCACTTCCTCATGAGATGTGTACGGTGCACTTTTGACAGAAATACCACAGATGTGTTCTCAGTGCATTTTATTAGGAGGCCCTTGATCTGACCCATTAACTAGTGGTGTTAACTTTGATCACTTTGATCTGTTTGTTCTGCTAGGTTAAACCTCTGTAACATCACCATTTTCCCTTTGTAATCAATAGCTAATTTATGGGAGACACTTTTACTGTTGTAAACATCCCGTTTCTCTAGTTTTACCACACATTATTGATTTCCTAATTCCACCATGTTTATTAGCTGGCATTCTACAAAAAGGAAGACTTTCCCTTCACCCATTAATATGCTCACTTCTTTATGTTTGTAACGACTCATGGATTACTATTTTATTCAATTAGTTATACTCTATTACTATCACTCCATATTTTGATTCTGAAATTGCCCTGACTTGGCCAGTAGGATCTCCTTCAAGACAACTCCTGTGTTCTTTGACACATTCCCATGATTCTTATTACCATCAACCTTATATTCTAGTGTAACAAGATGTTCCAAGTTTATCTGGTACTTTCCGGAATGAGTTAGTTCTTTCTCTCTCTCTCTCTTTTTTTTTTTTTTTTTTTTTTTTTTTGACGGAGTCTCACTCTGTCGCCCAGGCTAGAGTGCAGTGGTGCGATCTCAGCTCACTGCAACCTCCGCCTCCCGGGTTCAAGCGATTCTCCTGCCTCAGCCTCCCGAGTAGCTGGGATTACAGGTGTGCGCCACCACGACCGGCTACTTTTTGTATTTTGAGTACAGAGGGGTTTCACCATTTTGGCCAGGCTGGTCTCGAACTCCTGACCTCAAGTGATCCATCCGCCGCGGCCTCCCAAAGTGCTGGAATTACAGGTGGGAGCCACCGCGCCCGGCCGGAATCAGTTTTTTTCTTTTAGGAGCCCCGAACCCAAAGCTCTTTGAAAAGCTGCTGAAGAGCTCCAAGGTTCCTCCGCTTCCTGCTCGCAGGCGGAACCTTAGAGCTTCGGACATGGAAATTAACCTCTTCCGGTTGGGGCCGGAAGTCCCTCCGAGAGGGGCGGCTCCGCGTCATGTGACTGGAGTCCGCGTAGGAGGGGTCGGAGGTCCTACCCAACAGATTGACGCGGCGTTAGTATTGGCCGTGTACCCGAAAAACTGATTGACTGGGCTGGCGTTAACTGTGCGGAGGCAGGTATGTGAGGGGCTGGGGTTGGGGCGGGGGCCGCCAAAGTTTAGGGACGGGGGCGGGAGACCCGGGTCCGCCTTCCCAGGACACACGGGCTTCAACATCTGAGCCCAGGGGCCCAGAGACAGCAAGACCGGTCATGTCTGTCCCCGAAAAGAGGACGAGCTGGCGTTGTGGTTCTGCGTCCCATGATTACAGATTGGGGAAACTGAGGCCTTGAGAAAGAGAAGGGCTCCCACAAGCTCTCCTTTCGAGACATGGGCACTGATTCCCATTCTATCCCCCGTGCGAGACCGCCTCTATCATCTGGGAGTGCATTTCACGAGTTTGCCCTGAGTGGAGAAGCAGAGGCCGGGGAGCGCGGTGAACAGAGTTGGGCTGAAAGTAAGAGACCTGGATTCGAGACTTCGCCACCGACAGACAATTGTGCGTTCTGGGCCAAATCTCTTCCCTGTGCTGGGCCTCAGTTTTCTCGTGTCTAAAACGGGGCAGTGTTTTTCAAAATATGGTTCTTACACCATCTGCTTTGTAATTCTCTGAGATGCCGGCTTTACAGCGCGGGACTCAATTCAGACTTCTGGTTTAGAATCTGAACTTATGTGTAGGGGGGTCCTGTATATACTGATGTTTGAAGCTCATTGATTTTAAGTGCTTTCCTGCTGTGAGCACTAGATATCCATTCTTCGCTTTGAGGCAGCTGGTGCCAGTTCAGGAACTTTGAAAGAACTGGAATGGTTAGCTCAGTAAAGAGAGCAATGGAAGGGAATTAACTTTTTAAAAATTGAAAATACTGTTACGGCAAAGAGGGCTTCCACTTCATCTTTAGGCTAAAAGAGGCAGAACTAGGACTAACAGGTGAATTCTACAGGAAGACAAGATTTTTGCTTAATAGAAGAACTTAAATGGAAGAATCGTCAGAGGTGACCACCGATGGAGTGAATGGATTGCCTCCGTGCCTCCTTTCGAGGGAGGTATATAGGTATTAGATGAAGGTCCTTTCCAACTTGAAAGTCTGTGATTCTAAGTAGTTGTTCTGCATCTTTCTGGTGCTGACTCTGCTCTCAAGGCAAATGTGACTTTTTTCTTCTCTTTTGACACTTCCATCACTTTAGCCTACATCTCCTGTAAATAAGGCCAATGCATCTGACCTTACGTAATCTCTTCCTGGTTGTCCTGTGCACCATCCTTCTTTTCAAGGACTTTGGAATGACCCAATATCTGATAGAGGCACCTTAAATGTTTATTGAATGAATAAGTAAACTGGGTCCCACCCCATGGGTTAGTAGCTTTTTTCTAAGAACAAGTTGGAAATGCCTCTGAAGATTTTATGTTTGACCAGGAGAAGCCAGTGAACTCTGAATCACAAAATTGAGGACTCTCAGTTGAAAGGACCCCTTGAGGTTGTTCAGACCAGCCTTCTCTTCCCTGGAACATAATCCCTGCTTGAATCCTCTCTTCAGCAATATGTGTATAGATGTGAGAGAATTTTTGCAGTTTGTTGGCTAGCTTTCCATGCATCATATAAAAACAGTCCTCTTATAGACTTGACTTGCCAGTTCGCACACATGACAAGTTCCAGCTTTTTTTTTTTTTTTTTTGAGTATTTAGTAGAGATGGGGTTTCACCATGTTGGCCAGGCTGGTCTCGAACTCCTGACCTCAAGTGATCCGCCTGCCTCAGCCTCCCAAAGTGCTGGGATTTCAGGTGTAAGCCACTGTGCCTGGCCTCTAGCATACCTTTGGTTTTCTAATCAAACATTATTATGTCCTTATTTTGTGCATTACAAAGCTCTGCCTAAATCACTTTTTCAACACCTGCTAGAATGCTTAGGAATGTTTATGTTGTCTTAGGGAGCAGAGGCTCCATATTATGACCCACTTCTGCTGACTTGCTCCCCCGCCGCCACAAAAGTTAGGGTTGAGCCAAAACTTCCTGCCAGTTATCGACTTGTGTTTCCCAAGATTAAAAAATAAAAAAGTTGTGAAATGCTTATTCAGATGTTATCCAGGTACTGGGTAAAATGATCTTAATTTGTTGGAGTTTTTAGAACTTCTCGATCTAAAAGTTTCCTTTTAAAGAAGTGTCTGAATTGACATTCTCATAAGTATGTTCTTCAGGCCACTGGTCTGAAGAAGTGGCTCTGAAAAAAGGATTTGATGCTAATAATAAGTTTGAGAAAGCCACATACCATTATTCTTTCTTGGAGCTTCTCAATATGTAATACCACATTAAAAGCACTTGAGAGGTCCTGCAATAAGGAAATGTGCTTTATAAGCCAAGATAATAACTTGTTCCATTTGTTTAATCTACTTGATGTCAAATCTTTTTTTTTTTTAATTGAAGCACACATTAGCAAATTCTGACCTAGAGTGGGGATCTGCATACTATATATAGGCTGTGAACCAAACCTGGACCTACTGCTTGTTTATATGGTCTGTGAGCTAAGGGTGCTTTTTACATTTTTCTTTCTTTCTTTTTTTTTTTTTTTTTTAAGACAGAGTCTCGCTCTGTTGCCCAGGCTGGAATGCAGTGGCTCCATCTCGGCTCACTGCAAGCTCCGCCTCCTGGGTTCATGCCATTCTCCTGCCTCAGCCTCCCGAATAGCTGGGACTACAGGCGCCCACCCCGATGACTGGCTAATTTTTTGTATTTTTAGTGGAGATAGGGTTTCACTGTGTTAGCCAGGATGGTCTTGATCTCCTGACCTCGTGATCTGCCCGCCTCGGCCTCCCAAGGTGCTGGGATTACAGGCGTGAGCCACCACGTCTGGCCTGCTTTTTACATTTTTAAATGATGGGAAATAAAAGAAGAATAATATTACATAGGTGACAATTACAGGAAGATAAAATTTCAGTGTTCATTTCAGTCACACCCATTTATTTATACTCATATATATTTACATATTGTCTTTGGGTGCTTTAATGCTGCTCAGTGGAGTTGATTACTTCCCATAAAAACCATATGGTCCACAGAGTCTGAAGTATTTACTCTATGGCCCTTTATGGAAAAAAAATTGCCAATTCCTGACCTGCATCGTATACATTTTTTTTTTTTTTTTTTTTTTTTTTGAGACAGTGACTCGCTCTGTTGCCCAGGCTGGAGTGCAGTGGCACGAACGTAGCCTACTACAGCCTTGACCTCCTGGGCTGAAGCCATCTTCCCACCTCAGCCACCCGAGTAGTTGGGACTACGGGCACACACCACCACACCCAGCTAACTTTTACATTTTTTATAGAGATGAGGTCTCACTATGTTGCCCAGGCTGGTCTCAAATCCCCGAGCTCAAACGATTCTCCTGCCTCAGCCTCTCAAAGTGCTAGGATTACAGGTATGAGCCACCACTCCCAGCCATGTATTGTTTTTTAACTTTTTATTTTATTTTATTTTATTTATTTATTTGAAACGGAGTCTCACTCTGTCGTCCAGGCTGGAGTGCAGTGGCGCAATCTCGGCTCACTGTAACCTCCACCTCCCGGGTTCAAGCAATTCTCCTGCCTCAGCCTTCTGAGTAGCTGGGACTACAGGTGCACGCCACCTCGCCTGGCTTATTTTTGTATTTTTAGTGGAGACGGGGTTTCACCATGTTGGCCAGGATGGTCTCAATCTCCTGACCTCAAGTGATCCACCCACCTCAGCTTCCCAAAGTGCTGGGATTACAGGCTTGAGCCACCGTGCCTGGCCCCTTATTATTATTATTCTTTTTTTTTTAGATGGAGTTTCACTCTTGTTGCCCAGGCTGGAATGCAGTGGGACAATCTCAGCTCACTGCAACCTCTGCCTCCCAGGTTCAAGCGATTCTCCTGCCCCAGCCTCCCAAGTAGCTGGGATTACAGGCATGCGCCACCACACCTGGCCAATTTTTGTATTTTTAGTAGAGGTGGGTTTCACCGTGTTGGCCAGGCTGGTCCTGAACTCTTGACCTCAGATGATCCACCCGCCTTGGCGTCCCAAAGTGCTGGGATTACAGCCATGAGCCACTGCGCCCGGCCTTTTTATTTTGAAATAATTTTACCCTTACACTAAACTTGCAAAAATAATCCACAAACTTTCTGTATATCTGTCATCTAACTTCACCTAATGTCAAAACTGTACATAATTATATCAGAATTTTCCAAACAAGAAATTTAACATTAATGCAATATTACTAGCTAGTCTAGAGACTTTATTCAGATTTTGCCGTTTGTCGCACTATGTCCTTTTTCTGTTCCAGGACCCAATCCTGGATCCTACATCACATTTAGTTGTCAAGTCTCCCTGGTCTCATCAGATATCTGGGACAGTTCCTCATTGTCTTTTTTTTTTTTTTTTTTGAGACGGAGTCTCACCCTGTCACCCAGGCTGGAATACAGTGGCATGATCTCAGCTAACTGCAACCCCCCTCCTGGGTTCAAGCGATTCTCCTGCCTCAGCCTCCTGAATAGCTGCAATTACAGGCGTGTGCCACCATGCCCAGCTGTTTTTTGTATTTTTAGTAGAGTGGGGTTTCACCATGTTGGGCAGGCTGGTCTTGAACTCCCAACCTCAGATGATCCACCTGCCTCGGCCTCCCAAAGTTCTGGGATTACAGGTGTGCCACCACACCCGGCCTGCATTTGCACTAAAATTTATTTTTTTTTAATTGTTTGTTTGTTTGTTTTTGAGATGGAATTTCACTCTTATTGCCCAGGCTGGAGTGCAGTGGCGCAATCTTGGCTCACCGCAACATCTGCCTCCCGGGTTCAAGCGATTCTCCTACCTCAGCCTCCCAAGTAGCTAGGATTACAGGCATGCACCACCACGCCCGGCTAATTTTGTATTTTTTTTTTTTTTAGTAGAGACAGGGTTGCTCTATGTTGGTCAAGCTGGTCTGGAACTCCCGGCCTCAGGTGATCTGTCTGCCTCAGCCTCCCAAAGTGCTGGGATTACAGGTGTGAGCCACTGCGCCTGGCCATTTGCACTAAAATTTATGAGGGTTCCAGTTTCTCCGCATCCACAACACTTGTTATTGCCCACTAAAAAAACTATATCTCTCCTAGTGGGTGTGAAGTGATATCTCATTGTGGTTTTGATTTGCATTTCCTTAATGGCTGATGATGATGATGATGATGTTCTTATTGGCCATCTGCATATCTTATTTGGAGAAATGTCTGTTTAGATCTTTTGCTCATTTTGTAATTGAGTTATTTGTTATTGTGTACAATTTTGAATGTAGGTATTCAAAGAGTTTGCAGATCTCTTGAAATAACTCAGTGATTTGACCTGCAAATTCTGAGGCAATGCCAGTATCTCCCTGATCTGAATGTAGTTGGATTTGGACATACTAAAGCACAAAGTAAATTTCCATTTGAGGCTACTGACCATGCAGAGCTTGACTCAAACCCAGCCACTTCTGGCCATGTGGAGTTGGAGTGGCCATGGTCAAGTGAAAGGAAGGGTACTATTTGCGTCCAGAAATGAGGTTGTCATCCAAGATATGATAAGACTAGTCGGGGAGCCTTCATTTTGGGTGCCACTCTGCTGTATGTCTGGTTATAGGCAGAGAGTAGAGGAGTCAGTGGTGGTTTCAATGCTCAGGACTAGCTGCTCATAGCTACATAACTGCAGTGCTCCTAGGCCTATCTTGACCCTACAGCATTTGGCCGTAACCAAACCATCTTGGACACGTACCTTGAAACAAACAAAAACTTCAGTAATGTAAATTGTGAAAGTAGTATGTGCTTATTTTATTATTATTTTTTTTTTTTAGAGATGGAGTCTTGCTCTGTTGCCCAGGCTGGAGTGCAGTGGCACAGTGTCGACTCACTGCAGCCCTCCATCTCCCAGATTCAAGCAATTCTCGTGCCTCAGTTCCTGAGTAGCTAGAATTACAGGCAAGTGCCATCATGCCCGACTAATTTTTGTATTTTTAGTAGAGATGGGGTTTCATGATCTTGGCCAGGCTGGTCTCGAACTCCTGACCTCAAGTGATCCGCCTACCTCAGTCTCCCAAAGTGCTGGGATTACAGGCATGAGCCACCATGCCCTGCCGATGTGCTCATTTTAGACATTTTGGGAAATACAGAAAAATCTCCCTCTCCCCACCCTAGTCATCCCTAGCTCTAGTATCTAGAGAACCTTTGTTGCAGTTGCTATATTTCCTTCTTGTTTCCTGCTACGGGGCACATTTTTAATAGTTGGAATCACTCACTGTACACAGGTCCATATCTTGCTTTTTCTTATTAACATCTAAAACTGAAGAAAACACACATTTTAATTTTAATGTCTCCATGTTTTTGCCAGCTTCTTCTATAAGCATTTCTTCTTCTTCTTCTTCTTCCTCTTCCCCTTCCCTTCCCCTCCTCCTCCTCCTCCTCCTTCTCCTTCTTCTTCTTCTTCCTCTTCCTCTTCCTCTTGCTCTTCCTCTTCTTCTTCTTCTTCTTCTCGAGACAGAGTCTGGCTCTGTTGCCCAGGCTGGAGTGCAATGGTGCGATCTTGGCTCACTGCAACCTCCGCCTCCCGGGTTCAAATGATTCTCCTGCCTCAGCCTCCCGAGTAGCTGGGGTTATAGGTGCCTGCTACCATGCCCAGCTAATTTTTGTATTTTTGGTAGAAACGAGATTTCACCATGCTGGCCAGGCTGGTCTCGAACTCCTGACCTCAGACGATCCACCCACCTCAGCCTCCTAAAGTGTTGGGATTACAGGCGTGAGCCACCGCACCTGGCCTATAAGCGTTACTTCTGATGGCCTACATAGATTTCCATTTCCTTAACTTTTCATTTATTTAATAAGTCTTACTATGTAGACGTAATGTGTATAATAAGTACTTGGTATGTTCTTAGTGGGATAGAAATGTAGTTTTGATTTTTTTAAATAAGGAGCATAGATTTTCTTAAATTTTTTTTTATTGTGGTAAGATGTACATAACATAATATTTACTGTTTTAACTAATTTTATCTATTTAAATTTTTTTTGAGATAGGGTCTCACTCTGTGGCCTAGGCTGAAGTGTAGTGGCAGCTCACTGCAGCCTCAACCTCTGAGGCTCAAGCAATCCTCTTGCCTCAGCCCCCTAAAGTGCTGAAATTACAGCAGTGAGCCATTGTGCCTGGCCCATTTTAATTATTTTTAAATGTACAATTCAGTGGCATTAAGTAAATTCACAATGTTGTATAACCATCACCACTATTTCCAAAACTTTTTCAGCATACCAAACAGAAACTCTACCCATGAAGCAATAACTCCTCGTTCTCTCCTCCCCCCAGCTCCTGGTAACCTCTGATCCACTTTCTATCTGTATGAATTTGCCTATTCTGGATATTTCTAATAAGATTCTAATAAGAAAATCACACAATGTATGACCTTTTATGGAAACGTAGGGGGTTTTTTTTTCCTTTTTTTTTTTTTTTTTTTTTGAGACAGTCTCACTCCATTGTCACCCAGGCTGAGTGCAGTGGTGCCATCTCAGCTCACTTCAACCTCCGCATCCTGGGTTCAAGCAATTATTGTGCCTCAGCCTCCCAAATAGCTGGAATTACAGGCGCTCACCACCACACCTGGCTCATTTTTGTATTTTTAGTAGAGATGGGGTTTTGCCATTTGCCCAGGCTGGTCTCGAACGCCTGACCTCAAGTGATCCGCCTGCCTTGGCCTCCCAAAGTGCTGGGATTATAGGCATGAGCCACCGTACCTGTGCCCAGTTTTTTAAATTGTAGTGAAATTCATATAAAATTTACCATCATAACCATTTTTTAAATGTACAGCTCAGTGGTATTAAGTACATTCATGTTCTAGAAACATCACCACCATCTACCTCCAGAACTGTTTTCATCTTGCAAAAGTGAAACTCTGTGTCTATTAAACAATAACTCCCTATTTCTTCTTCCCCCTAGCCACTGCCAATCACTATTCTACTTTCTGTCTCTATGATTTTGTTTACTCTAAGTACGTCATATAAGTAGAATCATACAGTATTTGTCCTTTTTATTTTTGAAGATGAGGTCTAACCGTGTGGCTGGTGTCAGACTCTTGGGTTTAAGTGATCTTTCTGCCTCAGCCTCCCAAGTAGCTGGGGTTACGTGTGGGCACCACTGCACCCAGCTTAGTATTTGTCTTCCTTTGACTGACTTATTTCACCTAACATGATGTTCTTGAGGTTCATTTATGTTGTAGCATATGTGAGAATTTTTCTTCCTTTTTAAGATAAAATGATTTTCCGTTGTATGTATTTTGCTTATCCATTCATCTGTCGATGCAAACTTGGATTGCTTCCATGTTTCAGCTATTGTGAATACTGCTACTGTGAACATTGATGTATAGCTATTCCTTTGCGACCTTGCTTTCAATTATTTGGGTACATACCTAGAGGTAGAATTGCTGGATCATATGGTAGTTCAGTTTTTAATTTTTTTGAGGAGCCTCCGTGCTGTTTTCCACAGCAGCTGTACCATTTTACATTCCCACCAACAGAGCACAGGGGTTCTATTTCTCTACATCCTTGCCAAAACTTGTTATTTTCTGGTGTTATAAAAATAGTAGTCATTCTGATGGTATCTCATTGTGCTTTTGATTTGCATTTCCCTGATGATTAGTGATGTTGAGCACCCTTCTGTGTACTTTTGGGACATTTGTATTTCTTCTTTGAAGAAATGTCTCTATTCAAGTCCTTTGCCCCCCCGCCCCACCACCACCCTTTAAAAATTTTTTTTGAGAGAGAGTCTCTCTCTCTCTTGCCCAGGCTGGAGTGCAATGGTGGAATCTGGGTTCTGCAACCTCCACCTCCTGGGTTCAAGCAATTATCTTGCCTCAGCCTCCCACGTAGCTGGAAGTACAGGCATGTGCCACCACACCTGGCTAATTTTTTTTGTATTTTTAGTAGAGACAAGGTTTTGCCATGTTGCCCAAGTTGGTCTCAAACTTCTGACCTCAAGTGATCTGCCTGCCTAAGCCTCCCAAAGTGCTGGAATTACAGGCCTGAGCCACCATACCTGGCCCCACTTTTGAATCAGATTGTTTTGTTGTTAAGTTTTAGGAGTTATCTATGTATTCAGGATATTAATTCCTTTTCAGATATATGATTTGCAAATATTTTCTCCCATTCTGTGAATTGCCATTTTACTCTATTGGTAGTGTCTTTTTATGCACAAAATTTTTAAATTTTTATGAAATCCAATTTGTCTACTTTTTCTTTTGTTACCTGTACTTTTGGTGTCATTCCAAGAAATCATTGCCAGAAATATAGTTTTTAAAGTCATGACCAAGTGGCTCCTGGTTTAAAATTCTCAGAGGCGGCCCTAATTGCTGCCTGGTTATCATACCCTACTTCTCTTTTTTTAATTTTTAGTTTTTTAGAGACAGGGTCTCTCTGTTGCCAAGGCTGGAGTGCAGTGGCGTGATCTCAGCTCACTGCAACCTCTGCCTCCTGGACTCAAGCAGTCCTCCCACCTTTGCCTCTTGAATAGTTGGGACCACAGGCATGCGCCACTGCTCTTGGCTAATTTTTGTATTTTTTTTGTAGAGATTGGGGTTTTGCCATGTTACCCAGGCTGGTCTCAAACTTCTGGGCTCAAGTGATCTGCCTGCCTCCACCTTCCAAAGTGCTGGGATTACTGGCTGAGCCACCACACCTGGCCTTCAAACCGTACTTCTCTACTCTGCATCTGCTGTAGATGACAGGAGTCCATCTCTTCATTTCATTGGTCGTTGGGAACAAAGCTCCCGAGTGTTGGATCCTTGTCTTCCAGCTGGCCTAAGGACGTGCAAAGATTAGAAGCAGCACTTCTATGTTCATTGAGCCAGATTGTGTCTGCTTCTGTGGAAATGGCCTAGAGGACTCACTGGCCAAGTCCTGGGTCCAGTTGCCAGGTTAATTCCTGTGATAGTTTCTATAGCACCTGACTCTGATATTCGCTCTCTTAATTGCTCCTCAGAAGTGCCTTGTGATGTAACAGTGATGTGGTTTTTTGTTTTGTTTGTTTGTTTGTTTGTTTGAGACAGAGTCTTGCTCAGTTGCCCAGGCTGGAGTGCAGTGGTGCAATCTCTGCTCACTGCAAGCGCCGCCTCCTGGGTTCATGCCATTCTCCTGCCTCAGCCTCCCGAGTAGCTGGGACGACATTTGCCTGCCACCAGGCCTGGCTAATTTTTTTCGTATTTTTAGTAGAGACGAGGTTTCACCATGTTAGCCAGATGGTCTCGATCTCCTTACCTCGTGATCCACCTGCCTTGGCCTCCCAAAGTGCTGGGATTACAGGCATGAGCCACCACCTCTGGCCAGATGTGGTTTTTATTTTTTATTTATTTTATTTATTTATTGAGACAGAGTCTCACTCTGTCACCCAGGTTGGAGTGCGGTAGCATGATCTCAGCTCACTGCAACCTCCACCTCCAGGGTTCAAGCGATTCCCATGTCTCAGCCTTCCAGGTAACTGGGATTACAGACATGTGCCACCACACTCAGTTAATTTGTATTTTTTAGTAGAGATAGGGTTTCACCATGTTGGCTAAGGTGGTCTCGAACTCCTGACCTCAGATGATCCACCCACCTTGTACTCCCAAAGTGCTAAGATTACAGGTGTGAGCCACCACGCCTGGCCAGGTTTTTATTTTTTAATATTTATCTATTTATTTTTGAGACAAGGTCTTTGTATGCTGCCCAGGCTGGTCTCAAACTCTTGTCCTCAAGCAATCCTCCTGCCTCAGCCTCCTGAGTAGCTGGCATGTTCCACTGTGCCTGGCATGTGGGGGTTTTTAAAGATGGACAGGTCTCTGAATACAGGAGTGGATCCTGGGCAAAGCCTAAGGAAGTTTGTTGCTTTTTCTTAACACTATCATCTCTGCCAAGGCACTTCTTAGTGTGAGAAGCTTTTTGTTTTTTAATAGTTACATTCTGACTTGGTTATAAACTCCTTGAGCACAGGAACCAGGACCTTCTCTGATTTATTTATTTATTTATTTATTTATTTATTTATTTATTTATTTTTGAGACGGAGTTTTGTTGCCCAGGCTGGAGTGCAATGGCGCCATCTCGGCTCACTGCAACCTCCGCCTCCTTGGGTCAAGTGATTCTCCCGCCTCAGCCTCCCTAGTAGCTGGGATTACAGGCGCCCACCACCACGACCAGCTAATTTTTTTTTTTTTTTTTTTTTTGGTATTTTTAGTAGAGACAGGGTTTCACTATGTTGGCCAGGCTGGTCTTGAACTCCAGACCTCAGGCGATCCACCCGCCTCGGCCTCCCAAAGTGCTGGGATTACAGGCGTGAGCTACTGCACCCAGCCCTCTGATTTATTTTTATCATGGGCCTGGTAGTTGGCATTCTCTAAGTGTTTGCCAAACAGCACTGGTAACAAATACAATGGAGGTGGCTCAAGGCACAAGACCAATTTGTAAAAGTCAATATTATAGACTTTTCAAAATGGTATCATTTTGGTTTTATCTTTAATCACAGTTGGTCCTAGTTAGGACCTCCTGTTGAAAGAAGTGAGAGGCTGGGCGTGGTGGCTTGTGCCTGTAATCCCAGCACTTTGGGAGGCTGAGGCAAGCGGATCACCTGAGGTCGGGAGTTTGAGACCAGCCTGACCAACATGGAGAAACCCCATCTCTACTAAAAATACAAAATTAGCCGGGTGTGGTGGTGCATGCCTGTAATCCCAGCTACTCAGGAGGCTGAGGCAGGAGAATCTCTTGAACCTAGGAGGCGGAGGTTGCAGTGAGCCAAGATTGTGCCATTGCACTCCAGCCTGGGCAACAAGAATGAAACTCCATCTCAAAAAAAAGAAAGGAGAAGTGAGATCATTGTTTTGTCAAGTATATACCGGGTATTAAAATCTAAAAAGTTTTCTACTTAATCGGTTAGATCTTGTCAAACTTATTGTTTTTATACTCTACCTTCAGAATATCTTAGAGGTCTTTAGCTCAACCTCAGGTAAAATATGAATTAATGACATTTTATAGAATATGAATTAATGAGATTTCACTGTGTGAAAATAAAAGTGAAACCTGGCCAGGTGTGGTGGCTAACGCCTGTAATCCCAGCATTTTGGGAGGCTGAGGCGGGCAGATCACTTGAGGTCAGGAGTTCGAGACCAGCCTGACCAACATGGCGAAACCCTGTCTCTACTAAAAATACAAATAAATTAGCCAGGCATTGTGGTGCACACCTGCAATCATGAATTCAGAATATTAATCTTACTGCTTCCTCATTAATTTCTTTGTCTAATAGGGGCTAGGCACTGTTTCATACTTATTTAAAATAACAACAAGGCTGGGCGCGGTGGCTCATGCCTGTAATCCCAGCACTTTGGGAGGCCGAGGCAGGCGGATCACCTGAGGTCAGGAGTTCAAGACCAGCCTGGCCAACAAGGTGAAACTCCGTCTCTACTAAAAATACAAAAATTGGCCAGTCGTGATGGTGCACACCTGTGGTCCCCGCTACTCAGGAGGCTGAGGCAGGAGAATCACTTGAACCCAGGAAGCAGAGGTTGCAGTGAGCCAAGATCGTGCCACTACACTCCAGCCTGAGCAACAGAGTGAGACCCCGTCTCAAAAAAAAAAAAAAAAAAAAAGCAAAACCCTTATTTTTTAAACTTTTCTCATGAGAAAGGGATGGCTGGAACAATTATTCCCCATTTGCAGGTAAGGACACTGGCATAGTGAGTGACAGACCTGAGCCTTAGGCTATAAGTCCTCTGGCTCCAGATTATTTCTTTCACGGTGTTATACTAGAAATTCACAGCCCTTGACTGGTATCTGTCCAGTCTGAAGAGCTTTTCTTTAAAACACTATTTTCCTCAGCTGTATTGGTTTGATTGAAATTAAATCCCCTTCATTCATTCACGTACCTTAATCAAACATCTACTTCCTGTCAGGAACTGTGCTGTTGGCCCTAGAAGGTATCTCACTGGAGTGGGTAATAGTTCGGTGGATAACCAAACCTCTGTGTGAGTATATTATCTTTAATAGGGAGAAATTTGAGAAAACTTGAAACTACTTCTGGTTGCAGATCCCTCAATTTTTTTTTCATTTGTGTAAGAGTTTTGGGTAATACTTAAAAAAAAAAAAATTGACTCTAAGTTATGTAACATTTCCAGTTCTGAACAGCATGTTTTGCTCTTATAGGATACTGATTTTCCACAACTCTAGTTGGCTATATTGAGTTGTACAGTTCAATTGCTCCTGGGCATCAGATCTGTCAACTCATTCACACACACACACACACACACACACACACACACACACACGCATATGTATATATCAGGTGCTCCTGAGGCACCTAGCCCTGTGCTGAGTAAGGAACCTGGAAGCTGGGTCTGCACTTGACAAGACGCACAAGAACAGATCACTGAGTTACCATTTGTTAAGGACGTTGGCTTGGGTTGGGAAGCTTTGCCTCTGACTAGGTCTGTGACCATGGGCAAGTGACCTAACTACTCTGAGCCTTTATTTAACATCCCAAGGGATGCTAATGATGATACAGTAGTGTTTACCTAAAGGCAGGCCATAAAGATTAAATGAGATAATTCATGTAGAGGGCTGAGCAGAGTGTTAGCTGATGTTACTTATAGTGATAAGAAATATAACAAGTGTCCCCTAATTTTAACACTTGGGGAAAATCTGATTTTCTCTGGGTCAGATTGTATCTAATTTTAGATTTCCTCTCAGTTCATAAACATACACAGTTCTGATGTCTCATCTACTCTGCATTCAAGGAATGATGCTCATTGAGAAAGGAAAGTTGTGACTCATTTACTCAGCAAATTAACCAAGTACCTGCTGGTTGCATATCTCTATGAGGAATATACAAAAACAGTTTACCTTCAGTGAACTCAGAGACCTTAAAAGGGAGGGGGATTAACATTTCATGAGTACTTAACTATGTGCCAGGCACTATGCTAGTCCCGTACTGTTTTATCTCTATTTCTTAGAACTATCTTGTGAGGAAGATATTAGCCTCATTTTAGCAAATGAGAAAAACAAAGGCTCAGAAAGAAAATAACTTGTCTGAAATCACAGAATAAGTTGCAGAGCTGAGATTTGAACTCAGCCATCACATTCCTCTGTGCCGTGCTAGTTTTTAAGGAAAAAAGTTAAGGAACATTTTATGACAAAAGGCAACTTCTTAGATGACACTTAAAAGTTTGTGCCAGTGGTAGTACAAATCCCATTTCACTCTTTAAAAAAAATTTTTTTTTTTTTAATTTAAGAAACAGAGTCTCCTTCTGTCTCCTAGGTTGGAGTGCAGTGGCGTCATCATCACTGACTGCAGCCTTGAGCTCCTGGGCTCAAGTGATCATCCTGCCTCAGCCTCCCAAGGAGCTAGAACTACAGGCACACGCCACCATACCTGGCTAATTTTAAATTTTTTTTGGTGATGGGGTCTCACTATATTGTTCAGGCTAGTTTTGAACTCTTGGCCTTAACTGATCCTCCTGCCTCGGCCTCCCAAAGTGCTAGGATTATAGGAGTGAGCCACCATTCTTGTCCTCCATTTTGTCCTTTTTAAAAAATGAAACATGGTAATTTTTCAAAAATAATTGAAGCTTAAAACCCAACAAATGAACAGAACATTCTTTGTATTTAAAAATAATGGAAGAGGCTGGGTGTGGTGGCTCATGCCTGTAATCCCAGCACTTTGGGAGGCCGAGGTGGGTGGATCACCTGAGGTCAGGAGTTCGAGACCAGCTTGACCAACATGCTGAAACTCTGCCTCTACGAAAAATACCAAAAAAATTAGTTGGGTGTGGTGGCGGGTGCCTGTAATCCTAGCTACTTGGGAGGCTGAGGTGGGAGGATCGCTTGAACCCAGGAGGCAGAGGTTGCGGTGAGCCGAGATCGTGCCGTTGCACTTCAGTTGGGTGACAGAGCGACACTCTGTCTCAAATTAAAAAAAAAAAAAAAAAAAGTAGTGGACAAAAATGTGAAAAAGTAGGAACAGCTGACTCTAGAATCCCCACTCAGATATGTGTTATCTCTGGGCATGGTGGCTGATTGCCTGTAATCTCAGCAATTTGGGAGGCCAAGGCTGAGGCAGGTGGATTGCTTGAGCCCAGGAGTTCGAGACCAGCCTGGGCAGCATGGCGAAACCCCATCTCTACAAACAAACAAACAAAAAACTAGCTGGATGTGGTGGCGCACAGCTGTAATCCCAGCTACTCAGGAGGCTGATGCAGGAGAATTGCTTGAACCCGGGAGGTGGAGGTTGCAGTGAGCCGAGATCACGCCATTGCACTCCATCCTGGGCAACAAGAGTGAAACTGTCTCAAAAAAAAAAAAAAAAAAAAAGCCATATATCATCTTTTGGAAATCATACATGTCATTGTCAAGGACTTAGGGAAACAAATGTCTTATGTATTTCTCATAGGAATATAAATTGGCACATCTTCCCTGGGGGTATTCAGCACTATCTCAAAGTTACAAATATAAATACTTTGACCCTGCAGTTCTACTTCTAGGGTTTATACTAATAATATAGTCAAGCAGTCTTGAAGGTAGAAAACAGGGCTATTGGGTTCTAGGGATAGGGAGAGACTTTTCAGCCTATATCCTTTTGTTGTACCTATTGAATTTTGAGCCATGTAAACGTGTTACTTATTAAAAAAATAAATTCATAAAATTAAAATTGTCAAAATTTCTGAGATGATGATTATTCTAAGGACCATTCACACCTCAGTTGTGAATGTACTTAATTCAGATTGGTTTCCTTTTTGTTCTCTACTGAGATCTGAAGGTATTGGACCTTTCACATCTTTTATTTTGTAATTTGAGATGGGAGCTCTCTGTGTTGACCAGGCTGGTCTCGAACTCCTGGCCTCAACCAATCCTCCCATCTTGGCCTCCCAAAGTGCTAGGATTACAGGTGTGAGCCACCATGCTTGGCCTGTTTTCTCCTGAGTATTAACAGAGTACTCACTATGGAAAAGGTGGCAAGTACATGTAAGTATTTTTTAAAGCTTAAGAAATTTGTCCATAAGTCCACTGTCCGGAGACTACTACAGTTAATATTTTTGACCTCTTTTTTTGGTATCTTTTTAACCTGCTGATAACAAATAAATTCAAAAAAAATTTTTTTTTTTTGAGACGGAATCTCGCTCTGTCGCCCAGGCTGGAGTGCAGTGGGCTCGCTGCAGCCTCTCCCTCCCAGGTTCAAGCAATTCTCCTGTGTCAGACTCACAGCTGCTCCAAATCCTGGGCTCAAGCAATCTTCCTGCCTCAGCCTCCCAAAGTGCTGGGAATGCAGGTATGACCCACCGCACCTGGCCACATATATATTCAATTTTGTATACAATTTTACATCCTGCTTTTTTCTTTTTCTTTTTTTTTTTTTAGACAGAGTCTTGCTCTGTCACCCAGGCTGGAGTGTAGTGGTGCGATCTCAGCTCACTGTAAGCTCCTCCTCCCAGGTTCACACCATTCTCCTGCCTCAGCCTCCCGAGTTGCTGGGACCACAGGTGCCCGCCACCACGCCCGGCTAATTTTTTGTATTTTTAGTAGAGACGGGGTTTCACCGTGTTAGCCAGGATGGTCTTGATCTCCTGACCTCGTGATCCGCCTGCCTCAGCCTCCCAAACTGCTGAGATTACAGGCGTGAGCCACCGTGTCCAGCCCATCCTGTTTTTTTCACTTAACATTATGTCATGTAATTGAAATTCCTACGTAAGCAAAATCTCTGTGGAAGCATTATTTTTAGTGGCTGTGTAATCTATTATGTGGACGTACCAGTTTATTTAACCAGGTAATGGGAGCTAGTTGGGGAGAAAAAGAGACGTTAAAATCATGGAGCCCTTTGGAAGGTTAGGCAGATCTGGGTTAGGTACCCTATAGGGTATGTGAGCCAGGCAGGCCAGGGCTGAAGGGCACTGAGAGTCAAAGGCTTTTCTTCTTCCCTTAGTCCCAGCCCTTGCTGCCTTACCATGAATTATGCACTTGTTCCTTGTACTGTGTCTACATCCTCCCCAGCATTCCCTGTCTTCAGGTACTATGTACACACTTCTGTCAGTTCCCAGTACACTGGGTTGCCTTGTTGGTTCACTTGTCTGTGTCTCCCTTTAGACTGAAAAAAATGTTTTATTTCTGTATCTTGAATGCCTGGCAAATAATAGGATCTTTAATGAATCTTTGAAGATTCATTCCTATCTACTAAGTAGATAGGAAGATTAGAGGGAACCAGAGAAAAGGACCAGTGCAGCCCCAATGAAAAGAAGCCAGTCCTTTCAGCCTTCTCTGTTCTTCTGATCCTGTATTTGAGGGCCAAATCTCCATGGGCTAGCCTAGGAACCTAAACACCACTTAGACTTTAAAATTTCAAAGCTGGTTTCTGTGTGTTCCAAGTTCCAATAAACTTATTCAGAGTTCTTCCCATTCCAGCCTTCTATGAGTGTGATGTAGACATTCTTGGAATGCAGGTCCCATTTCTGCCTACGTGTGGTCCAGCAGCAGTCTAATGAGCAGCGTAGACAGGCTCAGGCATGCCAGGGTTCCTGGCAGAAAGCTTCCGTGTGAATAAGCATGTGCTCACAGAAATGAGACCTCTGCTGGGATCATGCCTGTTATTTATCACCCAAATTCATAGTCTTCATATCTAAGATTAACATTTCTAGGTGTCTCACTACACCCTGGTCTGGAAATTCTTGGAGTTAAAGGGACAGAAAAGGCAGATGATGAATTCCTACAGTTCTCTAGAACTTGATAATTGAATTTAAGAATGCTACAGAGAGATTTCCTCATGAGATCAAGTTCCCTGGTGGTTCCTGCAGGGATATTCAACTCTCGTGTTCTCTTTCTTGCTCAATTCCTGTGAGGTGGGCCAGACCAAGTAGACCGAAGGCCAGCTCTGGGAAGGTAATATATTGAAGATACTGGGTCAGTCAACTTCAGCCGGCAGGCTCTGTGTTCCTACAGGATCATTAAGTATTGCAAATCCGCGTTAGTCCCAGCACCACATGTGTTGCCCTGGACATCTCAAAGTTAGGACTGTTTTTCAAAACTAGGTGTGAACTTATTTCTTAAAATGATCTGCTGTGTTCCAGTTGGACTAAATGCTGATTGATGTGAATTCAGCAGATTTGTCCCTTACCCCCCAAGTTTATCTGACCTCTCTGTAGTCCCTGTGGATTGTAGCTGGATAGGCCCTGAGGTTTCTGTCCTTCTAAAATACTGTATTTTGTTGGTATTGCTTTGTGCTATTGATAGAGCTGTACCCTCTTCTAGAGCTGGGTTTCCAAAACTCTGTTAATTAGAGAATCATCTAGGGTAGAAAGTGAGGGCTACATTAAAAGCATACAGATTCTTAGGCCTGATCTAGGTCCAGATCCTATTTAAATCTCTGAAGGGATCTGGGAACCAGATCTTTCGTGGGGTGAGAGGATGCTTTGTTTAAGAAAAACAGGCAAAAACAACAACGAAAGGAAAAACAGGTGAGTTTGATGGAGCCCCTTGTTTAGAATTCTTAAAATTAATCTATGTGCCTTCAGCTCCTGTACTAGACTCCAAGACCTCAACTTGGTCTTATTCCTCTTTGTAACTCTTCCACAGTTGGTAGCACCAGACCTCAAATGTAATTGGCATTGGAAAACTGCTGGTTGGTTGAATGAATAAATGGATGAGTGATTAATTTACTCTGCACTCATTTCAAACAGCACAAAAGTTACAACATTGTACGATAAATTTGAGGGAAGACAAAGACCAGGTATTTAATTTTGTAAAGCAGCATGTTAATAGAAAAACGTAAGAATGAAGAGAGTGCTGAATATTGTGTTAGGAAGTCTGAATTTGGCATTGCATGGTGTCCTGGCCTTAGGCAGTCCTCTAATGTCCCTGGCCCAGTGTCCTCATCTGTAAAATGGCATGAGGATAAAACGCAGCGATAGATGTGAAATGCTTTGAAAACTAGAGAGTGGATTCTGGTCAGGAGAAAAGAATGGTCAGGGTAGGGACAGAGGCACAGAACTAGCCACAACAAGGTTGCTCTGTGGTCAGGTCAAAGTCTGTAGCTTCTACAGGGACCATGAGAAATTTTAGCAGGATGGCCATATAGGTATGCTCAGGACCTGATTCTCTTTCTGCCTAGTTCCTGAGCCGATCAGGAACCTCTATGTTTTGGGCCACTGTCCCAGTCCTGGTAGGCCCATATGGTTCTGTAGGTGCTCAGTAGACAATCCCCAGGGGAAGCTGCTGATTTCTGCCATGCCACCTTGGTGTGCTGAGATTCCTGTGCATAGGGGTAGGAGAAGGTGAGGAGAGGTGGCTCCAGGGATGAGTATGCAGCTGTGGGGCCCAGAATATGTTACAAAGAAAAGTTGGTGACCAGCCAGCTGGGAGTTGACCAAAGTCAGTCATGCGTGCCCATCCTCACTCAGCAAATATTTGAGTGCTTGCTAGGTTGGGGCTGTAGATCCTGGGTGGGGACCACGTGGTGTCTACTGAGATTTACAAGGAGAGTGATATGGCCTGCCTACAGTTGGGACATGCAGGCCTGTCTCAGTGCCTGGCCTGGCACAAGGCTGCCACTCCCTGCAAACTCTGAGCTGACCTGTTACTGTCCCTTAACCATTCCTACTCCAACACCTACCTTGATCGTGGTTGTCCCCTCATGCCTGTGTGTAGGAGTATGGGCCATGCACAGCTTTGTTGGGTCCAGGAAGTGGGGTGGCAGTGGACCAGGTTACATGGTATGAAATGCGTGCCTCCCCAACAGCAACAGCCCTGTCCTGCCTTGGAGGGCCCTCCAGGTCACTGTGTTATTTCATAGGGCTACCTCAGTAGCCATGTAGGAGGCATGATACTCTCACTTTTCAGGTGAGAAAAGAGATTCAAATCATCAAGGGATCTACCATGGCCATATGGACAGTCAGTGATGGAACCAGGACTTGAACTCAGAACTTTCAGGATTGGGGAAAACCAGAACATGGGGTGGAAACCAGAACATGGCGGGGCGGGGGGAAGAAATTTTATGTATTATTATTCTTTTGACTGATTTCAAAAGTAATACATGTAAAGGCCGGGTGCAGTGGCTCACACGTGTAATCCCAGCACTTTGGAAGGCTGAGGTGGGTGGATCACCTGAGGTCAGGAGTTCAAGACCAGCCTGGCCAACATGGCGAAACCCTGTCTCTACTAAAAAATACAAAAATTAGCTGGGCGTGGTGGTGGGCACCTATAAGCCCAGCTACTCAGGAAGCTGAGGCAGGGAGAATTGCTTGAACCCGGGAGATGGAGGTTGCAGTGAGCCGAGATCACGCCACTGCATTCCAGCTTGGGTGACAGACTGAGACTTGTCTCAAAAAAAAAGAAGAAAAAAAGTAATACAGTTGAGTATGTTCTTCCACATTGTTAAAGACTTTTTTTTTTTTTTTTTAATACAATCAGAGTCTCGCTCTAATTGCCCAGGCTGGAGTGCAGTGGTACATTCATAGCTCTCTGCAGCCTCAAACTCCTGGGCATAAGTAATCCTCCTACCTTGGCCTCCCAAAGTACTAGGGTTACAGGCATGAGCCACCATGCCTGGCCTAAAGCCATTCTCTAATACCTATATTCATTATTGTAACATATATAAAATACTTCACATTTCATGATTTCCTTTTTAAAAATGTTCTTGTGAAAGTAATACTTGTTTGTTATAAAACATTGAAACAGGGTAAGAATATAATAATTCAATGTCTCCTAGCCCTTACAATCCCAGAAATAACTGTTGATGGTTTAATGTGTATTTTCTAGGCATTTTCTCTCTCTGTGTGTGTGTGTGTGTGTGTGCCTGTCTGTCTGTGTATGGATCCACACACATACATACTCATATACATACTTAGTTTTTACCCAAATAAGTTTATATACATACTCTTCTACAACTTAATCTTTTTAAAAAATACCATTTATTGGGGCTAGGCATGGTGGCTCACTGGGAGGCTGAGGCAGGAGAATTGCTTGAACCCAGGAGTTTGAGACTACCCTGGGCAACATAGACCTTGTTTCTACAAAATAATTTAAAAATTAGCTGAGCATGGTGGTGTGTACCTGTAGTCCTAGCTACTTGGGAGGCTGAGGCAGGGGATTGCTTGAGCCCAGGAGGTTGAGCTTGCAGTGAGCTGTGATTGCACCACTGCACTCCAGCCTGGGCAACAGAGCGAGACCATCTCAAAAAAAGAAAAAAAAATACCTTTTATTGTAATTTTCAAACACACACACAGACTATTACAGTGAACCTCCATTCATCACCCAGCTTCAACAACCAACTTCCTTGTTCTTGTTTCATCTTTTCTCTCCATTCTTATTTTTTCCCCCTGGAGTATTTTAAAGCAAATCCCAAACATTGTATTGCTTCAAAAATATGTGTCTCTACATGCACACGTATGTTTATTGCGGGACTACTCACAATAGTAAAGACTTGGAACCAAGCCAGATGTCCAACAGTGGTAGACTGGATTAAGAAAATGTGGCACATATACACCATGGAATACTATGCAGCCATAAAAAATGATGAGTTCATGTCCTTTGTAGGGACATGGATGAAGCTGGAAACCATCATTCTCAGCAAACTATCACAAGGACAAAAAACCAAACACCTCATGTTCTCACTCATAGGTGGGAAATGAACAACGAGAACACTTGGACACAGGAAGAGGAACATCACACACCTGGGCCTGTTGTGGGGTGGGGGGAGGGGGAAGGGATAGCATTAGGAGGTATACCTAATGTAAATGACGAGTTAATGGGTGCAGCACACCAACATAGCACATGTATACATATGTAACAAACCTGCACGTTGTGCACATGTACCCTAGAACTTAAAGTATAATAAAAATATATATATTTTTTTTTAAAAAATGTGTCTCTAGCAGATCAGGTTTTGTTTAAAAAAAAAAAATATCATTATCATACCCAACAAAATTAACAGTAATTCCTTTTTTTTTTTTGAGACAGGGTTTCCACTCTTCTGTCACCCAGGCTGGAGTGCAGCAGCACAATCACAGCTCACTGCAGCCTCCACCTCCCAGGCCCAAGTGATCCTCCCACCTCAGCCTCCTGACTGTCTGGGGCTACAGGTGTGTACCACCACACCTAGCTAATTTTTTATTTTTATTTATTTATTTTTTTGAGACAGAGTCACTATGTCACTCAGGCTGGAATGCAGTGGTATAATCTTGGCTCACTGCAACTTCCGCCTCGCAAGCTTAAGCGATTCTCCTGCCTCAGCCTCTGGAGTAGCTGGGACCATAGACATGCACCACCACACCCAGCTAATTTTTGTTTTGTTTTATTTTGTTTTGGTAGAGACAGGGTTTCACCATGTTGCCCAGGCTGGTCTCCAACTCCTGAGCTCAAGCGATCCACCTACCTTGGCCTCCCAAAGTGCTAGAATTATAGACATGAGCCACCATGCCCAGCCAACAATAATTCCTTCATATTGAGTAATACCTAGGCTAAACAGTTTTTGTCAGTCATGTCACAAGTGTCTTTGTACAGTTGGTTGGTTTGAATCTTGTTCCAGTAAGACCCACATACTACAAGTGGTTGGAATATCTCGTATCTCAATCTATAACCCCAATCCTGTCCATGCTATTTATTTTTTGTAGAACTTTATTGTTTGTCCTGTAGAAAGTCCCACATTCTGGATTTGGCTGATGACATCTTCATGGAGTCGTTTAATAACTTGCACCTATCCTCCATATTTTCTGTAAATGGGTAATTTATTTTATTTATTATTATTATTATTATTGAGATGGAGTCTCTCTCTGTCACCCAGGTTGGAGTGCGATGACACAATCTCAGTTAACTGCAACCTCCGCCTCCCGAGTTCAAGTGATTCTCATGCCTCAGCTTCTCAAGTAGCTGGGATTACAGGTGTGTGCCACCATGCCCAGCTAATTTTTGTGTTTTTAGTAGAGACAGGGTTTCACCATGTTGGCCAGGCTTGTCTTGAACTCCTGATCTCAGGTATCCACCTGCCTCGGCCTCCCAAAGTGCTGGGATTACAGGCATGAGCCACCATGCCTGGCTGGTAATTGATTTTAGATGCTTGATTAGTGTCTGAGTTTTAACGCAAACATGTTTCATTGGTGGTGCTGTGTACTTCTGTTGCATCACATCAGGAGGCTGATGTGACTGATGTGACTTTATGGTTGTCTTTCCAAAATCTATATGCATAATTTTTAATTTTTTTTTTTAATTTTAGTATTTATTGATCATTCTTGGGTGTTTCTCGGAGAGGGGGATTTGGCAGGGTCATAGGACAATAGTGGACGGAAGGTCAGCAGATAAACATGTGAACAAAGGTCTCTGGTTTTCCTAGGCAGAGGGCCCTGCCGCCTTCCGCAGTGTTTGTGTCCCTGGGTAGTTGAGATTAGGGAGTGGTGATGACTCTTAACGAGTATGCTGCCTTCAAGCATCTGTTTAACAAAGCACATCTTGCACCGCCCTTAATTCATTTAACCCTTAGCGGACACAGCACATGTTTCAGAGAGCAGGGGTTGGGGGTAAGGTTATAGATTAACAGCATCCCAAGGCAGAAGAATTTTTCCTAGTACAGAACAAAATGGAGTCTGCTATGTCTACTTCTTTCTACACTGACACAATAACAATCTGATCTCTCTTTCTTTTCCCCACATTTTCCCCCTTTTCTATTCGACAAAACCGCCATTGTCATCATGGCCCCGTTCTCAATGAGCTGTTGGGTACACCTCCCAGACAGGGTGGCGGCCGGGCAGAGGGGCTCCCCACCTCCCGGACGGGGCGGCTGTCCAGGCGGGGGCTGGCCCTCCCTTCCCGGACGGGGCAGCTGGCCGGGCGGGGGCTGTCCCCCACCTCCTGGACGGGGCGGCTGCCGGGCGGAGACGCTCCTCACTTCCCGGACGGGGCGGCTGCCGGGCGGAGGGGCTCCTCACTTCTCAGATGGGGCGGCAGGTCAGAGACACTCCTCACCTCCCAGACGGGTGGCGGTGGGGCAGAGACACTCCTCAGTTCCCAGACGGGGTCGCGGCCTGGCAGAGGCATTCCTCACATCTCAGACGGGGCGGCAGGGCAGAGGCGCTCCCCACATCCCAGAGGATGGGCGGCCAGGGAGAGACGCTCCTCACTTCCCAGACTGGGCGGCCGGGCAAAGGGGCTCCTCACATCCCAGACGATGGGCGGCCAGGCAGAGACACTCCTCACTTCCTAGACGGGGTGGCGGCCGGGCAGAGGCTGCAATCTCGGCACTTTGGGAGGCCAAGGCAGGCGGCTGGGAGGTGGAGGTTGTAGCGATCCAAGATCACGCCACTGCACTCCAGCCTGGGCAACATTGAGCACTGAGTGAGCGAGACTCCGTCTGCAATCCTGGCACCTCGGGAGGCCGAGGCTGGCAGACCACTCACGGTCAGGAGCTGGAGACCAGCCCGGCCAACACGGCGAAACCCCGTCTCCACCAAAAAATACGAAAACCAGTCAGGTGTGGCGGCGCGCGCCTGCAATCCCAGGCACTCGGCAGGCTGAGGCAGGAGAATCAGGCAGGGAGGCTGCAGTGAGCCAAGATGGCGGCAGTACTGTTCAGCCTCGGCTCGGCATCAGAGGGAGACCGTGCAAAGGGGAGACGAGGACCGTGCAAAGGGGAGAGGGAGGGGGAGGGGGAGGGAGAGCAATTTTTAATTTTTTAAGATTTTTTTTTTTTTTTAAAAAGAAACACACATAGGTTGGGTACTTAGGATTGTTGAGCTGGAATAATGAGGAAAGACAGTAATGTGGCCCTCAAAAGTGGGTGTTATCCTAAGATGAAGAGAGCACGTGTAATATGAAGAAGAGGAAAGTCAGAGAGAAGGTCTTGGAGCCGAGGCCAGCGCACGGCACTGGTGCCGCCAGCATCCAGCTACCCTTCTGGGACATTATGTAAAATGATGTAACTGAGTGAAAAAGTGATGAGCTGGCCTCCTCTCTCTGCTCAAGTCACTGAGCTGGTATCGTGGTGAGGGATACTCATGAGGCCAGAGCTCTGAGTCCACCGTGTGAAGGCAGGAAGCTTTCTGGGTCTGAGAAGGCTGTAACTTTTTTGGTCCTTGTCTTCTCATACTCTGGAAGCTGACATCAGGGTGACCTTCTGGTGTTCCAGTGGTAAGTCCTAAATTTGTGAAGGGACCGCTTGTTTTGGAGGTAACAGTAGGTTAAGATGACCTGGAGAGGCACAGTCTAAGAGCTGGAGGGGGCCACCCAGGACACCAGGGAGTCCAGTGCCTCATTTTACAGATGAGAAAATTATGATCAGTAGAGGGAAAGGGAGGTTCCCAGAACCACCTAGCAAGCTAGAGGCTGAGTCCAGTATCCAGGCCTCCACTTCTCTGACTGTGGTAGCCAGCGAACATTTCCTACTTGGAATTTCTGAGGTGATGAGGGTGGCCAGATAAGGCTTCTGACAGATTCTTAATGTGCATCCAGAATTCCTGGGTATCCCTTGGTGTTGGTTTTATCCTCTTTCTTGTTCAACTCCTGGCTGGGTTCTTTGACTTGGAGGTGGTGGTCAACAGTGGTCTCTTTATACCAGCATTTAGTGGCCAGTTTAGTATGTAGTGGTATGGTGCAAACAGGGTGTCCATGAGTCCCAGTCTCAGCCCCACATTAGTCAGCTAGCCAAGGTAACTGCAGTTTCCTAAAGAAATTGGACCAGATCAAGATTGTCCAAAACATAGTATGAGTGTGCCAGGTGATGTCAGGTGGTATGAGGGTAAACTTTTCATTTGTTACTTTTATATTAACCTTTTCACTTATGGTAAGTATTACTGGTTTTCCATTTATTACAGTGACATAAACCTCTTCTTTAAATGTACTGAGGCTAAAAAGTTGATATATTTAGATAAAATAAGGTGAATAGTATTCCAGTGTGGCAGAAGGAGGATTGAAAAAGATTGCAATATGGAAGACCTTGGACCAGATGATCTTTCTGGTCCTTATTAGCTTCCTAACCTTTCATAGTTACAGGAATTTCTTAATATTCTGGCATATGGGCTGGGCACAGTGGCTCACACCTGTAATCCTAGCACTTTGGGAAACTGAGGCAGGTGGATCACCTGAGGTCAGAAGTTCAAGACCAGCCTGGCCAACATGATGAAACCCCATCTCTACTAAAAATACAAAAATTAGCCGGGTGTGTGGCAGGCACCTGTAATCCCAGCTACTCGGGAGGCTGAGGCAGGAGAATCACTTGAACCTGGGAGGCAGAGGTTGCAGTGAGCCAAGATTGTGCCACTGCACTCCAGCCTGGGCGACAGAGTGAAACTCCATCTCTTAAAAATATACATATATATTCTGGCATATGACAATCACAACCTTCCTGCCTCAGCAGATTCACCCGTCAATATAGAGGCTGGACAGCCTGAACATTCCATTTAATGTAGCATGTATTTGTCACCTGGGTTGATTATCATGGGGGAATCTAAAGACGAGTGAGACAAGGTCCTGGTTCCTGTGGAGAACCATCTGGAGGCTGCTCTGTATTTGGTGGAGTTTGCGTATCTGTGTGATATATTCTGGACCATATTCATGAGAAGTTCCTGGGTCACTGCCCTCTGGGTAGTGCCCTACAACTCTTGTCTTCTGTAGCGCTTTGGGAAGTCTGCTCAGGGATTCAGTCATAATCAGCTCTGGAGCCTAGAGAAGACAGGAATGTTGGCATGGAAGCTGGGGGGAGAGGGCTGCAGAAATGGGCAGTCAAGAGTTCTCTGCCTTTTAGGATTTCCCTGGGGAAAGTCTTCACTCAGAGCTTCGCTGACAGCCAAGGATGGCAAGCAAGGGGCCCTCGGCCTCTGCATCTCCTGAGAACTCCAGTGCAGGGGGGCCCAGTGGGAGCAGCAATGGCGCTGGCGAGAGCGGAGGGCAGGACAGCACTTTCGAGTGCAACATCTGCTTGGACACAGCCAAGGATGCCGTCATCAGCCTGTGTGGCCACCTCTTCTGGTCAGTACCCCTGCTTCCACCCCAGAGAGCACATTGCCAAGTTTGGAAAGCCTGTGACCCTGGGTGGTTTGGAGCAGAATGCTTCCTGCTCACTTTGGGAATACACTCAGGCTCAAGGGACAAGAGACCTGAGTTCCCATCCCAGCTCTGCTACCAATGAGCTGGATGACCTTGGGCAAATCCTGTCTCCACTCTAAGCTCGTTCTCCCCATCTCTAAAGTAATAATACTTACCATTTAGTGAGCACTTACTACCTGCTACTTGCTGTGCTGAGCCTAGAGGCAGTATAGCATAATGGTTATAAGCAAGAACTGTGGAACTGGGCTTCCTCCTTCTGAAGCTTGACTCTGCCACCTTCCTGTTTGACCTTGCACAAGGTACTTACACACATTCTGCCTCATTTTACAGGGTCGTTTGCAAGCATTAAATGACTCAAAATACGTAAAAGGCTTAGAAGAGCACATAGCTTGCAGTAAATACTATGTGTTAGCTATGACTATAATTGTTACTATATTTTATGTTTATATATAGATAGATACACTCATCAAAATGAAGTGTCAAGGTCGGTGTCTGTTCCAGCCTTGATGGTTACAGGAGCCCTTTCTGGCTCTGAGAACCTAGGTGCTAGGTGAAGGTCGGATTTTGTTTTTTTTGTGTGTGTGTGTGTGTTTTTTTGTCTTGAGATTTTGAGCTGAACCTTGAAAGGTCGATCAAAAAATGCTAGGTAAAGGCGAAGGGTGTGTGTGTCACTCCAAGGCAGGGAGTTTCTAGGGACAGGTACATGCACTGTTGGACTCATCTGAGACCCTTGAGGCTACTGTATACCTCTCACAGCACTCTGGATGAGGGTCTGGGAGTGTTAGGAAAAATAATGGTTACAGTAGTGTTGAGCCAGATTATCAAACCCAGATTCGACTAAAGGGACATAGAGGTAATGAATATTTTTGAGCAGAGAAATTGTGTGAAGAAAAGGCCGTTTAAACAATATTTAAGGGATTTTAAGTTGGCAACAGCGTAAAACATCAATTTATTGGTGAATAAATAGAATGGAGCAGAGATTTTTGTTCTTGAGGCTCTTGCCCTAATTACCATCTTGTGTAAAAGCTGTTGTGATCCACATTCTCCTAGAAATTCAGGATACTTCAGGGTATCGTAAAACCAGGACTTGAAATGATTGACAAAATTAAGAATTAAAAGACAGGATACCCCTGATTTGATTATGTAAATGTATCAAATTATCACATATAACATAAAAAATATGTACAGCTATTATGGCTGGGCTCAGTGGCTCACACCTGTAATCCAAACACTTTGAGAGGCCATGGTGGGAGGATCACTTGAGCCCAGGAGTGCAAGATGAGTCTGGGCAACATAGTGAGGCCCCACTATGTTTAAAACTAGTCAGGCATGGTGGCGGTACCTGTAGTCCTAGCTACTCGGGAGACTGAGGTGGGAGGAAGGCTTGAGCCCAGGAATTTGAGGCTACAGTGAGCTATGATTGTATCACTGCACTCCAGTCTAGGCGACAGAGAGAGACCCTGTCTCTTAAAAATATATATATATTCTGGGCTGGGCGCGGTGGCTCACGCCTGTAATCCCAGCACTTTGGGAGGCCAAGGTGGGCGGATCACAAGGTCAGGAGATTGAGACCATCCTGGCTAACACGGTGAAACCCGTCTCTACTAAAAAAAAAAAAAAAAAAAAAATTAGCCGGGTGTGGCGGAGTGCACCTGTAGTCCCAGCTGCTGGGGAGGCTGAGGCAGGAGAATGGCGTGAACCCGGGAGGCAGAGCTTGCAGCGAGCTGAGATCACGCCACTGCACTCCAGCCTGGGTGATGGAGCAAGACTCTGTCTCAAAAAATATATATATGTGTGTGTGTGTGTGTGTGTGTGTGTATGTGTGTATTTGTGTTTGTGTATGTATTTATTAAATTTTATAATTATAAATTTTAAGATTATAAATTATGTATTTTATATATATATTAACTATATATATATTTAAATGTACAGCTGTTGTATATCTTTTTTTTTTTTTTTTTTGTGGAGACAGCCTTGCTCTCTTGCCCAGGCTGGAGTACAGTGGTGCAGTCTTGGCTCACTTGCAACCTCTGCCTCCTGGGCTCAAGTGGTTCTCCTG
The DNA here is from genome assembly GCF_028858775.2 of Pan troglodytes. Lineage (NCBI taxonomy): Eukaryota > Metazoa > Chordata > Mammalia > Primates > Hominidae > Pan > Pan troglodytes. The sequence goes on from NC_086016.1 coordinate 33,308,323, forward strand.
TCTCAGCCTCCCAAGTAGCTGGGACTACAGGAATGCACTACCACACCCGGCTAATTTTCTTTTTGTATTTTTAGTAGAGATGGGGCTTCGCCATGCTGGCCAGGCTGGTTTCAAACTCCTCACCTCAAGTGATCTGCCCACCCCGACCTCCCAAAGTGCTAGGATTACAGGCGTGAGCCACCATGACTGGCCCTGTGTCAAATTTTTTTTTTTTTTTTAGAGACGAAGTCTTGCTTTGTCACCAGGCTGGAGTGCAGTGGCACAATCTCGGCTCACTGCAATCTCTGCCTCCCAAGTTCAAGCAATTCTCCTGCCTCAGCCTCCCGGGTAGCTGGGATTACAGGCGCACACCACCACACCCAGCTAATTTTTGTATTTTTAGTAGAGAGAGGTTTTCACCATGTTGGCCAGGATGGTCTCGATCTTCTGACCTCGTTATCTGCCCGCCTCGGCCTCCCAAAGTGCTGGGATTACTGGTGTGAGCCACCATGCCTGCTATCAATTTTTTTTTTAAAGGCAGAATGCCATTGGAAAGAACACAGACTCTAAAATGAAACATGCTTCCAGTCTGGATGGTGCATCCCTGAGCAAATGTGCTAGCTTCCCTGTACTTTGGTTTCCTCATCTGTAAGATGGAGATGATGGTACTGCCTCATAGGTTAATGTGACCGTCCACTGACATTAAGAAATGAAAAGGTATTCAGCCACAGCGTGGCACACAGTACAGTCATGCAGTACATAATGACATTTTGGTCAACAATGGATTACATATCCAACAGCGGTTCCATAAGATGATGATGGACCTGAAAAGTTCCTATAATCTAGTGATTTTAAAATGTTATAGAGCAGTGCGTTACCTTTTCTATGTTAGGTATGTTGGATTTTTTGTTTGTTTGTTGTTTTTTTGAGGAGTCTCACTCTGTTGCCCAGGCTGGAGTGCAGTGGCGTGATCTTGGCTCACTGCAACCTCTGCCTCCCAGGTTCAAACGATTCTCCTGCTTCAGCCTCCCGAGAAGCTGGGATTACACATACGTGCCACCACACCTGACTAATTTTTGTATTTTTAGTAGAGACGGGGTTTTACCATGTTGGCCAGGCTGGTCTTGAACTCCTGATCTCAGGTGATCCAACCGCCTCAGCCTCCCAAAGTGCTGGGATTACAGGCGTGAGCCACCACGCCCAGCCTGGTTTTTGGTTTTTTTTGAGATGGAGTCTCACTGCGTCACCCATGCTGGAGTGCAGTAGCATTCCAGATTGAGTAGCACGATCTCAGCTCACTGCAACCTCCACCTCCCAGGTTCAAGTGATTCTCGTGCTTCAGCCTCCTATGTAGCTGGGATTACAGGCATGTGCCACCACACATGGCTAGTTTTTGTATTTTTAATAGAGATGGGGTTTCACCATGTTGGCCAGGCTGGTCTCGAACTCCTGACCTCAAATAATCTGCCCACCTCAGCTCCCAAAGTGCTGGGATTACAGGCATGAGCCACCACACCTTGGCTCTATGTTAGGTATGTTTAAATACACAAATATTTACCACTCTGTTACAGTTACCTACGATACTCACATGCTATTCAGGTTTGTAGCTTAGGAGCAATAGGCTGTACTATGTAGCCTAGGTGTGTAGTAAGCTATTTCAGCTAGGTTTGTGTAAGTACACTCTGTGGTGCTCACAATGATGAAATTGCCTAATGACACATTTCTCAGAACTATCCCTGTCGTTCAGTGATACATGACTATCGTTGCTTAATAAATGGGAGGAATGGTCATTGTTATAAAGCCTGACTTTCCCCTGAGGGTCATTCATTCACCTCCACTTCTCCCCTAGAGCCTTTAAGGGAACTTGCCAGTGGAGATGTGCCATGATTTGGGGTTATTCTCCACTCAGTTTAGAATGACATTGCAAGATTAATGTTGGAGTCAGATGTTATGGCCAGGAAGATTGTGTATTTGGTTTGTGAAGCTAAACTGTGGTTCAGGAATTGGAAAAGGAACTATCCTTTGAGTTCAAAGTGTACTCAGCTAAAGATACTTGGTATGTGAGGTACAGAAGCCATGCCTGCATTTTCCACTGTCCTGGCCTACATAGTAGGTACACAGTAGATATGTGTTAACTAAATAAACAAGAGAAAGAAATTAAAAATGTGGGCCAGACACGGTGGCTCACACCTTTAATCCCAGCACTTTGGGAGGCCAAGGTGGGAGGATCACCTGAGGTCAGGAGTTTGAGACCAGCCTGACTAACACGGTGAAACCCCGTTTCTGCTAAAAATACAAAAAATTAGCTGAGCGTGGTGGCACACACCTATAATCCCAGCTACTCAGGAGGCTGAGGCAGGAGAATCGCTTGAACCCGGGAGGCAGAGGTTGCAGTGAGCTGAGTGAGCTGCACTCCAACTTGGGCAACAAGAGCAAAACTTCGTCTCAAAAAAAAAAATAAAAAGTGGAGTTGAATACTTTTCTTTCAATTCTGTAGATATCATTTTTTTTTGTATGTGGTGTTAGATTATAGAAAGGGCAATGAACTAGAAGTCAGGAGACTTTTTTTTTTAATCCTGATGCAGTTCATTTTATGTTTCTGAGCTTTAGTTTCCTCATTTGAAAATGGAGAGATTGGACAGCAGCTCTCTAAGCTGAAGGTAACCCTTTCTGTCAAGTAGCATCCCCATCCTTTCTGTTACTTAAAGATGCTTTTAGAGTAGACCTGAACTTTTAAGCTGCTTCCTGCTAGGAGAGTTCTCAAGGATGAGGACAGCCTGAAGATTTTGTTAAACTGGATCTGGACTACCTGAGAGTCCACACATCCCTTGTGAGCCCGAGGAGGCTATGAACCCACTGAAATTGAGTGTAAAATAGTGTGTAGTACATGTGTATGTGAATGCCCCCATCAATTTTTTGCACAGGGTGTCCTTAGCTTTTATTGGATTCCTTCAGATGTTGTAACCTCTCACAGGGTGATTTGTAGAGAAGCTGGGTCTGTGTGGTCTGAGCCCTGGGGATTTCACATATACTGAGATCTCAGGGGCAGAGGCTGGGGTCTTATCTCCATTGCGTTATTTATTTTCTGTGATTTTTACCCCAGTTTTTGTTTAATTTCCGATACCAGTAATCCCTACAGAACCTCAGTGGGCATGCAGTGCTCCATAGTTTACTCCTGTTTTCTCATTCTGCTACTACCACTCCACCCATCAAGTGTTTCTGCTAATGAAAACATTTTTCTTCCTTACCGCTTTTCTCCTTCTCCTTGATGACTGGTTGCCCTGGGGACTCTGGCAGTTGGCCGTGTTTACATCAGGTAAGATGCATTTCATTTTACTTTGTCTTTCATCAGCTATGGTTGCACAAGAGAGCCCTAGTCTCAGGAGACTGCTTTCAGAAGCTGCAATCTGCCCTGCTTGTGGGCTCATTTGCTTACTTACCCCCACCCCCAGCCTTCTTTACATACCTGTCCACTGACAGACACTTGATGAAATCGGGATGGTCCTAATTCTGCCACAGAGGGCCTTTTTGGATCTCAGTTACTCATTTATAAATTGGATTGGATTTATGTTAGTTAGGTCCTTTTTATTTTTGAGATTCTGCTTCTATTAAAACAGTGCCTCCTATCATATCAACAGTCCCCCAGCCCTTAAAGGTTATGAAAATATTAGGAAGGGGAAAACTTTTTTGATGTCAACAAAGAGCTTTTGTGAGGAGAGAAAAGTCTATTTTCCTAGCTTTAGCACCTGCTTGGTGAGACAGAGCTGGGCCTGGCATTCACAAGTGGCTGTGAATAATCACAGCCTGCTGAAAGTCTCCCTGGCCGTCAGCAGTAGAGTACCACACTCGTAGGTGGCCTGGGAATGTGGGGGAGGACAGAAGTTCCAGACTGCTAAAGCTTCAGAATCTGGATGGGAGAAAGAAGGTGGGAACAGGGCTGCACATTCTGTCCCCAGCAGGACCTGGTAGTACATATTGACTATGAGTTTATGAAGAACACGTAACACATTAAGTTTTGGAGCTATGAACAGTAAGAGTAGGAAATAAAATCATTCAGTGCTGCCATCTCCTCAGCCCTGAAGTCCTAGATTCATGTTTATAGAATGTCTATAAAAACACGTTTTGGCCGGGTGTGGTGGCTCACACCTGTAATTCCAGCACGTAGGGAGGCCAAGGCAGGTGGATCACTAGAGGCAAGGAGTTTGAGAACACCCTGGCCAACATGGCAAAACCCCGTCTCTACAAAAAATATAAAAATTAGCTGGGCGTGGTGGTGCACGCCTATAGTCCGAGCTACTAGGGAGGCTGAGGCACGAGAATCGCTTGAATCTGGGAGGCAGAGGTTGCAGTGAGCTGAGATTGCACCACTGCACTCCAGCCTGGGTGACATAGTGAGACTCTGTTTCGAGAAAAAAAAAAACCCAAAAAACCAAAAAAAAAAAACAAAAACAAACAAAAAACAAACAAAAACAAACCAAAAACATTTTTTATCACTTGTTTTTTTAAGAAAATTAATTTTTTTTTTTTTTTTTGAGGCAGTCTCACTCTGTCGCCCAGGCTAGAGTGCAATGGTGAGATCTCGGCTCACTGGAACCTCTGCCTCCCGGGTTCAAGTGATTCTTGTGCCTCAGCCTCCTGGGTAGCTGGGATTACAGGTGCACACCACCACACCCGGCTAGTTTTTTTGTCTTTTTAGTAGAGACAACGGAGTTTCACCATGTTCCCCACGCTGGTCTTGAACTCCTGACCTCAGGTGATCCACCCGCCTCAGCTTCCCAAAGTGCTGGGATTACAGGCGTGAGCCACCGCGCCTGGCCTAAACAAAAAATTTTAATGTAACCAGTGAAAGGGCCTGAGAAACCCAAAACGGGATTTTTTTTATATTGAAAGAAATAGGTGAATGCAAAAAATCAATGAAAGTACACAAAAAGCATTAAGCAAATTTAGATAATGAGCAAAACCTATCCTTTAGCATGTGGTAAGTCACCAGAAAATGATCAGCTTATCTCCTGATTCTGATGCCTGGGATACACAGTTGTTGGGAAAATGCTATAAAAATGAGAAATTGGCTGGGCGCGGTGGCTCATGCCTGTGATCCCAGCACTTTGGCAGACCAAGGGAGGAAGATCACGAGGTCAGGAGTTTGAGACCAGCCTGGCCAACATGGTGAAACCCTGTCTCTACTAAAAATACAAAAATTAGCTGGGCGCAGTGGTGGGCGCCTGTAATCCCAGCTACTTGGAAGGCTGAGACAGGAGAATTGCTTGAACCCAGGAGGCAGGGGTTGCAGTGAGCTGAGATCATGCCACTACACCCCAGCCTGGGTGACAGAGCAAGACTCTGTCTGGGGGAAAAAAAATGAGAAATCACAGAAAGAAGAATATGACTGACAGGAAAATACAGTTTCTCCTACTGGGAAGGTGAGGATTTAAAGTTTGCTGTACTTACACCAGCAGCCTAAATTGAGGCTGGGTATGTCAGACTTGACAGCCCCAGGCTTGCAGTTTCCCTCCCCCTGTGTTGCTAGGAGGCCCTAGAGAGAAACAAAGCATGAAGAAGCCTGTTTAATTGTGATGATTTTTTTTCTTTTTTTTTGAGACAGAGTCTTGCTCTGTTGCCCAGGCTGGAATGCAGTGGTGCAATCTCGGCTCACTGCAACCTCCGCCTCCCGGGTTCAAGCGATTCTCCTCCCTCAGCCTCCTGAGTAGCTGGAACTACAGGCATGCGCCACCACATCTGGCTAATTTTTGTATTTTTAGTAGAGACGGGGTTTCACCTTGTTGGCCAGGCTGCTCTTGAACTCCTGACCTCAGGTGATCCACCCACCTCCACCTCCCAAAGCGCTGGGATTACAGGCATGAGCACCGCACCCGGCCAATTATGATGATATTTAAAGGCAATTTTGATTTTACCACTGGTAAGTATTTGTTGAATGGTAGGAGAAGGAATGGGAGTCAGGTTCCTTGAGATGTTCCCTGCTCATGCTGGTGTTTCCCAGTTTGAGGCCTCTGGCCTGTGTTGTTCTGGTGGCTCTGGCTGATCACTCTGGTGGGTCTTGGGCCATCCACATGCATTTTTCTCTCCTGTTTGCAGTGGTTGGAGACCAGACCTAACAGACAGGTGTGTCCTGTTTGCAAAGCTGGCATCAGCCGAGACAAGGTCATCCCCCTCTATGGAAGGGGCAGCACTGGGCAACAGGACCCCAGGTGAGGACTCAGGATGCCTCTCCCAACCACTTCTCCCCTTGGATGTGAATTCACTCCCATTCAGCATCCCCTAACCCCACCCTTTACGTAGTACTAGATGATCTCTTGGTTTCGAAGCAGTCTCATCCAGATGAGAGTCAGCTAGGAGGGGAGGGAAGAGAGGGGATCCAAGTTGCCACTTGCTGGGACCCAGCAGTGAACAGACATCACAATCACAAGTGTGCAGAGCCCTGTGAAAGAGCATTTCTGCAACCTGGGAAGCAGGATATGTAGCAGGAGAGGCTCCAGGGAGCAGGGTTGCTGCATCAGTGATGTATAAAGCATGGCGGGAGGGGAAACAGGATCTGGGTGACTTTGTGGAGTTTGGGGTTTCTAGAAATGGAGATGTGCATGGGTCCAGCATTCAACAAACACAAGTATTGAGAGCCCTTCATGGTCTGGCATCCCCAAGCTCTCCAGAAGAATCTCTTACCTTTATCCAGCTACCCTAGCATGTGCTGTGTACCCGACATATTAGACTTTCTCTTAAAGGGACTTGCTCTTTCACATTTATCAGCCTGTGTATTTGCTCTCTCTTCTGCCTTCTTCCCTCCCCAGTCCTGCTCAAGCTACCCCTCTACCCCCACCTGCTCCTCTAACTTCTACTCATCTCTTATAAGCAGCACTAAAGTTCCCTCTTCCTTGAAGTGGTCTGTCTTCTTCACATTAGTTGCTCTCACCCAGTTCCCACCACAGTGTCATATGACTGGCTTTATCCCCCTTGAAACCATGAACACTTCAAGGGTTGGGTCTGTCATCAGTATTACAGCATCCTGCATAATGCTTGTTGTATAACTAAGCCCTCAATTGAGTATTCATGGGTTGAGTGATTTGAGGGGGTGAGACTCAAAAATAATAGCATTGGGTATTTGCCCAAGAATAGTAGGAGATAGAGCTGAAGTTAATAGGGGAAGGTCAGAGAAACCATGAACCTCAGCCCTTACTGCTGACAACCCACCCTCTGTTCCAGTATGGATTTGGGATTTCTGTTATCTGTAACAGGCCCAGGGAAGGCATCTGGCCATGATTCCTAACCGATCTGAGTCAGGATCTCTGTAAGAGGAGTAGGCTGTAGTGCAATCTGGTGAATATCTCATAACAAGCTGATTTTCTCCCTGGTTCTCTATACACGTGGGAAGAACAGTTGCAGGTAGAATGAAGAGTTAGTATTTGGAGAATTAATCTGGCATAAGTTCATGTCCTGGGCAAGAAAGAGGCTATGGCCCTGACCCTGTTGGTAAAGAGCTCCAGGTCCTCACAGGGAGCAACTCAAAGCAATTTGTAATAGACTTATTTTACACCATTTCTGTTTCAGAGAGAAGACCCCTCCTCGTCCTCAAGGACAGAGGCCAGAGCCGGAGAATAGAGGGGTGAGGAACATTCTAGGAGAAGCTTCTACAAATGAGCTGATGGCTTTACAAGTTTCCTTCTTAGCCTTACGATTTTTCTCCTTGATTATAAAAGTAAAGGAAAACTTGTAAAATACAGAAAGGAAAAGAGGGGGAAAAAAATCACTTATAACCACACCAATCCAGAGGTAACCACTGGAAACATTTTGGTTCTATTTTCTTTTCCATTTTTCTATAATTATATATACACACAAATTTTACAAATCTGTGCGTGTATTTTACAGATGTGTGTATACTTTTTACAGTTTTTGTTTTTTGTTTTTTACAATATGTGGCTCCTGTTTTGTAACCCTCTCTTAAAATTTCATTTGTTCTACAGGTATTTAGTACCTTCTTTGTGTGAGTGGGAGTCTTTCAGTATTATCTTGAGATTTTACATTGCCAGCAATATTTTACTAACTAGCTGTTTAGCATTTAGTTGTGTGGATTTAACATAATTCAATCCTTTGTTAGACATTAGCGGCTTTCTTTTTCCAAGTTAAAAAAAATCCTGATGAACTTACAGATAAATTTGTGAGCATGTTGATTATTATTTTATTAGGATAAGACAGGGTCTCACTCTGTAGCCCAGGCTGGAGTGCAGTGGCGTGATCACAGTTCACTGTAGCCTCGACCTCCTGGGCTCAGTCTACCTCAGCCTCCCATGTAGCTGGGACCACAGGTGCACGGCACCATGCCCAGCTAGTTTTTTGAGGTTTTTTTTGTCTTTCTTTTTTTTGTTTTGTTTTGTTTGGGTAGAAACAAGGTCTCACTATGTTGCCCAGGCTGGTCTCTAACTCCTGGGCTCAAGCAATCCTCCCACCTCAGCCTCCCAAAGTGTTAGGATTACAGGCGTGAACCACTGTGCCTGGCTTAGGATAAATTCTTAGAAGTAAGATTGCTGGCTAAAAAAAAATGGCACATTTGTCTCTAGTGGTCTAGTGGCTAGGAACAAAAACATTTAAATTTTTTGCATATTTACATCAAATGTTACTCTTAAAAAAATTCTGTTAAAATGTTAAAGAAATTTTAAAAGCAAAATATTTACCCACCATTGCCAAGAGCCCAGAACAAATATATTCTCATATCCTCATGTCCTCTTCATCTGTATGCTGTGCATATGTATTTTTATGTAGCCATCACCATTCTGTTTGCTTTAAAATTTAATTTTGGCAGGTTTTCCATGATGCTCTGAAGTGTCCTCTTTATTATTTAGGCTGCCATTTATCCTATTGAGTTTTTTATTATTTTTTATTTTTCCATGCTATTGCTGGGAACCCATTGAGTTTTGGTTCATTATAATTTGGGTTTTCCTCATCGAAGGACCTTTTAGTTCTTTCCCCATTTTGCTGTTTAAATAATGCTACAATAACCATCTTTGCACACTTTTTTTTTTTTTTTGAGACAAAGTTTCACTCTTGTTGCCCAACTGGAGTGTAGTAGTGCGATCTCGGCTCACCACAGCCTCTGCCTCCCGGGTTCAAACAATTCTTCTGCCTCAGCCTCCAGAGTAGCTGGGATTACAGGCATGGGCCACCACGCCCAGCTAATTTTTGTATTTTTAGTAGAGACGAGGTTTCTCCATGTTGGTCAGGCTGGTCTCAAACTCCCAAGCTCAGATGATCCGCCCTCCTTGGCCTCCCAAAGTGCTGGGATTACAGGCGTGAGCCACCGCGCACTGCCACTTTCTTTTTTTTTTTTTGAGTTTGAATAATGGCATTTTATTAGGATTTCCAGGAGTAGGATTATTGAGTCAGGGATCTTGAAAGAAATTAAGGTTCTTGGCTGGGCGCGGTGGCTCACACCTGTAATCTCAGCGCTTTGGGAGGCTGAGGCGGGTGGATCACCTGAGGTCAGGAGTTCGAGACCAGCCTGACCAATATGGTGAAACCCTGTCTCTGCTTTCTTAAAAACATAAAAATTAGCCAGGTGTGGTGGCATGTGCCTGTAGTCCCAGCTACTCGGGAGGCTGAAACAGGAGAATCACTTGAACTCGGGAGGCAGAGGTTGCAGTGAGCTGAGATCGCACCACTGTACTCCAGCCTTGGCGACAGAGCAAGACTCCGTCTCAAAAAAAAAAAAAAAAAAAGAAAGAAATTAAGGTTCTCTTCTCCGGATTACCCTTAATAATAATACTAGCAGTAAACACTTGTTGAATGGTTACTATATGGAAATAACTATATGTTAAGAGCTTTATATGCATGATCTCATTTAAGCCTCACATCAACTCATTTAACGGAGGAGGAAACTGAGGCCCAGATAGGTAAAGTGATCTGTCCAGGGCCACACGTACAGTGCTGAAACCCAGATCTGGCTGGTATTGAAGTCTCTACTCTTGACCACCAGGTGACACCACTTTAACATTCCTAGGTTTTGGTTTCCTACAGAGCATTAGCAACTAATGCAGGAATCAGAGGCCCCCAGAAGCCAGAGGCCCTGGCCTTGTTGACCAAAGTGCATACCTCTAGCATTTATAAGCACCTGCAGCTACTAGCAATTTTTTTTTGCATACTCTGGCCCAGGAACATAATCCCACCAAATGTATGGACTGGTGAGATCATATAGATGTTGCTAGAAGGGAAGCAGAATGGTTAGTCCTCAGGATTGCACTGAATGAATCTGTGGTTCCTGATGAAACAATTGCACCTTCCCAAGTAAGGCAGCCTCAGTCCCAGGAGCCGTTAGATTCAACCATGAACTGAGTAGGAGGCATTTTGTATTGAGGAGATGGAAACTCTTTGTTTTCCCTCCCTTTAGGTTTGCCCTCGCATTAAGTCAGCTGTTAGGCTTTATAGGTGATGCCATCTGGCAAGAAGTTTGGAACTAGATGCCAGGCTGCTCAGTGTGTGATGGAGAGCAGCTATTTTTGTGACTTGCAAAAAACTCATAAATGAAGGCCATTGAGCTCTTTGTGAAGAGCATTTGGCCCAATAGTCTGTCTGCTTTTTATTATTTTTAAAATCATTTGTTCTAAACCTCTCATCAGGGGTGCAGGGGAAGAGAAAAAAATATTTGAAAGATGCGCACAGTAATTAAGAGCATGAAGGCCGGGCACAGTGGCTCTGGCCTCTAATCCCAGCACTTTGGGAGGCTGAGGTGGGAGGATCACTTGAGCCCAGGAGTTTGAGACCAGCCTGAGCAACAAAGTGAGACCCTATCTGTACAAAAAATTTAAAAATTAGCAAAGCATGGAGGGGTACACCTGTGGTCCCAGCTACTCAAGAGGCTGAGATGGGAGTATTGCTTGAGCCTGGGAGGTTGAGTCTACAGTGAGCCATGATTGCACCATTGCACTCCAGGCTTGGTGACAGAGCGAGACCCTGTCTCAAAAAAAAAAGAAAAGAAAAAGAAAAGCATGTGTTTTCAGATCAAATTGACCTAGTTTTAGATCTAAACTGTACTCCTTGGTCAAGTTATTTCACCTCTCCAAGCCTCAGTTTGGTCATCTGTGAAATGCAGATGAAGCCAATGTAAAAATTAAACATGATTTATATGTCCTAATGCTTAACATGGTGCCTAGCACAGAGCTCACGCTTTAAAAAAGGGAGTTATTTATTCACAGTATTGTTCCTGCTGAATCTTTTCACGTGAAAGATGATGCAGTGTAGAACATGCACATGGAAAGAAAACTGAGGGTGATATACCAAACTGCTGATAGTGGTTATTTCAGAGGTAAAGTGGAGTGGCTGCGAAGTGGGAAGGTGAATAGAAGATCTCTGACTCTGTCAATTATTTCTGTAATGTGTGAGTTTCTTATAGCAAGTATATATTACTTTTATAATCAGAAAACATTATAGTGTTTTAAAATGTAAAAATTCTATGTAACAATATTAAAAGAAATTTTAATCCGTAACTTGTCCATATACCTACATATTGTCATGTAGTTGTGACCACAGTGTTCAAACAATTTTGTCTGATAACTTGGTCACAAGAGTTTTTCAGTGTTACCACTTAAGTCAGGATAATGGTTCTTTGAATGCATGTATCAAGATTTTGATCATGACTTCCATTGTTGGCTAATTAGAGTTTCAACATTTTTGCTATTAAAGATAATGTGTAGCTTGTTTGATGTTCCCTTGGGCACAGGGGTGGCTGTCAATATTGCTCCTATAAAGCATGTAGAAGGTGTTACTAGCTAATGTGGGACTATGGAAAATATCCTCAAGCCCTGTGAGTGCTGACTTATGTCAGCAGAGTGTTTCACACTGGGTCAGAGCCAGTCCTTTTTGGCCCATTCATAGATTCTTAGCTGGAAGCTAAGGCTAAAAGGGCAGAGGGCTTGCCAGAGTTCCTCTACTTCAGGGTATATATGGGAGGAAAAGCTGTCCCCCACCTTCGAAACATGTGGCACAAGGTAGGGAGAAGAGGCAGGTGCCACATGCAAGACAACGTGAGGTATGTTGAGTTTTGACAGGCACAGGAGAAACCTGCCTGATTCTCCTGCCCTTAATTGCCTTTCTTCCACACAGGGATTTCAAGGATTTGGATTTGGAGATGGTGGCTTCCAGATGTCTTTTGGAATTGGGGCATTTCCCTTTGGGATATTTGCCACAGCATTTAATATAAATGATGGGCGGCCTCCTCCAGGTAAGACCCTATTTCCTTGAGAAATTAGGAAGATATCTTAGTAATATTGCTTGAAAGCTCCTTGGAATTCAGCAGTATATAAGTTACAGATAATTGTCACTACATGGATAATCAGCCTTTTGAAAATATCTTAAGCTGTTTTTAGATCACTTACAGACATGGTAACAATGTTGAGCACTTACCAACTATTAGGCATGCATATATATAGCACTTTCCATTCCAAGCTCAGGGGATCATCACAACCACCCTATGGAACAGGTGTGTGATTAGCTGCGTTTAACAGATCAGAAAATGCTCAGTAATGTTACCAAGACATACCCCATGTCTATAAAATGGAAAACTGTAAGTGATACTCAGCTGAGGAAAAGCCTAGTTCTGCACATTTACTCCCCACTTTGACCATTTGGGGGCCTGGAAATGTGAGATGACCCATAAGGAGTGAAGACATCTCCAATCTCTGGCATCTCTGTCTAGCTTCCTTCAGGACACAACATGAGGCTGGTCAGAAGCAGCCTCAGCCCTGTGGGAACCATGCCTAGGTCTACCAACTGCTGCTGCAGTTCTCCCTCCTACTGCTTGAAAGTGCCATCCGCATTCGGTATAGAGCCCTTGCTCTATAGGTGCAAGCCACCTCTATGAGGTGGGTGCCTTGAACTCTTATCACAGTCTGACACCCAAGCCAAGATCCTTACTGTGGAGCCTGCAGAGATGCCATGATCGGTTGAGCTCTGCCTGCACTTGTTGGAGCTTCATGTGCACTGGACACAGCATATGGTACAGAAGTGACCATTGTGTGGTTCACGCCAAGAGCTTATGCCCTAAAGATGGTAACTGGGTCATCCCAGTTATTCTCATCCCCACCCTGGTCCTTGGTACACAGCAGGTGATCTATAAGTCTTTCTTGACTGCCTGCCTGCCTGCCTGTCTGTCTTCGTGAATCCATCAGAGCATCTAGCTGAGGAATCTCAGCACCAAGATATCTTAGGAATGCCTTTTTTTTTGAGATGGAGTCTCGCTCTGTCCCCCAGGCTGGAGTGCAGTGGCACAATCTCGGCTCACTGCAAGTTCCACCTCCCAGGTTTACGCCATTCTCCTGCCTCAGCCTCCCGAGTAGCTGGGACTACAGGCGCCTGCCACCACGCCTGGCTAATTTTTTTGTATTTTTTTGAAGAGACGGGGTTTCACTGTGTTAGCCAGGATGGTCTCGATCTCCTGACCTCGTGATCCGCCCGCCTGGGCCTCCCAATGTGCTGGGATTACAGGCGTGAGCCACCGCGCCCGGCCCTGGGGATGCCCTTTCTTACTTTATCTGCCTTGAAGGTTTATCCTCTGTTCACATTTGTTTTTCAGAGGAAGTATACCCCAAAAGATAGGGTGTACTCTGCCCTGAAGAAAGGGCAAATTCCTGTGAAGCCAGCAAGAACCTGCCTGATAGCTTGCATCCTTCTAACCTGGTCGAAGGCTAACCTTGGATTCCCCAGCTAAGCAGAGTTCCACAGCCAGGCTAGACTCTGGATTACTTTATCCCCCTGCCACAGTCACAGTTTTCCCTTGTCATGCTTGGTACAATTTGCCCATCCTTGACACAGATTCTTTTATCCTCCTTCCCCCAAAGTCAGGACAGGGAGCTCTAAATGGTAGCTTTTCCTAAAGCAGAGAGGAGTGGAGACTTAGGTTCTCACCCCAGTTCTTCTGCCTCTACCTTGAAAAACAAGTCATTTTGCCTGTCTGGATCCTAGTTCTCTTCTGGAAAAGGAAGGCAATCCCTGTGGGGCCCTTGAGAGGCAGTGTGTGGAGAGGCTGCAGAGCTCTGCCACTAATTTCTCAGCCTTTCAATCTTGAACAGGTCACCTCAAACCTATGTTTCAGCTGCTTCCTACTCAAAATGGAAATAATAATATCCACCAAATAATAACATGTACAAAACACTTAGCAGATAGAAGATACTTAACAAATAGTAGGCTTGCTTTCATTATTTCCTGCAAGAGTTTCCTGTTAATCACCTGGTTTATTTGCATGTGCAGGCCAAACCTTTTATGATAAATTGGACCATGTCTTGTCCTTATTGTTATTGTTCCACATAGTTTCATTTTGCCTGATATTATTTGGGGTTTAGAAATTTTTTTTGGCTGGGCGCGATGGCTCATGCCTGTAATGCCAACGCTTTGGGAGGCTGAGGTGGGCGGATCACCTGAGGTCAGGAGTTTGAGACCGGCCTGGCTAACATGGTGAAACCTGTTCCTACTAAAAATACAAAAAAAAAAAATTAGCCGGGTGTGGTGGTGCGTGCCTGTAATCCCAACTACTCAGGAGGCTGAGGCAGCAGAATCGCTTGAACCTAGGAGGTGGAGGTTGCAGTGAGCCGAGATCGCGCCATTGCACTCCAGCCTGGGCAACAAGAGCAAAACTCCACCTCAAAAAGAAAAAAAAAAAAAAAAAAGGCCAGGCATGGTGGCTCATGCCTGTAATCCCAGCACTTTTGGAGGCTGAGGCAGGCGGATCACAAGGTCAGGAGTTCGAGACCAGCCTGACCAACATGGTGAAACCCTGTCTCTACTAAAAATACAAAAATTAGCCAGGCTTGGTGGCGCACACCTGTAATCCCAGCTACTTAGGAGGCTGAGGCAGGAGAATCGCTTGAACCTGGGAAGCAGAGGTTGCAGTGAGCTGAGATCGTGCCACTGCACTCTAGCCTGGGCAACAGAGCGAGACTACATTTCAAAAAAAAAAAAAAGAAATCTTTTTGTGTGTAGGATTCTGATGTTGTAAAGAGATAAAGATTGATGCTGTCAACTTCTGGCCTGAGTGGGCAGTGTGCATAGCTGCAGTGTTCTAATAGCCTGTTTTCTCCCTTCTGTCTCTCCAGCTGTCCCTGGGACACCCCAGTATGTGGACGAGCAGTTCCTGTCACGCCTCTTCCTATTTGTGGCCCTGGTGATCATGTTCTGGCTCCTGATTGCCTAATGCTAGGCTCCTGCCTACATCCGTGGCAGGGCTCTGGACTGGTGACGTGCCACCCCAACTCCTGGTGTTTGGCTTCCTGGCTAATCTTGACTCCTAGAATCAGTGGGATCAGTAACACATCAAGGAGTCTTGTTTCTTCATCAGAGCTTTGGAACTCGAGACCAGTTGGCGATGACCCCTGAATATCGCCACCGCTGTAAACACCCTATAACCTCAGGCCTTGGCATTGAGTCCTCTCTCATGGGTGACACCATGAAATCTTGTTTCAGCCAGTTCTGCAGGTCCTGACTCTGCAGAGGGAAGAGGCAGAAAGAGAGAAACTGTCAGAGTATAATTTCACCTGAGTTTAATATTACAGAAACAAAGGGATGCACCAAATGGTATTTCTGGAAATTTTCATGTCTTTAAATACCCCTTGGTAAGTTGCCTCTGAAGCCAGTGGGGGCTCCTCAGATAGAGAGGTTCCCCTTTCAAATCCCAGTGCCGCTCTGTTCTCTTTCCTTCCCCTCCCACTCCCCCTCTTCTTCCTCTGTAGAGATGCAAGAAATTGCTGTCCCATAAAAATCATAATTGCAGTAGCTAAAGCTGGGGTCACTTCGTGAATTCACCAGAGACTCAAAGATCTTTTATTGGCTCTGGGCTGTGCTCAGTGTCTTTGGCCTCAGAGAACAACTTGAATGACTTCCTGGTTTCCTGGCATAAATTATTCCTGGTGAGACATGTGGCTTAACTCACAGGTTTCCCATCAGCTTTCTCCCTAAAACTATGTTCATCTGCCTCTCTCTGCCAGAGAACATACAGCCGAGAATACTGCTGAAGCTGAGACTGACTACTGTGCATTAGGAAAGACCTGGAGTCAGGACTTTGGTGGGATTTGGAGCTCCGAGGCAGTAATAACTGAACAAGCAGGCCTGTCCCCTAGGCTGCAGAAGCTTGAATGCATCCTCTCCCAGAACCTGCCACAGGAAACTGGGGGCTTTGTCAGGTCAGCCCAACTGCATGCAGAAGACCACCATCCTCAGAAGCCAAGTTGTCTTTTATGAAGAGGCAAGGAAAGGGGAAACCCACATGTGACCCTGATTTTGGTATGGCTTGATAGAGTTCCCTGAAAACTCCTTGTATGTGTGCTAAAACCAGGGAAGCATGTGACTGCCAAGCAGGCAACCCCTGATGATTTGTAAAGCCAGGTGGCAGGGCCTGGGGAGCCCCAGCACAATGATATTGTGTGGTCTTCCCTCCTGTGGAATCGAGGGGAAATTATTCTTCCGAATACCTTGATTTGATTTTCAGTTTCACAAGCTTCTTCCTCTGAATCTTATTGAGGGACTATGGTACCAAGCAGGTAGGACTGTTCACCTGGTGGAACAGTTCTTGCTCTGCCTTCTAGGCTTCATCCCAGAAATCCAGCCTCTTTCTGGAGACCCCAAAGCTGGAGGGAGATGGGCTTCCTCTGGGCCTCTCTCTTACTTTGCCATCCACACTGCTCCTGGCTAACCCCAGCAATAACCAACAAATGGTAGGAAGCCCCACCTATTGCTTTTTCTCAATTATGACTGCATAGTTTGTGGAAACAAAGATCTTGAGGAAGATGAGGGAAGCCCTCCCCTCTTCATAGTCCCCATCTCTTCTCCTTTGTACCTGTCAACACCAGAGTTCAGTGTTTAAACAGACAAAATATAAAGTATTGAGTAGGTGGTTCATATGCCGAATCCACTTGGTAGGAAGAAACCACCAGCTTTATAGTGTGCCTGATAGATTTTAAACATTCCTGGGCACCCACTCAAGAGTGCTCTTTTTATCACCTTCTGGAAATCCCCAAAGTTGCAGGGGCCTCTGGAGTGTCTCTGCTCTAGAGAGAATTGGTGGGACCCCCCTCAGTGCAGTGGCCCCAACTAGTGGAGGGAGAGAGGACTTAAGTCAGATGGACTCAACAGAAATGGGTTTCCAGAAGAATAATGAAAAGTTGTGGGTAGGAAAATGAATCATTTGGACTCTTCAGTGAAATGGAGTGAGCCCAGGAGAGCTCAACCAACAGAGGCACTCTGGGAACCTGTTAGTAAAGCCAGGCTGGCCAAATGCCATTTGATTTTGAACCTTGTAGGTCCCCACTCACCCTCTGCCAGGAGCTAAGTAAGGCAGGAGAGCTGACTTGGGACTCCTGGCTCGGCCCCAACAGGGAGCCCCCTTCCCACCATCCCTCGGCAAGCTCACCACCTGATCCTTCTGCCAAGGCAGCTTTCCTTTCTTTTGTGTGTTTTCTGTGTTCTTAGCCTCCACCCTCCTCCTGCCACCCTTGTGGACTAGGACCAGGTCCTGACCCCAGTCAGAAAATGATGATATGTACAGTGGCACACCTTAACCAGTCACTAATTTTCACTGTTGTGAAAGTGATTTGATTTAGAATTAAACAAATGGTTTTACATTACTATGAGCTTGGACTTCTTGTCTGTGTTGTGGAGGGTGAGTGGGTGGGGAGTAGTCACACTGGTATGCCCTCATGGAGGCTCCTGTGCATCCTCCGTAATGTCACACTGAGAACGAAAGTCTTCAAAGAAGCTGGGCATGACTTATGCCTGTAGTCCTAGTTACTCTGGAGGCTGAGGCAAGAGGATTGCTTGAGCCCTGAGTTTCAAGGCTGCATTGAGCTATGATCATGCTACTGAACTCCAGCCTGGGTGACAAAGCGAGACTGTCTCTTAAAACAAAAAAGGAAAGAAAGTCTATAAACGACTATTGATAATTAGAGATGATAAATGTAGGCTGGAGGCCTGGCTTCATACACAGCCTTGCCCAAGATAAAACCTGTCTGACAGGCAGCCCCAGTCCTGACAAGTACATGGCATTCCTGAGTTTGGTAAGTGACAAGCTGCCACAATAGAGCTTAGCTTGTCACTTATCAGAGCCTTTAGAACAATCATAGGTTACTCACTGTCAGCGTCTCTCCATCTGTTTAGTAACAGGGCGGGTGGGCTGTCAGCCAAGTCCTCTCTCTGGAGCAGAAGGTGTGTCCCTCCCTAAGGTTCCTTAGTAGCAGGGTGTAGTGTGAGATGGAAGATGTTGCTGAGGTTACAAATCTGGCCCAGCCTCAGGCTCCCCAACATGCCAGAGCTACAAGTAATTCCTCTGAAAAGAGCTTTTTTTCTTCCTCTTAGATTTTGATCTAACAGTTATCAAATTGAATAGTACCAAGATACAGTGGGGAATGCAAAGGTGAGGGAACTTCAGGAGCTCATAAGCCCAATGAGAAAAGACCAGGTTTTTTTTTTTTTTTTTGAAAGATTTTAATTTTAGGCCAGGCATGGTGGCTTACACCTACAAATCCCAGCACTTTGTGAGGCTGAGGTGGGAGGATCGCTTGAGGCCAAGAGTTTGAGACCAGCCTGGGCAACACAGGGAGACTCCATCTCTACAAAAATAAAAAATATTAGCCAGGCACAGTGGTGCATGCTTGTGGTCCCAGCTACCCGGGAGGGAGGCTGAGGCGGGAAGATCACCTGAGCCTGGGAGGTCAAGGCTGCAGTGAGTTGTGATCATGCTAGTGCATTCCAGCCAGGGCAACAGACCCTTTTAGAAACAGGGTCTTACTCGGGTGCCCTGGCTAGAGTGCAGTGGTGTGATCACAGCTTACTGCAGCCTGGAACTCCCGGTCTCAGTAGGTTCTCCCACCTCAGCCTCCCAAAGTGTTGGAATTACAGGTGTAAGCCACCATGCCCGGCCTTAGGTTTTTGTTTTCGATGGGGAAAAAAAAAAAAAAAAAAAACAGTAGTAGAACAGGACAATAAAGCCTCCGTGTAGCCATAACCCAACTCCAGTAACTATCAACTCAGATCAGTCTTGTTGCATCTATACCTCCTGCACGCTGTTCCTCTCCCACTGTCTGAACTATTCGGAAACAAACCCCAGTCATGTCATTTATTAAGTATTTCGATATGCATCTCAAGTATTTTAAAAACAAGCAAAATATGCCGGGCACGATGGCACACACCTGTGATCCTAGCACTTTGGGAGGGTGAGGCGGGCGGATTGCGGGAGCTCAGGAGTTTGAGACCAACCTGGGCAACATAGTGAAACCCCGTCTCTACTAAAATACAAAAAATTAGCCAGGCGTAGCGGTAGGCGCCTGTAGTCTCAGCAACTCGGGAGACTGAGGCAGGAGAATCGCTTGAACCCGGGAGGCAGAGGTTGCAGTGAGCCGAGATCGCACCAGTGCACTCCAGTCGGGGTGACAGAGCAAGACTCCATCTCAAAAAAAAAAAAAAAAAAGCAAAATACCTTTAAAAAATTTCTTAAAATCATCATATCCAATCACATTGTTCAGATTTCCCTAGTTGTCTCATAACTTGTGTAGTTTCAATTGAGATCCAAATCAGTTTCATACATTGCTATTATTTGTCTCTGAATTTTTTTTTTTTTTTTTTGAGGCGGAGTTTCACTTGCCGCCCAGACTGGAGTGCAGTGATGCGATCCCAGCTCACTACAGCCCCTGTCTCCCGGGTTCAAGTGATTCTCATGCCTCAGCCTCCTTGGTAGCTGGGACTACAGGCGCCCGCCATCATGCCTGGCTAATTTTTTGTGTTTTTTTGTGTGTGTTTGTGTGACAGAGTCTCGCTCTGTCGCCCAGGCTGAAGTGCAGTGGCGGGATCTCGGCTAACTGCAAGCTCCACCTCCTGGGTTCACACCATTCTCCTGCCTCAGCCTCCCAAGTAGCTGAGACTACAGGTGCCCGCCACCATGCCCGGCTAATTTTTTTTGTATTTTTAGTACAGACGGGGTTTCACCGTGTCAGCCAGGATGGTCTCAAGCTCCTGACCTCTTGATCCACCCGCCTCAGCCTCCCAAAGTGCTAGGATTACAGGGGTGAGCCACCTTACCTGGCCTGTCTATGAAATTTTTTCTACTCTGCAGTTTATCTGTTAAAGAAACTAGGTTATTTGTCCTGTTGCATTTCCCACAGCATCATTTTTGCTATTTGCATCATGGAAATGTTATTAAGCTCCTCTTCTCCACGTATTTCCTGTAAGTTGGTTGTTAGATCTAGAAGCTTGACCAGATTCAAGCTTATTATTTTTGTTTTGTAAGACTACGTCATAGGTGATGGTATATACTTGGTGCGTCTTATCTGGAGGCACTTAATGTCTGGTAGTCCTACTTTGTGATGTTACAGATGCCACTATATCATTTAGAGTTGAGAAACAAGACTGCACTCTGGGCAGAGTGGGGCACAAAATTACAGAGAACCTGGAGAGCTGGTTGTTGTAGGAATGGCAGGTGGCGCAAGGCAGGATGTGCTCAGGAAAAAGCAGAGTCCTGGAGTGAAGGGAATAGGGAGACAAGTCCGCAGGGTGACATGTAGTCAGCTCATGAGGACTGGTTTGGCTTTTATTTTGTAGGCAGTGGGGTGCTGTTGAAGGGTTTTGAACAGAGAGATGACAGGTCCAGAAACATACTTTCGGAAGATTAACCAGTCAGTTGTGGGTAGGATGATTCAGGGAGGGCAGAGACTGGCTCAGTTTGAAGCAAGTGGAAGTGACACTGGGCAAGTCTGGTTGGGCACCAGTGGACCAGTACCTTCAAGAGGGCAGAACCTTGAGTTGTTTTTCAAGGTCCAGGTTTCAGGATCCTAGGCTCAGAGAGTTGACTGTGAGGAGGCTGGCAGGATCTGGCCCTAGGGACTGACCAAGCTATGGCCAGTGAAACAAACTGTGGACAGGTAACCTGGGTGCTATTGAAACTCAGTTGGTCTACTCCCTGCCCAGGCTTTCTCTACCCTCCAGAAGTCCCCCTTGAGTTCACAAGTGATTTCTGGAATGTTCTTTGGGTCCATATTAAAAATATATCTCTTGGCTATAGCATTTCTATAGAAAGCTATTCCCTTCCATTACATTTTCAACTTGTGTTTCTCAGAGTCGCCTGAACTTCCCTGGGAGGAACTTGGGGGACTTGGCTATTCCCCAACTCCCTGCTGGTGAAGACCATGAGGCTGGAGGTAGGAGGAAGTGGAATGTGAGAGAGAATGAGGAGGGAGAAGAGATAGACCTGGGTGCCTTGGTGTGGAACGGAGGGAGAGGGAAGACACCCAGGAGGTTTTGGTTCCCAGGATGCCAGTGCTTTGTTGCCTGGGAAAATACAGTGTTACATCTTTCTGTAGGAAGGATGGGGAAAGTCCCTGTCCCGTTTGCTAGCCATGAGGCAGCTTGTCAGGAGAGTCTCTGGATTCCTGTCACTTTAATTCAATACACAATCTTGTGTTTACTATAATGATTTCCTCAGAAACTACAAAACTGAGTACTGAAAAGAGTTCCCAGGAATTAACGGAAATGGGACAGAGCCCTCCTCCCCAGCACTTTGTGCACACTCAGGACATCGTGAGCCACCTGCCACACCCAGAAGAGAAAAATCTGACCGGCATCCGGTTTGAATTAGAGCAGGAAGAAAGAGAATTGTGCTCGCCTTTGTCTTTGCCTTTGCCTTTGCTTACCCAACTGCTGGGACCAGAGGCAGCTGGGTTGAACTTTGTCTTTGGTCAGGGGTGGGGGTGGAGGAGACAGAATCCATTTCCCTGGGCCCCATCCTCTTTCTGGTCATTTGGACACGTTTCCTGTGATCTGAATCTGATGTAAGGAAATGACAATTGTGAAAGACCCAGCGTGAGAGAATCTGATGGGAGGGTGGGTCATCAGGGACCAGCTGGCCTGGCTGATGATGTATTAATATCTTAATCACACAGAGGACCCCAATCTCCTTCCAGACCTAATGAGCGGAAGTGGTTCTCAAAGCTACTCAGCCAGCTAGCAGCTGCCATAACCCAGTCAGCTGTCCTAACTCTTAGTCCTGTAATCCCTCCTCCTCATAGAAGATTGTAAACTGGCAGCCCACAGGGCAAATCTAGTGGCCAGGTGTGTTTCATTTGGTCTACATGGCATTTTAAGAACTTTTTGATGCTATCAACATTTTTTAAAAGTGGCAAATTTCACCTAAATATCTGGATTTTTGGCATGTTTTGAAAGGTTGGAAGACCTGGGAATGGTAGGCCCATGTTCCTGCAGGGGAGTGCTCGTCTTCCAATGCGGCGCACAAGCTCCAGCGTCCTGCGCTAAACCTAATTGGCCTGGCTGAGG
Organism: Pan troglodytes; assembly: GCF_028858775.2. Lineage (NCBI taxonomy): Eukaryota > Metazoa > Chordata > Mammalia > Primates > Hominidae > Pan > Pan troglodytes. The sequence continues at coordinate 33,330,604 of NC_086016.1, forward strand.
ATCTGCTCCTGGAATGCTGGTTGGTCGCCTCCAACTATCTTTGACTTAGAGATTATTTACTGTCAGCTTACTCATAGTGGCGCAGAGAAGTGGTTTCTCTGAGCTAGAAGCTTCTAACAAAAGTCCATCCTCAAAGCTGTTTGTGGGATAGACCTGGCTCCTCCATTGTAATATTCCTGATTCCAAACACTACTGGAAAGAGCTCTGAACTGGCAGTTAGCAGGCCTGGGCTCCCATCCCGGCTCTCCTCCTAATGAGCGAAGCCATTTCAATGTAGTCGAACTTAGCCTCTGATCCTTAACTTTCCCTATCTGTAAATGAGGGCGACTAGATGGGTGCGGACTGTCATCCGTGTTGAGACTTCCGGCCCCCGCAGAATCAACCTTACCGGCGGGAGCACCTCGAGGGGACGCCGCTCGCACTAGGGGGCGCCAGGGCCGCTGCAGAGCCCGAGCCAGAGCCAGGGGGCGGGGCCGCGTCTCGGGAGCGGGGCCTGAGAGCGGCGGGGCGGGGCGTCGGCGGGCAGTCCCCTGTGCCAGGTGTGGTTTGGTCCTCCCAGGGCGCCGTAGGCGGTGCATCCCGTTCGCGCCTGGGGCTGTGGTCCTCCCGCGCCTGAGGCGGCGGCGGCAGGAGCTGAGGGGAGTTGTAGGGAACTGAGGGGAGCTGCTGTGTCCCCCGCCTCCTCCTCCCCATTTCCGCGCTCCCGGGACCATGTCCGCGCTGGCTGGTAAGGAAGGGCTGCTCCGCCCTGTCCCGCTGTTATCTCCGAAGGCCGGTTCCATGGCGCCTGAGGGAAACCGGCTGTCTCTCGGGGGTTTCGGGCTGGTTGGGTCCTCGTGGGTCCGAGCTCCTCAGAAAAGCTGGGAGGCGGGGTGGGCACAGCGCTCCCCAGGCATTTGGAGGGTGGGACTCCGGGAATGGGGAGGCAGGGCATCCTGGAGACAGAGGGCTCCGAGGGGCAGGCGGGTTGGGCGGCTTCCCGCGAGTTGAGGTCCCGGGGAGGAAGAGATTCTGGGTCTGCCAGGAATCCAGCTTTTTGGAGGGACCTGGCGGCCGCAGACCCCCAAATTAACCCTTTTTAAGGAAGTTGAAAAGCATGGGGTTCTCTTATAGTGGAAGCTCTGTGGAATTTGAGGAGTACAGGATCCTCTAGGGTTCAGGACAATTAGGAGAGTTACCCCGGGTTCTGGGTTTTCTGAGGGAAATGGAGGATGTGACTTCCCTGCCAAGACCCAAGGCTTCTCGCGGGCATCTTGGTGTCTGGGAGTCCCCCGGGGCTGGGAGCTCTTTGCAGAAAATAAGGGAGATTTAGGACAGGACTAAGGGTAAGGAGAGATCGGACCATTCTTTTTGGGGCCCAAAGATCTCTGCTACAGGTGGCGAAAGTAGGCCACTGGAGTTCTGAGTCCTCCTGTGGAAGCTCCCTTGGCCTCTCTAGACTAAAGACTAGAGGGATTCGGCCAAACACATCCTGGAAGGAAGAGTTGTCTAAGGGTGAAGGGTAGCTTCAGAGTTGGGTTAGTTGCACCTGCAGTCACCTCCCCGCCACCTCACACACCACCCTGCAGCTTCCTGCCTTCCCCATCTTTTCCCCCAGCAGCAGGAACCTTCTGTCTCTTATGTTTCCCAGACACCTGTGTGGGTGGCCCACCCTCTGGGTCCACCAGGGTCAGCGTCCAGAAGCTTTGGAGAGGCAGCAAGAGGGTATTGAGGTGGAGGGGGGCTGGCTATCTGCCCCCTGCTTCCTGGCTTTCCGTCTGTGGACAGTCACTTCCTTCATCTTGAATGCAAGGACTGGGCTACCAGTGGGTCACTTCCTCAGCAAGGGAGCATGGGGATTTTCTCTTCACTGGTGATAACAGACTTCTGGAGAGAGCTAGGGATGGAAATGCCTAAAACAAATTTTTTTAGGCTGGGCGTGGTGGCTCATGCCTGTAATCCCAGCACTTTGGGAGGGCAAGGCAGGAGGATCGCTTGAGTCCAGGAGTTTGAGACCAGCTTGGGCAATATAGCGAGACTTCATCTCTTAAAAACAAAACCTTGTCTCTTAAAAAAGATTTTTTTAAGCTTACAGAGTCCTTCAACTCAAATGATTTCCAGTAACTTTTTTTTTTTTTTTCTTAGATGGAGTCTTGCTCTGTCGCCCAGGCTGGGGTGCAGTGGCACAATCTTGGCTCATTGCAACCTCTGCCTCCCGGGTTCAAGCGATTCTCCTACCTCAGCCTCCCGAGTAGCTGGGACAACAGGGGCCCGCCACCACGCCCGGCTAATTTTTTTGGTATATTTAGTAGAGATGGGGTTTCACCATATTGGCCAGGCTGGTCTTGAACTCCTGACCTTGTGATTCGCCCGCTTCGGCCTCCCAAAGTGCTGGGATTACAGGCGTGAGCCACCGCACCCGGCCGATTTCCAGTAACTTTTTCTAACAGCTGTGTAATATAGGTTGCCTGTCTTGAACCCTGTTTCTTAGAAAATTGTGAAAGGTTTCACAGTACAATAGTCTAGAGGCATAAAGCCTCTAGATGCATTAGTTTATGCATTCTTTCTTTCATTCAAAGAATATTTGTTGGATTCTTCTGTGTCATATACTTAGCCAAATGCTGAGTACAGTGGTGACATAGTTCTTGGCTTTGTGGTGCTTAATAATCCTAGAGATGGACAATAAATAATTGTAACAATTGCAATAAATGCTATAATAGTTAAGGTAAACAATTGAGATAAGTGCTGTAAGAGTGCACCAGGGGTGAGGGTTTTCTCTACTTTTTTTTCTGTTTTGGTAGAGACAGGGTCTCACTATGTTGCTCACGGTGGTCTTCAACTCCTAGTTTCAAGCCATCCTCCTGTCTCAGCCTCCCAAAGTGCTGGGATTACAGGCATGAACCACCATGCCCATCCTCTACTTTTTTTTTTTTTGAAGGGAATACTTTTCTTAAAAATGCAAGTTTATGCTGACCCCTGGAGATAAGTAAAAGTTAGCCTGGCAAAAAAATCTCACAGAGCATTCCAGGCAGAGGAAACAGCATAAAAAGGCCCTAGGGTAGGAAGGCATGTAGTGCCTTTGAGCCTTGGAGCTGGGAGGTCAATATGGTTTTTTGATTTTTTTGTGGGGGGTGGGGAGGAAGAGTCTCGCTCTGTTGCCCATGCTGGAGTACAGTGGCGCGATCCAGACTCACTGTACCCTCCACCTCCCAGGTTCAAGTGAATCTTCTGCCTCAGCTTCCTGAGTAGCTGGGACTACAGGCAAGTGCTACCACGCCCAGCTAATTTTTTGTATTTTTATTAGAGACGGGGTCTCACCATGTTGCCCAGGCTGGTCTCAAACTCCTCAGCTCAGGCAGTCCACCCGCCTTGGACTCCCAAAATGCTAGGATTATAGGCGTGAGCCACCATGCCCAGCCAAGTATGGCTTTTTTATAGATGAGGAGACAGGCCCAGAAATGACAAGGTTCCATAGCTAAATGAGCAGTGGTGGTCAGAGTTCATATTTTCCAACTTCAAGTTTAGTGCTTCCTCCTCTCTGTAGCACAAAAAGCAGAATGAAGTTGACTATGGAGTCTGAGAAGGAAGTGGGACTTAAACTTTCACTTGTTATTCCATTCAAACCATGTTCTGAGACACCTCAGATTCCTCGTGTAACCGGAGAATCAACAACAAATCAAATATTTACTGAGTGCCTGTGATGTCTGTGGCACTGGGCAGGACCAAGTTTTACCTCTTATAAATTTTAACAGGTGTTAGAGCCAGGAGAGAGTTTTGAGATAATGTATAGTCTCCTTGTTTTACCTATGAAGAAACTGAGGCTCAGGGAAAAAAAACGGAGTTGTCCAGGGTCACTCAACTAGTGGTAGAGCCAGAACCAAGGTAGGACTTCTGCAGTGTTCTTTCCAGTATTCCAGGCTGCTTAAGACGTACAGGGTCTGGCACATGGTAAGCCCTTAATAAGTATTTGTGGAAATGAGTTATATATAGTTTGTGCCTCTGAGAAACTTACTGTCTAGTTAAGGTAATTAAGGCAAAAAACAAAACTGCCATGCTGATCAGTAGTGGGATTGCGCCTATGAAAAGCCACCGCACTCCAGCCTGGGCTACATAGCAAGATCCCCGTCTCTTAAAAAAAAGAAAAAAATTGATAAGACAAGCTGTTATAAGGCTTGCATATGATAACATTATAGAATTTCAAAGATGAGGGAGAATTCTCTTCATACATTTATTTCACAAATATATATTGAGTTCCTGCTATGTGCTAAACTCTTTTGGCCCCTAGGGATACAGCAAGGAACAAGATAGACCAAATCCCTTCCCTCATGTAGTGTATGTTCTGGTGGGGAGAGATAGACAGCAAGTAAATGTATGAACATCATATTCAGGGATAAATCCATTGAAGAGAAGTGAAGTAGGGTAAGGGGATAGAAGAAGTGAGTTGTCAGGGAATGTGTTTGGCATGTTTAAAGAATAGCAGGGTATCCAGGGTGGCCATCAGTTTTGGTTAGGGAATACTTCTTGAAGTGGGTAAGATTTGAGAAATCTTAAATAGGCTTAAAGAAGGTGGGGAAGATGATATCTTAGTAGGGAAGAAACTTTGGGAGTAGGAGACAAAAGTAGGCAAGTTTCAGGTCTTCATAAAGGGTAGCAAATACGTGTGGTAGAGGCAAGGATTGGGAGGTGGAAGATTCATAGGAAGTGGAAGGTACAGCTGAGAATGTGGGTGCAACCGGACTAGAGGGTTTAATGCCAGGCTGAGGATTTTGGAAGTTTCTAGTCTACAGTAGGCACCGTAGGTTTAGAGAAAGGAAGACTCATGATGTGGGCACAGGGCCACCAATCTGGAGGTGGGTATAGTGGGCCCTGAGATGAGGTCTTAGTGGTAGCAATGAAGAAGGCACCAACCAATAAAAGATGCCTCCTGACGTAGGCAGGCCAGGGTGACTTGGATGGTCCTGGATATGTGATGGAGCAGGGTAGGGTCCAAAATGACCACAAGATTTCAAAACTAAATAAAAATCCATCATGATCAAGGGGCTGTATTAGGCTTTCCACATTCATGGTGGATTTTCTGCATCTTCTGGAGGCTGAGCTGATTCCCAGAACAGGGCTGCCTTCTTGTTTGTGTAACCTTGAGCGGGGCTAATAGGGCCCACCATCACACACATCTCATTTCAATGAGAGGACCTAAAACTGTAGCAGTCTCTTACAAGTCTACCTTCTTTCTCATCCTTGATCTATTTTTATATAGTAGAAAGAATTAGACTATTTTACCTATTAATTTACATTGAATAGTAACTAGAACATGAAACCAATGCCTGGTTTCATTAAAGTGTTCCTTGAACATTCTTTCTGGGATTCTTTTTTATCATGTCTTTCTGCCTGTAATTTGTTTTGTCCAGGAAAGAAAGTCTAAAATGTAGTTAAAGACAGGCTTTGAGCCAGGTGCAGTGGCTCACGCCTGCAATCCCAGCACTTTGGGAGGTTGAGGTGGGTGGATCACAAGGTCAGGAGTTCAAAACAGTCTGGCCAAGATGGTGAAACCCCATCTCTACTAAAATACAAAAATTAGCCGGGCACGGGGGCAGGTGCCTGTAATCCCAGCTACTCGGGAGGCTGAGGCAGAGAATTGCTTGAACCTGGGAGGCAGAGGTTGCAGTGAGCCGAGGTTGCACCACCGCACTCCAGCCTGGGTGACAGAGCGAGACTCCGTCTCAGAAAAAAAAAAGACAGGCTTTGGAGACTAGACCTGTGGTCTAATCCCAGCTCAAACATTTATTAGCTGAGTATTTCAGTTTCCTCTTCCGTAAAATGAGAACAATAATAGTTCTTTAAGACTAGTCCTGATCTCATGGGATCTTTGTATTCAGTTAGCTCATACTTGCGTAGTGCTTAGGACATTGCCTGGCATAAAGTAGTTTTTTTCCTCTGTCATTGACAACTGGCAGAGAACTGCTGTATGAGAATATATCAATTGGTTAACCAGTTCTCTGATAAAGATATTTTTATAGGCCTTCCATAGATAGGAAAATGCCTACTCATTCACAGTTGAATGAACTTCTGGTTGGAAGTTGCAGTCTGGGTGGCCTGAAAGACATAAGAACCATCTGTCTCATTTGTCACTGCAGTGTATTTTGTTAATGTACTGAGCTTGCCTTGCCTGTAGCACCTGGTTTGTCCCTCTCTGACATGTTATTTCTGTGTATATCCATGTCCTTCACACCCCATGAGTACACACCAAGGGCCCCAGTAATTCCTGGCCTACTCTGTGCCTTGTACATGGGCACATAGAAAAAAGTTTGCTGAGTTTGTTTTGAAAACCTTCCCTTCAGATTTTAGAAGTTTCTGTATTCAGCTTAACCTTTTCCCCAGCCAACTTCCTAGATACACACGCAGGAAGGAAGAGAAGTTAGTCACAAATCGGTCCAACTAAGTGCCTGGCACCATGGGAGATATTTTCACATCTATTACATTATTTCTATTAATCCACTTGGTAATCCTGTAAAGCAGGTGGTATTATCCTCTTTTTAAAGATTAGGAGACAAGCTCAGAGAGGTCAAATAATTTGCCCAAGGACACAGAGGCAAACAGTGACAGATTCAGGTTTCAAACACACATATATTTACCCCTCACAAATTTTTCCAAATAAACCAAAGAAGGGAAGAAGAGAATAACAGCAAGAAGGAAACTTTCTGAGATACCTGTGTCTGTGCCTTAACCTGAAAAAGGAGAGGCCCTTGGTTTGGTGTCAGTCTCTCAGAGCTGGAAGAAATCACTTGATCCCTCCTTTTACAAAAGAACAATCTAAGGTTTAGAGAAGCTCAAAAGCTCTTTTAAAAGTCATCTAATCTTTTTTTTTCCTGAGACACTCCTTTTGGTAAAATTTGGTAAGCTACTGAGGAAGAAAACCCTTTGGGTTACAGGGAGAGTATCTAGAGGAATGTTAATCCTTACTGTTAGTCTTTTTGATAGTCACTTCATTAAAATGTGATCTTTTTCTCTTGGCTTTTCCCCAGCAGCTGCTGCCCTGCCCTTCTGCTTTCTGCTTTGTCCCAGAACAAGTGGGATTTATACACCTGACCCGCCAGTTCCCAAGGGGCCCAGGGGTTACCATACTTGTTTTATGCTGCACTGAATTGGCTGAGTTTTGTTCCTGGTTCTCATTGTCTGGTGGAACGTGAGAAGCTTCAAAGATTTTTTTAAATGAAAGGATAGGATGTTGATTTAAGCTAGGCATTAGAGTCTCATGAGCTCTCAGTGCTTGAGGATTTCTCACCATTTTGAAGCCTAAAAAGGACTCATTTGCAGAAACCAAGCTCTTAGACCAAATTTAAGGTGAACATTGTAGGGACTGCATTGGCTCTGAGCTGGGATACCAGGCCAAGCCCTTCCACTGAATAGCTGTGTGTTCTTGAGCAAGTCTCAACTTGTCTGAGGCTGCATAGGGTATTAAAAATATGACTGGCATGGTAGTCTCTGAGCATGGGTTTGAGTCCCTCCTGGACCATCTTTCAGTAGCTTTGTGATGGTTAGGCAAGTCTATTTTCCTTCTTTTTTTTTTTTTTGGCGCCTGCCCCAGTGGATTCACATTTGTTTGAGGGCCACATTGCTAATTAAGTTGGGAGAGAGAAGCATTCATAAAGTGAATGTAAAGTGAATGTATTTTATACCAAGATTGAAAAGGTCTTAAAGGTGAGAACCCCTATAATGAGACATTTGTTGCAGTGCTCACCTTACGTTGCACAGTTGCACTTATTAAAAGCAACAAATTCCAATAATAACTGAAAACACAGTTTTCTGTTTATTAAACACCTAATAAGGGTCCTTTATTGTTTGAGGGTACTGTGAACATTTACTTAAATCAAGCTCCTTTTCTGGACTCTTCTTTTTTTTATTTTATTTTTTGAGACAGAGTCTGGCTCTGTCGCCCAGACTGGAGCGCAGTGGCACGATCTCGGCTCACTGCAAGCTCTACCTCCCGGGTTCATGCCATTCTCCTGCTTCAGCCTCCCGAGTAGCTGGGACTACAGGCGCCCATCACCATGCCCGGCTAATTTTTTGTATTTTTTAGTAGAGATAGGGTTTCACCGTGTTAGCCAGGATGGCCTCGATCTCTTGACCTCGTGATCCACCCGCCTCGGCCTCCCAAAGTGCTGGGATTACAGGCGTGAGCCACCGCGCCCGGCCCTTTTCTGGACTCTTAACAATCAGTAGCCACTGTTGATAAGTCTGCAAATATGAGAGGTAAACACTATAGAGGGAGAGAATGAACAGCCTGGTACAATGAGATATTTTCTTAAGAAAGAACTTCCCAGGCTGACTGGACTTTGGATTGATCCTCCACTAGGCTTCACAGAAATCCCTAAGACTTTGCATTACAGTATTACATTTCTTTTACATTTCCTAGAATAAAGGTGGTAAGAGAATAGATCAATGAATTTTTAAGACTGTAAGAGAGCTAAAGAAGTCAAGAGTGTTCTCTTGAAGAGGGTCTGGGCGTAGGAGGCTGTGTGCTTTGGGTGAATATCTTTGCTCAGGTACTTCCTAACAGAAAAGCAGTGTGAATGCATAACAGGTAAACTGAGGCCAGGTTTATCCACATGAGACTACTCATAGGTAATCTGGGAGCCAGAACAGTTATTCCAGTGGAATCATCTGTGCTGACCTTTGGAACTTATCTTTGGAAATTGCTTTTATAGCTGGCAGTTGGATCCAAATTTTCAGTTGGGTTCACCACACAAAGGAATGTCTGTTTTGCACCAGGCCCAAGGTTAGGCCCTGGAGATAAGAACATAATAAAGATACAATTCTTACACCTTAGTTCTCTGAATGGGGTATGGGGGAGGAGAGTGGAGAGAGAGGGACTGAAGGAGAGAGAAACATATGCAGTGAACTGTAATTAAATAACAAATTATGTAAAATAGGTATAGACAAAATGAAACAAACACTGCCTGATTTTAGGGAACTTTAAAGAAAGGATAGAAATTTGATTAAGGGGCCGGGAGCAGTGGCTCACGCCTGTAATCCCAGCACTTTGGGAGGCCGAGGTGGGCAGACCACCTGAGGTTGGGAGTTTGAGACCAGCCTGACCAACATGGAGAAACTCCGTCTCTACTAAAAATACAAAATTAGCCGGGCGTGGTGGCGCATGCCCATAATCCCAGCTATACTCGGGAGGCTGAGGCAGGAGAATCACTTGAACTCGGGAGGCGGAGGTTGTGGTGAGCCGAGATTGTGCCATTGCACTCCAGCCTGGGCAACAAAAGCAAAACTCTGTTTCAAAAAAAAAAAATTTTTTTTTGATTAAGGGAAAAGATAGAGAAGCTTATACATAGAGAATAACTGGAGGTGTGAATGTCAGGATGCAAGTACATGAATAAAAGTGGCAGGAATAGAAAATAGGTCAAAATGTAACTAGAGCATTCTTTTGTAAGGAATGGTGAGAGAGAAGGGTCCTTTGGGACCACATTGTAAGGACCATTTGCTCTTTCAGTAATTGTTTATTGAAGGATTGTAGCAGACCAGGGGCCAGACATGGTTTGCTAGCCCTTTGGAGGTAGCAAAAGCCAACTTTAATGATGTGTGAGAAGTTTTTGTTCCTGCCCCAGGGCCTTCGCACATGTCCCCCCTCTCCAGTGTTAGCCTTCCTTCACCCCTTTTTTGCCCCGTTAATTTGTATTCATCCTTTAGAGCTCAGCTTGGAAATTACTTCCTCAAGGAATACTTTGCCCGCCCGCCCTTTTCCTAGTTATGAACTTGATATCTTCGTACCACTTGCCCCAATTATAAATAAATAATAATAATTATTATTATTTTTTGAGACAGAGTCTCGCTCTGTCGCCCAAGCTGGAATGCAGTGGCATGATCTTGGCTCACTGCAACCTCCGCCTACCAGGTTCAAGCAATTCTCTTGCCTCAGCCTCCTGAGTAGCTGGGACTACAGGCGCCCACCACCATGCCTGGCTAATTTTTGTATTTGTAGTAGAGACAAGGTTTCACCATATTGGCCAGGCTGGTCTCGAACTCCTGACCTTGTGATCCACCTGCCTCAGCCTCCCAAAGTGCTGGGATTACAGGCGTGAGCCACTGCGCCAGGCCCTCAATAAATAATTATATTATTGTTTAATATTTGCTTTGTGTTTAATCTCTCTCTTGTTTGCTCCTCTTTCCCCAACACAGTGTCAGATGCATAGTTGGCATGCAATAAATATTTGCTGAAAGAATGACTGAAGCGGGTCCATTGAATTTAGCAATAAGCAGTTACTGTTACTGTTGACCTTGGTGAGACAGTTTCAGAGAAATGGTGGGGGTGGAAGCCAGATTGCAGTGCATTATGCAGAAAGTGGGAAGTGAGGAAATGAGGGCAGTGATGTGTAGACAACTTTTTTTCTTTTTTCTTTTTTTTTGAGTTGGAGTTTCACTCTTGTTGCCCAGGCTGGAGTGCAATGGCGAGATCTCAGCTCACTGCAACCTCTGCCTCCCGGGTTCAAGCCATTCTCCTGCCTCAGCCTCCTGAGTAGCTGGGATTACAGGCATGCACCACCATGCCTGGCTAATTTTCTATTTTTGGTAGAGATGTGGTTTCTCCATGTTGGTCATGGCTGGTCTCAAACTCCCAACCTCAGGTGATCCACCCGCCTCAGCCTCCCAAAGTACTGGGATTACAGGCATGAGCCACTGTGCCCAGCCTCTTTTTTTTTTTTTTTGAGACAGAGTCTCGCTCTGTTGCCCAGGCGTGAGTGCAGTGGCGAGATTACTGCAACCTTCACCTCCTGGGTTCAAGCGATTCTCCTGCCTCAGCTTCCTGAGTAGCTGGGACTACAGGCGTGCACCACCATGCCCAGCCAATTTTTGTAGTTTTAGTAGAGGTGGGGTTTTACCATGTTGGCCAGGCTGGTCTCAAACTCCTGACCTCAAATGATCCACCCACCTTGGCCTCCCAAGACAACTTTTTCATACATGTGGCTGTGAAGGGGAGAAACAAGGGTGGTAGCTAGAGGAGAAAATGGGATCCAGTGGTTTGGTTTTTTTAAAAATTAGATTTTAAAACTAAATTAGATTTTAAAACTTAACGAGTTTGCATGTCATCCTTGCGCAGGGGCCATGCTAACCTTCCCTGTCTCAGTCCAATTTTAATGTATGTGCTGCTGAAGCGAGAGTACCAGAGGTTTTTTTGATGGCAGTGACTTGAACTTATTTAAAAGATAAGGAGGAGCCAGTGAGGGAGAGGGGTGCTGTAAAGATAACTAAAAGTGCACTTCTTCTAAGAAGTAAGGTGGAATGGGATCCAGAACAGGGGTGTCATACTGAGTAGCCCAGCCTTTGTTCTGTGGACACTGGGGAGTCTAACCCAGAGCTGAGATAGCTTGCAGTGTGAATGAGCCAGCTGAGTACAGTAGATAGGGAAAAGAAGCCAAAAATCTGAAGTAGGGCTGGGGTGAAGGACAGGGAAGGGCTAGAGAGACATTTGGAAAGTGAAACCAGGTGGATATGAGAGGAGAGAGTAGAGGGTCTTGATTTCGGGTCTTTCATGCTTAACCCAGAGCAGGTACTAAAGTAAGTGTTGATTGAATGTCTTTGGGTTTCTCAAGACTGGAGAAAGCAGGGCAAGCTCTGGAGGGTATGGCAATAACAAGTTATCTTGAATATCCTCATGGTGGAAAGTCCTGATCCTGTTTGAATTTTGGAAATAGAAATCATTCAGAGCCAAGAGATTGAATTGTTGAGTAAGTGGGTGGTCAGGTTACAGACTTAATTTTGGGTTAAAAAGTAAAAACAAGAAACAAGGTGTGGCTCTAAAATAATGAGATTTGCTGGGGGTGGGGCATGGCAGCTCATAAACTGACCCTGAAAGCTCTTACATGTAAGAGTTCCAAAAATATTTCCAAAACTTGGAAGATTCATTTGGATGTTTGTGTTCATTAAAATCTCTCACTAATTCATTGTCTTGTCCACTGTCCGTAACCCAACCTGGGATTGGTTTGAGTGAGTCTCTCAGACTTTCTACCTTGGAGTTTGTGAGAGTGATGGCATACTCTCTGACCACTGTCACCCTAAAACCAAAAAGGCCCCTCTTGACAAGGAGTCTGAGGATTTTAGACCCAGGAAGAATGAGTGATGGGCATATATATATCCTATTACTGAGGCATGAGAAGAGTGGAATGGGTGGGTTGAGGTGGTGTTTTAAGGCCTCTTGCCAGCTTGTTTAACTCTTCTCTGGGGAACGAGGGGGACAACTGTGTACACTGGCTGCTCCAGAATGATGTTGAGCAATCTTGAAGTGCCAGGAGCTGTGCTTTGTCTATTCATGGCCCCTGTGCCTGTGAAACAGGGTTCGGTGACTGTCACTGTGCCTGTGGCAGTCTGTAGTTACCCAGAGAGAACAAAGCTGCATACACAGAGCGCACAAGGGAGTCTTGTAACAACCTTGTCCTGCTTTCTAGGGCTGAGTCAGGTACCACAGCTTGATCTCAGCTGTCCTCTTTATTTCAAGAAGTTGACATCTGAGCCATACCAGGAGTATTGTATTTTGTTTGAGGCCTCTCTTTTTTGGAGGAACGTGGACCGACTCTGTGCTTTTGTCTGTGCTGGTCTCTGAGCTCACACAACCCTTCACCCTCCTTTCTCAGCCAGTGATAGGTAAGTCTTCCCTATCTTGCAAGGCTCAGCTCAAGTGTCAGCTTCCTCTACAAAGACTTTCCTGGTTCCCCTCATTGGAGTGAACAAGAGTTGACATGGTAGAATGGAAAGAGCAGAAGCTTTAGAATGAGCCAGACCTGAGTATGAATGCTAGATCCACCACTTAGCTAGTCAACCCTGCCCCCTGCCTCAAGTTTTAATTTTCCTATCCATTAAGTGAATATAATAATACCTGTGTCACAGGATTGTTTTGAGAATTAAATGAGATTAGGTCTATGAAAGCACCTAGCAGAGTCCTTGACATATAGGAGGCATTCATTAAATATTTGTTCTTCCCCTTTTATACCCATTACTTTTCTTTTTCTGAACTAAAATAGTACTTGGTTCTATCTCTGAAATAACATCCAAGTGAAAAATCAACAACATGAAAGAGCAGTTCTTTTCCAGTGGATTTGCTTCTTAAGGAGCAGAGATTATGTAATCTAACAGCCTCCAACATACAAAGAGCTTTGTATCTAGAACAGGGGTCCCCAGCCCCTGGACCGCCAACTGGTACGGGTCTGTAGCCTGTTAGGAACCAGGCTGCACAGCAGGAGGTGAGCGGCGGGCCAGTGAGCATTGCTGCCTGAGCTCTGCCTCCTGTCAGATCAGTGGTGGCATTAGATTCTCATAGGAGTGTGAACCCTATTGTGAACTGCACATGCAAGGGATCTGGGTTGCATGCTTCTTATGAGAATCTCACTAATGGCTGATGATCTGAGTTGGAACAGTTTGATACCAAAACCATCCCCCCGCCCCCCAACCCCCAGCCTAGGGTCCGTGGAAAAATTGGCCCCTGGTGCCAAAAAGGTTGAGGACTGCTGATCTAGAGGACCAATTTATTCAATATTGGTTGAATAAATGAGCTCTTGGATTAGGTGTTGGAAAAATCTGAAAAACCAGGGCTTTTGAGGAATAGGAAAAGGCAGTAACATGTTTAACCCAGAGAGAAGTTTCTGGCTGTTGGCTGGGAATAGTCATAGGAAGGGCTGACACTGAAAAGAAGGAGATTGTGTTCGTTTCTTCTTCTCAGAGCTATAAGCAAAGGCTGAAAGTTCTAGAAAAAGGCAAGTTTTGTTTCAGTAGAAAAAAGGATAATCAGAACCATTTTTAGAAAATGGAATGAGACTACTTTTGAGGCCATGAGTTCCTTGTCCCTGGAGAGATGAGCAGAGGTTGGACAAGTGCTTACCAGAGATCTTGTGGAGGCAGAAACTGCATCTAGCAGAGCATTGGCCTAACCCTTTCAAATGAGATGCTGTTAACTCAGTCTTATTCTACATGGTAGGAATCCTGTCCCTTTGCCTCCTGCTACTTTGGGCCTCTCAACCTCTTGGTTTTGTGTGCAGGTGAAGATGTCTGGAGGTGTCCAGGCTGTGGGGACCACATTGCTCCAAGCCAGATATGGTACAGGACTGTCAACGAAACCTGGCACGGCTCTTGCTTCCGGTAGGTGGGCCTATCCTCCCGTCTTTACCAGTGTACTATGGGCCAAGCACTATTTCATGTTCTGATGGAAAACACAGAAACAAGCTTCTGAGTTGAGAATTTCAATCTTAGGGTGGGGAAAGGAATGTACCAAGGAAGAGCTCATGACCAAACCTCAAGTGTGGCCCCCTGAACCCAGGTTAAATTGGAAGAGCCATAAATGGGCCAACTGGAGGCAGGGTGGGGGGATGAGAGGAGCCCTTTCCAGGGTTGTCCCATATCCCTCACTTTATGGGTGAGGAAACTGAGGCCCAGGAAGAGTGACTTTCCTGTGGCTGCACTACAGATTATGCAGGTACTTCAAGAGTTGTTTGTATTTTTATTTTATTTTATTTTATTTTATGAGAGGGATTCTTGCTGTTGCCCAGGCTGGAGTGCAGTGGTGCGATCTCGGCTCACTGCAACCTCTGCCTGCTGGGTTCAAGTGATTTTTCTGCCTTAGCTTCCTGAGTAGCTGAGATTACAGGCACCTGCCACCATGCGCAGCTAATTTTTGTATTTTAGTGGAGACGGGGGTTTCAACATGTTGGTCAGGCTGGTCTTGAACTCCTGACCTCAAATGATGTACCCACCTCGACCTCCCAAAGTGCTGGAATTACAGGCGTGAACCACTGCGCCCAGCCAAGAGTTGTTTTTAGTGTGGTTGGCAGAGCCAGCTCTTCCTCACCACAGGATGCCTCCCTAGGTTCCTACTTTTTGTTACTAGCTTTATTATAGCTATATTATTATTATTATTATTATTATTATTATTATTATTATTATTGAGACAGAGTCTCGCTCTGTCGCCCAGGCTGGTGTACAGTGGTGCCATCCCGGCTCACTGCAACCTCTGCCTCCCGAGTTCAAGCAGTTCTCCTGCCTCAGCCCCCCGAGTAGGTGGGACTACAGGCGCCTGCCACCACACCCGGCTAATTTTTGTATTTTTAGTAGAGACGGGGTTTCACCTTGTTGACCAGGCTGGTCTCGAGCTCCTGACCTCAGGTAAGTGCTAGAATCACAGGCGTGAACCACTGCGCCCAGCCAAGAGTTGTTTTTAGTGTGGTTGGCAGAGCCAACTTTTCCTCACCACAGGTTGCCTCCCTAGGTTCCTACTTTTTGTTACTAGCTTTATTATAGCTACATTATTATTATTATTGTTATTATTATTGAGACAGAGTCTCGCTCTGTCGCCCAGGCTGGTATACAGTGATGTGATCTTGGCTCACTGCAACCTCTGCCCCCCGAGTTCAAGCAATTCTCCTGCTTCAGCCCCCCCTAGTAGGTGGGACTCCAGGCACCTGCCACCACGCCCAGCTAATTTTTGTATTTTTAGTAGAGGCAGGGTTTCACCTTGTTGGCCAGGCTGGTGTCAAACTCCTGACCTCAGGTGATCCACCTGCCTCGGCCTCCCAAAATGCTGGGATTACAGGCATGAGCCACCGCGCCCTGCCTATAGCTACATTATTTTTGTAGGCAGCTCAGTTCCTTAAAAATTATACAGACTTCAAATCAGATTTGTTCCTGCTGTCTGAGGCTCAGTTTCTTCATCTGGAAAATGGATGGTAATAATCTTGTTGAGATTGAATGAAATAATATATGCAGTGTATCCAGTACATGGTAGACACCCAGTGAATGGTTATTCCTTCCTCCCATCGGATTGGAATTCTCAAGGTTGGGAACTTGTCTTTGTATTCTTCACAATGTAAAATAGTTGAAATTTGTTGGTGGAAAGAAGAGCAGTCCACTCCAGAGGCTGGATGGGCATGCCTGGCCCCCAGGGTCTGAAGTGGTAGGGCTGTGCTTATATCCTGAGAATGAGATAGACTAGGCAGGCACCTTGTGCTGTAGATTCCAGCTCCTGCACATAGCTCTTGTTGTAAAACATCCCTGTGCTTATACCAAGTAATTGAGTTGACCTTTAAACACTTGCCTCTTCCCTGGGAACCATATAGGGGATTGGCCTGGAGACGTCTGGCCTCTGGAAGAGTTGGAGAGCAACCATCATTATTATCCTTTCCTTTCAGCTATAACTCAGAGCTCTCAAGTCTTTTCTGTGGATCTTATTGCCTTGGTTCTTGCCCCTTTTACTCCCAGGGAAGTTGATTCTGTCTTTTCTGTTCCATTTAGTATGACAGGAGCAGAGAATGTCAGAGCTGTAAGGGACCTTATAATTAAAGCCTTTGGCTGGTCCTTTCATTTTATAGCTGGGACTAATAAGTAACGTCAAAACCCAATGAGTTCACAGATTGGGTCTCGCCTTGGCATGTAACCCATATGTTCATATTTGTTCTTGCTGTTTTCCTATGTGTATGAATATTTTCTATCCAAAATAAGCAGGACAGGGTAGAGCAAGTTAATCTTTGGAATTTCTGGATTCTCCTAGAGCTAAAAAACTTCAGAACTAGAAGAAACCACCCACTATATGGTATAACCCATTCATATCACAGATGAGGCCTGAAACCAAAAAGACTTGCTCAGGCCATGGATGACAAGAGCTGGCCCTAGCACTGAACTCTTGGGTCATTTGTAGGTCTAGTCAGATGCTAGCTTGTTAGCTCTGTGCGTGTGTGTGTGTGTGTGTGTGTGTGTGTGTGTGAGATAGAGACAGAAAGATAACATATGTACACAAATACATAAAGAGGAAGTAGACACGTTAGCATGGTAGATAAGAGTACAGGCAGGCCAGGCATGGTGGCTCACGCCTGTAATCCCAGCACTTTGAGAGGCCAAGGCAGGTGGATCACCTGAGGTCAGGAATTCGAGACCAGCCTGACCAACATGGTGAAACCCCATCTCTACTAAATACAGAAAAAAATTAGCTTGGCATGGTGGCACATGCCTGTAATCCCAGCTACTTGGGAAGCTGAAGCAGGAGAATCGCTTGAATCCGGGAAGCGGAAGTTGCAGTGAGCCGAGATTGTGCCATTACACTCTAGCCTGGGCAACAAGAGGGAAACTCCATCGCAAAAAAACAACCACCACCAAGAGTACAGGCTATGGAGTGAGACTATGGTTTTAAATCCTGGCTTTGCAATTTATTAACTAGCCTTAAGTGACTTCCCTGAGCTTCAGGCACCAATCTGTAAAATGAGGATAAGAATATTACTCATGCCACATGGTTGTTAGGGAGGATTAAATGTGATAACCTATATAAAGTGGCTAGCATAGCGTCTGACATATAGAAAACCCTTAATAGGGCCGGACGTGGTGGCTTATGCCTGTAATCCTAGCACTCTGGGAGGCCGAGGCAGAAGGATCGCTTGAGCCCATGAGCCCAGGAGTTTGAGACCAGCCTGGCCAACATGGCAAAACTCCACCTCTACAAAAAATACAAAAATATTAGCCAGGCGTGATGGCACACACCTGTAGTCCCAGCTACTTGGGAGGCTGAGGAGCGATGATTACCTGAGCCCAGGGATATCAAGGCTGTAGTGAGCTGCGATCATGCCACTGTACTCCATCCAGCTGGGGGACAGAGTGAAACCCCTGTCTCAAAACAAAACAAATGAAAAAAAAAACCCTTAATAATCAGTAACTGTCACTTTATATTATGTTGTGAGTGTGTGTCTATATACACCTATATGTATACATTTCTCTTATTACACATTCATTGGTGATCTGATGTGGAGCCCCAGGGATTAAGGGCAACTTTGAACTACCCTGACACAATCAAGCCAAATATCATTCCCGTGGAGGAAGTAGAGTATCTAGGTTCTGTCTCCTAGTTGCAGCTTTACCTTGAGGACAGAGACTCTAATCCAGCTGTGCTGAAGGAGCACATCTCCTGACTTCTGAGCTTTCCCCTGGTAAATTCAAACTGGATGTCACGGCGCCCTCAGATAGAGCCTGGTAATTTGCCCTAGGGAGAGTGACTGTCTTTTGGATCTAATTTGACTTTTGCCCCAGTTGGAGGAAAATCTTCAGGGCTAGGAAGGATTGTATTTGTCTGACCCCAGAGATAACCTGGGTTTTGAGGAACATGGGGCATCAACCTGAATGGTCTTGTAAGATCTCTCCCACGCCAGCTTGCCAGTGTTTCTCTGATGAATTTAGAGTACCTGAGTAGTGCAGGCCTGCTGGGAGGAGGACTCTCCCTCTGTGCTACTCAGAGAAATTCATTCTTCAAGGCCCCCTTCCAGCCTTGCTCTTACCCAGCTGGGCTACAGTTACAATAAAGGAAATGACTTTTCTTCTCCCCTTCCCCCAGTACCTTTGTTTTCCTAGTCACAGGGTGGGGCTGGATATTGAATGGAGAAATTGCTGGGGTCCATCCTAAACTCCTCCCCTCATCTCTCCCTTACATTACCCCATTCTCCTGTCTGCAGCCACATCCATAATCCTGCCTCTGTTAGCCTTCCGACAGACCCTCAGGTGCCCAGGACAACAGGAAGCTAGCTTAAAGCTGGAACCTCAGACTGTGCAATGGAGGCCAGTGACAAAACTGAAAGTAGCTCTGTCAGTAATTGTGCTGGTGCGATTAGGCAGCTGGCCAGAATCTTTTGGATCTCCTGGACATATGGCTGACTAGTCCTCCCAAGCCTTCCCAACAGGCCTCTTTTTTTTCCTTTTTTTCTTTTCTTTTTTTTCTTTCTTTTTTTTTTTTTTTTTTTTAGGCTAGTGAAGTGAAATTGTGGGAGTGGAAAAGGAACAAAGAAATCGGTAACTGGTAGTGATCAATTACTTGTAAACACTATTGTACTTGGACCAGCCCAATAGGCCTTTTTTAAAACTCTGAGTACCTCTCTTTCCTTTCCTTGAGCAGTGCCATTAATTCTGTATCTGGGGCAATCCTTTCTGATGTTCTCTGGACCTGGCTCTCTCTCCTTAGGAGAGGCCAGGAGAGTAGCCAGAGAGCATGTCATTTGTAACTGAGGTTAAAGTGTGGAGCTATGAATGGTGACCTGGCCTCTTGGCATGTTAGCAAGCCAGAGGACCTTGACAACTTTTTTGATGATTGTCCGTTCACCCTGATCAAAGGTGTTTGGCTTAGGAGGAGGGAAGAAAAGCTACCTCTATTAGTCTTGATGGCCCCAGCGTGGGTCTCTATTGCTTGACCTGGTTCCTAGCAGCATTATCAGAAGGAAAATCCACCGCTCTTAAGGCTCCTGGGAACTTTCAGGACTTCCTTTCTCAGGATTGCAAACATAAGACTATTTGAGCTTTCACTTTTGAAAAGCGGTTACTAATACCTATACTCTGGGAAAGGGCTAATGCAGATAGAAGACTGTGGTCACTGCATCAGGCAACAGACCATTTCCGCTAAATTTAGTGACTCCAGGAAGGCCAGTGAAGAAATAACACACATAGCAACCAGAGACTGTGTTGTAATATGTTGGCTGACAGCAGGGTACTTTCTGTGATGCTGAAAGCCACATTCATTTTCTCTCCCCTCATCCCCATCTAAGCAAGCCTGGTAGAATCATAATTACAGTAATAGGTACCACTTATTGAGTACTCTGTGCCAGACACCCTCCTGAGCATACGACATGCATAGCACATTTAATCCTTACAATGACTTAATAAAATGTAGTACTAGTCTTACCTACTTCGAGAATAGGGAAATGGAGGTTACTTGTTTAAAGTCACAGAGCTAATAGGTAGCATAGCTGGGATTTGAACTCAGGCATTCTTACTCCTTGCCTGCAAGAGTCTCTTGGCATTCTTGAATGCAAGCATATTTCTTAACCTCACTGAGGCTCAGTTTCCTCTTCTATAATATGGGGTAAAGAGCCCTCACCCTGCCTGCCACACACTGGTAGTGTCAGATAACATTGAAGGGTGTTAGTTTAAAGGCTTCATGGACTCTATAATGTCAACAAAAGTGCTGTTAACTTTCTTCTGGGTCTCAGGCTCCTGATGTAGAGTCAGTGGAGCAACCCTGCCATCTGCTGTTATGCTGTTGATGTTGCTGCCACACTTACTAACCTAAACCTTTGATTCTGGCTGTGGCCTTCTCCAGAAGGTGTTTACTCATTTGTCCAGTTTATCTTTTAGGAAACAGCCAGCCCGTAGATCATTAAGGCTGGCTATTGGACAGGGGGCTGGGGCCTGCCTGACAGAGGAAGGAAGGGCAGACATCTGGTTCTTCCTCTGCCCCTACAAGAGACTCCAGCCTGACCACAGAGTGGTACTCCTAGGATGTAGCAGCAGCATATGAGCTTGAATGTGCCTTAATCCTGCTCTTTACTTTGAGAAGAGAGAACCAAGGACCCACAGATGTTTCACAGCTTCTATAGGAGGCAGAGGTAGAAAAATGGAGAGAGATGAGGCCAGAGATAGATAACTGATATTAATTAAATGTTGTATTAAGAACCTCACTTAGATTATCTGATTCAATCCTCATAATAACCCTGCAACCCCCACCTTTTTTTGAGACAGGGTCTTGCTCTGTTGTCCAGGCTATAGTGCACTGGTACAATTATAGTTCACTGCAGCGTCAACCTCCTGAGCTCAAGCAATCCTCCCACCTCAGCCTTGCAGGCAGCTTGGACTACAGGCATGCCACCATACCTTGCCATTTTTTTTTTTATTTTAAGTAGAGACAAGGTCTTATTAATACTGCGTTGCCCAGGCTGGTCTTGAACTCCTGAGCTCAAGCGATCCTCCTGCCCCAGCCTCCCAAAGTGCTTGGGATTACGGGAGTAAGCCACTGTGCCTGGCCAGTGCAACCCCCATTTTATACTAAAACAGGAAGGCCCAGAAAGGTTTGGAGTAACTTGTCCAGGGTCACACAGATGATATTTGAACTCAGGTCTCCCTGGCTCCCAAGAGAGTCTGCTTTCCACTAGGACTCCCAGGAGAAAAAAAAAAAAAACAAAAACAGTAGACTTGGAGACAGAAAATCTGATTTGAGTCTTAGTTGAGCTAGGCTAACTGTGTAACTGTGGGCAAGTTCCTTAGCCCCTGTGAGCCTCAGTTTCTTATCTGTAAAATGTCATAAAAGAAATCCATCTCATGGAGTAGTTGTGATGATCAAGGACTCTGAAAACATTAGAATGGTTTAATGTGAAGGATTAGCAGCAGCACATGGCAGCATTGTGCATCTTATATTAACTATCCAAATATATCAAGCGTCATTTGCTATATATAAAAGGCATCAAATTAGGCACTGTGGGGGATATGGAGTTGGCATACTAGCCTGGCCTCTTAATTAATTCATTAATTAGCTTATTTATTTTTGAGATAGGTCTTGCTCTATTGCCCAGGCTGGAGTGCAGTGGCATGATGATAGCTTACTATAGCCTCAATCTCCCAGGCTTAAACAATCCTCCTGAGTAGCTGGGACTACAGGCACACACTACCATGCCCAGTTAATTTTTTTTTAATTTTTTGTAGAGACAGGGTCTTGCTCTGTTGCCCAGGCTGGTCTCAAACTCCTGGGCTCGAGATCCTCCCACGTGGGCCTCACAAAGTGTTGGGATTACAGGTATGAGCCACGGCACCTGGCCTGGTCTCTTAACTGGTTCCCTAAGACAGCTGGAAATAGAGAATGTCATGGAGCATTCCTAACCATGGGCTCCAGCCTGGCTTTCATTCATTTTCTCCCCTGAAACAACATTCCTTTAGTAATATTCCAAATAACAGCTTCATCAGTCTGTCTACCGACCACTCTTCAGGCTTCATCTTATATGACCTCCCAAACTGCACTAAGGGTTGTATTAGAGAAAAGTGGATAAAGTTCGGAGTCAGGCTGCTTGAGCTTAAATGCCAGCTTCACTTACCAGCCACCTGACCATGAGTCAGCTGCTTAACCATTCTTTGCCACAGTTTCCTTGTCTATGAAAAGGGAAATGGCTCCCACCTCAAAAAGTTGTTAACATTAAATTCAATCATGTATTCGAAGTCCTGAGCAGAATGTCTGGCCATGACTAGGACTTAACAGATGTTAGCATTTATTATTAGTATCTGTCAGTCTTGAAATGTTCTCTTCCCTTGGCTTTCATGACATTCCATACTCTCCTGGTTTTCTCTTACCTCTCTGGTAATACCTGTTTGCTTACCCTTCTTTGTCCAGCTCTGGGATGTTACCATTTCTTCAGGCGTGCTGTTTTCTCCTTAGGCAGTCTTACACACGCTCATGACTTCCTTCCATTGTCCTCCACACACTGATGACCCTAAAATCAGTATCTCCAGCCTAAACCTTTCCACTGAGTTCTACACCCATATGTTGTACTATCAACCTGGCTTGTCCATTTGAGTGTCTTCCAGGCACTTCAGACTCTCTTCTCTAGACTTTGCTGGACTTTCATTCTTCCCCCTAAAACTGGCTCCTCTTCCACTGAAACATGTATGTCATTGAGAGGCACCACCATCCACCCAGTGCCTAAGCCAGAAACCTAGGAATCCTTGATACCTGTTCTCTCTCATCCTGCATATCCAAGCCTATCAATTTTATCTCTAAATTATATTTTGGTAGATTTACTTCTTTGCTTTTCTCCTACCACCACCCTGCTCCAAGCTACCACCATCTCACCTGGATGTCTGCAATAGCCTCATCTCCCACAGCCACTCTGCACCCCCCAATCTGTTCTCTATAGAGCAGTTGGAAGGAGTGATTTTTGTTGTTTGTTTTGTTTTGTTTTAGACAGAGTCTCACTCTGTTCCCCAGGCTGGAGTGCAGTGGCACAATTTCGGCTCACTGCAACTTCTGCCTCCCGGGTTTAAGCAATTCTCCTGCCTCAGCCTCCCAAGTAGCTGGGATTAAGGCACCGGCCCCCATACCCGGCTAATTTTTATATTTTTAGTAGAGATGGGGTTTTGCCATGTTGGCCAAGCTAGTCTCGAACTCCTGACCTCAAGTGATCCACCTGCCTCGGCCTCCCAAAGTGCTGGGATTACAGGTGTGAGCCACTGCACCTGGCTGGAAGGAGTGATCTTAAAAAAAAAAAAAAAACAAAAAAACTTGACTATGTCACTCTGTGTTGTCTCTCCTACCTTGTATACTTCCACAACTTCCCAGTGTTCTTGGATAAAGACCAAAATCCTTAACTTGGCCAGGCGCGGTGGCTCACACCTATCATCTCAGCACTTTGGGAGGCCGAGGCAGGCAGATCATGAAGTCAAGAGATCGAGACCATCCTGGCCAACATGGTGAAACCCCATCTCTACTAAAAATACAAAAATTAGCTGGGCGTGGTGGCGTGTGCCTGTAGTCCCAGCTACTTGGGAGGCTGAGGCAGGAGAATCACTTGAACCTGGGAGGCAGAGGTTGCAGTGAGCCCAGATCACGCCACTGCACTCCAGCCTGGTGACAGAGTAAGACTCCATCTCAAAAAAAAAAAAAAAAAAATTCCTTAATTTGGCCTACAGTAGAGCCCTCCGTAATGTGGCCTCTCTCCACATCTCCACAACCTCCTGCTCCCTGCACTTCAGCCTCACCTCTCTTCTGGACAGGCCCTCCTTCTGACAAGGGCTTTGTTCATTCTGCTCCCTCTGCCTGGAATGCCCCCTTACTCTTTTCACTTAACTCCTGCTTATCGTTTAGATCTTTACCTGGATGGCTCAGAGAAATATAGAAGTAATTCCTCACCCTGAAAAATAGGTTAGGTCCCTGTTTTATATTTTCATAGACCTTTCCTTTGAGGCTTTTTTAAAAAAAGTAGTTTTAATCTCACATTTATTCATGTGATCATCTCCTTAATGATATCTTAAGACCTCTAATAGAACAATTTGGTCATGGACTGTGGGGTTTTTGCCCCTCATTGTGTCATCACTGAGCATATTGTTGGCATAGGAGGGATATTTGTTGAATGAATTGCTAGAGGTGGCCAAGAGATATGATGTAAGTCAGGCTTTTCCCTGCCCTTCCCCTTCCCCTTCCCCACATCCTTCCTATAGCAGCCACCGTGGCTGCAGTTACTGTAAATGGCAAGACGGAATCAGTTCCGGACATTGGGTTGTTTTAGAAAATTGCCTGCAAGTGTCAGGGTGATAAGTTAAAGCTTTGTCTTTTGCCCTCA
Organism: Pan troglodytes; assembly: GCF_028858775.2. NCBI lineage: Eukaryota > Metazoa > Chordata > Mammalia > Primates > Hominidae > Pan > Pan troglodytes. The sequence goes on from NC_086016.1 coordinate 33,354,690, forward strand.
GAGGAGCTATCCCATAGTGAGTAGAAGCCAGAGAAGCTGACCCCAGGAGTCCTTCTTTCCAGCAGCAGGTCTTGAGCTGCACTTCTCTGTAGCTACAATCCAGGCAGGAACAAGCCCTAGGTACCTCCGGAGAGGAGGGCAAGAGAGGAAGAATGAGTTCAGCTACTCTAGCCACCAAACTGATTATGAATTGCCCTGAAATCTGAAAAATTTCAATTCCAATCGTAAGTTTGTTTTGTTTCATTTTGTTTTCTTAAATTGTATATTTGAAAGATGGCATTAACTAAAGATATATATTCAATATAGAGTGGAAAAAATGGAATACTTGCATAGTATCTTTTACTTATAGGTGATTTATGATGGGGAGTGGGGTGGATAGGTTGGCAGTTCCCCCAAGAACTTGGAAATGAAGTTTGTCCTCTGTGAGTTGAACTAATTAGATCCACAAGTAATGAAAGCAGTATTGTGTTGTAGTTAAGAGCACACTCTAGAACCAGATTGCTTAGTTTCAAATCCTGGTTCTGCCTTTTATTATCTGTGTACTTTGGGCAAGTTACTTGCCCTTTGTGTGCTTCATTTTTCTCATCTAGAAAATGGAGAGGCCAGGCGTAGTGGCTCATGCCTATAATCCCAGCACTTTGGGAGGCCGAGGCGGGCAGATCACCTGAGGTCAGAAGTTCAAGACCAGCCTGGCCAACATGGTGAAACCCTGTCTCTACAAAAATACAAAAATTAGCCAGGCATGATGGCGGGTGCCTGTAATCCCAGCTACCCAGGAGCCTGAGGCGGGAGAAACACTTGAACCTGGAAGGCAGAGGTTGTAGTGAGCCAGGATTGCACCACTGCACTCCAGCCTGGGTGACAAGAGCTAGACTCAGTCTAAAAAAAAAAAAACAAACTGGAGATACAGGCTGGGTGCAGGGCTTACACTTATAATATCAGCACTTTGGGAGGCCTAGGCGGGAGGATTGCTTGAACTCAGGAGTTTCAAGATCAGTCTGGGTAACAGAGCAAGACCTCATCCCCACAAAAAATCAAAAATTTAGCCAGGCATGGTGGCTCATGCCTGTGGTCCCAGCTACTCAGGAGGCTGAGGCGAGAGGATCGCCTGAGCCCAGGAGGTTGAGGCTGCAGTGAACCATGACTGCACCACTACATGCCAGCCTGGATGACAGAGCAAGACCCTATCTCAAAAAAAAAAAAAGAAAGAAAGAAACGAGCCAGGCACGTTTGCTCACGCCAGTAATCCCAGCACTTTGGGAGGCCAAGGCAGGTGGATCACTTGAGGTCAGGAGATCGAGACTAGCCTGGCCAACATGGTGAAACCCCATCTCAACTGAAAATACAAAAATTAGCCAGGCATGGTGGCATGCTCCTGTAGTCCCAGCTACTCACTTGGAGGCTGAGGCACGAGAATCGCTTGAACCCAGGAGGCGGAGGTTGCAGTGGGCCAACATCATGTCACTGCACTCCAGCCTGGGAGACAGAGCGAGACTCTGTCTCAATAAATAAATAAACATAAAATAAAATAAAATAAAATAAAATAAAAAAATATGGAGGCCGGCACGGTGGCTCACGCATGTAATCCCAGCACTTTGGGAGGCCGAGGGGGGCGGATCACAAGGTCAGGAGATCGAAACCATCCTGGCTAACACAGTGAAACCGTGTCTCTACTAAAAATACAAAAAATTAGCCAGGCATGGTGGCAGGCACCTGTAGTCCCTGCTACTCAGGAGGCTGAGGCAGGAGAATGGCGTGAACCCGGGAGGCGGAGCTTGCAGTGAGCTGAGATCGCGCCACTGCAGTCCAGCCTGGGCGACAGAGCAAGACTCTGTCTCAAAAAAAAAAAAAAAAAATGGAGGTTGGGCGCGGTGGCTCGCGCCTGTAATCCCAGCACTTTGGGAGGTCGAGGCGGGTGGATCACCTGAGGTCAGGAGTTCCAGACCAGCCTGGCCAACATGGTGAAACCTTGTCTCTACTAAAATTACAAAAATTAGCCAGGCACGATGGCAGGCACCTGTAATCCCAGCTACTTAGGAGACTAAGGCAGGAGAATAGCTTGAACCTGGGAGATGGAGGTTGCAGTGTGCTGAGATCGCGCCACTGCACTCCAGTAGAGTGAGATTCCGTCTCAAAAAAACAAAAAAAAGAAGAAATGGAGATACAAACTTACTACCTACCTCCTTACAACCTACCCTCACAGTATTACTGTGAATAAAAGTGTGTGTAGCACTGGGAACACTATTCACAGAGCACTCATGAATGTTTGTTCTTTGTTATTAGTTACTAGAGAGGCAAATGTCTGCCAGGGCTGAATAATATGTGTGAATTGGTGATTGTCGCACATATCTAAAGAAGTAGTTATTTTTTTCAATTAAAACTTAGTTTAAAAACCAATATAAGGCCGAGCGCAGTGGCTCACACCTGTAATCCCCGCACTTTGGGAGGCCGAGGTGGGCAGATCATTTGAGGTCAGGAGTTCGAGACTAGCCTGGCCAACATGGTGAAACCCTGTCTCTACTAAAAAAAAAAAGTACAAAAATTAGCCAGGCATGGTGGCAGGTCCCTGTAATCCCAGCTACTTGGGAGGCCGAGGCAGGAGAATTGCTTGAACCCAGGAGGTAGAGGTTGTAGTGAGCCGAGTTTGTGCCACTGCACTTCAGCCTGGGTGACAGAGGGAGACACTGTCTCAAAAAAAAAAAAAAAAAAAAAAACCAAAACCAATATAATAAATAAGTGGCCAGCAATGAAACAGAAAGTGAAAAGTTAGTGAAGCAAAACTAGTACTGTATTCAGATAAAGATGCTGAATCTAGATTTGGTCACCAGAATAGGGTCCTTTGTGGCAACCTGGGCTAGTTTGGCTGACTCACCACTGCCAGGATGAAATTTCTTTCAGTGGCTACTCATTTCCCTTTATTTTAAGTCCATGCTCACAGAGCAACCTTCTGATGCCTAATTCAGCTTCCTGGGATTCTTAATAACAGGAAGGGTCTGGAAGTAGTACCTGTATAGGGGGTATGAGTGTTCTGATTTTAATAGTCAATTCATAAGTGTACAGAGGGTTTGATAAATGGTTAGGTCAGAACCATCACAGAATGTCTACACCTCTTTGGACATTAGGAAGGTCAAAAACCTGAAAGGCCAAAAGCTAGGCCTAGATTAGGGTCATTCACCAAGAAAACATCAGCCTTGAAGAGTTCTCTGGGTGGTCCACCAGTCAACCTTCCTTTGATCACACCTCCTTCCTCGTTGCTTCTTTAAGCACTGACCTGTAATGGGTATGGAATTTTTTGCTCACCTAACTCCTTCCTTTTACAGAGGAAGAAATTGAAGCCCAGAGAGATTTAATGGCTTGCCTAAGATCACACAGCAGATTTTCTGTTAACCAGGGTGATTTTTCAGGTGTTCCCTGCCAGACGAGGGCTTTTTTCCTTGAATTGCCTAGAGATTTCTTGAGATATCCAAAGCATTTTTCCCAGTGCAGCCTGGAGAAGGATGTCCATGTCAACACAGCATTTGTTACTCAATGTTAGACATTCAATTTTCTAATTAGTATCATGGAGCAACAGTGGATGATTATCTATAAGGGGTTGCAATTCCATGCTTATGTGCTTACAGCCCATATAGACAAATATCAGCTGTTAAAATGACAAGGCAGTAGAGATGTGGCCCCAGGACAAAGGCATACTCTGCTGTTAGTGAACACTAGTTGGCCAGCAAATTTCACATGGGCATATACACGGCCAACTGTAGACTTTAGGCATTTATACCCATTCAAAGAGCCCAACTGGCAACTAAAGATCAGCATTCTCTTTGGCATTTCAGCTTTGTGTTCTGTTAAAAATCACTGCTTGCTTAAATACCTCTGATAGCTCTTCACTGCCTGTAGGCAACTCTTTAGCCTAGCAGACTTGGTCTTCAGTGCTCTGCCCCTACTCTGTTCCACCATCCTGGCCTCCTGTCTAATTGCTGCCCATATGTGCCATGCACTAGAGCTTACAGACCTGCTCAGCGTTATATGAGCATACCATACTCTTTATGCCTCAGTGCATTTGCACATGTTGTTCCTTCAGGCCAGAATGCCTCTTACTGCCTGGCAATCAGCCTATTAGAGTCTGCCAATACCATCCCATCTTCTGTGGAGGAGCCCCCCGCCAAATCCACCCATACCTCTCCCCACCAATCAGAGACTTTTTCTCTCTGTTATTCTCTTCGTTATTCTCTTCATACCTCAGTTATATCCATTTCAGTATTTGTTTACACATCTAGCATCACTCTTAGAGTGTGAAATTCTCCAAGTGTGGAGCCGTATCTAGTTTGTCTTTGTATCCCAGAGCTTAGCAAAGTGCCTAGAATGTAGTGGGTGCTCAGAGTGTTTGCTGGGTGAATGATGTATTTGTTGAACGACTCTTTGGACACTTGAATAAAGTCCATCCAGTATGCACCATTACCATCTCTTCGCTCTACAATATTCTTTTAGGCAAGAGCTTATCTTTTGAGGTGATAAGATAAGCTCAAACTTATGTAGACTAAGACCTCAGTCTGTAAATGTCATCCCTAAGTCTTAAACCATCAAAACCAGGGCCTCAAGGAATGGCATGCCTTCTGCAACTGTAGCAACCTGCTGTGCTTATTTTGCCGTGTTTTTCATTTTTCCCCCAAAAGCTAGAGTCCCTTCTCCCATGGGCAGTGCTGGAAGTGTGCTAACAAATTCTTTCTCCATACTGCTTACGATTACAAAAAAACCCCTCAGCATCTCATGCCAGACTTGAGTTAAGGTTGTTTTCTTTTGTGTGTCAGCTGTGTTCTGGTCATGACTTCCTGATGATGCCCTATAGAGATTTTGCTGAGATCAGAGGGTGCTCCACTCCCATCAGTAGCAGTGACTCTTGCAGAAGCACCGTTTCTGAAGTTGGCTGATGTCATCCCTCACGTTTGTTTGTTTGAAATTTGTTTTAGTTCCAGAGATAGCACTTTCATGGAATGACGCTATCTTCTAGAATCACTTTTTTTTTTTTTGAGTTGGAGTCTCGCTGTGTCGCCAGGCTGGAGTGCAGTGGCACAATCTCAGCTCACTGCAATCTCCACCTCCCGGGTTCAAGTGATTCCCCTGCCTCAGCCTCCCGAGGAGCTGTGACTACAGGCGCACACCCCCACTCCTGGCTAATTTTATGTGTTTTAGTAGAGACGGGGTTTCACCGTGTTGGCCAGGATGGTCTCGATCTCCTGACCTTGTGATCTGCCTGCCTCAGCCTCCCAAAGTGCTGGGATTATAGGTGTGAGTCACCGCGCCTGGCCTAGAATCACCTTTTTATACCATAACGTGAGCACCACTGCCGTGTCACCAAGGAAAGAGAGAGGCAGCTACTGTGGGGTTACAAATGGGTAAGAGTGGCACCAGGAAGGTGAAAGTCTCTACTTAGCCAAGGCTTAACAAAATGTCAATCACCAAACATTTATTTATTAAGCTACGTTCAGGATAAGAAGATGAACAAGCTATCTGTACATTCATTTTCTCCTTTGTAACAAGGTAATGATAGTGATCTATCCTGCCTGCCTCTGAGGGTTATTGTGAGAATAAAATGAAATCAAGTGGAAAAGCACTTAGGAAAAAGAAAAGCATTGGTTTTCAATTGTTAGTGTGGATCAGAAACACTGGGGCTTGTTTAAAATGCAGATTCTTAGCCCCAGTCTCAGCGATTCTGATTCTGTATATCTGAAGTGGGGCTCAGGAATCTTGATTTTCAACAAGCTGACCAGAGGGTCCAATGCTGCTATTCCTTTAGTTACACTTTCAGAAATATTACTGTAAATCAAATGGCAAGAATAAAATAGTTATTTGAGGCAGTTTTAGTATGTTGGACCTGGAGTCCAAAGACTTGGGTCAAACTCCAGCTTTGTCAGTTCCTAGACCTGTGACCTTAAACAGCAACCTTCTCTGTGAACCTTAGTTCCCTCAGGAACGGCTCTGGTCACCTCCTGCTGTACTCCATTGATGACTCACCACATAAGGCTCCCTGGGAGTCCCCCAAACCTTTGCTCTCTTAACTCCTTTTATAGCCTCCTACATCTCCTGCAGGTGCTGTCTTCTCCTCCTTTTTCCAGGCCCTGCTCTGACACAGCATTCATTCTCCTCTGGGAAGGGTTCCTTCAATGTGTCTCCAAGCACATCACACCCAGGAAGGACCCTGTGGCCATATCTGTCTATCACCAGATCAAACTACATGAAGGCAGGCACTAGGTACTGTCAGTGCCCAGCATAGGCCTGGCCCATACCAGGTGTCCACAGATGCCTAGTAAAGAAACCTATGATTCAGGACCCCCATGATGAGCAACTATAGCACTAGAACAGTGATAATAACTAATGTTTATAATGCATCTTCAGTTTACAGAGGGCTTTTGTACTCATCATCTAGTTTAGTTCCTGCAACAACCTCTTGAGGAATATAGCACAAGCAGGGCAAGGGAAGCCCAGAGATGTTAAATAATTTATCCAAGTTTATGCTGCTGGGAAGGGCAGCACTGAAATTAAAAGAAAAGTTTTCTGAGCTCAAATCCCATGCCCTTTCCTCAATGTGAGCTCTAGCAAGGTATTCAGGAATCCTGCCTCTACAGTTCAGAGCCTCAAATTGCTGGGTATGTTGAGTTCTTGTATCTGATTTTTCTAGATTTCCTGCCCACATTCTTACTGTCTGGATATCAGGAAAGAGTTTATCAAATGCCTGTGGAAATCCAAGATAAGGTCTCATGATGAGTAACCCAGTGAAAACATGAAGTCAAGTCTAACTAGTCACTACTATTTCACTACTGCTGACTCCTGATGATCAGCTCCTTTTCTAAGTGCTTACTGTCCACTTATTCCATCATCTGTCTAGAATTTATGTGAAGGAATCAAAGCAAAAGGATCATAAGTCTTCCTTTTTCCAGTATGTTTTTCCTCCTTTTTGAAAACTGGGCCAGTTAGCTATCTCCATTTTTATTTCATGAATACATCCCCAGCGCCTGGTATATAGTAGATATGGAACATTACACTTTGGAAATATTGCACCCATTCTCCAGTTTCTCCAAAGTTACTAACAATGGTTCCATCACTGTGCCAACATATTTTCTTTTTTCAATATATTGGGAAATAATTCTCCCAGTCTGAAAATCTGAACACATTTCATGTGACTTGGTATCCTCATATGTCTTGGGCTTCCAATTCTCCATTCCTAGTTTCAAGTTCATGAACTGTAAAACAAAGGATTAGACTAAATCTCTAAAGTTCTATCCAGATGCCAAATTCTTTTCTCTTTCCATGATACCTAAGATAGATGCCAAATATTGTCTTTTACCTGGTGTTTGTGAACATGACATCACATTACAGGAGTAGCAGATACTAAACTCTCACTCTGTAAAACACTGACTGAGTTCCATGAGCCAGATACTGAAGTGAGCTTGTTCACATATGTTCTCATTTAATGCTCATAACCCTGTGAAGCTGGGAATTGCTGGGACATTTTATTTATTTATTTATTGAGACAGAGTCTGGCTCTGTCACCTAGGCTGGTGTGCAATGGCATGATCTTGGCTCACCGCAACCTCCGCCTCCCGGGTTCAAGTGATTCTCTTGCCTCAGCCTCCGCAGTAGCTGGGATTACGGGCACACACCACCACATCCAGCTAATTTTGTATTTTTAGCAGAGATGGAGTTTCTCCATGTTGGCCAGGTTGGTCACGAACACTTGACCTCAAGTGATCTGCCTGCCTCAGCCTCCCAAAGTGCTGGGATTACAGGCATGAGCCACCATGCCTGCCCGGGACCCTTGTTTTAGAAGGATGACTGCTGCTATAATGTAGAAAGTGATTTGGAAGAGGGGAGGAGTGGGGCACGAAAGATGGTTATTAGATGGGGGTGGTAATGCTTACCTTTCAGTATTTGGAGGCTTCGGAGTCCTCAAAAATTCTCTTCCTTGATTGGAGTCCTCCCAGCCAATAGAGGGCTTCACACAAACAGTTTCTTGGGTTTTGAATTGTTTGACCAGAGCTTTCTTCCGACAAAAGGTTGGGGTGATTCATTCACTTACCACACCTTGCCGGAACATTCACTTGGGGCTGCCGGTTATGAAGGCTATTGTTCTCCAGCCTGTCACAGACGCTTTGAAGACCTATGCCTCAGCTGGTTCTAAGGAGTCAGTTTGTTCAGCTCCGTGCCAGGTTTCCAACTTATGAAATGTGCTGGAGATTAACACCTCTCCTGCCATTTTATCCCTACTGTAATTGCCAGTCAAAGGATTCCTGCAGTTGCCTCTGGCAGCCATAACTGATGAATGTTCTGCCAGCTGCTCTGAGGACCTAGAAGAGCAGTTTTCTATCCAGGACCAGTTTCCAAGGGTGGGAGGGTGAAATATATCCTCCAGTGTGACATTTCATCTCCCAGTGATGGGTGGCTTGGGCCCTTTGAAGTTGGCTCTGAGGAACCACACACTTGGGTCTGAGCAGCCAGCAGCTTATCACATCTGGTGATCAATCCTTCAAAGGTTCCTCCTGAAGTCTGAATTTTTGGAGGTCAAATGGATTCCACCTGGGAGGGGCTTCTGCTTCAACTCAGGACTTGGGGAGAAGGCTGTTCCTCTTCCAGGGGGAGGCAGTTTTCATGGCATTGAGATGTCCTCTCACTTATTCCCCACCCACCCACCAAGTCCTTTGTAAGAGGAGTAGGGGGAGAGGAGAACGCCTGCAGCCTCCTGCTCACATTCCTAGACACCGACTCACTGAGCCCGTCGCCGCTGGAACAGCAGAGCTGTGTGAAATGTCAAGAGGAGTTATGCTCATAGGCTCCCTGGCCTCAGTCTCTTTGTGGCTTGCATATTCTTCCATTAGTACTGTGTTCATCACATGGAAATCAGAGGGTACAATTAAAAGATAATTTGCTAGTTCCAGACTTAATTTGGGACCCCCTTCTTGCCTGATTGAATTACAGGGGAACATAATAGATTTTTGGTGAGAAATAGTTGTCTGTGTGGCTGGGAGAAAGATTGCTCCCAGCTCTCCAGCTGGGCAGCCCTTTCAGTATCCCGTATGTTATTTCCCCACTTCCAGCCCACCTCACCTCCTCTGTGGCCCTTGTGTGTCCCCTCGGCCAGGATCCTGACCTCCTGCTCAAGAGTTTAAACTCAACTTGAGACCCAAGGAAAATAGAGAACCCTCTGCAACCTCATAGGGGTAAAAAATGTTGATGCTGGGAGCTATTTAGAGACCTAACCAAGGCCCAGACAGAGACAGTGACTTGCTAAAGGCCACATAGCTAGCCCACAGTAGTTGTAACAATAGTCTTAATGATATTAATGGCTAACATTTATCAACCTTTAATGTGTCCCAGACTTTGTGCTAAGGGCTTACATGCAGTGCATTGTCGCATTCAAACCCAGACAGTCTGGCTCTGGGCCCAGGCTGAGCTTTGGTATAGCATGGTAGAACGTAGTCTATAATGTCTAGTCTGGGTTCAAATCCTGGCTTCACTTCTCACATTTACAGCTGAGTGACCTCAGGCAAGTGATTTAACCTCCCTGTACCTCAGTTGCTTTATCTGTAAAGAGAAAAATCACAGCACTGTGGAATAGTGTGGGTTAAAATTCATTCATACAAGTAGTGCCGCAAGCAATGTTTAATACAGGGTGAGCACCTGTTCAGTGCTTCCTTCTTCTGGCTGCCTCTGGGGCTAGAGTGTGGTGTCTTCGTGGTATAGATAGATAGATATGGCTGAGCTCTGCACAAACACCAAGAGCTGTTCTTCACTATTAGAGGTAGTAAACAGAGTGGTTGAGCTCTGTGGTTCTAGAACAGAGGCCGGCAAGCTATGGCCCATTGCCTATTTTAATACGGCCTGTGATTGATTGATTTTTTTTTTTTCTTTTTGAGACAGAGTTTCACTCTTGTTGCCCAGGCTGGAATGCAATGACATGAACTCAGCTCACCGCAACCTCTGCCTCCTGGGTTCAAGCGATTCTCCTGTCTCAGCCTCTCGAGTAGCTGGGATTACAGGCATGTGCCACCACGCCTGGCTAATTTTTGTATTTTTAGTAGAGACAGGGTTTCTCCATGTTGGTCAGGCTAGTCTCGAACTTCCAACCTCAGGTGATCTGCCCGCCTCAGCCTTCCAAAGTGCTGGGATTACAGGCGTGAGCCACCATGCCTGGCCTGATTGATTGATTTTTTTAGTAGAGATAGGGTCTTGGTTTGTTACCCAGGCTGGTCTCAAACTTCTGGCTTCAAGCAGTCCTCCCTCCTTGGCCTCTCGAATGCTGGGATTATAGGCATGAGCCACTATGCCTGGCCTATATGACCTGTGATTTTTAATGGTTAGGGGAAAAAAAGCAAAAGAATGCTTTGTGACATGTGGAAATTACATGAAACTCAAATATCAGTGTCCCAGCCTGGGCAACAAAGTGAGACCCTGTCTCTACAAAAAATAAAAAAAAAAATAAGCCAGGGCCGGGCGCAGTGGCTCACACCTATAATCTCAGCACTTTGGGAGGCCGAGGCAAGTGGATCACCTGAGGTCAGGAGTTCAAGACCAGCCTGACCAATATGGTGAAACCCTGTCTGTACTAAAAACACAAAAATTAGCCGAGCATGGTGGCATGCGCCTGTAGTCCCAGCTACTTGGGAGGCTGAGACAAGAGAATTGCTTGAACCTGGGAGGCAGAGGTTGCAGTGAGCCAAGATCATGACACTACACTCCAGCCTGGGCAACAGAGTGAGACTCCGACACACACACGCACGCGCACGCGCACACACACACACACACGCTGGGTATGGTGGCCTGCACGTGTGGTCCCAGATGCACTGGAGGCTTAGGTAGGAGGATCACTTGAGCCTAGGTGGTTGAGGCTACAATGAACCATGTTTATACCACTGCACTTTAGCCAGGGCAACAGTGTGAGACTGAATCTCAAAAGAAAAAAAGAAAAAAGAAAAAAATCTTTCCATAAGTAAATATCTGTTGGAACATAGCCATGTCCCTTAGTTTATGTTTTATATATGGCTGCTTTTGCCCTATAATGGCACAATTGAGTGGCCACGACAGTCTGTATGGCCTGCAGAGCCTAAGATATTTGCTCTCTGGCCCTTTACAGAAAAAGTGCCTTGACCTGTGCTCTAGAGCCATATGTACCAGGTTTGAAACTCAGCCTCACAGCTGGGTGTGATGGCACGCATCTGTAGTCCCAGCTACTCTGGAGGCTGAGGTGAGAGGATCACTTGAGTCCAGAAGGTCGAGGTTGAGATTGTAGTGAGCCATGATGGCACCACTGCACTCCAGCCTGAGTGACAGAGAGAGACCCTGACTCAAAAAAAAAAAAAAAACAAAAACAAAAACAAAAAAAAACACCCTCACCACTTATCAGCTATTTGTCTTGAGAATAGTGACATAACCCCTCAGAACCTATTTCCTAATCTGTTAAATGAGGCTGATGACGTTTCCTCCTTTTACTGGCAATTTAAACATGATGGATAATAAATGCTAAGCACTTAACACAGGGCCTAGAAGATATTAACTGCTCAATAAATGGTAGCTTCTTAACAGTATTCAAACCCATGTGCTCTTATCACATGCATTGTTGTCCCTGTGTCCAGTTGGTGGAATGGGAAAAGGCTCCCTTGTAACCCCATCTACCATCTTTATCAGACTTTCCTGCCATGGTTCACAGTAAGAGATAGAAGCTGCACGGTGACTTCTGGCTCTTTACAATGGTGAGCGGTGTGTGCCTGGTAAGGGAGAGCTGATGTCACTGCCCCAAATCCAGTAGTGAGATCTGAGTGTTCTGGTTTCCTCCAGCAGCCTTGCTTTTTCCTTTACAATCCTGCAGGCAGGGAGACAAGGGCTTTCTACATGGTAGGCTCTGGTTTGGTCATCGTCACAACTGGGGGCTGTTCAGGTGGGCTCCCATTCCAGATACCTAGGCTTATCAATCCCTTTTGGCACCCCAGGCCTTTTTCTCCCTCATGCCCCATTTTTCAGTTTGAAAAGCATGGTTATCACAGGACAAGTAGAAGAAGCTCCACTGTCCACTGAGGCCAATGGATGGTGTTCTGCATGTGAACACTCAGTGAATAGTGAGTGAATGAGAGTAACCTGGGCTCCATCCTATTTGCAGAGAGCTTTGGAAAAGATTTTTCTCCTTGAAGAGCCAGAATGAAGCCTGGTAGTGGGAGAGCTCCAGCTCTAGAGTCACATGAGCCTACATTTAAATTCCAGCCCTGCCACTGACTCCCTTTTTGACCTCGAGTGAGTTACGTAATCTCTCTGTACCTCACTTTTCTTGTCTGTAGAGTGGGAATAATTCCTGTCTCAGAGAAATAAAAGAGTGCATATAGTGTTTGCCACATGGAGACACATCAGGTGTAGGTTAATACTCTGGGCCTTGTTTCCTTATTTGCAACACAGCCCTGCCCTGGAGTGGAAGTGGCACCTCCCATTGGTCAGCTCTTGAGGCTGTCCCCAGGCCAGGCAGAGGGAGGGAATGAATGGGAGCCCTAGTGCCAGGACAGAACAGATGGCAGCTCAGAGCTAGGATGGCTCTCTGGACCTGTCTCTCCTACCAGAGGTCCCCCCGTCTGGTGTGGCTCTTCCTGGACCTGGCATCCTCTGCTTTTTTTTTTTTTTTTTTTCCACCTCCAAGCAGAATTACTGTCCTGTAGGAAGCTCCTCTGCTTGAGGACATCTGGGGCCAGATATGTTCACCCTCTATCCTGCCTTGCCCTTCCCTGAGCTCAGGATGGACGCTCAATCGGTCCTAGTTATTGTCTGCAGCGCCTGCCTGCAGCCTCGATCCAGCCCAGCTCCACCCCTTGCCTGCAAGGTCTGTTTCCTAACAGCTGCTCCAACCACACACCTCGGTTCTGCGGGAGCCCCTCCTCTTCCTCCCTCCCTCCCTCATTCAGGGGTGGGACTGAAGAAGAAGGCTAACTTGACAGCAGCGCTTCTTTCTTAGCTAGTCACCGGCCCCTGCTCAAGAATGCCAGTGAATGTGTAGCCTCCGCAGAGAGGTCGTTTTCTCGGAGTCCAGAGGGGCCGCCTGAGCTTCTGAGAACTAGGGAGGAGCCATCCCAGCCATGAGCCCCTGTGGGAATCTGCTGGGGGCCAAGTGGCCTGGAGTCCTCAGGCTCCCCCAGCTGCTCCGGAGGGAGAGGTGAGCTCAGGGCAGCCTGCCTGCAGCCAGAGGTGCCGGGAGCCCCGGGCCTGTCATGGTGGCCATCTACAGCCGGCCTGAGGCAGTCACAGACGGATTTGCAGCTGAGCCTGTCTATCTGGTGTGGGAAGAAGATGGGGAGTTACTTGTCAGTCCCGGCTTACTTCACCTCCAGAGACCTATTTCGGTGAGTTGGTCTCCGAGTTCCCCTCTCCATCTCTTCTGGCCCCTGGTCCTCAGAGGAGGGTGGTCTCCCTAAATCTCCTTCTCACTTAGTCCTTTACCATCGGTTCTGCCAGGCAGAAGCCAGTGGAGGTTATACCCAAGGAGAATCGGCCTTGTGAGGTACCCCCATTATGTCCTGGAAGTGGTGAGGGGAGGGATATACCCAGAAGGAACTTCTTAGGGAGCTCCAGCTCCCCTTCCATCCCAGACAAACCTGAAGGAGCCTCCAAAAGATGCCACTGACCTGCCCATTGTAGATGTTACTGCTTCCGGGGGGAATAGCACAAATAGAGTGCTGTTTCTAGCTCTCACATGTCTTACCTGCGGGCCATGCTGCCTGCCCAGGAATTTGTCCCAACAAGCAGGATGGGCAGGTTTTGCCAAACTGTGGAAACTGGCAAGTCCTGGGTGTGGGTAGCCTGGTACACAGTAGGCACCTTATAAATGTTTGCTCTCTTAATGGCAGGCACATTTGCCTCTGGCCTTGAAGGGCTTCTGAGCTCCCAGGTGAATGTAGTTGCTGGGGAAAGACCTGGGCGAGTGCTTCTAAGACTGGAGCAATGGGCTTTAGAGTGTTCCTGAGCTGCTGGGCCAGCCCCCACACCTCCTCAGTCCCTAGGCCTAAGTACCTCCACGAGCCTCTCTCTGTGGGGCTTCTCAGAGGGAGATGTGGAAACTCTACCTCTAACCTGGCTTTCTTTGCTCATTGCCCCACTCCACCTCCCATAGAAACTCCCCAGGGGGTTTCTGGCCCTCTGGGTCCCTTCTGAATGGAGCCATTCCAGGCTAGGGTGGGGTTTGTTTTCATTCTTTGGGAGCAGCCTGTTGTTCCAAAAAGGCTGCCTCCCCCTCACCAGTGGTCCTGGTCGACTTTTCCCTTCTGGCTTCTCTAAGCTAGGTCCAGTGCCCAGATCTTGCTGCCGGGATACTAGTCAGGTGGCCAGGCCCTGGGCAGAAAAGCAGTGTACCATGTGGTTTTGTGGAATGACTGGACCCTGGTAGATTGCTGGGAAGTGTCTGGACGGGGGGAAGGGGGAAGGGAACTGGTCCTCAATGCTGACTCTACCAAGCGCCCTGCTAGACACTTTATCCTTTAATCTCTCAACAGCCTAAAGAGATTATATATCCCCATTTTACAGATGAGGCAACCAGTTTCAACAGAGTTAACATATGGAGCCTCACTGGGCAGCTTTTTCTGTCTTCCTGACTTTCTCTCATCCTTCAGGGGGCTGCAGGTTTGTTTTCTTCTCCTAGTGGAGAGGAAATTCTCAGGTTTGTTTTCCTCTCCTAGCAGAGAGTAAAAAAAGGGATAGTTTGCCTGACTTGTTGAAGGTGTGGCTGAGATTGTTTTCTAAAGAGCCAATGGAAATTGATCTTGAGTTTAGGAGAAAGCTTTTACATGTGGAATTAAGATGCCAAGTGTTGAAGTAGCCACATTTCAGGTCCTCATTAATTTCTCTTAATCCTGGGAAGGCAGCTTAGGAGAAGGGTTGTTCCTTTAGGAGCCAGGAACTATACCCCTTTTACCCTTGGAGAGGCAGGGAAGCCAGGGAGGACACAACTTCTCAGGAAGAGGAGAAGCTAGAGCAGATAGTGAACTCTCAACCTGAACCTTTAAGGGCCAGACCACTAATGCCACCCAAGTCCACCTGCCGTTTGTCTTGTTCTGTCCCAGGCTTTCTGGAGAACCTGATCTTCTTGCCCCTACCCCCAAGCTCCGTTTGCCCAGCTAGAGTCTGGGGGGTACTGACTGACTTTCCGTAGACATTCTTCCCTTCCCCAAATAAGAGGCCACATTCCTGAAGTCACTTCTGAAGAGATAGCTGCCACACAGGGCTCTTTCCCCCCAGGGAGGGACCACCCAGACCCTCTGCTCTCCCAGGTATCCATTACCACATCACTACCTGGTCAGAAAGCTGTTTCTGCCATTAGCCCCTCCCTCTTTTATTATAGGATATCCTCAAGGGCTCCTCTTTGGGCCTCAGTTTCATCCTTGGCAGAAAGTAGAAGCTAGACTTCTTGGGCTCCTGAACAGGGTCCTTGCTGGATTCTGTGAAACAAATTAAGTTCTTGACCCTAGGCCTCTGGGGGAGTACAAAGTCTATGGGAGTTCTGGGGCTGTGGTTGCAAGGAAAGTGACGCAACCAGATTCCATGGGGACATGATCAGGCGTGACATGTGAGGGAGGAAGAGGGAGCAAGGGAATGAAGAATACAACTTCTGTGTCCCATACACCCCTGCCTGACAGGCCATACATACTCAGCAGAGAATGCACTGTCTTTCCTACCACACTAGCGTGAGGACCACTGTGCTTCCAAGTAAGAAAATACCTCAAATTGGAATTTACAAAAGAGGTAAATTAGGGAGTGGCTTTTGTCGGACATCTTTAAAGCATTTTTCTTTTTATAGAATTTCACTTAATGTCCAATACTGATTTAATGAGCTTGGGTTTACACATTATCTCTTGAAGAAAACAAATGAACCTTTGTGTTCCAAAGCAATCCATGTTTAAAGGGAAAAAATTATGCATAACTCTGCCCAGCTTCACAGTAACCTTTGGCAGGTGCCTTAGGTCCTCTGGGACTCTTTTTTCCTTATCTGAAAAATGAAGGACTTGGATCAGGTGAATGGTTCCCAGCTCTGCAACTTATGTGGCTCCTCAGAGGCACACAAGCTCTTTTCCATTATTTGCCAAATAATGGAGGCCCTGTCTTTAACTGCAGTACAACTACACAAAATACTTGAAACTACAGTCTTCCTGGTTTTTGGTTGGAACTGAATCAGTGCACTCTAGCAACACTTATTTCTTGCTGTTCGTAGGCTTCATTATGTGTTTGGTTAATTTTTTAAAACAACAATAACATATTCCATAATAATTACAGCTTAATTGGCAGACTGTTTCAGTCTATAGGATCTGCAGGAAGGAGGAGTAATAAAGGGATTTTTGACTGAGCTCTTATGGAACAGAGTCTCTCTAGGCCCCTGTCATATCTGCCCTTCTGGGCCCTGGGGAAAAGTTGGCATCCCCAGTTGTGGTGCTCTCCAGGTGCCCTCAGGCTGTGGTGGAGGGAGCTTCCCATTCTCTCCTTCAGCCCACTCAATTCAGAGGCTAGGGGCTGAAAGAAGCTTCTCTACAACTGGCTGTTCACTGGGAGGTTAAGGGATGACCATCCAGCCAGGCCTTCCTCAGGACATGGGAGGGCTTATGCTTTAACATGTGTAAATCCACTGCAATAATGACTGGTTCTCTTACCCCATAAGGTTGAGAATTTACCTGTAAACATTTTTGTCTGAAGAATTTGGATGTAAGTGAGGGCTGGGCCTCTATCTTATCTCACTTGGCTTCTCTCAGCACAGCACCTTGCCTGCTTGTTCTTACACATCCTAGATGCACAGTAACTATTTCCTAATTATTAGAAATCTATTAGAATCAATTGATTTCAGCTGGGCGTGGTGGCTCCTTCCTGTAATCCCAGCACTTTGGGAGGCCAAGGCTGGAGGATCACCTGAGTCCAGGAGTTTAAGACCAGCCTGGGCAACATAGGGAGACCCTGTCTCTACAAAAAATAAAAAATTAGCCAGGCATGGTGGTGTGCACCTGTAGTCCCAGCTACTCAGGAGGCTGAGGCAGGAGGATCTCTTGAGCCTGGGAGGTCAGACTACAGTGAGCAATGATTGTGCCACTGCACTCCAGCCTGGGTGACAGAGTAAGACTCTGTCTCTTAAAAAAAAAAAAAAAAAAAAGTTGATTTCTATTTGGATAGATAAATAATTCATTTTAGGACCTTTCTTTTTCACTTACAGAAATCTGTTTCATTCTGGGCTGAGAAGCAGGTCCATATTGCTAGGCATAGGAGAAAAAGGGGTCTGTCTGCATTTGCCCTTGGTGGTCTCAAATTGGGGAGGGAAAGAAATGAACACTTACTGGCTACCTTCTGTGAGCCAGGCATCATGCAAGACATCTGTACATAATTTAATTCTCATAACCCCATAAGATATTATTAGCAATGTACAAGTGAGGAAACTGAGGCTCAGAGTCATGAAGTAACTGGCCTTGGGTGACACAGATGGTAAATGGCAGAGAAGGAATATGGATCCAGGTCTTGAAAGAGAAAATCTCAACTGATTATCTTTTTAAAAAAACTCATATGTTCTCTGCTGACTCAAAAGGTCTCTGTGTGGATCTGGGTTGACCCACTGAACTGACCATCAGGGTTCCATGCACTTTGTATCTGCCCAAGCCCTCAGAACCCCTCAGTAATGTTTTGGAAGATGAGTTTTGGAGGTTGTCCTTAGGCATAGCCTCAGCGTATGTAGGCTTCTAGGTGATCTCCCCTGACCTGAGGATTTCAGCTCAATTCACTCTGGCTCCTCAGGACAGTGGGATGACTGGTTCAGACCTCAGCTTTACCACCTCCCAGCTGGGTACTCTTCTACCTACAGCCAGGGCAGATTTTGACTTTCACTTGAAACTTTCAAAAATTGAAAGGTAGAAAAACAGCCTTGGCTTTGGGAAGAACATATGATGTCCATGGCCTCTAAGAATCTGAGGTGGGACATGTTCGAGTAGCACCTTACAGTTCCAAAGTGTGTTCTGGGTTCTTTGTTTAAAAGAACAGAGACTGTTGGGGAATTCAACACTGTGAAGTATATGAAGGAGGAGAATTGTGCTATTTAACATTCAGTACTTGGGCTAAAGGAGAAGCATCACGAAGTGTTAACACTCAAAGGGTCTTGAGCTGTCAGGGCTCCAGCTTCCTTATTTTCACAGGTGAGAATCCTGAGGCTCAGCTGTTGAGATGTGCTGTCTCACTCCGGTGACATAGTACAGTGGATGTGGCTTTGCAGCCAAGCACACATAGCTTCACATTCCAGCTCCATCAATTATGTATTGGGCAGCTTTGCAGAATGATTTGACTTTAACTCTGCTTTTCAGTCTTCTATAAAACAGGGATAATCCTGCTACCGTAGGGTTGTCAGGATTAGAGATAATATAAATAAGGTACCTCATATAGGACCTGGATTATGGCTGGCATTCAATAAATAGTAGCTGTTAATTGATAGCTAAGCTAGAACTCTGAAGTCTACCATGGCAACTTCTTAAGTGGTCTGAGAACCCAGTTGTGTTCTGTGGCAAAACACAGCTTAGGGACCCATACCCAGCCCTCCTGTCAGCTGTTCACCTTCCAGTTCTTCAGAGACATGTGTGGCAGTGACTTTGGCCACATAGCTGGCTGTGCCCTTTAAAGGCATTCCTTGACACAGATATGTGGACTGGTGATGTTGCTCTCCAGCCAGGTGTTCTTCCCAGCAGGCTGGCCTGGCTGTCTCCTGCATGCCTGCACTTGTTTGTCTCCCTGCTCCCTCTCCTGGGCCTGGCCAGAGCTACTTGCAGCAAACAAAAGCAGGATATTGGCAATGGAAAGGAGGGTGTGTTCTGGTGCTCCCATGCCCTGCGGCGCACATACCATTGCAAGGGCGTAACAGAGCCCAGGCCTGCATTTGGGTGCAAATAAGTCTGCACACAGAAGAAAAGAAGGACCTGGTGACCAGGAGCCATGGAACCCTTGTGCTCCCCTACCTGGGCTACTGGTTCTTGCCACTCCTACCATTTTCAGTTTGGAAATATTTGTTAAGGCTTTGCTCTTCCAGGTCCTTTGCTTGGTGCTGAGTCTACCAAGAGTAAGTGGGATGCTGTTTTTGTCCTCAGGGAGCTAACAGTCTAGTGAAGAAGAAAGATGGTTGCCCAGGAACTTCTAAGTCAGAAGGCGGGAGGCAAGAAGGAAGCCCCTGTTCCTACTGCCAGCCCTCTGTTGGGCACCCCATAGTTCTTCAGAACCACATTTAATCCTCACTGCAGGCCAGGCACAGTGGCTCACACCTGTAATCGCAGCACTTCGGGAGGCCAAGGCGGGCAGATCACTTGAGGTCGGGAGTTCGAGACCAGCCTCACCAACATGGGGAAACCCCGTCTCTACTAAAAATAGAAAAATTAGCCGGGTGTGGTGGCATGCGCCAGTAATCCCAGCTACTCAGGAGGCTGAGGTGGGAAAATCACTTGAACTCGGGAAGCAGAGGTTGCAGTGAGCCGAGATTGTGCCACTGCACTCCAGCCTGGGCGATAAGAGCAAAATTCCATCTCAAAAAAAAAAGAAAGAAAGAAAAAATCCTCACTGCTACCTTGAAAGTAGGTGATGACATTGCCATTTCACAAATGAGAAGTGAACGGGCTAACCCAAGATCACTTAGGTGGTAAATGATGGTGCTAAGATTAGAACCTCAGATCATCTAGGGAAAAACACAGATATGCACAGAGTTAAGGGGACCCAGGGTATTGTTTGTCCTCTTGTTTCACAGGTGGGGAAACAACCCAGAGAGGGAAAGGGGCTTGTCCAAGGCAATTTAGCACCCAAGAACTTGAACCCATATCTCTCTCCTCCTCATTTAGAGCTCATCCCACATGTATCTTATATTGAGAGGTGTGAGCCACATACCAAGAACAGTCTTCCCCTCTGCCTCCAACCTCACTGTGCAGTTTTGAGACACTTCACAGCCATACTCTTCATGCCATACCCAGCCCTTAAGACCCTGAAGTTCCCCTTCCATAAGACAAGTAGGAAAAGCTATAGGGTAAAAATAGCCATCAGTGTTTGTTGAGCACCCAGGAGGAATTGGGCACTCCAGAAAGATAAAGGGATTCTCAGGGACTTGCTTCTCTAGACTTCCCTAGCTCAGCTGCTTCTACTCATTCCTGCCCCTCTTCTCTACCTCCCGCAGTGCTCAGAAGTAGTAGAACTCACTGTGGCCTCTCACCTTGCATTGTTGAGTTTTATTTAGACTTTCTCTTCCTCAACTCTTCATAAGCTCATGAAAGGTGAAGTAGGGTGCCCTGTGTATTTATCTTTTATA
Source organism: Pan troglodytes (assembly GCF_028858775.2). Taxonomy (NCBI): domain Eukaryota; kingdom Metazoa; phylum Chordata; class Mammalia; order Primates; family Hominidae; genus Pan; species Pan troglodytes. The sequence continues at coordinate 33,374,998 of NC_086016.1, forward strand.
TCTGCAGTGCTTAGCAAGTTATAATAATGCACTTGCCTGGCAAAAGGCTTTCTCTCATACATTAGCTTATTTCCTCTTCACATTGGCTCTTTGTAGTAATAGGATGCTATTAGTTATTTTCAATGAGAGAAAGCTACTAAGAGAAGTTGTCCAGCTAGTGACAGTAAGTGGCTGATAAAGTGAGCTGCCATTACATTGTCATCATCTTTAATAGAAGTTAACACATACTGAGTTTCTACTATATTGGGTCTTTTTTTTTTTTTTTTTTTGAGACGGAATCTTGCTCTGTTGTCCAGGCTGGAGTGCAGTGGTGCAATTTTGGGTCACCACAACCTCCGCTTCCCAGGTTCAAGCGATTCTCCTGCCTCAGCCTCCTGAGTAGCTGGGACTACCGGTGCACGCCACCACGCCCAGCTAATTTTTGTATTTTTAGTAGAGACAGGGTTTCACTATGTTGGCCAGGCTGGTCTTGAACTCCTGACCTTGTGATCTGCCTGCCTCAGCCTCCCAAAGTGCTGGGATTACAGGTGTGAGCCACCGCGCCCTGCCTATATTAGGACTTTTATATAAGCTATCTCTAGCTAGCTAGCTATAATTTTTTTTGAGACAGAGTCTGACTCTGTCACCCAGGCTGAAGTGCAGTGGCGTGATCTCGGCTCACTGCAACCTCCACCTCCTGGGTTCCAGCGATTCTCCTGCCTCAGCCTCCCGAGTAGCTGGGATTATAGGTGCATGCCACCACGCCCAGCTAATTTTTTGTATTTTTAGTAGACCAGGTTTCACCATGTTGGCCAGGCTGGTCTCGAACTCCTGACTTCAAGTGATCCACCCGCCTCGGCCTCCCAAAGTGCTGGGATTATAAGCATAAGCCACTGTGCCCAGCTGCTCTCTATATTTTTAATACATATTATTTCCATTAATTTTCACAGCAGTTCATTTTATAGATGAGGAAACTGGGCCAGAGAAGTAAAATATCTTGCCCAAGATGATGTAACTAGTAAGTGGCAGGATCAAGATTCAAACCAAGCAATGTTCAAACCTCTTGGAAGCAAGAATGTGGCCACTGTGGAAGGTGCAAGGCCTTGACAACAAGAATAGGGAAAAGAAGGAACTAGAAGGAAAGAGATGGCATGGGCTCAGCAGGCCAGGGAGCTCTTAGCTGTGTGTGTTGGGAAGCTCAGAAGGGAGGAAGAGGTTGTCTGTGCAGGTAAGTCCTGAGAACACACCAGACTTTTGAGAGGTGGAGCTTCATAGCCAGGTCATTAGGGGAGAAGGGAGCTATAGATTTTTTTTTTTTTTTTTTTTTTAGAGACGGGGTCTTACTATGTTGCCCAGGCTGGTCTTGAACTCCTAGGCTCAAGTGATCCTCCCACCTCAGCCTCCCAAAGTGCTGGGATTAGAGGCATCAGCCACCCCGCCCAGCGAGCTATGGATCTAACATGTACATCTTACACAGTGCTAATAGAATGTTGGGTTTCTTCCCCAATATTTTATTTTGAAAAAAAATTCAAATATATAGAAAAGTTGAAAATGTAGTTCAAAGAACACCTACATACCTTTCACATAGATTCATGATTTGTTAATGTTATGCCACTTTGTATATCTCTCTCTCCCTCTATCTGTATACTTTTATTTATTTATTTTTGCTGAACTATTTCAGAGTAACTTAAAGGCATCTTGATTTTACCCTTGAACAGTTCAGTATGTTTCTGCTAAGAATTCTCCTATATAAGTCAGATATCATCACATCTAAGAAAATTCACGGTAATTTTACAATATAATATTATAGTCCAAATCCATATTTCCTCAGTTGTTCCAAAAAATGTTCATGGCTGTTTCCTTTTTTAATCTAAATTTGAATCCAAGTTTGAGGCATTGTATTTGGTTGCTGTGTCTCTAGGGTTTTTAAAATCTGTGCCTTTTCTTCTCCCCATGACTTTTTAGAAGAGTCAAGACCGGTTATCTTACAGAATAACCCACATTCTAGATTTGCCTGATTAGTTTTTTTATACTTAACGTATTTTTGGCAAGAACATTACATTGGTAATGCTGTTGGTGATGGGTCAGTTTTGAAGAGTGGAGATGATTAAACTGCTTTTGTTCATTGAAGTATCTGTCAAGACCAGAGATCTTTAACTGGTGCCATAAATAGGTTTCAGAGAAGCCTTTATATATACACCCTGTCCCCCACCTAAATTATATACACATCTTCTTTATATATTCATTTTTCTAGGGGAGGCTTCTTGGCTTTTATCAAATTCTCAGAGGGCCCCAAGACCCAAAGAGGTTATGAAACACTAGTCTGTCCACTGAGGCAGGCAACACAGAGCTGGTTTCTGGGGCCTTGTTCAGTCTGAACCAGCCTCCCTTGGGGAGATAGCACAAGGCTGTAACTTTGCCCCATCTTGGCTTTGGATCAAAGAGGACTGTCCATTTTGTTGTCATACGTAGGAGCCAGGGACAGCCTATGTGGCCTGGTTCCAGGGATCCAGGAGAATTTCAGTTCTTGTCTTGCCTTTCAGGTGTTCAGAATGCCAGGATTCCCTCACCAACTGGTACTATGAGAAGGATGGGAAGCTCTACTGCCCCAAGGACTACTGGGGGAAGTTTGGGGAGTTCTGTCATGGGTGCTCCCTGCTGATGACAGGGCCTTTTATGGTGAGTGAATCCCTTCATATCTGCCCCTCTTGGTCTTCAGAGTCCATTGACAGTGCTTCCAGTTCCTTGTGGCCTGTTAATCTTTTAGTCTTTCTATCAGCCAGGGCATCTCCCTTTATTTATTCATTCATTCAACGAGCAGGTATCAATTGAGCACCTACTAAGTGAAAGGTAAGATCCTTCCCTCAAAGACTTAATAGTTTAACGTTGGGAGTGGGAGGAGAGGCAGGCAGAGAGGAGACACAATATAGTTGGATAAGGACCTCCAAGGAGAGTGTTACAGGCTGAGAGGAGGATATACTTAGGTTGTCTTTAGGGAATCAGAAAAGGAGACTCTGGAATAGGCTGGCAGAGAGAGGGGCTACCTCCTATACCTGCTCTGGACAAACGACTTTAAGCATAGTGACAGACTTGCCAACCCTGTATTGGAAGAACTGATCTTTTTTAGTGGGGATAATTACTTCTGGGGACTTGTTCTCATAACTGAGACCAAAACAGTTTTGTGCAGTCTCAGAAATGACAGGAGGTACCAATCTGACACTTCCTTTGGAAGCTCTAGGGCAGAGAGTGAAAGAGTGGATTTTGACGGGGGCCTTGCTTGGAGGTCATTCACCCACCCCTGTCCTCACTCCAGCAACAGTGATAACTCACTTCCTTCCTGCCTTTGTACACCCTTCTCCCCACCTGCTCACAGGTGGCTGGGGAGTTCAAGTACCACCCAGAGTGCTTTGCCTGTATGAGCTGCAAGGTGATCATTGAGGATGGGGATGCATATGCACTGGTGCAGCATGCCACCCTCTACTGGTAAGATAGTGGTCCTTTGTCTATCCTCTCCCATATAAGAGTGGCTGAGGGGGAGGGACAGTGGCAGGGTGAGTTGGGCAGAAAGAGTGTTAGGGTAGTCAGAGCATTGGATTCTTACCACAGCAGTGCTCTTAACCAGCTCTTTAACTTGTAAGCAGAATGATTTACACATGTCTCTACCCTTTTTCCTTACCAACCTTGAAAATGTCTTCACTCTGCCCTGCAATCCTCCCAGTGGGAGGCACTCTTCAAGGACGATCCCAGAACATTAAAGTCAAAGACCCCTTAGAGCTCACCCTGTCCAACCACCTTGGTTGATAAAAGAAGTCAGCCTGGGGCCCATGGAATAGAATAGTACAAGGACAAGGTTCTCATTGTGAGTCAAAGGTAGAGTGAAGAGAACCCAGACCATCTCACCCCAACCCAGGCCAGTGTTTTTCCAAATATACCACTTGCTGCAGATCTAGCTCAGCACCCCCAGTCCCAGCCCACCCTGAGAACCCAGGCTCCTCATTCTGAGCAGCCAGCTAGAATCATGACAAAGAGGGTGGTAGTGAGACTATGGGTACTGTTGCTTAAAGCCACATGGTGCAGTGGTTGCTGGGGGGCTTCTGTGTGGGACTCTAGCATCTTACTCCCCCCTGTGCCCTCTCCCCAGTGGGAAGTGCCACAATGAGGTAGTGCTGGCACCCATGTTTGAGAGACTCTCCACAGAGTCTGTTCAGGAGCAGCTGCCCTACTCTGTCACGCTCATCTCCATGCCGGCCACCACTGAAGGCAGGCGGGGCTTCTCCGTGTCCGTGGAGAGTGCCTGCTCCAACTACGCCACCACTGTGCAAGTGAAAGAGTAAGTATTTTGAGAACCCTTCAGCAGGGGTTCTTGAGCAGAGTCTGTAAATGGGCCTCAGAGGGCTTAGACCTCCAAAGTCTCATGCAGAACTCCCTTTATTCTCATCTCATATCTTTCTCCTGGACCCCACTATGCTGTAACCATACCTGGGCCTTGGCACTTACTGTTCTCTCTGCCCAGGCTACTTCCTACCAGATACTTAAGGCGAGAATCACTCACCTTTCAGGTGTCAGGTTTCAGGTCATGTTTGCTCTTTGAAATCATCTGGCTTGATTATGTGTATTAGTTGTTTATCTTCTATCCCCTCCACTAGAATGTAAATTCCAGAAGAAACTTGCTGTCTTATTCAGTGCTGCATGCCCAGGGCTTGGAACAGTACCTGGCATATAGTAGGAGTTGATTGATTATTATTTTGTCAGTTGAGAGAATGAATGGAGAAAATGTGGTCCATGGCCCAAAAGAGGTTAAGACCCTATCCTAGATTCAGGCCAGAGACCAGATGGAGAAAGAGTCTGTGTCTATCTAATACCAGTAATGTCGTACCTCTGGCCGCTTACCATGTAAATATTGATTGTGCATCTACCATGTGTTGGACACTAGGCTAGTGCTTGCACAGCAGGTGAAAGATACTAGAGTTTGGGAAGTCAGGAGGAGCTAAGGTCTGTTCTACAACCTTATTAGATGAAGAGGAGAGGGAATTGTGTTCAGGGCAGAGGGAGAAGCATTTCTCCAAAAGTGGGAGTCTTAATCATGTCTGATGTAGGTTGAGTGTGGCCAGAAAAGGGGCTGTTAAGTATAGAGGGCCTGGATTATGAAAATCCAGCAGATCCATTGAGAGTTTAAGCAGCAAGGTGTTGTGACCAAGTTAACATTTTAGAAGGATCACTGGTATGGAGGTTGGATTGGAGAGGGGAAAGCCTAAAGGTATAGAGACTAGTTAGGAAGCTATTGTAGGCTGGGCATGGTGGTTCATGCCTGTAATCTCAGCACTTTGGGAGGCTGAGGTGGGAGGATTGCTTGAGGCCAGGAGTTCAAGACCAACCTGGCCAACATAACAAGACCCCGTCTCTATTTTTCTTAATTAAAAGAAAAGTCCAGACATAGACATAGTGGCTCACGCCTGTAATGCCAGCACTTTGGGAGGCCAAGGTGGGCAGATTGCGTGAGGTCAAGAGTTTGGGATTAGGCCAGGCGCGGTGGCTCACGCCTGTAATCCCAGCACTTTGGGAGGCCGAGGTGGGCGGATCACAAGGTCAGGAGATCAAGACCATCCTGGCTAACACGATGAAACCCTGTCTCTACTAAAAGTACAAAAATTAGCCGGGCATGGTGGCGGACGCCTGTAGTCCCAGCTACTCGGGAGGCTGAGGCAGGAGAATGGCGTGAACCCAGGAGGCGGAGCTTGCTGTGAGCAGAGATCACGCCACTGCACTCCAGCCTGAGCGACAGAGCAAGACTCCATCTCAAAAAAAAAAAAAAAAAGAGTTTGGGATTAGCCTGGCCAACATGGCAAAACCCCATCTCTACAAAAAGTACAAAAAAATTAGCTGGGCATGGTGGTGCGCGCCTGTAATCCCAGTTACTCAGGAGGCTGAGGCATGAGAATTGCTTGAGCCTGGGAGGTGGAGGTTGCAGTGAGCCCAGATCATGCCACTGCACCCCAGCCTGGATGACAGAGTAAGATGCCATCTCAAATAAAAATTAAAAACAAAGTTTAAAAAAAAAAAAGAAGCTATTACCGTGATCCAGGTAAGAGATGTGAATAACTACAATGATGGAAAGAAGGCAGAGTTCTTAGAGATGGGAGTAGGAGAGATGAGGGAACTCCAGATTGGGAAGATGATGTTCAAGTTTCTGGCTTAGGCCACAGGGTGAGTGGCAATTCCCTTCACTGAGATGGGGCATCCTGGAAAAGGTGTTGCCTTTCTGTGTGGGTATCCTGGGCCCCTTAGGGGCCACTGGTGGCCTGGGACCTGGTAAACCTTCCCTGCACAAGCAGAATTGGTCCAGCAGGTTTTTAGGACATCTTTACCCTGCCTCAACTCTTGTCTGGCCCAGGGTCAACCGGATGCACATCAGTCCCAACAATCGCAATGCCATCCACCCTGGGGACCGCATCCTGGAGATCAATGGGACCCCCGTCCGCACACTTCGAGTGGAGGAGGTAGAGTGTGTGTCTAATCTGTCTTGTGAGGGTGGGACATGGAACAGATCCTCTGGGAAATCAGGCTGTAGCCTTTACCTTTTCCTACCCCCAGCCCATCTCTTTGTCTTAGCATTGAGCCTGTGACCACTGGTGACCTATTTCAGCTTAACAGGTTCCCAGGGTAGCAGGGATGGTTGATGGACGGGAGAGCTGACAGGATGCCAGGCAGAGGGCACTGTGAGGCCACTGGCAGCTAGAGGCCACCATTAGCCAAGTTGAGCACTGGCCACACTGTGCCTGAGTCATCTGGGTTGGCCATGGGTGACCTGGGATGGGGCAGCCTGTGGGAGCTTTATACTGCTCTTGGCCACAGGTGGAGGATGCAATTAGCCAGACGAGCCAGACACTTCAGCTGTTGATTGAACATGACCCCGTCTCCCAACGCCTGGACCAGCTGCGGCTGGAGGCCCGGCTCGCTCCTCACATGCAGAATGCCGGACACCCCCACGCCCTCAGCACCCTGGACACCAAGGAGAATCTGGAGGGGACACTGAGGAGACGTTCCCTGAGGTGCCACCTCCCACCCTGGCTCTGTTCTGTCCCATGTCTGTCTCTCGGATGAAGCTGAGCTGGCTTTCAGAAGCCTGCAGAGTTAGGAAAGGAACCAGCTGGCCAGGGACAGACTATGAGGATTGTGCTGACCCAGCTGCCCCTGTGGGGATCACAGTTTACAGCCAGAGCCTGTGCGGACCCAGCTGTCTGCCAGGTTTCCTTAGAAACCTGAGAGTCAGGCTCTGTCCACTGAACTCCTAAGCTGGACAGGAGGCTGATGCTAAACCCTGAAGGGCAGCATGGCCTATGGAGAAAGCATGGAGCTCAGAGCCTGGAGTAGGGGCACAGATAGGATTGAATAAATTGTGTAGAAGGACTTTGAAAACAATAAAGCAAAAGATGAATGAACGTTTTTTTTTAGACTTGAGGGACCAACAACCCCCAAACCCCAGATTCTGCCAGGTCCATGGGGAAGGAGAAGTTGCCTTGAGTGGAAGCCCCAAGTAGGGAGACTTACAGAAAAGAAGTCAAGAGCACTGGCTCCCAGGCAGAAATACTGATACCCTACTGGGGCTTCAGGCTGAGCTCCTCCCTTCACAAATCACTTCATCTCTCTGAGCCTGTTTCTGCATCTGTGACATAAGATGGTAAGATAAAGGTGGCTGTCTCACCAATTATGTAAGGATTAAATGTGGAAAAGGACATAAAGTTGTATAGTGCTGCCATAGGGACAGCGTTCAGTAAACATGACACATTCTTAGTATCACTAAGAATCAGGTTCTTGGCCAGGCACCGTGGCTCATGCCTGTAATCCCAACACTCTGGGAGGCCTAGGTCGGAGGATGGCTTGAGCACAGGAGTTTGAGACCAGCCTGAGCAACATAGTGAGACACTGTCTCTACAAAAAAAAAAAAAAAAAATTTGTTTTTAATTAGATGGGCAGGGCACTGTGGCTCACACCTGTAATCCCAGCATTTTGGGAGGCCAAGGCCGGAGGATTGCTTGAGGCCAGGAGTTAAGGAGCAGCCTGGGCCACATTCCTGTCTCTACAAAGAATAAAAAAGTTAACTGGGCATGGTGGCACATGCCTGTAATCCCAGCTACTCAAGAGGCTGAGGAGGAGGATTGCCTGAGCCCAGGAGTTCAAGACTGCAGTGAGCCTTGATCACACCACTGTACTACAGCTTGGGCAACAGAGTGAGACCTTGTCTCCAAAAAAAAAAGTTTGTTTTTTTTAATCCACTCTCCTCACCAAACAAACTAAGTTAGAGCCCTCTCAGCTGGCATGTGTTGGAAACAGTGCCCTCTCATTAAAATGCTGCCCTCACTCCCATTGCCTCTTGGCCTTGGTCAGTATGATGAAATTAGTGGGAGGCAGGGCAACAGAGGGAAGAGAAGAGCTAGAAATCCATGGCCTGGAAAAGGGAAGATTTGGGAGTGGCCAGGTATCTGTAGAGCCACCATGCAGAGGAGGGGGGCAGCTAGCCTTGTGTGCTCTGGTGGGCATGGTCAGCAGGAGGCAGAGCAAAAGGACAAGGGTAAGTAAACCTGTAGGTCGGGACAAGCCAAGAGCCATCCAGCGTCAGTCCTCTCTGGGTAGCCCAAGTAAAGCAGGAGCATACCCCAGAGAGAAAGTTCGCAGGGCTGTTCACCTGCAGTGCTGTGGACTTCAACCTTCTTGTTCCTTCTTCAGTAAGTGAAAATAACAGTCATTGACCATGACTATTATCGACCGCTTTTGAAAATGTAAACATAGTGACTTTATTGCTGTAAAAATCATACATGTTTATCATCTTAAAATTCAGGAAACATGGACAGGTACAAAGATGTGCAAAATATCATCCAAAATCCCATTTGCTGGCCAGGCACGGTGGCTCACGCCTGTAATCCCAGCACTTTGGGAGGCCGAGGCGGGCAAATCACTTGAGGTCAGGAGTTTGAGACCAGCCTGGCCAACATGGTGAAACCCTATCTCTACTAAAAATACAATAATTAGGCTGGGCGCAGTGGCTCACGCCTATAATCCCAGCACTTTGGGAGGCCGAGGTGGGCGAATCACAAGGTCAGGAGTTTGAGACTAGCCTGGCCAATATGGTGAAACCCCATCTCTACTAAAAATACAAAAATTAGGGCCGGGTGTGGTGGCTTATGCCTGTAATCCCAGCACTTAGGGAGGCCGAGACAGGTGGATCGCGAGATCAGGAGTTCGAGACCAACCTGGCCAACATGGTGAAACCCCATCTCTACTAAAAAAATACAAAAATTATTCGGTTGTGGTGGCACACGCCTATAATCCCAGCTACTTGGGAGGCTGAGGCAGGAGAATCTCTTGAACCCGGGAAGCAGAGGTTGCAGTGAGTGGAGATCCCGCCGTTGCACTCCAGCCTGGGCGACAGAGCGAGACTCCATCAAAAAAAAAAAAATTAGCCGGGCGTGGTGGCGTGCACCTATACTCCCAGCTACTTGGGAGGCTGAGGCAGGAGAATCGCTTGAACCTGGAAGGCGGAGGTCGCAGTGAGCCGAGATCGTGCCATTGCACTTCAGCCTGGGCGACAGAGCGAGACTCTGTCTCAAAAATAATAATAATAACGATAGCTAGCTGGGCCTGGTGGCACATGCCTGTAGTCCCAGTTACTCAGGAGGCGGAGGCATGAGACTCAGGTGAACTAGGGAGACAGAGGTTGCAGTGAGCCAAGATCACACCACTGCACTCCAGCCTGGTTGACAGAGCGAGACTCTGTCTCAAAAAAAAAAAAAAATCCCATTTGCTCATTTTTTGGATACTAGTATAACTATCACTCTAAACCAGTTAGTACTTAAATCAAGCAGATATGGGAGATGGTGAATTACCATCTACAGTGTTGTCATATATGTCACATACTGAGCATTATCAGCTAGTAGAATCTAGTTAATTGTTCTATGTGTGATGTATGCAGAGTTCCCATTTTGAATGTGTTTTTACTATGCTTAAATAAATGACTGATGTCAGCAACCCCAAAATGATACATCTGATGTAAGAGCCCCTGTTCCCCAATAATAACATCTAAACTATAGACATTGGAATGAACAGGTGCCCCTAAGTTTCCTTCCTCCAGGGTTTCTTGGCCGGTCTCTGAGGACTACGCATCCCTACTCCCGTCTTTCCTCATCTTCAGGCGCAGTAACAGTATCTCCAAGTCCCCTGGCCCCAGCTCCCCAAAGGAGCCCCTGCTGTTCAGCCGTGACATCAGCCGCTCAGAATCCCTTCGTTGTTCCAGCAGCTATTCACAGCAGATCTTCCGGCCCTGTGACCTAATCCATGGGGAGGTCCTGGGGAAGGGCTTCTTTGGGCAGGCTATCAAGGTAAGCGCAGGCAACAATTGCTTTGCTCTTCTGCCCCCAGTCCCTCTGTCACTGTCTTTCGGGGATTTCTCATCACTTGGCCCCACCCCACACCATGCAGGATGCCAGGCCTCCTTCCTGGCCTTGGGTGTTGGTGTGAGAGGTATCCTTCACCCCCACCCAGGCCACCTAAGGTCAATGTTGCTGTTACAGTGAGCTTGTGGACCTGGAGATCCAGGTTGGGTTGAGCTGTGCCTGTGGCCCTCCTGCCTCCAGTCAGTGGGTGTTTGTTAGGTGCCTGCAGACCTCAGTACCGGGCATGCTACAAGGAGCACACAGGGGAATGGCTCCTGCCTCCCTGGTGAACAGTCTCAGGGACTAACCTCTCTCTTTCTCTCCTCCTCCTCCTCTTCTGCTGAGAACTGGGAGGGGGGGTCAGGTAAGACGTGTGTCTCAGCTTGCAGGGGCAGCAGGGCTGGAGAGCTCACCCCCGATCCACCCAGCTCCCTGGTGCATGTCTTTGGCACTGACCTTCCTGCCCCCAGACTTCTGTTCACTCAGGAGACTCACTTCTATGCCAAATGACCAGAGGCCCTGCTTGGCTTGGCAGCATCCCCTCCTGCCTTCTTCCCCACTTCCCTTTTCTGGGTTCTTGCCTGTCCTCTGTGCATGCCCAGCTCTCCAGGAAAGAGGGTATGCTTCCGTCTGAGTCCCATGTTGCTCCACGCTGCATCTTCCACACATGAACTCTGTCAGTCTGACCCGGCTCAGTGTGCCCTCCAAGGGATGGGATGGCCAGCTGCATAGATTTTCTCAAACAGTTCTCCAGAACTTCCTCTGGTCTCAGCACCATTAACAGTCACCCTCCCTGTAGGTGACACACAAAGCTACGGGCAAAGTGATGGTCATGAAAGAGTTAATTCGATGTGATGAGGAGACCCAGAAAACTTTTCTGACTGAGGTAAGAAGATGGAGGGGGCCCGGGAGGTTGGTGTCACCATTGGAAGAGAGAAGACCTTACAAATAATGGCTTCAAGAGAAAATACAGTTTGGAATCACTGTCTTAAAGACTAAGCAGAAAAGAGCCCTAGAGGAATATCCCACTCCCTCTAAATTACAGCATAATTATTTGTTCAATGAACACTTACTAAAAGCAACACAAACAGGGTACAAGGGATGCAGTAACAAAAGATACAGGGTTCAGAAGAGCTCTCAGGTTATGAGGATGATGGACATGAAAACACTCCAATTTAGTACAACTCAATGTTATAATCCTCACCTGAACGCCCTGCTAAGGGAGCCTGGAGGGGAGCTCCCTGAGCACTCACACTCCTTGGGCATTTACAGTTTTCACTACCCCTCCCAAGTTACTTCATGGAGTAACTTAAGTTGGGGACACCTGTGGTCTGGGTATTGCCCTCCAAGCCACTTGGCCACTCCCACCCCAGTTCCCCCAATGCAGTTCCAAGGGTAAGGCCTATGAAGCCATCTCCATCTATATGGTGGTGGTCTTCCCTCATCCTGATCTTAGTGCCCTGTCATATCACAAGATAGGCGGTAGGAGATACAGGTGGTAACACTTGTCAAGCTGATTCCTTGGAGGGAAGAGGTAAGGAAGACAGTGAGAAGTTAACCACCAGCTTTCCTTGGCTTCCCCCACCCCCAGGTGAAAGTGATGCGCAGCCTGGACCACCCCAATGTGCTCAAGTTCATTGGTGTGCTGTACAAGGATAAGAAGCTGAACCTGCTGACAGAGTACATTGAGGGGGGCACACTGAAGGACTTTCTGCGCAGTATGGTGAGCACACCACCCCATAGTCTCCAGGAGCCTTGGTGGGTTGTCAGACACCTATGCTATCACTACCCTAGGAGCTTAAAGGGCAGAGGGGCCCTGCTTTGCCTCCAAAGGACCATGCTGGGTGGGACTGAGCATACACAGGGAGGCTTCACTGGGAGACCACATTGACCCATGGGGCCTGGACCACGAGTGGGACAGGGCTCAACAGCCTCTGAAAATCATTCCCCCCATTCTGCAGGATCCGTTCCCCTGGCAGCAGAAGGTCAGGTTTGCCAAAGGAATCGCCTCCGGAATGGTGAGTCCCACCAACAAACCTGCCAGCAGGGCGAGAGTAGGGAGAGGTGTGAGAACTGTGGGCTTCACTGGAAGGTAGAGACCCCTTCCTATGCAACTTGTGTGGGCTGGGTCAGCAGCTATTCATTGAGTTTGTCTGTGTCACTGAAACTGACCCCAGCCAACTGTTCTCAGTTCACAGCCCTGTTCTCAAAGAATTACACATCTCTAAAGGCAAACAGGGCACGGACAAGGCAAACTGGAGAGGCAAACTGTAGCCTGAGATGGCCTGGGCTTGCCATCACAGGTATTCAGGTGCTGAGGGCCCTTAGACCAACTAGAGCACCTCACTGCCTAGGAAATCAATGAAGGGGAAATGAGTTCTAGCGGAGCCCTGAAGGATCAGAATTGGATAAAGTTCTTATTGGCAGAGAGGCACCAGGATTGAAGCGACAGGAGCAAAGACCTGGGAGGAAAGAGGAGAAAATCATCTGTTTTACCTGGAAACAAATGATTCCAAGCATAGAAATAATAACGGCTGACAAGTACTGAGTGCCCTCTATATGTTAGGCACTGGGCTGAGGGATTAACATGCATGTGCATGTTTATTCCTCATGACAACCTTGGTTTCCAGATAAGCTGGACTGGAAAGGGACAGAGCTGGGATCCTGGGCTAATCAGTCTGGTCGCCAAGCGTGAGACTTTAGCCACTGCCCTTCACATGGGGGTCCATGAAAATAGTAGTAGTCTGGAACAGTTTGGGGGTACATTAGGGTCGCTGTGTTTTAAGCTAAGGAGTCTGGACTATAGGAGACAAATGTAAAAGAGTTTTTTGGTTGACTGGCTTTTTGGTTTTTTTGTTTGTTTGTTTGTTTGTTTGTTTTCCTGTTTCTGGGGCTTGAATCAGGAAGGAGGTTTTTTTGTTGTTGTTGTTTTGAGACAGGATATTGCTCTGTTGCCCAGACTGGAGTGCAGTGGCACGATCATGGCTCACTACAGCTTCGACCTCCTGGGCTCAAGCAATCCTCCTGCCTTAGCCTCCCAAGTAGCTGGACTACAGGTGTGTACCACCACACCTAATTTTTTGAATTTTTTTTTTTTTTGGTAGAGACAGGTTCTCACTTTGTTGCCCAGGCTGATCTCAAACTCCTGGGCTCAAGCATTCCTCCTGCCTCACCCTCCCAAAGTGTTGGGATTACAGTTGTGAGCCACCATGCCCGGCAGGAAAAGATTTTTAAGCAAGAAAGCTTAAGAGCTGTGGTTTTTCCAAAATGAATCTGGGCTGGCACAGTGGCTCATGCCTGTAATCCCAGCACTTTTTTGGGAGGCCGAGGTGAGTGGATCACTTGAGGTCAGGAGTTTGAGACCAGCCTGGCCAACATGGTGAAACCCTGTTTCTACTAAAGAAAAAAATGCAAAAATTAGCTGGGCGTGGTGGTGCACGCCTGTAGTCCCAGCTACTCAGGAGGCCAAGGCAGGAGAATAGCTTAAACCTGGGAGGCGGAAGTTGCAGTGAGCCAAGATCACACCACTGCATTCCAGCCTGGGTGACAGAGTGAGACTTCATCTCAAAAAAAAAAAAAAAGAGAGACTGATATGGTTAGTACATTGGGGTGGAATGCGGAGGGTCCAGGGAATGGAGACCTGCATAGGGGGCTAATGAAACATTTCAGATTTCTGAATTAAGGTAGTGGCTGTGGGGACAGGAGCCTGGGAGGCAGGGTGGAGTCAGAATGGAGAGACTGGTTGGCAATGAGGGAACAGGAGGAGGAGGAGTTATGAGTGGCTTGAGGTGTCACTTACCAGACATTTGGGGGATGGGGGATAGCCGTGATTGTTGAGCAACTGGTTTGGGAAGAGCTAGCATTGATCCCTGCTGTTCTGTGCTAGCAGAACCTATCAGCATCTTCTGGGCAGGAAACTGGCTCCATGAGACTGGCTTAGGGAGAGGCTGCTAGTCACCTAATCTGCAGAGAAGGGGCAGCTGGAGCTGTGGGACAGAAGAGGCATCCATGTAGCTGGTGGGGGTGTCTCAGCTTGTGAAGAGGAGATGGCTTTGAGCAGGGCTGACACTGAAAAGGCTGGAAGAAAAAAACAGACACACAAGAGTCTCAGGATCAGGTAGCATAGGAAAGTTGTGGACAGTCTTTGAGGAGCACTTCCTCGGGCAGGCAGGCAGGTCATGAGCTATAGCGATTCAGGAAGAGCTTCCTGGGTGTGTGAGCAGCTCCAGGAGCCTAAGGGATGAAAGCAGTATTGCAGGGGGCTGGAGAGCAGGGAGTGGCTTCTTCTACATTTGCAAGGGAAGGAGAAAGGAAGTTGCTCCTGAGAGTGATAAAGAGTCAGTGGTGGAGGCCTGGAGAGGGGACATAACAAACAAATTTGTTGACAAACATTTTGGTAGGAAGGGGGAGAGCTTAAAGTTTAGACAGTGGGGAAGGTGGAGTCTTAGAGGAGGTGAATGTCTGAAAGACAGAGCTAGCTGGAGCAAGAAGTCACTTCTCTGTTGCAGGCAGGAAGGATCCAAAGTGGCTCAAGCCAGAGATTGGGAGAGTGGGGAGGAGGGAGCAGCCTGGATCTAAGTAAAATGGGTAGAGGTTGAGGGGGTGCTGCAACGGCCAGGGTTTTCTGAAGTTGGGGACATTAGGAGAGAGCTGTGAGGGCTTTGGCCAGCCACTGTGCTAGTGATTGGTGAACCAAAGGATGGGCAGGAGATGGCAGCAGGGAAGCAGAGGAAGTCCAGGCTTCCTGTTGGTATTGGGACAAGGGAGTGGCCATAGGAGGCCCTGGCCCTGTTGTCCAGGTTGGGTTCTGAAGCTGGGTGGGCATGGCCTGGTAGGAGAGCATCTATGGCGCCCAATTCCAGATTCAGGGTCTAGTTGATTTGCTGGCCCTGTAGCCTCAGCTCATGCTTCTGTTCCAGGCCTATTTGCACTCTATGTGCATCATCCACCGGGATCTGAACTCGCACAACTGCCTCATCAAGTTGGTATGTCCCACTGCTCTGGGCCTGGCCTCCAGGGTCCTATCCTTCCTGGCTTCCTTGTCACAAAGGAGGCTGACTTGTCCCCTCTGGCTAGAGGGCAGAGGTGTTGCCTAGGAGCTCCTATCTTTCCCTTCCTGCTTCTTCCAATGCCCTTCTCTGTCCTCTGGGAGCTCCGAGACACACACAGACATAATTTCACCTTCTCTCATTAGCAACCTTTGAAATAATTTGATTAGAAGGGACTTCAGAAGTTTGTTGACTATATGTAGAACCCTGTCGTTTTACCTGCTTTTGCCCCATAGTAGTCTTGTAAAACAGTTCATTGCTGACCCCATTTTACAGTGGTGGCACCTGAAGCCTCAGCCTGAGGCCACCGAGCTAGTAAATTTACAGGGACCAGTTTGAGACCAGCATTCCTCCCACTGCCCCTCAGCTGTGGTGGTTACAATGTTGTTTGTCTTACTGACTTGCTATCTGGCTTCCTGGGTGTCTACCGGCTGGCCCTGGCTCTGCCCTCTAGACCCACACCACGCAATCTTCATTCCTTTCCCACATGACTGCCCTGTAGCTATTCAAAGAGCTTGTCTCCCCCAAGTCTCCCCATCTACTGCCTCCACCTTGCCTTTTTCTGTCTTATCCTGGTTCTAGCCACTGCCTGAAATCATTTTAGGAATAAGACAGGACAGGGAAAAACAAAAGCAACCCCCTGTCCCACCTCTGAGTTCCACTCTCCAAGTCCCTGAGCCTCACCTCCAGGGCTCCAGTGGCTCTGCCATGAACCCACTGTGGGCTGGGAGTCTGCTGTGCACAGATACCAGACCCTCAGAAACACAAATGCCAAGTGTGTCTGTTTTTTTTGTTTTGTTTTGTTTTGTTTTTTAGATGGAGTCTCATTCTGTTTCCCAGGCTGGAGTGCAGTGGTGCAATCTTGGCTTACTGCAGCCTCTACCTCCCGGGTTCTAGTGATTCTTCTGCTTCAGCCTCCCAAGTAGCTAGGACTACAGGCGTGTGCCACCACACCCAGCTAATTTTTTGTGTGTGTGTATTTTTAGTAGAGACGGGGTTTTGCCATGTTGGCCAGGCTGGTCTTGAACTCCTGACCTCAGGTGATTCACCCGCCTCGGCCTCCCAAAGTTCTGGGATTACAGGCGGAAGCCACCGTGCCTGGCCTGAGTGTGTCTATTTGATAGAGCTTTCTGCTCTGATTCTCCCTTGCTATACACCTTTTCTCCCCTTCTCAGTGGCTTCTCTTGCCTATGCTTCCTCCCCAGGGCCAGGTTTGAGAACATCCCCATGAAGTCCTGACCTGTCTTTTATCCTACCAGGACAAGACTGTGGTGGTGGCAGACTTTGGGCTGTCACGGCTCATAGTGGAAGAGAGGAAAAGGCCCCCCACAGAGAAGGCCACCACCAAGAAACGCACCTTGCGCAAGAACGACCGCAAGAAGCGCTACACGGTGGTGGGAAACCCCTACTGGATGGCCCCTGAGATGCTGAACGGTGAGTCCTGAAGCCCTGGAGGGGACACCTGCAGAGGGAGGACAGATGCTGCCCTTGCATCAGAGCCCTGGGAATTCCAGGGGAGGCCTGTGAAGCGTAGGACCGGATACCCAGAGCTGAGGATATTTTTCCCTTGCCAGGTGGGGCCTCACGATTTAGCTCCTGAGCTCAGGGGGCTGGGAACTGATCAGTGTCCCATCATGGGGGATAAGGTGAGTTCTGACTGTGGCATTTGTGCCTCAGGGATCGCTAAGAGCTCAGGCTATTGTCCCAGCTTTAGCCTTCTCTCTCCATGGTGAGAACTGAAGTGTGGTGCCCTCTGGTGGATAATGCTCAAACCAACCAGAGATGCTGGTTGGGATTCTTGAAATCAGGGTTGTGAGGCCTCAGAAATGGTCTGAATACAATCCATTTTGGAGTCTGAGGCCCAGAGAAGTTCAGTGAATTGCCTAGGAGCATACAGCTGCCTAATGGCAGAGCCTGGATGAACCCTAGTCTGGTTCTTTTCCACTTTAACATGCAGTTTCATCCTAGGCAGTGTTATGTTATAAGGGCTCTCCAAGGCAGGTCACCTAGGGCTGAGGAAGGACTATTTTCAGGTGGTGTCTGCGCAGGACAGCCTGTGGGGTGTCCCTACAGAACCTGTTCTAGCCCTAGTTCTTAGCTGTGGCTTAGATTGACCCTAGACCCAGTGCAGAGCAGGTAAGGGATGTAAACTTAACAGCGTGCTCTCCTGTGTTCCCCAAGGAAAGAGCTATGATGAGACGGTGGATATCTTCTCCTTTGGGATCGTTCTCTGTGAGGTGAGCTCTGGCACCAAGGCCATGCCCGAGGCAGCAGGCCTAGCAGCTCTGCCTTCCCTCGGAACTGGGGCATCTCCTCCTAGGGATGACTAGCTTGACTAAAATCAACATGGGTGTAGGGTTTTATGGTTTATAACGCATCTGCACATCTTTGCCACGTTCGTGTTTCATTGGTCTTAAGAGAAGGACTGGCAGGGTTTTTTTGTTTTAGATGGAGCCTCACTTCGTTGCCCAGGCTGGAGTGCAGTGGCACAATCTGGGCTCACTGCAACCTCTGCCTTCTGGGTTCAAGTGATTCTCCTGCCTCAGCCTCCCAAGTAGCTGGGACTACCGGCACACACCACCATGCCCGGCTAATTTTTGTATTTTTAGTAGAGACAGGGTTTCACCATGTTGGCCAGGCTGGTCTTGAACTCCGGACCTCAGGTGATCGGCCTGCCTCGGCCTCTAAAAGTGCTGGAATTATAGGCGTGAGCTACCTCGCCCGGCCAGGTTTTTTTTTTTTTTAGTTGAGGAAACTGAGGCTCGGAAGAGGGCAGTGGCTTGCACATGGTCAATAAGGGGCAGATGAGACTCAGAATTCCAGAAGGAAGGGCAAGAGACTGTTCATGTGGCTGTCTAGCTAGCTCTTGGGCCAAATGTAGCCCTTCTCAGTTCCCTTCAAGTAGAAGTAGTCACTCTAGGAAGTGCCAGCCCTGTGCCAGGTACCACGTGGACAGAGTGAGGAATCTTGGAAAGATTCCTACCTTTAGGAGTTTAGTCAGGTGACAGCATATCTCAGCGACTCAAACACACACACATTCAAAGCCTTCTGTAATTCCTACAAAGTTGTGAGGGGTAGAGGAGAGGAGAGACAAGGAATGGTTAGGATAATGAAGGAATGTTTTGTTTTTGTTTTTGAGATGGAGTTTCACTCTGTCACCCAGGCTGGAGTGCAGAGGTGCAATCTTGGCTCACTGCAGCCTCCGCCTCCCAGGTTCAAGCGATCCTCCTGCCTCAGCCTCCCAAGTAGCTGGGACTACAGGTGTGCGCCACCACGCCTGGCTAATTTTTGTATTTTCAGTAGAGACAGGGTTTCGCCATATTGGCCAGGCTGGTCTCAAATGCCTGACCTCAGGTGATCCACCCACTTCAGCCTCCCAAAGTGCTGAGATTACAGGCATGAGCTACCGTGCCTGGCCATGAAGGAAGATTTGTTTTAAAAAATTGTTTTCTTTAATATTAATTGAACACCTCTGTTCAGAGCACTGGGCTGGTGCCAGAGGGTTTCAGACATGAATCAGATCCAGCACCTCATAGAGCCTTAACTCTGGCACACACACACAGCCACAAGGAGACACAGACAAGGCAGGGTGGGATGAGTGGAAGCTAGGAGCAGATGCTGATTTGGAACACTTGGCTTCTGCAGTGAAGCCCCATCTTAGTCCTCTTCAGTAACCCAGCTCTCAGTGGATACAGGTCTGGATTAGTAAGATTTGGAGAGATGATTGGGGATTGGGGAGAGCTCTCTAACCTATTTTACCACCTCCTCTTCTGCCATTCTTCCTGTCCACATCCCAGCATTCCTTTCCCTTGCCAAGTATCTGTGGCCTCTGTAGTCCTTTGTAAACAGCTGTCTTCTTACCCTACAGATCATTGGGCAGGTGTATGCAGATCCTGACTGCCTTCCCCGAACACTGGACTTTGGCCTCAACGTGAAGCTTTTCTGGGAGAAGTTTGTTCCCACAGATTGTCCCCCGGCCTTCTTCCCGCTGGCCGCCATCTGCTGCAGACTGGAGCCGGAGAGCAGGTTGGTATCCTGCCTTTTTCTCCCAGCTCACAGGGTCCTGGGACGTTTGCCTCTGTCTAAGGCCACCCCTGAGCCCTCTGCAAGCACAGGGGTGAGAGAAGCCTTGAGGTCAAGAATGTGGCTGTCAACCCCTGAGCCATCTGACAACACGTATGTACAGGTTGGAGAAGAGAGAGGTAAAGACATAGCAGCAAGTAATCTGGATAGGACACAGAAACAGCCATTAAAAGAAAGTTTAAAAGAAGGAAATTCACCCAAACCATTTGAATACAGTAAGTGTATTCATCTTTCGATATTCCCCTGTCCATATCTACACATATACTTTTTTTTATAGTAAATAGTTCTGTATTTTGCCCTGCATTTCCCTTGTGTTTACTATCCAGTCTTCCTGTTTATCATTTTTGTCGACAACATGAAATTCTATTGAGAGACTGTCTGAACGTATTGTAATGTAGATGTTCAGGTTTTTCCAGTTTCTCTTTACAATAGGTATTTAACTACAGTGAGCAGTTTTATGCATTTAGCTAATTTCTCCTTTGAGGAAGTATTTTCAAAATTACCTTTATTCTTCTCAGGTAATAATTTCATTATTACCAAAGTTACCCTAGGTCTTTTCAAGTGTGTGGTTAAAAAACTAGAATCTGGCTGGGCGCGATGGCTCACACCTGTAATCCCAGCACTTTGGGAGGCCGAGGCTGGTGGATCACCTGAGGTCTGGAGTTCGAGACCAGCCTGGCCAACATGGTGAAACCCCATCTCTACTAAAAATACAAAACTTAGCCAGGCATGGTGGCAGGTGCCTGTAACCCCAGCTACTTGGGAGGCTGAGGCAGGAGAATTGCTTGAACCCAGGGGCGGAGGTTGCAGTGAGCCCATATCACGCCATTGCACTCCGGCCTCGGCAACAAGAGTGAAACTCTGTCTCAAAAATGGGGTTCTTTTCCTGCCATCAAAAATCATGTTTAAAAACAAGTTCAAACATTACCAAAGTTTATAGCACAGGAAATACGTCTTCTGTAATCTCCCTTAACCAATATACCCCTCAACATTCTCCTCACCCCCAACTCCACCCTCCCAGGATAACCAGTTGGGACATAATCTTTATTTAAAAATGGTTTCCGGACAGAGAAAGCGCTTCGGTGGCCGCAGCCCCGGCGGCGGCCGCAGGGGACAAAGGGCGGGCGGATCGGCGGGGAGGGGGCGGATCGGCGGGGAGGGGGCGGGGCGCGGCCAGGCCAGGCCCGGGGGCTCCGCATGTTGCAGCTGCCCCCGGGCGCCCCCGCCGCCGCTCTCGCCGCGGAGCCGTGCGGAGCGGAGCCGGCGAGCTAACCTGAGCCAGCCGGCGGGCTTCACGGAGGCGGCGGCACAAGGAGGGGCCCCACGCGCGCACGTGGCCCCGGAGGCCGCCATGGCGGACAGCGGCACCGCGGGGGGCGCGGCGTTGGCGGCCCCGGCCCCCAGGCCAGGCAGTGGCGGCCCAGGACCACGCATCTACTTTCAGAGCACCCCCCCGGGGCCGCAGGAGAGGGCCCGGGCTGCGCGGATGATGAGGGCCCAGTGAGGCGCCAAGGGAAGGTCACCATCAAGTATGACCCCAAGGAGCTACAAGCACCTCAACCTAGAGGAGTGGATCCTGGAGCAGCTCACGCGCCTCTAGGACTGCCAGGAAGAGGAGATCTCAGAACTAGAGATTGACGTGGATGAGCTCCTGGACATGGAGAGTGACGATGCCCGGGCTTCCAGGGTCAAGGAGCTGCTGGTTGACTGTTACAAACCCACAGAGGCCTTCATCTCTGGCCTGCTGGACAAGATCCGGGCCATGCAGAAGCTGAGCACACCCCAGAAGAAGTGAGGGTCCCCGACCCAGGGGAACGGTGGCTCCCATAGGACAACCGCTGCCCCCCGACCTCGTAGCAACAGCAATACCGGGGGACCCTGCGGCCAGGCCTGGTTCCATGAGCAGGGCTCCTCGTGCCCCTAGCCCAGGGGTCTCTTCCCCTGCCCCCTCAGTTTTCCACTTTTGGATTTTTTTATTGTTATTAAACTGATGGGACTTTGTGTTTTTATATTGACTCTGCGGCACGGGCCCTTTAATAAAGCGAGGTAGGATATGCCTTTGGTGCAGCTCAAAAAAAAAAAAAATTATTTCCAGCGGTCCACATTAGAGTTGAAATTTTCTGGTGGGAGAATCTATACCTTGTTCCTTTATAGGCCAAGGACCGCAGTCCATCAGTAACACCAGTGTAAGAGCTTGAGGAGAAATTGTGAAGCTACACAGTATTTGTTTTCTAATACCTCTTGTCATTCTAAATATCTTTAATTTATTAAAATATATATATATACAGTATTGAATGCCTACTGTGTGCTAGGTACAGTTCTAAACGCTTGGGTTACAGCAGCGAACAAAATAAAGGTGCTTACCCTCATAGAACATAGATTCTAGCATGGTATCTACTGTATCATACAGTAGATACAATAAGTAAACTATATTGAATATTAGAATGTGGCAGATGCTATGGAAAAAGAGTCAAGACAAGTAAAGACGATTGTTCAGGGTACCAGTTGCAATTTTAAATATGGTCGTCAGAGCAGGCCTCACTGAGGTGACATGACATTTAAGCATAAACATGGAGGAGGAGGAGTAAGCCTGAGCTGTCTTAGGCTTCCGGGGCAGCCAAGCCATTTCCGTGGCACTAGGAGCCTGGTGTTTCCGATTCCACCTTTGATAACTGCATTTTCTCTAAGATATGGGGGGGAAGTTTTTCTCCTATTGTTTTTAAGTATTAACTCCAGCTAGTCCAGCCTTGTTATAGTGTTACCTAATCTTTATAGCAAATTTATGAGGTACCGGTAACATTATGCCCATTTCTCACAGAGGCACTACTAGGTGAAGGAGTTTGCCTGACGTTATGCAACCAGGAAGTAGCTGAGCCTAGATCCCTTCCACCCACCCCATGGCCCTGCTCATATTCCACCTGCCTCTAATTTACCTCTTTTCCTTCTAGACCAGCATTCTCGAAACTGGAGGACTCCTTTGAGGCCCTCTCCCTATACCTGGGGGAGCTGGGCATCCCGCTGCCTGCAGAGCTGGAGGAGTTGGACCACACTGTGAGCATGCAGTACGGCCTGACGCGGGACTCACCTCCCTAGCCCTGGCCCAGCCCCCTGCAGGGGGGTGTTCTACAGCCAGCATTGCCCCTCTGTGCCCCATTCCTGCTGTGAGCAGGGCCGTCCGGGCTTCCTGTGGATTGGCGGAATGTTTAGAAGCAGAACAAGCCATTCCTACTACCTCCCCAGGAGGCAAGTGGGCGCAGCACCAGGGAAATGTATCTCCACAGGTTCTGGGGCCTAGTTGCTGTCTGTAAATCCAATACTTGCCTGAAAGCTGTGAAGAAGAAAAAAACCCCTGGCCTTTGGGCCAGGAGGAATCTGTTACTCGAATCCACCCAGGAACTCCCTGGCAGTGGATTGTGGGAGGCTCTTGCTTACACTAATCAGCGTGACCTGGACCTGCTGGGCAGGATCCCAGGGTGAACCTGCCTGTGAACTCTGAAGTCACTAGTCCAGCTGGGTGCAGGAGGACTTCAAGTGTGTGGACGAAAGAAAGACTGATGGCTCAAAGGGTGTGAAAAAGTCAGTGATGCTCCCCCTTTCTACTCCAGATCCTGTCCTTCCTGGAGCAAGGTTGAGGGAGTAGGTTTTGAAGAGTCCCTTAATATGTGGTGGAACAGGCCAGGAGTTAGAGAAAGGGCTGGCTTCTGTTTACCTGCTCACTGGCTCTAGCCAGCCCAGGGACCACATCAATGTGAGAGGAAGCCTCCACCTCATGTTTTCAAACTTAATACTGGAGACTGGCTGAGAACTTAAGGACAACATCCTTTCTGTCTGAAACAGTCACAAGCACAGGAAGAGGCTGGGGGACTAGAAAGAGGCCCTGCCCTCTAGAAAGCTCAGATCTTGGCTTCTGTTACTCATACTCGGGTGGGCTCCTTAGTCAGATGCCTAAAACATTTTGCCTAAAGCTCGATGGGTTCTGGAGGACAGTGTGGCTTGTCACAGGCCTAGAGTCTGAGGGAGGGGAGTGGGAGTCTCAGCAATCTCTTGGTCTTGGCTTCATGGCAACCATTGCTCACCCTTCAACATGCCTGGTTTAGGCAGCAGCTTGGGCTGGGAAGAGGTGGTGGCAGAGTCTCAAAGCTGAGATGCTGAGAGAGATAGCTCCCTGAGCTGGGCCATCTGACTTCTACCTCCCATGTTTGCTCTCCCAACTCATTAGCTCCTGGGCAGCATCCTCCTGAGCCACATGTGCAGGTACTGGAAAACCTCCATCTTGGCTCCCAGAGCTCTAGGAACTCTTCATCACAACTAGATTTGCCTCTTCTAAGTGGCTATGAGCTTGCACCATATTTAATAAATTGGGAATGGGTTTGGGGTATTAATGCAATGTGTGGTGGTTGTATTGGAGCAGGGGGAATTGATAAAGGAGAGTGGTTGCTGTTAATATTATCTTGTTTTATCTATTGGGTGGTATGTGAAATATTGTACATAGACCTGGTGAGTTGTGGGACCAGATGTCATCTCTGGTCAGAGTTTACTTGCTATATAGACTGTACTTATGTGTGAAGTTTGCAAGCTTGCTTTAGGGCTGAGCCCTGGACTCCCAGCAGCAGCACAGTTCAGCATTGTGTGGGCTGGTTGTTTCCTGGCTGTCCCCAGCAAGTGTAGGAGTGGTGGGCCTGAACTGGGCCATTGATCAGACTAAATAAATTAAGCAGTTAACATAACTGGCAATATGGAGAGTGAAAACATGATTGGCTCAGGGACATAAATGTAGAGGGTCTGCTAGCCACCTTCTGGCCTAGCCCGCACAAACTCCCCATAGCAGAGAGTTTTCATGCACCCAAGTCTAAAACCCTCAAGCAGACACCCATCTGCTCTAGAGAATATGTACATCCCACCTGAGGCAGCCCCTTCCTTGCAGCAGGTGTGACTGACTATGACCTTTTCCTGGCCTGGCTCTCACATGCCAGCTGAGTCATTCCTTAGGAGCCCTACCCTTTCATCCTCTCTATATGAATACTTCTATTGGGTATCCTGGCTTGCTTTCCTCAGTGCTGGGTACCACCTTTGCAATGGGAAGAAATGAATGCAAGTCACCCCACCCCTTGTGTTTCCTTACAAGTGCTTGAGAGGAGAAGACCACTTTCTTCTTGCTTCTGCATATGGGGGATGTCGTAGAAGAGTGACCATTGGGAAGGACAATGCTATCTGGTTAGTGGGGCCTTGGGCACAATATAAATCTGTAAACCCAAAGGTGTTTTCTCCCAGGCACTCTCAAAGCTTGAAGAATCCAACTTAAGGACAGAATATGGTTCCCGAAAAAAACTGATGATCTGGAGTACGCATTGCTGGCAGAACCACAGAGCAATGGCTGGGCATGGGCAGAGGTCATCTGGGTGTTCCTGAGGCTGATAACCTGTGGCTGAAATCCCTTGCTAAAAGTCCAGGAGACACTCCTGTTGGTATCTTTCCTTCTGGAGTCATAGTAGTCACCTTGCAGGGAACTTCCTCAGCCCAGGGCTGCTGCAGGCAGCCCAGTGACCCTTCCTCCTCTGCAGTTATTCCCCCTTTGGCTGCTGCAGCACCACCCCCGTCACCCACCACCCAACCCCTGCTGCGCTCCAGCCTTTAACAAGGGCTGTCTAGATATTCATTTTAACTACCTCCACCTTGGAAACAATTGCTGAAGGGGAGAGGATTTGCAATGACCAACCACCTTGTTGGGACGCCTGCACACCTGTCTTTCCTGCTTCAACCTGATTCCTGATGATGATAATCTGGACACAGAAGCCGGGCACGGTGGCTCTAGCCTGTAATCTCAGCACTTTGGGAGGCCTCAGCGGGTGATCACCTGAGATCAAGAGTTTGAGAACAGCCTGACCAACATGGTGAAACCCCGTCTCTACTAAAAATACAAAAATTAGCCAGGTGTGGTGGCACATACCTGTAATCCCAGCTACTCTGGAGGCTGAGGCAGGAGAATCGCTTGAACCCACAAGGCAGAGGTTGCAGTGAGGCAAGATCATGCCATTGCACTCCAGCCTGTGCAACAAGAGCCAAACTCCATCTCAAAAAAAAAAATCTGGACACAGGCTGCAGTTGTCACCTTCCAGTAACAGGGCGAGGATGAATGAAGAAAAGGCCCAGAGCTTGCTACATAGGTGTTGACAAGGTAACCCAAAGCTTCTCAACTTACACGGAGGGTTCCTGTTAGCCCTCAAAAACTTGGCAATGTGGAGTCTTTTTTTTTTTTTTAATTAAGTCAAATGCAGAGCAATTTCCCACACTATATGCAGGTGTCAGAATGAGGTATATAAAACATGTATATAGAGAAATGCCTTTATAGAAAAGTAGAAACCAGTAATATTCTCTTCTCCAGCATCACTAACACCAAGAGACCGCCTGAGGTCTAGGTCCCCAAAGCAGATGGCTCCATAGAAAGCCCCACTAACCCCCGTCTCCACATTGGGCAGTGGAAGGGTTCTGGAAAGGAAGCTCTATGGCTAGGAGCTGCCAAGGCCTCTTGAGTGTGACATCACAGGTTAGAGGCCCTGCTGAGCTGCTAGCACAGTGCAGTGGAGAAATGTTGCACTCAGTCAGGAAGCTGGGCTCTTGCCATGCCAGTAGCTTGCTTACGACCTTGGGCAAGTCACTTTTTCCTCTCTGGGGCCCTGTGTCCAAAAGGCTTAATGAGCCCTTTCTAATGGTTCTTTGATTGCTTTATGAGTTAGGGGCTGTGACCCTAGCCCCATTGCCCTACAGGAAGGTGCTGACCTGGATGCCCGCAGGACCACCTGCTAAATCAGGCCCACTTCGGGAGCAAGCCCTGAAGTGCTTTATTACCTTGCCTCTGAGCTTAGTTTCCAGGTTAGCCTCTTAGAAGCAGCTCACAAGGCCCCACAGTATAATTCCCATAGGTTAGCTAACTACTCTCTTACCTGTGCAAAATGAAGACAGGTCACTATCCATCCCTGAAGAGAAACTGGGGCATCCCAGGTCTGCCTCTGCTCCTGTGGCCAAAGGCGGAGCAGATCCTTCTCTATCCTCTTCCTAAGTGGAATGCTCAGTGCAATTCTTCCTTTCCTTATGAAACAGGAAGAGTCCCTGGGCCCAGGCCTGGCCCACGGTTGTCAAGGCACATCATTGCCAGCAAGCTGAAGCATACCAGCAGCCACAACCTAGATCTCATTCCCAACCCAAAGTTCTGACTTCTGTACAAACTCGTTTCCAGTTCTCAGAGGTCAGTAGGGAGTTCCATCCCAAATATTTTTAAAACTAAATATATTTTTTCAGTGCCATCTCTTGACCTGCTTTACCTTAACCATGAATAACAGTGTATGCCACTCAAGCCCACAGTGGAGACTGAGGCCATCTTAGTAAAGCACAGAGGAGCCTGGGGGAGCTCCCCGTCTATCCCTGGTTCAGTTCCAGGGGTGCAGGCAATGTTTGGAAGCCCTTAGCAGCAGCATCACTGTGGGAGCTGCCACTGTCTCCATCCACAGACAAAATCTGCTCCAAGGGATGGAGAAGGAGCACTGTTAGGACCCTACCCAGCCTTACCCTCAGCCCACAGGGCCACCTGCTTCTGTCACTTACTAGGATTCACCAAAAAAGGGGGGGAGTGGTAGGGTTTTAACCAGAACACAAAGTGGTAGTTCCTCCCAGCTGTAGGAGGGTGGGCTGTCCTGCACCAGTGTCTGCATGGGCTCCTGCCCACTGGGGGGGCTCAGGCCCCAGGAGTCCCGGCCTGGCCCATAAGGGGGGTGCTGCCCTCCTGAGGGTCAACTGGAGTCTGGCTGGTGTGGACCACGACAGTCTTCTCATCCACAATCTCACAGGTGGGGTTGATGAAGGCAGACAAGGGCAGAGTGATTCGCTGCATCTCCCTCTCACATACTTTCTGATCATGCTGTTCTTTCAAATCCTTCCCCCTGGCAGGAAAAAAACAAACAAACATTCAGGCTATGCCTCCTGCATAGCTTTGCTCATTAGATAGCATCCCTGAGGCTCGGCAAGAGCAGCAGCTTGCCATTGTCACAACAAATCAGTGGCTGAGCCAGGACCCAAACTCAGGTCCAGGATTCTAGGATATCCATTCTGCAAGACTGCGTTAAACTCAACAAGAAGCTCCTGCACCTCTGGTCTTAGGTTCTCCATCTGTAAAATAGGGTGACAGCAGTATGGACTTCATACAGCTTCACCGGGGCTCAATGAAAATAAAGGACAGAGACTTTTTTTTTTTTTTTTTTTTTGGTTGAGACAGGGTCTCAACATGTTGCCTAGGCTGGTCTCAAACTACTGGGTTCAAGCGATCCTCCCGCCCCCCAAAGTACTGGGATTACAGGCGTGAGCCACTGCACCTGGCCAGATAGAGACTCTTAAAGCAAGACACAGTTTTGTTCTTTCAGCCCCAGAGACCCAGAGAACTATCTGAACTTCGGACCTAACCCATAAAGTTGTCCAGAAAACTGACCTGATCATCCTGCTGTGAGACAGCCTCCCAGAGATGCTTATTACTTTTAATAAGCATCTACTAAATGTCAGCTACAGGCTTTTTTTTTTTTTGGAGATGGAGTTTCGTGGTTTTTGCCCAGGCTGGAGTACAATGGCACAATCTCGGCTCACTGCAACCTCTGCCTCTCGGGTTCAAGCGATTCTCCTGCCTCAGCCTCCCAAGTAGCCAGGATTACAGGCATGTGCCACCACGCCCAGAGTATTTTGTATTTTTAGTAGAGATGGGGTTTCTCCATGTTGGTCAGGCTGGTCTGGAACTCCCGATCTCAGGTGATCCACCCGCCTCAGCATCCCAAAGTGCTGGGATTACAGGCGTGAGCCACCACACCCAGCCTAATCCCCCTTTTATAGATGAAGAAACTGAGGCTTTTGAGCTTAACTTCCACGCCTTGCTTTCCTCAGCAACCTCCTTTACCTGTGGCCAGCTGAGCTGCTGCTAATGGCCAGGCTGCATCATATGCAAGTCTTTAGGGGAAAAAAATCAATTTGTATTAATGGGGCAGAGCAGGGCTGGAAGAGCAGTCAAGGGTAAAGAAAGCAGATGCTGACACTAGTCTGGATTAGTCTCATCCATTCAGAAGCCTGGAAGCACACTCAATCCCATGTGCCTGCTGTTAATGGTGCCTGTGAGTCCTAGAGATGCAGTGGCTGCTCCCAGCTCCCTTGGGTGACCTTTGAGAGGCCACTAGGCCTGCTACACTGACCATCAGGCAGCCTAGCCCCTTCTCACTGCTTGGGGGTAGGGGTTGGTTAGCCTGGGTGTTGTGTGGCAGCCAAGAAAGAACAAAAGGCTTATTCACTGACTTAGTTCCTCTCCTAAGGGAGTGGAGTGGTGTTGACTTACAGTTTTTCCCTCCCCTTTTTATCAGAAAATAAGACCTCCCTCTGAAGCTAGTGCAGACACTACACTTAGCTCCTCAGTCACAGACTGGCCGTTTGAACCTCGTGGCCTAGACTACCAGGACAAAGACCCGGCCAGGCTGAGCTCCCACCCACCCCCATTTACAGCCCTCCCTCCCTAAGAGGAAGCCTGGTGCCTGCCCACCCATCCCAGCCAGGGAAAAGCTCCATCCCATTAGGCAAGCCTCATGGCCTTTGGCAGAGCTCAAGGCTTACAGTACCTACCCTGACTGCTTGCTACAAGGCCAGGGTGGGACTGGGAGCTGAGCTGGCCAGAGAGAGCAGGTGTAGATGAAGCTGCTGCCTGCCTCCGACTTCCTCTCCCAGAGTATGGAAGCACCACAGACCTCATTCAGACTACACAGGTCGTCTTCAATTATTACTCTGAGCCGCTGCTATTTTCCCAGTCAGAGGCAGTGCTGTGCCACACTGCTGCTCAGGAAAAGTTCCCAAGGCAGCTACAGGTAATAATCACAAGAGCAGCCAACATTTATTTCCTGCTTTCTTAATAAGTAAGGCCCTACTGTATGCTGCCTCCAACTTCCTCTCCCAGGCTATAGAACACCAATTGTATGCCTAAACTATACTGTCCAATTTCATCCTCACAACCTATGTGGTATCTATTTTGATCTGTTTCATAGATAGGAAGGCAGATGCAGAGAAGTTACACTATTTGTTCAAGCAAATGGCAGAGCTGGGATTTGAACCCAGTCTTAGCACCGGCAATATTGTCTTTTTAGGAAATAGAGTTGGGAGTATCACCATATCTAACCCCCTTACAGTACAGATGAAGAAATTGAGGTCCAGAGAAGGTAAATAACTTGTCCAGTGTCACATCCAGAATAGGTGAAAGTTCCAGAACTAGATCTTGTTTCTTCTGACTTTAAGCCCAGCCTTTTTTTAAATTTCTATTTTTCCTACTTTCCTTTGCAATTCAAAGCAAATTTACACGAGGCTACTTGGCCTCACTGGACTTGCTGGAGATACTAATACTCCTCAGACATACATTACTAGCTGTGTAGCCTGGCCATTGTACTTAACTCTGCTAGGTCTCAGCTCCTCACTGTAAAATCTAACAGTGCTCCTAGTGTGGTTGTGAGGCTTAGTCAAGGTAATCAGGAGGCTGGGTGCAGTGGCTCATGCCTATAATCCCAACACTTTGGGAGGCCGAGGCGGGTGGATTGCCTGAGGTTAGAAGTTCAAGACCAGCCTGGCCAACATGGTGAAACCCCGTCTCTACTAAAAATACAAAAATTAGCAGGACATGGTGGTGGGTGCCTCTAATCCCAGCTACTCGGGAGGCTGAGGCAGGAGAATCACTTGAACCCAGGAGGCGGCGGTTGCAGTGAGCCGACACAGCGAGACTCTGTCTCAAAAAAAAAAAAAAATTAAGAAAAAAAGATAATCAGGGAAGAGCATACAGTAGGGCCTTACTTATTAAGAAAGCATGAAATAAATGTTGGCTGCTATTGTGATTATTACCTGATTGGTGTGCTATTGTTTCTGTTTACATTTAATACTTATAATAATCTTAGATGGGTAGATGTGGAGGGAGGACATATCCCCATTTAACAGACAAGATACCAAGGCTCAGAGGGCACCTGAACCCACACTCAACCTACAGCTCTTTTCAGGACACTCTGCTCTCTGACTTTAGGAAGAGATGAAGGCTGCAAGCTTGTTTTTAAGCCCACATGCGGTTTCCTGTTGTACAGTCTGTTCTCAGAGCAGTACTGCTGAAGAAAGGAGTGATCTGGTCGTTACTGACGGGGAGTCTGATGACTGGGTGCCTTGCCCTGAGTTTACAGGAAAATAAATTTTAGGCCTCAGGGCAGTCTCGTGACAGCCTAGAGGAACAAATCTAGAAGAAAAAGACTTCCACTGGACACCAGAACTGAGCTCAGAATTAAGAATGTTTAGTCAGTTCAAGCAGCTGGAAGGCCTGGAAACTGTCACAGGATTGCAGGACAGCCAAATGCTATTGGGTGGCTGAGGAAAAAGGAGATAGTTCAAGGACTAAACTCAGCCAATGTGACTTAGGTCTGCTTATGAATTGTAAGGCCAGGGCCACTACGTCATTAACTCTGAAATGAACATGCAGGTGTCCCTGGACCTGCATGTCAAGCATCCCATTGTGGGAAACAACCTCAGACTGGGCGTCAGGATGTCCTCTCAAGTCAATACTTTCCCTCTCTGGACCTCTGCTTCCTGCATCATAAGAAATCAGAGAGTACTAGTCCATTACCCACTTTTTTTTTTTTTGAGACAGCATCTCGCTCTGTCACCCAGGCTGGAGTGCAGTGGCACAATCATGGCTCACCATAGCGACTTCCCAGGCTCAGGTGATCCTCCCATCTCAGCCTCCTTAGTAACTAGGACTACAGGCGCCCACCACCATGCCTGGCTAATTTTTGTATTTTTTTGTAGAGACAGGGTTTTGCCATGTTGCCCATGCTGGTCTCGAACTCTTGGGCTCAAGCGATCCACCCACCTCTGCCTCCCAAAGTGCTAGGATTACAGGTGTGAGCCACTACGCCTGGTCCATTACCTACATTTTTTTTTTTTTTTTGAGACGGAGTATGGCTCTGTCGCCCAGGCTGGAGTGCAGTGGCACAATCTCGGCTCACTGCAACCTCAGCCTCCCAGGTTCAAGCGATTCTCCTGCCTCAGCCTCCCAAGTAGCCGGGATTACAAGTGCCCGCCACCACGCCTGGCTAATTTTTTGTATTTTTAGTAGAGACAGGATTTCACTATGTTGGCCAGGCTGGTCTCGAACTCCTGACCTCATGATCTGCCCGCCTCGGCCTCCCAAAGTGCTAGGATTACAGGTGTGAGCCACCACGCCCAGCCACACATTTTATAGAAAAGAAAAACAGCCATCATTTACTGACCACCTACTATGTGCCACACCCTGAGCTAAGTAGTCAAAAGCCATAGCTCCACACAATGATGTGGAGTAGGAAATTGAAGCAATTTGCCCAGGGTCACAGAGATAGCTAGTTAAAGGACTTCTCTCCACCAAACGCTAGGTGTGTAACCTCAGGTAAGGTATATAATCCCCTCTTGCCTTAGTTTCCTCATCTGTAAATTGGAGATGACAGCATTTACCTCATAAGGGTGATTATGAGTTAAAGCATGTGCTTCAAGCAGTGTCTGGCATACGGTACATGTTTGCTACTGCTGTTATTATTATACCCAAACTTCCCCTTTTTCATCTGTAATGAGGAGGTTGACTACAAGGCCTTTAAAGATGCCCTGCTGGGTGATCCACTGAGGCTGTGGGCTCAGACATGGCCCTCATCACTGGAAAATGCAGGCTGCATGCCAGGCATGGTGGTTCATGCCTATACACTTTGGGAGGCTGAGGTAGGAGGATTGCTTGAGCCCAGGAGTTTGAGACTAGCCTGGGCAACACAGTGAGACCCTGTCTCTATAAAAAAATTAAAAATCAGCCAGGCATGGCGGGACATGCCTGTAGTCCCAGCTACTCGGTGGGGGTGGGTGGGGGTAATCACTTGCGCCCTGGGAGGTTGAGGCTGCAGTGAGCCGTGATCGCACCACTGCACTCAAGCCTAGGCAATAGAGCGAGACCCTGAAAAAAAAAAAATCAAAGAAAGGAAGGAAAGAAAGGGGAAGGAAGGAAGGGAGGGAGGGAGGGAGGGAAGGAAGGAAAAATGCCGGCTACTGTGTCACTTTCCTCACAGGAAGTTTTCTCAGACCACAGAGGAGAATATTACAGACACCCAGGGCTAGAAGTCAAATCCCCCGATTTTGCCCAAGAATGGCAAATAATTTTCCACAATCAGCCAGTGCTGTAAAGATGAATGCCAGTCTGGCTTACCATCATGCACCAGTCACTGACGGACATCTCGTGGGACCTTTCAAAATAAGCATTCTTCTCCTGCTGTCCCAGCCACAGGTCATGTCCTTGAGTTTCACAAGTAGCCTCTTTGGCTTTCTCACATGTGGTGAAGAGTGGCAAACAAACTTTCTGTTCTCCAGCTCACTTTTTTCTTCCCTAGCAGAGGAGATCCCACTGCTTATAGCTCAGGAAATTTAAGCCTCAACTGCAACAGTGGCTGGAAACCTTTTCTAGTAGCAGAATTTTATAACTCACAGAAAGAATTTGGTCTTAAGGTCCCTGCAATCAGTGTCAAGCCTGATTTCTGCAGTGCCACTCACTTCAATGCCAGGCATGTGGGATCAGACAGCAGGGAATTTGCTATCAAAAGAGCTGGGTCTGAATCCAGGTTCTGCCACTCCTAGGCTATGTGACTTTGAGCAAGTCTCTGACAGAGGCTTCTTCATTTGTAAAATGCGGAACAAGAACATCCCTCACAAGGCTTTTAAGTGAGGTGTAAAGGCACCAAAGGAAAGGGTTTGTCCAAGGTCAGCAGATAAAGACTAGGACCAAGTCTCTACATCTTGAGCTGATTTTCAACATCTTGCTTCCTTTTGGGTAAGAAAGCCACAAAGTTTGACTTTGTGTACCTTCCTCCCCTCCTCCTAAGAGGGCCCAGAAGAGAAGCTACTGACCTCTTGTAGGAGTAGCCCAAGATGATGCCAGCTCCAATGGCAATGATGATCACCATCATGGTAATGCCCAGCACGTAGCCTGCCAAGGATAGGACACAAGGTCCCATTAGCCACACCCCAGACAATCAGCAAATGACATCTCTTGATGAATCCCAACAAGGGCAGGGGTGGGGGACCGTCATACCCAGAGTTCCCAGGTCCTTTTTCTCTTTGGAGTTCATCCGCACCCGCTGGCTGATCCCAATCACTGGCTGCACAGCTGCCGCCTCACTCCGAGCGGGCAGGGCGTTGGCAGGAGCGAACACCTGCACCTCATCTGCACCTGGCCCTTCAGACGCTTCCTGGATTTCTGTCGTGAAGGCTGGCAGGGCCTGGGAGGTGGCCTCTGGAGATGAGGTGGGAAACAGCTCTCATCAGGGACTGCCCTGAGTGAATTCCACAGCTGAACCTGGCCTGAGTGTTAGGGTAGATGAAGGTGGGTCACCTAAGAATTTCCCCCCACACACAACCCAAAGTCAAATTCTGCCCCAGAGGTAAGATCAGGCCTGAGAGGGCTGAACCATCTCAGGGACAAGGCAAATGAGAGGGGAAGGCCGTAGGGAAGGGCTTCTCTCCTACCTCCCACGTCTTTATCTGTCCAAATCCTTGCTATTTCCCAAGGCCCCTCTCGGTTGCGTTCTTCTGCAGGGGATTCCCCCCACTTCTACTTCAGGAAACAACCCATGCTTCCTTTGAGCAGCTCACATCTAAGCGTACGCTCTGTGCCAGTCCTTAGGTGAAATGTTTTACTTTGTGCCGGGAGCGGTGGCTCACGCCTGTAATCCCAGCACTTTGGGAGGCCAGGCGTTCGGGTCACCTGAGGTCAAGAGTTCGAGAGCAGCCTGGCCAACATGGTGAAACCCCGTCTCTACTAAAAACACAAAAATTAGCTGGGCGTGGTGGTGCACGCCTGTTATCCCAGCTACTCAAGCGGCTGAGGCAGGAGAATCACTGTAACGCGCAAGACGGAAGTTGCAGTGAGCCGAAATTGCGCCACTGCACTCCAGCCTGGGTGACAGAACGAGACTCCGTCTCAAAAAATAAAAAATAAAAAAAAAATGCTTTATTTTGATTATTCCATTTAAACCTAGAAAACTGTCTTGCTGTTTTGGGAGCAAAAAGCCTGCGCTCTGGAATCTAAGAAACGTGAATTCAAATCTGTCCCCTGCCATTGCCTTTGGTAAATCGCTTAACTTCTCTGAAGCTCAGATGCCTCAAACGACTTCTTCCCGCGGTGTGTGTCAGGGGAGGTTGGGGAGCTGGGGTTGTGAGCAGTGTGGGTCTAGCACACTGCAGACGCTCCGCAAACGGTCAATAAACGCTGAGGGGCCAAAAGCCACTCCTCAGGACGCGCGGCGGAGAGACCTAGCCTCACCCCAGCCTCGCCCCGCGCAGTTGTTTACAAGCGCTCGCGGCGGATGAGCTCATACGAGTGGCGGCGGCGGCCAATAGGCTTTGAGCCCCGCGGCCTGGAGACAGCCCTGGCCAATCGGACGGCGCGGAGGCGGAGCGGGGCCGGCCGGCATCGCGCGGCCGCACGTGCGCCGCGAGTGTCTCAGCCGCTTCCTGTCAGCGCCAGGAGCGGGGATTCCCGGGGTCCCGGGCAGGTACCTGGACAGCGCAGGTCCTCGCAAGGCCGTTTCTCAGGGACGCCGGCCTCGCCACTGACGTAGCACCAGGGCCCGCGCGGGTCCTCGTCCGGGTTTCGGCAGTAACTGTGATTGCCGGCCCCTGAGAGAGGAGAGAAGGAAATGTGTGCCGGGGCTGGCACCGTGAACGCGGCCGCCGCCCGCCAGCCCCGGCGCCGTCCCCCGGAGGACACTTACCCGACACGGGGGTCGAGGCCAGCCCGCTCTGCGCGTCCAGCCAGTTGAGGCAGCGGAGGCCCGGCGCGGGGGAGGTCTGGTCCTCCCGGTACAGGTGGCCGTTGTCCCAGAAACAGCCTGTGAGGAAGAGAAGCCCCCGGACACAGAGTAGCGGGCAGCGAACGGAAGACGCCCAGCCTGGCGGGCAGGGGAGCCGGGACCACCCGGGCGGAGCCTCAGCCTGGTTAGGGGACCCCGGGCCCTGCTGGGCCTCCCTCTCCTCTCGTGGCAACACCCCCACGCACCACCCCCCCAACTCCACACACACCTCAGGGTGTGAAGCCCCTAGCCTGTGCCTGTCCCCCAGTCAACGCTCAGAGACTGTTAGGTTTTATTTATTTTTGAAACCTGGAAAGCGCTGCAGAAGTGCAAAGCGTTGTTACTCTTGAACTTGTGACCACTTTGGAGGAGAAGATGGAGAGGAGGAGGCCTGGCTTAGGGTCCCTTTGAGGAGCTGGGAGTTTTGGGACGGGGGGCGCCCAGACGTGACATTTATCCCTGTGTTGTAATGGCCACGTTACATAAACTCCGGTGTTTCCTCCTCCACGGATACGGCCACCTTCTGCCCGTTTACCAGGCAATACTCCCTCCCAGGAGAATTCTCCAGGAGCCTTGACTCCGTCAGGCAAAAGATTCAAGACAGCCTCAAACGGAGGAAACCGGCCTCATCGCTGACTGGATGAGACTCCAAGCTCCCACTCCCCTCTGCAGGAGAACCACAGAAGGAGGCTGGGGAAGGAGGACCACACCATGCAAAGGGCTTAGAAAGAACAGGACTTGGGGAGTAGGGGAGATGAACCCCCAAGCTCCA
This sequence comes from Pan troglodytes, assembly GCF_028858775.2. Taxonomy (NCBI): domain Eukaryota; kingdom Metazoa; phylum Chordata; class Mammalia; order Primates; family Hominidae; genus Pan; species Pan troglodytes. The sequence continues at coordinate 33,411,203 of NC_086016.1, forward strand.
TCCACTCATGAGCAAGGAAAGGCAGAGAGAAAGTGGCTTTTTGCCTTTGTTCTTAATGGCAAAGATGGAGCTGCAAGCCCCTGACAAGGAAAGGAGGGGTGGAAAAGCTTTCACGGGACAACAGAAACCGGCTAAACGCTTCGTTTCCTGTCATCCTGGCCCTGTTTGGGAAATAGGGGGCTTTACCCCTTCTGTTTCATGAAGTTGCTGCGGAAAGGAAAGATTGTAATCTCACCTCCAGATCCATAGGCTTCTGCTAGGAGCATGTTGCTGACGAGGAATGCTTGTACCCAGGCCAACAGCATCCTTGCCTCCTTCGTCTTGCAGGTGATTGAACGACCAGTGTTTAACCGAGGCCCCCTTGGCGGCGGCTCTGCCTCCCAGTCCCAGCCTTGCAGTCAGACCTGCCCTTGTTATGCTGTTCTGGTAAACAGCCTCTCTTTAGAACTGGGAGCTTCCCAGCTAGCTTGCTGCAGCGCGAGCTGTTTTTCAGCTGAAAGGCGCCCCCTGGGTCCTAAGCCTCCTAGGTCATGCAAAATCTAACTCTGAGCCAAGAAAGGAACTCAGCCAAGAGATATGCAGGTTGTGCTTAGCAGCCGATCAGTTTGAGACCTGCGAGGCCGCATCCCCAGGGTTTTTCATCTCTTCTGTTTCCATTTGTGTGAGTACAGAAAAAATAATTCTATCAAGGGGCATCATGGGATGTGGGAAATTATAAGCACTAAAACACAGAACAACTTAGGGAGCTATGCACCCAGGAGGAATTCATGACCACATAGGGGGGAAAAAATAAGAGTATCTGGTGGGGAGTGGAGTAATAGTTTTTTTTTCTTTTTTTTTTTTTGAGACAGAGTTTCACACTGTCGCCCGGGCTGGAGTGCAATGGCACAATCTCGGCTCACTGCAACCACCTGCCGGGTTCTCGCAATTCTGCCTCAGTCTCCGGAGTAGCTGGATTTTTTTTTTCCCTCACTCTATAGGAAATCCATTTGCTGTAATTTATATCCATCATTAAATCTCACCATATCCATTTGACTTAGGCCTTTTGGAGTTAGGCAGAAGGGCCCTTCTTCCTGTTTGGCTGACAGCTCAAGTTCCCAGGCAGCCTCAGTAAACTGAGAGAGAGAGCAGAGTGATTCGTCAAGACTACTTTGTGACAGGGGCACACCACCACACCCAGCTAATTTTTTGTATTTTTAGTAGAGACGGGGGTTTCACTATGTTGGCCAGACTGGTCTTGAACTCCTGACCTCGTAATCCACCTGCCTCGGCCTCCCAAAGTGTTGGAATTACAGGTGTGAGCCACCGCGTTCGGCCGAGTAACACTTTATACCCATCCTTGAAAAAGAAAAAGGGCCTTTATGAACACTGACACTAAAAAACAAAACAAAACAAAACAAAAAACAGTGTAACTTGGCCAGGGTCAAATCTGTCACATTGCTTTTTCTTACATTTGAGGTTTTTTGGGGTGTTGTATAAAGTAGGACTATAGAAGGAGTATCTTTAGTTGAAAACACATGTTATGCAAACATGGAAAAATTTGCTCAGTTACATTGTAATAGTCTACCCTTTCTGCCAGCCCTGAATTGTATAGAGGAAGTTAAGTAAAATGTTTGCTTTTTTTTTTTTCCCTCACCCTATAGGAAATCCATTTGCTGTAATTTATATCCATCATTAAATCTCACCATATGCATTTGACTGAGGCCTTTTGGAGTAGGCAGAAGGGCCCTTCTTCCTGTTTGGCTGACAGCACAAGTTCCCAGGCAGCCTCAGTAAACTGAGAGATAGAGCAGAGTGATTCGTCAAGACTACCTTGTGACTCAGTCAGATCCCAAAATAGAAATGGGGAAACTCTGTTTCAGTCTTGCAGGCAGTAATTTAAGGAGGAAAACAACTTAACTAATTTTTTGGGGGGAGGGGGACGGAGTCTCTGTCTCCCAGGCTGGAGTGCAGTGGCACCATCTCGGCTTACTGCAACCTCCACCTCCCAGGTTCAAGCAATTCTCCTGCCTCAGCCTCCCAAGTAGCTGGGATTAAAGGTGTGCGCCACCACGCCTGGCTAATTTTTTTTTTTTTGTATTTTTTTAGTAGAGATGGGGTTTCACCATGTTGGCCAGGCTGGTCTCAAACTCCTGACCTCAGGTGATCCACCCACCTTAGCCTCCCAAAGTGCTGGGATTACAGGTGTGAGCCACCATGCCTGGCCACTTTACTAAATAAATTTTAAAAGCTTTATCAGGGAAGAAAACTAGTGTCAATTCAACTAATCTGAGGTGAATCTGAATTCACTACACTCATAGAAAGGATAGAGAGATACATTTAATTCACTCTTTAAATAGTTTACTGATAATGTTTGATCCCTTTCGTCCATTTAATAAGATAGATTGCTTTGTTTTTGCAATCACTCTCCTATCTCCCCACCCAAGCTTCTGATCCTCTGACTCTTGACTTGGTCTACCCTGTGAATTACACCCTAGAATCTGTAAATTTATTCACGCATATACATACACAGATACGGTAACATTTTAAAATTTGGCCAGGTATAGTGGCTCACACTTGTAAATCCCAGCACTTGGGAGGCCAAGGTGGGAGGATGAGCCCAGGAGTTTGAGACCAGCCTGGGCAACATAATAAGACCCTCATCTCTACAAAAAAAAAAAAAAAAATAGGTAGGTGTGGTGGCACTCATCTGTAGTCCCACCTACTGAGGTGGGAGGATCATTTGAGTTCAGGAGTTGGAGGCTGCAGTGACCTGGGATCATGCCACTGCACTCCAGCTTGGGCAACAAAGAGAGACCCTGTCTTAAAAAAAAATTTTATTTTTTTTGAGACAGAGTCTTGCTCTGTTGCCCGGGCTGGAATGCAGTGGCGCCATCTCGGCTCGCTGCAAGCTCCGCCTCCTGGGTTCACGCCATTCTGCCTCAGCCTCCCGAGTAGCTGGGACTACAGGCGCCCGCCACCATGCCCAGCTAATTTTTTGTATTTTGTTTAGTAGAGACGGGGTTTCACTGTGTTAGCCAGGATGGTCTCAATCTCCTGACCTCGTAATCCGCCTGCCTTGGCCTCCTAAAGTGCTGGGATTATAGGTGTGAGCCACTGCGCCTGGCCAAAATTTTTTTTTAATTTAGCAATTCCAATATAATAGGGATTTTTAAATTTTATTAATTTTACAAATATTTTTGAGAATCTGCTACATGCTAAATATAGTTGTAGATACTGGGAATACATCTGTGAACAAAATATTTGAAATCTCTGCCCTCATGAAGCTTATATTCTAATTGGGAGAGACATGATAAACATGTAAAATACTAGGTAATCTTAAGCGTTATGCGAAAAAAAGTGAAGCAGAGTAAGAGAGAGAGTAACAGGGTGATATTCCACTTGCCAAAGAAAGCATATACTATTTTCAGGGAAGTAGTAGGATATTTCTATAGCAAAAGGCTGAAGGGGAAGGGCTCTTTGCACAATTTTTGGTGGGAGGGGTCCTATGTTTACTCTTACAGTGCAGCAGGAGACATATGATGTGCATTTTGTTTCATTACATAAAATACAGGCTTGAGGAAATGAGAGTAGTTTTAAATTTCAGAACAGCAGAAGGTTCTTTGAAGTTGGTCACTCAGCACGTAATGTATTGCCTTTGTATGCAGCGAGGGTTCATTTATTGATATCTGATGAAATGCTCCTCCTCAGATTTTGAAGGGCTACTTTTGCTGGATTGTAATACTTTTCCCTCTGATTACGGTAGAGACAGGCTATAACAGGCCAGCACTTGTACTAGTTTCAGATTATCTACCATGCCTATGTAGGGATGCTAGTATTTCTACCTCAGAAGCCCAAGGCTTCTTTACCTGTTGCTGTTGTCATCTGATTTTCCTATTTAAAAAATACTATTTTCCCTAACTTACCTTGATACTCAGCAAAACCATATTTTGTGTCATGTGTCTTATCAGGAACAGCACTGCCTAGAAAAGAACAAAGCCAGAAGATTTTTTTCAGCTTAGTCATGTCTATTTTTTCTCCCCTGTAACTAAGACATTTATCAGCATGATTGATTGGATTTTTTTAGTGGGCAGGGGAATGAAGGACTTGATTCTCGGTCCTTCAGAGATGTACTCTAACAGGTTCAGTACCTTCCTTCCTCAAGGCAATCAGATTTGGTTTAGAAATGTGCCTGTTGTCTTTTTCTGATGATCCAGATTTGAACTTTGCTCCATTTATTGGGGCAAGATGGCCATATTTTATGGCCTGTAGTTAGCGCAGACTTCAGATTTCTTCTGAAAATATCACGGCAATAATAATGTGATACAGTGCTACTCAAATACTTAAATTTTGAATTGTTTATATCCTTGAAGACAACATTGTGAAACATAATACTCATATCCTCAGTTTCGTATTAGATGATTACTAATCCAGAGACAAAGCTGTGCGATGAAATCAGGAAATATTCTCAAGAGTGTTTCCCAAGAAGGATGGGCACTTCATTTTGTTAACAGGATATGTTAGTGAGTGAGCTCTAATAAGGAAGTTATAAAGCTGTTAAAAGGCTTAAGAATCCTTTTTGTCAGCAAAAGAGGGCCAAAGTGTTGGTAAAAATCTTTGGAATAAGACCTAATGAGTTGGCTCCAGCAATTCACTTTATATGATGTGCTGTAGAAGTAGCTACTGAGATTGTGCTCAATATTTTGGTGTATAATTACAAACTGAGCAGGAATGGTTTTATGCAGCTTGTTAGGGAAATAATATTCTAGTCAAAATATGTAAACACCAAGGCTGTTTCTTTGAAGTGTAGCCTTCAAAGAGTTAGGTTATATCCATTTTGTGTATGCTTGGTACATAGTTTAGTTTTAATAAATGCTTGAAATAAAGGGGAAAAGCAGAGTACCATGTAAGGAAAAGCAGTCTAATGAGCCGACAGAGAGAACAGATTTTTTTTAGGGTAAACTACAGAATAGCCAAGAAGGCTTGTCAATCACAGGTTACTTTCAGAAATAAGACATTCCACACTGGAAACTAAGGAGCCACAAAGGCAGAGAACTGGGGAACATGTCACTGGTGTTGAGAAATAAAAGGAAGAATAAATTCTGAATGAGAGTGGATATTGATTTAGCTTAGATAACATGGTTTTCACATTGATGAAAACAGTCTTCAGTGTCACAGGAAGAATGCAGAAACTACAAACTTAATTGGTTCGTAAGGCTAGACTGTCAATATAAAAGGTGAATTCACCCAGTAAGCTACAATTATGCCTCTCTTGGAAGGGGATCTGATATTCTCCAATTTCAGTAAACTGGATTTGCAGTTTTAAAATGTATTAACACCCAGTATGAGCTTAGTACTGACTTTAAAAGTAGGAGAAGCAGTATACCAAATAATTTATGAGCGTAGGCTTTGGGGGTTTTTTTTGTTTTTGTTTTTGTTTTTGAGACAGAGTCTCGCTCTGTCGCCCAGACTGGAGTGCAGTGGTGCCATCTTGCCTCACTGCAACCTCCGCCTCCCAGGTTCAAGCGAGATTCTCTTGCCTCAGCCTCCCGAATAACTGGGATTACGGGCACCCGCCACCACGCCCAGCTATTTTTTGTATTTTTAGTAGAGATGGGGTTTCACCATGTTGGCCAGGCTGATCTCAAACTCCTGACCTCGTGATCCACCCGCCTCAGCCTCCCAAAGTGCTGGTATTACAGGCATGAGCCACCACACCCAGCCGAGCGTAGCCTTTGAAAATACTTGGGTTCTAGTCTTAGCACTGCACTATGATCTTAGTTCCTTGCCTACTAACAAAGGGAAAAAAAAACTTTATAAATGTTTAAAAAGATCTTAGGTAAGTTACTTAGCATCTATAATTTTAAGTTTTCTTAGCCTGTTATCATAGTGGTTAAGAATGCAGGCACCAACATGAGGATTCAAATCCCAGCTCTGTTGCTTCCTAGCTATGTCATCTTAGGCAAGCTACTAAACTATGGCTCAGTTTCCTCATATGGAGGGAGGCAGAGAGAGAGAAAAATTACCAAAATCATTGGATTGTTGACATTCATTGATCCCTGAATAAATGTTAGCTGTTATCAGGAATTTTTGTGAGTACCTCCTAACTTGTAAGTACTAGGTATAGGCCAGGCATGGTGGGTTTTGCCTATAATTCCAACATTTTGGGAGGCTGAGGCAGGAGTATTGCTTGAGGTCAGAAGTTCAAGACCAGCCTGGGCAACATTGTGAGACCCCCATCTCTGCAAATAAAAGAATTAGCTGGGCATGGCAGCACAGACCTGTAGTCCCAGCTACTTGGGAGGCTGAGGTGGGAGGATCTCTTGAGCCCAAGAGTTCAAGGCTGCAGTGAGCTATGATCATGACACTGCACTCCATCCTGGGTGACAGAGTGAGACCCCATCTCTAAAGATAATTTTTTTTTCTTTTATGAGACAAGATCTCGCTTTGTCACCGAGGCTGGAGTGGCATGATCATGGCTTCCTGTAGCCTCAGGCTCTGGAGCTCAAGCAATCGTCCCACCTCAGCTCTCCTGAATAGCTGGGACCACAGGTGCATGCCACCATGCCCAGCTAATTTTGCTTATTTTTTATAGAGATGAGGTCTCACTATACCCAGGCTGACCTCAAACTCCTGGACTCAAGTGATCCTCCTGCCTCAGCCTCCCAAAATTTGGCGATTATAGGCGTGAGCCACTGCACCCAGCCTAAGAGTAAATAAATTTATAAAAGAAGTACTGGGTGTAATTGCTATCTTTCAAGAAACTGACATTCTGGTTATAAAGATCAGGCTAACACATATGAAAATAAAATCAATATAGGGCATTATATAAGTAAGTGTTAAAGAGTGTGATATAGACAATAAAGTTTTATTCATTAAATGAATATTGCCTACCGTGCACCAGGTAGGCAGCAGTGAGTACTGAGGATACAACAGTGAATCCTACACAGTTCCCATTCTCAGGAAGCTCACAATCTTGTGATAAAGCAGATATTAATATTAGTAGATGGGTAGTAGAATCATATAACACAGTGAAATAAATGCTACAGTGAGAATTAGAACTGGGAGCTGTGGGAGCTCACAGGAGAGGCATACACCCTAGTCTTAGGAAATCAGAAAAGGCTTATCAGAAGAAGTCGAATGTGAAGGTGGGAAAGAGTGTTCTTGGCACATCAAACAGTGCAGAAACCTGGAAGTGTAGACTATCATTGTGCTAGTGGAGCTTTTAGGGTCATGGTTAAAATGGGGCCAAAAACCAAAAACATGAAGCCGAAGAAGTATACACTTTCTGGCTAGGTTATGGAGGTCCCTGAATGTCATATTGAGTGTAGACTTTATTCTGAAGGCAATAAAGAGCCAGTAAAGATTTTCATGCAAAAGAGTAGCAAGAGTCAGACTTCTGTTTTAACAAAGATCACTGTGGCTACAGGGAAGCCATCCATGATGGAAGGCTGGAAACCAAGGAGGCTGTTGCAGAGATTTCAGTGAGATAGGATAGTGACCTGGATCCAGAATTGAGTCAGGCCACCTGGGTTTGAATCCTGCTCTGCCACTTAGTAGTTATGTGACTTTATGCAAGTTATTTAACCACTCTTTGCCTCTGTTACCTAATCTGAAAATTGGAGATAATAAAATGTACCTTATGGGCTTATTGTGAGGATAAATCACTTAGAACACACCTGCCTAGCACATATTTAAGTGCTTTAAAAATGTAGGCCGTGAAGGCCGGGCACAGTGGCTCACGTCTGTAATCCCAGCACTTTGGGAGGCCGAGGCGGGCGGATCACAAGGTCAGGAGTTTGAGACCAGCCTGGCCAATATGGTGAAACCCTGTCTCTACTAAAAATACAAAAATTAGCCGGGCCTGGTGGCACGTGCCTGTAGTCCCAGCTACTCAGGAGGCTGAGACAGACGAATCACTTGAACCAGGGAGGCGGAGGTTGCCATGAGCTGAGATCACGCCACTGCACTCCAGCCTGGGCGACAGAGTGAGACTCCATCTCAAAAAAAAAAAAAAAATGTAGGCAGTGAAGAGAAGCAAACTAAGAATAAGCAGGATTCCATGACTGAAGGAAGGTTAGAAGCAAATAAGAAGAATAAGGAATTTGGTTTCTGGTTTAGGAGCTTAGGGGATGGTGGTGACTTTCACTGAGATAAGAAACCTGAGGAAAAGCAGGTTTGGGGGAGGCTGAGAAGGCACCACCAGAGGTGACTGGATTGCAACCAGAAGAGTATAATGTCAGAGAAGCTAAGGAGAGTGTTTCAGGGAGGAGGGAATGGTCAGCATTGTTAAATGTTACCAAGGATGATCAAGTGAAATAAAAGCTAAAAAGAATTAATTGGTTTTAGCAACAAGAAGGCCATTGGTGACCTTGTCAGGAGGAATTTTTATGATAAGGAAGGAGGGCTAAAAATGTATGGATTATGGAAGGAATAAGAGATGAGGAAGGGAGACTGTGAGAACAGACAATTCCTCCAAGTTTAGCTGGGTAGAAGGATTATGGACAGGGCTGACATTGGACCCAGTACACTGATTTGGCCTATTGCCTGTGGCATTCTGAGTGGTTGGACATTCATTCTAATTGGTCAGTAACCATACCAGGGAGGTGAGGAAGGGGAGCTGATGTGGGAACACACATTGGATTTGCTCTTGGTGGTTTTGAATTTGACGTAAGGACAAGCAAGCTATGTATATAGAAATGTCCAGCAAGCAATTTGATAGGGGACTAGTGGTGGGAAGACTGGACAGAAAATTAGAGTAAAAACTCAAGTGAGTGAGGATAGGCTAGAAGGTACTAAAACAAAGGCAGGCTGGCAGGAAGGCACAAAGAAGCTTTAGGTCTAGCCATAACATTCATGAACATTTTGAGATTGTGTGAACTCGGGGTGGGAAATGAGTTGCAAAGTTCAAGTAAGAAACCAGACCTCAAAATCCAGATTTCATAGCTTATAAAGAACATTTTTAGTAAACAGAGGAGTTCAAGGATGGAGTCCAGTAGCTCTAAGCTGTTAGGGAGAGGAAATAGGAAAGGAAAGTCCCCGGTTTGGAGCCGGAGCAGTGAACTTTGGCGTGGCATGATAGGCTCTGTGGGTTAACTTTAGGAATGCAGCACTTTAGCCCCAGTTGTTGGTTGCTGTGTCTTCAGCATGTAAAAACACTCATTTGTGTATTTCAAGTGCACCAAACCCTGATTGCAATGTTTGGCATTAATTACTTCACTTTTTTTTGTTTTCTTTGTTTAGAGACAGGGTCTTGCTATGTTGCCCAAGGGGACTTGAACTCCTATGCTCAAGCAGTCTTCCCACCTCAGCTGGGACTATAGATATGCACCACTGTGCCTAGCGTATTACTTTAAATGTATCATATATGGTTGTAGTTTGTATTTGTATGTATGTAAACAATACATAAATTAGATGTTAATCTATTAACTATTCAAAAACCGCAATTACTTTTGCACCAACCTAAATATATCCTGGGTGGGGTAACAACAAAGTAGATGGGAAAATATCTTTGTTCCCTCTTTATAATCCTGGTATTTCATTCTCTTATTAGTGTTTATTCTTTCAGTCAGCAAATAGCTGTTGAGTACCTTCTGTGTCAGGGACTGCTTTTCCTTTTATTATCTCACTTTTCTCCTGGCCATCTTTCCCATTCTGCTCTGTGGAGTCTTCTCCTTGAAACTTTCTTCACCCATTTTTTTTTCTGACAGTTGGCTCCATCTCATCTCTTCTTAAGAGGTGTCCTTTAGATAATTCATCTATTAGGAAACACAGTGAATGTTACACATTCTTCATATATATGCCTCATACAGATTGAGAGCTTCTGCTATTATTCCATTACAGTCAGCAAAATGGAGAGAGAAAGGAAAAAGAATCTCAGACAAGATCATAGAGTGATTGTGGCTGGAAGGAAGTCCAAGGACAACAGAAATCAACATTTTATTATAATGAGGCCCAATTATATGATCTGATTGCTGCCCTTCTCACCCTCTGTGAAGCCCAGTTAACAGAAATGAGCAGTGCTGTGGGAGGTGTCATAAGTGGACTCAAATTGGCCCCAGAATGGCAAACTCTGAGTTCAATAATAGATTAAGTACCAGCTTCAAACACTCAGTGTGTTCTCTGAGTTCCCAAAGATATTTCTACCTGGAGCTTTCTTCTACATTTACCTTAATGGCTCAGTTGGAAGTCAGCCATCACTGCTAAGTGTTCTTAGTTCTATGCAGCATTGGCAGGAGCTTCCCTATTATCCTGATGTTAGTAATAGAAAGTCTGCCCAGTTGTAGCCAGGCTGTTCCCCCTAAAGCAATAGTGGAGCATTTCCACTTTCTAGGATCTTGTCCTTTCCAACACTGAGTGGACTAACCTCTTGTCACTTTCACCAGTCATTAGATTTATGAGAAAATCTCCCCATTCCTAGAGTGGATCTGCTATCAGGCAGCAATCTGCTTTTTGCTCTGAATTTCTGATCTCTTGGATACAGTAGGAGAATCTGCTCCGATGAACATTAAATTAATGTATGTAAAGCATTTAGAAGAATGCCTCACACATATTAAGAGTTTCTGCTATTATCATTAATACTATCGTTGTTATTGCCACCATCTAGGATCAGAAGCTAGAGCTTAGCTGAACATCTAATTCTTGCTCTTGTTATTCTGAGTGGTTTAGCAAATCCAATTTATCTGGAAATGGGGCTGAATATGTTTGGTTTCCGCTCAATTTTGTGGCCATTGCCACCTCAGAGAGTCTTCAAAAGGTCAAAATGTTATCATTTTAGTGTTTTTATTTCTTAGGGCTTCAACATCCCCTCTCTGGATTCTTAAGAGACTCTGATCCTGAATCAGTGAAATGGATAATCCAGCAATCTCTGCATGAAAGATGTACATTTTATCCAGTCATCCAGTGTTTAACAAACACCAGCTCAATGTGGGACAGTAATAAATGTCATAGCTAACATTTATTGAGCACCTAGTATGTGCCAGATACTGTTCTAAGTGCTTTATATATACTATCTCATTTATTCTTAATAAAAACCCTATATATAGGCACTGTTATTATCTTCCTTTTACAAATGAAGAAACAATCATAAAGAGGTTAAGTAATTTGCGTAAAGCCACGAAGATAAGTGAAAGAGCTGGGATATGTACCCAGGCAGTCATATCTCATAGCGTTTGCTAGTTACCACCTCACTGTACTGACAGGGAGAACCCTGGATTTAAGAGGCAGAAGTTCGGCTGGGTGCGGTCGCTCACGCCTGTAATCCCAGCACTTTGGGAGGCCGAGGCGGACAGATCACGAGGTCAGGAGATTGAGACCATCCTGGCTAACACGGTGAAACCCCGTCTCTACTAAAAGTGGAAAAAATTAGCCGGGCGTGGTGGCGGGCGCCTGTAGTCCCAGCTACTTGGGAGGCTGAGGCAGGAGAATGGCGTGAACCTGGGAGGCGGAGCTTGCAGTGAGCCGAGATCACACCACTGCACTCCAGCCTGTCTCAAAAAAAAAAAAAAAAAAGCGGCAGAAGTCCAATCTGGTCTCAACTCCTCCATTCCATCATTTAACAAGTTGAATGACCTTAGGTATACCTTTCTTGAAACTCAAGTTTCTTTATCTGTAAAATGGATAGGGTAATACGTACTTCACAGGATGGTTGTGAAGATTGTTATGTGCCCTGGACTTCTTAGGCATTCAGTAAATGTTAGCTTCTCTCACTACCCTATTCTAAGCACTACACTGGTGCTCAAGATTGACTAAGAAAGTTGTACCTCCGGCCGGGCGCAGTGGCTCATGCCCGTAATCCCAACACTTTGGGAGGCTGAGACGGGCGGATCACGAGGACAAGAGATCGAGACCATCCCGGTCAACATGGTGAAATCCCGTCTCTACTAAAAATACAAAAATTAGCTGGGCATGGTGGTGTGCGCCTGAAATCCCAGCTACTGGGGAGGCTGAGGTAGGAGAATCACTTGAACCTGGGAGGCAGAGGTTGCAGTGAGCCGAGATCGTGCCATTGCACTCCAGCCTGGCGACAGAGCAAGACTCTGTCTCAAAAAAAAAAAACAGAAAAAGTTCTACCTCCCTGTGGTCCCAGTCTGGGATGAAGAGGGAAGAAGAGGACAAACATGGGACCAGGTCATTATGGTATAGTATAAGAAATACCACTTTAGAGGAATATACAGAGAGAAGAATACAGAAAGTTACATTTTCTGAGATGGGGCAAGGAGGAGTTGAAGTTTCAGGGTACCAGTGACATTTGTGTTGGGCATTGAAAAACAGGCTTGGATGGGATGGACAGAAGGCACAAAAGTTTCTGAGCAGAAGAAACAGCATGTGTGCAGGCGCTAAAGTATGGCAGAGCTCAGAGTATGTGTTCTAGTAATGGCTAGAGGTTTGGTATGCAGTTGGGTATTGGAGGTGAGATGGTAACTGAGTAGTAACAAATGAGTTTGCAAAGAGAGGCATTCAAGGCTTCAGATGTCAGTTATGTCCCAGCACCACGAAGACAGTAAAACATAGACATCTTTTAAAAGAAAATTTACCGAAAGTAAATAAATTTAGCAACAAAAACTTTATAAATGCTCTTTTCTATTGAGATATAATTCACATATCATGAAATTCATCATTTTACAGCATACAGTTCAGTAGTTGTTAGTACCTGTGCGTCACTTAACAACAAGGATAGGTTCTGAGAAATGCGTCATGCAAATATCATAGAGTATAATTACACAAACCTAGACGGGACAGCCTACTACATATCTAGGCTATATGGTGTAACCTACTGATCTCAGGCTACAAACCTGTACAGCATCTAACTGTACTAAATACTATAGGCAACTTTAACACAATGATAAGTATTAGTGTATCTAAACATAGAAAAGGTAGAGTAAAAATATGGTATTATAATCTTATAGCGGGGATCCCCAAACCCCAGGGCTGTGGCCTGTTAGGAACCCAGTAGCACAGCAGGAGGTGAGCAGCAGGTGAGCAAACATTACCATCTGAGCTCTGCCTCTTGTCAGATCAGTGGTGACATTAGATTCTAATAGGAGTGTGAACCCTATTGTGAACTGCACATGCTAGGGATCTAGGTTGTGCACTCCTTCCAAGAATCTAACTAATGCCTGATGATCTGAGGTGGAACAGTTTCATCCTGAAACCATCCCCCCATCAACCCCAGTCCATGGAAAAATTGTCTTCCATGAAACCAGTCCCTGGTGCCAAAAAGGTTGGGGACCACTGTGTTATAGGACCACTGCCATATATGCGGTCTGTTGACTGAAACATCATTATGTGGCTCACGTCTGTATATTCACAAGGTTGTGTAACCATCACCGCTATCTAATTCCAGAACACTTCATCACCCCAAAAAGAAACCCTGGTACCTGTCTACAGCCATACCACCCTGAACATGTCCAATCTTGTCTGATCTCAGAAGCTAAGCAGGGTTGAGTCTGGTTAGTACTCAGATGGGAGAAACCTAGTACCTGTTGGCAGCCACTCTTCATTTTCCTTTCTCCTCACCCTCTGGCAACCTCTGATCTCCTCCTTTTTTAAATTATTATTATTATTATTATTATTATTGTTATTATTATTTTGAGACGGAGTCTCGCTCTGTCGGCCAGGCTGGAGTGCAGTGGCATGATCTCGGCTCACTGCAAGCTCCGCCTCCCAGGTTCACGCCATTCTCCCGCCTCAGCCTCCCGAGTAGCTGGTACTACAGGCGCCCGCCAGCGTGCCCGGCTAATTTTTTGTATTTTTAGTAGAGACAGGGTTTCACCACGGTCTCGATCTCCTGACCTCGTGATCCACCCACCTTGGCCTCCCAAAGTGCTGGGATTACAGGCGTGAGCCACTGCGCCTGGACTCTTTTTTAAAATTTTTATTATTCTATTTGTTATTGTCCCAAGTGTTCCAAGTAAATACTGATCTCTTTGTATTTCTATGGATATGCCTATTCCAGACATTTTATGTAAATGGAATCATACTATATGCAACCTTTTGTGTCTGGCTTCTTCTACTAAGCATGATGTTTTGAAGGTTCATCTAAGTTGTAGCATGTATCAGCATTTCTTTTTATGGCTGAATAATATTCCTGTGTATGGATGTACCATATTTTGTTTATCCAGTCATCAGTTGGTGGACATTTGAGTTGTTTCCACCTTTTGGCTATTATGAATAATGCTACTATGAATATTCATGTACAGGTTTTTGTTTGATACCTGTTTTCATTTCTTTTGAGTATATACCTAGGAGTGGCATTGCTGGTTATTCTATGTTTAACTTTTCGAGGAACCATCAAACTATTTTCTTTTCTTTTTCTTTTCTTTTTTTTTTTTTTTTTTTTGAGATGGAGTCTCGCTCTGTCACCCAGGCTGGAGTGCAGTGATGTGATCTTGGTTCACTGCAATCTCCGTCTCCTGGGTTCAAATGACTCTCCTGCCTCAGCCTCACGAGCAGCTGCGATTACAGGTGTGAGCCACCACACCCGGCTCTACTAAAAATACAAAAATTTGTACTTTTAGTAGAGACAGGTTTCGCCATGTTGGCCAGGCTGGTCTTCATCTCCCAACCTCAGGTGATCCACCCCCCTCAGCTCCCCAAAGTTCTGAGATTGCAGACGTGAGCCACTGTGCCCAGCTGATCAAACTATTTTCCATATCAGTTTTTCCACATCAAAGTTTAGACAAGATTGGACATGTTCGTGGTGGTATGGCTGTAGTCAGGTACTGGTGGCTGTACCAGTTTACATCCCACCAGCAATGTATGAGGATTCTAATTTTTCCACATCCTTGCCAACAAGGATGTTGTTGATTTTTTTCCTTTTTTATTATGGCCATATTTGTGAGTGTGAAGTAGGATCTCATTGTGGTTTTGATTTGCATTTTCCTAATGACTAATGTGCTTGTTGGCTGTTTGTTTATATTCTTTGAAGAAATGTTTATTGAAGTCCTTTCTCCCATTTTAAAAATCAGGTTGTCTTTTTGTTGTTGAGTTGTAAGAGTTGTTTTTCATTTTTTTTTTTTTTTTTTTTTTTGACAAGGTTTCACTCTGTTGCCCAGGCTGGAGTGCAGTGGCACAATCTCGGCTCACTGCAATCTCCACCTCCCAAGCTGAAGTGATTCTCCTGTCTCAGCCTCCCAAGTAGCTGGGACTACAGGTGCATGCTACAGTGCCCGGCTTATTTTTTGTATTTTTAGTAGAGACGGGGTTTCACCATGCTGCCCAGGCTGGTCTGGAACTCTTGAGCTCAGGTAATCCACCTGCCTCAGCCTCCCAAAGTGCTGGGATTACAGACGTAAACCACCGCACCCAGCCAAGAGTTTTTTATATACTCTGGTCACTAGACCCTTATCAGATATATGACTTGGAAATATTTTCTGCCAATCTGTGGGTTGTCTTCTCACTTTCTTGATAGTCCTTTGATGCACAAAGTTTTAAATTTTGATCAACTCAATTGTATCTGTTTTTTCGTTTAGTGTTTTATGCTTCTGATATCCTATTTTGCATGTGGATATCCAGCACTATTTGTTGATAGATTAACCTTTCTCCATTGAGTAGTCTTTTTTTTTTTTTTTTTTTTTTGAGACAGAGTCTCACTCTATCGCCCAGGCTGGAGTGCAGTGGCGCGATCTCTGCTCACTGCAAGCTCCGCCTCCCGGGTTCACGCCATTCTGCCTCAGCCTCCCCAGTAGCTGGGACTACAGGTGCCTGCCACCATGCCCGGCTAATTTTTTGTGTTTTTAGTAGAGATGGGGTTTCACCGTTTTAGCCAGGATGGTCTCGATCTCCTGACCTCGTGATGCACCTGCCTTGGCCTCCCAAAGTGCTGGGATTACAGGTGTGAGCCACCGCGCCCGGCCAAATAGTCTTAATACTCTTGTGGAAAGTCAGTTGACCACAGATGTTTAAGTTTATTTCTGGACTCTCAATTCTGTTCCATACATATATATGTCTATTCTCTACCAGTATCATATATTGTTTTGATTATTTAGCTTTTTGAATGCTCTACTTTTATTACTCCAAATGTGCTTCTGACTTTTAGTACCTTTTAGTATATCATGATCATTATTTCATATTTTCCTTTTTTTTGTTGCAAGTACTTCTGTGTGGATCATTTGCATAATTAGCACACTTGTCATTTAAGGTAATTAAGAAGTGTTTGTTTTATTGCCTTACTGTGCTGTGGTTAGATTTTCCAGGCTCTTATTTTCTGAGTTGTTTTTTACTGCTTTAGAAAGACTTGTTTGCACTATTTCTTCTGGACCCAGACTCATTCACTACTGAGGCCCACTCCCTTGATGTCAAAGAATACTGGCTGCTGTTTTTAGTTCATCCTCACAGAAACTCAGGCTACACCCATCTGCTTCAGCTCAGTGCTGATACTTCCTGCCAGTTGTGGACTGAACTTCTGATGCAGAAAGCCTGCTAAGAAAACCTCTTCCTTGAACCAGAGCTTTCCAGAAGTCAAGAGTGGCACTGGCCTTATGATCTATGATATGCTTTGTTGTAAATTACAATCCCTGAGATGTCATACTGATGAGGAGACACATGGGAAAGAACCTGTCTTTTAAACCTCTTTCATGGTGCCAGAACAAGCATTTATAAGCACTGTTTCCATATGTACTGTACCCTCGTCTTTAGAAAGGAAGAGCCATCAGAAATTATGGGTCTTGTTCAGGGTCATCCAGTGATGTCAGAGTGCTGCTAGGAACAGAATTCATCCCCTACTCCCATGGATTCCTTTGTTGTTATCATTACCAAATGCTCCTTTCCTATTGGTCAACAGAAAATATATGTCAGTATTTTTTCCAAGGGAGGTTTTGAATTTCTTATTCCCTTTTGGGAAATCAAGATGATTTTCCTCTTCCCCAGTTGGATTCTGTACCCATTTCATTAAAGTCCGTGCTAGATTTAATTTTTATTTTTTGAGATGGAGTCTTGCTCTGTCAGTAAGTCTGGAGTGCAGTGGCTCGATCTCAGCTCAGTGCAACCTCTGCCTCATGGGTTCAAGCGATTCTTGTGCCTCAGCCTCCCAAGTAGCTGGGATTACAGGCATGCACCATACACCTGGCTAATTTTTGTATTTTTGGTAGAGACGAGGTTTTGCCACGTTGGCCAGGCTGGTCTTGAACTCCTGACCTCAGGCGATCCACCCACCTCGGCCTACCTAAGTGCCGGGATTACAGGTGTGAGCCAGTGCACCGGGCCTGATTTAATGTTTTATAACAAACTCTCTAGTCTTTGTGCCTACTGAAAATTGTTATGAACTAAATGAGTTTAAATTTGCACAAGGTAGAATTTTGTTTCAGTGATGAAAGTAGATGGTTTCAGGTTGATTTCATTAACCCACTTTTTTCTGTTTTTTTTTTTTGGAGACTGAGTCTCACTCCTCTGTCACCCAGTCACCCAGGCTGGAGTGCAGTGGCATACTCACGCCTCACTGCCGCCTCAACCTCCTGTGCTCAAGCGATTCTCCCACCTCACCCTCCCGAGTAGCTCAGACTACAGGTGACTGCCACCATGCCCAGGTAATTTTTTTGTATTTTTTGTAGAGACAGGGTTTTGCCTTGTTGTCCAGACTGGTCTCAAACTCCAGGCTCAAGCAATCCACTGGACTTGGCCTCCCAAAGTGCTGGGATTAAAGGCATGAGTGACCACACCTGGCCATTAACCCACATTTAAGATCCCAATTTCCAACTCTCCATTCCCCATTCCCCCAGCCCCTGGAAACCATCATTCTACTCTCTGACTCTATAGTATGAATTTGACTACTCGAGGTATGGCATATAAGTGGGATCATACAATATTTGTTTTTTGTGACTGGCTAATTTTTCTTAGCATAATGTCCTCAAGGTTTATCTATGTTGTAGCTCATGTCAGAATATCCTACCTTTTTATTTGTATTTTTTTTATTCGAGACATGGTCTCACTCTGTCACCCAGGCTGGAGTGCAGTAGCACAATCTTAGCTCATTGCAACCTCTGCCTCAGCTATCCTCCTGCCTCAGCCTCCCAAGGAGCTAGGACCACAGGTGTGCACCACCACGTCTGGCTTTTTTTTTTTTTTTTTTTTGAGATGGAGTCTCGCTCCGTCACCCAGGCTGGAGTGCAATGGCACGATTTTGGCTCATTGCAACCTCTGCCTCCCAGGTTCAAGCAATTCTTCTGCCTCAGCCTCCCAAGTAGGTGGGATTACAGGGGTGTGCCACCACACCCGGCTAATTTTTTATATTTTTGGTAGAGACAGGGTTTCATCATGTTGGCCAGGCTGTTCTCAAACTCCTCACCTAGTGATCCGCCTGCCTCAGCCCCACAAAGTGCTGGGATTACAGGCCTGAGCCACTGTGCCCAGCCCACGTCCAGCTATTTTTTTGTATTTTTAGTAGAGGTGGGGTCTCGCCATGTTGCCCAGGCTGGTCTTGAACTCCTGAGCTCAAGCAGTCTGGTCACCTCTGCATCCCAAAGTGCTGGGATTACAGGCTTGAGCCACTGCACTCAGCCTTTCCGTCCTTTTTTTTTTTTTTTTTTGAGAGGGAGTCTCACTCTGTCGCCCAGGATGGAGTGCAGTGGTGCGATCTCGGCTTACTGCAAGCTCCGCCTCCCGGGGAGGTTCAAGCGATTCTCATGCCTCAGCCTCCCGAGTAGCGGGGACTACAGGTGCCCGCCACCACGCCTGGCTAATCTTTTTTGTATTTTTAGTAGAGACGGGGTTTCACCGTGTTAGCCAGGATGATCTCCATCTCCTGACCTTGTGATCCGCCCACCTCGGCCTCTCAAAGTGCTGGGATTACAGGCATGAGCCACTGTGCCTGGCCCATTCCTTCCTTTTAAAGCTAATAATATGTCATTGTATACCATCTTTTGTTTATCCATTCACCCACTGATGGACACTTCGGTTGTTTCTACCTTTTGACTATTGTGAATAATGTTGCTGTGAATATGGGTAGACAAATACCTCTTTGAGACCCTGTTTTCAATTCCTTTGAGTATATACCAGAACTAGAATGGCTGGATCATATGATAATTTGAATTTTAATTTTTTTAGAAACCACCATACCATTTTCCAGTAGTGGTACTATTTTACATTGCTACCAACAGTGCATAAAGGTTCCAGTTTCTCCACATCCTCACCAACTCTTATGTTTTGATAATAGCCATCCTAATGGGTGTGTAGAAGTACAGTAAATATATATTTTAAAGAACCTTGAGTCATAACCCAACTCATATTTTCTGTACAGACCTTTTAAATAATTATAACATATTTGATGTGCATTCAATAAATTTTTATTGAATCCTGGCTACATTCCAGGATTCAAATATGAAATAGGCACAGTCCCTGCCCTCATGAATAACATAGATAAGGAGCCCCTATGATATAACTTATAGCCATTGTACCCCTATCTAAAGGATCAGGACCATAAGCTCTAGCAACATATCTGAGAGAAGGGGATGGGAGAGAAAACATCCACAGCTTTGGTGCGTTCTGAACTCTTTAGGAATTTTGCATGGGCAAATCTGCTCAGTTTTCTCCCGTAACAAATAGGGTGTCCTGTGTGAAACTTGGCTACAGTGGTTATTGACTAAGTTGTTGAGAAAGAGATATATATTAGCTTTCCCTATGGAAATTTAAAAACATGCACAAAAGTAAAGAAAGTAATATAATAAATCACCAAATACCTGTCACCCAGTTTGTGGAATCATCAACACATACCCAGTCTTCTTTCATACCCACCCCCACTCACTCCCTCTTACCACTAGATTATTTTGAAACAAAGTCAGTATATTATTCAAGTTTTCATTTTCTACTTGTTCTTGATGCTGTTTCGCTTAGATACTGGGGTGTGTGCTCTAATTTTGACTTCTTTTAGCAGTCTTATTGTGTACAGTATTCTTTTTTGTTTTGTTTTGTTTGTATTGATAGAATCACAGTGTTTTCCAGCCTTAAACTCTCTTGTTTTGTCTCTCCCATTTCAGAGTCCCATGAACCTGCCACACATTTTCACTTTACTCAAGTCAAAGTGACTTGGACCTCCACTCACCAGCTCTCTTAGTTCATCTCTATAATGTATGAAGTTAGGGACTTTAGCAGTCTTCTTAATTATTCTACATACAGTGTCTAACCTGGTGCATAGTAGGTACTTAATAAATAGTTGTTGATGCCAAGGCAGATGGATCACGAGGTCAGGAGTTCAAGACTAGCCTGGCCAAGATGGCGAAACCCCATCTCTACTAAAAATACAAAAATTAGGCCAGGCGTGGTGGCTCACGCCTGTAATCCCAGCACTTTGGGAGGCCGAGGCAGGTGGATCACGAGGTCAGGAGATCGAGACCATCCCGGCTAACACAGTGAAACCCCGTCTCTACTAAAAAAACCAAAAAATTAGCTGGGCGTGGTGGTGGGCCCCTGTGGTCCCAGCTGCTTGGGAGGCTGAGGCAGGAGAATGGCGTGAACCCGGGGGGCAGAGCTTGCAGTGAGCCGAGATTGCGCCCCTGCACTCCAGCCTGGGTGACAGAGCGAGACTCCATCTCAAAAAAAAAAAAAAAAAAAATTAGCCAGGCGTGGTGGTAGGCCACTGTAAATCCCAGCTACTCAGGAGGCTGAGGCAGAGAATTGCTTGAACCTGGGAGGCGGAGGTTGCAGTGTGCCGAGATCGCACCACTATACCCCAGCCTGGGTGAGAGAGCGAGACTCTGTCTCAAAAAAAAAAAAAAAAAAAGTTGTTGATGACTAAATGGATGAACTCCGTTTGGCTTTCCGCTCATCTGAACCTCAGAATCAGCAGTTGTTTTAACCATACACTTGGTTCTCTCTAGGTAGGTAGGTAGGTAGGTAGGTAGGTTGGTTCTCTCTAGATAGGTAGGTAGGTAGGTAGATAGATACAGATACAGATGCAGATATAGATACAGATACAGATGCAGATATAGATATAGATATTTTTTTGAGACAAGGTCTTGCTCTGTCACCCAGGCTGGAGTGCAGTGGTGTGACTTCGGCTCACTGCAACCTCCACCTCCAGGGTTCAAGCGGTTTTTGTGCCTCAGCCTCTGGAGTAGCTGGGTCTACAGGCGCATACCACCATGCTTGGCTAATTTTTGTATTTTTTGTAGAGACAGGGTTTCACTGTGTTGCCCAGGCTGGTCTCAAACTCCTGGCCTCAAGTGATCTGCCCAACTTGGCCTCCCAAAGTGCTGAGATTACAAGTGTGAGCCACCACACCCAGCCGGTTCTCTATAACTTAAATGAGGAGAAAATTACCTGGGCCTTGAGAAACAACTTTTATCCTGGACCTCTTTTGTCTAGCTGAAAAATCTAAATTTTTCTGGCTCCCCCTGCTGGTCGCTCCTGGGCAGTTGCGTACAAGTGCCCTGATAGGATTGGAGCCAGAGCCAAGTTTGGGAAGGGAAAACAAAGCATTGTTGGTAGAGTGCCCTGACCAGTCCAGGCAGGTTTGAGGAGGAGGAAAGCAGCTTGTTGAAAACAGTTCTGGGAAGTGCAGCTTTCTGTGTAAAGGGCAAGGAAGGTGGCCCACTGCCAGCCAAAATCAGGAGAGCAGGGATCGGGGCTACAGCTTCCTGGTCTGCAGCACTGTAGACCATGAGAATCGTGACCACACGAGCCCATAAGTGAGCTGGTCATTATGTGAGGATCAGACCCTATCTTGAGAATGGAGATGGGCTCCTTTTCTAAGACAAAGCAGTCTGAGGTCAGACATAGTCACCATGCAGGCATAGTACCTACAGTGTTTGTTTTATTTTGGTAAGAATGGTGGTGAATGTAGATGGGAGCATCCCCAGAGTTCACAGTCCTGCGTTGGCTACATGACCGTACTATCTCCCAGTTCTTAAGACCATTAACAACTCTGTGGAGCTCTGGGTGGAGCTTCTGCCAGGGCCTTCTTTCTCCACCCTCTGTAAAAACAATAAATTCCCCACACCTCTCATACCAGTCAGAATGGCTATTATTAAGAAGTCAAAAAATAACAGATGCTGGTGAGGTTGTAGAGAAAAAAGAACACTTTTACACTGTTGGTGGGAGTGTAAATTAGTTCAACCATTGTGGAAGACAGTGTGGCGATTCCTCAAAGACCTAGAAGCAGAAATACCATTTGACCCAGCAATGCCATTACTGAGTATATACCCAAAAGAATAGAAATCATTCTATTATAAAGATACATGCATACATGTATCTTTCATTTCATTGCAGCACTATTCACAGTAGCAAAGAAATGGAACCAACCTAAATTCCCATCAGTGATAGACTTGATAAAAGAAAATGTGGTACATATACATCATGGAATACTATGCAGTCATAAAAAGGAATGAGATCATGTCCTTTGCAGGGACATTGATGGAGCTGGAAGCCATTATCCTCAGCAAATTAATGCAAGAACAGAAAAACAAACACTACATGTTCTCACTTATAAGTGGCAACTGAATGATGAGAACACATGGACACACGGAGGGGAACAACACACACTGGGGCCTGTTGGACGGTGTGGCAGGGGAGGAAGGAGAGCATCAGGAAGAACAGCTAATGGATGCTGGGCTTAATACCTACGTGATGGGATAATCTGTGCAGCAAACCACCATGGCACACGTTTTTCTATGTAATCCTGCATATGTACCCCTGAACTTAAAAGTTGGAAAAAAAAAAAAGAAAAAAGAATTCCTCACACCTACCTACCCTCTAGATCACATTTCTCAGTTGTTTATATTTACTTGTCTTTTCCACAAAACTTTCCAGAAAGTGGACTGTGGCCAAATGAATCTCTCCAGACTCCAGCCAGCTGAGGGCATCAGGAAAAGGGTTAATGATGTCAAGACACCAAGGGCAGATCCCCTCCTCTTCTCTCCAATCCCAAGCCCCAAGCACCAGCATAATTCCACTTAAAGTTAAACGTAGAAAATGGGCATTTGTTTTACTTCAGGACAAAGGGGTAAGCACGTGACTTTCCCCAATACACAAGGAAGGGAAATGAATCCAGAAGAACCCCAGGGCATGAATATTACCATTAGACTTAGGTAAGTATAGCTGTGAAATGGTCATGGTAAAGAAATGTTTGGGGTAGGCACAGCAGCTCCTGCCTGTAATCCCACCATTATGGAAGGCCAAGGCAGGAGGATTGCTTGAGCCCAGGAGTTCAAGACCAGTCTAGGCAACATAGTGAGACCTCATCTCTACAAAAGTTTTTTTTTTAATTAGTCAAGTATGGTGGCACATGCCTATAGTCCCAGCTACTTGGGAGGCTGAGGTGGGAAGATCACTTGAGCCCAGGAGATGGAGATGGCAGTGAGCCATGATCACACCACTACACTCCAGCCTGGGCAACAGGGCAAGACCCTGTCTCCAAAAAAAAAAAAAAGTCCAATGCCCACTCATGATAAAACTCTCAGTAAACTTTGTCAGCTTGATAAAGAATACCTACAAAACCTACAGCTAACATACTTAATAGTGAGAAACCAGAAGCTTTCTCACTAAGATCAGGAACAAGGCAACGGTGTGCCCTCTCATCACTTCTTTTCAACATTGTACTGGAAGTCCTAGCTAATGTAATAAGACAAGAAAAGGAAATAGAAGGTATACAGATTGGGGAGGAGGAAATCAAGCTGTCTTTGTTCACAGATGACATGACCATCTCTGTAGAAAATCTGAAAGATGAATGACGAAGCCTTGGGAGATGTTAAAAAAGAAAAAAGAAAGGAGGACAGGACAGGAAAGGAAAAAGGAAAGGGAAGTGGGGAGGGGAAGGGGAAGGAAGGGAAAGGAAAGATCTGAAAGAATTGACAGAAAAATTCCTGGAACTAATAAGTGATTACATCAATGTTTCAGGTTATAAGGTCAATATACAAAACTCAATTGTTTACCTATATACCAGCAATGAATTAGTGGAATTTGAAATAAAAAACACATTTATATTACCACCCCCCAAAATTTGTATAAACCTAACAAAATATGTACAAGATCTGTATGAAAAAAACTACAAAACTCTGATGAACAAAATCAAAAAAGAACTAAATGGAGATATATTCCATGGTACATGGATAGGAAGACTCAATATTGTCAAGATGTCCATTCTTCCCAACTTGATCTATAGATCAAAGCAATCCCAATCAAAATCCCATAAGTTATTTTGTGGATATCAACAAATTGATTCTAAAGTTTATACAGAGAGGCAAAAGTCCCAGAATAGCTAACATAATATTGAAGGAGAAGAATAAAGTTAGAAGACTGACACTACCTGACTTTGAGACTTATAAAGCTACAGGAATGAAGGCAGTGTGATATTTGTGAAAGGATAGACAAATAGATCAATTGAACAGAATGGAGAGGCCAGAAATAGACCCACATAAATATAGTGGAAGGAATAAATATAGTGGAAGGAAGCAAAGGCAATACAATGGAGCAAAGATAATTTTTTCAACAAATGGTGCTGGAACAACTGGACATCCACATGCAAAAAATTAATCTAGACACACACCTTACACTCTGAGAGGATAACAGAAGAAAACCTTGGATATGGTTATTATTTTTTCGGTACAACACTCAAAGGCATGATCCATGAAATAAATAACTGACAATCTAGACTTCATTAAAATTAAAAATTTCTCTTCTGTGAAAGACCATGTCACAAGAATGAGAAGATGATGGCTGGGCACAGTGGCTCATGCCTGTAATCCCAGCACTTTGGGAGGCCGAGGTGGGCGGATCACAAGGTCAGGAAATCGAGACCATCCTGGCTAACATGGTGAAACCCCGTCTCTACTAAAAAAAAAAAAATACAAAAATTAGCCGGCCGTGGTGGCAGGCGCCTGTAGTCCCAGCTACTTGGGAGGCTGAGGCAGGAGAATGGCGAGAACCCAGGAGGCGGAGCTGGTAGTGAGCCAAGATCACACCACTGCACTCCAGCCTAGGTGACAGAGCAAGACTCCATCTCAAAAAACAAACAAAAAAAAAAGAATGAGAAGATGAGCATAAGCATAGACTGGAGAAAATATTTGCAAAAGACACATCTGATAAAGGACTGTTATCCAAAATATGCATAAGCACTCTTAAAACTCAACAATAGGCCAGGCATAGTGGCTCACGCCTGTAATCCCAGCACTTTGGGAGGCCGAGGTGGGCGGATCACGAGGTCAAGACATAGAGACCATCCTGGCCAACATGGTGAAACCCCATCTCTACTAAAAATACAAAAACTAGCTGGGCGTGGTGGCGCACGCCTGTAGTCCCAGCTACTCGGGAGGCTGAGGCAGGAGAATCACTTGAACCCAGGAGGCAGAGGTTGCGGTGAGCCGAGATCACGCCACCACACTCCAGCCTGGCAACAGAGTGAGACTCCATCTCTAAATAAATAAACAAACAAACAAAATAAAACAATGCATTTTAAAAATGGACCAAAGACCTTAACAACACCTCACCAAAGAAGATATACAGATGGCATATAAGCGTATGAAAAGATGCTGCACATCATATGTTATCAGAGAAATGCAAATTTAAACAACGATTAGATACTACTACGCATTTATCAGAATGGCCAAAATCCAGACAACAAATGCTGACAAGGATGTGGAGCAACAGGAACTTTCATTCATTGCTGGTAGGAATGCAAAATTGATGGTAGAGCCATTTTGGAGAACAGTTTGGCATTTTCTTACAAAACTAAACATACTCTTACCATGTGATTCAGCAATCACAGTCCTTGATATTTTCACAAACGAGTTGAAAACTTAAGTCCACACAACAACCTCCCCACACAGGTTTACAGCAGCTTTATTCATAATTGCCAAAACTTGGAAGCAATCAAGATGTCCTTCAGTAGGTAAATAAATGAATATACTGTGGTACATCCAAACAATGAAATATTATTCACTGCCAAAAGGAAATGAGCTATCAGGCCGCATGTGGTGGCCCACGCCTATAATCCCAATACTTTGGGAAGCTGAGGTGGGAGGATTGCATGAGCCCCCAGGAGTTTGAGACCAGCCTGGACAACATAGTGAGACCTCATCTCTACCAAAAAAAAAAAAAAAAAAAAAAAGGCCGGGCACAGTGGCTCACGCCTGTAATCCCAGCACTTTGGAAGGCCAAGGCGGGCGGATCACGAGGTCAGGAGATCGAGACAATCCTGGCTAACATGGTGAAACCCCGTCTCTACTAAAAATTAAAATTTAAAAAAAATTAGCTGGGCATGGTGGCGGGCACCTGTAGTCCCAGCTACTCAGGAGGCTGAGGCAGGAGAATGGTGTGAACCCAGGAGGCAGAGCTTTCAGTGAGCTGAGATCGTGCCACTGCACTCCAGCCTGGGCAACAGAGCGAGACTCTGTCTCAAAAAAAAAAAAAATACAAAGCCAGGTATGGTTGTGTACCTGTGGTTCCAGCTGTTTAGGAGGTGGAGACGGGAGGATCAGTTGAGCCTGGGAGGTTAAGGCTGCAGTGAGGCAGTGAGCTTTGAAGGGAACCTTGAGATGGATTTTTTTTTTTGAGACGGAGTCTTGCTCTGCTGCCCAGGCTGAGTCCAGTTGTGTGATCTTGGCTAACTACAACCTCCACCTCCTGGGTTCAAGCGATTCTCCTGCCTCAGCCTACTGAGTAGCTGGGATTACAGGTGCGCGCTATCATGCCCAGCTAGTTGTTGTTTTTTTTTTTTTTTTGTATTTTTAGTAGAGACGGGGTTTCACCATGTTGGCCAGGCTGGTCTCAACTCCTGACTTCAAGTGATCCACCCGCCTCAGCCTCCTAAAGTGCTGGGATTACAGGCGTGAGCCACTGTACCCAGCCGAGATGGACATTTTTTAATGAATATTTTTATGTGTAAACATTTTAAATGAATCTTAAATACAAGTTGGAGACTGTTCTAATTCCTGAAAGCAGCTGAGTCTATGGCAGCCATCATGAAGCTACCCACTGGAAAAGAGGAACTTGACATGGTGTTACTGAGGATGGCTAGTGAAAATCACTAAAAATGCTTACATTTATGTAGGATGAGACACCCCAATAAACCTGTTGCAACTGCATTCCCTTCCAGTCTTTTTTCTATGCATCTTTTTATTTGATTGATTGATTGATTGAGACGGGGTCTCCCTCTGTTACCCAGGCTGGAATGCAGTGGCACAATCTCGGCTCGCTGCAACCTCCACCTCCCAGGCTCCTGAGTAGCTGGGACTACAGGTGCACACCACCATGCCAGGCTAATTTTTGTATTTTTGTAGAGATGGGGTTTTGCCATGTTGCCCAGGCTGGTCTCGAACTCCTGGACTCAAGTGATCCGCCCACCTTGGCCTCCCAAAGTGCTGGGATTACAGGTGTGAACCACCGCACCTGGCCTTTCATGCATCTTTTTAAACATTGTTCAGGTCTTACCACCTAGGCAATTTTGTTCTTTTAAAACCTGCTCTTTTCGCATAACCACTTTTTATTTATTTATTGAGGCAAGATCTCACTCTGTCACCCAGGCTGTAGTGTAGTGGCATGATCACAGCTCACTGCAGCTTTAACCTCCTGGGCTTAAGCAATCCTCCCACCTCAGCCTTCCAAGTAGCTGGAACTACAGATGCATGCCACCACACCTGGCTAATTTTTTGTATATTTTTTGTAGAGATGAGGTCTCACTATGTTGCCCAGGCTGAGCCTCATTTCTTACCTATGAAGTGGAGATGACTCTACCGTTCATGGTCATGAGGATTAGAAGTGTGCTCAATAAATGGTAGTTGTTAATATTATAATGAGAAGATAAAGATTGCTATCTAAAAAGCTGGCTGCACTATTCCTCTTAGGAAATTGTCTTTTTTCAGGAAGTACCTTGATAATCTGTTTGGACATGAAAGGTGAATCCCTGTTCCTCCTTATCCCCACTCAACATAGTTCATAATTAGAAAAAGATCTCGACTGGGCACAGTGGCCCACACCTGTAATCCCAGCACTTTAGGAGGCCAAGGTGAGCAGATCACTTGAGCTCAGGAGTTCAAGACCAGCCTAGGCAACATGGCGAAAGCCTGTCTCTACCAAAAATGAAAGAAATTAGAAATTAGCCAGGTGTGACGGTGCACACCTGTGGTCGTCCCAGCTATTTGGGGGGCTGAGGTAGGAGGATCACTCGAGCCCAGGACGTTGAGGCTGCAGTGACGAGATCACACCACGCAACTCCAGCCTGGGTAACAGAGACCCTGTCTCAAAAAAAAAAAAAAAAAAAAGGAAAAAAAAAATCTAAGTAACCTGCAAAATACAGTGAGAATTGTGTGTCTCTGGGGAGGGGATGGGGATAAGCCCAGGATGAAGGAATTGAGGGAGCCAAGGAAGTAGGGCAGGTGGCTGGGGAGATTGAGAATGAGCAGCCACCTGAGGGCAGCTGAGGGTACTGAGGAACAGCCTCACCAGGGAGATGTTTCCTGTGGCAGGTATGAAGGGACTGGACTGTCAGTGCGTTTTATGTGCTGGCTATGACTTAGTCTCTGTTGTCCCCAAATCAGGGTGAACATCAGAGCATCTACTGATTTTGAAAAAAAATGAAGGAAAAGCCCTAGGTTCCATGTCTGGGCTGATGCCAGTGGAGAGAGGGACCATTTAAACATTTTTTTTTTTTTTAGAAACAGGGACTTGGTATGTTGCCCAGGCTGGACTGGGCTTAAGCCATCCTCCTGCCTTAGCCTCCTGAGTAGCTGGGACTACAGTCATGTGCTACTGCACCTTGCTTGAGAAGGGACCTTTTTTTTTTTTTTTGAGATGGAGTCTCACTCTTTCGCCCAGGATGGAGTGCAATGGCACAATCCCGGCTCACTGTAACCTCTGCCTCCCAGGTTCAAGTGATTTCCCTGCCTCAGCCTCCCAAGTAGCTGGGATTACAGGTGTGTGCTACCACACCTGGCTAATTTTGTATTTTTAGTAGAGACAGGGTTTCACCATGTTTGGAGATGTTGGAGGAGATGCCTCCCACCCTTTATGGAATGGGGTCAAAGCCATTCTAACTTCAGTATTAATGAGAAGGATGATCCCATACAGCAGGAGGTGTGGAGGGCAGATGCTCAGGCTGACATTAAACAACAGTCTGAGGAAATGTGAAACGGGCAGGGAATATGGCTTCCATAGGCATGGCCTACTTGGGGTTCTCAGGTGCCTCTTGTTTGTTTACACAGTTGAAAGCATTTTAAAATATTCTCAGGACCTGTAGTGGGGTGAGCCCTGGGAAGAGGCCCCATGTAATGAGGATGTCCACCTCTCCTGCATTCCCACCCAATGCTCTGGCTTGGCCTTTCCTCCTGAGCTCTGGCCCTGGGCTTGCAAGAGGGTTGTGAGGTATGGGGCTGTGTTATTGGGAAAGGCAGCCTCGAGTGAGGGAAGGTAACATCATTTTATCCTGTGTTCATCCTGGTGTCCAGCCTCAGTATGCTTCCCACCAAACTGGCCTCCATGTTAGAACATGGTCTATCCTGCCCCTGGGGCTCTTCACAGTCCGATGGCTGGCCAGCATTTTCCAGCAGCTTCCACAGTCTGAAAGGGCCCTTTGTCTCCCTTGGTGACATGAAGAGGTTTGTCACTTCAAATGTCAGCTGTTATTTGGACTTGAAGGGCAAGTTTGCCCATGTCCGCCTGTGAGCACCCTGCCCCCCTCCCTACATGTCCCAGTCCTAGTGTGCTCCAGGGTCCTACTCTAATGCCACCTGGCCAGCATCTTAGACCAGGACGGCATCTCATCTTTCTCCACAGCACCAGAGCATGTATTTTCCATCACTTCCCATGCCTCATTCTCTCTTGTGTTATAGACACTTATTTATGTGTATGTCCCATGTCCTATGCTACTTTATGCTAAAGCTCCTTGAGGACAGGAATTAAGTCTCTCTTAGCACACTCAGAATATCTGTTGAATGAATTAGTGGCTGCCAAGTGCCAGGAACTATTATTCTAGGCAATGGGAATACAGAGATGAATTATCTTTGCCTGATCCCCATTAGCAAAGAAATCTGGTCTCATGTGGGGAGATAGATCCCTAAAAAGATGATGCAAAAGTGGAAATATGTGCAAAACAGGGAGGTGGCACAAAGTATCACATCCATCATGATAGAGTCCTGGGCTCCCTGGTCAGACAGTTCTGAATTCAAGTCCTGGCTCTGCCGCTTCACAGCTATGTGACATTGGCTGTTGCTTCTCTGGGACTCCATGAGAACAAAATAATACCTACAGCATAGGGTTGTTGATGTATGTAAGACCCCTGTCATGGTGCTTAGCACATGGTAGTGATGTAATACACATAAGCTGTCTTGTGGAGGGGGCAGGAAAAGCTTTGTAGGCAAGGGGCAATCTGAACTGAGCTTCTGAAAAAGAGTTCCTTAGATAGACAAGAGATAAGTATTTTAGAGGCAGAGGAAACTTCACAAATAAACAATAGTTTATCATCATCCAAAGAAAAGCTTTGAAAAATGAAACACAAGCCCCACAGCTCATGGAGTTTGTGCTGCTTAACATGGACTCCAAAACATTCAGCAGCTTCAGGGCACAGATTTTGACTTGGAAGGAGGGAGGGAGATGTTAATAATCTCGAAATCCCTCTTCATTGCTGCCACAGGCCTGGTATGAACCTGGCCTCTGCCTGGTATGAACTGGCCATGGGGTAGGGCGCCAGATTTTGGAGGGCAGAAGACTTCCCTGAAGGAAAAATAAGTTATTTTTTTGGTATGCCCATTCACAGTGATACAAAGAAGTTTTATTTCAGAGGCTCCTACCTCTGCACTGCCCTGTCCTTAAAGGAAACTTGTTTTGTTAGGATGGATTAGTCTCTTAGATAAATATTTGGTATTTCCTTTCACAGCAGTTTAGCAAGAGATGCAAATCCAGACATTAATCATTCTGCCCTCCTCCTACCTTCCCCCAGTGAAAATCATTTCACACCATCTACCAGTCGTCCTCCACTCTTGGAGAGGTGCAGAGTAGGGTACGCAGCCTTGGGAGAGAGACTGAGAGGTAGAGTTTGTAAGGAGTAGAATTCTGGAGACACTGCTGCCAGGTGCTAAGCAGCCAGGCACAATTATGTAAACTGGAGGGAATCCCGCCAGCCTTCCTCCTCCAGTGGACAGGAGGGATTTGTGAGACGCTAGTGATACTTCTGGGTAAGTTTTAGGTACCTTTAGAGTGAGTGCTGATCATTGTCACTCAAGGTAAGAGAGGGCATGGCTGTGGAATTTCCTCCTTCAAGAGGCACTTGTGAGCTGGGCACCATGGCTCACGCCTGTAATCCCAGCACTTTGGGAGGCCAAGGCGGGCGGATCACTTGAGGCCAGGAGTTTGAGATCAGCCTTACCAATATGGTGAAACCTTGTCTCTACAAAAAATACAAAAAAATAATTAGCCAGGTGTGGTGGCGTGTGCCTGTAATCCCAGCTACTTGAGAGGCTGAGGCAGGAGAATTGCTTGAACCTGGGAGGTGGAGGTGAGCCGAGATAGCACCACTGCAGCCTAGGTGACAGAGTGAGACTCTGTCTAAAAAAAACAAAAAACAAAAAACAAAAAACCAGAAACTATCACTGGGAGCTTAGGAGTAAAGTCTGAGGACAAGGCAGACCTCAGTTTGAATCCTGACTCTTCCACTTACTATGTGACCGAGGGGAGTTTCTCCATCCCTCTGAGCCTGTTTCCTGCAAGAGGGGGATGATAATAGAATAATGAAACCAACCTTATAGGTTGTGCAGGGGATTAGCTCATGATGATGGTTTCTTTTGGTCTCCACAAAAGACCTGATCAGGAAACAGGCTCAGAGATTTAGGGATTTCCCCAAGGTTGGCAGAGAGCAGATGATGGAGCCGAATAGCCAAAGCTCAGGTGGTTCTTCCTTTTTTTTTTTTTTTTTTTTTTTAGCGTTAGGGCCTCACTCTGTTACCCAGGCTTGAATGCAGTGGCGTGATCATAGCTCACTGTGACCTTGAACACCTGGGCTCAAGCGATCCTCTTGCCTTAGCCTCCTGAGTAGCTAGGACTACAAGCGGGCACCACCATGTGCAGCTGTTCTTCATTTTTTGTAGAGATGGAGTCTTCCTATGTGGCCCAGGCTGGTCTCAAACCCCTGGCCTCAAGTGATCCTCCTGCCTTAGCCTCCCAAATCTTAGGCTGCCAAGGGAGCAGTGCTTTGGAAGATGCAACAGCCTGCTTGCTCTGTTGTTCCCCTCCTGCCATGTGACAGATACTCCTTTCTAATACCTGTGGTCCCTACCTGTCCATGGACATGCTCACAGGTCTCCAGGGAGCAGAACTAAAATGCGTTCAGGAGCTCGGGCTGGCCCAGTCAAGTCCTTGGTTCAAGGCCAGGTTCTCTAACACTCAGTGGGTGTGACCAGATTCTGTGGTGGTCACAAAGCTACGTGTCCACAGGGCCTCCACATTCTAGGGTCACCCTTTCCTTTGATACTCACATCTAATGGCCTAAGCTTCTATTCCACACAGTCTACAAAGCCCAGCAGCTTACCAAGGATTTTGTGTAAATGGCTTAGAATTGTTTTTTTTTAAATTCAGCTGAGAGTCTTTACCTTTACACCAGAACAATGTAATTCTAGGCAGGGTGCGGTGGCTCACGCCTGTAATCCCAGCACTTTGGGAGGCCCAGGCAGGCAGATCACCTGAGGTCAGGAGTTCGAGACCAGCCTGGCCAATGTGGTGAAACCCCGTCTCTACTAAAAATACAAAAATTAGCCAGGCATTGTGGTGCATGCCTTTAATCCCAATTACTCCAGTTACTCAAGGAGGCTGAGGCAGGAGAATTGCTTGGACCTGGGAGGCGGAGGTTGCAGTGAGCCGAGATCACACCACTGCACTCCAGCCTGGGCAACAAGAGCAAAACTCCGTCTCAAAAAAACAAAAAATAATGTAATTCTGATACCAATGTGGGTCTAAAAATTTTTGTGCTGTTTGTTCCCCTAGGTCTGTTTTTCTCTCCTTTACCATTGTTTTGTTTTCTTCTTGCTTGGAGGTTAAATGCTGTCTCTATCCTTTTAGGGGTTTCCCTCTTCCCTGAGATTTCTCAAGATGCCCAGGGTGCCTTAAGTCTGCCTGTCCCTTCTTGTTCCTCATTCTTATTCCTATTAATTCTCCATCGTGCTTACTTCTTGCCTCCTGTTTGTTGTTCTTTCCCTCTTTTCTTCATACATTCACCATTAACGGTGCACCAACCTTTTACTTAACATCAGGTAGATAACATGGTGGGGGAGACAAGTTGCTGAGCTTCTTAGAGCCCCTTGGCCATGAGGAGTCCCTGCTCACATCCCTCCTCAGGTGCTAGCTGGGTAGGCTGTGTCAGATCCCCTCTATAAGTCTTCCCTCCCAGAGCCCCAACCCCGCTTCACACCTCCCTGGTCCACCCTACTCACCCTCCTGCTGTCACTGTCCCCTCACCTTGCCCAGTTCTTCTCCTTGTATTTCTCATTATCTGAACTCATATTTAAGTTGTCTGTCTATCCCATTAAGCCTCACAGTGGTGTCTTGTTCACCACCATATCTCAAGAGCATGAAACCATGTCTGGCACACAAGCAGTGAAGACAAGCAGTGGATATTTGTTGAACACATGGGTGAATTCTGGCATTCTAAGTCTTCAGTGGGACCATCTACCTGTCAATCCCAGTGGAACTGGTGCAAAGAAGTGGAAAAGGGGTCTCCTGGGATCCCACTCCCACCCCAGGTGCTGGGGTATGGACTGCCCACCTCTGGGTCCCAGAGACCCCCACAGCTGAAAAACTGGACTCAAGGGAGCAGATAGAGTAATGTACTAACATTTTTAATACAGTCTGATCAGATCAATTCACATCACAAGGTCAACCTGGGCTTGCTCACATGTGACACAACTGAGGTACACAATGTCCCTACCTGCCGGCTGTCCCACCTTCCTGGTTCCCAACAGCATTGAAACCCCCTACTTCCCTGACCAGACTGGCATTTTTTTAAATTTTGCATAAAACTATTTCTTCCATAGACTTCAAACAATCAACTAGCCAAGTTAATTATGGTACATCTAAACAAAGTTTAATACTAACCCTAATGTGTGACTGCGGTTTACAAAGAGCTCTGTATCACCTGGGATAGCTTTCAGTAGCAATTCACTACAACTGGTCCTAAAAAATAATAATAACAATAATAATAATAATTAGAGAATTAAAACCCAACAGCATGTTGAATGGTTAAAATCACGTAAGAACTGAAATTTGGGGTGGGGGTGTCCTCAACAGCTGAGCTTGTCCTAGCAGTGAAAATGCTCGCCTCCAAGCAGGGCTCAGAAAGGTCTGGAGCCCTCCAGGCAGAGGGCTGAGCTCGGGGGGCTCTTGGAGGACACTCACCCCATGGTCCATGGGATGCTTCTGGATTCCTTAAAAACAGTTGGGCATCCGCATTGTATAAGTAGGTGGAGACCCTAGTGTGGTTCTTTTGAAGGATATGGGAAGGGAGGATGACGAACTAGAGAAGTGGGAGGGGACCAAAATCACTGAGGTCCCAGAATATCATAGATTTGGGTATAGGATTGGGGTCACTAAGAATTGAGCACCAGGAATTCCAGCTTCTTCCCATTAGAGAAACTGGGACTGGTTTTGCCTTGGAGGCCTATGTAGTGTTTTCTGCCCCTGTCCCATACCAAGTCTCACTGATATTTCTGCAGAATATCAGATGAAAATCTATTTCTAAAGACCATTGGGAGAATGGGTGGTGGAGAAGGAGTTGGAGTGGGGTTGGGGGACAGTTAAAAATGAATAAAAATCTCTCAGCTACAGAACCCAAACATCACTTCCCTCCGCATTCACAGCATTTCCCAGCAGTCCCCAGATGGTTGTTTCCGTGGGGACACAGCAGCTGCCTCATTTCCCTTCAGGCCCCATGGGCTGCTGGTCAACCTCAGGATCTACTAAAGATGATGCAAATGCCGACTGAACAATCTGAAACCCAAAGGACTCGAGGAGAGACATGTTCTGCTGAGGAGAGAAAGGTGAGCCAAGGGCAGGGCCCAGGTCCCCCAGGGGGCCCCCGAGAGCCCGGACATGCACCTTCTGGATGTGTTTGTTCAAGTAGGACTTAGAGCGGAAGAAGCTCCCACATTCAGGGCATGGGTACTTCTTCTCCCCATCAGACTCCATTTTGTTTTTGGGGACTGCCATGTCGCAGGAGAAAGAGCCATTGGCACTCTGCTTCTCTGGCGTCTTCAGGTCGCTGGCATCTGAGAGGTCACCATAGGAGTCAGAGCTCTCAATCGGATCCTGATGTGAGCATTTCTGGCCTTCTACGAAAAAACAAAATATAGGAGAGCGATGAGGCCAGGCTCTGGAGATGCCCCCTCCTGGAGGGGTCATGAGGGGCCAGCTCACAGACCTGTGGAGGGCAGCCATTGGCCAGCCACTGCCCTGGCAGAACCCACGGAGGGTCAGCTGGTCAGTCTGGGAGTCTGGAGTGCCTACAGGGGTGAAACGGCAGGGCCCTAGGGCTGCCAGCCTCCCTTGCTGTGGACTCTTCATGCAGCTGCACATGTACTGCTCACCGTCATCTCAGCCTGCTTCAAGGAAGGGATACAGAGAGGGCAACTCTGCTACAGCTGCCCAGAACAACTCAAAGACCCCCAACTCCTAGGCACTCTTTTGGGTGCCTCTGAGGGTAAAATTGGTATTCTGATGATGCCGAGCCAGTGTAATAGTAGCCTCGCCTCCTGCACCAGACTAGCTGCACCCTAGCAAGACAGGCAGAACCAGAGCCATTAGGTCCTCAACCTGGGTAGACCCCATCAATGGCTCAGACAGAAGCCAATCCTTTTCCTAATGCTGCAAACATGAGCCCTGTCCTTACCGCCTTCCTTCTGCCAAAACCTTTTCAGGGCCAAGCAGCCCAAGCACAGAGATTGAAAGCAACTCTGTACTACTCAGTCGGCTGGGTGTCCCCACCCTAGGCCCCAGACAAGCTGGGCCAAGAGACAACCCTGGCTGCTCTGCCTTGCCCGGCCCACACTGGAGTCCTCCACCAATCAGCAGCTTCCTGCCTGGGTCCAGAGAGCCATGCCGGGAAGGGAGGTCTGTGATGGGAGCATGGAGCATGCCATCTCTGCTGTTTCTACCATCTGCCAAGCCCCTGGCCTCATCCCCAAGGCAACGACAACGTGACATACCACAAAACAACCTGAATCAACAAGTGAAGGTGGGCCTGGGGAGCTTTCTGCAAACCAACTCCCAAGTCAGAGGAGTCAGATAGCTCATTATTGCCATGCATCTCACAACCATAGCCAGAGGCTCTCCAGAAAGGGCCACTCACAGTAACCAACCACCCCTACTGTGAGAGAAGCCAGACATTGGCTCCCACCGGCCCACTGGGTCAAAAGAGGAGAAAGCATTCAGCCGCAGCTCCACACCATCCTAAAGGGCAGCAGGCAGTGACAGGCCCATAGTGACTCATCATGCAGGGCTCTTCTTCTGCCCAGGGCCCGGGGCATCCCTGCAGGGCTCCAGACAGTGGGGGCTGGCCAGGAGGAAAGGAGGAGGGCTGGGGAAGAGGAGGCGGAGGCTGGATCTCGGCAGTGCCCTAAAGCCTCACTCACTGCCCTGGAGTGAGATACCCACTGTGACTTTTGTCCTGGAGGCCACTGCCACTCAGATCTCTGAGTCTCCTCAAGGCAGCCAGAAAGCCGGCAGCCTTCCCGCCTCCCCACGCCCAGCCCAGCGCCCCCACAACACAGTCTGCGCAGAGAAGCAAAGTGCAGAGCAAGGGGTCGCTTGCCTTTGTTGCCATAGGTCCTGGCGCAGTGGAACGCTGCTCCCCCATTCAGGATGGGCTCCTGGTGCCTGGAGACCTGGGGAAGGGGAACACCGTGGTGGGTTTTAACATGGACCTTTAAGTAGGAGGCAGAGGAGAAACCTAAACAAGACAAAAGGAGATGAGATCCCGCGGCCAGCAAGAGATACCTCTCTCCTTCCCCCACTCCTCTCCTCTGGCCGCTCTGGCTAGCATTCCCAGGTCAGCTGCACCTAGAAGGGGCCCCCTCCTGGCTCAAAAATGGCTGCAACCACATGAGCCATGTGACTCAGGATGGAGGGTGGCACTGTCCACAAATCGGCTTCTCTGCAGAGCCCACTCTGCAAGGCTGCGGTGAGGGGCCGAAGCTGGCTGCCTGGTGGGATGGCCTGAGATCCTGCTCCTGCTAGGGCCAGAGGCCAACTGCCTCTAGGGTTGCTTGGTGCCTCAGTAACAGGTGGTTTGAGTGGATGTCTCCTGCAGGAACCATGACTAGAAATGTGGTTAGACAAGAATTTGAGGCTCCAGGGAAGCCACAGGATTCTAGCCAGCAGGATGCCTGCTTAATCCTCGTAAAAGGAAACTGGACAACAAACGAGATGGAGGTAAAATGAAATCCCAAAGGAACGCCTTCAAGGATCCCGTCTTCTACCTGTCAGGAGATGTTCTATTTTTCTAACTTCCCCACCTTCAGCAAACAGGATTTAGTAACTGTTTAGACCTTTTGAAGAACAAAGACAAAAATAGGAAGTTGTGTCAGAGGAGTGCAATCATCTCTTATTCATGGTAGTGTTTTGGTTCGATTTTGGAGCATCCACCAGGTTCGCGTACAGAAGAAACAGGGATGATCTCTGTCTTTATTTTGGGGGAGGACAATCCGGCCTTCTTGGGACTGTTCCAGCCCACCTCCCAGATGCTTCGGTCAGTCTGATCCATGAGATATCTCAGGCTGGGAAGAACAGATCTTGGGACAACTTCCACAGCAGCCATGCGTCCAAGGATACAGAATCAGGCAGGCCGATAAAAGGATTTTGACTTGGGTTTCACAGGAAGGAGGTATGCCATCAAACCCCACTGTAGTCAAGGATCAGAAGGTGCTTTTAGCAGGAACTGAAGCTTTTTAGTATAAGGCCCACTTAGGGTGCCAGCACCCTGACAGTGTCCCTTTAATCCACTTCAGATCTGGTTGACTCATTATCAGGTGTTTCCATTCACTTTCAAAATTACACACTCACAGGATAACAGTGAGATCCACTGCTAAAGGGTAAAGGGTCAGAGGCTGAAGAGTACTGTGTAATGTCTGCATGAGATTTATTTTAAAAAAAGTCTGAATTGGCATGGTATTTTGAATGCTGCTGGAACTGTAATAAAGGTTCACCTTTAGCAAGTGCTGATGGCACACCAGGGCCCAGCACACCGCATGCACTATTCTATAGAATTTGCCCAACACCCTTTGTGCTACAGATTACTATTATACCCATTTTACAGATAAAGAAATAAGAGGCTTTGTGAGGTTAGGGAGGCTGAGGTGGGCAGATCATGAGGTCAGGAGATCGAGACCATCCTGGCTAACACAGTGAAACCCCGTCTCTACTAAAAATATAAAAAATTAGCTGGGCGTGGTAGCAGGCACCTGTAAGCTGAGATCATGCCACTGCGCTCCAGCCTGGGCAACAGAGCGAGACTCCGTCTCAAAAAAAAAAAAAAAAAAAGAGGCTTGGTGAGGTTAAGTAACCTGGTCACACGTACAGCTACTGAGTGGCAGAGCCTGGACTCCAACCCCAGGATCATGTGCCACCAGAACTTGGCCCTTAGCTACTGGGCAGATGCTTTAACCCACTTATGCCTCATGTTCCATTATTGGGACGCTAACCTTTTAGGAATTATTTGTATCCTACTGCTCAAGATCATCATTAAAGTCTGATTTTTCACAAAAAAGTTTGTAACCTCCAGCATAAATGGGTTAATTGGTTCCTGTGTCTTAGCCCTGAGCCCTAGAAATATCCAGTGGACTATTACAATAGGTTTCATTATTACCATTTACACTCATGTATTTTTCTACTATAATGGTATGTTAGAATGGAAGCTGCTGGAAAAACAGGGCTGGCCTGTGGGAACTTTATTTAACAAGTTATCCTCTGACAGCAGCAGTTAGTGGTTCTGAAGGGAAATGTGGGATTGGGCCAATTTTCCTTCCTTTCCCAATACAGCTACTTCAAAGATCTGTCTAGACCAGGTGCTGGTGTCCTGCCCCGCCTGGTAGAGCAAGTTGTCCTGTGCTATGACCGCAGTGGTCTGCCTGAGGCTGATCATGGGTATAGATTGGTGTAAGAGGGTCCCATGTAGACATCCCTAAGAGGGAGGCTGTAGTCAGGAGTGAGGAGACAAGGCTAATGGGAAAGAGGCTGTTAGCCCTGCCCCTTGGGGTGGTACTGTAGAGTCCCCTAAAACAAAGCAGAACCAGGAGACATTGGCTCCCACCAATCAGTACAAGATATTAGAACTTTCTGATAATATGATGATACCACTTTAGAAAGTAATTTTTTCCTTTGTTTTTTTTTTTTTTTTTTTTTTTTTTTTTGAGACAGAGTCTCACTCTCGCTCAGGCTGGAGTGCAGTGGCACCATCTCGGCTCACTGCAAGCTCCGCCTCCAGGGTTCATGCCATTCTCCTGCCTCAGCCTCCCTGGTAGCTGGGACTACAGGCGCCCGCCACCATACCTGGCTAATTTTTTTTGTATTTTTAGTAGATACGGGGTTTCACCATGTTAGCCAGGATGGTCTCAGATCTCCTGACTTCGTGATCCACCCGCCTCGGCCTCCCAAAGTGCTGGGATTACAGGCGTAAGCCACCGTGCCCGGCCTTTCCTTAGTTTTTTAATCCCTTGTGGGGTCTCTAAAATAGCATGAAGCTCTCTCCCTGTGATGAACCAGAGCAGGTCCGCTGCAATCAAAAGGGGACAGAAAGGAGCGGGAGAGCACCAGGAATTATTATGTTTACTCCTTACTGGGAGAGCTATACCAAGAGAACACAGCAGATGCTCAATAAAAACTTGCTGAGTTTGGCTGGGCGCAGTGGCTCATGCCTGTAATCCCAGCACTTTGGGAGGCCGAGGCAGGCAGATCACCTGAGGTTGGGAGTTCCAGACCAGCCTGACCAACATGGAGAAACCCTGTCTCTACTAAAAATACAAAATTAGCCGGGCGTGGTGGTGCATGCCTGTAATCCCAGCTAACTAGGGAGGCTGAGGAAGGAGAATCGCTTGAACCCAGGAGGTGGAGGTTGTGATGAGCCGAGATCGCGCCATTGCACTCCAGTCTGGGCAACAAGAGCGAAACTGTCTTGCTGAGTTTTCCTGAAAAACAGTCTGAGAAACACGTGGCTGAGTCCTCTTGACTTTACCCCAGCTGCAGACTGTACTATCTATAGCAAAACCACATGGCGGGGTGGTAGGAGTGGATCCACAGCTGCCACTTAAAGCCTAGAATTTAAACACAGAGCAACTCAGCAGCCAAGTGTTAGGATGAAACAGAAGCTGAGCTTCTGAGCAGAATACGTCTTTGAAGCCAGACATATTTAGCCGGAATTCTAAACTTACCCACCCATTCACCACTGATTAACCAAAAGCCAAAGAGGCAGCTTGATCCAGCCATCCACGCAATGGAGATGCTGAGCACACATATGACTGCCACTACAACCAACAAGCCACCGGCCCTTTCACTCCAGAGATGATGGTCTTATTAGCAAAAGGCCACTGCTCCTCAGTTGCATTTTCTTGCCTGGTGTGCCTGCACTTGGCACTCCAGAAGCAAATCATCCTTTGGCAGGTTCCACATCCATGCAGGGGTTGGGGACTGCTTTCTCCTTGTCCAAACCCTGAGGGGGCCATTCCCAACTGCACTGTGTTGGAGTGGGCCTACACAGCTTGATGTGAGTCCAGGGGAACAGCAGGTTCCCTGCATCCATCCACTTGTGTGCTTACCTCTGACTGGGGAGAAGGCTTCCTCTACCTTTCAAGCAATGATGTTTGCATTCAAATGTCTCTGTCAAAGGCGGATTCCTGATAATCTATTCCTCTTCACCATACCAGCACATAGGCATATATACAAAGATCCTGCTACAGAAACTTTAAAGGAAGAAAATCATGGTGATCAGCCAGGGCCTTCTCCCTTTTCCACTGTTCAACTCAACTGATTTCCTCAACTCAAAAATGTGGGAACAAGCATTTCTAGCCATAATACTCCCTCCACTGCAAATGATCTTCCTGTACAAATAGTATCATACACATCCTGATATGTCTGTATGACAAAGCCAGAGTCATCTGTCTCTTCAACTTGCATCTGACTCACGTGTGAGGCTGCAGGAGTCAGGCTGCCTTTCCTCTTTGCCATTCTTCACAGCCAGGAGTCATTTTTGTGGCAAAAACTGAAAAAGACAGATCTATAGGTAGATACTTAAGTCAACTGTTTAAGAATTGTTGGGATTGAAGGATCTGAGGGCACCTGGAAGTTCACCTGATTCAATCTTAACTGTTCTGACATTCAGCCTTTGTTTGAACACATGCAGAGATAAGAACATTCGTTTATTCGTGCAACCCCTCCTGTAGGTATAGGCTTGGTGGCAGCAGGGCAAAGGAGGACACAGAGCTCTCTGCATTTTGATTCCAATGTCTCAATGTTTTTGGTGCTCAGAAAGAACTTTATCCTCTTCCTTTTTTTTTTTTTTTTTTGTCTCTTCCTATTTCTGCCCAAGGAATGAGTCCAGGAGTAGAATCCTGCTCCTTTCTCTTCTGATAAAAACTGCAATTGTTTTCTCTTCCTTCTGAGTACCCAGCATGGGTTGGACCAGCACCTTCTTTAGTCTTCTTGCAGGAAAGGGACTTCCCGCTCTGGCTCTGGAACCCAGAGATGTTTGGCCTGTGATCCAGACCCAGTCTTGGCTTTTCTGAGAAAAAGTAGACTCTGGTTTACTCTTCTGGATTCTCCATTCCAGTCATGTAGCTTATGGCTGTTGCCCAAGTTCTCTTTACTAGCCCTTGGAAAATAAATCCTGATGTACAATAGTTGTTGGCTTTGCCACATCAGCTGCTTCCTAACTGGGCCAACTTTCCCACTGTCCCTGCTGCTCTCAGTTTTTCTCTCCTCCTGAGCTGGGCTTCAAGGGCTGTAGCCCTGGGTCTCCTGTCCAGTTTCTGCCCTACTCCACCATCTGGTCTGGGCTTTCTGAGTTTTATCATGAGCACCCTTCTCCACTCAGCAGTTTTCAACCTCTGGTCTCTGACCCCAGTTCTCGGACTGGGAACTTCCATATTGAAAACTTGACAAAATGCCTGCTAACAGCATGTTACAGCAGGTTTTGCGTTATCCGGGGGAGCTGTCAGGAAGCCAGGTTAGGATGAAGCAAGACAAGAAACGATATTATTTCTAGGGCTGGGGCAGCCCCAGTCAAGACAGTCAGCCACAGCCTGATAACTCTCCCTGCATGCGCAAGCCCACCGCTTGCAACCTGGAGGAAGCTCCTGTCAGAAATGGGCTCTAATGACATGTCAGAAAACAGAACAGACAGCTTAAGAGACCTTCACTACTACTTCCCTGCTTTCACAGCAGGTGTCTTGGTGGTACAAACCCCAGATATGAAGCTGCAAGGAGGGACCCAGTTCCAGGACACCAAGAACACCCAGCTACTCAGCAATCTCCTTCCACCGTGGACCTCGGCACATGAACACAGCACAGGCACCCGACGATTCTGCCAAGGCCTGCAGGAGTGTTGTGCCTGGTCCAACCCAGAGTGTCAACAAGCATGTCTTTCCCAACATTGTTACAAAGTGCAAGGATAGAGTCTCCCAAGTGTGCGGCTCCTTTCACCTACCTTGTCTCCTGGGATCCTCATAACAGCCCTGTGAGGTGGGAAAGGGGGCTATTCTTAACCCCATTTGAGAGATGAAGAAACTCAAGCTTAGAGAGGGAATGGGAGAACTCGAGGCCACCTAGTGAGAGGCTGGGACTAAACCCTGGGTCTCTCGACTCCTGGTTCAGTGCTGCACCCACTAAGCAGGCTTTTGGAAGCATTGGGACAAGCAAGAATGCCCCAGGAGATAAGGACATCCCAGTGCTCCCCACTGGCCAAAGCAAAGCACACCATGCAGAAGCATCCTCACGTTCACAGATAGCTGCTCCAACCTCCTTTAGCACAGACACAGTGCAAGCCTCCACTGATGCTGTGCTTGCAAAACACAAACATCTAGCACTTCCAACAGCCAACTAGACCCGGCAGAACCTTGGGGACAGGCTTGACTTCACCCAACACAACACCACTGCCACAGAGTTAGACACTACTTAGGCCCACCTTGTCCTCAAGCATGCTGCCCTGCTCAGAGCACCTTCCACTTTCCTCTCTCAAGGCCACAATCTACCTGAGTTTGGGCTCTCTTCTGACTACTTGTGCTACAAAGTGTCTGCTCCTTGTTTATCTCCAGACTCAACCTCCTTCCCTGGCTGCTGAATTTCATATGCCAGTGAATCAACCAGCAAAAGCTCTCAAGCCGGACCAACCTCTTTTTCTCCCACTTTGGGACCTACTAACTCCCCCACCAACCTCAGTGGTTCAGTGGTGTCTGCAAAATGCATCCATCCTCCCATCTGAGTAGCAGGTGAGAGTTATGGGCCCAAGCTTGGGAAGAACCTCTCTCCTTCTGTTTTGACCTGCTGGTCTCCTGGGACTTCCCATTCTAAGCACCCCAAGCTTCTTGGGAAGGAAGAGGTAGCAAATAGCTAGTTGGGTGATGAAGGTGTTTACCATTCAGTGGGAAGTGGGGGGTGGCTGTGCAAAGAGTGGAGTCTGAGGCAGGGTGATTGAGACAACCCTAGGCCTCCCAT
Source organism: Pan troglodytes (assembly GCF_028858775.2). Lineage (NCBI taxonomy): Eukaryota > Metazoa > Chordata > Mammalia > Primates > Hominidae > Pan > Pan troglodytes. The sequence goes on from NC_086016.1 coordinate 33,454,784, forward strand.
ACACGCTCAGGCCCATCCTCTGGAAGTGAGGAAACAGTGGGCAGATTACCTCGGTTACAGATACTGCAGAAGTTGCTGGGCCCCTCGCTGTGCTTCTTCAGGTGGTCTGCCATGTATGCTGCCCGTAAGTACTTCCCACACACCTGGCAGGGCACCTTGTCTTCATGACAGGCCAGGTGGGAGCGCAGACGGTCTCGGGTGGCAAAAGAAGCATTGCAGGTCTGAAGGCAGAAAAGAAAATGGGATGATGTGAAACCCAGCACCCCACACCTGACTCCCCACCAAGTGCACCATGAAGCAAAGGCAATTTCTGGCCATCACATGACCTCCCTTTATAAAGACAGCTTTAGAGTTTGGCTCAGGCTCCCTACCCAGAATGCCAAGAGGCTGCTCTTATTTCCCATGGTAGCTCCTTATGGGACACTTGAGTGGGAATCACTGGTACTAACTAAATGACTACTGGAAATGTGCCCAGGACATGGCAAGCTAAGCTCTATACCCCTCTTCACAATGAAGAGTTACACATTTGCTCATCCTTAGACATTAAGAATTGACTTTAGGTGCATTAGCTATAATGCACAAAATTACATTTACATGAATTTACAGATGAGTTATTGGCATATAAACCAGCCTTCCTGTTCGTATCCCTGGGTTTCCCCTAGTTTTATACAAAGAATTATATTTGTTCATTTTATTCAAAAGTGACATTAGTCTTGGCCAGGGAAATGGAAAGGAAAGGCAGGACAAAGTGCAGAGATAATTCTTCATAATATTTTCGTGAGTTTGAATTGAAAAAGCAGCCCATTAAATGATAGTGGCAATTCTGACGACGTGAGAATTAGCAGACAGCAAGGGCCAGAGGCTTCAAAAGTGTCTGTGGGCCGGGTGCGGTGGCTCATGCTTGTAATCCCAGCGCTTTGGGAGGCCGAGATGGGTGGATCACCTGAGGTCAGGAGTTCCAGACCAGCCTGGCCAACATGGTGAAACCCCATCTCTATTAAAAATACAAAAAATTAGCCGGGTGTGGTGGCAGACTCCCGTAATCCCAGCTACTTGGGAGGCTGAGGCAGGAGAATCACTTGAACCTGGGAGGTAGAGGTTGCAGTGAGCCAAGATCGTGTCACTGCACTCCAGCCTGGGCAACAAGTCAAGACTTCCTCTCAAAAAAAAAAAAAAATCCGGGCGCAGTGGCTCACACCTGTAATCCCAGCACTTTGGGAGGCTGAGGCGGGCAGATCACGAAGTCAGGAGATCAAGACCATCCTGGCTAACACGGTGAAACTCGGTCTCTACTAAAAACACAAAAAAATTAACCAGGCATGGTGGCGGGCGCCTGTAGTCCCAGCTACTCGGGAGGCTGAGGCGGGAGAATGGCATAAACTCGGGAGGCAGAGCTTGCAGTGAGCCGAGATCACACCACTGCACTCCAGCCTGGGCAACAGAGCAAGACTCCGTCTCAAAAAAAAAAAAAGCATTTGTGAAACATTAAGCTGGGGAAGTGCTGGTGACAGCAAGGATGATGATACTACCCTGTATTGATTAAGCATTCATTGTGTGCCAGGCAGGCACGGTGCTCAGCCTTTTAGACGCACTTATCTCATGCAACCCATCCTGACAGCAGCCCTCCGAGGCAAGCTGTGTGATCACCCTCCAAGACAGCGTGGCTTTGGAAAGCTGTGGTGTGAGCTGAGCACCAACTCATAGCCAGGCCCCCGGGTTGGATGAGTCAGGAGCTGAAGGTCAGAACCAGCACCCTGGAAGGAGGACTCAGGTTGGCAGGCATTTCCTGTACCTGAGCACCTGACTTAGTACCAGTGATCAGTCTCCTCACAACATCCCTTCCTCAGCTGGAGCTTACAAAGGCATTCCAGCTGTGGGGGTCACAGAATATTGGGAAAGCCCTGAGAAGAGCTGAATCCGTTGGCTTTCAAGCTATTTTGGTTCCAGGGAGGTGTTTCATGGGTTCTAGTCAATTTTGACTCATTTCTTTTTTGTGTGTGTGTGTTTACTGTTTTAGAACTGTAAGAGAAAGCAACATTCACCTTTGTGTCACAGATCAAATGGTAACCCACTGAGGACCACCCCATTACCTTGTGCTAGAACGGAACTGCCTCTGCCATCTCTCTTTAACAGAAGCACATCCTGAGAACCTGAGAGCTCAAGGTAAGTGGCTGAACACTGTCAACACATACAGACATCTAACTATCTCCTTACTGTACAGCCATAGCAAGAAACAAACACATGCAATGCTGTCAAGGTAGAAGACACCACTGTTTACTACCCCAGTCCCAAATATCTGTGTACGTTAGCACAGCCTACGTAGCTCTTCTGTCATTGTCTTTTTAAGTAAACATTATACATTTGAACTGAATTTGTAGCAATGACATACTGCTTTTATCTGTTTTATATATTCAGTGTATTCATATCATAAATGAGGAAACCTTTAGAAGGTGAACTTGCTTAAAACACAAGACTCAGCTACTAAAGAAAGTCTAGCACACCCACCCCCACCACACCCAGGCCAGTACTTTACCAATCCTCCTGGACACCCTGGGGGATTCTGATCTCTCCCAGTTTACAGCTGGGCCAGTGGAGGCCGTGAGAGGATATGAGACAGCTGGACTAAGAACCAGTCCCTGAGCCTGTGCTCTTACCATCTCCAGATTCAGGAGAGGGAGCTTCTGCTGAGTGAAAGGTGCTCATACTTTATAACACAGTGTACAGTACTTGGCAGCCAGGACTCCCAAAAGGGAAAGGTGAACAGATTTGTGCAAGGAAATTCCAGCATGTAGGAAGTCAGAAAGCACCATGGATGCTTGCTCTCATGGCCACAGGTGGGCCCCACGTCAGCCAGGGACCTCATGACCCAGTGACAGGCCACAGTAGGAGAAAAAAACTCCTAACCTCTACACAGCCCAGCAGTCTCTAAACCAGAGCAGGGGCTGCATAAACACCCCCGGGAAAGAGAGGTGCACCTGTTGGTTTATTTGGGGACAAGAGCTAGCTTTGCCAGGCAGTGACCCAAAGACTACCTCTCCAATGGTGAGAGAGGGTGTGTTCTAAGCCTCAGAACTCAAAGGAACCAACATGGATCAGGTGTAAGAAAACAGGGCTGAGGCCGGGCGCAGTGGCTCACACCTGTAATCCCAACACTTTGGGAGGCCGAGGCGGGTGGATCACAATGTCAGAAGTTTGAGACCAGCCTGGCCAATATGGTGAAACCCCGTCTCTACTAAAAATACAAAAAAATTAGCTGGGCATGGTGGTGGGCACCTGTAGTCCCAGCTACTCGGGGGCTGAAAGCACATTCAGGATTTTGTCTTCCACAGTCTCTGGGAGAGGGAGCCACAAGAGGGATAGGAAAGAGATGCCTTGTTTCTCTTGCCAACCTTCTTTTGGGATCTGTCCTCTAAAGGCTTTGCCTGTCATGCTTTGCTACCTAAAGATGATGGACAGCCAAACTTCAGTTACCCACAAGTGGCTTATCCATTTGGGGATTAGCTAAGCAAAATTAAAACCCCAGACTGGGCTGGCTTCCCCCACCCTGTCCTCCATTGATTATCTCTCAAGGAATGAAAGCTAACTTTCGCCTGAGCAAACAGAATTAGGAATGTAAATCTGCTGCTGGGGGAAAAAACACAAACATGACAAACGCTTTCCCTGTGTTCAAAGCCAAGCTGAAGTGATTGTTGGCTTCTCTGTGCCAGGATTGACCCTCTGTTGCTGCAGTCCCCAGGTTTTCTGGGGAGCCTGTGAAAGTCCAAAGTCTAGGCACAGCAGAAGTTCAGACAACACAGAACATGAAAGAGCCTGGTCACACAACCCAGGAGAGAAGGGGCGGAGGGAGACAGATCTCAAAGGGAACATCCAGAACTTCCATGCTGGGGTGTCAGGAGAAGAGCATTCTTTGTCCTAGAGACAGAGAGAAGACAGAGGGACGCTGATGGGAAGAGAGTGAGCCAGAGGCAGAATGCTTTGACTGCCTATGGCACTCGGAAGAGCTGCCCGGCCCACAGCCCTGTGCTTAGTTAGACAGCCTGCTGTAATTAAGGGCCATGCCTGCCAGGTCCTGGCCCAGGCACCCTGAGTGCGGGTCATCACCACTCAACACTGAGCCCTAGTCCTGCTCCCTTCCCAGACTTCGTAAAGCTTTTCTTCCTAAGGATTGAGCAGCTTGGGAATGGGGCCCAAGTGGTACCAAGGGCACTAGTGCACACCCCCACCCTTAGTAGCCCTTAACTCAGGCAGCCTCAGGGGTAGTCTCAAGCAGCTTTCTCCCACAGCCCTGGAAAACTCTAAGGGCAATGCATGAAGGTTCAGCTCCCTGGGCTCTTTGGCCCCCTTCTTCTCGAGCATATGCCCATCTCAACGCATTCCTTCTCTAAGCAGCCCCCAAGAAGTGGAGCCCGTGGAAGCTAGGGAGGTCTGAGCTGCTCCAGCCTCTCAGCTTCAGGTTGAACTCCATGTGGGGGAAATGTCCCAGCCCACTAAGCTCATAAATCCAGCAGTACCTGGGGCATCTGGGCCAGTTAAGGACACTCAGGCCAAGTCCCAAAGAGACATGCCACTGTCAAGCCTGAGGCTTCCTGCCCCTACATTCAGATGGCCTTTCTACTTAAGCTATGGCACTAGTCTCTGTAACTGGCCTCTTTCATTCTCTCTGGCATCAGGAGGGGATGAGCGATACGGACTGTGCCTAGCCAGTGGGGAACTCAAGGAATGAACTCCCAGAGAGCCGTCTCTTCACCTCTTATGTTTTCAGCATCCCCACACTATGCCAACAGATGCCCCTGCTGTTTAACCAAGTCCAGGCACACCTGGCTGGCCAGCCCAGAGCAAGAGCGCCAGCATGTCTTCACCTGCTGGGTCCCTGTTAGGGGAGTTGTGGCTGTAGGGCTGGAGGAGGGGCCAGCAGGTCTGTGAGAGTGTATGTTGGGAGGGGCAGGGCAGGAGCGCATTTGTACACCAAGGGACAGTGATGTCAGTGTTATGACACAGACCAAGGACAAAACACACAAAGCCTCAAATGTTAGAATGAAAAATTTTATCATCACTCCTGTTCACCCCGCAGAGTCTGCGGAGTGCTAAAGGGCACACCAATAAGGATCCGAGGGAGGGGGTCTACATCTGCTTTTTCAGCCCCCAAAGCCATATATTGGGGTGGCCCAATATAAAGCTACTCATTAGTTTGGTTCCTGAGCAGACCTGCTAATAAACCTCAAAAACACAAAAGTCTACTTCACTAGCCAGAAATGAAAGCAGGATCTAGATCTGAGTGGGAAGGGCAGAGGGCAGCATGGGTTGACTCTAGTTGGAATTGTGCCAGTCTTCTCTGGAGGCCGACTCACTCGTGGAGTGGGGAAAGGGGTGGCCAGGCCCCAGTCTAGAAACCCCAGGCCTATGGGAAGTGATGCCAGGGGAAGGGAAGCAGATAAGCTGGTGGCTAGTTCCCAGGAAGGCACCAACCTCCAAAATCACCTAGGCAAGGACAGATGCCCAGGGGTGCCATCTGTGAAAGGGGGGAAAAGGCAAGAGAGCCCAGAAAGAAACTTGGATGCTATAGGGGGTTCCAGAAAGGTGCTCCTTGCTACTCCCATTTGGGGGCTCTGAGATGGGAAAGACTCCGAGTCACCCAGGGAGGAGCTGGGCATGCTGGGCAGGAACCACCCTGCTAGCCTCTCCCAAAAGCAGGGGTCTCAGGCCAAATGCCCCTCCTGTTCCCTTCCACTGTCAACCCTCTCCAGGGAGGCCCAGGCTAGCCAACAGGCCACTGGGTAAAGGCCCTGCTGCCCTCTGGGGTGGTCCAGCCCTGCCTCAGATATCCCGGCGGAGCTGGGCAGAAGAGAGTGTTGCTGGAGTGTGCTGGGCCCAGGTTTTCAAGGGCTGGGAATGATTTTTTTAGAGAAAGGGAAAAGGCGGTGTCAGGAACCGAATGGGACGACCTCCACAAAGCAGGCTGGGCAAAGTCCCATGATGGCAGGTCGCTAGGAAGAGGTTCCAGGGGCGGCAGGCCGCTGCTGCTCCCAACCCACACCTGGAAAAAGGGCAGAGAGTGCAGGTTACCCCCCCAGGCCACCGGGCTTGCCCCCACTGCCCTCTGGGCTCCTCCTACTCTGCCCGGGCTACTCAGCACACTACCTGAGTCAGAATGTGCTCTGTGATGAGAGAATCAGAGACAGAGAGAGAGAAGGCAGCAAGGCAAAGACAGATCCCAGCAGGCCCACCCTGGGTCATCCTCCAGGGAGACTGCCTAGCCCAGCACCTGTGAACACCGTCCACGCCTGACCCCCAGGGGCTCTGCCCTACTTACAGCACATTCATCCCTCCCTGCTGGTCTCCCTGAACCCTCTCCCCTTGCCACCAGCAGGATAAGGAGAAGCAGGTTATCCTATCAGAGACTGCAGTGCACACCCCACAATCATGGCTCGCCCTCACTTGGTGGGAACTTGGCACGGGAGAGGGGAGATAACCAAGGAGAAGACAGAGGTGTGTTCGCTATCCACACAGGAAGGCTCAGTGGCCAGGAGAGGAAACTCAATCTTCTGGGTACCAGCAGGGCCCCCAGATATTGTTCAAGCAGGTAAACCAAGGGTGAGAATCTATCTGGTCCAGCGTTTCCTACCTGCTACTTTGCAAAGAGCTCAAAGAAGAAGAGCCCACTTTGCTCTCCAGTCCTCCAGAAACCCTGGCTCAGGATGGGTTAAACAGATGCCAGTGTGGGAGAGGGGACCACCCACTCCCTACCTCCTACCTCCCCCACTGCCTAGTGCCCTAAGCTGAGGGGACCCGGGAGGAGCTCTAACTGAGGTCAGAAAAGGGGAAGAGTGGTTGGCTGGACCACCAGGAGCCCTTTTAAAAAAACCTGCAGTCCCTACAAACTGCTGGAAACCAACAGTCAGGCCCAGCGCAGTGCCGGGTCTCCCAACACAACATCTGTGCGATACGGCCCACCATCCAAGGAGCCGGCAAACACCAGGAGAGGAAAGCCAGGCAACAGAGTGAAGGCAAAGACAGGGTGGGAACCAGGACCAAGCAACCAGGAAGGAGGAACGTCACTGTGGGGGAAGGGGGCCTGGGGGAAGAACAAAGGAGGAGAGCAGAGGGAGGGTGGAGGAACGGAGGGGAGGTGTGCAAAGCGGTGGGCGGTCAGCCGGGCCCCGGCACACGCAGCAGCTGGCTCTTGGCTGCGACCGTGAGAACAGCATCATCTCCTTCAGCCCATCTCTGCCCTGACCCAGCCCCTACCTGACACTTGTGAGGCCGCTCAGAAGTGTGCACCTGCTTGATATGTCCGTTCAAGTGATCAGGCCTGGAAAAGAGAGAACCAAGAGGGACTTTAGAAACTTGGCCAGACCCCACCACACAGGCACATATGCATACGTGTACACACACACACACACACTCACTGCTGGAAAGGACTCCCTCTCCCCCACCCCAGCATGACAAAGACAAAGTCACCACCCAGTTCTGGCTCCACAGGCCCAGGCCTCTCTGCCCTGGTTTTCTCTGGAGGGGGAAGAGAAATGGGCATTTGTCTCTGATCTTGCCTCCCCACCCCCTCAATTCTCCCCACCAGAAACTCAATGTTTTCTAGGACCAGAGGCGGTGGCAGTAGAATGAAACAGAGCTGCCTCACTGCAGCCTTTCCAGGAGGGGATATGTGTGATTCATTGTCCAGACTAAAGCCCCTTAGAAACTCAGCAATCCCCTCCCCCAGCCTCTCCCGCCACGGGCAGCCAATGAATGCCACCCGGATGGAATTCAGTCCCCAGAGGCCAGCAGTGGAGCCTTAAGTCCCCAGCTGGGCTGGTAAGCCAGATGCCCGCCTGAGCAGGTGGGCAGGGGCTGCCTGACCGGTAAGACTGGTTCCCGGTCGGGGCCCTCTGAGGGAGTTCTCCATCCCTGTGTTCAAACGCACAAGGTCCTACAATCCAGGTTAAAACCGGCCTTTTAGGAGAAAAACAAAACCACCCTCTGCTCCCAGACAAGTCCTCAGTTCCCCAACAGGCTAACTAGAAAGTGAACCTACATAGAGATCCTGCCCCCATTCCTTTCTGTCCTGAGAACATAAAGGGGCTCGTGGGTCCCATTAGGCTCTAGAGCTACCAGGTCAGAGCCGATCAAAGCTTTTGGTGTTAAGCAGCAGCTCTGGGTGACCAGCTCTGTGTCCCATGATCCCAGGGTGGTGTGAGAGGCACAGCTGGAGTCTACTGATCAGGATGGCCAGTGTTCTGTGTTGGGGAATCTGGTGCCTCAAGAGTGTAGGGAGTCCCAGATGCACTTGTTCCAGTCCCTCCCTCGGCAGCCATTCAAGCGGGGAAGTCGCTGGAGGAGCCCAGTCTCCCGCCCCCAGAGGGGGCCCCACGCCTGGTGCCGGAAACACAAAGGGAGCCCTGGGAGAAGAATGGTGAGGTCCGGTGGCTCTGGCCTGAGGAATCCGGCCCCAGGAGGAGAGAGAGTAGGGCACACTTAGCGTCAAAAAAACTTCCCTGAGGGAATGGAAAGCAGGTCTCAGGCATACCATCTCAAAATAAGGGCCCTTAAAAACACTCTACCCAAACCTGGCATGGTTCTCTATAAGGTCAAATGACCCCCACAAATCCCACACCCCCAGATCTTGGCAGGAGCCTTTTCAGGACTAAGATACGTGTGGCAGGGGAGGAAGAGGGGGCCTTTCCTCACCTGGAGAAGCCTTTCCCACAGCTCTGGCAGATGTAAGGCTTGCCCACGGACCCATCATGGGACCGCACATGGTAGGACATGCGGTCTTTTCTCTTGAACCGCAACCCACACACAGGGCAGGAGTAGGGCTTCTCCCCAGAGTGGGACAGCTTGTGCCGGTTAAGATGATACACATCACGGAAGATCTTGCCGCAGATCTCACAAGCCACCTGCTTCCTGGTCCGGCTCCTCTTTCGGGGGCCGTCGGGGTCTTCAGAGATGGGTAGCCCATTCTCACCCAGCCTCGGAGGAGGAAGGTCGATGTAGCCCAGCTGGAGGCTGGTGACACCGTGCTGGGCCTCGTGCTGCCGGAGCCGGTTGGCATCAGTGAACACCTTACCACACAGACCGCATGGAAGGATGCCTGCCTCCCTCAGGCCCCCTGGGGACCCAAACATTGAGTCCAGCAGGTTGGCCTTCCTTGGGCGGCCCCGGCCTCGCTTGCCAGTCAGGGGAGGGGCACTGGATGCCACATTGGGGAATGGGGAAGTCAGCAGTTGGGGGGATAGGGGTCCAGCCACCATGGGCAAGCGGTCCACCCCAGGTAACACAGGCAAGGAGGCTTGGCCTGCAATGGCTGCACCAGCCGCCCGAGCTGCCTCCTCCTCTGGCTGCATGCTGCCGGCGATGCCATTGCTGTTGGCTGCCAAGGCTGCCCCGTTGGTCATGTCCAAAGGGAAGCCCAAGTCCGAGGTCCCAGGGGGGCGAAAGAGCATTATATCGGCGCGCGCAGGGGGTACCAGGATCTGTACGTTGGACTGTTTGATGACTTCCTGGCAGATCTCGATAACCGACCTCATCAGCAGGAACTTGGCGGCCGTCATGAGTTCGGGAAAGCTCTCCAAGCGCACCACGATGCGGGAAGTGTAGGCGAAGTCCAGAATGTCCCCAAATACCTTGGAGCTGATGGTGTGCATCTCCAGCTCCCGGCTGCCCCCGGCCCCGCCGCCTGGTGCTGCCGTCGCGCCCCCTACATCAGCCGGACCCCCGTCCGCAGCTCCGCCGTCGCCCAACTGGGCGCTGAACACCGACTCAAAGTACTCGCTGCAGGCGGCCAGCACGGCGCGGTGCGCTGGGAAGCTCTCGTCGCCTACCCGCAAGAGCACGTCGCAGAAGCGCCCGCCGTTTTTGCGCTGCTGGTTCAGGTTGTGCAGCATCTCCGTGCTGTGTCTGCTCACCTGGTATGTGTAGCAGCCAGACGGGCCGCACGAAGCGTCGTTCACCCGCTCCATGGCCGCCGCCCCCTCCCACTAGCCCGGCCGCTGCACCTGCCCGCCCCCTCCCTTCCCCTCAGCAGCGAGAAGCGGGGCGCAGCAGACGTGTCCACACTCCCCACACGTGCCGGCCCGAGGCTCTGTAGTCTCGCAGGTGCGCCGAGTGTACACGCCCCCAGCCCGGATCAGACTGTCTAGACTGCGGGGTGCACCACCCCCCACATAGCCAACCCCCGCCCTCGCTGGACTGCGCGCCACTCTCTCCTCTCCGCCCGCCCGCCTCCCCTTCCCGGTCTACCTTCCGGGGGGGTGCGCGAGCGAAGAGGTGCGCCCCTCCTGCAAACGCGCCTGCCACCTCCCCTCCCGCCCGCCAGGCGGCGCCGGCGCGCAGCCAAGAAGGGCACGCGCACGCGGGGAGGAGAAGGAGGGGTCCGCCGCGCAGGCGCGCGCGCGCGCCGCGGCTTTTCCCGGGCCCGCTGGGGGCGCGCGCTGCGTCCCCTGCAAAGCGCGAGCCGGGGCGGGGGCGCCGGAGCGGAGGAAACAAAAGGCGAAGGCGGCGGCGGCGGGGCGCGCACGGGGGCGGTGGCGCGGGCCGGGTCCCGGAGCCTGGAGGGCGGTGGCGGCGGCGGCGGCGGCTGGAGCGGGCGGGCGGCGGCGGCGGCAGAGTAGGCCCTTCCCCAGGCCGGGAGAAGGCGGCGGCGGAGCGGCGGCTCTGCGGCCCCGGGCTCCGTGTGTTCGGAGCGGAGGAAAGATGGCAGCGGCTGCACTTCCTCTTGCACTTTCACCCCTGGGGGGAGGAGAAGGAGGGGGCGATACCAACAACACCCCCCCTCTCGCTTGCAGAAAAAAAAGAAACGGCGAGCTCAGAGTGGGGGCCCCCGGCGCCCCCGGCCTTGCACGTGCGCGCCCGGATGCCTAGCCCGGGCCGCCTGGCGCTGCAAACTTTACACTTTCTTTGTGCCGAGCGCCCCCCCCCTCACCAAGCCGAGGATGCACGTCCCCCCTTCCCTATTTATACACCCCCCCCGCAGCTCCGCTCCCCCCGCTTCCTGCCCCCCCTCCCCATTCCCCAGATCCGCCAATGCTAGAGCAGCCTGAGCCCCCGTCCGGCCCCCGCCTCCCCACCCCGCCCGCGGGGCCGGGGGCTGCAGTCTCAGCCCCCCCGGACCAATGCAAACGAAGCGCCGAGCCAGCAAACCAGCTCCCACTGCCCCTCCCCTGCCCGCTGAGAGTGGCGGCTAGCAGGGTGGGGGGGCAGGAACTGAGGGGTGCGGATCCGGGCCCCCCAGCCTGCGAAGCGCACTCGCAGGTCGAGCGGGCGTCGTCCACCCTTCGGAGCCCCGCTTTCATGCGTGAAATCCCCAGAAGTCGCCTGCGACCGCCTCCCTGCTTCAAACACCAGAGAGGGCCCGGGGTCCTGGCCGGAGACAGGCCGAACCTCCGGAGCTGCTTCTGCACCCGGTACATTGATCGATCTGATGGGCTGCGCGCCCGGAAGAGCTGGAGAGATGAAGCCAGCGTCCAGCTTCTCCCCCAAACCACAGCACGCCGAGCTTTGTCCCCAGGGAGCGTGAAGTCACCAGCTCCGGGAGGCGACAATATGAGGGCGATGGACGGGGCAGGGACCCCCGGAAGCCCCAGCAATCCTCAGGGAAGTGGGGGTGCCGGAGGAGTCGGGGACACCCTCAGGCCTCTCCAAGCCCGGAGCATCCCCAGCGCCCGCAGCCCTGTGAGACGCCGGGTGCTCTGGTAATGGGCCCTGCCGCCAGGCCTCGGCGCTTTGTCCCCGGCCCGCCCGGGGATGCTACCACGCTAGAGTTGTACACCAAGGTTTGTCTTCCCAGGAAGCGCTAGCGGCTGCCTTTGGGCCGCCTGGCGCAGAGCCCCAGGCTGCAGGCGCCGCGTGTGCGGGCGGGAAGTTCCCACAGTTGCAAAGAGGCAGCGAAGTATGTGTTCCAAACTTTCCACGGTTCCAAACTGAGCGCTTCCATTAAGAGAAGCGGTGTGCGGGGGAAAAGCATTCTGGGTATTAGCATGCAAATGAACGGGCCCGGCTTCCAACTCCGCTCGGGATTCCCACCGCTGCGCGCCGAGCTCGCGCCCAGCCACGCGCGCCCTGAGGCTTCCGGGCGTTGCCCTGGCGGATGATCCGAGTTCAAAATCGAGACCTCTGCCTTCTGGTTTCGTGTCCTGGTGCTTAGTCACTTGGCCTCCCTGAGATTCAGTTAAATTGTTTCTTAACCTGTACATGGGGACAGCAGCACCTGTCCTGCACACCTCCGCTCTAGGGCATAGTACATGCCAAACTCCTGTTGGAGAGAATGAATGAGACTTAGAGGCATGAAGAAAGTTCCCTGGACACGAAGCCAGGAGATCTGTGTTCTAAGCCCAGACTCACTGTCACCTTAGGCTAGTGCCTCCCTCTCTGAGCCACAGCTTTCTTGGGCGGATTTTGGGAACTGGCACATTTTATTTTTGAGAGAGCTGCTGGGAACATCCACAAAGAAAGAGAAAGGGGCCGGGCGCGGTGTCTCACGCCTGTTATCCCAGCACTTTGGGAGGCTGAGGCGGGCGGATCACCTGAGGTCGGGAGTTCGAGACCAGTCTGACCAACACGGAGAAACCCCATCTCTACTAAAAATACAAAACCAGGCCGGGCGCAGTGGCTCATGCCTGTAATCCCAGCACTTTGGGAGGCCGAGGCAGGCGATCACCTGAGGTCGGGAGTTCGAGACCAGCCTGACCAACATGGAGAAACCCCGTCTCTACTAAAAATACAAAATTAGCCGGGCGTGGTGGCACATGCCTGTAATCCCAGCTACTAGAGAGGCTGAGGCAGGAGAATCGCTTGAATCTGGGAGGCGGAGGTTGCCGTGAGCCGAGATCGTGCCATTGCACTACAGCCTGGGCAACAAGAGCGAAACTCCGTCTAAAAAAAAAAAAAAAAAAAAAAAAAAAAAAATTAGCCGGGCGTGGTGGCACATGCCTATAATCCGAGCTACTCGGGAGGCTGAGGCAGGAGAATCACTTGAACCCGGGAGGCGGAGTTGCGGTGAGCCGAGATCGTACCATTGCACTCTAGCCTGGGCAACAAGAGTGAAACTGTTTCAAAAAAAAAAAAAAAAAAAAAAAAGCGAAAGAAAAGAAAAAGAGGTTTGCTCTGAGTGTCCAGTGTATACACACATCGTTTCTCCATAGTAGGTATAGATATTCCTGCTCAGCCATTGGAACTGGGGAAGATGAGTGACCTGCCCAAGGCCACACAGATAGTGATGGAGCCAGGATTCAAACTGGTTAACTGCCCCTTTCTCACCAGTGGCTTCTGAAACCTGTCACCCGTCCATGGCTCCACTTGAACCAGGAACCGACTCTCTGTCTGCTATGCTTAGAAAAGAAGGTGCCATGACTGGCCCCATTCCAGCGGATTCACCCGGTGAAGGTGGGTTCAGAAGGTGGTGCTCTGAGGAAAACAGGGAACGTGCATCAGCCCTGTTTTGCAGATAGGAAGCCTGAGGTTCAAGGAGCCAGAGTGGTCCAGGATCCCACCTTGGGGAAGTGGCCAGAGACAGTCCAGACGCCGTTCTGATCCCACCTGGGAGCTTTTTTCCAAATGTCGCCTTGGCAGTGTGATTGTGAGGGTGGGAGTAACCTCTCTACTTCATCCATTACTCTCAGTCTTGCCCATCTCTCAGGCTCCTAGGAATCCGTTATGTAACTTCAGGCATGCTTGCAGAACATGTCTTTTTTTTTTTTTTTTTTTAGGTAACATTCAGCTGACATAAAATTAACAATTTTAAAATGTGTCATTCACTAGCACCTAGGACATTCACAATGTTGTGCAACCAGCACCTCTGTCCAGTTGCAAAACATTTTTATCACCCCAAAAGAAAACCCCATACACGTTAAGAAGTCACTTTCCATTCCCTTCTCCCTTCATCCCCTGGCAACCACCAATCTGGATTCTGTCTCTATGGATTTACCTATTCTGGATATTTTATTTATTTATTTATTTTTTGAGACGAAGTCTCTGTCACCCAGGCTGGAGTGCAGTGGCGCGATCTTGGCTCACTGCAATCTCTACCTCCTGGGTTCAAGCGATTCTCTTGCCTCAGTCTTCCAAGTAGCTGGGATTACAGGCGCATGCCACCATGCCCGGCTAATTGTTGTATTTTTAGTAGAGATGGGGTTTCGCCATGTTGGCCAGACTGGTCTCGAACTCCTGACCTCAGGTGATTTGCCCACCTCAGCTTCCCAAGGTGCTGGGATTACAGACGTAAGCCACCATGCCCAGTCTGGATATTTTATTTAGTTGGAATTATACAATACTGTATGTGACATTTTGAGTCTGGCTTGTTTCACTTAACGTAATGTTTTCAAGGTTCATTCATGTTGTAGCATGTATAAATACTTTGTTCCTTTTTATGACTGGCTGAATGGTACACCATTGTATGGATATACTACCTTTATCCATTCATCCATTGGTGGCCTTTTGGTTATTATGGATTGTGCAATTATGAACATTTGTGCACAAGTATGTATTTGAGTGCCTATCTTCAGTTCTCTTGGGTGTATACCTAGGAGTGGAATTGCTGGGTCATATGATGGTTCTATGTATAACTTACTGAGGAACCACCAAACTCTTCCACAGTGACTGCACCATTTTGCATTCCTACCACACATGTTTTTATAAATAATTGTAGTGCTGGTCAAACCTCTCATGTTATGAATGAGCATGCTGAGGCCCAGAGAGGTTAAGTAACTTGCCCAAGGTCACACCCTTAGTCAGGATCCAGACTAAAACCAAACTTTCCTGAGTTCCTAGACTTTCAAACACTAAGAGCCTCCCATGTCACCTTTAAAGACCTCAACTACTTGCCTGAGTTTTCATTAATTGACTTAGAAACCTGCCTGGTGAACAACTGAGTTAGCCGTATTTATGAAGCTTTTTTTCTCTCAACATCTATTGAAAGAACCCACCGCCATGTTCTGGATTTCTAGGCCACACCTTGAAAACATGCAGAGCTCACAATCCCTGCATCTGCCTCCTGCTGCTGGCCTGTCGGGCCCTCTTCTGTTGCCATGGAAACCATGCACCTCAGTTTTGGCAGCAGACCAGCTGGACAGTGAACTGAGAATATCCTTGTCTCCTAGGCTAAGCAGAGCTGTCAAGGTCATGTATTCATTAACTAGATTTGTATTTATTGATCACCTACTAAGCACCAGGCTTTTGTTTTGTAAGATGCTAGGGATACAGCAGTGAACAAGCCAGACCACAGATCCTGCCCTCAAGGAACCCGTAGTCTAGAGGAGACAGACAAAAACCAAGGAACAAAAAAGGCTTCACCTGGCTCCTCTCCATAGTTCACATTCTCCCAACCTTCCAGGCTGTGCTAAAATCCACTTCCCCTGGACCATCCCCGGAAGAGCCCAAATGCAGGTGATAGCTCCTCTCAGGATTTACATTGCATTTTTTGTTGTTACTCCCTGATTGTAAAAGTGCTATGTGCATTGTGGAAAATGTAGGAGATACACAAAAGCACAAAGAAGAAAAATTAAATAAAGATCTGTAATTTCACCACCAAGAGTTGAGCGCTGCCAACATTTCCTTCTGGTCTTTTTCTACGTATGTGTATTTCTCTTTAAAAAAAAAAAATTATTGGCCGGGCGCAGTGACTCATGCCTGTAATCCCAGCACTTTGGGAGGCTGAGGCGGGCGGATCACGAGGTCAGGAGATCGAGACCATCCTAACACAGTGAAACCCTGTCTCTACTAAAAAAAAAATTAGCGGGGCATGGTTGCGGGCATCTGTAGTCCCAGCTACTCAGGAGGCTGAGGCAGGAGAATGGCTTGAACCCTGGAGGCAGACGTAGTGACCTGAGATCATGCTACTGCACTCCAGCCTGGGCAACAAGAGCGAGACTCCATCTCAAAAACAACAACAACAACAAAAATAATAATAATAATGACAGAGCACAGTGGCTTATGCCTGTAATCCCAGCAGTTTGGGAGGCTGAGGTGGGTGGATCCCAAGGTCAGGAGTTGGAGACCAGCCTGACCAACATGGTGAAACCCTGTCTCTACTAAATATACAAAAATTAGCCAGGCGTGGTGGCATGCACCTGTAATCCCAGCTACTCGGGAGGCTGAGGCAAGAGAATCACTGGAACCTGGGAGGTGGAGGTTGCAGCGAGAGGAGATTGTGCCACTGCACTCCAGCCTGGGCAACAGAGCGAGACACCGTCTCAAAATAATAATAATAATAACAACTTTGTTAAGCACTAACTGTGCCAGCCATAGTGCTGAGAGCACTCCTTGGTTTACCCTCTGGAATCCTCACAACAACCCTATGAGGCACTTACTCTGATGATTCCCATTTTACTGGTGTGGAAACTGAGGAATGAGCAGATAGGGAAGGGAGAGGAAGGCCCAAAGCATGCTGAATAGCAGGTACCTCTGCCTGCTCCAGGGGCTTTCAGCACAAATCCAGGCTGCCAGGCTTTATTGAGGACCTGATGGGAGGAGGAGATGGAGAGAAACACAGGAATGAGGCACCCTAGTTTCTGCCCCACTCGCCTTTAGCCTTTATCAGTCTTTCTTAGAAGGCATGTGAAGCCAACCCACTTTCTTTGCTCACTTCAATGCTGGGCTGTTCGGCTTCTTAATAACAATAGCAACAAGACCATTCCTTGAACAATCATGGCACTTCAAGCATGAATGGAGTTGTTTTGGAGCCAGACAGACACAAGTTCAAGTTCAAGGTCTGCCCTTGCTGATAGTTTGGCTTTGGGTGAACAGTGCCAGAGGTTCATTTAACCCCCATAGCCTTTCTCTGAGGGTAGGATCATTGTCCCTGCCTTTTGTTTTTTCAGAGACAGGGTCTCTGTCACCCAGGTTGGCATGTACTGTCACCATCATAGCTCACTGCAGTCTGGAATGCTTTGGACTCAAGTGATCCTCCCGCCTCCACCTCCGGAGTAGCTGGGACTCTGGGTTATGCCACCACGCCCAGATCATTTTTACAAATGTTTGTAGAGATGGAGTCTCACTATGTTGCCCAGGCTGGTTTCAAACTCCTGGCCTCAAGCAGTCCTCATGCCTCACCCTCCCATAGGGCTGGAATTACAGATGTGAGCCACTACACCCAGCCATTGCCCCCTGTTTATAGGTGAGCCAACTGGAAAGTTAGGTGGTTCATCCACGCCTGCCCTCGTGAAGGTTGTGCGGTCCAAATTGAGCGCAGGTCTCCCTGATTCCAAGAGCCAGGTTCTTTCTCCAGCACCTTGGACCCCTTTTCTTTCTCGACAGTTGGGTTTCCTTCATGACTGGGAGGAGTGGGCAAATCTTCCACCTCACACGGAGGCCTAGCTCCTTCAGCTACACAAGGATCTTGCAGGAGGGAGAGGCTCAGCAGTTCCTGCTTCCCCGCTCCGTCCAAGTTATCTCAGCCCCTCTGTGCTGTGGTCTTCAGGGCCCAACAGGGACCCAGTAGGCCACGGTTTATCATTGGCCATGTTTCCTGCCTCTGCATCACTAGCAGAGACTTTAACACTCTTTCTTTTCATTAATCAGACACAAAAAGGAAAAAAAAAGTCCTCATATGTAATTGTTTGTATTTCTATACTTTAACCTGGGAGGATTTTTTTGTTTTTTTGTTTTTTTGAGATGGAATTTCACTCTTGTTGCCCATGCTGCAGTGCAGTGGCATGATCTCAGCTCACTGCAACCTCTGCCTCCCATGTTCAAGCAATTCTCCTACCTCAGCCTCCAGAGTAGCTGGGATTACAGGCGCCTGCCACCATGCCCGGCTAATTTTTGTATTTTTAGTAGAGATGGGGTTTCACCATGTTGGCCAGGCTGGTCTCTAACTCCTGACCTCAAGTGATCCGCCCGCCTCGGCCTCCCAAAGTGCTAGGATTACAGGCGTGAACCACCGTGCCCACCCCAGGATTTTCTTTTTTGTGCCTGATTACCTGAAGGAGAGAGAGTCAAGGTATCGCTGGTGACACGGGGGCAGGAAACATGGCCACACACATACATACACGTGAAAGGCAACTGTCTAACTGAAGAAAATCAGCTGCACATTACAGAGAAAGAGTTAATGTCCAGAAGTGCCTGAAGGTCTTCCTGGAGGTTGCCCGTGAGCCAAAATCACACCACTGCACTCCAGCCTGGGTGACAGAGTGAGACTCAGTCTCAAAAAAAAAAAAAACGTCATAGTGCTCGCATGAGTTAAGCTTTTAGGTGAGATTCCTGAGTGACATTTGATTCAACAGCAGTGTATAAAAACACTAGGTCCTTCCCATGTTGGGTTAGCTGTAATGGTGGTTAGTGAAATGTCTGACAATTTGAGAGCCAAAATGATTTTTTCATTTATTAATTCAAGAAGTATTTATGGGTGTCTTATTTGTGCCACGCACCGTGCTGGGCAATGGAGATGCTGTGGGGATAAGATATTTGGGGTCACGTCTGTAATCCCAGCACTTTGGGAGGCTGAGGCCGGCAGATCACCTGAGGTCGTCAGATCACCTGAGGTCAGGAGTTCAAGACCAGCCTGGCCAACATGGTGAAACCCCATCTCTACTAAAATTACAAAAATTAGCCAGGTAAGGTGGTGTGTGCCTGGAATACCAGCTACTCGGGAGGCTGAGGCAGGAAAATCGCTTGAACCCAGGAGTCGGAGGTTGCAGTGAGCCAAAATCACACCATTGTACTCCAGCCTGGGTGACAACAGCGAAACTCTGTCTCAAAAAAAGAAAAAAAGAGGCCAGGCACGGGGGCTCAAGCCTGTAATCCCAGCACTTTGGGAGGCCGAAGTGGGTGGATCACCTGAGGTCAGGAGTTCAAGACCTGCCTGGCCAACATGGTGAAACCCCGTTTCTACTAAAAATATAAAAAATTAACTGGGCGTGGTGGCGGGCACCTGTAGTCCTAGCTACTCGGGAGACTGAGGCAGGAGAATCACTTGAACCTGGGAGGTGGAGGTTGCAGTGAGCCAAGATCGCATCGCTGCACTCCAGGCTGGGTGACAGACTGAGACTCCATCTCAAAAAAAAAAAAAAGAAAAGAAAAGAGGTTTAATTGACTCATGGTTATGCAGGCTCTATAGAAGCATGGTGCTGGCATCTGCCCAGTTTCTGGTGAAGACTAAGGGAGCTTTCAATCATGGCAGAAGGCAAAGGGGGATCAGGCAAGTCACATGGTGAAAACAGGAGCAAGTGAGAGTAGGTGCCACACACTTTTATTTTTTAATTTAATTTTATTTTTTAAAATTTTTGTATTTTTTATATTTTGAGACAGAGTCTTGCTCTTTCACCCAGGCTGGAGTGCAGTGGCATGATCTCAGCTCCCTGCAACCTCCGCTTCCCAGGTTCAAGCAATTCTCCTGCCTCAGCCTCCTGAGTAGCTGGGACTACAGGCACATGCCACCATGTCCAGATAATTTTTTTTCTTTTTTTTTTTTTTAGACGGAGTCTCACTCTGTTGCCCAGGCTGGAGTGCAGTAATGCTATCTCGGCTCACTTCAACCTCCACCTCCCAGGTTCAAGTGATTCTCCTGTCTTAGCCTCCCAAGTAGCTGGGATTACAGGCACCCATCACCACCCCCAGCTAATTTTTGTATTTTTAGTAGAGATGGGATTTCACTGGTTGGAAAGGCTGGTCTCGAACTCCTGACCTCAGGTGATCCACCCACCTCAGCCTCTCAACGTGCTGGGATTACAGGCGTGAGCCACTGCACCCAGCTGTTTTTATTTTTATTATTTTTTGAGACAGGGTCTTGCTGTGCCAACCAGGCTGGAGTGCAGTGGCACAATCTCAGCTCACTGCATTCTCTGCCTCTGGGGCTCAAGCGATCCTCCCACCTCAGCCTCCCGAGTAGCTGAGACTACAGGTGTGCACTACCATGCCTGGTTAATTTTCGTATTTTTGATAGAGACAGGGTTTCACCATGTTGGCCAGGCTGGTCTCCAACTCCTAAGCTCAGGTGATCTGCCCACCTCTGCCTCCCAAAGTGCTGGGATTACAGGCGTGAGCGTGAGCACAAGCCCAGCCTATTTTTATTTTTTGTTAAAGACAGGGTCTTGCTCTGTCACCCAGGCTGGAGTGTGGTGGTTCCATCACGGTTCACCGCAGCTTCTACCACCTCCTTGGCTCAAGCAGTCCTCCCTCCTCAGCCTCCAGAGTGACTGGGACCACAGGTGTCAGCCACCACACCTGGCTAACTTTTATACTTTTTGTAAAGGGGTTTTACCATGTTGTCCAGGCTGGTCTCAAACTCCTAGGCTGAAGCGATCTGCCTGCTTCGGCTTCCCAAAGTGCTGGGATTACAAGTGTGAGCCACCACACCCGGGGGCACCCACTGAAATGACCAGATTTCTCTCTCTCAAGAATTCAGAGATTTCGGCTGGGCGAGGTGGCTCACGCCTGTAATCCCAGCATTTTGGGAGACCGAGGCGGGCAGATCCCGAGGTCAGGAGATCGAGACCATCCTGACTAACACGGTGAAACCCCGTCTCTACTAAAAATACAAAAAATTAGCCGGACGTGGTGGCGGGCGCCTGTAGTCCCAGCTACTCGGGAGGCTGAGGCAGGAGAATGGCGTGAACCCGGAAGGCGGAGCTTGCAGTGAGCCGAGATCACGCCGCTGCGCGCTCCAGCGCAGCCTCCTGAGTAGCTGGGACTACAGGTACATGCTACCACATCTGGCTAATTTGTGTATTTATTTATTTATTTTTGGAGACGGAGTCTCGCTCTGTCGCCCAGCCTGGAGTGCAGTGGCGCGACCTCGGCTCACTGCAAGCCCCTCCTCCCGGGTTCACGCCATTCTCCTGCCTCAGACTCCCGAGTAGCTGGGACTACAGGCGCCCGCCAACACGCCCGGCTCATTTTTTGTATTTTTAGTAGAGACGGGGTTTCACCGTGTTAGCCAGGATGGTTTCGATCTCCTGACCTCGTGATCCGCCCTCCTCGGCCTCCCAAAGTGCTGGGATTACAGGCGTGTGCCACTGCGCCCGGCTAATTTGTGTATTTTTTGTAGAGACAAAGATTTCATTACGTTGCTCAGGCTGGTCTCAAACTCCTGGGCTCAAGCCATCTGCCCGCCTTGGCCTCCCAATGTGCTGGGATTACAGGCGTGAGCCACTGTGCCCAGCCTTATTTTTCTTTTTAATGTTTATTTTGTCCATCAAATATAATTTGGAAAATGAGGCAAAGCAGAGGAAACGATAATAAATTATCCATAGTGTCTCACCACTGAAATAGAAGTACTAAAATGTTGGTATATTCTTTCTTTCTTTCTTTCTTTCTTTCTTTCTTTCTCTTTCTTTCTTTCTTTCTTTCTCTCTTTCTTCCTCCTCCTCCTCCTCCTTCTTCTTCCTCTTCCTCTTCTTTCTCCTCCTCCTCCTTTCTCTCTCTCTCTCTCTGTTTTTTTCTTTCCATGGAGTTTTGCTCTTGTCGCCCAGGCTGGAGTGAGTGCAACGGCGCCATCTCAGCTCACTGCAAACTCCACCTCCCAGGTCCAAGTGATTCTCCTGCCTCACCCTCCCGCCTGCCACCATGCCCAGCTAAGTTTTGTATTTTTAGTAGAGATGAGGTTTCACCATGTTGGTCAGGCTGGTCTTGAACGCCTGACCTCAGGTGATCCACGTGCCTCAGCTTCCCAAAGTGCTGGGATTACAGGCATGAGCCACTGTGCCTGGCCAAATGTTGGTATATTTTCATCTTGACTTTTTTTTTTTTTTCAGTTTCAATGCACTGTTGTTAAAAATACTACTAATGAATATATGCTTTTTTTTTTACATTAAGAAATGAGTGTCTCACTTTATCGCCCAGGGTAGAGTGCAGTGATGAGTTCATAACTCATTGCAACCTGAACTTGTGGGCTTGAACAATTCTCCTACCTCAGCCAAGTGAGTAGCTGGGATTACAGGCACCCACCACCACACCTGCCCTCTCCTGCTTCTTAAATGAAGCAGTATATTATGAATATGTTGCAGATTAACACTGGGACTGTAGGTAAGTGTGTTTTGGGGCCACTTTCACTTTTTATCTTAAACACTTTCATAGTGTTTTATTTTATTTTTACAACGCAAATGGTTACTTTTGTCATTTGAAAAGCAATAGAGGCGCCAGGCACGATGGCTCACACCTGTAATCCCAGCACTTCTGGAGGCCAAGGTGGGTGGACCACCTGAGGTCAGGAGCTCAAGACAAGCCTGACCAACATAGTGAAACCCTGTCTCTACTAAAAATACAAAAATCAGCCAGGCATGGTGGTACATGCCTGTAAACCCAGCTACCTGGGAGGCTGAGACAGGAGAATCGCTTGAACCTGAGAGGCAGAGATTGCAGTGAGCCGAGATCGTGCCATTGCACTCCAGCCTGGGCAACAAGAGTGAATCTCTGTCTCAAAAACAAAAACAAAAACACTTATATAGTGTTTTATTTTTACAACGCAACTAGTTACTTTTGTCATTTGAAAAGCAATAGAGAGGCCGGGCGTGGTGGCTCACACCTATGATCCCAGCACTTTGGGAGGCTGAGGCGAGTGGATCATGAGTTCAGGAGTTCAAGACCAGCTTGACCAACATGGTGAAACCCCGTCTCTACTAAAAATACAAAAATTAGCCAGGTGTGGTGACGCACACCTGTAATACCGGCTACTCAGAAGGCTGAGGAAAAGAGAATCGCTTGAATCCAGTGGCGGAGGTTGCAGTGAGCCGAGATCGCACCACTGCACTCTAGCCTGGGCAACAGAGCAAGACTCTGCCTCAAAAAAAAAGAAAAGAAAAGCCATAGAGAACCCATAATATCATGAGTACCTTTCAAGTCATTACATAAAAATTAAAAATAAAATAAGTAAATATTAAAGAAATCTTATTTTCACAGGCTGCAAAGCTTCCCGACTGGATGATTGGTTGTATCTTGATCTTGATTCTCTAACAGTTTCTCCTGTGGAACACTTAGGTTGTGTCCTTTTTCATTTTCTTTGCTATTATAGATAGCACTGAGAAGAACGTCTTTGCACATCATACATGCCAGAAGCTTTAATATGATAATCTGATTTCATATGCTGGACTAGAAATGGAGAAAGACAGCTTGTGGGGCGACGAGTGCTGCTTTTATGAGGCGTTTTCTACTGGAGGTGGGAGGTAAGTAGATTGGTGGGGGAAAGGAGCTTAAAACAACAGTATTCCGAAATTCAAAATTTAGATTTAAAATAAGAATTATGAGCCGGCCATGGCGGTTTATGCCTGTAATCCCAACAGTTTGGGAGGCCGAGGGGGGCAGATCACTTAAGGCCAGGAGTTCGAGACCAGCCTGGCCAACATGACAAAACCCAGCCTCTACTAAAAATATATATATATATATTAGCTGGGTGTGATGGTGCGTGCCTGTAGTCCCAGCTACTCGGGAGGCTGAGGGACGAGAATCGCTTGAACCCAGGAGGCAGAGGTTGCCGTGAACTAAGATTGCGCCACTGCACTCCAGCCTGGGTGACAGACGAAGACTCTGTTTCAAATAAATAAATAAAAAGAAGAATCGGGGCCGGGCACGGTGGCTCACCCCTGTAATCCCAGCACTTTGGGAGGCCGAGGGGGGCAGATCACAAGGTCAGGAGATCGAGACCATCCTGGCTAACATGGTGAAACCCCATCTCTACTAAAAACACAAAAAATTAGCTGGGTGTGGTGGCGGGCGCCTGTAGTCCCAGCTACTTGGGAGGCTGAGACAGGAGAATGGTGTGAACCCAGGAGGCGGAGCTTGCAGGGAGCCGAGATCGTGCCATTGCACTCCAGTCTGGGCAACAGACTCCATCTCAAAAAAATAAAAATAAATAAATAAAAAGAAGAATCATAGCCGAGTGTGGTGGCTCACACCTGTAATCCCAGCATTTTGGGAGGCTAAGACAAGAGGATTGCTTGAGCCCAGGAGTTCAAGATCAGCCTGGGCAATATGGCAAGACCGTGTGGCTACAAAAAAATTTTTTTGTTAATTAGCCAGGCAAGGAGGCTTGAGCTTGTGGTCCCAGCTACTCGAAAGGCTGAGCCAGGAGAATGGCTTCAGCCCAGGAGGTTGAGGCTGCAGTGTACTGTGTTTGAACCACTGCACTGCACTCCAGCCTGGGTGACAGAGTGAAAAAAAAAAAAAAGAATTATTAGCTAAATGAGCCTCAGGTCCATTCCAGCTCAGGAATTTGGAGTGTTTTATTGTCATCTGTCTCAGGTCCAGGCTAGAGTGAGGGGTAGGTAGAGATACAAGCAGAAGGTTGCAGTCCACAGTCCACATTCACGAAAACACTTCCAAGCCCCTTGAGATTCCCTCCTGGGTTGACTCCCCAGCTCCCTCCTGTGCAGACCTGACTTTGCAAGATTCATGTGAAGAACCTGGAGAGTCAAGGTGATAGAGTCAGCCTGCATCCTCAAGGTTTGGGGCCTCACTTGTCTCTGAAAATCAATTTCTTTTCTTTTTCTTTCTTTCTTTTTTCTTTTCTTTTCTTTCCTTTTTTTTTTTTTTTTTTGAGACAGAGTTGCGCTCTGTCACCCAGGCTGGAGTGCTATGGAGTGATCTCAGCTCACTGCAACCTCTGCCTCCCGGGTTCAAGCAATTCTTGTGCCTCAGCCTCCCAAGTTGCTGGGATTACAGGCATGCAGCACCATTCCTGGCTAAGTCTTCCATTTTTAGTAGAGACATGGTTTTGCCATGTTGTCCAGGCTGGTCTTGAACTCCTGACCTCAAGTGATCTGCACACCTCAGCCTCCCAAAGTGTGGGAAATTACAGGCGTGAGCCACCGAGTCTGGCCTGAAAATCAAATTCTATCAACTGAGGTGGAGCTTGGGTCTGAACCCACTTCCAGCTTTGTAATTTGGGGCAAATTTACTTAACAGCCCAGAACCTAAGAGGTTCTTTATTTGAGGGAGGGTCTCACTCTGTCACCCAGGCTGGAGTGCAATGGCCTGATTACAGCTCACTGCAGCCTCATCCTCCTCAGCTCAAGCAGTCCTCCTGCCTGAGCCTCCCAAGTAGCTGGGACCATAGGCATGTGGCTCCACACCCAGCAAAATTTTTTTTTTTTTTTTTTTTTTTGTAGAGATGGAGTTTCACTAAGTTGCTCAGGCTGGTTTCAAATTCCTAGGCTCAAGTGATCCTCCTGCCTAGGCTTCTCAAAATGTTAGGATTACAGGAGTCAGCCAGCCACCAAGCCTGGTGCCTAAGGGGTTCTTATAGAAATGAATGAGAATATTATTATGCACATCGTAAATGCTTAATCAGTGACAGCTATTTGTTGTTGTTTGCAATTCAGTGTTAAATGCTGTGATGAAAGAAGCACAGGAATTACAGAAGTCATGTTAAATATGATAGGACCTAGCCTGGGGCATGGGGGCAGGCTTCGTACAGGATGCCACAATAAAATTCTGACTGGTGAAGAAGAAAGGCCCTGGGGTATTTCTTTTCTGACAGCTGGATCTTTCTAGGTGAGAATGTAATATATTCAATGCCAGGTGATTCCCAAACCTGTGTGTGTGTTACAATCCCTTGGGGTGAGGGTGGGGAGGAAGTGATAGGTTACAAAAGATTCTAGAGGCACCAGCCCAATCGGAAGTGCTATATGAGGTACATATTATTCTATGTGAGGCACTTCGCATAAGACGGCTCTCAACCTTCATATCAGGAACAAGGATTCCTAGTTTTCTGGTTCCTGGCATGTGCTCTAAAAGAAATGCAGGGCTGGCCAGGCGTGGTGGCTCATGTGTGTAATCCCAGCACTTTGGGATGCCGAGGAGGGTGGATCACTTGAAGCCAGGAGTTCGAGACCAGCCTGGCCAACATGGTGAAAACCCGTCTCTACTAAAAATACAAAAATTAGCCGAGCGTGGTGGCATGTGCCTATAATCCCAGCTACTTAGGAGGCTGAGGCAGGAGAATTGTTTGGATCTGGGAGGTGGAAGTTTCAGTGAGGTGAGATCGAGCCACTGTACTCCAGCCTGGGAGTAAGACTCCGTCTCAGAAAAAAAAAAAAAAAGAAAGAAAACAAAACAAAACTGCAGGACTGGGACTTGGGACACAGCTGGAGTCTTCAGTTTTTGCTTTGTTATGCTCTTACCATTCTTACCAGCTCAAATAATTATTTATTTTTTTAAAATTATTGTGGTACATAGTAGGTATATATATTTACAGGTACATGAGATGTTTTGATACAGGCATCCAATGTGAAATAAGCACATCATGGAGAATGGGGTATTCATCCCCTCAAGCATTTATCCTTTGAGATACAAACAATCCAGTTACACTCTTTATTTTTAAAAGTACAATTAAGTTATTATTGACTATAGGCACCCTATTATGTTATCAAATAGATTTTATTCATCCTATTTTTTTGTACCCTTTAACCATTGATTTTTTTTTTTTTTTTTGAGACAGAGTCTTGCTCTGTTGCCCAGGCTGGAGTGCAATGGTGCGATCTCAGTTTGCTGGAGCCTCAACCTCCTGGGCTCAAGTGATTCCCATGCGTCAGCCTCCCAAGTAGCTGGGACTACAGGCATACACCACCATGCCTGGCTAATTTTTGTATTTTTAGTGGAGACGGGGTTTCGCCATGTTGGCCAGGTTGGTCTGAAACTCCTGGTCTCAAGTGATCCACTCACCTCAGCCTCCCAAAGTGCTGGGATTACAGGCATGAGCCACCATGCCTGACTATATTTTTTATTTATTTATTTATTTTGTAGAGAGGGTCTCACCATATTGCTCAGGTTGGTCTTGAACTCCTGGTCTCAAACAATCCTCCCGCCTCAGCCTCCCAAAATGCGATAATTACAGGTGTGAGCCACCATGCCCAGCAAAGTCTCCAGTCTTTGTGACCCTAGTTAAGTCCCCTCCTTTCTCCATGATTCAGTTTCCTCATCTGTAAAACAAGGGAATTGATCTAAATCAGGAGTCTCAAACTCAGGTGTTTCTAAGGGCCAGGGTAACTTGGTGAGATGTGTGGCACAAGTGGGAACTACAGGGCTGAAGAAGGCACCACAGCAAAGGGGAAAACAGGCTGGACACAGCAGCTCAGGCCTGTAGTCCCAGCACTGTAGGAGGCCCAGGAGGGAGCCCAGGAGTTGGAGACCAGCCTGGACAACACAGTGAGCCCCTTGTCTCTACAAAAAAAGGGGGGCAGCCAGAGTCCAGCCTGTGAACCCAGAAGTATCTGATTTAGATCTCAATCAATTTAGAAAGTTCATTTTGCCAAGGTTAAGGATGTGCCCATGACACAGCCTCAGGAGGTCCTGAAGACATGTGCCCAAGGTGGTTGGGGTGCAGTTTGCTTTTATGCATTTTAGGGAGACATGAGACATCAATCAATATGTGTATATGTACATTGGTTCATTCTGGAAAGGCAGGACAACTGGAAGGAGGGGCTTCCAGGTCATAGGTAGATAAGAGAGACAAAGGGTTGCATTCTATTTTTTTTTTTTTTTTTTTTTTGAGACAGAGTCTCACTGTGTCACCCTGGCTGGAGTGCAGTGGCTCGATCTCCACTCACTGCCACCTCTGCCTCCTGGGTTCAAGTGATCCCGCTGCCTCAACCTCCCAAGTATCTGAGACTACAGGCGCGTGCCACCACACCCAGCTAATTTTTTGTATTTTTAGTAGAGAGACGGGGTTTCTCCATGTTGGCCAGGCTGGTTTTGAACTCCTGGACTCAGGTGATCTGCCTGCAGTGGCCTGCCAAAGTGCTGGGATTACAGGTGTGAGACACCATGCCCGGCTCCAAAGGGTTGCATTATTTTGAATCCTTGATCAGCTTTTCCCTGAATCCACAATTTAGTTTGGCTCAGTGAATCTGCATTTTTACATAAACAGTAGGGCAGAGGAAGCAATCAGATATGCATTTGTCTCAGGTGAGCAAAGGGATGACTTTCTGTCTGGCACCTGTGAAGATAAGCTATCGCTTTACATTGCCAGGTGAAATTCAGCAGAACTGATTTAGTTCTGTTGAACTAAAGATATAGGGAAAGGGGCCGGGGGAGGGGGGGGGGGTGGCTCACGCCTGTAATCCCAGCACTTTGGGAGGCTGAGGTGGACAGATCACGAGGTCAGGAGACCGAGACCATCCTGGCTAACACGGTGAAACCCCGTCTCTACTAAAAAACAGAAAAAATTAGCTGGGCGTGGTGGCGGGTGCCTGTAGTCCCAGCTACTCAGGAGGCTGAGGCAGGAGAATGGCGTGAACCCGGGAGGCGGAGCTGGTAGTGAGCTGAGACCACGCCACTGCACTCCAGCCTGGGTGAGACAGCAAGACAGCATCTCAAAAAAAAAAAAAAAAAAAAAAAAAAAAAGATGTAGGGAAAGGGAATTGCCCCAGGTGTAGCAGCAAGAATTACAGAACAGATTTATTTATCTTGAAAAAGGCCCAAAGTCAGGAGGTAAAGATCTTGAGGCTCACAAGAAATTTCCTTATGGGCAAATTGTGCGGCGGGAGGTATGTAGCTTTTTTGTATCTTTGTAGCTATCTTATTTAGGAATAAAGTTGGAAGTAGGTTTGCCTGACATAGTACCCAGCTTGACTTTTCTTTTTTTTTTCTTTTTGAGATGGAGTTTTGCTCTTGTTCCCCAGGCTGGAGTGCAGTGGCGCGATCTCGGCTCACTGCAACCTCCACCTCCTGGGTTCAAGCGATTCTCCTGCCTCAGCCTCTCAAATAGCTGGGATTATAGGCACCCACCACCATGCCCGCCTAATTTTTGTATTTTTAGTAGAGACGGGGTTTCTACTAAACCTGTTGGTCAGGCTGATCTTGAACTTGGCCTCCCAAAGTGCTGGGATTACAGTCGTAAGCCACTATGCCTGGCCCCAGCTTGGCTTTCCTTTTGGCCTAGTGATTTCGGGGTCTGAAGATTTGTATTTTCCTTTGACAAGCCAGTCACGGGAATGAGGGCCTAGTGCCATCAGGTTTTCTGGTTTTTCACAAGAATCTGGAAATCCATTTTTAAATGTTTGGCAACTAGTCTAAAATTTCCCATAAACATTATGCTGGTCAAGTGGAGCAGGCCAGTGGGCCAGAGTGGGCTGCCAGTCCCCAGTTTATCACCCCTGGAGTGGCTGTACTTGGAGGAGTCCTCTGACTAGCCATTTGCCATTTTATGTGCCTGGAAATTGCTCCCAGTGTTCCCAAGTGGGCCCTTCTCTGCCGATGGGATGTAATGTATGACCTTGGGCAGCAGGGTCAAATGGTTTGAGGCTGCAGGCCATACCTCCATGAGAAGAGTGCTCTGAGATGGGGCCTGGGCCTCAGCACAAGTTGCCTATAGCCTCCAGAAACTCTGAGTTCTCTTAGCAATTCCTAGAAACCTCAGCAGAGTCCCCCACCCTTGGCAGGCTCATCCGGTCCAGCAGACCCAGGTGGCTGACAAATAAATTGCAGTGAATCAGAACTTGGATCCACAGCAAGTAATCATGGACAGAGGCTTAAGTATCATCTAGTTCAATTTCTCCATTTTATAGACCCAGAGGAGAAAGTGGCCTGCCCCAAGTCCTAGAGAACCCAGATTCCTGCAAAAGGGCCAGTGGTTACTGTGAGCCCCTAGGAGCTGGACAGGCCTGGGTTCAAATCCTAGCTTTGTCAATTGCCAGCTCCTGACTTGGGGCCTTTTTCAAGATACATAAATCTATTTTGTAATTCTTGCTGCTACACCTGGGGCAATTCCTTTTCCCTACATATTTCTCTTCCAAAAAATAAAAAAGGCCGGGCGCGGTGGCTCACGCCTGTAATCCCAGCACTTTGGGAGGCCGAGGGGGGCGGATCACGAGGTCAGGAGATCGAGACCATCCTGGCTAACACGGTGAAACCCCGTCTCTACTAAAAATACAAAAAATTAGCCGGGCGTGGTGGCGGGCGCCTGTAGTCCCAGCTACTCGGGAGGCTGAGGCAGGAGAATGGCGTGAACCCAGGAGGCGGAGCTTGCAGTGAGCCGAGATCACGCCGCTGCGCTCCAGCCTGGGCGATAGAGGGAGACTCCGTCTCAAAAAAAAAAAAAAAAAAAAAAAGTCTTGGCTGGGTATGGTGGCTCATGTCTGCAATCCCAGTGCTTTGGGAGGCTGACCAGGGAGGAACCCTTGAGGCCAGGAGTTCCTGATCAGGCTGGGCAACATAAAAAGGCTTTTTTTTCTCTACCAAAAAAAAAAAAAAAAAAAAAAAAAAAAAAGTTCTGCTTATTTTTTCAACAGTGGATCCGATTTCAGCTCCTCTCTGAAGCCTTTCATTCATCTATTCCTTTGACTAGATAATAACTTCACAGATTCCAAATTCAAACGGTATGAGGTATTTATATTCTTTTTCTTTTTTTTCTTGTGATAGGGTCTCACTCTGTCACCCAGGTTGGAGTGCAGTGGTGCGATCATGGCTCGCTGCAGCCTCCACCTCGTGTGCTCAAAGCAATCCTCCCTTAATTCTTGTCTGTAGGAGCAGCTACTTGGAAGGCTCAGTTGGGAGGTTCCCTTGAGCCCAGGATCATGCCACTGCATTGCAGCCTGGGCAAGAGAGTGAGACCCTGTCAAAAAAAAAAAAAAAAAAAGGAAAGAGGAAGGAAGGAAAGAAGGAAGGAAGGAAGGGAGGGAGGGAGGAAAGGGAGGAAAGGGAGGGAGGGGGAGAAGGGGAGGGAAGGGAGGGAGCTGGGGAGGGAGGAAGAGAGAAAGTGAGAGAGAGAGAGAGAGAGAGAGAGAGAAAGGAAGGAAGGAAGAAAGGAGATTCACAAATTGTTGAATTAAAAGAGTGAGCTACCAGGCCAGGTGCAGTGGCTCATGCCTGTAATCCCAGCACTTTGGGAGGCCAAGGCTGGCAGATCACCTGAGGTCGGGGGTTCGAGACCAGCCTGACCAACATGGAGAAACCCTGATTCTACTCAAAATACAAAAAATTAGCCAGGTGTGGTGGCACATGCCTGTAATCCCAGCTACTTGGGAGGCTGAGGCAGGAGAATCGCTTGAACCTGGGAGGCAGAGGTTGTGGTGAGCCCAGATCGTGCCGTTGTACTCCAGCCTGGGCAACAAGAGCGAAACTCCATCTCAAAAAATAAAACAAATAAAAGAGTGAGCTGCCACTCCATACAAATAATAGGATCTCAGTTTTGCCTGGATAAAATAAGACAGGCATAGAAAAAATATTTGAAGATATGTAACAAAATCTTATCAGTTGCTCAGTTGCGGGACCGAATCACAGGTTAATTGTTTTCCTTTTTTTTTTTTTTTTTTTTGAGATAGAGTCTTACTCTGTCGCCCAGGCTG
The DNA here is from genome assembly GCF_028858775.2 of Pan troglodytes. NCBI lineage: Eukaryota > Metazoa > Chordata > Mammalia > Primates > Hominidae > Pan > Pan troglodytes. Next base: position 33,485,986 of record NC_086016.1, read on the forward strand.
GAATGTAGTGGAGCAGTCTTGGCTCACTGCAATCCCCACATCCCAAATTCAAGCCAGTCTCCTGCCTCAGCCTCCCGAGTAGCTGGGACTACAGGCGCCCACCACCATGCCTGGCTAATTTTTTATATTTTAGTAGAGACAGGTTTCACCGTGTTGCCTAGGCTGGTCTCAAACTCCTGAGCTCAGGCAATCTGTCTCCCTCGACCTCCCAAAGTGCCAGGATTACAGGCATGAGCCACCATGCCTGGCCCATGTTTTTCTTTATTTCCAGCTTTTATCTTTTTTTTCTTTTTTCTTTCTTTCTTTTTTTGAGATGGAGTCTCACTCTCTCACCCAGGCTAGAGTGCAATGGCACGATCTTGGCTCACTGCAACCTCCGCCTCCCAGGTTCAGGTGATTCTCCTGCCTTGGGCTCCCAAGTAGCTGGGATTACAGGAGCCTGCCACCACACCCAGCTAATTTTTGTATTTTTAGAAGAGTCAGGGTTTCACCAGGTTGGCCAGGCTGGTCTTGAACTCCTGACCTCAGGTGATCCACTAGCCTTGGCCTCCCAAAGTGCTGGAATTACAGGCATGGGCCACCACACCTGGCCTATTTCCAGGTTTTTCCACCTAACCATGGGTTTACCTTGTAGTCTTTAAAAATGACAATTCTTGGCTGAGGGCAGTGGCTCACGCCTTTAATCCCAGCATTTTGGGAGGCCGAGCCGGGTGGATCACTTGAGGTCAGGAGTTTGAGACCAGCCTGGCCAACATGGTGAAACCTCGTCTCTACTAAAAATACAAAAATTAGCTGGGAGTGGTGGTGCATACCTGTAATCCCAGCTACTTGGGAGACTGAGGCAGGAGAATCACTTAAACCTAGGAGGCGGAGGTTGTGGTGAGCTGAGATCACACCACTGCAGTCCAGCCTGGGTGACAAAGTGAGACTCCGTCTAAGAAAAAAAAAATGTTTTAATAAATAAATAAAAATGATAGTTCTTTACTGTTTTTTTTTTTTTTTGAAAGAGAGGGTCTTGCTCTTTTGCCTAGGCTGAAGTGTAGTGGCATGATCTCAGCTAACTGCCACTTCTGCCCCACCTTGCACTCAAGTGATTGTCCCACCTTAGCCTCCTGAGTAGCTGGGACCACAGGCACACAGAACCACAGCCAGCTAATTTTTTATATTTTTAGTAGAGACGGGGTCTCACTATGTTGCCCAGGCTGGTCATGAACACCTGGACCGAAGCGATCCTCCCGCCTCACCCTCCAGAGTTGCTGGGATTACAGGCATGAGCCACTAAGCCCAGCCCTATTATTTCTATTTTAGAGATGTGCATACTGAGGTTAAAGGAAGGTGTAGGATGTGTCCAAAGTCTGAATCTAAGGTGTAGAGTTATGACTCTGAAACCCATATCTCCCCAAATACTGTCCTCTGCTTCCTTAGGGGAAATCCCCCAGTCACTTCCTTCGTTCTCCTAGCCATGAACATGTGGTATCTAAATATTGTGCAAGGGGCCAGAGAGGCCGTAAGTGGAAATACAGACACAGCAGTATCTTGAATGAGGCTGGCATTCTTGGTGACAATGTTGAATTCCACATATATAGAGGCATATGTTCATGCCTTCACGGGTGCAGATGTGTTGTTTTAGTCAAAGCTCTTTTGGAAACAAACAGCAAGGACCTATTCAAATTAGCTTAAGTGAACAGAAAATGAATTTACCAGAAGGGCACTGTCACATCTACAGGACCCAAAAGCAATAGGGCCTCAGCGGGGCCTGGAAGGATACATGGGAAGGAGTCAGGAACCCCGGGAAGCAGTTAAACTCTTTTGGTTGCATGTAACAAAGTCAACTCAAGTGCCTCCATAAGTAAAAAAGAGCTTCATTTGAAAGACACAGAGGTGTCTCCTGGAACCTATAAACAGAAATGGCAGCAAGCCTGCAAGGAGGGATATGAGCACTTTGAAACCAAGGAAGTCCTTTCTCTCCATCATTTGCCTCTGCTTTTCTTTCTCTTTTTTTTTTTTTTTTTTTTCAAGACAGAGTCTTGCTCTGTTGCCCAGGCTGGAGCACAGTGGCACGATCTCAGCTCACTGCAAACTCCACCTCCCAGGTTCAAGTGATTCTCCTGTCTGAGCCTCTGGAGTAGCTGGGATTATAGGCATGCACCACCATGCCTGGCTAATTTTTGTATTTCTAGTAGAGACAGGGTTTCACCATGTTGGCCAGGCTGGTCTTGAACTCTTGGCCTCAAGTGATCCACTCACCTCAGCCTCCCAAAATGCTGGGATTACAGGCATTAGCCACTGCACCCAGCCTCTGACATGCTTTTCTGAGGATGCAATGATCAGCTGCTCTGTTTCTCTGGTACAGATGCAGGGGGGCCAGAACATGCCTGCTCTCTAGCTCCCCAGTTTCTTTTCATTTCTTTTTTTTTTTTTTTGAGACAGAGTTTCACTCTTGTTGCCCAGGCTGGAGTGCAGTGGCGAGATCTCAGCTCACTGCAACCTCTGCCTCCTGGGTTCAAGCGATTCTCCTGCCTCAGCCTCCTGAGTAGCTGGAATTACAGGCATGTGCCACCACGCCCGGCTAATTTTGTATTTTTAGTAGAGACAGGGTTTCTCCATGTTGGTCAGGCTGGTCTTGAATTCCCGACCTCAGGTGATCCACCCACCTCAGCCTCCCAAAGTGCTGGGATTACAGGCATGAGCCACTGTGCCTGGACAAAAAACAATTATTTTTATTTTTTATTTTATTTTTTAGACAGAGCCTCACTCTGTCGCCCAGGCTGGAATGCAATGGTGCAATCTTGGCTCACTGCAACCTCTGCCTCCCGGGTTCAAGCGAGTCTCTTGCCTCAGCCTCCTGAGTAGCTTGGATTACAGGCACTCGCCCTCATGCCCAGCTAATTTTTGTATTTGTGTAGAGATGGGGTTTCACCACGTTGGCCAGGCTGGTCTTGAACTCGTGACCACACGTGATCTGTCTGCCTCGGCCTACCAAGGTGCTGGGATTACAGTTGTGAGCCACCCTGCCCAGACCAATTTTTTTTTTTAATTTGATAGAAGAAAATGTGCGTTGCTATGAACTGGGCAGATACTTCATAACATGAGGGCTCTTCCTGATATGATTATTTTGTTTCATGGCTGCTAACCTGAAAAGCATCTTCATAAATGGGGGGGGGGGCTTCACTCTCTTCCACTGAAGCCCCAGAAAAAACTGGGCTGTCTTTTCTTTTTCTTTCTTTCTTTCTTTTTTTTTTTTTTTTTGAGACAGAGTTTTGCTATTGTTGCCCATGTTGGAGTGCAATGGCGTGATCTTGGCTCACTGTAACCTCTGCCTCCTGGGTTCAAGCGATTCTCCTGCCTCAGCCTCCTGAGTAGCTGGGATTACAGGCAGCCGCCACCACGCCCAGCTAATTTTTTGTATTATTTTAGTAGAGATGGGGTTTCCTCATGTTGGCCAGGCTGGTCTCAACTCCTGACCTCAGGTGATCCACCAGCCTTGGCCTCCCAAAGTGCTGGGATTACAGGTGTAAGCCACCGTGCCTGGCTTTTCTTTTCTTTTTTTTTTTTTTGAGACGGAATCTCACTCTGTCGCCCAGGCTGGAGTGCAGTGGTGCACTCTCAGTTCACTGCAAGCTTCGCCTCCCGGGTTCACGCCATTCTCCTGCCTCAGCCTCCCGAGTAGCTGGGACTACAGGCATCCGCCACCACACCCGGCTAATTTTTTCTGTTTTTTAGTAGAGACGGGGTTTCACCATGTTAGCCAGGATGGTCTTGATCTCCTGACCTCCTGATCCGCCCGCCTCGGCCTCCCAAAGTGCTGGGATTACAGGTGTGAGCCACTGCGCCCGGCCTGTCTTTTCTTTTTAAGAGCATCAGGACTAGAAGCATTTGTGCACACTAATTCAGTCCAGTCAATATATTGAGCACCTACCTTGATCGAGCCACTGCCAGGCCTGGAAAGTCCAAAGATAATCAGATATCATCTTTCCCTAGTAGGTTCTACCCCTAGTATTGTGTTTGTATCAGTCAAGTTCATTTAGAAATCTATTATTTCTGACACAGCTGGCTTAGGAATTTGTATTTGACTGCATTAGGAGGCACTAAATTGCATGAATTCATCTGAGAGTTGAGATCACAGGAACTGATAATGTACTTGATCTCTTTGCTCGCAGTCATCATTTTTTAAAACAAAAATATTATGAAGTCCATTGATGGTGGTGAAATTAATATCCGGTTGGGATTTCCCACACAGACTGGGAGGCCTGTCATTAAGGAGCTGAATCTGGGCCAGACACACTCATTATATGTGTTGTGTTGTTAATGGGTCTGCCGAATGCATGGAGGAAACACGCACCTTGCAAGGGTAGACTCATCCTATCCAGGTGCAAGTTCCATTTCTTCCATTTGCTACCTGGGTGACTGCGGATGGCTCACTTCCCCTTGCTGAGCCTCAGTTATCACCTCCCTAGACAAGGGCACAGAACCACAGACTAGCTGCTGTGACTTCTGGGAGGGGTGAGGGATTTCACTGAATAGCAAAAGGAAATTTTCACTTAGCACTTCATTAGGAATTGTTTGAATTAACTACAGAGAGCCTGTGTTTCTCTTGTGATATTTATTTATTTATTTATTTATTTATTTAAGACAGAGTCTTGCTCTGTCGCCCAGGCTGGAATGCAGTGGCACGATCTCGGGTCGCTGCAACCTCCACCTCCCAGGTTCAAGCAATTCTCCTGCCTCAGCCTCCCGAGTAGCTGGGACTACAGCTGTGTGCCACCACATCCAGCTAATTTTTGTATTTTCAGTAGAAACGAGGTTTCACTATGTTGGCCAGGCTGGTCTCGAACTTTTGACCTCAGGTGATACGTCCACCTCAGCATCCCAAAATACTGGGATTATGGGCCTGAGCCACTGCGCCCGGCCTCTCTTATGAGTTTTAAAATAAGTTTTTAAAACTCAGACTAAGGTCAGGCGTAGTGGCTCAGGCCTGTAACCCTAATGCTTTGAGAGGTCGAGGAGCAAGGATTTCATGAGGCCAGGAGCTCCAGACCAACCTGAGCAACATAGTGACACTCCCATCTCTACCAAAAAAAAATTGTTTTAATTAGCTGGGCGTGGTGGCATGCCTCAGCTACTCAGAAGGCTGAGAAGGGAGGATTGCTTACGCCTAGGTCAAGGCTGCAGTGAGCTATGACCGTGTTGCTGCACTCCAGTCTTGGTGAGCAAGACTGTTTCAAAAAATAAAAATAGGCCAGGCGCAGTGGCTCACGCCTATAATTCCAGCACTTTGGGAGGCCGAAGCGGGCAGATCATTTGATGTCAGGAGTTTGAGACCAGCCTGGCCAACATGGAGAAACCCTGTCTCTACTAAAAATATAAACATTAGCTGGGCATGGTGGCACACACCTGTAATCCCAGCTACTAAAGAGGCTGAGGCAGGAGAATCACTTGCACCAGGAGGCGGAGGTTGCGGTGAGCTGAGATCACACCACTGCACTCTAGTCTGGGAGACAGAATGAGACTCCATCTCAAAAAATAAAAATAGGCTGGGTGCGGTCACTCACGCCTATAATACCAGCACTTTGGGAGGCCGAGGCGGGTGGATCACCTGAGGTCAGGAGTTCAAGATTACCCTGACCAACATGGTAAAACCCTGTCTCTACTAAAAATACAAAATTAGCGGGGCGTGGTGGTACATGCCAGTAATCTCAGCTACTAGGGAGGCTGAGGCAGGAGAATTGCTTGAATCCAGGAGGCAGAGGTTGCAGTGAGCTGAGATTGTGCATTGCACTCCAGCCTGGGCAACAAGAGAGAAACTGTCTCAAAAAAATAAAATAAAATAAAATAAAATAAAATAAAATAAAATAAAATAAATAAAAATAATAAAAATAAAAATAAAAATAAAAACTCAGACTAGACTGGGCACAGTGGCTCACACCTGTAATTCCAGCACTTTGGGAGGCCAAGGCGGGCAGATCACCTGAGGTCAGGAGTTCGAGACCAGCCTGGCCAACATGGCAAAACCCCATCTCTACTAAAAATACAAAAACTAGCCGGGTATGGTAGCGGGCACCTGTAATCCCAGCTACTCAGGAGGCTGAGGCAGGAGAATCACTTGAACCCGGGAGGCAGAGGTTGTAGTGAGCCGAAATCGTGCCATTACACTCCAGCCTGGGCAACAAGAGTGAAACTCCGTCAAAAAAAAAAAAAAAAAAAAAAAAAAGACTAGAATGGACTAAGGCAAATTTTTTTAAAAACTTGAACATTGGTTTTTGGCATGACCAGGTACATGTTGCTGTTAATACATCTGTACTAAAGCTAGATAAACAGGACTGCTATCTCACCTAGGTTTTTTTTTCCTTTTACTTCACTCAGAAGCAGAGATCCCAGGGTTTTTCTTTTGGCAGTGCCTATGGCTGGCAGTGTAATTTTTTTTTTTTTTTTTTTTTGGAGATAGCTCACTCTGTCACCCAGGCTGGAGTGTAGTCGTGCAATCTCTGCTCACTGCAACCTCTGCCTCCCAAGTTCAAACTATTCTTCTGCCTCAGCCTCCCAAGTAGCTGGAATTGCAGGTATGCATCACTACGGCCGGCTAATTTTTGTATTTTTAGTAAAGATGGGATTTCCCTGTGTTGGCCAGGCTGGTCTCGAACTCCTGACCTCTGATGATCCATCTGCCTTGGCCTCCCAAAGTGCTGGGATTACAGGCATGAGCCACCACGCCTAGCCTGGCTGTGTCATTTTTGAGACTCAGTGCAAAATGAAAATGCAGGGACCTTTGTACAAAAGGCAGGGGGAAAAAATGTGCTGTTTTTTTGTGTTTTTTTTGTTGTTGTTGTTTTTTTGAGATAGAGTCTCGCCCTGTCACCCAGGCTGGAGTGCAGTGCTGCAATCTTCAGGCTGGAGTGCAGTGCCGCGATCTTCGCTCACTGCAACCTCTGCCTCCTGGGTTCAAGCAATTTTCCTGCATCAGCCTCCAGAGTAGCTGGGACTACAGGCGCGTGCCACCATGCCTGGCTAATTTTTTTCTATATTTAGTAGAGACAGGGTTTCACCATGCTGGCCAGGCTTGTCTCGAACTCCTGACCTCATGATCCACCCGCTTCGCCCTCCCAAAGTGCTGGGATTACAGGCGTGAGCCACTGTGCCTGGCAAAAAATGTGCTGTTGAAAGTAATAACATAGCCCCCAGGCGCGGTGTCTCACGCCTGTAATCCCAGCACTTTGGGAGGCCGAGGCAGGTGGCGGATCACGAGGTCAGGAGATTGAGACCATCCTGGCTAATACCGTGAAACCCCATATCTACTAAAAATACAAAAAATTAGCCGGCCGTGGTGGCGGGTGCCTGTAGTCCCAGCTACTCAGGAGGCTGAGGAAGAGAATGGTGTGAACCGGGGAGGCGGACTTCACTCCAGCCTGGGGGACAGAGCAAGACTCCCTCTCAAAAAAAAAAAAAAAAGGTAATAACATTTAAAGCTTTTTCCTTTCTTTCAAGATCTTTCTGGACTTGTCATGGCTTATTTATTTATTTATTTATTAGACAGAGTCTCACTGTGTTTCCCAGGAGGAACTGGAACTCCTGGGCTCAAGTGATCCTCCTGTCTCAGCCTCCCAAACAGTAGGGATCATTGTGTATTTATTTATTTATATGAGATGGGGTCTCACCCATGGTGTGTTTTCTTGTTGTTTTCCTTTTGAGACAGTCTCGTTTTGTCACCCAGGCTGGAGTGCAGTGGTGCAATCTTGGCTCCACCTCCGAGGTTCAAGCAATTCTTGTGTCTCAGCCTCCTGAGTAGCTGGGATTACAGGCGCGTACCACCACGCCTGGCTCAATTTTGTATTTTTTTTTTATTTGAGACGAGTCTCACTCTGTTGCCCAGGCTGGAGTGCAGTGGCATGATCTCGGCTCACTGCAACCTCCGCTTCCCAGGTTCAAGTGATTCTCCTGCCTCAGCCTCCCGAGTCGCTGGGACTACAGGCACGCGCCACCACGCCTGGCTAATTTTTGTATTTTTAGTAGAGACGGGGTTTTACCTTGTTGGCCAAGCTGGTTTTGAACTCCTGACCTCAGGTGATCTGCCCACCTCAGCCTCCCAAAGTGCTGGGATTATAGGCATGAGCCACTGCGCCCAGCCCAAATTTATTTTTTTAATTTACAAAATTATATATATTTATGGTGTACAACATGATGTTTTGAAATTTGTAGAGTATGTGAAATGGCTAAATCAAACTAATTAACATATGCCTTACCTCTCATACTTTTTTTTTTCTGTGGTGAGAACACTTAAAAACTACTTTCTCAGCCATTTTCAAGTATATATCTTCTAGTACTTATTTGTGGCCATTTTTAATTTTTATTTCTTTTGAGACAGAGTCTTGCTGTGTCACCAGGCTCGAGTGCAGTGGAGCGATCTTGGCTCACTGCAGCCTCTGCCTCCCAAGTTCAAACAGTTCTCCTCCTTCAGCCTTCTGAGTAGCTTCGACTACAGGTGTGTGCCACCACATCCGGCTAATTTTTGTATTTTTAGTAGAGATGGGGTTTCATCATGTTGGCTAGGATGGTCTCGATCTCCTGACCTCGTTTGTAATCCCAAAGCTTTGGGATTACAGGCATGAGCCATTGCGCCTGGCCTTAATATTGTATCATTTTATGAAAAATGTAAGACTCTCACAACAGTATGATTCCATTTACACCCTCAATATTGTCTTCTGTGCTATGATAGTCTTATATTTTATGAGTGTTGTAAAATCTCACAATACAATATTTTTGTTTTTGCTTTAAACAGTTGTCCTTTAAGAAATTTAAAAAATATAAAAGACAGTTTTAGGCTGGGTGCAGTGAATCATGCTGTAATCCCACCACTTTGGGAAGCTGAATTTGGAGGATTGCTTGAGGCCAGGAGTTTGAGACCAGCCTCAGCAATAAATCACCTCTAAAAAAAAATTTAGAAATTAGCTGGGTGTGGTGGTGCATGCCTATAAACCCAGCTACTTAGAAGGCTGAAGTGGGAGGATTGTTTTAGCCCAGGATTTCAAGGCTGCCATGAACTATGGTTGTGCCACACCAGCCTGGGCCACACAATGAAAGACCCTTCTCTAAAGAAAAAAAGAGGACGTTTTGGCCTTTCTTTTTTCACATAGTTTTTCCACTCCATTATCTCTTCTCTCCTTGTGGACTCCTATTACAGGTGTTATAGTTTGCTAGTGGCCCAGGAGACACTAAGACTCTGTTCATTTTTTCCTTTCTGTTTTTCCAACTTGGATAACGTTTATTGGTCCTTCAAGTTTATTTTAGCTTTACTCTGTACTTTTTAATCTTTTGTTAACTCTCCATGGTGAATTTTTCATTTCTGACATTGTACTTTTCCATGAATCCCATTTTTTATATTTTTCATTTTTCTGTCGAGATGTTACTTCACTATGGCCTTTTTTTTTTTTTTTTTTTTGAGAGGGAGTCTCACTCTGTTGCCCCGGCTGGAATGCAGTGGTGTAATCTTGGCTTACTACAACCCCCACCTCCCAGGTTCTCAGCTTCCCAAGTAGCTGGGATTACAAACTCGCACTACCATACCCGACTAATTTTTTATATTTTTGGTAGAGACAGGGTTTCACCATGTTGGCCAGGCTGGTCTTGGAACTCCTGCCCGCCTCGGCCTCCAAAATTGCTGGGATTACAGGCATGAGCCACCACAACCAGTCCATATTTTCCTTTTAATTCCTTTTTTTTTCTTTTTTCTTTTTTTTTTTTTTTTGAGACAGAGTGTCACTCTGTTGCCCAAGCTGGAGTGCAGTGGCGCGATCTCCACTTACTACTGCAACATCTGCCTCCCGGGTTCAAGGGATTCTCCTGCCTCAACCCCTGAGTAGCTGGGACTACAGGTGCATGCCACCACGCCCGGCTAATTTTTGTATTTTTAGTAGAGATGGGGTTTCACCGTGTTAGCCAAGATGATCTCGATCTCCTGACCTCGTGGTCCGCCCACCTCAGCCTCCCAAAGTGCTGGGATTACAGGCGTGAGCCACCGTGCCCAGCCCTTCCTTTTAATTCTTTAAAAATTTTTTTTTTTTATTTTTTTGAGACAGAGTCTCAGTTTGTCTCCCAGGTTGACGTGGAGTGGTATGATCTCAGCTCACTGCAACCTCCACTCCACCTCCCCTGCAAGTGATTCTCCTGCCTCAGCCTCCCGAGTACCTGAGATTACAGGTGCCCACGACCATGCCTGGCTACTTTTTGTATTTTTAGTAGAGATGGGGTTTCACCATGTTGGCCAGGCTGGTCTTGAACTCCTGACCTCAGGTGATCCACCCATCTGGGCCTCTGAAAGTGCTAGAATTATAGGTGTGAACCACCATTCCTGGCCTCCTTTTAATTCTTGAACGTGTTTATAATAGTTGTATTAAGTCCTTTTCTGTTAATTCCAACATCTAGGTCCCTTTTTCTTCTGACCTTTTTTCTAGATTTCAAAAATTTTTATTATTATTTTTAGAGTCAAGGTCTTGCTCTGTCGCCGTGGCTGGAGTGCAGTGGCACAACTATAGCTCACTGCATCCTCAAACTCCTGGCCTCAAATGATCCTCCTGCCTTGGTCTCCCAAAGCTCTGGGATTGTAGGTGTTTACTTGGCCCTTTTCTCTAGATCGTGTCTCATTTTCTTCCATCTTTGCAAGTCTAGTACTTCTTTATTGTATGCTAGACATTATGAATGTTACAGATTATGATCTGGAGTCTGGATTTTGTTGCCTTCCTTTCAAAGGCTTTCAGTTTTTTTGCTTTGTTTTATTTTGTTTCGTTTTGTTTTGAAACAGGATCTTGCTCTGTTGCCCAGGCTGGAGTACAGTGGCACGATCTCAGCTCACTGCAACCTCCACCTCCTAGGTTCAAGCGATTCTCCTGACTCAGCCTCCCAAGTAGCTGGGATTACAGGTGCGTGCCACCATGTCCGGCTCCAGCTAATTTTTGCTTTTTTTTGTTGTTGTTTGGTTTTAAGGAGTGGAGAGTTTAATAGGCAAGAAAGAAGGCAGAAGGAAGAGGCTCCCTCATACAGAAACAGAAGGAGGGGGGCTCCAAAGCCAAAAGAGGAGGTCCCCCCGACTTTTTTTTTTTTTTTTGAGACAGAGTCTTGCTCTGTCGCCCAGGCTGGAATGCAGCGGTATGATCTCAGCTCACTGCAACCTCCACCTCCCCGGTTTGAGTGATTCTCCTGCCTCAGCCTCCTGAGCGGCTGGGAGTACAGGCACGCGCCACCACGCCTGGCTAATTTTTGTATTTTTAGTAGAGACGGGGTTTCACCATGTTGGCCAGGCTGGTCTGGAACTCCTGACCTCAGGTGATCTGCCCACCTCGGCCTCCCAAAGTGCTGCAATTACACGTGTGAGCCACTACACCTAGCCAAGGAGCTTTAAGTTTTGTTCTGGTAGGTAAATTACTGGTGAATCCTCTTGTTCCTGTCAGGTTTGGTTTTAAGTTTTGTTTAGGCAGATTTATTTTGGTTTTGTCTTTGGTCCTAAGGCATGGACCTTATTCTAGCACTTAGTCCTTACTCCTGACGCATGGCCTTTTGAGGATCTCAACTGAATGCCCAAGATGTTTGGCATGTTCTTTTCACTCTGGCTGGATTTGAACTCCCACATGTCCCAACACTGAGCAAAAGCTGTTATCTCTGTTCAGCTGTCAATCCTGCAACAGTTGTTCTCTGCTGGGCCTCGCAGAGTCCCACTCTGTACATGCATAGCCCACAGCCCAGCCTTTTTTGGCTAGAGAGGCAAGAGGAATTCCCATGTAAACCTAACCTCCCCCTCCCCCTTCCCCTCCCCTCCCCTTCCATCCCAAGTCTTATTCTGTTGCCCAGGCTTGAGTGCAAAGGGATGATCTCAGCTCACTGCAACCTTCACCTCCCAGGTTCAGGTGATTCTCCTGCTTCAGCCTCTGAAATAGGTGGGATTACAGGCATGCACCACCATGCCCAGCTAATTTTTGTATTTTTAGTAGAGACGGGGTTTCAGCATGTTGGCCAGCATGGTGTCCAACTCCTGACCTCAAGTGATCAGCGCACCCGGCCTTCCAAAGTGCTGGGATTACAGGCCACATGTAAACTTCTGTCTCTTCCCACTCCCTATGGTGCTGCTCCCTTCTTTTCTGTGCCCTGTCCTACACATTCCAGCTACTTCAGCAGCCCCAAACACTGATTTCTGCCTCTGCGGCTCAGGAAGAATTCTCCTTTGCTTGGAATCCACTTTCCTCCACTGTAATTGGGAAATTGTCCCCAGGCAGAAAGCCAGGACAAACATGGGGCTTATCTTTTCTATTTCCCTTTTTCTCAAGAATCATAGTCTATTTTGCCTTTTTTTCAATAACTGAAAACATCTGCCTCTGATTTTGTCCAGTTTTATAGTTCTTTAATATTGTTGGGCGGGGCGCGGTGGCTCACACCTGTAATCCCAGCACTTTGGGAGGCTGAGGTGGGCAGATCACTTGAGGTCAGGAGTTTGAGACCAGCCTGGCCACATGGTGAAACCCCATCTCCACTAAAATAAAAAAAAATAGCTGGGCATGGTGGCACACGCTTGTAATCCCAGCTACTCGGGAGGCTGAGGGAGGAGAATTGCTTGAACCTGGGAGGCAGAGGTTGCAGTGAGCTGAGATCATGCCACTGTACTCCAGCCTGGATGACAGAGCGAGACTCTGTCTCAAAAAAAAAAAAAAGATTGTTGGATGAGTTCATCATCACTGAAAGTGGAAGTCTTATTTTCATTTTCATCATGTAAACATCTTTTCAGAAGTATAATTGACGTATAAGAAATTGTTCATACTTAAAGTGTACAATTTGATGAGTTTTGACTTACGTGTATACCCATGGAACTATTAGCACAATGAAGAAATGAAGATAAGGCTCCACCTGTTCTTTACAATCGGAGACAACTGGCTGCGCATGGTGGCTCACACCTGTAATCCCAGCACTTTGGGAGGCCAAGCCGGGTGGATCACTTAAGGTCAGGAGTTCGAGGCCAGCCTGGCCAACATGGTGAAACCCTGTCTCTACTAAAAAAAAAAAAAAAAAAAAAAAATTAGCTGGGCGTGGTGGCATGCACCTGTAATCCCAGCTACTCAGGAGGCTAAGTAAGGAGAATCGCTTGAACCCAGGAGGCAGAGGTTGCAGTGAGTCGAGATGGTGCCACTGCACTCCAGCCCGGGCAACAGAGTGAGACTCCATCTTAAACAAACAAACAAACAAACAAACAAAACAAGACTCAGCTGTAAAACCATCTAAGCCTGATGCTTTTTAAAATGAATACTTACTTTTCTAATTTCTTTTATTTCTATTTTATTTTATTTTATTTATTTATCTATCTATCTATTTTTGAGATGGAGACTTGCTCTGTCGCCCAGGCTGGAGTGCAGTGGCGCCATCTTGGCTCACTGCAACCTCCACCTCCCCAGTTGAAATGATTCTTGTGCCTCAGCCTCCCAAGTAGCTGGGATACAGGCGCAAGCCATGAGACCTGGCTAAGTTTTGTCTTTTTGGTAGAGATGGGGTTTCACCATGTTGGCCAGTCTGGTCTTGAACTCCTGACCTCAGGTGATCTATCCGCCTCAGTCTCCCACAGTGCTAGGATTATAGGTGTGAGACACCGTTTCCGGCTTCTAATTTCTTTTATACTTATTAGTGTATTTACATCTTATCTCTCTTCTTGGGAAAATTGTAACATTTTATTTTATTTTTTATATGGAAGTCATTATTTCTCCTATATTTCCTTTTCTTTTCCTTTTTTTTTGAGACAGAGTCTCACTCTCGCCCAGGCTAGAGTGTGATGACGTGATCTTGGCTCACTGCAACCTCTGCCTCCCAGGTTCAAGCGATTCTCATGCCTCAGCCTCCCAAGTAGCTGGGACTACAGGTCTGAGCCACCATGCCTGGCTAACTTTTGTATTTTTAGTACAGATGGGGTTTTGCCATGTTACCCAGGCTGGTCTCAAACTCCTGGCCTCAAGCAATCCCCCTGCCTCAGCCTCCCAAAGTGCTGGGATTACAGGTTCGCCTAGATTTTCTAAGTATTTGGCAGAGAGTTACATGTAATAGCCTTTTGTAATTCTTTTTTTTTTTTTTTTTAAATAAGATCTTGCTCTGTTGTCCAGGCTGGAGTGCAGTGACGTGATGTCGGCTCACTGCAGCCTCTGCCTCCTGGGTTGAAGCGATTCTCATGCCTCAGCCTCCCGAGTAGCTGGGACTACAGGCATGCACCACCACACCCAGCTAAGTTTTGTATTTTTAGTAGAGACAGGGTTTCACCATGTTGCCCAGGCTTGTAATTCTTTTAATTTGCTATTATCAGTGGTTGTATGTCCTTTCTTACTCAAGATTGCTATTTATTTATTTTATTTTATTTTTTGAGACGGAATCTCACTCTGTTGCCCAGACTGGAGTGCAGTGGCATGCGCCACCACACCCAGCTAATTTTTGTGTTTTTAGTAGAGACAGCATTTTGCCATATTGGCCAGGCTGGTCTCTAACTCCTGATCTCAAGTGATCTGCCCACCTTGGCCCCTCCAAGTGCTGGGATTACAGGCGTGAGCCACCATGCCTGGCCTATTTTTTCTTTCTATCCTTATTCAAGCATTTTGAGATATTTTTCCTTTCTGTTTTACTGATCCTTTCATCTTTTCAAGTTCTTCTTTCTTTCTTTCTTTCTTTTTTTTAAGACAGGGTCTCGCTCTATTGCCTAGGCTAGAGAATACTGGCATGATTATAGCTCACTGCAACCTCCTGGGCTCAAGGTATCTTCCTGCCTCAGCCTCCTGAGTAGCCAAGACTGCAGGTGTGCACCACTACATCAAGCTACATTTTTTTTTTTTTACTTTTATTTTAGGTTCAGGAACAGCTGTGCAAGTTTGTTATATAGGTAAGCTCGTGTTATGGGGGTTTATTGTACAGATTATTTCATCACTCAGGTACAAAGCCTGGTAGCCAATAGTTATTTTTTCTGATCATTTCCTTTCTCCCACCCTGCACCCTCAAGTAGGTCCCAGTGTCTGTTGTTCCCCTCTTTGTGTCCATGTGTTCTTATTGAGCACGCACACACACACACACACATTTATATGTACAAGCAATTGTCCTGCCTTAGCCTCTGAGTAGCTGGGATTACAGGCATGCACCACCACACCCAGCTAATATTTTTGTATGTTTTTAGTAGAGACAAGGTTTCACCATGTTGGTCAGACTGGTCTTAAATTCTTGACCTCAGGTGATCCACCTGCCTCAGCCTTCCAAAGTGCTGTGATTACAGGTGTGAGCCACTGCGTCCAGCTGAGCTCCCACTTATAAGTGAGAACATATGGTATTTGTTTTTCTGTTCCTGTGTTAGTTTGCTAAGGATAATGGCCTCCAGTTTCATCCATGTTCCTGCAAAGGACATGATCTTCTTTTTTGTGGCTGCATAGTATTACATGGTGTATACGTACCACATTTTCTTTATCCAGTCTGTCATTGATGGGCATTTAGGTGATTCCACGTCTTTGCTATTGTGGATGGTGCTGTGATGAATATATGCATGCATGTATCTTTATGGTGGAATGATATATATTCCTTTGGGTATCTACCCTGTAATGGGATTGCTGGGTCAAATGGTAGTTCTGTCTGTAGCTCTTTCAGGAATCACCAGACTACTTTCCATAGTGGTTGAACTAATTTACATTCCCACCAACAGTGCATAAGTGTTCCCTTTTCTCCACAACCTCACCAGTATCTGTGGGGTTTTTTCACTTTTTTTTTTTTTTTTTTTTTTTTTGAGACAGAGTCTCGCTCTGTCGCCCAGGCTGGAGTGCAGTGGTGCCATCTCGGCTCACTGCAAGCTCCGCCTTTTGGGTTCACGTCATTCTCCTGCCTCAGCCTCCCGAGTAGCTGGTACTACAGGCGCCCGCCATGACGCCCAACTAATTTTTTGTATTTTTAGTAGAGACGGGGTTTCACTGTGTTAGCCAGGATGGTCTTGATCTCCTGACCTTGTGATCTGCCTGCCTCGGCCTCCCAAAGTGCTGGGATTACAGGCGTGAGCCACCACGTCTGGCCCCCCTTTTTTTTTTTTTAAGACAGAGTTTCGCTCTTGCTGTCCAGGCTGGAGTGCAATGGTGCAATCTCGGCTCACTGCAACCTCTTCCTCCTGGGTTCAAGCGATTATCCTGCTTCAGCCTCCCAGAGTAGCTGGGATTACAGGCAAGGGCCACCACGCCTGGCTAATTTTTGTATTTTTAGTAAAGACGGGGTTTCAACATGTTGGCCAGGCTGGTCTCGAACTTCTGACTTCAGGTGATCCACCTGCCTCGGCCTCCCAAAGTGCTGGGATAACAGGCATGAGCCACTGCACCTGGCCTTGACTTTTTATTAATAGCCATTCTGACTAGTATGAGGGAGTATCTCATTGTGGTTTTGATTTGCATTTCTCAAATGATCAGTGATATTGAGCCATTTTTCATATACTTGTTGGCCACATCTCTGTCTTCTTTTGAAAATTGTCGGCACATGTCCTTTGCCCACTTTTTAACGGGGTTGAGTTTTTTCCCTTGTAAATTTGTTCAAGTTCCAGCCCAGCACTCAGTCTCAAAACTCAGTCTCAAAAAAAAAAAAAAAAAAAAAAAAAGTCTTCAATTTCCTTATACATGCGGATATTAGACCTTTTTTTCAGATGCATAGCTTGCGAATATTTTCTCTCATTCTGTAGGTCGTTCATTTACTGTGTTGATAGTTTCTTTTGCTGTGCAGAAGCTCTTTAGTTTAACTAGATCTTGTCAATTTTTGCTTTTGTTGTGATTGCTTTCAGTGTCTTTGTCATGAAATCTTTGCCAGTTTCTACATCCCCAATGGTATTGCCTAGGTTGTCATCCAGGGTTGTTATACTTTTGGGTTTTACAATTAAGTTTTTATCCTGAGTTGATTTTTTTTTTTTTTTAAGATGGAGTTTCGCTCTTGTTGCCGTTGCTGGAGTGCAATGGCGCTATCTTGGCTCGCTGCAACCTCCACCTCCCAGGTTCAAGTGATTCTCCTGCCTCAGCCTCCTGAGTAGCTGGGATTACAAGTGTGTGCCACCATACCCGGCTCATTTTTGTACTTTTAGTAGAGACAAGGTTTCACGATGTTGGTCAGGCTCGTCTTGAACTCCTGATCTCAGGTGATCCACCCAACTCAGCCTCCCAAAGTGCTGGGATTACAGGCATGAGCCACCTCACCCGGCCCTGAGTTGGTTTTTGCATATGGTGTAAGAAAAGGGTCCAGTTTCGGGGCCGGGCGCGGTGGCTCACGCCTGTAATTCCAGCACTTTGGGAGGCGGAGGCGGAGGCGGAGGCGGAGGCGGGCGGATCACGAGGTCAGGAGATCGAGACCATCCTACCTAACACGGTGAAACCCCATCTCTACTAAAAATACAAAAAGTTAGCCGGGCGTGGTGGCGGGCGCCTGTAGTCCCAGCTGCTCAGGAGGCTGAAGCAGGAGAATGACGTGAACTTAGAAGGCGGAGCTTGCAGTGAGCCGAGATGGAGCCACTGCACTCCAGTCTGGGCGATAGAGCGAGACTCTGTCTCAAAAAAAAAAAAAAAGAAAAAAGAAAAAGAAAGAAAAGAAAAGGGTCCAGTTTCAATCTTCCGCATATGGCTAGCCAGTTATCCCAGCCCCTTTCATTGAATAGGGAGTTCTTTTCCCACCGCTTGTTTTTTCAGCTTTGTCAAAGATCAAACGGTTGTAGGTGAGTGTGCAGCCTCATTTCTGGGCTCCCTATTATATTCCATTGGCCTATGGGTCTGTTTTTGTACCCAGTACCATGCTATTTTGGTTACTGTAGCCCTGTAGTATAGTTTGAAGTTGGGTAGTTTGAAGCCTCCAGCTTTGTTCTTTTTGTTTAAGATTGCCTTGGTATTCAGGCTGTTTTTTGGTCCCATATGAATTTTAAAATAGTTTTTTTTTTCTAGTTCTGTGAAGAATATTAGTGGTAGTTTGATAGGAATAGCATTGAATCTGCAAATTGCTTTGGGCTGTATGGCTATTTTAATGATACTGATTTTTTCCTATCCATGAGCATGGAATGTTTTTCCATTCATTTGTGTCATCTCTGATTTCTTTGAGCAGTGTTTTGTAATTATCATTGTAGAGATCTCTCACCTCCCTGGTTAGCTGTATTCATAGGCATTTTATTTATTTATTTATTTATTTTTTGAAACTGAGTTTCACTCTTGTTGCCCAGGCTGGAGTGCAATGGCGCAATCTCGGCTCACCGCAACCTCCATCCTGGGTTCAAGCGATTTTCCTGCCTCAGCCTCCCGAGTAGCTGGGATTACAGGCATGTGCCACCACGCCCGACTAATTTTTTTTTTTTTTTTGTATTTTTAGTAGAGACAGGGGTTCTCCATGTAGGTCAGGCTGGTCTCGAACTCCCAACCTCAGGTGATCCACCCGCCTCGGCCTCCCAAAGTGCTGAGATTACAGGCATGAGCCACTGCACCTGGCGGCATTTTATTCTTTTTGTGGCAGTTGTGAATGGGATTTTGTTTGTCATTTGTGTCTTGGCTTGGCTGTTGTTGGTATATAGGCATGCTAGTGATTTTTGTACATTGATTTTGTATCCTGAAACTGCTGAAGTTTATCAGCTGAAGAATCTTTTGTACAGGGACTATAGGGTTTTCTAGATGTAGAATCATGTCTTCTGCAAAGAGAGATACTCTGACCTCCTGTCTTCCTATTTGGTTGCCCTTTATTTCTTTCTCTTGCCTGACTGCTCTGACCAGGACTTCCAACCCTGTGTTGAATAAGAGTGGTGAGAAAGGGCACCCGGGTCTTGTGCCAGTTTTCAAAGAGAATGCTTTCAGCTTTTGCCCATTCAGTATGATGTTGGCTTTGGGTCTGTCACAGATAGCTGTTATTATTTTGAGGTATGTTCCTTCAAAATCTAGTTTACTGAGAGTTTTTAATACGAAGGGATGTTGAATTTTATCGAAAGCCTTTTCTGCATCTATTGAGATAATCATGTGGTTTTTGTCTTTAGTTCTGTTTATGTGATGAATCACTTTTATTGATTTGTGGATGTAAAACCAACCTTGCATCCCAGGAATAAACCCTATTTGATCGTGGTGGATTAGCTTTTTGATGTGCTGCTGGATTCAATTTGCAAGTATTTTGTTGAGGATTTCTGCATCGATGTTCATCAAGGATATTGGCTTGAAGTTTTCTACTTTGGGTGTGTCTCTGCCAGGTTTTAGTGTCAGGATGATGCCGGGCTCACAGAATGAGTTGGGGAGGAGTCCCTCTGCCTCAATTTTTTGAAATAGTTTCAGAAGAAATAGTACTATCCCGTCTTTGTACATCTGGTGGAATTCGGCTGTGACTTCATCTGGTCCTGGGCTTTTCTTTGTTAGTAGGCTATTTATTACTGATTTCATTTTGGAGCTCATTATTGTTCTGTTCAGGGAATCTGTTTCTTCTTGTTTCAGTTTTGGGAAGGTGTATGTGTCCAGGAATGTATCCATCTCTTCTAGGTTTTTATTATTATTCTTTTTTGAGATGGAGTCTCACTCTGTCACCCAGCGTGGAGTGCAGTGGCGCAATCTCGGCTCACTGCAGCCTCTGCCTCCTGAGTTTAAGCAATTCTCCTGACTCAGCCTCCCAAGTACCTGGGATTAAAGGCATGTGCCACCACGCCCGGCTAATTTTTGTATTTTTAGTAGAGATGGGGTTTCCCCATGTTGGCCAGGCTGTTCTTGAACTCCTGACCTCAGGTGATCTGCCCGCCTCAGCCTCCCAAAGTGCTAGGATTACAGGTATGAGCCACTGTGCCTGGCCGCTTCTAGGTTTCCTAGTTTGTGTGCATAGAGGTGTTCATAGTAGCCTGCGATGGTTATTTTTATTTCTGTGGGGTCACTGGTAACATCCCCTTTGTCATTTCTAACTATGTTTATTTTTGTTTGTTTGTTTATTTATTTATTTATTTTTTGAGATGGAGTCTCGTTCTGTTGTTCCGATTGTAGTGAAGTGGCACCATTTTGGCTCACTGCAACCTCTGCCTCTCAGGTTCAAGAGATTCTCGTGGCTCTGCCTACCAAGTAGCAGGGATTATAGGCATATGTCACCATGCCCGGCTAATTTTTGTATTTTTAGTAGAGACGGGATTTTACCATGTTGGCCAGACTGGTCTCAAACTCCTGACCTCAAGTGATCACCCACCTTGGCCTCCCAAAGTGCTGGGATTACAGGCATGAGCCATATTTACTTATTTTGGAGATGGAGTCTTGCTCCGTCGCCCAGGTTAGAGTGCAGTGGCGTGATCTGGGCTCACTGCAACCTCCACCTCCTGGATTCAGGTGATTCTCCTGCCTCAGCATCTCAAGTAGCTGGGATTGCGGGCGCCCACCAGCACGCCTGGCTAATTTTTGTATCTTTAGTAGAGACAAGATTTTGCCATGTTGGCCAGGCTGGTCTTGAACTCCTGACCTCAAGTGATCCACCCGCCTTGGCCTCTCAAAGTGCTGGGATTACAGACATGAGCCACCGTGCCCTGCCTTAATTGTGTTTATTTGGATCTTCTCTCTTTCTTCTTTATTAGTCCAGCTAGTGGCCTATCTTATTAATTTTTCAAAAAAAAAAAACAACAAAAAACAACTCCTGGATTCATTGATCTTTTGAATGGCTTTTTGTGTCTTGATTTCCTTCAGTTCAGCTCTGATTTTGGTTATTTTTCTGCTAGCTTTGGGGTTGGTTTGCTCTTGCTTCTCTAGTTCTTTTTTTTTTTTTTTTTTTGAGACAAAGTCTCACTCTGTCGCCCAGGCTGGAGTGCAGTGGCATGATCTTGGGTCACTGCAACCTCCGCCTCCCAGGTTCAAGTGATTCTCCTGCCTCAGCCTCCCGAGTAGCTGGGACTACAGGTGCCGGCCACCGCACCCAGCTAACTTTTGTATTTTTAGTAGAGACAGGGTTTCACCATATTGACCAGGCTGGTGTCAAACTCCTAACCTTGTGATCCACCCGCCTCAGCCTCCCAAAGTGCTGGGATTACAGGCATGAGCCATTGAGCCTAGCCTCTAGGTCTTTTTTTTGAGATGGAGTCTCGTCCTGTTGCCCAGACAGGAATGCAGTGATGCAGTCTCGGCTCTCTGCAACCTCAGCCTCCCAGGTTCAAGCGATTCCCCTGCCTCCACCTCCCAAGTAGCTGAGATTACAGGCGCATGTTACCACACCCAGCTAATTTTTGTATTTTTAGTAGAGATGAGGTTTCACCATGTTGGCCATGCTGGTCTCGACCTCCTGACCTCAAGTGATCCACCTGCCTCGGCCTCCCAGAGTGCTGAGATTACAGGCATGAGCCATTGTGCCCGGCCTCTTCTCTAGTTTCTTTTAGTTATGATATTAGGCTGAATATATATGACCCAACACAGCAGCACCCAGATTCATAAAGCAAGTTATTAGCGCTCCTCAAAGAGACTTAGACTCCCACACAGTAATAGTAGGAGACTTCAACACTCCTACTATTTTATGGTTCTTTTTCTAAGTTTTTGAGATCTTTCTAACTTTTTTTTTTTTGAGGTGGAGTCTTGCTCTGTTGCCCAGGCTGGAGTGCAGTGGCGTGGTCTCGGCTCACCACAACCTTCGCCTCCCAGGTTCAAGCAATTTTCCTGCCTCAGCCTCCCAAGTAGCTGGGACTACAGGTGCGTGCCACCCAGCCTGGCTAATTTTTGTATTTTTAATAGAGATGGGGTTTCACTATGTTGACCAGGCTGGTCTTGAACTCCTGACCTCATGATCCTCCCACCTCAGCCTCCCAGTGTGCTGGGATTACAGGTGTGAACCACCGTGCCCGGCAAGATCTTTCTAACTTTTTGATGTCGGTGTTTTGTGCTATAAATTTCCCTCTTAACACTGCCTTAGCTGTGTCCCAGAGATTCTAATATGTTGTATCTTTGTTCTCATTAGTTTCAAAGAACTACTTGATTTCTGCCTTAATTTCATTACTTACACAAAAGTCATTCAGGAGCATGTAATTGTATGGTTTTGGGCAATTTTTAATGTCTTGATTTTTGTTTTTATTGCATTGTGGTTCAAGAGTATGTTTGGTATGATTTTGGTTCTTTTGCATTTGCTAAGGATTGTTTTATGTCCAGTTGTGTGGTCAATTTTAGATTATGTTGCATGTGGTAATGAGAAGAATGTATATTCTGTTGTTTTGCAGAGGAGAGCTCTGTAGAGGTCTATCAGATCCATTTGGTCCAATGTTGAGTTCAGGTCCTGAATATCTTTGTTAAGTTTCTGTTTCGATGATCTGTCTAATACTGTTAGTGACGTGTTGAAGTCTCCTACTATTACTGTGTGGGAGTCTAAGTCTCTTTGAAGAGCCCTAATAACTTGCTTTATGAATCTGGGTGCTGCTGTGTTGGGTCATATATATTTAAGACAGTTAGGTCTTCTTGTTGAATTGAACCCTTTGCCACTATAATGTCCTTTGTCTTTTTTGACCTTTGTTGGTTTAAAGTCTGTTTTGTCTGAAATTAGGATTGCAACTCCTGCTTTTTTCTGATTTCCATTTGCTTGGTACTTTTTCCTCCATCCTTTTTATTTTATTTTTTCGAGACTATGGATGAGATAGGGCTGTTGAAGACAGAATACCATTGAGTTTTGTTTTTCGATCCAGAAAAATATGGAACATTTCATGAATTTGCATCATCCTTGCACAGGGGCCATGCTAATCTTCTCTGTATCATTCCAATTTTAGTATATGTGCTGCTGAAGCAAGCACACCAAGCTCATTTTTATTTTTATTTTTATTTTTTTGTAGAGACAAGGTCTTGCTATGTTGCCCAGGCTGGTTTCCAACTCCTGGCCTGCAGTGATCTCCCTACTTTGGCCTCCCAAAGTGCTGGGAGTACAGGTGTGAGCCACCTTGTCCAACCCTTTCAAGTAACCTTTTTTTTTTTTTTTTTTTTTCCGGATACAGGGTTTCACTCCATTACCTAGTCTGGAGTGCAGTGGCGTGATCCTGGCTCACTGCAACCTTGAATTCCCGGCCTTAAGCAATCCTCCCACCTCAGCCTCCCCAGTAGCTGGAAACACAGGCATGCACCACCAACCCAGCTAATTTTTTAATTTTTTGTAGAGATAAGGTCTCCCTATATTGCCCAGGCTGGTCTCAAACTCCTGGCCTCAAGCAGTTCTTCTACCTCAGCCTCCCAAAGTGTTGCGATTATACATGCCTGGCCTATTATTGACAAATTGTTATTTTATTAATTTTAGATTTTTAACTTTTAGTATTTTATTTTTGTTATATGGTTCTC
This sequence comes from Pan troglodytes, assembly GCF_028858775.2. NCBI lineage: Eukaryota > Metazoa > Chordata > Mammalia > Primates > Hominidae > Pan > Pan troglodytes. The sequence continues at coordinate 33,509,268 of NC_086016.1, forward strand.
TTTCTTTTTTCCTTCCTTCCTTCCTTCCCTCCCTCCTTCCTTCCTTCCTTCCTTCCTTCCTTCCTTTCCTTCCTCCCCTTCCCTTCCCTCCCCTCCCCTCCCCTTCCCTTCCTTTTCCTTTTAAGACAAGGTCTCGTTTTGTTGCCCAGCCTGCAAAAATGCAATCCTGGCTCATTTCAGCCTCTGCTTGCCAATCTCAAGTGATTTCCCACCTCAATCTGCTGAGTAGCTGGGACTACAGTAACATGCTACCACGACCAGTTAATTCTGGTATTTTTTGTAGAGATGGAGTTTTGCCATGTTGCCCAAGCTGATCCTGAACTCCTGGGCTCAAGTCATCCTCCCACCTCAACCTCCCAAAGTGCTGGGATTACAGGCCTGAGCCACTGCACCTGGCCTGCATGGTTCTTTTTCTAATTTATTTTTAAAATTTTATTCTCTTTTGTTTTTTCTTGTCTCTCTTAATTTGAATGTTTAATGAATTTATATTTTGAAAAAATAGAAAAAATAAAAAAAACTTTTAATACCACACAATTTTCACTGAGTACAGCTTTAGCAGCATTCCTATAGTTTTGGTATAAAGATTCATATGATTTAGATAATTGAAATTTCACTTTTTGGTTTTATTTATTTAGGAAAGTTTTTTTTTTTTTTTTTTTTTTTTTGAGATGGAGTCTCACTCTGTCACCCAGGCTGGAGTGCAGTGGCGTGATCTCTGCTCACTGCAACCTCCGCCTCCTGGGTTCACGCCATTCTCCTGCTTCAGCCTCCCAAGTGGCTGGGACTACAGGCGCCCGTCACCACACCCGGCTAGTTTTTTGTATTTTTGGTAGAGACAGGGTTTCACTGTATTAGGCAGGATGGTCTCGATCTCCTGACCTTATGATCCACCCGCCTCGGCCTCCCAAAGTTCTGGAATTACAGGCATGAGCCACCACGCCAGGCCATATTTAGGAAAGTATTTCTTAATTTCTGGGTTATATTTATCTGCTATATCTTTGTTGCTTATATTTAGTTTTACTGGATTATGTTCAGAAATTGTAGTTTATGTAATCTCTGTAATATTTGGACTATTTGAAAGATTTTGGTTTTGTTTTTTCATCTTCAATTGTCCTCTTGTGCCTTTTTTTTTGAGATGGAGTCTCACTCTGTTGCCCAGGCTGGAGGGCGGTGGTGTGATCTTGGCTCACTGCAACCTCCACTTCCTGGGTTTAAACGATTCTCCTGCCTCAGCCTCCCAAGTAGCTAGGACTACAGGCACCCGCCATTGTGCTCGGCTAATTTTGGTATTTTTAGTAGAGACGGGGTTTCACCTTGTTGGCCATGCTGGTCTCGAACTCCTGACCTCAGGTGATCTGTCCACCCCGGCCTCCCAAAGTGCTGGGATTACAGGCGTGAGAAATAATTGTCTAATCCAAGGTCACAATTTATTGTTTTCTTCTACGAGTTTTACCTCTTTTTTTTTTTTTTTTTTTTTTTTTTTTTAGATAGGGTCTCACTCTTTTGCCCAGGCTGGAGTGCAGTGGCTTGATCACAGCTCACTGCAGCCTCCACCTCCCCGGCTCAATCAGTCCTCCTGCCTTAGCCCCCCAAGTAGCTGAGACTACAGGCGTGCACCACCATGCCTGCCTAATTTTTGTATTTTTGGTAGAGATGGGGTCTTGTCATTTTGCCCAGGCTGGTCTTGAACTCCTGAGCCCAAGTCCTAATCTACTTTCTCTCTATATAGATTTAACTATTCTAGACATTTTATGTAAATGATACTTCCAGCTTGGGTGACAGAATGAGACTCTGTCTCAAGTAAATAAATAAATAATATCACACAATATGTGATCTTTGTGACTGACTTCTTTCACTCAGCATAATGTTTCTGCTGGGTGCAGTGGCTCACGCTTGTAATCCCAGCACTTTGGGAGGCTGGTGGGCGGATCACTTGAGGTCAGTAGTTCGAGAACAGCCTGACCAACATGGCAAAACCCCGTCTCTACTAAAAATACAAAAAAATTAGCTGGGCGTGGTGGTGGGCACCTGTAGTCCCAGCTACTCAGGAGGCTGAGGGACCAGAATCACCTGAACCCGGGAAGTGGCGGTTGGTTGCAGTGAGCCGAGATCGTGCCAGTGCACTCCAGCCTGGGCAACAGAGCGAGGCTCCATCTCGAAAAAAAAAAAAAAAAAGTTTTCAAGGTTCATACATGTATGTAGTGTGAGTATTGTGTTCCTTTTTTATGGTTGAATATTATTCCATTATATGAGTATACCACATTTTATTTATTCATTCATCCGTTGACAGGCATTTGGGTTATTTCCACTTTTTACCTATTATGAATAATACTGCTTTCTTTTTGTTGCATTTATCTGGTATATCTTTGATCATCATCTAATTTCATTCTTTTGGCCAGGCACAGTAGCTCACGCCTGGAATCCTAGAACTTTGTGGGGCTGAGGTGGGTGAATCACTTGAGGTCAGGAGTTCGAAACCAGCCTGGCTGGCATGGTGAAACCCTTGTCTCTACTAAAAAAAAAAAAAAAAAATTAGCCGGGCGTGGTGGCGGGCGCTTGTAATCCCAGCTACTGGGAAGGCTGAGGCAGGAGAATCGCTTGAACCTGGGAGACAGAGGTTGCAGTGAGCGCCATTGCACTCCAGCCTGGGTGACAGAGTGAGACTGTCTCAAAATAATAATAATAGTTTCATTCTTTTGTTTTGTCCTTTCTTTGTCACATTGTTTAGGTGTTTTTTTGTTTTTTTCAAATCCAGCTAGAGGCTGAGCGCAGTGGCTCATGCCTGTAATCCCAGCACTTTGGGAGGCAGAAGCAGGAGGATTGCTTGAGCTCAGGAGTTTGAAACCAGCCTGAGCAACAGGGATACCCTGTCTCTTCTTTTTAAAAAGATTTTAAAAATAAAATCCAGCTAGATTTTTTACAAGTCCAATTTGACAATCTCTGGTTTTGGAAGGGGAATTAGCCTGTTTATTGTGTGATAAGAGGTATATTGGATATTATTTCTTTCGTTCTATTTTATGCTTACTATTTTATTCTACTGTATTATTTCCTCTTTCTCTTTTCCTTACTTTTGGTACCTTAATCAAATTCTTCATCCCCCTTTTATTGTATTTTATTTTATTTATTTATTTTTTGAGACAAAGTCTCACTGTGTTGCCAAGGCTGGAGTGCCGTGGCACGATCTCGGCTCACTGCAACCTCTGCCTCCCAGGTCAAGCAAGTCTCCTGCCTCAGCCTCCTGGGTAGCTGGGATTATAGGTGCATGCCGGCATGCCCAGATACTTTCTGTATTTTTAGTAGAGACAGGTTTCACCATGTTGATCAGGCTGGTCTTGAACTCCTGACCTCAAGTGATCCTCCCACCTCGGCCTCCCAAAGTGCTGGAATTACAGGCATGAGCCACTGCACCTGGCCTATCCCTCTATTATTTTAGAAGCTCTGCTATGTTTTATCAGTTCCAACATAGCTACCTTCCCATTGCTAACATCATGATCAAATCTATATTTATCTGTTGACATATCACAAATAAAGAAAGATTAAACATTTAGATCACAATTATTTTTATATTCCCCCCAGTCCCAACACCTCCATTTTGCTAAAGTAGATTAATATTTCTACGCTAGGGTTTTAATTGGGTTTCTCTTTAGTCCAGTTCTTCTGTTTCTTCTCTTAAGATACTTAGAACAATAATTCTGGGGTTTTGGACATTGTTGTAACTTTTTGTTAATACAAGTTTATTATATCCTTTAGCAGAGTAGTATTTTATTTTTACCCCTAAACGACTGCCCATGCCAACCACATTCATGATCTTGAATGAGCGGAAGGTGTTCTGATATTTAAGAATAATTTTCTGGGCCGGGCGCGGTGGCTCACGCCTGTAATTCCAGCACTTTGGGAGGCCAAGGCGGGTGGATCACGAGGTCAGGAGATCGAGACCATCCTGGCCAACATGGTGAAACCCCGTCTCTACTAAAAATACAAAAAAATTAGCCAGGCCTGGTGGTGGGCACGTGTAGTCCCAGCTACTTGGGAGGCTGGGGCAGGAGAATCACTTGAACTCAGAAGGCAGCAGTTGCATTGAGCTGAGATCGCGCCACTGCATTCCAGCCCAGGTGACACAGCAAGACTCCGTCTCAAAAAAAAAAAAAAGGAATAGTTTTATGGGCCAAGTTCAGTCTCTCACATCTGTAATCTCAATGCTTTGGGAAGCCAAGGCAGGAGAATCGCTTGAAGCCAGGAGTTCGAGACCAGCCTGGGCAACAATGTGAGACCGTATCACTGCAAAAAATTAAAAAATTAGCTGGGTGTGGTAGCACAAGTCTGTAGTCCTAGCTACTCGGGAGGCTGAGGCAAAAAGATGGCTTGAGCCTAGAAGCTGGATGTTGCAGTGAGCTACCATTGCAGCCTTTGCACTCCAGGAGACAGAGTGAGATCCTGTTGAGAGGTGAAGCCAGCTGGACTTCCTTGGTTGAGTGGGGACTTGGAGAACTTTTCTTTCTTACTAGAGGATTGTAAAATGCACCAATCAGCACTCTGTAGTTAGGATTGTAAAACACACCAATCAGCGTTCAGTGGCTAGAGTTTTGTAAAATGCGCCAATCAGCGCTCTGTAAAAATGCACCAATCAGTGCTCTGTGGCTAGCTAGAGTTTTGTAAAATGGACCAATCAGCGCTCTGTGAAATGGACCAATCAGCACTCTGTAAAATGGACCAATCAGCAGGATGTGGGTGGGGACAAATAAGGGAATAAAAGCCGCCCCCCTGCCCCAGCCAGCAGTGGCAACTTGCTTGGGTACCCTCCCATGCTGTGGAAGCTTTGTTATTTTGCTCTTCGCAAAGAATCTTGCTGCTGCTCACTCCTTGGGTCCGTGCCACCTTTAAGAGCTGTAACATTGACTGCGAAGGTCTGCAGCTTCATTCTTGAAGTCAGTGAGACCAAGAACCCACTGGGAGGAACCAACTCCGGACACACTGTCTCAAAAAAAATTCAATTTCAGGATTCCTTGTTATATACACTCTCTCTCTAGCCCAGCGGCTCTTGTCGTCTTGCGGAGACAGCAGATATGTGCTGTGTTTCCCCTTGTCTGGGCTTTGCTCATCTGCCTGGAATGTTTTCTTTCCTCCATGCCTATCTCCATCTTTCCAGACCCATCTTTTCCCAGTCTTTTTCTGACCCAAACCAGATGTGAGCACTTTTTCCTTTGAATCTCACAAGGCACCCTGTAACTATTCTGACACGTATCTCATTGTGTCTTGTATTACTGACATTTGGGCATTCCCATACCTTCACGCCTCTTTTGTCTTCTAGGGAAAAAAAAAAGTCTCTTTGTATTCCCAGTGTCTGTCACCATCCCTGGCATATAATACAAACTGAACTGAAATGACTAGACATGGATCAAGGAATCACCAACTTGGATGGTGAAAGAAGCAGACTTTGATTTAAGGAATACTTTTATAAACTTTTATTTTTTCCATTTATGAGACACATTTGTAGGGAAGAACTGTCTTCATCATGCCCTAGATGTGCTCATCCCTGAGATTCCCCTTTCTTATTTTATTTTTTCATAGAGATGGAGTCTTGCCATGTTGCCCAGGCTGTTCTCAAACCCCTAGGCTGAAGCGATCCTCCTGCCTTGGCCTCCCAAAGTGCTGGGATTACAGGTGTGAGCCACCATACCCATCTGAGATTCCCCATTCTAAAAGGAAAACATCTATCACTCAGTAATGAAGTTAATCACTATCCTTCAGCCAGGGCTTCCCATTCTCTACTGCTACAATATACTTGGAATTTTGATCTGTTTAGAAGGTAGGCTTAAAAAAATGGTAATGGCTGAATGTGGTGACTCATGCCTGTAATCCCAGCACTTTGAGAGGCCATGGTGGGTGGATCACTTGAGTTTAGGAGTTCAAGACCAGCCTGGGTAACATGGTGAGACCCCGTCTCTACTAAAAATACAAAAAAAAAAAAAAAAAAAGAAGGCGGGCATGGCAGTGCAACCCTGTGGTTCCAGCTACTTGGGAGGCTGAGGTGGGAGGATGGCCTGAGCCCTGGAGGCGGAGGTTGCAGTGAGCCTAGATTGCACCACTGCACTCCAGTCTGGGTGACACAGTGAGACCCTGTCTCATAATAAATAAATAAATAACATGGATTTTTCTTGTATCATTATTCTGTTACTTCTTCCATCAACCTGACTCAATTATTAAGGTGTCTATAATAACATATACAGACTACTTAGAAAAAAAATTAAATACTTTTTCTTTCTCTTTATGTTATTTTATTCTAAAATTTTTGTTGATATTTAATAGTTGTACATATTTGGGGGCTACATGTGGTATTTGATACATGTATACAATGTGTCATAAAATCAGAGTAACTGGGATATACATCACTTCAAACATCTTTTCTGCTTCTTGAAAAAAAACAATTTCTCTCTTAAAATTTCCATTTTTAAAATATCTTTCAAGAGGTTGTTGTAGCTGCACATCCGCTGGTGCTGGAGATAGATATAGTATCACTCCTTCCTCATGGGATCATGTCTTTTTTGTTTTGTTTTTTTCTTCTTTGTCTGTTTTGTTTTTTTGAGACAGGGTCCCACTCTGTCACCCAGGCTGAAGTGCAGTGGCATGATCACAGCTCACTGCAGCCTCGTCTTCTTGGGCCCACCTCAGCCTCCCGAGTAGCTGAGATTACACCACCACACTGATTTTTTGTAGAGACGGGGTTTCGTCATGTTGCCCACTGTACCCAGCTAATTTTTTTTATTTTCGTAGAGATGAGGTATTGCTGTGTTACTCAGGCTGGTCCCAAACTCCTGGGCTTAAGCGATCCTTCTGCCTTGGCCTCCCAAAGTGCTGGGAGTGAGCCAGGCGTGAGCCACCGAACCTGGCCAGGGATCATGGTTTAATGGGAGTCAAGAGAAGTAAAACAGTGCCAGAGAAAGCCTATGTATTTGACCACATATAATTGTTCTGGAATGGTGGGAGTGTCTCATCAAGAGATGAAGCTTTTCTGTCAATCTTTGTTTTACTTATTTATTATTTATTTTAGAGGTAGTTTCTCGCTCTTTCAGCCAGGCTGGAGTGCAGTGGTGGGATCATAGCCCAGTGTAACGTCAAAGTCCTGGGCTCCAGTGAACCTCCTGCCTGAGCCTTCCCAGTAGCTAGGACTACAGGTGCAGGCCAACAAGCCTGAATATTTTTTTTTTTTTTTTGAGACAGGGTCTTGCTGTTATCCAAGCTGGAGTGCAGTGATCTGATCATGGCTTACTGTGGCCTTGACCTCCTGGGCTCAAGTGATCCTCCTGCCTCAGCCTCACGCATAGCTCGGACTACAGGTATGTGCTACCATGCCTGGGGTAATTTTAAAATTTTTTGCAGACCGGCTAATTTTTTTTTTTTTTTGTAGAGATGGGGCGTCTCCCTATGTTGCCCAGGCAGGTCTTGAACTCCTGGCTTCAATGCCCAGGCTGGTCTTGAACTCCTGGCCTGAAGCGATCCTCCCACCTCAACCTCTGAAAGCACTGGGATTAAACTGTGAGCCACTGTCCCTGGCCTATTTATTTTTTACACATTTAATACCAAGGTGCTAGTGCTTTACTCATATGACCAAATGGGCCCTCCTTGCTGCAGTTGGTACTTAACAGACATGGGGTAGCTATGGCTCTTAGGAGCTGAACCTAAGGTCCTGGCCTTGGCCTCCCAGCCTGGATACTTCTTTTTTTTTCTTCCTTGAGATAAGAGTCTCGCTCTTGTCGTCCTGGCTCCAGGCTGTAGTGCAATGGCATGATCTCGGCTCACTACAACCTCTGCCTTCCGGGTTCAAGCGATTCTCCTGCTCAGCCTCCTGAGTAGCTGGGATTACAGGCGCCCGCCACCATGCCTGGCTAATTTTTGTATTTTTAATAGAGACGGGGTTTCACCATGCTGGCCAGGCTGGTCTCGAACTCCTGACCTCAGGTGATCCACCTGCCTCGGCCCCCCAAAGTGCTGGGATTACAGGGGTGAGCCACTGTGCCCGGCCCCAGCCTGGATACTTTTTTTTTTTGAGACTGAGTCTCCCTCTGTCGCCAGGCTGGAGTGCAGTGGCACATTCTTGGTTCACTGCAACCTCCACCTCCCGGGTTCAAGCGATTTTCCTGCCTCAGCTTCCCGAGTAGCTGGGACTACAGGTGCATGCCATCATGCCTGGCTAATTTTTTGTATTTTTAGTAGACACCGGGTTTCACCGTATTAGCCAGGATGGTCTCGATCTCCTGACCTCGTGATCTGCCACCCACCTCGGCCTCCCAAAGTGCTGGGATTACAGGCATGAGCCACCGCGCCCGGCCTAAATACTTGTTATGTGCAGGAACATATCTGATTCACTCTCTACTCTGTCCCCAGTGTTGTCACAGTGCCAGGCAGCAGTTGGAGCTCTGTAAATAACCATTGCATGAACAGGATGGCCACCCAGGACTCTGGGGAAAATGAGTATTACTCTTTGGTGCCTATTGACAGTTCAGGGCCCCAAGGTGGGTCCCAGGGTGTCTTTGAGCAGTAAGTGTTAACTTATCTGCAGGCCTCATATAATAGATTTGCTAAGGAGCACCTACTCACAGAGCAGTGATGCCCTTGATATTGTCAGCCAATTAATTCCTTAAGTACTTCAAGTTAGGATAGGCCTGCTGATTTGATTTTATCTGTCTTTTAAGATTGATCTTTGATCATGTCCCATTCCAGCTGGACCTCCTCATCTTCCCTCCTCCATTGCTAATGGTGTGGGATCTAATTACCTCATCATCCCTTAATTTATTTATGAAAAAGGCTGAGGTTAAAGAAAAGAAAGAAGAAACTCTCTTTGGCCCTTTGGGGACCTTCTGTAAAAGCTTTCCCTTCTGTTTCTCCCCCTTTATGCACGAGAAAACCTCCCTTTTTTTGTCTCTGGGAAGTTAGGATAGTTCTTGTTTACAAATGTAACTAAATTAAACTTCCCTCCCAGGGCTGGGTGGAGGCCAGCCCTGTGGGTTAAGCCTGGCCTGTCGACTCCCGCTGGAATAATCAATCTATCAAAACAACCCATTGATCCTGAGGCAAACCGCTTTCAGAACCACCACACAGTTGCTGGACGTCCTGGCTTCCTCTTCATGAGACACTTGGGGAAGAGGAGTCTTTTGAAATTTTAAATTTTATTATTACACAAGTAATACATGGATACATTCGTCTTGTAAAAATTTAACTTCAAAATTCTGTGGAATAAAATGTGAAAGGCCTTTTCTTTGCATCCCATCCCACAGTTAAGAGCTTCTGATGTATTTTTCTGTTTAGGCCTTTAAACTGCACGTTCATACACGTACACCTATATAAATGTACTTTAATTTTTAAAATAACATAAATGGTATCACTACGTAGGTGCCCTTCTGCTAGTTGTTTTCCCATTTAACATGTCCTGGATAGCCAGTCAGACCACAGATCTACGTTTTAACGGCTGTAATCATATTTCAAAAACAGGATAGAGGCATTATTCATTTATCCATTTTCCTACTGATGGGTGTTAATATAGATTTCAATTTTTTGGTATTACAAACTATGTTGCAAGCAGCAGTTCTCTGGGAATTATCCATTCAAGTATGCACTTATTTTGGGCTCCCCATGTGCTCTACTCGGGGTTCGGAGTAAACAAAACCGACCTAAAAATAATTTTGAATGATAGAAAGGGGGCATTTTCTTTATCCAAGGGGGTGAGACAGGCTGAAGATGGGTCTCTACTCCCTCGCAAGACCATGGAGGGCGTCGGGGTGTCACCCCAGCTGTGAAAAAGGGACCCAGGACCCGCAGATGCTGGCGAGGAACAGGGGTGCGGAGCATGAGTCGGCTTTGCACCACGCCCTGGGGTCTCCAGCACTGAAGCGTTCAGTACCATGCAGAACAGCTGGGAGCGGGTCCCGCTGGGCGGGGCCGAGCTGCGCGCGACCCTCGGCGCGCTCGGGGAGGCCCAGACAGGGGTGGCCTCTCTGGCCTCCGCTCCCGCGGGCTCTATGACACCGCACTGGCTCGCGGGACGGGGCGGGGTCGGGTGAGGGGGAGGAGACAGCCTCACGCTTTGCGACTCGCGGTGACCCCTACGCGGAACTCTCTCGCGAGAATTCGAAGTACCGCGCCTGCGTGCTGCAGTAGCGCCTGGTGGCGGTGGCGGTTTGCCCGCGGGTGTGTGAAGGGAGACAGTGTGGAGGCCACAGGGTACTCGCCACGATGAGCAGCACCTTAGCTAAGATCGCGGAGATAGAAGCAGAGGTAATGGACGCAGCTGGCGGTTCACTCTTAGTCTGAGCATTCCTTCTTTGGTGGCGTCGCTCCTTCCTGTTCTCCTTTGAGCCGCGTCAGGACCGGGCCTAGATTCCGCGACTTTTCTCAGCGAGGCCCGTGTTCCGACTGCCCTCCGCCACGACTAGGAGTCCCCGACTCTCCTCAGTCAGGGCCCCCTTTCCCCTCGTCCCGCGTCTACGCTCTCGGACTCCCCTTTGCCCGGGCCCGCGTTCCGCACCCCTGCACCTTAGGCCCTTAGTCCGTTCCCCCTCCCAGTGTTTGGCTCCTGTTCTGATGTTGTTTCTTTCCGTTTTTCTCTGAGAAACACTGAATCCTGTCCCTTATTCCATCTCTGACTTGGTCAGATAGTTCAGGATCTTTCCTCATCATCCTTCGGTCTGTCCCCCTTATTCCCCCTTTTCCCAGTGTCTACCCTAATGACCCCCTGATTCAGAGTATTTGCTCCCGGTAATCGGATCTGGAAGTAAAATGACATCTGTGTGGGAGCAGTTTATTCCGCCTGGATAGTGTGTGATTCCATTGCGTGCGGCCCTCAGAGCGCTTTACAATTAGGAAAGTGGTGTCCCAGTGTTAGATGGATCCAAACAGCTGCAAATAGTAGAAAAGGAACCCGCAGATGGGTTTTAGTCTAGTCTGGGGGCACTAATTGGAATGACCTTAATCGTCTTTCCTCTTTGGGCTTTGCTTTGTAGTGAGGGAAATGAGCTGGATGGAGGAGATAATGGACTTTTACTCTTTTAAAGCCTGTAAACTGGGTGTGCTAACATTAGTAGGACTTGGGGGAAAAAATTATCCTCTCAAAGCTGGGGGAAGCGTTCACTGCTTCTAATTTATGGCTGTGATTCCTCCCTTTTAGATGGCTCGGACTCAAAAGAACAAGGCCACAGCACACCACTTAGGGCTGCTTAAGGCTCGTCTTGCTAAGCTTCGTCGAGAACTCATTACTCCAAAGGGTGGTGGTGGTGGAGGTCCAGGAGAAGGTTTGTGTTCTTCTTCAATGTATATATTTTTAGGTATAATTTTTGTCAAAATAGTACATACATGTGGTTTAAAAATAACTAAAGATGGCCCAGTGCAGTGGCTCAACGCCTGCAATCCTAGCACGCTGGGAGGCTGAGATAGGAGGATCACTTGAGGCCAGGAGTTCAAGACCAGCCTGATCAACATAGACCCCCATCTCAAAAAAAAAAAAAAGTTTTTTAAAAACAGAAAAATAACTAAAGATGTTCTACTAAAGTAGATTTATATTTTCTAAGTATGAATTCTTGAACTGTGTTTATTTTTATTCTGCCGGTTTCAGAGGCAAATGAATATTGTCTAAGTGTACTGTAGTTTTATTTATATCCTGCACTGATACAAAATAGATTTACATGCGCTGGGTGCAGTGGCTCACCCTTGTAATTCCAGCACTTTGGGAGGCTGAGGCGGGAGGATTGCTTGAGGCCAGGAGTTCGGAACCAGCAAAGCCCTGTCTCTATGGGCTTAGAAATGAGGGGTCCCCATAGGTATGAAAGAAGATGTACAAAAAAAAAAAAAGGCTGGGTGCGGTGGCTCACGCCTGTAATCCTAGCACTTTGGGAGGCCAAGGCGTGGATCACGAGGTCAGGAGTTCAAGACCAGCTTGGCCAGCATGGTGAAACCCCATCTCTACTAAAAATACAAAAATTAGCTGGGCATGGTGGCGCATGCCTGTAATCCCAGCTATTTGGGAGGCTGAGGCAGGAGAATTGCTTGAATCGGGACCCAGGAGGCAGAGGTAGCAGTGAGTGAGATTGTACCACTGCACTCCAGCCTGGGCTACAGAGCTAGACTCTGTCTCAAAAAAAAAAAAAAAAAAAGTATCCTAGCATGGTGGTGCATGTCTGTGGTCTCAGCTACTTGGGAGGCTGAGTTGGGAGGACAGCTTGAACCCAGGAGGTTGAGGCTGTAGTGAGTTGTGATGGCACCACTGCACTCCATCCTGGGTGATAGAGCGAGATCTCATCTTAAGAAAACCAAAGTAGGGCCAGGCGCGGTGGCTCACTCCTGTAATCCCAGCACTTCGGGAGGCCGAAGTGGGCGGATCACAGGTCAGGAGTTCGAGACTAGCCTGACCAACATGGTGAAACCCCGTCTCTGCTAAAAATACAAAAATTAGCTGGGCATGGTAGCACGAACCTGTAATCCCAGCTACTCAGGAGGCCGAGGCAGGAGAATCGCTTGAACCTGGGAGGTGGAAGTTGCAGTGAGCCGAGATCATGCCACTGTACCCCAGCCTGGGTGACAGAGCTAGACTCTGTCTCAAAAAAAAAAAAGAAAAAACAAAGCCAAAGTAGATTTATATTGGCTTACAGAAATGTAAATCTATATCATCAACAAGATTAAAAATAAGTAAGAAAATTGATGCAAAGGGAAAACGTAGGAAAAATAAGTCGAAGCCAAGGGAGATAAGATTTAGGACTAAAAGGAATGGCGTAAGATCTGTGCACCTGGTAGAGAAGGGCCACAGATTTGACTCTGAACTTGTTGGCAGCCATTGTAAAAAAAAAAAAAGAAAAAAAGAAAACCCAGTCAGTCATACAATTTACAGAATTTGAAAGACAAAAAAACAAAAGCAAAACTCTTTTTAATTAATTAATTTGTTTATTTTAGTTATAAAAGGGCAGCTCCTCCATAGGCAGAGCAGGGCTACACCATAGGTAGAGTAGCTAACAACTCTATTTTTGGATCATTTTTCATACATATATTTGGGCTGTACCTTTTTTTTTTTTTTTTTTTCGAGACAGGGTCTTGCTCTGTTGCCCAGGCTGGAGTACAGTGGTGTGATCACAGCTCACTGCAGCCTCAACCTCCTGGGCTCAAGCGATCCTCCCACCTCAGCCTCTGAAGTAGCTGAGACCTACAGGCATATGCCACCATGCCTGGCTAATTTTTGTATTTTTTGTAGAGACAGGGTTTTGCCATGTTGCTCAGGCTTGACCTGAATTCTTGGACTCAAGAGATCCTCCGCCTCAGCCTCTGGAATAGCAGGGACTATAGATGTGTGCCACTGTGCCTGACTTTTTTGAATACAGTTTTTTTATATCAAACACTGCATTGAATTTTGTGAATTGCTGTGCCCTCAAGTTTTGTGTGCTTTAGTTCTCCTTTAAAGGTAAACCATAAAAAGTTTGAGAAATAGTGCCTAGAGGGGTAGGCAGTAAAAATGTGAAAGAAGTTATATGAGTCTTAACACTCCGGGGGATAACTCTCCTCTTTTTGGTATTCATTGATGTTTTAGGTTTTGATGTGGCCAAGACAGGTGATGCTCGAATTGGATTTGTTGGTTTTCCATCTGTGGGGAAGTCAACACTGCTTAGTAACCTGGCAGGGGTATATTCTGAGGTGGCAGCCTATGAATTCACTACTCTGACCACTGTGCCTGGTGTCATCAGATACAAAGGTGCCAAGATCCAGGTGAGTCAAGCCTGCAGACTAAGGAAGGAAAGAAATCTATTCTTCATTTAGGAAGAAGTTTATTGGGAGCTCACTGTATGCCAGGCCTGATCTTTGATCTATCAGGCACTTACTACCTGGTAGGGGAAATAGAGCAGTACGATAATAAAATGGGATAGCGCATGTGAAAATGCAGAGAAAGGGCCGGGCGCAGTGGCTCACGCCTGTAATCCCAGCACTTTGGGAAGCCAAGGCAGGCAGATCACCTGAGGTCGGGAGTTCGAGACCAGCCTGGCCAACATGGAGAAACCCCATCTCTACTAAAAATACAAAATTAGCCAGGCGTAGTGGCACATGCCTGTAATCCCAGCAACTCGGGAGGCTGAGGCTGGAGAATCGCTTGAACTACTTTTTCACCTGAGGGTGGGGGCTGGGACTACAGGTGAGCACCACCATGCCGGGCTAATTTTTTGTATTTTTAGTAGAAATGGGGTTTCACCATGCTGGTCAGGCTGGTCTCGAACTCCTGACCTTGTGATCCGCCCGCGTTGGCCTCCCAAAATGCAGGATTACAGGTGTGAGCCACCGCGCCCGGCCCCCTGGTTGTATTTTTAATGGCCCTTTTTCCAGCTGGTCAGGTGCCCATGCAGAGACACATGTCCCTTTCTGGGATCCCGTGTCCAAATGTATATAACAAGAATGAAGCAGTGTGGACATATCTGGACCATGGCTTGATTCTAGCTGGTTTCGGAGTCTTGTTGAGAGTCACAGCTTTGGCAGCTCAAGAGAATAACTTTTTTTTTTTTTTTTTTTTTTGGTAGGATGCTATTGACACCTCTCTCAGGACTTTTGAGTATTTCAAAATAGAGAGTTGCTTAACTCCTCTCCTCTTTCCCAGAACACCTTCACTCATTTCAGTGTCTTCTGACCTTAGAGTCCCCCAACTTTTTTTTTGCATGGTGCTCTCTTTCCTCCCTTTGTCCTCTGCCTCTGTTTTTCATCCACTTTTGGCTTTCTCCAGAAACTAAGTTATGTAAGCTTACTAGTGGGTATCCTTAATCTTCTTTTTTTTTTTTTGAGACAGAGTCTGTCTCCCAGGCTAGAATGCAGTGGTGCAATCTCAGCTCACTGCAACCTCCGCCTCCTGGGATCCAGCGATTCTCCTGCATCAGCCTCCCGAGTAAGCTGGGACTACAGGCACGCACCCCCACGGCTGGCTAATTTTTGTATTTTTTTGTAGAGACGGGGTTTCACCATGTTGGCCAGGCTGGTCTCGAACTCCTGACCTCATGATCCTCCTGCCTCAGCCTCCCAAAGTGCTGGGATTACAGGCGTGAGCCACCGCGCCTGGCCTCGCCTGCTTTAACTTCTAAAGGCATTGGAGTTTGAAGTAGTTTAACATTCAATTCCTTAAAATTGTGTAATTCCATGTTTTTTTGTTTTGTTTTGTTTTGAGACAGCATCTTGCTCTGTCTCCCAGGCTAGAGTGCAGTGGCATGATCTCGGCTCACTGCAACCTCCGCCTCCAGGGTTCAAGCAATTCTCCTGCCTCAGTCTCCTGAGTAGCTGGGATTTCAGCCACATGCCACCACACCCAGCTAATTTTTTTGTATTTTTAGTAGAGACGGAGTTTCACCATGTTTGCCAGGCTGGTTTTGAACTCCTGACCTCAAGTGATCTGCCCACCTCGGCCTCCCAAGATGTTAGATTACAGGCGTGAGCCACTGCACCAGGCCCCATGATTTAAATAAATATTTTTTTTTTAGGTTTTGGTTGGTTGTAACATGAAATTCGGATATATAAAGCATTGACTTTTTATTGAATGTTACTTATTAGGCATTGACTATTTTATTGAATGTTGTTATTGAATGTTGAATTATTAGTTGCTACATTTAAATTCTTCAGCCTAACTTTTAAAATATTTCCCTCTGAAGAAAAGCTAAATTTAGGTTGCCTTTACTTTTGTAGAGGCCTTAATAAATTTTCTTCTTTTTTTTTTTTTTTGAGACGGAGTCTTGCTATGTCGCCCAGGCTGGAGTGCAGTGGCGTGATTCGGCTCACTGCAACCTCTGCCTCCAGGATTTAAGTGATTCTTCTACCGCAGCCTCTCAAGTAGCTGGGACTACATGCGCATGCCACCACACCCGGCTAATTTTTGTATTTTCAGTAGAGACGGGGTTTCACCATATTGGCCAGGCTGGTCTTGAACTCCTGACCTTGTGATCCACATGCCTTGGCCTCTTAAAGTGGTGGGATTATAGGCTTGAGCCACCGTGCCTGGCCGGGCCTTAATAAATTTTCTGCCTGTGTTCAGCTGCCACAGTTAGAAAGCCCTTGCCCTTTTTCCCTCAGTTTATTCATTCTCTCTTTCAGATGATCTTTTTGAAGTTATAGTCATATTCCAGTTTTGAACAGTTTTAGATTATTCATGTAGATTATCCTTTTGAGTTCTTGCTAACATCAGTTAGGCTCATACTGTTGGGCATGTGTGTGTGTGTGGGGGGGGGGGGTTATTTATTTTTTTATTTGAGACGGAGTCTTACTCTGTTGCCCAGGCTGGAGTGCAGTGGCGCGATCTTGGCTCACTACAATCTCCGCCTCCCGGGTTCAAGTGATTCTCCTGTCTCAGCCTCCCAAGTAGCTGGGATTACAGGTGCCCACCACTATGCCCAGCTAATTTTTGTATTTTTAGTAGAGACGGGGTTTCACCATATTGATCAGGCTAGTCTCGAACTCCTGACTTCAGGTGATCCACCCGCCTCGGCCTCCCAAAGTGCTGGGATTATAGGCATGAGCCACCATGCCTGGCCTTTTCTTTTTTCTTTTTCTTTTTTTTTTTTTTTTTTGAGACGAAGTCTCACTGTGTTGCCCAAGATGGAGTGCAGTGGCACAATCTCAGCTCACTCCAACCTCCACCTCCCGGCTTCAAGTGATTCTCCTGCCTCAGCCTCCTGAGTAGCTGGGACTATAGGTATGTGCCACCATGCCCGACTAATTTTTGTATTTTTAGTAGAGACGGAGTTTCACTATGTTGGCCAGGCTGGTCTTGAACTCCTGACCTCATGATCCACCTGCCTCGACCTCCCAAAATGTTGGGATTACAGGTGTGAGCCACCGTGCTTGGCCACTTACCTGCTTTTTGTTACTGTAGATTAGTTTACATGTTAAGAACTTTACATAAACAAAAACCACATATAAATATAAATGCACTTTCTTTTCCATAGGCTTCTTTCATTCTGCATAATTTTGCATTCATGTTGGTGAGCTTTTAATTCTCTCTCGTGGTTTTTTTTCCTTTCATTTTGTATAAACTTTTTGAGCTTGGCCAACATGTTGAAACCCTGTCTCTACTAAAAATAAAAAATTAGCCAGGCATCTCTAATACCAGCTCCTAGGGAGGTTGAGGCAGGAGAATTGCTTGAACCTGGGAGGCAGAGGTTGCAGTGAGCCGAGATCGTGTTACTGCACTCCAGCCTGGGCGACAGAATGAGACCCTGTCCCGAAAAAAAAAAAAAGTTGCAAACATAGTACAAAGAGTTCTCGTATCACTTGCCTGCTTCTCCTGTTGTTAACATCTTACATAACCATAGAAAAATTATCAGAGATAGATGAACATTTCTGCAACAGTATTCACTAAACTATAGATCTTATTTTAATTTTTACCTGTTTTTTCCACCAGTGTCCTTTTTCTCTTCTAAAATTTTTATCTATGATCATCCCATGATGCATTTAGCTATTTCTGTCTATTTGTTTGCCATCTGCAGTAGTCTCTGTCTTATCTTTTGTGACCTTGTCACTCTCAAAGAGTAATGATCAGTTATTTTGTATAATGTTCCTCAATTTGGGTTTGTGTGATGTTTTCTCTTGGTTAGACTTATTAGGTATTTTTGGCAAGAATACCACAGAAATGATACTGTCTTTCTCAGTGCCTCCTACCATGGGATTCATATTGTCAGTATGTCTTATTGGTGATATTGTCCTCCATCAATTGGTTATGGTTGTGTCTGTAGGGTTTCTCTAAAGTTAACCTTTTTTTGGACAGTTAATATATATTTTAGGGGAGATACTTCAAGAAGATGCAAATCCTGTTTTTCCTCAAACTTTTGCCTGCTCATTTTCGCATCCATCTGTGGGTCTTGTCTGTAACAGTTATTATTGTACTTCTTGCCTCATGGTAATTCTCCCTCGCTCTGTCACCCAGGCTGAGTGCAGTGGCACGGGTACGATCATGGCTCACTGCAGCCTCGACTTCCTGGGTTCAAGTGATCCTCCCACCGTAGCCTTCCAAGTAGCTGGGACTGTAGGCATGCACTACCATGCCTGACTAATTTTTTATTTTTTTGTAGAGACAGAGTCACAATATGTTGTCCAGGCTGGTCTCGAACTCCTGCACACAAGCAGTCTACCTGCCTCAGCCTCCTGAGGTGCTGGGGTTATAGGCATGAGCCACTGTCCTGGGCCTGAGTATGTTCTTTTGTTTGTTTTATTTTTATTTTTTATTTTCATTTTTTTTTTTTTTTGAGTAGGTTCTTGAATGGAGAAGTTGAACTGTCTCGCACCTGCTAAATCAGTTTTCATTGCGGTTTATTTAATGCAAAGTATATTTCTGTAATTTCTTATATTCTTAGAGCAAAGCATATCTGATTTAAATTATGTTTTGGTCAGGCGTGGTGGTTCAAGCCTATAATCCCAGCACCTTGGGAGGCCGAGGTGAGCGGATCACCTGAGGTCAGGAGATCGAGACCAGCTTGGCCAACGTGATGAAACACTGTCTCTACTAAAAATACACACAAAAAATTAGTGGGGCATGGTGGCGGGCGCCTGTAATCCCAGCTACTCGGGAGGCTGAGGCAGGAGAATTACTTGAACCTGAGAGGCAGAGGTTGCAGTGAGCCGAGATCACACCGCCGCACTCCAGCCTGGGTGATGGAGCGAGACTCCCCTTTTTTTCCTTCTTTTTTTTTTTTTTTTTTTTTTTTGAGATAGAGTCTTGCTTCATTGCCCAGGCTGGAGTGCAGTGGTGTGATCTCAGCTCACTGCAACCTCTGCCTCCTGGGTTCAAGCAATTCTCCTGCCTCAGCCTCCTGAGGGAGCTGGGATTACAGGTGCCCGCCACTACGCCCCACTAATTTTTTTGTGTATTTTTAGTAGAGACAGGGTTTCACCATGTTGGCCAAGCTGGTCTCGATCTCCTGACCTCAGATGATCCGCTCACCTTGGCCTCCCAAAGTACTGGGATTACAGGCTTGAGCCACCATGCCCAGCTGAGAATCCCTATGAAAAAACAAGGCCAGACACTGTGTCTCATGCCTGTAATCCCAGCACTTTGGGAGACTGACGCGGGCAGATCACTTGAGGTCAGGAGTTCGAGACCAGCCTGGCCAACATGGTGAAAACTTGTCTCTACTAAAAATACATAAAAAAAATTGGTGGGGCCTGGTGGCGAGCACCTATAATCCCAGCTGCTCAGGAGGCTGAGGTGCGAGAATCGCTTGAACCTGGGAGGCGGACATTGCAATGAACCAAGATTGCACCACTGCACTTCAGCCTGGGTGATAGAGCGAGACTCATTCTCAAAAAAAAAAAAAAAAAAAAAAGATATTTTAAGTGATGTTTTAATAAGCTGCATCTCTGTTTTCAGTTCATTTATGTGTATAATTCAGTATTTCCCATACAGTAGACCCTTGGTATTTTTAGATTTTATATTTGTTTTAACTGTTTTGACTGATTCTTAAGGGCAGTCAAATTAATAGTTTATAATTTTGCTGAGATGTAAATTTGAATCACATGTGCTGTGGGGTTGGTTTTTCAATCACATCATTAGGTACACTGAGTTCTGTGAAGTTTTACGTTACTGCATTTCCTGGGCAGTTGAGCAGTCATTTTTATCTTTTTAAAATCTTTTAAAATTTATTCATTTATTTTTATTATTTTTTGAGACGGAGTCGTACTCTGTCGCCCAGGCTGGCATAATCTCGGCTCACTGCAACCTTCGACTGTCGGGTTCAAGCCATTCTTGTGCCTCAGCCTCCAGAGTAGCTGGGATTACAGGTGTGTGCCACCATACCCGGCTAATTTTTGTATTTTTTGTACAGACGGGGTTTCACCATGTTGGCTAGGATGGTCTCGAACTCCTGAGCTCAAGCAATCTGCCTGCTTCGGCCTCTGGGAAAGTGCTGTGGAATTATAGGTGTGAGTTACTGGGCCCAGCCTGAGCAGTCATTTTTTACTGGGGACATACATCAGAGTCACTTGTAAAGCCTTTTGAAGTACAGATCCCTATCTGTTGGCCCTTCAAATCAGAATCTGCAGGGATGGGTTTCAGCTCTCTACATTTTAAAAGTTTTTCCAGGTGATTCGGTTGTGCCTGCTTAAGAACGGCTACAAAAATTTTTGTGAGTTGGGGATTTGCAGAAATTGCAATATGTATCATATGTAAATATCAAGATTCAGCTGATACCTGCTGTAAGTAATTTATATGGAGGCTCAGCCTTCTGAAAAGTGGGGGAACACTGAAAAATATTAATGTAGAATTGGCTGGGCATGGTGGCTCACTCCTGTAATCCTAGTACTTTGGGAGGCTGAGGTGGGTGGATTGCCTGAGCTCAGGAGTTCGAGACCAGCCTGGGCAACACATTGAAACCCTGACTCTACTAAAATACAAAAAATTAGTCAGATGTGGTGGCATATGCCCTGTAGTCCCAGCTACTCTGGAGGCTGAGACAGGATAACAGCTAGAACCTGGGAGGCAGAGGTTGCAGTGAGCCGAGATCACGCCACTGCATTCCAGCCTGGAATTCCGTCTTTTAAAAACAAACAAAAAATAATGTAGAATAATGGATTTTGGCTAGAAAACATGGGTTATAACCTATTAGGACTATGACTTTGGACAAGTCACTTACCTGCTGTGAACTTCAGCTAGTATCCTTATCTCACAGGGTTGTTAGGCATTTTCAATGAGGTAAAGTACATAAAAAGCCCCGCCTAGGTGCGGTGGCTCATGCCTGTAATCCCAGCACTTTGGGAGGTCGAGGCGGGCAGATCACGAGTTCAGGAGTTTGAGACCAGCCTGGCCAATATGGTGAAACCCCGTCCCTACTAAAAATACAAAAATTAGCTGGGCGTGGTGGCGTGCACCTGTAGTCCCAGCTACTCGGGAGTTTGAGGCAGAAGAATCGCTTGAACCCGGGAGGTGGAGGTTTCAGTGAGCAGAGGTGGCACCACTGCACTCCAGCTTGGGCGGCAGAGTGAAGACTCCTCTCCCAAAACAAACAAACAAACAAAAAACGCCTATAGGCTGGCATCTCCCAAAACTAACAGACAAAAAACGCCTATAGGCTGGGCGTGGTGGCTCATGCCTGTAATTCCAGCACTTTGGGAGGCTGATGCCGGCGGATCACCTGAGGTCAGGAGTTTGAGACCAGCCTGGCCAACATGGTGAAACCCCCGTCTGTACTAAAAATACAAAAAAGTTTGCCAGCGTGGTGGCAGGTGTCTGTAATCCCAGCTACTTGGGAGGCTGAGGCAGGAGAATCCCTTAAACCCGAGAGGCAGAGGTTGCGGTGAGCTGAGATTGTGCCGTTGTACTCCAGCCTGGGCAAAAAGCATGAAACTCCATCTCAAAAAAAAAAAAAAGCCTGTAGCTGACATTTAGTAGGTGCTTATTAAAAGTAATATTCACACACTCGCTTATAAGGAAGATTGGATTTGGGTCGGATAAATTATAGGTACTTGAGAAATAAATTAATTCTGTTTGATATTTTCAAATTTATAACCAGTTTTTTCTTTCATCCTCTTCCCCCATTCTTAATCTTGCAGCTCCTGGATCTCCCAGGTATCATTGAAGGTGCCAAGGATGGGAAAGGTAGAGGTCGTCAAGTCATTGCAGGTGAGTGCTTTAAGTGCCACCATCCTGGGATATCATTCCCTTCTCTGGTACTATTCTTTTAGTCAGGGACTACTTGGCTTGGAGATTATACCACAGTGAAGGGCATAGTTTCACCTGACTTCTCATTTAAGTTGAAGCTTGAAGGGACCTCAGCTGCAACGTTAGCAATGTTCTGAATCTCTGCTGTCCAACATTGTGGCTCCTAGGCATGTATGGGTATAGAGCTCTTGAAATGTGCCTAGTACAATTAAGGAGCTAGTGGAGTCTGTATTGGACAATGCAGCTTTAGACATTTTATATGGCTGTCATCTTGAGATTTTCTGCTCTTGTGTGGGATCTTCTGTTTCCTAGAGGCAGTGTCTACTTTTTTGGGATGTTTTGCTGAAGCACATTCTTTAATAACTTCCCCAGAGAAGATGAATGATACAGTTAAACTTTTCTGTCTTTTCTTTTTTTTTTTTTTGGGGGACAGTGGCTCACTCTGTCATCCAGGCTGGAGTGCAGTGGGAGAATCTTGGCTCACTGCAACCTCTGCCTCCCGGGTTCAAGGGATCCTCCCACCTCAGCCTCCCAGGTAGCAGGGACTACAGGGGTGTGTCACTATGCCTGGCTAATTTTTTTTTTTTTGGTAGAGACGGAGTTTCACCATGTTACCCAGGCTGAAGCTCAAGTGATCTGCCTGCCTCAGTCTCCCAGAGTGCTGTCCTTTCATGTGTGAAGGTTATTTTTATTTTACCCTTGTACTGGAGTCATTAATTTGGCTATTTATAGAATTACAAATTAGAAGTCATTTTCCCTCAGAAATTTGAAGAACGCTATCTTCTAGCATCTACTATTGCTGTTGAGTCCAATAGTTAGAACTTTTTTTTGTTTTTTGATAAAAAACCAACTTTTTTTCCTCACTTGAAGATCTTAAAAGCTACTTCAGGCCGGGCACGGTGGCTCACGCCTGTAATCCCAGCATTTTGGGAGGCCGAGACGGGCAAATCACGAGGTCAGGAGATCGAGACAATCCTGGCTAACACAGTGAAACCCTGCCTCTACTAAAAATACAAAAAAAAATTAACCGGGAGTGGTGGTGGGCGCCTGTAGTCCCAGCTACTTGGGAGGCTGAGGCAGGAGAATGGCGTGAACCCGGGAGGTGGAGCTTGCAGTGAGCTGAGATCGTGCCAACAGAGTGAGCCTCTGTGTAAGAAAAAAAAAAAGCTACTTCAGCAAACTAATTCTTGGTTTGGGCTTTTCCTTTTTCTTTGTTTTATTTTCTTTCTTTTTTCTTTTTTTTTTTTTTTGAGATGGAGTCTTCCTCTGTCGCCCAGGCTAGAATGCTGTGGTGCCATCTTGGCACACTGCAAGCTCCGCCTCCCGGGTTCATGCCATTCTCCTGCCTCAGCCTCCTGAGTAGCTGGGACTACAGGCGCCCACCACCACGCACGGCTATTTTTTGTATTTTTAGTAAAGATGGGGTTTCATCGTGTTAGCCAGGATGGTCTCGATCTCCCGACCTCGTGATCCGCCTGCCTCGGCCTCCCAAAGTGCTGAGATTGCAGGTGTGAACCACCGTGCCTGGCCCTCTCTTTCTTTTCTTTGATTTATTTTGCTGGATATTTGGTGGAGCCTTTTTTTTTTTTTTTTGAAACACTCCCATCACCTAGCCTGGAGTGCAGTGGTGGGATCTCGGCTCACTGGAGCCTCGACTCCCTGGACTCAGGTTATCCACCTCAGTCTCCCGAGTAGCAGGGACTACAGGTGCGTGCCACCATACCCGGCTAATTTTTTTGTATTTTTAGTAGAGACAGGGTTTTGCCATGTTGCCTGGGTTGCCTTTTTTTTTTTTATTATTTTTAATTTCCATCTCCCTTTCCTGGTGTGGTAGACTCTTTCAGCATGATGACTCATATCTTTCATTTTATGGAAGATTTTCCTGTTTTCTTTGATAACTGCCTCTATTTCTGAGTTCCTTATTTATGGAAGGACTGCTAATAGAATGCTGGACTTCTGGGTTTATAATTTTCTTAATTTTCTTTTTTTATAAAGATAGAGTCTCACTCTGTCACCCAGGCTGGAGTGCAGCGGCCTGATTGTACGTAGCTCACCGTAACCATGAACTCCTAGGCTCAAGCAATCTTCCCATGTCAGCTTTCTGAGTAGCTAGGACTACAGGCACGCAACACCGTGTGGGCTAATTTTTAAAATTTTTTTGTAGGGGTCTTGCTCTGTTGCCCAGGCTGGTCTTGAGCCCCTGGGCTCAGTGATCCTCCTGCCTTGACCTCCCAAAGTGTTGGGATTACAGGTGTGAGCCGCTGCACTTGGCCCTTTTAATTTTTTAAAATTATCTTTTGTCTCTTAATTTTTTCTTTATGTGATTTTCTCAGCATTGTCTTCTAATCCTGCTATTGAGTGTATTTCTGCTCTAGTATTATTTTTAATTTCTAAGACTTTGTTTCTGTCTTCTGATTTTTCCTTTTTTTAGCATCTTGTTCTTGTTTCATGGATGCATTGTTTTCTCTTAGACTCCTACCTATTGTGGGTTTTTTTTTTTTTTTTTTTTGAGGTGGAGTCCCACTCTGTTGCCCAGGCTGGAGTGCAATGGCGCGATCTCGGCTCATGCAATATCTGCCTCCCGGTTTCAAGTCATTATCCTGCCTCAGCCTCCTGAGTAGCTGGGATTACAGGCACCTGCCACCACGCCTGGCTAAGTTTTGTATTTTTAGTAGAGATGGGGTTTCACCACGTTGTCCAGGCTGGTCTTGAACTCCTGACCTCAGGTGATCCACCCACCTTGGCCTCCCAAAGTGCTAGGATTACAGGGGTGAGCCACCGGGCCCTCCCGACTCCTGTCTATTCTTAACAAGAACACATATGACTTCCCTGTTGTCAAACCTGATGGCCAATTTATTGTCCACATCTTTCTAAAGAGAATAACACAGTTGATCACTCCCTCCTTGAAGTATTTGCTTTACCTGATCTCTGATACCAGTGCCCCTTCCTGGTCTCCTTTGCTTGATCTGCCCCATCATCAGACTCTTTACATGTGGATTGCCCCAACACCTAATCTTGGAGATTCTTTTCTTCTCTGTCTCTGCCAAATGAGAGTTATTTCATCTAGTTCTTTGGTTTTAAATGTCTGGATCTATATTCTAATGATTATGAAATGTGTGGCAGTAATTTGCCCTCTGATGAAGTGCATACCAGCTGCCAACATATCTCTGCTTGGATGTCTAATTAGGTGTCTCAAAGTTAACGTGTAAGATTACATTCTTGATCTTAGCTGAAGCGGGAGGATCACTTGAGCTCAGGAGTTTGAGACCAGCCTGGGCAACATAGTGATACCTCATCTCTATTAAAAAATGAAAGTAAATTTAAAAATTAAAAAACAAAAAGAAATTCTTGATCTCCCATCCTCAACTTGCTCTTCCCTTAGTCTTTTCTATCTCAGTAAAGGCAAATTTATCCTTCAGAACTTTTAGGTCAAATCTTTTTTTCCCTTTCATCCCGCACATCTACTATGTTGTTATATCCAGCTGGTTTTACCTTTGAAATATATCTAGAGGCCAGCCACTCTTTTTTTTCCCCTTTTTCATCCTTAAGTGAAAAACTTATGTGACTGACATGCTGGCTACTATGCTAAGGAGGAAACTCTACCAAAAGGTTGAGTTAATCATGCTTCTCAGTTCATGGCACATTTTCTTTTTTTTTTTTTAGAGATAGAATCTTGCTCTCTTGCCCAGGTTGGAGTACAGTGGCATGATCACAGCTCACTGCAGCCTCAATCTCCTGGGATCAGGTGATCCTTTGTTCTTAGCCTCTTGAGTAGCTAAGGACTACAGGCACGTACCATCATACCCGCTAATTTTTTACTTTTTGAGAGACAGTCTCACTATGTTGTTCAGGGTGGTCTCGAAAACCCCGGGCTCGAGAGAGTCTCTCTCTTCTCAGCTTCCTGAGTAGCTGGGACTGCTGGCATGTACGACCATGGCAGGCTAATTGATTTTTACTTTTTTAGGGGTAGAATCTCGATATATTGCCTAGGCAGTGATTGTTGTCTTACTGTTTTTCAAATATTTCTCTTAAATTCTATGTCTAATATGATATCTACTAGTTACATGTGACTAACATTTAATTACAATTGAATAAAATTTAAAATTTAGTTCCTCAATTATGTAAACCACATTTTATGTGTTTATTAGCTACACTTGACTGGTAACTACTGTATTGCACAGTACAGATGCAGAATATTTTCATTATTACAGAAACTTCTATTGGATACCACTGCTCTCGATATTAATTCCTTGTCATCTTTAGACATTATAAATATCTTCTCCCGTTAATTTTGTCCAAGGTGGTATTTGTTGAATAAAAATCCTTAATTTTGTTAGAATCTACACTTTATTTGTAGCTGGGACCACAGGTGTGTGCCACCACGCCTGGCTAATTTTTTTGTATTTTTAGTAGAAACGGGGTTTCACCATGTTGGCCAGGCTTGTCTAGAACTCCTTACCTCAAGTGATCCGCCTGCCTCGGCCTCCCAAAGTGCTGAGATTACAGGTGTGAGCACCTGGCCTACTCTTTATTTTTTCTTATGGTTTGTGCTTTTAAAGTTTTATTTAAGAAGTCCTTATCTTTCCTTAGGTCTTAGATATAGTCTCCTGTTTTTTCTATACTTTTAGGTCCTTTATTTACCTAGAGACTACTCTTATATCTGATATTAGAAGGGTATCCAATTTTAATTTTCTCTGTATAATGAGCCACTTTCCCCAACACCTTCTATTTTTTTCCCCTTTGATTCGTAGTGACTCCAAACTCTTCACCTATATTGTCACTTCCTTCATTATGCCTTGTCTCTAACATTATAGCCCCATAACTGGCCTTCTTGCTGCTATCCTACTGCTCTGTAGTATCTTCTCACTACAGCTAGTATGATTGTGTACAAGAAGTCAGATCAGTCCAGGCACGATGGCTCATGACTGTAATCCCAGCACAGAGGCAGGCAGATCACTTGAGGCCAGGAGTTCCAGACTATCCTGGCTAACACGGCAAAACCCAATCTCTACTAAAAATACAAAAATTAGCTACTTGGGAGGCTGAGATGGGAGGATCACTTGAACCTGGGAGGCGGAGGTTGTAGTCAGGTGAGATGACACCACTGCATTCCAGCCTGCGTGACAGAGTGAGACTCTGTTTCAAGAAAGCAAACAAAAAAAAGAAGTCAGATCATGTCATTTGTTGTCTATACCTTCTGATGTTTTCCCATATTATTTGGGATGAGACCCAAAGTCTTAACATAGCTTACAAGCTACGGTAAATGACCTGGCCCCTGGCTGCCTCTCTGACCTCCTTTTCTATCACTTCAGTCACTGGGCTTAAGATATCACTGGCCGTCCGGGTGTGGTGGCTCACAGTCTGTAATTCCAGCACTTTGGGAGGCCAAGGTGGGTGGATCACCTGAGGTCAGGAGTTCAAGACCAGCCTGGCCAACGTGGTGAAACCCCATCTCTACTAAAAATACAAAAATTAGCCAGGCATGGTGGCAGGTACCTGTAATTCCATAGTCTGTAATTCCAGCACTTTGGGAGGCAGAAGCAGGTGCATCACAAGATGAAGAGATCGAGACCATCCTGGCCAACATGGTGAAACCGCGTGTCTATTAAAAATATAAAAATTAGCTGGGCATGGTGGCGTGTGCCTATAGTCCCAGCTACTCAGAAGGCTGAGGCAGGAGAATCGCTTGAATCCAGGCGGCAGAAGTTGTAGTGAGCGGAAATTGCACCATTGCACTCCACCCTGGTGACAGCAAGATTCTGTCTCAAAAAAAAAAAATAGCTGGATGTGGTGGTATGCTTCTGTAGTCCCAGCTGTTCGGGAGGCTGAGGTAGGAGGTTCTCTTGAGCCCAGGAGGTCAATCTGCAGTGAGCCATGATCATGCCACTGCACTGCAGCCTGGGCAACACACAGACACCCTGTCTCAAAAAATAATAATAATAATAATAATAATAATAATAATAAGGCCGGGTGTGGTGGCTCACACCTGTAATTCCAGCACTTTGGGAGGCCGAGGCGGGTGGATCACCAGGTCAGGAGATCGAGACCAACCTGGCCAAGGTGGTGAAACCCCGTCTCTGCTAAAAATACAAAAATTAGCTGGGTGTGGTGGTGCGCGCCTGTAGTCCCAAGCTGCTCGGGAGGCTGAGGCAGGAGAATCGCTTAAACCTGGGAGGCGGAGGTTGCAGTGAGCCGAGATTGCACCACTGCACTCCAGCCTGGCGACAGAGCAAGACTCTGTGTCAAAAAATAATAATAATAAAAATAAAATCATGGCTGCTTGGTGGCTCATGCCTGTAATTGCAGCACTCTGGGAGGCTGAGGGGGGTGGATCACTTGAGATCAGGAGTTTGAGACCAGTCTGGCTATCATGGTGAAACCCTGTCTGTACTAAAAATACAAAAAGTAGCTGGGCATGGTGATGCATGCCTGTAGTCCCAGCTACTTGGGAGGCTGAGGCAGGAGAATAGCTTGAACCCAGGAGGCGGAGGTTGCAGTGAGCCGAGATCACGCCATTGCACTCCAGCCTGCGTGACAGAGCAAGACTCCATCTCAAAAAAATAAAATAAATAAAATAAAATCAGGCTGGGCATGGTGGTACATGCATGTAATCCCAGCACTTTGGGAGGCTGAGGCGAGCGGATCACCTGAGGTTGAAAGTTTGAGACCAGCCTGACTAACATGGAGAAACCCTGTCTTTATTAAGAATACAAAATTAGCTAGGAGTGGTGGTCCATGCCTGTAATCCCAGCTACTTGGGAGGCTGAGTCAGGAGAATTGCTTGAACCCAGGAGGCAGAGGTTGTGAGCTGAGGTCGCACCAATGCACTCCAGCCTGGGCAACAAGAGTGAAACTCCATCTCAAAAAAAAAAAAAGTCTACCACTGAGGCTGGGCATGGTGGCTCACGCCTGTAATCCCAACACTTTGGGAGGCCAAGGTGGGCAGATCATGAAGTCAGGAGTTCAAGACCAGCCTGAACAACATGGTGAAATGCTGTCTCTACTGCATCTCAAAAAAAGAATGAGGGGTCAGGGTCAGGTGCAATGGCTCATACCTGTAATCCCAGCACTTTGGGAGGCTGAGGCAGGAGGATCACTTGAGGCCAGGAGTTCGAGACCAACCTGGGCAACATTGCAAGACCCTGTCTCTACAAAAATAAAAATTAAAAAAAGAAAAATATAGCCATGTGACATGGCACACATGTGTAGTCCCGGATATTCAAGGAGACTGAGGCAGGATGATCAGTTGAGCCCAGGAGGTGGAGGTTATAATGAGCTATGATCATGCGACTACACTCCAGCCTGAGTGACAAAGCGAGACCCTGTCTCTTCAAAAAAGAGAATTTTAAAAAATGAGGAACTAGAAAGTTGATGGAAGCAGAATATTTTTTTTTTTTCTGAGATGGCGCTCTGTTGCCCAGGCTGGCTGGAGTGCAGTGGCATGATCTCGGCTCACTGCAACCTCTGCCTCCCTGGTTCAAGTGATTCTCGTGCCTCAGCCTCCTGAGTAGCTGGGATTACAGGTGTCCACTACCATGGCCAGCTAATTATTTATTTATTTATTTATTTTTGTAGATGGATTCTCGCTCTGTTGCCCAGGCTGGAGTGCAGTGGCGCAATCTCAGCTCACTGCAATCTCTGCCTCCCGGGTTTAAGAGATTCTCCTGCCTCAGCCTCCCAAGTAGCTGGGACTACAGGCATGTGCCACCACACCCGGCTAATTTTTTGAATTTTTAGTAGAGATGGGGTTTTACCATGTTGGCCGGGATGGTCTCAATCAGCTCACCTTGTGATCCTCCTGCCTCAGCGTCCCAAAGTGCTGGGATTACAGGCGTGAGCCACTGCGCCGGCCAGTTTTTGTATTTTTAGCAGAGACAGGGTTTCACCATGTTGACCAGGCTGGTCTCAAGCTCCTGACCTCAGGTGATCTTCTCGCTTCAGCCTCCCAAAGTGCTGGGATTATAGGTATGAGCTCCCGTGCCCAGCTGGAAGCAGGATTTTTGACAAATGAATTTTAATATAGAAAAAGGCCAGATACTGTGACTCATGCCTGCAGTCTCGGCAGTTTGGGAGACCAAGGCAGGAGGATTGCTTGAGGCCAGGAGTTAAAGACTACAGTGAACTATGATCATGCCACTGCACTCCAGTCTAGGCAATAGAGCGAGACTCTGTCTCTGTCAATATAAATATAAATATATATTAATAAAAATAAGATATGCAGGCACAAAAGACTACTTTTTTTTTTTTTTGTACAGATTGAATCTTACTTTGTTGCACAGGCTGGTCTCAAACTCCTGGCTCCAAGCAATCCTTCTGCCTCAACCTCCCAAAGTGCTAGGATTACAGGCATGAGCCACTGTGCTAGGCCAAAATAATATATTTTATATGATTCCATTTATATGAAATTCTAAAACGTGCAAACTATGGTGGCAGAAAGCAGATCAGTGGTTGGCTGGCAATAGTGGGGAAGATTGAAAGGAGGCACAAAGGAATGCTGTAGGTGATGGAAATATTCCATGTCTTGATTGGTTTGGTGGTCACACAGGTATATACATTTGTTATTGAACTGTGTGCTTTAACATGGATACAATTAAAAAAAAAAATTGTACCTCAGTAAATTTGGTTAAAAATTTGCTAACCAAGGGTGGGCGCAGTGGCTCACGCCTGTAATCCTAGCACTTTGGGAGGCTGAGGTGGGCGGATTGCCTGAGCTCAGGAGTTCGAGACCAGCCCAGGCAACATGATGAGGAAACCTCGTCTCTACTAAAATACAATTAGCCAGGCATGGTGGCATGTGCCTGTAGTCCCAGCTACTGGGGTGGCTGAGGCAGGAGAATCGCTTGAACCCGGGAGGCAGAGGTTGCAGTAAGCCAAGATTGTGCCACTGCACTCCAGCCTGGGCAACAGAAAATGTGTCAACTCTTGGGCAAATAGGTGCTGATTTCATGGCATACAAAGCAAATTGACTTCTGGTATAAATCTTCTGTAGCTATAAGAACTTCACGTATGCATGTATGTATTACAGAAAAATCCTTTGACACTTAAATGTAGGGGGAAAAAACACCTCTACTTGAGTATTTGGGTTAGTTAAGGCTTTATTGAACTTTCTTGCGTATGTTTTTTTCTTACTCTTCAGTGGCCCGAACCTGTAACTTGAT
Source organism: Pan troglodytes (assembly GCF_028858775.2). NCBI lineage: Eukaryota > Metazoa > Chordata > Mammalia > Primates > Hominidae > Pan > Pan troglodytes. The sequence goes on from NC_086016.1 coordinate 33,540,069, forward strand.
CTTGATTGTTCTGGATGTCCTGAAACCTTTGGGACATAAGAAGATAATTGAAAATGAGCTGGAAGGCTTTGGCATTCGCTTGAACAGCAAACCCCCCAACATTGGCTTTAAGAAGAAGGACAAGGGAGGCATTAATCTCACAGCCACTGTAAGTGGGGAATATGACATGGGGCAGGCTGCTGCAGGAATTGGAATGGGGAGTGGATTGGGGTGCATGGACCCTGACATTGGAAAATTTCCTGGCTTTTCCCTGCACTAATTGAGATAACACAATGACTTTATAATGACTGACAAGAAAAACTTCAAGATTAGGATAGGAGCCAGTCTCAGACTTACCTTTGCTACTTATTTCCTCTTTTGGATTATCTATTGGGGATGATATGGGCGTGTGGACCAATATTATGCTTGCATAAAGTAGATGGCCGCCAATATCTTCTGTTTTCATTCATTTAACACAAATTTATAGAGTGCCTACCACGGGCCAAGCATTATTTTAGGCTCTGGGCAGGAATGGAAGAGGGAATAGTGAAACCCCCTGCTTTTATATTCTAATTGGATAGAATAGAAAACAATGTTAATGAGTAAAATATAATGTATTCGTCAATGATAAATATAAGAACACAAAGTAGGGAAAGGAGATAGAGTGTTGGTGTGAGGGTTGCAGTTTTAAGAACGTTGGTCAGGGAAGTCTTTACTGAGGTGACATGAAGGTGTGAACCAAGTGGATATCTTGAAGAAGAGCATTTGCTTCATGCCTCAACCTCCTGAGTAGCTGGGATTACAGGTGCCTGCCATCGCACCCAGCTGATTTTTGTATTTTTAGTAGAGACGGGGTTTCACCATGTTGGCCAGGCTGGTCGGTTTCATTCTGTTGCTTAGGCTGGAGTACAGTGGCACAATCATAGTTCACTGTTAGCTCAAAACTCTTGGGCTCAAGTGACCCTTCTGCCTCAGCCTTCTAAGTAGCTAGGGCTAAGTCACATGCCTCCAGGCTTGGCTAATTTTTTTTTTTTTTTTTTTTTGGTAGAAACGGAGATTTGCCATGTTGCCCAGGCTGGTCTTGAACTTTTGGCCTCAAGCTGTCTCCTGCTTCGGTCTCCCAAAGTGTTGGGGTTACAGGTATGAGCCACCATACCCAGCCATGTTTTTTATTTCCTGAGCTAAAAAAAAAAAAGAACTCTTATTACTAAAATGGTAGGACTTTTGGTAGAATAGATTTGGAGGGAAGGAGAAGATCAGGATGTTAAGTTTTAGATGCCAGTTAGACATCCAGGTATTTCAGTCAAGAAGGCATGTGGGGTAGGCTGGGCATGGTGGCTCATGCCTGTACATCTATAATCCCAGCACTTTGGGAGGTTGAGGCAGGAGGATCACTTGAGCCCAGGAGTTCAAGACCAGCTTGGGCAACAAAGTGAGACCCCATCTCTATAAAAATAATAAAAAAAAGAAGGCATGAGGAATTATCTAGGCTGGATATATAAATTTGGTGATTATCAACTTTAATGTCATGGGCCTAACTGAGATCACCAAGGATGTGAGTATAGATAGAAAAGAAAAGAGAGCTGGGCGCAGTGGCTCACACCTGTAATCCCAGTACTTTGGGAGTCCGAGGTGGGCGGATCACAAGGTCAAGAGATGGAGACCATCCTGGCCAACATGGTGAAACCCTGTCTCTACTAAAAACACAAAAATTAGCCGGGCATGGTGGCACGCACTTGTAATCTCAGCTACTCGGGAGGCTGAGGCAGGAGAATCGAACCCAAGAGGTGGAGGTTGCAGTGAGCCGAGATGACGCCACTGCACTCCAGCCTGGTGACAGAGCGTGACTCCGTCTCAAAAAAAAAAAAGAAAGAAAGAAAGAAAAGAAAAGAGAATCGGCCAGGCACGGTGGCTTACGCCTGTAATCCCAACACTTTGGGAGGCCGAAGTGGGCAGATTACATGAGGTCAGGAGTTGGAGGCCAGCCTGACCAACATGGCAAAACCCTGTCTGTACTAAAAATACAAAAATTAGCCAGGCGTGGTGGCACGTGCCTGTGATCCTGGTACTTCGGAGGCTGAGGCAGGAGAATTGCTTGAACCCAGGAGGCGGAGGTTGCAGTGAGCTGAGATCGCGCCACTGCACTCCAGCCTGGGCAACAAGAGCAAAACTCCGTCTCAAAAGAAAAAAAAAGAAAGAAAAGAGACTCAGAGAAATAAGACTTCTTAGACCAAGAGAGAGAAGGAAAACTGAAAGAGTTTGAAATACTGGAAGTCAAGTAAAGTGTTTCACATAGGAGTGACCAATTCTGTCAAATGCTGCTTCTCTGTCAGAATTGAGGACTGAGAGTTTCCTACTAAATTTAACACTTCAGAGCCCAGATGATTTGACTGGCATAGGTTTCAGCTGTCCTGCCCAAAACATCTTTCCCATTATCCTGTCTTAATATTCAAATTTGAACATTTAAGATTATTTCTGTGTTAGTTTCAGTGCTGCCATAATACGGTACCACAGATGGGGTGGCTTAAATAACAGAAATTTATTTTTCATAATTCTAGAGGCTAGAAGTCTGAGATGAAGGTGATGGCAGGGTTGATTTCTTCTGAGGCTTCTGTCCTTGGCTTACAGATGGGACTTCATATGGTGTTTGCTCTGTGTGTCTGTGTCCTAATCTCCTTTTCTTATTAGGACCACCAGTATTGGATTAGGGCCCCACCCTAATGACCTTATTCTAATTTGATTACCGCTTTAAAGACCCTATCTCCAAATACATCACATTCTGAGATACTGAGGTTAAGACTTCATGTGAATTATTTGGTGGGGGAAGGAGGAACACAGTTCAGCGTGTAACACCTTCCTTGGAGTTTGGACATTTATTTCCTACTAAAAGTCAGTGACACTCATCCCGGATGTATTTAGTAATGAGTTCGCATCTTAGCTAGAATTTTCCAGGTACATGGATATTGGTACACTTGGCAAGTATTTTTTTTATTTTTATTTTTTTAAATTTTGTGCTGACTAGTCATCTGCTATTCCCTTTCAGTGCCCCCAGAGTGAGCTGGATGCTGAGACTGTGAAGAGCATTCTGGCTGAATACAAGATTCATAATGCCGATGTGACTCTACGTAGTGATGCTACAGCTGATGACCTCATTGATGTGGTGGAAGGAAACAGGTACTGACTGAGTGTGCCGTCTGTGCCTGACTGAATTGGAAGCCTTGTGATGAAAACAGTATTGGATCTTGAATCTGGCAGAAGTTTATCTTAATTCCAGTTGTCCTACTATCTTTTTTTTTTTTTTTTTTGAGATGGAGTCTCACTCTGTTGCCCAGGCTAGAGTGCAGTGGCATGATCTCAGCTCACTGCAAGCTCCACCTCCCAGGTTCAAGAGATTCTTCTGCCTCAGCCTCCCGAGTAGCTAGGATTACAGGTGCGCACCACCATGCCCAGCTAATTTTTGTATTTTTAGTAGAGATGGGGTTTCATCATGTTGGCCAGGCTGGTCTTGAACTCCTGACCTCAAGTGATCCGTCTGCCTCGGCCTCCCAAAATGTTGGGATTACAGGCATGAGCCACTGTGTCCAGCCTGTGCTACTATCTTAAATGATAGTGGGCTTTGGTTTCTTTTTTTTTTTTTTGAGATAGAGTTTCGCTCTTGTTAGCCAGGCTGGAGTGCAGTGGCGCAGTCTCGGCTCACCGCAACCTCCACTTCCAGGTTCAAGCGATTCTCCTCCCTCAGCCTTCCCGAGTAGCTGGGATTACAGGCCTGTGCCGCCACGCCTGGCTAATTTTGTATTTTTAGTAGAGATGGGGTTTCTCCGTGTTGGTCAGGCTGGTTTCGAACTCCTGACCTCAGGTGATCCACCCCACCTCGGTCTCCCAAAGTGCTGGGATTACAGGTGTGAGCCCGGCCTTTTTTTTTTGAGACAGAGTCTCACTCTGTCACCCAGGCTGGAGTGCAATGGTGTGATCTCAGCTCACTGTAACCTCCTCCGCCTCCCAGGTTCAAGCGATTCTGCTGCCTCAGCCTCCCAAGTAGCTGAGATTACAGGTGTGCACCACCATGCCCAGCTAATTTTGTATTTTTAGTAGAGATGGGGTTTCATCATGTTGGCCAGACTGGTCTCAAACTCCCGACCTCAAGTGATCCGCCTGCCTTGGCCTGCCAGAATGTTAGGATTACAGACATGAGCCACTGCGTCCAGCCTGTGTTACTATCTTAAATGATAGTGGGGCTTTGGTTTCTTTCTTTTTTTTTTCTTTTTCTTTTTTTTTGTGAGACAAGAGTCTCACTGTGTCACCCGGGCTGGAGTACAGTGGCGCGATCTTGGCTCACTGCAACCTCCACCTCCTGGGTTCAAGTGATTCTTCGGCCTCAGCCCCCTGAGTAGCTGGGATTATAGGCGCCTGCCACTACATCTGGCTAATTTTTTGTATTTTTAGTAGAGATGGGGTTTCATGTTGGCCAGGCTGGTCTTGAACTCCTGACTTCAGGTGATCTACCCACCTCAGCCTCCCTAAGTGCTGGGATTACAGGTATGAGCTGCTGTGCCCGGCACCCCCCCTTTTTTTTTTGGAGTCTTGCTCTGTCCCCCAGGATCGTGCAGTGGCACGATCTCAGCTCACTGCAACCTCTGCCTCCCGGATTCAAGCAATTCCCCTGCCTCAGCCTCCCAAGTAGCTGGGACTACAGGTGTCCGCCACCATACCCGGCTAATTTTTGTATTTTTAGTAGAGACGGGGTTTCTCCATGTTAGCCAGGCTGGTCTCAAACCTCAGGCAGTCTGCCTGCCTCTGCCTCCCAAAGTGCTGGGATTACAGGCGTCAGCCACCCTGCCTGCTGGCTTTGGTTTCTTTAGGGGTAAACTGAGGGATTAGTTTTTATTTCTGACATCCTTCCTTGCTTTTAAATTTAATTATGATGGTCATATTCCCCATTTCAGTTTTTTTCTTTTACAGCCTCTTTCTATGAAATTCTCCGTTTCAGTTACTTGCTGTAAACTAAGCTGCCCCCTAAACTTTGTCATGTGATAGTTGAAGAAAGTAGTAGGTCAGTCTGCTCTTCCAGAATTAATCCACCTGAGAAGTTATATAGGCTGTGTCCTACAGAAGTCCGAGCAGGCCAGGCTGTGTCTGTTTTCTCCATCCTAAGAGTATGTAGCTGAATATCTGTTTCATGATACATTACCTTTTTTTTTTTTTTGAGACAGAGTCATGCTCTTGTCGCCCAGGCTGTAGTGCAGTGGTGTGATCACGGCTTACCGCAGCCTTGAACTCCCAGGCTCAATCCATCCTCCCACCTCAACCTCCTGAGTAGCTGGGACTATGGGCGTGTGCCACCAAGCCCGGCTAATTTTTGTATTTTTTGTAGAGATGTTGTTTCACCACGTTGCCGAGACTGGTCTTGAACTCCTGGGCTCAAGCAATCTGCCTGCCTTGGCCTCCGAACGTGTTGGGATTATAGGCATAAGCCACTATGCCCAGCCCATTAATATTACTGAGACTTTAATAAGTTAAGTCACTGTTAAAATTACTCATAGCATTTGCATGTAATATTTTTAGTTGCTCTCCTAGTCATTTGTTCCTATATGTTGGATGAGTGTATTTACTCCTCATTTGAAAACAAACAGAAGCCATTGTTTTCAGTTAGGCATTTTACAAGTGAGGCAGTTAAACCTGAGAAGTTGTGGCTTGCCTAATTATTAGTAACCTTAGCTGTCATATTGATTGGACACTAGGAATATGACATTGGTAGATGCTATATCAGTTTTACCAATATTATTTATTGTACCAATAAATAAAACACTTATTTTTTAGTCTTTAAGTATAAATTATGTTTTAAAACAGCCTTGTAGGAAACTGACTCAGAGGTTAAGTGACTTTCCTAGGGACACATAACATCACCTCTTCATATCCACAGAGGATTGCTTCCAGGACCCCTTGCAGATAATGAAACCTGCAGATGCTCAAGGCCCTTATATAAAATGGTATAGTACAGCTGACCCTCCATGTCTGTGGGTTTTTGATCTGCAGTTGGTTGAATTCAGGGATGCAAAACCTGCATATGTGGAGGGCCAGCTGGGATTAGAATCAGTCTGAGCACTTCAAAGCTTGTGTTCTTTCCACTGCAGTATGCTTTCCTAGCAATTAGCTTTGTGGCTGGTACTAGGGCCTGACTTCTGTTACTTTTCAACCCATAGTTCACTTTTTCTTTTTCTTTTTTCTTTTTCTGGCTGATCTGCTACTTATGGTCCCTCTTGGGAGCGCCAGTTGGGTCTGGGTGAGTGTGTGCTGTTCAACAGTCTGACAGTTTTGTCAACAACTCCAGACTAATACCCTGTTTTTCTTCAATTTCTGTAGAGTTTATATCCCCTGTATCTATGTGTTAAATAAGATTGACCAAATCTCCATTGAGGAATTGGATATCATCTATAAGGTGCCTCACTGTGTACCCATCTCTGCCCATCACCGCTGGAATTTTGATGACCTATTGGAAAAGATCTGGGACTATCTGAAACTAGTGAGAATGTAAGTCTTTGTGGATAGGGTAATGTTGCTATAGGAATTAACCAGACTGTCCTAAAATGATACTTTCTGGAGCTCATTAACAAAATCTGGCTCTTTTTGAAAATATAAGTAAATTGGTTCCTATTATCTACTAGGTCATTAGGTCATATTGAGGACACTTTTTCCCTTAAGTTGGAGGTTGTCCTGGTCTGATGTCAGGGGTGATGGAGGGTTGCTATACATTCAACACATGAGATATTCTAAGAAGGCAGTAATCTTTATGCCCTCTCTATTCTAGTTACACCAAACCCAAAGGCCAGTTACCAGATTACACATCCCCAGTGGTGCTTCCTTACTCCAGGACCACAGTGGAGGATTTCTGCATGAAGATTCACAAAAATCTTATCAAAGAATTTAAATAGTAAGTATCATGGGCCTGTGGTCCCTCCTTTTTCCTATGAGTTACCAATTTTACTAACTAGTAATTCTTAGGATAGCATTTTAAAAAAGAAGGCAGGAAGGAGGCTACTGAAATGTTTGCTTGGCTAGAACTCTGCAGTGTCTTCTTAAAACCGTGCCTAATTAGAATAGGAAGAGCTCTAGAAACCTCTTTAGGTCAGGAAGCCTGATGACACAAACAACCCTGACCTTCCCTCATTATTTCATCTTCCTCTTGGCAAACACAAATATTAATAATTCCTGCCAATGTCACACTGGCCTCTACTGGGTACTGAGCCCCCTTCTAAACCTTAAACATGGGCAAAACCTCCCTAATCTCTTACATTTTTCACTGCTGACACAGGCTGAAAAAAAATTATTTTATTTTTGCGACGGTCTTGCTGTTGCCTTGGCTGGAGGGAGTGGTGAGATCATAGCTCACTGGAGCCTCAATCTTCTGGGCTCAAGCAGTCCTCATGCCTCAGCCTCCTGAGTAGCTGGGACTACAGGTGCACACCATTATACCCGGCTAATTTTTAATTTTTCGTTTTTTGAGACAGTCTCGCTCTTGTTGCCCAGGCTGGAGTGCAATGGCGTGATCTTGGTTCACTGCAACTTATGCTTCCCGGGTTCAAGTGATTCTCCTGCCTCAACCTCCTGAGTAGCTGGGATTACAGGCATGTGCCACCCACCATGCCCAGCTAATTTTGTATTTTTAGTAGAAACGGGGTTCCTCCATGTTGGTTAGGCTGGTCTTGAACTCTTGACCTCAGCCCCCCAAAGTGCTGGGATTACAGGCATGAGCCACCATGCCTGGCCTTAAAAAATGTTTATTAGAGACGAGGTCTTGCTTTGTTTCCCAGGCTGGTCTTGAATTCCTGAGCTCGAGCGATTCACCTGCTTCAGCCTCCCAAAGTGTTAGGATTATAGGTGTGAGCCACTATGCCCAGCATATTAATTTTTTATTTTGAACTTATTTTAGACCAATAGCAAAGTTGCAAATACAGCACAAAGTTTCCTTTTTTTTTTTTTTTGAGACGGAATCTCGCTGTGTCGCCCAGGCTGGAGTGCAGTGGCGCAATCTTGGCTCACTGCAAGCTCTGCCTCCAGGGTTCATGCCATTCTCCTGCCTCAGCCTCCCGAGTAGCTGGGACTACAGGTGCCCGCCACCACGCCCGGCTAATTTTTTTGTATTTTTCAGTAGAGACGGGGTTTCACCGTGTTAGCCAGGATGGTCTTGATCTCCTGACCTTGTGATCTGCCCACCTCGGCCTCCCAAAGTGCCGGGATTACAGGCGTGAGCCACTGCGCCCAGCCCAAAGTTTCCTTTTATCTCTCACCCCACTTCTAATGTTAACAGCTCACATTACTATAAAATTATCAAAAACAGGAAATAAGCATTGGTATGATGTTGTTAACTATAGATCTTATTTGAATTTTATTACTTTTTCTTTTACTAGTGTCTGTTTTGTGTTCCAGGAACCTGTGTGGCATCTAGTTGTTACTTGTTTGTAGTCTTGTGTTCTAGTCTACCAGTAATATTTCCTTAGACTTTCACTGTCATTGATGATCTTGACACTTTTGAAGAGTGTTCACTAGTTATTTGATTGAATATTCCTTAGTTTGAGTTTGTCCAGTGTTCTCTCATGATTGAAATGAGATTATGCATTTTTGGTAAGAATACCACAAAAATAATGATATGTTCTTCTCAATGTATCAATACATGAGATTCATGATGTTGATATACCTCACCGATGATAATATTCACACTGATTACTTGGTTAAGTTGGTGTAGGGTGGGTTTCTCTGCCGTGAAGGTAGTATTTTTCTCTTTGTATTTTATAAGTATCTCGGGGTACTTTTGAGACTGTGAAAGTCCTTTTTCTCTTCAGATTTTTGCCTGCTATTAGCATCTACTGGTGAGGCTTGTTTGTGACATTTATGGCTATGGTGTTTACCTAGCCATAGGCTGGAGTGTAGTGGCACGATATCAGCTCACTGCAACCTCTGGCTCCTGGGTTCAAGCAATTCTTCTGCCTCAGCCTCCTGAGTAGCTGGTACTACAGGCGTGTGCCACCGTGCCTGGCTAATTTTTGTATTTTTAGTAGAAATTTTTGTATTTTTAGTAGTCAGGCTGGTCTCAAACTCCTGACCTCAGGTGATCTGCCTGCCTCAGCCTCCCAAAGTGCTGGGATTACAGACAGGCATGAGCTACCACGCCTGGCCTAATGGTGATTCTTGGACTTCTGTGTGTTAGAGCTACCACTTCTTTATTTAACTCATAATTCCTATCAGTATGAGCTCTTGGTTATTTTATTCTATAGGATGTAATCTAATACTATTATTATTTTGTTGCTCAAATTATTACAAAGCTTTGGCCTTTAGGAACTCTTTCATGTTGGCCCCTGTGTTCTTTTGATAAGCTCCTTTTTTTTTTGAGACACAGTCTCACTGTTGTCCAAGCCGGAGTGCAGTGGCACGATCACAGCTCACTGTAGCCTTGATCTCATGGGCTCAAGCCTCAGCCTGCCTCAGCCTCCTGAGTAGTTGGAACTCCAAGTGTGCGCCACCATGCCCAGCTAGTTTTTTCTATTTTTTTTTGTAGAGACAAGGTCCGACTTGTGTTGCCCAGACTGGTCTCCAATGCCTGGGCTCTAGTGATCCGCCTACCTTCACCTCCCAAAGTGCTGGGATTACAGGCATGAGCCATTTATTTATTGTAGAGATGGGGTCTTGCAATGTTGCCCAGGCTTCTCAAACTCCTGGGTTCAAGTGATCCTTCCATCTCTGCCTCCCAAAGTGCAGGATTACAGGCATCAGCCACCCGTGCCCAGCCTTTCCTTACTTTTTGATAGTGTTAATAATTAGATGTTCCCAAATGACATTGATTTTGCCTGCACTAGCCCTGAAAATTAGTCACTTCTCCAAGGAGCCCCAGTTTTCAAGATGTGGGTGCTAAGTGTGCTCATTGTTAGCAAGTAGGTTATCATTGCCTGTAGGCCCTCTCAGCAAATAAAGTTAGGAAATACATGTATGGATACTAATGATGCTTATATACACATCTGTATTTCTGTATCTGTCTTATCCTTCCTCACTATCCATCATTTATCCATCTTTCCTAAAAACCATGAGTTTATACTGTTATCTCTGATTCTAGTTCAATACTACAGGGTTAATTTTTTTTTTTTTTTCTTTTTGAGATGGAGTCTCGCTCTGTCCCCCAGGCTAGAGTGCAGTGGCGCCATCTCCGCTCACTGCAAGCTCTGCTTCCCGGGTTCACGCCATTCTCCTGCCTCAGCCTCCTCAGTAGCTGGGACTACAGGCACCCGCCACCACACTCGTCTAATTTTTTATATTTTTAGTAGAGATGGGGTCTCACCGTGTTAGCCAGGATGGTCTTGATCTCCTGACCTCGTGATCCGCCTGCCTCGGCCTCTCAAAGTGCTGGGATTACAGGCGTGAGCCATCACGCCCGGCCACTACAGGGTTCATTTTAGCCTTCCCACTTAGTATTATTTTTGAGACAGGTGTTCTGTCTCCCAGGCTGGAGTGCGGTGGCTCTGTCACAGCTCACTGCAGTCTCGACTTCCCAGGCTCAAGCGATCCTCCTACCTCAGTTTCTGAATAGCTGAGACCATAAGTGTATGCCACCATGCCCGGCAAATTTTTTTTTTATTTGTAGAGACAGGGTCTCCCTATGTTGCCCTGGCTGGTCTCGAACTCCTGGGTTCAAGCGATTCTCCTGCTTCGGCTTCCCAAAGTGCTGGGATTACAGACACTAGCCACTGCACCCGGCCTTCCCCATTTTTTTTTTTTTTTTTTTTTGAGACGGAGTCTTGCTCTGTTGCCCAGGCTGGAGTGCAGTGGCGCGATCTCGGCTCACTGCAAGCTCCGCCTCCCGGGTTCATGCCATTCTCCTGCCTGAGCCTCCCGAGTAGCTGGAACTACAGGTGCCTGCCACCATGCCTGGCTAATTTTTTGTATTTTTAGTAGAGACGGGGTTTCACCATGTTAGCCAGGATGGTCTCGATCTCCTGACCTCGTGATCTGTCCGCCTCGGCCTCCCAAAGTGTTGGGATTACAGGCGTGAGCCACTGTGCCCACCGCACTTTTTTTTCTGAATAGGAGAAAGGGTTAAAAACAAAAGAAGAAAATAGGGCTAGGTGTGGTAGCTCACGCCTGTAATCTCAGCACTTTGTGGCCAAGGCAGGAGGACTGCTTGAGTCCAGGAGTGTGAGATCAGACTAGGCAATATAGTGAGACCCCTGTTTTTATCAAAAATTAAAAAATTAGCCAGACATGGTACCAGGCACCTGTGGTCCCAGCTACTCAGGAGGCAGAGGTAGGATTGCTTGAGCCCAGGAGGGTTGACATTGCAGCGAGCCATGATAATGATCATGCCCCCTGTACTCTAGCCTGGGCAGCGGACTGAGACCCTGCCTCAAAAAACCAACCAAACAAAGAAAAAACAAAACTTGTTTCTGATCCTAAGAGTACTGAGAGAGTGAAGTCCTTTATTGACCTTCAGATCCTTATATATAAAACAACTATATTCCACATGTAAGTGCTAATTTCCACCACAGTCAAAACATTATGCTTTGGCAGTTACTTTAACTGGTAAAGATGACTTTTGTAAAAAGTTAAACACTGTCCTTTTTCAAACTTTGTAGATTTATATATAGCTCTTTCCTTCTATGGTGGCAAAACATTGTTAAAAACCTTCAGAACTTTAAATTTACCAGGGAATTAAAAAGGGGAGAAAAATGTCTCAGATAAGAAACATATCGAAGCAAACAGGATTTTATTTGCTCTTATTTTACTGTTTTTTTTTTCTTTAATTATTGCACAACTATCTTTTTGTTTTTTTTGAGATAGGGTCTTGTTCTGTTGCCACCCAGGCTGGAGTCCAGTGGCGTAATCGTGGTTCACTGCAGCCTTGAACTCCTGGGCTCAAGCGATCCTCCCACCTCAGCCTTTTAAATAGCTGGGACTACAGGTGCAAACCACCATGCCTGGCTAATTTTTTCTATTTTTCTAGAGCTAGGGTTTCTCCATGCTGCCCAGACTGGTACAACTCTCTTAATAATAGAAAACTTTCATCTTCAGGCCTAATTAATTATAACATTTATCCCTTTTCCATTTCCTTCATGTCCTTGACCACATTGATCCCTTACTCTGTGCTTTGTGTTTTTTGTGTGTGTGTGTGTGTGTGTTTTTTTTTTTTTTTTGAGACTGAGAGAGACTCAGTCGCCCAGGCTGGAGTGCAGTGGCGCGATCTTGGCTCACTGCAACCTCCGCCTCCCAGGTTCAAGCGATTCTCCTGCCTCAGCCTCCCAAGTAGCTGGGACTATAGGTGCGTGCTACCACGCCCAGCTAATTTTTTTGTATTTTTGGTAGAGACGGGGTTTCACCATGTTGGCCAGGATGGTCTCGATCTCTTGACCTCATGATCCGCCCGCCTGGGCCTCCCAAATGCTGGAATTACAGGTGTGAGCCACCATGCCTGGCCTAATTTTTGTATTTTTAGTAGAGACAGGGTTTCACCATATTAGCCATGCTGGTCTCGAACTCCTGACCTCGTGATCCACCCGCCTCAGCCTCCCAAAGTGCTGGAATTAGAGGCATGAGCCACCGTGCCCGGCCTGGAATATAGATTTTTAAAAGAGGTTTTGACTCAATGATAATATAATAACAATATGGCCACCTTTTTTACTCTTGGTACATAGTTCTTAGTCTCTGTGAGGCAGGTCTCGGTGTCTTATTCACCAGTTTTCATCTCTAGCACAACATATTCTTAAGTTTGGAGGCCCATGGATATAAATTACCTTCACATATTCCAGTAAATCGGGAGGACATATCAATTACAGTTTCTGGTTAGGGAGGAAGATTTTCCTGGCATGGCTGAAGAGGGAGGCCCTAATTTCTTGTCAGTACCCACTGATGGTTTCAGGAAACCCAGCAAAAACAGGTATTCTCTAACAGTCTATAAGTGATATTGTATCTGTAAGAATCAGTCTGAAATTTTCAGGGTATTTCTCTATGAAGATTAAAGACGGATTTTTTTTTTTTTTTTTTTTGAGGCGGAGTTTCGCTCGTTGCCCAACCTGGAGTGCAATGGCATGATCTTGGCTCACTGCAACCTCCGCCTCCCGGGTTCAAGCCATTCTTCTGCCTCAGCCTCCCGAGTAGTTGGGATTACAGGCACCCGCCACCATGCCCAGCTAATTTTTGTATTTTTAGTGGAGACGGGGTTTCACCATGTTGGCCAGGCTTTTCTTGAACGCCTGATCTCAGGTGATCCACACCCTTCGGCCTCCCAAAGTGGTGGGATTACAGGCATGAGCCCCTGTGCCTGGCCCAGGGTATTTCTCTATAACAAATTCATGCTTTCTTTTAATTTTAAACTAGGCTCTTTATACTAAACATGTTTTTTGTCTTTGACTTTCTGCAATAAGAGGAACCACACAACTTCCAGAAGTCTTTACCGGCTTTTATGTTAAGGCTTCAGTGTCTCATGCTGCTAGGGAAGATAAAGCTTTTGTAGGTCTATGGTTCTTAAGGGTATGATACTAAATCTGAGCAGAAAGGTGGCATCCAGGCAAATAGGGCGGAAGCTAGGTTATTATTTACACTGACTGTTCTTTTTCCCTTCCATACAGTGCTTTGGTCTGGGGTCTCTCTGTGAAACACAATCCTCAGAAAGTGGGTAAAGACCATACGTTGGAGGACGAGGATGTCATTCAAATTGTGAAGAAGTGAAACCTTTCCCTTTTCCCATCTGCCGGACGAACCACAACAGCGTTCCCCATGATCAAGCACCCTACCCCAGTTCTTTCTGGTTTTGGCAGTCACTGGATCAGGATCCAGGGGAGGGAGATGGAGGCACCCAAACTGGAACTTCATTTGTCTTACCTTGGTGTCACCTTGTATGTCGAACTGCATAAAAGATCTGGTAGGCTGGTCAGCTACATGCAGCTCATGTGTCATTGTCAGAATTTGTTTTGGGATGGGCTGAATGAGGAAGGGTATATACGGTGAAGCAGCTACAGAAGGGATCCTTGGGAACTTCATCTTGAGTGTGAAATGGATAAAAATATGACATGCTGCATCTTATTTGATGTTTACTTATGGGAACCCCTTCCAAACTAGATATGGCTTTCAGTCCTTTCAAGTAGTCTTTCCCACATGATACTGGAGAGAGGAAGGACTTTATGTAAGTTAACTGATCACTCCCCGCAAGGCTAACCTATTTTGGGAGATCATGTAATTTAAGTACTCCGACCAGGCAGATCAGGGTTTGAAGTTGCAGGTCCACCTCTAGTTAGCTGTGGAGCCCTGAACAAATTACCCAACCTTTATGAGCCTCAGTTTCCTCATGTAACATGGGGATAGTAATAGCACTTACTTTCTGCGGTGGTGATTGTTAGTAATGGAGGGAGATGGTACTTACATGTCAAATACTGTGCTAAGCAATTTGTAAGTACTCAATGACTCTTGGCTTTTGTTGCACCGAGCCTTTTACTGGGCTGTCTGCCCTATGCAGAGCACAGCTGTACATCATCAGTGTTGGGTTGAATGTTGAGCTGAACTATGTTGCCAGCTGGGCCACTAAAATGCTTTTTTCTTTCTCTTTTTTTTTTTTTTTTTTTTTGAGATGGAGTTTCGCTCTTGCTGCCCAGGCTGGAGTGCAATGGCATGATCTCGGCTCACCGCAACCTCCGCCTCCCGGGTTCAAGCGATTCTCCTGTGTCAGCCTCCTGATTAGCTGGGATTACAGGCAGGTACCACCATGCCCCGTTAATTTTGTATTTTTAGTAGAGATGGGGTTTCTCCATGTTGGTCAGGCTGGTCTTGAATTCCTGACCTCAGGTGATCCGCCTGCCTCAGCCTCCCAGAGTGCTGGGATTACAGGTGTGAGCCACCGTGCTCGGCCAACTAAATGCCTTCTTTCCCATAACCCAGACTTTCTGCTTGAATCCCCATGAAAGTCCTGGCTTCAGCCAATAACTTGGGCGAAGGTGCATTGCAAGTGAGGCAACTGGTGTGATCAAAGCAGGTTTGTGTGTTCACATATGTGTATATATGGAGGTGGGAGGTTTAGGAGGAGGGTTGGTGTCAGGACTACTTGAGAGGATGCTAAGGACATAATCAGATATTTGGGGGACTAGGAATATAGGAATTTAAGGGGATTGCTCTGATTATGTGAAACTGGTTGATGAAAATCTTGGTGTGGTGGGTAACAATATGGGCGGAGGGGGCTGGGCCCAGTAGCTCACACCTGTAATCCCAGCACTTTGGGAGGTCAAGGCAGGAAGATCGCCTGAGCTCAGGAGTTCGAGACCAGCTGGACAACATAGCGAGGCCCAATCTCTACAAAAAAATTTAAAAAATTAGGTGGGCATGGTGGTGCATGCCTGCAGTCCCAGCTGTTCGGGAGGCTGAGGTGAGGACTGCTTGAGCCTGGGAGGTCCAGGCTGCAGTGAGCTAAGATGGGCCACTGCACTCCAGCCTGGGTGACAGAGTGAGACCCTGTCTCCAAGAAATAAAAATTAAATAATTAAAGAATATGGGCAGAAGGGAGGGTATGGACATGTAAGTATGGAGGAGAAATCTTAAACTTGTTAACTAACTTGCTCTTGGGAAGAAGTCAAACATTATTTCAGTATGGATAGAGTAGTCCCTGAGAAAATCAGGAAGAATAGGTTTGCAGCAAGACAGAATTTGATTATTTCTTCAAATGAGGCAAGCCAGAGCTTTTAGCAGGTCATGAGTGATCACAGTGTGGGATTATTCACATACTCAGCCTCTCTCCAGTGCTTGTTTCTCCTGCTGCCCTAATAGCAGTTGTTTCCCTTTGATAGTCTTCCTGGAGCTTGGGCTTGTCACTGTCCCCAGACCCGGAAGGTAAGCTCCTGAAGCCTGGTATGCTAGTTACTTTTCAGAATATCGGCCTTGATACCACTGGTGCATTCATGATAGAGGCCGTGGTCTAGAGCCTGCCCCAACCCTGCAGGGGAACAAGGAAACATTGGCTTTCTGAGCTACGGGATTTCCAGGAAGGTTTGTTCTCCAGCCAGAACATATTGGGTTTCTGGGGACTCTTCTTGCCAAAATTCACTTTCATTGAGCAAGCATTTAGCACTGCCAGGATGTTGGGGAGAGAAGGTTGCTGAAATCCAGTTCATTGTAAGGCCTCAGGATGTTCTGTGAATAGGCTTTGTGTCCATCATTTAGCACCCTCCCCATGGCTTGGTCCAGGGACCCCTGGTCTCCTTGAGGAGAGAATTACCCTACTTTTCCCTTTCTCCTCTGGGCTTAGACTTAGCAGTTCTGGGAGAGGGGTATGTTTGGTATTGGGAATGCTGCCTAGGGTATGGCCACTGTGGAGGTACAGCTAAAGGCTTTCTCCTCATTAACTCTAAGACTTTACTGGTTTGGCTGTCATAGCATGATTTGAATTTCCTGTGCTTTTACATATTCCATGTTTCTTTCCTGACTTTATTACAAGTAAACAGATCCACTGTTCTGTGCCATTTAACTAGTTAGAACACGTTTAGCTGCATTTAGCAGAAAGTGCTAACTTAAGCGGCTGAAATGGAAGGGAACTTGGTCTTACCTTTTTGGGAAGCTGTTTTCCAGAAGCCACCCAGTTTGTTGTCTCATGGCCTAAAACTGGGTCACATGTCTATTTTTGAATCAATTGTTGGTAAAGGGAATAGAATTATTGAAGAACCAGAATTTAACCCTGTAAGTTATCGTCATTCTTGGTTTGTGTTTATGCTCATAGTTCACAAAGAAAGGCCAATGGACCTCCCACTTCCCTTCCCTGTTAATATAGTCTGGCTTAAAAGACACTCAGTAGCTTATCTCCTAAGGGAAGGCCTAGCTGCACTCTCTGTTCACTTCATTCCCACTTCCTTTTACCACTGACCTCCCACAGACTTATTTAACTGCTTCCTTTGGGAGGGACTATTCTTTCCTCTCCTACCTGACCTCCCCTGCTTAACAGATTTTCCATGATATGCTTTGTGGTCCTCAGCTGTTTTACTTTCAGGATGCCTTCTATATCCTCAGCTTCTCTTAACTTTTATTTTGCACATCCTTCCAGCACTGATTGCTTGTGAACTCATCTCGTGCCTGCAAGACATCAAAAGTTTCTCCAAAGACATCCCTTCCTCTCTGCCCTCATCCTATATCAAGGTCTTAGCTCCTTGAAGACTGCATTAATGTGTCTTTTGCCTTCATCCCCCCCCCCCCCCCACCCTCCCGCTTCCTCTAGTCCTTGTGTTTACCAAAATACTTTTGCTAAAACCTGTATGTCTAGCTTCTGCTGATACTCTTAGCAATACTCCCTTATTTCCTTCTGGTGCCATTTGCCAATCACCAGCTAATGGCTTTGCTCTTTGCATGGTACCTGTTTCTGTCCTACTAGCTTCTAGTCTGAAAAGGAAGCCTTTACTAGCAGCTTCAACCCAGTCCTCCTTACCTTGCACCTATTAACGTTGGTTCAACATGAAGGGGAAGTAAGATAAGTGGAAGAGGATACACAGGAAAGGTGGAACTGGATTCAGGTATCTGTGTTCTGCCATTGACACTTGGGACTGCGTTCCAGCTTCCACCTGTGGAAACCAGAAAGCATTTGCCAAAAATTCTAAACAGAGGGTCTATTTCTGAAGCTGAGGAATCACATGGAGTGAATAGCATGGGGGAAGGGGATTACTAATGAGGCTGAAAGAAAAGTACCAGGAAGAGACTGACTTCATGCATAATCCATAAAGCCAGGTTTTGTTGAAAGGTGACCTGCTTTCTTGTATTCCTGCAAGTACACGGCAGGGTGGGCAGTTCCAGGCTTATAGTCATTATTCCCTAACAAACGGTCAAGACTTAGGCTGCCCAAGACTCTACTACCCTTGTAGTCAAAAATCCAACCACCTTGACCTTTACCTCATTATCTGACCCTTTAGCATGGAGTCCTAAAATGGTCCTGAATGGACAAATATCTAGAACTCTGGTAAATTAACTTGAGTAGCATGGGAAATAAGTATCACCTCATAGCAGGACTGAAAAACCTCCAGTTAGGAAAGGGGACTCAGAACTGTACTGTATTCTGTAGAATCTTTATCCGTAAGTGCTATGTATATACTAATAGTTAAGGTGAATAATAAAACAATTGTGAGCTAAGGAATGTGATACAGAACACAAGGAGTCAATTAATGCATGAGTCTTAAGGGAAATTCTTAGACTTCAGTGGGTTGAATCAGAACTCTGAGCTTAGAGAAACAGGATGCCCCAGTAAACATGATTTGTTTGAGAGAAACTACCATATGTAATAGATGATTCTTCAATAAACTGTTTTCACTAGGTCAGTTTAATCTTGGAAATTACACTATAGATATCCTGGTATTAGCCACAAGGCTATGCTATCTATAGGGTCAGTCCAGTATAAACTGACCTGTTGGGGTCTTTAAAGCTCAAGGAAAAAGGCCATAGTTGATTTCTCCTAAATCAAGATAGAGTCCAATTAACTTTTTTTTTTTTTTAAGATGGAGTCTCACTCTGTCGCCAAGCTGGATTGCAGTGGCGCAATCTCAGCTCACTGCAACCTCTGCCTCCCAGGTTCAGGCGATCCTTCTGTCTCAGCCTCCCGAGTAGCTGGGACTACAAGTGTGGGCCACCATGCCCAGCTAGTTTTGTATTTTTAGTAGAGATGGGATTTCACCATCTTGGATAGGATGGTCTTGATCTCTTGACCTTGTGATTCGCCCGCCTCTGCCTCCCAGAGTGCTGAGATTACAGGCGTGAGCCATAGTGCCCAATTTCCATGGGTTTTCAAGAAAAACTTACTTAAACTTCAGATCACTTCCTTAAAGGAACATACTGAGCATAGCTTGGCTGGTTAGAAATTAGGAAGACTAGCTTGGGCTACATGGTAAGACCCTGCCTCTACAAAAAATAAGAAAAAAGTTAGTGGCATGTGCCTGTAGTTCCATCTACTTGGGAGGCTGAGGTGAGAGGATCGCTTGAGCCCAGGAGGTTGAAGCTGCAGTGAGCCACGACTGCACCACTGTACTCCAGCCTGGGTGACACAGAGTGAGACCCTGTCTCCAGACAAAATTAGGAAGGGTTTCAGAGAGGAAATAAACACAACAATGTCAGTTACTTCATTCACACACTTAGCATATGCAATTTTAATCAACCAAAAGAAAATCCCAAATGTACAAGTGAAAAAAATCCAAACTGTTGACACAGGCCTAACTAATATCAGCTACTTTTATGTACAGCTGTATAAGTTCAAAAAAGCTATCCTATATGTATATACAAAAGTTGTTTATACACAGGTCTGTACATAAGGGTCTATACATTTATTTCCTCAGAACCCTTAGGTGCCACCTCTTGGTGAGGACACCAACACTTCATTCACATATCTTACAAAAAAGAAAGACCATTTCCAGGATTGACAACATTGTGCATCCTGTATTCAGACAATGTACACTCCACTCGACTGGTTAAGATCCTCCCATCATAACGCGGACCACACCAGATGCATGGGTTCCACCAAACAGCTTCACACAGAGTGCTCCAAAGTAAAAGCCCATAAACCAACCCGAGATGAAGCAGGGTCCTGCCCAGTGTGCCACCACAGGTCCGGGCTTAGTTGAGTCTGCCTGCCCTGCTCACTGTCGGTATTCCAATTCATCTACACTGATAACTTTGGCGGGCATGGAGGGCAGGGGTTGCTGTAGCACATCTGAGCCAAACCATTTGGCAAGGCCCACAGGGGAGCTGCTCCTCTGGCTGGGGCGATGCTCCAGCTGGGAGTGCATGTGGGGCAGGCCTGACCGGCTGGGCACGTTCTGAGGGGTTGTCTGAACGCTGACAGCTGCTGCATGGGAACCAGAGCCTGGAGGATGCAGAACTGTGGAGATAAGAAGGGTTATCATTCACAGCATGAGAAGGAAAGTTTATTAGACCCTGCTTCATTCAAACCCTATCCAAAGAAAAGTCTTTACTAGAGGATTTTTTCTAGGGCTTCTTTAGAAACTCCTTTGCAAAATACCAACAATGCCAGAAAACAGTACCATGGAAAGCTGAGCTATTCAGAAGCGACCAGTATTGAAAACCCACCCTGGATGACATGACCGCTACTTCTCATGGCTAAGTAACCACATCACAGAAGCAGCAACATTAACTGGTGAGGGGGTATATACCCTGGGCAGGCCGGATGCTGAACCTCTGTTGGATTCTCAGCCCTCTCTCCTAACAGGCAAAGGAAAAAGCCAGAACACACTTGGCTTTTCCCACTGACTTTGCAGGAACAGTAATCCCAAATTGCATAGAGGTCAATTTACTTCATCTTATTATCTGGTTACACTTTGTCCCAAACTTAGAACAAGTTAAAGGATGAAAGTGTTAATTCGTCTCCACTGGAAACTAGTCCTCAAAGCTTCAAGACTCCCTAAGTCCGTCCCAAACTCACCTGTCACATTCCTGAACCTACCTGAGCGCTGTAGCTGCTGTTGCACCATTGCCAGATGCAGAGGTGTTCCAGGACGAGGGTTTAAGAGAGGGTGACTAGCAGCAGGTAAAGGGTAAAAGGGCTGACCCAGGATGGGGCCAGATATTCCCTGTAAATGACTCAAGTCCATCCCAGGAGGAAGCACACCTGTTGAGCAGAAAAAGCAAGCAGCTGAGTAGTCTTAACGTTACCTGGAAGTTTTCCAGCTTCACTGTACAGTTTTGCTGATCTGGAAGTTTGTTAAGAATGAAGGGCTCTGCGCAGTGGCTCAAGCCTGTAATCCCCAGCACTTTGGGAGGCCAAAGCAGGCGGACCACGAGGTCAGGAGTTCGAGACCAGTATGGCCAACATGGTGAAACCCTGTCTCTACTAAAAATACAAAAATTAGCCAGGTGTAGTGGCAGGGCCTGTAATCCCAGCTACTCGGAAGGCTGAGGCAGGGACCTAGAACTCGGGAGAGGCAGAGGTTGCTGTGAGCAGAGATCGCGCCACTGCACTCTAGCCTGGGCGACAGAGCGAGACTCTGACTCAAAAAAGAATGAAGAATCCTCTGGCTCACGCCTGTAATCCTGACACTTTGGGAGGCCGATGTGGGTGGATTGCCTAAACTTAGGAGTTTGAGACCAGCCTGGGCAACACGGTGAAATCCTGTCTCTACTAAAATATAAAATAAATTATCCGGGTGTGGCGGCGTGCACCTGTAGTCCCAGCTACTCGGGAGGCTGAGGCAGGAGAATTGCTTGAACTCAGGAGGCAGAGGTTGCAGTGAGCTGAGATTGCGCCACTGCACTCCAGCCAGGGAGACAGAGTGAGACTTCTGTCTCTACAAAAAGGAAAAAAAAAAAAAAAAAAAGAATCTTCAAGCTAGGTTCCTAATCTTTTAAAGGACTAGGGGATTGACTGGATTGGGCCCACTGCCTGCCAGTTAGATGGGAGAATCTAATAACATCTTTCTAGGGATGGAAATCTCCCACATTATAGCACTTCATCAGTGCCAACAATTGTCCCCTAGGCCCACAAACTGACGACACCCAAGTCAGGCTGGAAACTCACCAGTTTGGAGCAAACTTGGAAGATGCTGTGGATGTACTCCCTGGGCCAGCATCCTCTGTACCAACCCTGGGTGAAGCTGGTGAGCAGGCCTAACCATAGGGACATGGGGGACAAGGGGAACTTGGTGGACAGGGCGGAGAAAAGGTGTTGTAGGAACTGGGGATGCCAAGGTGGGTGTTTTTCTCCCAGTTGCTTTAGGTCGATAATCTTGTTCTTTGGTGTAACGGTTGGTCTGGGACAGTGGGGTGGAACACGAAGACCTCTGTAATGCTGACAGTTTGGAATTTGTAGTGGGAGAAGAGTCTCGATCGGCACTGGGTACAGAGCTGGATGACAGGAGGTTTTCTGTGAGGAACCAAACAAAAAATATTTTGGTAAACCTCTCCCAAACACTTGTGGCCTCCCACTGGTCTAATAAATCTCATTTCTTAAGGTCACAATTCTTATCTGATACCCTTAACAAGTTTAGAGGACTACACGGTAGGAACCATCATTTGCTTCATAAACAGGACCAGAAGATGAATTGTTGGGCACCCTTCTCTGCACAAATGGCTGTGGCCTAGATTATGTAAATCCATCACAACAGAAAATCTAAATGGCAATTAGAGTCTGGTCAAAGAACCCAAACTGTCTTAATAGTACCAACAGGATTTCCTCCCCACCACCCACCCCAAGCCTTCTCAAACACAGGCAAAAATCTCTCAGATCTATACTTTTAACACCTCTGTAAACACTAATTTGGAATCCGCATGTTACCACGTCCTTCACAATCCCTACTGTGCAACTCCTAAAAGCCTCTCACATATTTTCTATGTTGGACACTTAAGTCTCCACAGGCTGGACATAATCTTTCAGAAGTAAAACTAGCTGAATTATATTAATTTGCCAAATAAGTATACTAATTATTAACTTTGAAGCCTAACTAAGGATTCTAAACTAACACTCATTCTACCCGTCTGGTAGTAGCACTCTTAGATTGGTCAAATTTCAAGCAACCAAGCAATTGTGAGCTGGCCCAATTCTTCTCACTGTCACACAGAACCTTCTCACTGACACCGAACCATAGTCCAGAGAAGCTAGTGGTCTTGCCCAGGGCTTTGTATAGAATATCAGGCTGGTCAGCGTTCAGGCCCATGTTTTCT
The DNA here is from genome assembly GCF_028858775.2 of Pan troglodytes. Lineage (NCBI taxonomy): Eukaryota > Metazoa > Chordata > Mammalia > Primates > Hominidae > Pan > Pan troglodytes. The sequence continues at coordinate 33,562,704 of NC_086016.1, forward strand.
CCATCACATACTTTCTTGAGCAGTGCCCTTAACAGCTCTGCAGTACCTTCACTGGCCTTCTGAGTATCCTCTTTACTGTCACCAAGAGCTGCTTTTCCAGATGCTGGCTCCTCCTTGCTTTTCTCTTTGCTCTCGTACATCTTACGAATCACTGAGGTAGGGGTAAAGGAAGGAGAAAGCTGCAGAGAAAAACAATTGGCATTAGCACATTCTCTAAGTGCCGTTCTCTAATACTAAGCCAGGATTAACTTGTCAAGATACTCAACAAAGAGTCCCCACATTGGTAGCATAGGCCAACTGTAGTATTCTGTTCTGTAGCTGCTGGAGGAAAAACAGAATGGGGCAAATAGGCAGTGTCCCAAGTACATTATCCCTTGCTTACAACTGTGTGATAATGGGGACATGCCTATGCAGCCTCTGCGTCACAGATTTCCCAGCCTGGGATTAGGCTGGCAAGAGAGAAAGAACATGGCCAGAAATATAACTTGGAGCAACAGACCTTCCTTCTGCGAAAGGACACTTCAAAGATAACATCAAAACCAGAATTACTCCATACTCCTAATATTTCCCTTCTTAACTTGGCTACCAGAAAAGTCAAATTTATCTCAATAGTCTCCTCAGCCATCAGGATTAATCATTTGGAGTCATTTCTTACCTCTTCACTATTTCTACCTTGGTGATTTTATTATGCATTTGCCTTTTCTCACCAAACAACCCCACATCTTTGATGGCAGGAGACAGGGCTTGACTTATAAACAAAAAAGTTCTTTCCAAACCCTGCTGCCTTCAAGGTCACCGGTGCAAAGACCCACGTGGGGTTCTGAAGCACACAGCAAAGTTATTTTTTTTTTTTTCCTTCTTCTCTGTCGGCTTTGATTAGATGATAAAGATTTGTGGGGAATGAAACTTTTTTTTTTTTTTGAGACGGGGACTCACTAGGGAGGGCAGTGGCACGATCTTGGCTCACTGCAACCTCTGCCTCCTGGACTCAAGTGATCCTCCCACCTCGGCCTCCCGAGTATAGCTGGGACCACAGATGTGCACCACCATGCCCGACTAATTTTTTGTATTAGGGGTAGAGACAGGGTCTCACTAGGTTGCCCAGTCTGGTCTTGAACTCCTGAACTCAAACAATCTACCTACCTCGGCCTCTGAAAGTCCTGGGATTACAGGCGTGAGCCACCACGCCCAGCTGGAATGAAACATTTTTTAAAGTAATGATAGTTATAAAACTAGACTTCTCACTGCATATAAGCAAACCCTTCTGTTCCAGCCTTAGTTTATATCACTGAGACCTGAAGTGGTGAATCCGAATTTGTGAACTCCCCTGCAAGTTTCAATAGACTCCCCACTGTCTGACCCAGTCACCTCTGTCCACTTCACCTCCTGTCTCTCACTATCGTCCTCCTGTCTCCCCACACCTGGTTCATTTCTTTGAACATACTATACCACCTCGTGTGCCCTGGCCCATGATCATCTCTGCTGGAACATATTTTCCCCAATATAGGGGCTTCATTAAAATCCTAAGACTTAGACTGTGTCCTAAAAGGGAAAGACCTAATAGACAGTTATGAAAAACTACTAGGTCAGTTATTTCCGTGGAAGGAACTCAAGGACATTTAGGGCACACAGTGGTACAATCCACGCACAACCAAACAGGGAGAAGCCTTAAAGTCCTTCACAGTTACTAAAGGTCACTGACCATGCTTGTGATGGAGGCAGCAGGGGCAGGGGAAGAGGAATTCCCTCGATGCACGGGTGCTGGTGACTTGGTCACTCGCTGTTGCCTGTGAACAAACCAATTATCAGCATGAACCCCAATGTGCTTAACTTCAAGTCTTAAAACCATATAATACTCAAGACCAGCCTAGAAGTTTTAACATCCCCTTTCCCTTATCCAATTCAATTTCCCAAGCATTTAGGCCTAACATACACAAAAGCACATGCTAAGCTCTGAGGGAAGACAAAAGGAAAATGAAACACAGTCTCAGTCTTGTAAGAGCTCTCAGTCTAGTGGGGGAGACAATCACCTAGAGCAAACCAAGGCATGTAGATATTAGGCACCAACAAAGTACAATGGGAAAATGGAGGGGTTAGAAGAAATAACAAGGCACTGCAGGGATGCTTCCTGGGGAAGAAGCTGCATTCCATTGGGTGCGATCAAGAAGCAGCTAGAGAACAACAGTTCAGGTAGACGGAATAGGTACAGGAACTTGGGAGTTGTAGGGTTATCGAGAGCTGGTGTATAGTTTACTGCAGACTACACCAGTGAGGTGCGCTAGGGAGGGCCTTCATTCTTGGGCTGCCTGTGCTTCACTGGGCAGGGAGCGGCAATAATTAGCACAGTGCCTGGCACAGAACTGATGCTGTGTGTGACACTCGTTCAAATCAAATACAGAATCAAGAGTTTCAGCTATTTTAGGACCACTCTTGGTCTACACAAGATTGACCTCAGGCCTCAAAGGTCAAGGCCCAAGTACAGTCACTGACCTGAAGTTCTCTGAATCACAGATAGATGGAAAACCTAAATTCATGGCTTCTTTCTAGTTAGTACCCCATTGCTGCCATGCTGTGACTGTGTGTATGACAACAGGGCAGACAGATCAGTACTATTCTGAGTGACTAAAAAATGAACCCCAAACTTGAGGGTCCCACATGACCTATCATTCCTTTTGGTAAACATATTTGAGCACCTGCTACAGACACTGTTCCAGGTTCTTGGAATACAGCAGTGAATAAAAGAAAAATAATCTCTGGCCTCATGGAGGTTACATTCTTGGGGCTGCAGGATGGAGTGGGGTTACTACAGGCAGGGAGACAAACAATAAATAGTATGCTAGACAGTGATGAATACAATTTAAAAAAGCAAGGTAAGGGAAAGGCATGTTTGTTGGAGGGACACAACTGTACACAGGGAGGACCTAAGAGGCTGATGCTGATCCAAAACATGAAGGCTAGACTGAAATGACTCAAATATGCTTGCTAGTTTTGAGTAAGCCATGTTTTAAAAACCTGTTTTCTGTATCTGTAAAATGCAGTTACGTACCCCCCCCCCCCCCACCCATCTACCTCACAGGGTTGATATGAAGATCATATAAAATTCTGGGCCAGGTGCGGTGGCTCATGCCTGTAACCCCAGCACTTTGGGGACCGAAGCAGGTGAATCACTTGAGGCCAGGAATTCAAGTCTGGCCAACATAGCGAAACCCCATCTCTACTAAAAATACAAAAAACTAGCCGGGTGTGGTGGCACACTCCTGTAATCCTAGCTACTCGGGAGGCTGAGGCATGAGAACTGCTTGAACCCAGGAGGAGGAGGTTGCAGTGAGCCAAGACTGTGCCACTGCACTCCATCCTGGGCAACAGATCAAGAGATTGTCTCCAAAAAAAAAAAAAAAAAGTTAAAAGTACTCTGAAAGTCACAAATCACATCAATGAATACTAGGTAACTGCATTATGCTATAGACAGAAAGCACGTGAGAGGGGTTCAGCAGACCAGTCTGGAGCTCTCTGTTTCGGTGGAAGGGTGCTATAAATAGGATGTGCTTGTGTAAGGCTATCTCCTGGTCTCAGTGTCTTCTGAAAGGGTTAACAGGTAAAACCAGCTGAAGCAAAACACTGAGGCACTGTGGTAGTAACTTTAAGAATCACATCAAAACATTAAGTACCGAGTATTTTAAAGGTAGACTATAGTGTTCAGGGATGTGCATTTTGGTGATAAATTATTTATTTTTAATTAAGGTAGTGATTACTTTTAAAGGCTGGACAGTGGAGAGTTCTGAGGAGGAAAAGGGGTATTACTGGCACAGGGCACATGGAGGCCCTCTGAGTAGTTAACAAGGAAGTTTGCCTTATAATAAGCTACACATTTGTTTTATATAGTTTTGTCTGTTTTATTTTACAGTAAAATAATATTGCCACTCCTTTCCCTTTTCTCCCTAACTTATGATTAATTTCATTTTACCATTTGTTGCAACTATCGAAAAAGAGAAGAGTGAACTCAGTACTCTACTTGTTAACAGCTCTGATCAACAAACCTGTCAGCTCTGGCCAAAAAACTGCTGATGTAGCAAACCTGCATCAAGGGAGTTTGATAAGAACATTGAATCTGTGGGGAAAGGAATAAGGAGCTATGCTAGTTTCATTTGTAAAAATGAATGGTTTAACTGGTAGAAACATCCTAAGATTTTAAAATATATTTACTCATAACAATCTTGTGAGGTAAATTAGGCGAGCAGCATCCGTTCCATATGGCTAATTAGCAAACTCAAAGAAAAAAAGTAATTTATAAATCAAGAATGGAAATAAAACCATATAGAATGAAAGCCCTATGCCTTGCAGTAGAATTTAATCATATTTCCGCTATTAAATCTATTTCTTCTATTGATTTGGATTGGGATGGAATTTCTACCACATACTGAACATACCACAGTATGTACAACAGAATTATACTGCAGATAAGTAATTTATTAGTTTCAGGAAAACTTATCCGTAAATCTCCACATGAGCAGGATTAGTAATTTACCTGTTTCTGAATCCATCTCTGGTTCTGTCCACCTGTGGTTTGCCAAAACCAGGCTGGTAGAAGTTTGCTGCCTGTACAGCAAGGTCATGTGGCAAGGCCAGCCCTTCTAAAGCTGCCTGTTGCAACTCCAGCTGGCTCATCTGCTGAAAAGGAGAGGGGAGGGTCAGGAGAAGAGTAAGGACACCACACTTTCTACAAAGGTTTCTCTTCACTCTTAGAAAGGTATGTTAAGCAGAAGCTGAGAAAAATTAGATACTGCGAAACTGACTAGATTGTGCTGCCATCGCAGTGAACAAGATTAACAATTTAAGTATTACTTGAATTATTCAGCAAATTGTCTAACCTTCACTGAGCTTGAAATATAGATCAAAACCATTTCTTTTAGAGACAGGGTCTCACTCTGCCACCTAGGCTGGAGTACAGTGGCACCATCATAGCTCACTGCAGTCTCAAACTCTTGGGCTCAAGCGATTCTCCTGCCTCAGCCTCCTGTGTAGCTGGGACTACAGATGCATGCCGCTATACCTGGCTCAATTTTTAAATTTACTTTTGGGCTCAAGTGATCCTCCTGCCTCCACCTCCCAAAGTGCTGGGATTACGGGCATGAGCCACTATGCCTGGCCTCAAAACCATTTTTAAGAATCACAACAGTTCAGCTCTCCACTCCCCATGCACCAACAGGGTGAAGGGCAAGCAAGAGATTGAGTTTGAGAAAGCTCAGCCTGACCTGGGCCGTGATGGGGCTCATGGGTTTGCGCATGCCTTGGAATGGATCTCCGAGTAGCTGCTGTGGTCCTGGTGTGAAACCTGTCGGGAAAGTTAGTCTCAGTGAGTACCAAGATGGTATGTGTGCATCAGGGAGGCATTTTCATTAATGCATGCCATTTCTTGCTGAACGCCATCTCTTGGAAAGCACTGATTTATTGGGCTGACAGATGTCCCTCTCCCTCTGTGCCCCAACAGTGGGCTATGTGGACCTCAACCAGAGCACTGTCCAAATTGCTTCTCAACTAAGCCATCAGCTTTGCTCCTTTTAAAGCCAAGACTTCTCTCTGGGAGAGAAGAGCTTTTCTAGCCAGCAGTTTGTCCCGTTATCACTAAGCCAGCTGGTATTGCTCTGGCACTAAGCCATTGCTCTGAGAGTACACATTCTCTCCATTCTGTTTGACTGTGGACAGAAGATTTCAAAAAATGCCTCTCAAGGTTTGTTTGGCAGGAGCCAGAGTGGCCAGCAGCCTAAAGTGGCCTAGGATGGCAGGAACACTACGACATTCCATGTAAATACTTTGCTAAGACACTTTCTGGAACTTTTCTTTCAGTCACATTCTGAATTAGCCATAAGACTTAACAGCAGATTGTCTATCAAAACTCAATAGCTTCATAGATAACCACTACACTGACTTCTACTATATCAAAGAAAAACTTAAGAAGCCAAATTAACTTTTTTTGGATTGAATTCCCAAAATAAGGAATAAGACTAAAGAGCTAGATCAAAGTTAGATTTCAATAAAAAAAAAATCTATAACATGAACATATTCACCTAGAAGAGCAGCTGGTATCTTCCACGTTTGGTACCCCATCCCCCAAAAGTATATTTATTTATTTTTTTGAGACAGAGTCTCGCTCTGTCGCCCAGGCTGGAGTACAGTGGCGTGATCTTGGCTCACTGCAACCTCCGCCTCTCAGATTCAAGCGATTCTCCTGTCTCAGCCTCCTGCGTAGCTGGGATTACAGGCATGCACCACCACGTCTGGCTATTTTTGTATTTTTAGTAGAGATGGGGTTTCACCACGTTGGCCAGGCTGGTCTCAAACTTCTGACCTCAGGTGATCTGCCCACCTCGGCCTCCCAGAGTGCTGGAATTACAGGCATGAGCTACCGTGCCTGGCCATAAATTCATATTTCTTTTGACAAATAAGTATATTTACCAATTGGTGATGGTATTCTTGGGCGAAGGTAGTCAGCTGAGGCTGCTCGAGTTTGAAACACCTGTGACAAGGGAGGAGAGGGTGCTCTTTGGCCCAGTAAAGATGTTGTAGGCTCCAAGCTCCCCATAAGGCCACTCAGAAGATTGGAAGAAGCAGGTCTCTGAACTGGTTGACCCAGAAGTTCCTAAAGGCAGAAAAGCCAAATCCCTGTAAACTTAGTTATTCCTTCTACTCAGAGGCTGTGAATTATGGATTAACTTTTGAGAGCCACAAGATGGATCTCCCTCATGCTCAACTGAAGGACTTGGCATGTGTATATGCAACACATTTATCTGAATGTTCAGCTAGCAACATATGCTCTAAGTTAGTGCTATAAATAGAGGTTCCTTTTTTTTTTTTTTTTTTGAGACAGAGTCTCACTCTATCACCCAGGCTGGAGTGCAGTGACATGATCTTGGCTCACCACAACCTCTGCCTACCGGGTTCAAGCGATTCTCACGCCTCAGCCTCCTAACGAGTTGGGATTACAGGCATGTGCCACCACACCAGGCCAATTTTTGTATTTTTAGTAGAGTCAAAGTTTCACCGTGTTGGCCAGGCTGGTCTCAAACTCCTGACCTCAGGTGATCCACCCACCTCAGCCTCCCAAAGTGCTGAGATTACAGGTGTGAGCCACCGTGCCTGGCTAGATACTTTTAAGTTCCACAGAAACTGCAAAGGAAACTAGAAGTCAAGGCTTACTTTGTCAACTTTTTTAGCCATCCCCTATCCCCTGCCCATTGAGATTAAAAGCAACACCGAACTATGTCAGGCAACAATATCACCTCTCTGATTGCCAGGCAACACAGATCATTTTCTAAGGCCCAAAGTTGGACCACTAAGCAAAACTGGTTCAGAAGACTACTGTTCAAGACTCCAAGGCCTCAGTATAAGATTGTGAGGTACCTGCAGGATGTTCTTAGGGACAGGCTGGCCTGGAATCTCAGCAGGGGACATCAAATGGCTTTCAAGGTTTCGCTAAAAGAGTCAAAAGAAAACTGGTTTTAACTTTCTTAACTCACTTAACTTACAGATTGATTGGGGACCACAAGAAAGCATAAAATACTCCTAGGGAGTTAATAGCAGAATGATACTCAAGTCACAGAAAACTTAGACCAACGTGTTCCGCTCTCATCACACAGGTCCCAAAGATCTGGGGATGGAAAGACTGTTCACATGTACATGCAAAGTTCCCTCACAGATCCTCACTATGCTAATCCTAAGTCCATTTCCCTGTTTCTAACACTGTGATCAAAAGGGGGAAAAATGGTGAAACCGGGAAACACTTACTTGAGATAACTCTTGCTACCCATTACCTTTAACAAGATTTATTGGAGACACACACACACACACACACTCATATATACACACATACATATATACACATACATATACACACATACATACACATACATATATATATATATACTATACACACACACACACACACACATACATACATATATACAATTCTGAGACAGGGTCTTGTTCTGTTGCCCAGTCTGGAGTGCAGTGGTGCAATCATGGCTTGCTGCAGCCTTGACCTCTCAGACACAAGCGATCCTCTCATCTCAGCCTCCTGAGTAGCTGGGACTACAGGTGTATGCCACCACACCCAACTAATTTTTATATTTTTTGTAGAGATGGGGTTTTGCCACGTTGCCCAGGCTGGTCTTGAACTCCTGGGCTCAAGCAATCCTCTGGCCTTGGCCTCCCAAAGTGCTGGCTAAATTATAGACGTGACCCACCACACCCTGCCTACACATATGGTTTTAAAATCCTAGTAAACAACATGCAGGTTTGGCCAAAATTGTTATATTTCAGAGTTTCATATTTCAGGAAATTTAAGCTTTATTATTTTATTTTTTGAGACAGAGTCTTGCTCTGTCACCAGGCTAGAGTGCAATGGCACGATCTTGGCTCACTGCAACCTCTGCCTCCAGGGTTCAAGCAATTCTCCTGCCTCAGCCTCCTGAGTAACTGGGACTACAGGCACATGCCACCACGCCCAGCTAATTTTTTTTTTTTTTTCAGTAGAGACGGGGTTTCACCGTGTTGGCCAGGATGGTCTCGATCTCCTGACCTCGTGATCTGCCCGCCTCGGCCTCCCAAAGTACTGGGATTACAGGCATGAGCCACCGCGCCCGGCAACTTTATTATTTTTTAAACGAGCTGTTCCAAAATGGGTATCACATACAGGGCAAAATTCAAATCCTCCACTCTTAAAGCAGTAGTGGTTACTTTTTTTTTTTTTTTTGGGACAGGTCTGTGTTCTCCAGGCTGGCCTTGAACTTCTGGGTTCAAGCAACCCTCCCACCTTGGCCTCCCACGTAGCTGGAACTATAGGTGTACACTACCAGGCCTGGCCAGTGGTTACATTTTGTGCATCCAACCTGGAGTCCCCTCCTGCATTTCAGGACATCCCTATGCCCATTTAGCTCTGTGTGAAGTGCTTTCTCTGGTGTAGTTTCCCTTCCACTAGATGGAGCTGTCAAAGTCCAAAGCAGTGTCTAGGCATGACAAATAGCTCAAGAATACCCAAGTATTTTATTGTTGATTTTGGAACTGGGACTAAAGGCAGATGATTTTATAAGTAATCTCTTTAAGAGTCATTTACTTCCATCTAATAAAAACAAATAGACAACTTTATACTGCATGGCTTATTATACTTGGAGGATAGAATCTATAATTTAAAACAGAATTTAGATTGAACCAGCATGTATTATTTTTGGATGAACCAATATGACAACCTAAATAGATGGAGGCAGATCAGAAATAGTATACAAAACATACACAGCAGTAGTAATTAAAGACACCGAATTCAAAAAGTAAACCATGCCTTAACAACATGCAAATTGAGCAATATTTTGAGATAACACCTGCTATTCTTACTCCATTACTTTCCTTGTTGCATTCTTTCCTGCTAGCTGAGTTTGTCTTAGCCTTTGCCTAGCTACTTGAATGTGTCATCCATCCGTTTGGCAGGTGTTTGAGGCTCATTTGCTCAGCTAAAACCAGATACACTTCTGAGTACTAAAACCCCAACATCAAACCAACTGCCCTTACAACTCGAGTAAATTGTGTTAATATCAAATCCTGGAATCATATCTGCAATAAAATGTGGAAAAACATCAGGTAAACTGCTGAATCCCCCCTTCCATATTTTTAGTTGCTCACACCAAAAGAAAGAAGCTAATTATAAGATAGGAACCACACCATTGCAGTCAGCACCCAATCACCAAGACACAAATGTAACGAGAAAGGAAAATAGGATAGTCTACCATCTTTCAGTCTGATCTTCATTTGAAAGCATTTGTATCTAATAATTCTTTGTATAAAAGTAACTCTAAAGCAGTTTTACAGGGACATTCTCCTGCAACTGGTATGGTGTGGTCAGATACAAAGAAGTCAGTCTACCTATCTGAGGTGCCTCCTTTCAAGTGTAGGTCAGTCCTGGCACTAAGGAATAATGGAACCTCTGTCTGTCCTATTGGTCAGATAAGGAATGCTAAAAGTCAGTTGCTTTCTTTTGGTATAAGACATAATGATTCAAACAGCTATTGCTACTTGCATCTTGGCTAACTGGTTAAGTTCCCAGGCAAGCAGGGAACAGGAAAAAAAGAGGGAAAACTCAATTTGGTAAATTTGCTATAACTTAGCAACTAGAATAAGTCCATGTTTATGTTTTTATTATTCATATCTACCCTGCTTCCACATTAGTTTGTATCAAGAGATAGTGATATTAACACATAGGCTATGGGTAAGAACTACCCTCTCAAAATTGTTAGGACAAAGAACCAGTATATTATAAACACTTGCATTTACAAGGTGATATGCAGTTGTGTCACCTTGTAACCTAACTTCATGCCTACAAGTTTTGTTTTTAACTTGGAGCCACAACTTTTTCCATTAGTAAATTAACAGAATGTAATTATCCTGACAAACCCATCTTACTTTTTTTTTTTTTTTTTTTTGGAGACAGTCTCACTCTGTTGCCCAGCCTGGAGTGCAGTGGCGTGACCTCGGCTCACTGCAACTTTCATTTCCCAGGTTCAAGCAGTTCTCTTGTCTTGGCCTCCCAAGTAGCTGAGATTACAGGCGCATGCCCCCACGCCTGGCTAATTTTTATTTTTAGTAGAGATGGCGTTTCACCATGTTGGCCAGGCTGGTCTCAAACTCCTGACCTCAGGTGATCTGCCTGCCTCAGCCTCCCAAAGTGCTGGGATTACACGCGTGAGCCACTGTGCTCAGCCCCATCTTAGATACTTTACAAATGATTTGTATGACTGCAAGAATGCAGGTAATCCCTGGTATCTGGGAATAATTAGAAGATGTGAATAAAGATTTTACTATACAAATATGGTAAAGAATATGAACTTAAGTAGCTGAATAACAAGAAAATTTTCTCTGGAGTTCATCCAAAAAGATAGTTTTATACCTCATTTTAGCAGTGACTTAAAGTTATACAGGCATTACCATAAGACTGAATCTTTTAATCTTTATACTGTCACCCACAATACATATAAATTAACCACAAGCCTGCTTTTTCCAGTAACAAATAGCATATCAATAATTAAGGAACACACAAAAGCATCAAGGACCAAATGACTACTAAAGAATTTCCAACTTACTCAGAATACCTTTTTAAAAATCCTTTTATTGTGGTGGGAAAAAGAAGAAAAAAAAAAAGGAGAAAAGGGTGGGGGGTTTGTGTCAGATACTTACGCTGACTTTGGGCTGAGAAGGCAAAGTCCCACTTGCCTTCATTGTGCTCACTAGCTTGTTGAACGCAGTCATGTCTCCGTCTTTCTTCAGTTGTCGATTGTTGGTTACAGCACTCAAGGTCTCTTCTAGGTGTTCTGCCATGAAGGGAGTTGAATTCTTCACTTGCTGGTCAACCTTCAAGCCCTTCAGACCTGCTTCTACCTCCTCCACTGAAAGCACAACCCCTGAATGTGCTGAGAAGTTGAGAACGTCCAGGTTAAATCAAGCAAAGAGATATCTGGTAGGAATTCTCTTTGGCTAGTATGACAGATAAGATGAAAATAATTTATTTCAAAATTGAGATGAGACTGTCAGAAAAGACTGACACCAAAAATAAACTAATAACACTTAAAATCAAATTGTGTACTAAGAGATGGCATAAACTAAACCTAAAATGTTTAGATGCTAGAAACTGGGGGACCACAACTATGAGGTGCTATTCCTTAAAACTTGACAAGCTCCTGCTGTGCATCCTGCAGAAAGATATGAGTCTTCTGGGAGACTTGTTACCTGGGACAAGAATCCCAGATAGCCCAACATTGCCAAGATTGCTGCCTGCACCGTGGTCATTATATCACTAAGTTTTTATGTTGAGAATTTATAGCCTAAGCAAGAACATGGAAGACTAGGGCAGATTTGTGAGGAAATGGTAAGTTATGCTCTGGAGGAATAAAACATTCACTGGAGTTTGTTTTCAACATTCACTGGATTATTACAACCAGACCCTAGGTAAGAACTTATAGGAAAAGTTCTCATAGGGCTCATGACCCACTGTGAGATTCTCAAAGAGGTGGTATTGTTTGATGAAATGAGTTTTTAAAAAAGAACATTAAACAAAAACCCAATATATATTTGACTTTTTATGAAACAGAGGTTATGTTAGACCCAACTGCCTGAAGACTGAACATCTAGACCTTTTCAGATATCTAAAACAGATATTCATAAACACTTACAGCTTTCTTTAAGTTTTTCTTTATTTGCAGAAAGGCTGGAAAGAAGAGGTTTCAAATCCACTTTGGCTTTCTGTAGCATTTCTAAAATATCCACTTTATTTTCAGCATGGTCTTCCAATGGTATAGGAGCAAAGTAATTCCCCGAGTTCTGTCCAGGAGAGAGGATGGCTTGCTCCAGACCTGATATTGCAAATAAACATACTCAAAATTAATCTGTTCCAGTAAAGAAACATGCCTTCAACAGTATTTTTCTTTCTTTTTTTTTTTTCTTTGAGATGGAGTTTCGCTTTTTCGCCCAGGCTGGAGTGCAGTGGCGCAATCTCAGCTCACTGCAACCTCCGCCTGCCAGTTTCAAGCGATTCTCCTGCCTCAGCCTCCTGAGTAGCTGGGACTACAGATGCCCGCCACCACGCCTGGCTGATTTTTGTATTTTTAGTAGAGATGGGGGTTTCACCATGTTGGCCAGGCTGGTCTCAAACTCCTAACCTTGTGATCTGCCTGCCTTGGCCTCCCAAAGTGCTGGGATTACAGGCGTGAGCCACTGCACCCGGCCCCTTCAACAATATTAAAAGGACACAAATTGAAGGCTTTTCAGTTGTCCAGAGACCCTTTGACCCTAATTGACTCCTGACTAATGAAGACAAAATGAACCATATCAGGGAAAAACCCAGGTTTACCTTCAAGGGCAGAATCTGAAGCCATTTTACCTGCAAGTCTCTCTAGCTCTTCATGTGGTGTTGACCCAAGACTGCTGGATCGGCTTCCTGATCTGCTCGGGTTAGAGAACCACCTACTGAACCGACTGGCAGAGACTGACCCTTCTCCCAAAACATCTTCTATCATCTGAAGAAAAAGACAATAAAAACTAATAGTTTCTAGATGAAAAAGGACAAGAAGGTTTAAATCTTATGAAAGGGTCACTTACTTTGAAACTTCCTTTCATGCTCGTGACCTGAAGATAAATACTCTCAGAACCTAGGAATTTGAACACCTTTTTCTTCCTCCATCCTGGGTAATTTCTGAATAACCCAAACTTGAGTATAACCATCTACTTACTTTCCTTTTCTATTTTTTATTACTTTTTTTTTTTTTTTTGAGACAGAGTCTCGCTCTGTCACCCAGGTTGGAGTGCAGTGGCATGATCTCGGCTCACTGCAAGCTCCGCCTCCCGGGTTCACACCATTCTCCTGCCTCAGCCTCCTGAGTAGCTGGGACTACAGGCGCCTGCCACCACGCCCGGCTAATTTTTTGTATTTTTAGTAGAGACGGGGTTTTACGGTGTTAGCCAGGATGGTCTCGATCTCCTGACCTTGTGATCCGCCCGCCTTGGCCTCCCAAAGTGCTAGGATTACAGGCATGAGCCACCACACCCGGTCTACTATTTTTTTAAGACAGTCTCGCTCTGTTGCCCAGGCTGAAGTGCAGGGGTGCAATCTTGGCTCACTGCAACCTCTGCCTCCCAGGTTCAAGTGATTCTTATGCCTCAGGCTCTCGAGTAGCTGAGACTACAGGCATACGCCACCATATGCCTGGCTATTTTTAATTTTATTTTTAGTAGAGATGGGTTTTTACCATGTTGGCCAGGCTTGTCTCGAACTTCTGACCTCAAATGATCCACCTGCCTTGGCCTCCCAAAGTGCTGGGATTACAGGCATGAACCACCACACCCAGCCTACTTTCTAAGAATATAAAGCAAAGCCTCTATGCTACAAAAAGGTTTTCGGGTTTCTATCCTTTGCCTCAGGAGTAAATCCACGTACTACCAAATGTTCTCAGAGAACAGTGTCAATGCCACAGCATTCCACTGACAAGCTGATAAGTGAGCTTCAACTAAATATCAAGTATGGGGAACTGATGAAAGAAAACCATTGCTTCAAACTTAGTGGTTTCAAGGTTGTAATGAACATTATGAAATTCAATCTTGAGAGTTTCAGAAGCCAAAGGCTAAAAAAGTAGAGCTCATAAAGACTGTAATTCCAAGTCAAAGTTTAGAAAAAGTATGATTGTGGAAGATGAAATTTCAACTGATCTCTAATTTCTGTTTGAGATTAATAGAGAGTTTTCAGGTGTTTTCTGTTTCCAAATCCAACCTCCATAGTTTACATTTAATAAGGGCAATTAAATAACACACTATGAACAATAAATTGCTTTGGTAGAAATTATGAAATAGTGCCAATCTTTCTTAAAAACTAGATTTAAGCATTTAAAAAAATTTTCAATTCAAATCATACCATAAATTCAGTCAAATATCCAAATTGATTTTTTGCAGTATTCTTATCAATATTTAGAAAAGACAAGATAGAGCAAACATCTATCCAAAAATCAGACATATCCTTGAAAATAAGTCATATACTTTCACTTCAATCCCACTGATAAACAGAAAACATGCTTTTTCAAAAACTGGTACATGGATGACAGAATTAGTGCCTGTTTTATTTGAAATCTGGAACCCACAGTTTCCAAAGTTAAGCAGGGGAAGCTTAGATTTATTCTTTGTTCTTATCTGGAAGAATGTTTTCATAATCCATACCCAAATTAAGCCACAATATACTTCTTTTGAAGGGATTTTAATTCGAGACCCTAATTATTGTTTCCAGAATTTCTATTTTCAGAGGAATTATCTAGACAATTTCAATCACATTCCACCTGTAGATGCTCATACCTTAAATAATGCTGACTTTTAAGTGCACTAATTTTGTATTAATTAAAATATAAGATAAGCATGATACATCACTGTGAAAAATTGGGGAGTGTATCCAAAATATAAGCATCTTAGTGATAAACAGGAATTCTAAAAATAACTTTAAAAAGCCAGGTGCGGTGGCTCACGCCTGTAATCCCAGCACTTTGGGAGACCAAGACAGGAGGATCACAAGGTCAGGAGTTCAAGACCCGTCTGGCCAACATAGTGAAACCCCATCTCTACTAAAAATACAAAAATTAGCCGGGCATGGTGGCACACACCTGTGATCCCAACTACTCAGGAGGCTGAGGCAGAAGAATCGCTTGAACCCAGGAGACGGAGGTTGCAATGAGCCAAGATCGCGCCACTGCACTTCAGCCTGGGTGACAGAGTAAGATTCCGACTCAAAAAAAAAAAAAAAAAAGAATTTTTAGTCTAACACCACCAGCTTAAAAAAGAGTTAACTGGTACAAAAATCTCATATTATCCATTAAGCCTCTCAAAACAAAGCCAACAAAAATTTAAATATGTAAGAATAAAAGCCAAAAACCCCAAAAGCATCTAGCAAAACAACACTTTCAAACCGATGTCTTAAATACTCAGGTCAAATTTAACCACACATTTTTAAGTGTGCTGCTACACTCACCGAAGCCAAGCATGGCACCTTATCAAGGTTAAAGAACTCATTAAAGTCAAAGTCTCCTGGGGACTGCTCAGGCAAGACGGCATCCCTTGGCACTTCCTGATCAGCCGCAGGCTCCTGTGCAAGGATGACCTCCACTTCATCCTCTTCGGCCACTCCTCCATTGCACTCTACTATACCTGAAAGCAAAACCAGGACAAAAACCGTCTGATAAGTAAATCACTCCAGTGTCCCTCTGTGGCTTCAGCCATCAGTATACGTGTAGAAGAGCCACACATGACTTAAAAAGCAGACTTCTTGTGCAGGTACTGTACTTGCAAGAATTAAACAGTCCCCCTTCTACGGGAGGCAGAAGAGGAAAAAAGCCCTAATAAAGCCAGAACACCAACAGGATGTGGGGAGGATTATGGTTCCCTTCGTGGGAACTTCATATTTTCTATAGTGGAGGGGGGTCTTTTTTTTTTTTTTTTGAGATGGGGTCTTGCTCTGTTGCACAGGCTGGAGAGTAGTGGCATGATCACAGCTCACTGTAGTCTCTACCTCCTGGGCTCAGGTGATCCTCCTGCCTTAGCCTCCAGAGTATCTGGGACCACAGGTGCACACCACCATGCCTGGATAATTTTTAAATTTTTTGTAGAGACTGAGTCTCGCTAAATTGCACAGCCTGGACTTAAACTGCTGACCTCAAGTGATCCTCCTGCCTCGGCCTCCCAAAGTGCTAGGATTACAGTAGTGAGCCACTGTGTCCAGCACCATGCCTAGTTCTTTTTCTAGTGATTTTTTTTTTAAAGGATAGTCTTTGCAAGTCTCTTACTGCTTAAAAATGGAACCAAATTAATTTAGCTCTGCTTCTGCCCATGCACCTGTAGCACCACTTTCAGTCAGGGCTCAGCAACCTAAGGTATTTATGAGAAACCTGGCATGAGGGCAATTTTCACTTGCCTACAGGTTGGTTGTTGTAGCTCATCCTTCAAGGTGAAATTCAAATGTGACCTTCTCTGGGAAGCTTGCCCCGCCTACCGATTTTTGCCCTACCCAGTAAAATTAATTGCTACCTTCTCTATAATCCTTGTGTCATCTCTGAGTACTTGTCACACTGTATAATAGTAACTCTCTGGTGAGGCTAAACTCTGAGGGTAGGGAACCTGGTCTAACCAGCTTTGTCTTACTCTATAGTGCCAGGTATACTCTATAATGTTCAGTTGTTTTTAGGATGGGGAGACAAAGTGAAACTGCCAGATGCTAACATTTAAGGCATCTGACATCTTAGTTTTTAATGTTTTTATTTGTTTTTATTTATTTTAAATACATAGCAAGGGCAACCTAGAGACATTCTGTAGTTATCTAATGGGATGAACCAAGACCCCTGGATTCTACTCCAGGCTCTGCCATGAAATCCATCCCTTCTCTCCAGGTCTCAATTTCTCTCTGCATCTGTAAAATAAGGAGGTGCCACTACCAATCTATCTCACTCCTGACTCCTGCACTTGATACAAGAATGGTTGAAATTCAGATTTCACCTCACTTAAGAAAAACATAATTTTTTCTCACCAGAAGCCTGATCTTTATCGTTAAAGTGGTGCTTTACTGGGTGCTGCTTTAATTAAGAATGAGACAAAGACATATCTCAAAGCCAATTTAATAGCAAAGTCTTCCAAGTTACCTATCAATTTCTTACATTATCCTAGGGAGCAGTGTGTGATAGCACAAAGATAATGGTAATATGTACTATATTTTCAAGACTACAAAAGAAGATGAGTATTTTGATTCTCCATTTTCTTCTCCTTCTAAATAAATGCCATCAGCTTATTTCTGCTTATATTTGTCTTCATCAAAATGTTAAGGTGGCACTGATTTTTCCCTTATTTATTAAAATAGCTTTCCCAGACCAGGCGCAGTGGTTCACGCCTATAATCCCAGCACTTTGGGAGGCTGAGGCAGGTGGATCATGAGGTCAGGAGATTGAGACCATCCTGGCTAACACAGTGAAACACCATCTCTACTAAAAATACAAAAAATTAGCTGGGTGTGGTGGCGCACACCTGTAATCCCAGCCACTCGGGAGGCTGAGGCGGGAGAATCACTTGAACCTGGAGGCAGAGGTTGCAGTGAGCCAAGATCAGGCCACTGCACTCCAGCCTTGGCGACAGAGCGAGACTCCGTCTCAAAAAAAAAAAAAAAAAAAAAAATTAATTAAAAAAAAATAGAGGACTGGCGCAGTGGCTCACGCCTGTAATCCCAGTACTTTGGGAGGCCGAGGCGGGTGGATCACGAGGTCAGGAGATCGAGACCATCCTGGCTAACATAGTGAAACCCCATCTCTACTAAAAATACAAAAATTTAGCTGGGCGTGGTGGTGAGCGCCTGTAGTCCCAGCTACTCCGGAGACTGAGGCAGGAGAATGGCGTGAACCCAGAGGCGGAGTTTGCCGTGAGCTAAGATCGTGCCACTGCACTCCAGCCTGGGCAACAAAGCAAGACTCCGTCTCAAAACAAACAAACAAACAAAAAACAAAAAAAAAGGCTTTCCCCTTTTGTTGCCTAGTATCTGCCAAAAGGCTTTCAACTAAGCCTGAAAGCTTGAGGCAGGTAGAATTTACTGAGTGCCTTCTTGGAGGCTGAGTTCTGATGGGTACATGTGTTCTTCAATGCTAAAGGTAACCCTTAAGTTATGATAGGCATTGTTCTTCCCTTTACAAAGAAACAGGCCCAGCTGTCAAAATTTTGTCAAAAATTATCCTTTTCTAAGCAGGAGCCCTAGTACTTTAACCCAGGTTAGTCCCCACCTGGCTCTACAGTGCCTCCTTCCCAAGACCATCAGCCTGGGACTGGCCACCTTACAGCCAGGTCACTGCCCTAAAAAATGACTGGCTGCAGACCAATGGGCTCCCACTCTGCAGCAGGTACTTCACACACATTAGCTCTGGCTCCTTCAGTTTAGCAAGGGAGATATCTGACCCCATCTTACAGCTGAGGAAACTAAGTTTTTTTGGTTTTTTTGGAGACAGAGTCTCAACTCTGTCTCCCAGGCTGGAGTGCAGTGGCACAATCTCGCTGCAACCTGTCTCCTGGATTCAAGCAATTCTCCTGCCTCAGCCTCTCCAGTAGCTGGGAGTACAGGCATGCGTCAACACACCCAGCTAATTTTTGTATTTTCAATATAGACAGGGTTTCACCATGTTGGCCAGGCTGGTCTCAAACTCTTGACCTCAAATGATCCACCCGCCTTGGCCTCCCAAAGTGCTGGGATCACAGGCGTGAGCCACCGTACTCATCCTGAAACTAAGTTTGAGAGAAGGCAAATCACAAACAACTGACCTGGGAAGGCCTAATACCATGATGAAGAAGGTAGGCTCTGATGCCCAGAAGCATCTTGCTTTACTCTTGACTTCACTACTTATTTCCATGGTGACTACCTTAAGTGTCCTTGAGTTACTTAAGCCCTCTGAGCCTCCATTTGCTCATCTATGAAATGGGCATAAAAAAGTACCTACACTGCACAAGGTCATTAGGAGACGAAGGATTACACAGACAAAATACACTCACCACTGTGTTTAGGACATAATTGCTCAATAAATGAGACCTCTCATTTTTCTACCACGTTTCTTATTTCTGGGGAACTCTTTCATGTACACAGTCCTCTTACAGGATAACTTGAGACTTTTCTGTTTAGTGTGGCAGGCAGAACGAGTTAGGGAAACAGTACAATCTACACTTAGTGAATCCTCACTTAAGCAGTTCCAGGGGCTGGGCATGGTGGCTCACACCTATAATCCTAGCACTTTGGGATGCCGAGGCGAGTGGATCACCTGAGGTCAGGAGTTCGAGACCAGCCTGGGCAACATGGTGAAACCCCATCTCTACTAAAAATAGAAAAAATTACCCAGGCGTCATGGCAGGCACCTGTAATCCCAGCTACTCGGGAGGCTGAGGCAGGGAAGAATCGCTTGAACCAAGGAGATGGAGGCTGCAGTGAGCTGAGATGGTGCCACTGCACTCCAGCCCGGGCAACTGAGCGAGACAACGTCTCAAAAAAAAAAAAAAGATTTCAAAATCAGGATGCATCATGAAAAACTTGCCATTTCCTATACATCTGGTGCCCATTCCTAAGTGTACAATTAGCCAGTGATAATCACATCTCTATTTTATTTTTGAGACAGTCTTGCTCTGTCACCCAGGCTGGAGTGCAGTGGTGTGATAGCTCACTGCAACCTCTGCCTCCCAGGTTCAAGCAATTCTTGTGCCTCAGCCTCCCGAGTAGCTGGGACTACAGGAACCAGCCACCACACCCCACTAATTTTTGAATTTTTGTGGAGACGGGGTTTCACCATGTTGGCCAGGCTGGTGTCGAACTCCTGACCTCAGGTGATCCGCCCACCTCGGCCTCCCAAAGTGTTGGGATTACAGGTGTGAGCCACCACGCCCAGCCTACATCTCATTTTAAAACAGCGAACTTCCCTCCCAAAGTTTGAACTGACCTTCCTTCACAGAGGCTGTCCGTCGCCTTGTTCTTTTTCTCCCTTTGTGATCTTCTTCTAGTATCTTATCATCAAAGCCAGTCAGTTCGATGGTTTCAGACTGACTTGTGGGTCCAGCAGAGAACCACTCTGGTTCTTCTTCTGTGTAAGAATCATTTCTTCTACGCTCACCAAAGACACGCTTACTATCTCCAAACTCTCTCTGGAAAAGTACATAAAGCAAGATTTAAAAATTTCTAGTCAAGCCATTTCTACTTCAGTCAAGGTCTTCGTTGTAATGTTCAATAGTGAAAGGAAGATATGATGCTGTATACCTGAGGCCCATCACCATCCCCACCCCTTCCTCCCTGACTGGTTTAAGAGCAGGCTGTGTTCATGCCTGTTCTCAAAGTAACCTGGTATAAAAAAAGTGAATATCAAGTCCCCAAGCACATGAACTACCAAAGAATCTAGAAGACAAACCCAGGTCGGGTGTGGTGGCTCATGCCTGTAATCCCAGCACTTTGGGAGGCCGAGGCAGGCCGATCACCTAAGGTTGGGAGCTTGAGAGACCAGCCTGACTAACATGGAGAAACCCCGTCTCTACTAAAAATATAAAAAGTTAGCCGGGTATGGTGGTGCGTGCCTATAATCCCAGATACTGGGCTGAGGCAGCGGTGAGTCAAGATCGTGCCGTTGCACTCCAGCCTGGGCAACAAGAGCAAAACTCCGTCTCAATTTAAAAAAAAAAAAAAAAAGACAAACCCTGAAACGCTTGTCCTTGAAGTCCCTCTCTCGGTCTCTGTCTCTCAAGTCCCGCAGGTCCTTATCGCTAAGACGGTGATCCTTCTCAAAGGTCCGGGCAGAGATTATCCTCCCACTGCCAATCCTACGTCCACCAAGCAGACGAAGCCCATCACTATCTTTCTCTAATGGACTTCCTGAGCGCCGGGAGCTAACAGCAGCTGTCACGTGGCAGCCCCCTCCAAAGCTCCGTCTCTGAGGGCTGAGAACAACATCTAAGTCATCTTCTTTCACACGCTCTCGTGGATCTGGAAGGACGTGGGAAAGACAAAGTTAAACAAACCAACAAGGGTGTTTTCTTCTTTTTTAGATAGTATGTCCATGACTGATGGGAGGAAGGGGATGGTTGGAAGACAGTCACCACTAAAATTGGGCTTATCAGCAGATTCAGGGTAACATGTACATTATGTATTTAAATAAGGCTGAGACATTGGCCTTCCTCTTTGCAGCAATAGAAGTACGTCACGATAAATAATTTTCCATGATTAGTCTTTGCAGTGCCTTTATTTTGACCAAATCCTTATCTAAGAATTATTAGCAAATGTTTTGTCAACTAATAAACTACAGTAGGTGTATTTGAAAAAATAACTGCTTAAAAAGTTAAAGTGTATCTTCAACAAAATGGTGTTGAACGGTTAGATATCCACAGACAAAGAAATGAACTTAAATCTATATTTGGGGCCGGGCATGGTGGCTCACGCCTATAATCCAGTACTTTGGGACATCAAGGCAGGTGGATCACGAGGTTAGGAGTTCAAGACCAGCCTGGCCAAGATGGTGAAACCCCGTCTCTACTAAAACTACAAAAATTAGCCAGGCATTGTGGCAGGTGCCTGTAATCCCAGTTACTTGGGAGGCGGAGGCAGGAGAATCGCTTGAACCCGGAGGCAGAGGTTGCAGTAGCAGAAGTCGCCCCACTACACTCTAGCCTGGGCGAAATACTAAGATTCAGTCTCAAAAAAAAAAAAAAAAAAAAAAAAAAAATATATATATATATATATATATATAGTAACAGATATATACAAAAATTAATTCAAAATGGATCACAGATCTAAATGTAAAACCTAAAACTAAAAATTTCTAGAACAAAATATAGGAGGAAATCCTTGTGGCACTGGGTTAGGCAAAATTTTCTTAGGCATGACACCAAAAGCATGATCCATTTAAAAAACACTGATAGACTGGGCTTGATCAAAATTTAAAACTTCTACTCTTTGAAAGACACTGTTTAGAGAATGCAAAGACAAGCCACAGACTGAGACAAAATATTTCAAAGCATTTTTCTGATAAAGGACTTAAATTCAGAACACATAAAATCTCTTAATAAACCAACCCAGTGGCTCACGCCTGTAATCCCAGCACTTTGGGAGGCTGAGGTAGGTGGATCACCTGAGGTTAGGAGTTTGAGACTAGCCTGACCAACATGGTGAAACCTCGTCTCTACTAAAAATACAAAATTAGCCAGGCGTGGTGGTAGGCGCCTGTAATCCCAGCTACTTGGGAGGCTGAGGCAGGAGAATTGCTTAAACCTGGGAAGTGGAGGTTGCAGTGAGCTGAGACTGCACCACTGCACTGTAGCCTGGGCACCAAGAGCCAGACTCTGTCTCAAAAAAAAAAAAAAAAACCCAACACAATTGAAAAATAGACAAATGGTTTGAACAGACACTTCACCAAAGAGGTTATGTGGAAGGCAAATAAGCATATGAAAAGATACTCAACATAATTAGTCATTAGGGAAATGCAAATTAAACCATGTGATACTACTACACGCCTATTAGAATGGCTAAAATTTAAATGACTGACCATTCCAAGTGCAGATGAGGATGTTGGAACAAGTGGAACTCTCATACACCACTGGTGGAAACGTAAAATGGTACAACTACTTTGGAAAACAGTTTGGCAATTTCCCAGAAGGTTAAACATACATCTACTATACAACCCAGCCATTTTAATCCTAGGTTTTTACCCAAGAGAAAAGAAAGCTTATGTCCAGAGACTTGTACATGAATGTTCATTGCAGCTTTGGTTATTTAACAGTCAAAAACTGGAAACAACCCAAATGTACATCAACAGATAAACGGATCAACTGCTAAATCCATACAATGGAATACTATTAAGCAATGAAAATAAACTAGACAACAACGTGGATGAATCGTAACTATTCTTAGTGAAAAAAGCTACACAAGGAGTATATACTATAGTAACTCCATTTATATAAAATCCTAGGAAATGTAAACTAATCTATAGGAACAGAAAGCAGATACAGAAAGCAGATCAGTCCGGACACTATGGTTCATGCCTGTAATCCCAACACTTTGGGAGGCTGAGACAGGTGGATCACCTGAGGTTGGGAGTTCAACACCAGCCTGGCCAACATAGGGAAACCTTGTCTCTACTAAAAATACAAAAATTGGGGCTAGGCACGGTGATTCATGCCTGTGATCCCAGCACTTTGGGAGGCTGAGGTGGGTGGATCACTTGAGGTCAGGAGTTTAAGACCAGCCTGGCCAACATGGTGAAACCCTGTCTCTACTAAAAATACAAAAATTAGGCAGGCATGGTGGCGCACGCCTATAATCCCAGCTACTTGGGAGGCTGAGGCGCGACAATCGCTTGAACCCGGGAGGCAGAGGTTGCAGTGAGCCGAGATCGCGCCACTGCACTCCAGCCTGGGTGACAGAGCAAGACTCTGTCTCGGTGGGGGAAAAAAAAAATTAGCTGGGCACGGTGGAACGTGTATGTGTAATCCCAGCTACTCAGGAAGCTGAGGCAAGACAATCGCTTTAACCTGGGAGGCAGAGGTTGCAGTAAGCAGAGACCACGCCACTGTACTCCAGCCTAGGCGACAGAGGGAGACTCTGTCTCAAAAAAACAAAAAAAAAAACAAAGCAAATCAGCGCTTGCTTGGGAAGGGGGAAGTGTTGTGGGGGGGAGCTAAAGGGAGGGACACATAGGAATACTAGGGAACTTTTGGGGGTGATAAAAATGCTTATGTTGATTTTGGTAACGGTTTCACAGGTATATACTCATGTCAAGACATCAAATGGTATACTTTTTGTGCAGGCTATATGTAAATTCTATCTCAATAAATTTATTGGTGTAGGAAGAACAAACATGTCACCACACAAAAAATGTCTTCCTAGAAAAATCAGGAAACTGAAGATTAGTCCAAGTGAGAAAAATCTGCTTTAATTCTGTTATCACAAACAGCTCCTAGAATGTTCTGTTGTGTACTTTTACAGAATTTCTGTGCAGTCTCAGTTTTTTCTAAACACAGGATACAATATGGAAAGTTTTCTATGAGTCAGTACGTCATGAACATTATTTGCCAATAAACACATCTGCAACATGGTTTTACAGGACAATGCAATGTAACATTCCCATATATGGATATACCGAAGTTTACGCGACCCATTTCTACTGTTGGATATTTAGGTTCCTTCTCAGTTTTCATCATTTTAATAAAGTCTCTGCATATCTTTAATGATTCTGCTAGAATAAATTCTTTGAGAGACATTACTGTGCTGAGTGTACTGACAGACTGTGTAGAAGGGTCTTATAGCTTAAACTAGAGCCGGGCTATCTTTTTCGTTTAGTTCCAAGTTTTTATGATGGGTCATCCTCTCATCTCAAAAAAAGTTCTTGCAACAAGTTCCTTGACTGCTTTTATATTACCTGGTCTCCATTTCACCCTTAAACAACGTTTCTAAAGGGGTAAACTTTAAACTAGGAAAGTTGGAAGATCAGACTTAACTTCAGTCTCAAACCGTATCCAAGCCTTTATTCAGATCACAGTCCACTATGAATTAAGAATTGCCAGAACTAGGCCGGGCGCAGTGGCTCATGCCTGTAATCCCAGCATTTTGGGAGGCCGAGGTGGGTGGATCACGAGGTTAGCAGTTCAAGACCAGCCTGGCCAAGATGGTGAAACCCCATCTCTACTAAAAATACAAAAACTAGCCAGGCATGGTGGCAGGCACCTGTAATCCCAGCTACTTAGGTGGCTAAGGCAGAGAATTGCTTGAACCCAGGAGGCAGAGGTTGCAGACTAGGCAACAGAGCAAGACTCCGTCTCAAAAAAAAACAGAACAAAAAAAAAAAGAATTGCCAGAACTAATTTATACCGGAGGACTGGTCTCACATATGAAAGAAAGCATAATGAGATTTCCAGCACAGCTTTATGCTACCCACCACATCTAACTCAGTTATCCATGCCAGTGAAAGATAATCGGTACTTTTAATTCAGAAGCACACAGCCTAACAGTCTTCTTATATAGCTGTGACAAAGTAGACTATGACTTTACCCTGCTGATTAGGAAAAACCCAACCGATAAATCAGTTTCCTGATAATGACATTTCCCCTCAAAGCATAAAATTCTCAGAGCTAAGAATGAAACCAGCAGCCAAAAGCATGTCCCCAAAATCACTAACCCCACTTCTGAGTGACTGTGTGCTCACCTACTATCCTGCGCACCAGGGAAGGCCGGTCTGTATCCAACTCTTTCTTCAGACTTTCCACTGGTGAGCTCCGCCCTGAAGCTGGGTAGAGAGAGGCATGCCACTTCTCAGGGTCCCAGACACCATCACTACAGGTCAAAAAATACAACTGTTAGCACTTACGCCCATGAACCATATAGGCAGTGTGATTTCTAAACCTCCTCAGCTAATAGTTATGGAAACCCATTTCTCCTTTTTTGAGACAGGGTCTCGCTCTGTCGCCCAGGATGGAGCGCAGTGGCGTGATCTCAGCTCACTGCACCCTCTGCCTCTCAGGTTCAAGTGATTCTTCTGCCTCAGCCTCACCAGTAGCTGGGATTACAAGTGCCCACCACCACATCTTGCTAATTTTTGTACTTTTAGTAGAGACAGGGTTTCACCAGTTGGCCAGGCCAGGTCTCTAACTCCTAACCTCAAGTAATCTGCCTGCCTTGGCTTCCCAAAGTGCTGGCTCACAGATGTGAGCCACTACGCCCAGCCAGAAACCCATTTCTAAAATAAAGCTTCATGACTGCCTGCAGAATTGTTACCTCTTTTAATATGAAAACAAAAACATCTATTAATTCAGTAATGCTTTGTTGTTGATCACACAACACCAATAGTCACTTGAAAACTAATGGTCTGTACACAATTGAAACATTCAGACCATATACCTTGGCATGCACATGGATTACAATAACTACGCCTGTACTATACAAAAAAGATGTTCCATAAATATTAACTGTTGTTTACTGAAGACTAATACAAAGGAGAAAAAAGAGTCCCTTAACTCTCTCACCAGAAGTAGCACCTGGATCATTTGATGTGTATTTTTCCAGAATTTCTATGCACAGTCTTAGTTTTTCCACAAGCAGGGCAAACAGCTCTTACGACCTAAAATGTGTAGTTTAGGTTTTATTTTATTCTCTGTGTAATGATGGGGTGCTGGGTAGTACTGTGCACGAGCAGAAACTCTGGAGCCCAAAATCTGGGCTTTAATTCTAGTTTTGCCACTACTACTGGGAACATCCTGGACAAGTTACTGAGCTGCATCTTCTGCAGAAAGAACTTCCCAACCCCCAGATTAGACCAGGCCATGCTATACACTAGCAACGTACTTCACACTTGTCCTTTGCAGCCTGTGATATTTGCAATGATAAATTTTTACAAGTATTTGATTATATCCTTCCATAGACCAATGCCCCATGAAGCCACGGAATATTTTATAGAACCTGGCACAGTATTTATCACATAGCAGGTACCAATGAACATTTCTTGAATAAGTGAGTTAGCGTTTCAGTCTCAAACTCCTCACAATAAAATATATACTACCTACCTTCTAGGGTAGTGGTGAGGATTATCTAGCATTTAAGAGCCCAACAAATTTTAGTTCTCAGAGAGGTGAAACAAAATGAGAAGCTCTCTCCTCTTTCTTATTTTTACCACCAGGCACAATGTCTCTGCTTCAGAAATAAAAGCTGTTTGTCTGCCCAGGATAACTTTTTTATTTTTTTCAGACAGGGTCTCAGAGTTCTGTCACCCAGACTGGAATGCAGTGGCATGATTATACCTCACTGCAGCCTGAAACTTCTGGACTCAGGTGATCCTCCCATCTCAGCCTCCTGAGTAGTTATGACTACAGGCAGGTGCCACCATGCCCAGATAATTTTTAAAAATATGTTTTGTAGGCCAGACGCAGTGGCTCATGCCTGCTAATCCCAGCACTTTGGGAGGCTGAGGTGGATGGATCACCTGAGGTCAGGAGTTCGAGACCAGCCTGGCTAACATGGTGAAACCCCGTCTCTACTAAAACTATAAAAATTAGCCAGGTGTGGTGGTGGGTGCCTGTAATCCCAACTACTTGGGAGGCTGAGGCAGGAGAATCGCTTGAACCCGGGAGGCGAAGGTTGTGGTGAGCCAAGATTATGCCATTGCACTCCAGCCTAGGCAACAAGAGCGAAACTCCACCTCAAAAAAAAAAAAAAAAAAAGAAAAATCCTAACTAATTGGCATAGCCATTATTCAAGTATCAAGTATCACCTTCATCAGGGAATGTGGTTGAGGCATCCATGTTTTTTTTTTTGTTGTTTTGTTTTTTTGAGATGGAGTCTTGCTCTGTCGCCCAGGCTGCAGTGCAATGGCGCAGTCTAGGATCAACCCAACCTCCACCTCCTGGGTTCAAGCGATTCTCCTGCCTCAGCCTCCCGAGTAGCTGGGACTATAGGCATGTGCCACCAGACCCAGCTAATTTTTGTATTTTTAGTAGACACAGGGTTTCGCCGTGTTGGCCAGGCTGGTCTCAAACCCCTGACCTTGTGATCCGCCCACCCTGGCCTCCCAAAGTGCTGGGATTACAGGTGTGAGCCACTGCACCTGGCCCATCATCTCTTAAATATCAAGGTAGATGGTTTATATTAGTATTAGCCTACATTTTTTTTAACATATAAAGCATCATATTAATGTTCAATTTCCTGGTTAAATAAGACTTTTTTTTTTTTTTTTTGAGATAGGATCTCTGTTGCTCAGACTGGAGTGCAGTGACACAATCATAATTCACTGCATCCTCAAGCTCCTGGGCTCAAGCAAACCTCCTGCTTTGGCCTCCTGAGTACTTGGGACTATAGGCACTATAGTACCATAGGTACCATAAATACAAAAACATTAGCTGTGCGTGGTAGTGGGTGCCTGTAATCCCAGCTACTCGGGAGGCTGAGGCAGAAGAATCGCTTGAACCTGGGAGGTGGAGGTTGCAGTGAGCCCAGATCGCGCCAATGCACTCCAGCCTGGGCAAAAAGAGTGAAACTCTGTCTCGGACAAAAAAAAAAAAAAAGAAAAGAAATGACTAAGGTGGCCATAAGTAGTACAATATAGGATTATTGTAGGAGATTTTCAGACCACTTTTAGCTATAGTCTTCCCAAACCAAAGCCTTCTTCTTCTGAGGGAAACTAGGATGAAATGAAGCTAATCGGAAAGGCTGAATAGTTTTTTGTGGGAATGCAAAAAAAAGAACCAAGAGCCCCCCTGAGCAGCATACCTGAGGCAGGTACCCTCAAAGTACAGTGCAAAAAACCACTGGTAGAGGACAAGACCCTGGTGAGGACTCCTGGGTTCAAGTCTTTTTTTTTTTTTTTTTTGAGATGGAATCTCGCACTGTCGCCCAGGCTGGAGTGCAGTGGTGCGATCTCAGCTCACTGCAGGCTCCGCCTCCCGAGTTCATGCCATTCTCCTGCCTCAGCCTCTCGAGTAGCTGGGACTACAGGCGCACGCCACCACGCCTGGCTAATTTTTTGTATTTTTAGTAGAGATGGGGTTTCACCATGTCAGCCAGGATGGTCTCGATCTCCTGACCTCGTGATCCGCCTGCCTTGGCCTCCCAAAGTGCTGGGATTACAGGCGTGAGCCACCACGCCCTGTCGGGTTCAAGTCTTAATTCTGCTTTCTGACTATGTGACTCTGACCAGGTCATCTTTTAATTTTAGTTTCATTCCTAGGTAGTTGAAACCCATCTTATTACCTCTCGAAATCCCTCTTTCACTTATAATTCTACCAGAAAACTTCAAAACAATACAATTCTTAATTTACCAAGTTTGGTATAACAAAAAGTTATTGACTAGAAGTAGTTAAGGACTAGAATGACACACATACCTGTCATATTTTTCAGAAAGGCACGAAGGCCTCTGTTTGGAATGGGGGAGTTCTTTTATATCCAAGAGTTCTTCCTAAAAAGAGAAGTCAAATAGTCATTTTGAATTACATTTCTTAGGCCACACACTTTAAACTTCTGTTCTGAATAATTCTAAGTGTCCATCTTAAACACTTCACACAATTCTTATTTATATCCTGCCTTATTTCAGAAAGGACTGGAGTACATTGAGGTTCTCACAAGCTCAAGCAGAATAATCCAGTAACTTAAAAGTGATCAGTTTCTGGCTAAAACAATCTCTCATAATTGCTATTGAATAATATTGTTACATTCCGTAACACTGAATGCTCATCAAGGCAAGGAAACTTTAGTGTTAGATAAAACCTCTGCCTAATCTTACCAATTTTCAATGCATTAGATGACAATTTACAAGGGGAATTTTTTTTTTTTTTTTTTGAGATGGAATCTCACTCTGTAGCACAGGATGAAGTGCAGTGGCACAATCTTGGCCCACTACAACCTCCACCTCCTGGGTTCAAGCAATTCTCTTGCTTCAGTCTCCCAAGTGGCTGGAATTACAGGCACACGCCACCATGCCTGGCTAATTTTTGTATTTTTAGTAGAGACGGGGTTTTGCCATGTTGGCCGGGCTGGTCTCAAACCCCTGACCTCAGGCGATCTGCCCGAATCGGCCTCCCAAAGTGCTGGGATTACAGGTGTGAGCAACCGGGCCCGGGGGGGGGCGATAGTTTTTTTTAAATGTAATGTTGCAAGACTAAAAAAACACAAAAAACATCCATATACTATGTACCTATTAACATTTCTCCCTATTTATCATTTACTTTTTTTTTTGCAGAATTTAAAAAAATTGATACAGACATTTGTATACACTTATGGGGTATATGTGATATTTTGTTACATGTATAAACTGTGTAATGATCAAGTCAGGATATCTGGGGTGTCAATTACCTCAAGTATTTATCCGTCCTATGTTTTGGAGACATTTAAAGTCCTCCCTTCTAGCTGTTTTGAAATATACAATACACTTGTTAACCACAGCCACTCTGCTCTGCTATCAAACATTAGAATTTACTCCTTCTTCAACTGCATGTTTGTATCCATATAACCAACCTCTTTGTATTCTGCCATCCCACCCACACACCTTTCCCAGACTCTGGTATCTATCATTCTATTCTCTATCTCCACGAAGTCAAGTTTTTTTGGCTTCCACATATGAGTGAGCTTTTTTTTTTTTTTTTTTGACTAACTTGAGAGTAAATTGCGTAAGTCATGATGCCTTACTCCTAAATACTGCAGTGCCTATTTCCTAAGAATGAAGATATTCCTTTACAGCCTGTTATCCAGCTCCATGAGAGAATTTAGCCCTACAGAAAATGACCTGAGTGAACTATTTTCCCATTCTCTCAAGGATGTACTTAGCTGGTATGCACAGGAGAGAGGCTAATCCCTCACATATAATGGATGCCTCAGGGCATGAAGACTTACTTCTGCAGACCCAAGTTGAGAAGAACTGCTAGTTTTTTTTATAACTACAGCTATTGATAATACTTTTTTCTAATCTACCTTCCCAATTCCAGTTTTGTAAATGGACCCAGTAATGTCCTTTACATTGATCTTCCCCCTCCAAAACAGGATCCAGTCTAGAATCAGATATTTGATTGTTGTATCTCTTTGGTCTCCCTTAATCTAGAACATTTCTACAACTTTTGTCTCTTATGATAGTGACATTTCTAGAAAATATAGTCCCTTTCTGTAAAAGAACATTATTCATTTTGGGTTGGTCTGATGTTTTCTCATGATAGACTGAGCCTAAATATCCATGGGGCAGAATACTAACTGAAGAGGTGCTGTGTCCTTCACAGACCGTCACTTCTGGAGGCCATGATGTTCATCTGTCCTTTATCTATGGTGCTAATTTTGATCATTTGGTCAAGGTATTCTCTAGTTTCTCTACTATTTAGTTACTGCTTTCCCATTTGCATTTAGCATGCAATCTGTGGGGAGACACTTTAAAATCACCCAAATATCTTGGTCTTCAGTTTTCCACTAAAGTTAGCATCCATTAATGATTCTCGACCAAACCACTCTTCATTTTGCCACTCTAGCCCTCTCTCCACTCTCCATATTTACCAGCCGGCACTTGGCATCATACTGTAAAGGCAAGTCCTCCTTTCCCCTGTTTATATACCTATGTATTATTGGTATGGACTCACAGACTCCTAGTTTTTCCTCTTTTTTTTTTTTTTTTTTTTTTGAGACAGTCTTGCTCTGTCGCCCAGGCTGGAGTGCACTGGCGCAATCTTGGCTCACTGCAACCCCTGCCTTCTGGGTTGAAGCACTTCTTCCACCTCAGCCTCCCGAATAGCTGGGACTACAGGCATGCACCACCATGGCTGGCTAATTTTTTTTGTATTTTAGTAGAGACGGAGTTTCACCACGTTGACCAGACTGCTCTGGAACTCCTGACCTCAAGTGATCTGCCTGTCTCAGCCTCCCAAAGTGCTGGGATTACAGGCGTGAGCCACCGTGCCCGGCTGACTCCTGGTTTTTCTGTTGGTCTATAACTCATTAATGTCCTCAATTATGTGGTGCCCAAACTGTCCCAGATTTTGCCAGTGGGTGCCTCTTCAGACTGGCCCATGTGTCTTTTTCAACATGCCATCTTTTTTTTTTTTTTTCTAAAGACTGTCATACGTTCTAGCTTATCTTGTATTCATCCTGTCCCAGCCCTGGAATCAGCTATTTCTGAGAAATCCTAGTTTCTTTAAGTGAGGAATTGCATAAAACACCAAGGTCTGGGAACTGGGTATCCTCATTTGCTTGAAGGCCCTTTCAGTAGAGCTAGGAAATATACACACTTACATATACACACACATATATATACACACATGCACACTAACACACATATCTACCCATATATACAACAAACTACTGCCTCCTTTTGGTATACTTTGAAATATTTTTTATAATAAAGTTAAAAAGCAATTCTGAAACTTTCAGCACCAGTAAAATGCTGCAACTGCCTTGCAAAAAAGCACATACCACTATGCCATGACTTTGGCAACACTCCCATCCCAGGCCTTGTAGTAGGAGAATGTGCACTGCTTCTCAGATCACTGATTCAACATCTTGGGGTGAGGATGGAGGGACAGATTTGCTCAATCAGCCCACAAGAATCACTGGGTATAGCATACCATGAATTCTCTCAGTGTTTACAGAAAACTGAAGCATCTAAATGTTTTCTTCAGGACAAGAAGATGCCTTAGGACTATATGATATTTCAGTTTTAAGACCAGGATATCAATCAGGCATTTGCATTTATTTAGGATTTATTTATGAATTACCTGTCTTATAACTGGATAGAAATACGAATAAAAATTTGTTAAGACTGCGATAAACAGAGTTCCAAATACAAAGACATACCTAGAGGCTGTTCAAAATTCTGAAAAAAATTGTCAAAGAACATACAACCTATAAATCACCAGTAAAGACAGGAGTCAGCCAGGTCCAGTGGCTCACATCTGTACTCCCTGAACTTTGGGAGGCTGAAGCGGGAAGACTGCTTGAGTCCAGGAGTTCAAGATCGGCCTGGGCAATATAAGGAGACACCTGTCTCTACAAAAAATATTTTAAAATTCATCGAGTGGGCCGGGCACAGTGGCTCATGCCTGTAATCCCAACACTACAGGAGGCTGAGGCAGGCAGATCACTTGAGGCCAGGAGTTTGAGACCAGCCTGGCCAACATGGTGAAACCCTGTCTCTACTAAAAATATAAAACTTAGCCAGGTGTGGTAGCGGACGCCTGTAATCCCAGCTACTTGTAGGGAGGCTGAGGTTGCAGTGATCTGAGTTCGCGCCACTGCACTCCAGCCTGGGTGACAGAGCGAGACTCCGTTTAAAAAAAAAAAAAAAAAAAAAAAATTCACCGAGTGTGGTCCCCGCTACTCAGGAGGCTGCGGTGGGAGGGTCACTTGAGGTCAAGGCTGCAGTGATCGCACCACTGCTCTCCATCCTGGGTGACAGAGACCCTGTCTCAAAAAAAGAAAAAAACAAAACACACCACGGGAGACTCCAGAGAAATCTTCAGGGCAAACATGGTGTCAGATCTGTAGGGTTAGCACAACTTTGGGGCTGGGGGGAGGGGTTCAGGGAGGATGGAGCAATAGTAATTATGAAAATATCAGATATTACTATAACACAGAAATCCTAAGGACAATAGGGCTTAAAATTTTTCTAGTAGAAACAGGAAGGACCTTGCAATATAGGAAATACTTATACATAATGCTACAGGAAAAACCACTGCAAAGCAATTTTTTACTCTTAAAAGTAACTAAAGATTATCACATATCCCCTTACTACCCCATGCAGATACTAAGAACCCTAATGTGCTATTCAATCAAAGACAATCTTTCACACTTAAATGTGTAAATTCTTAATGTACGTAAGTTTCTAAGTGGTGTTTTGTTTGAAACTTTTAACTCCAAAGGTAACAGGGATCCCAATAGGTGTTCTCAATTACCACTACAGCTGTTTGCTGAACTCTATAATGATTTTACCTATTTATTTAGGAGTCACCTGGGAAAGGTTAATACTTTAACACAACCACAAAACATCCAGAAAAGCCTAATTTTGGTCCTATTGACGAGGAATCAAAAAATACTTTAACAGAAGTAACAGTCTTAAAAAAAGGAAAATAGGAGGCTAAAGAGAGAGGACAACTAAACATAATATGGTATCCTGGATGGAATCCTGGAACAGAAAAAGGATATTAGTTTAAAAATAGGAGAATATGGGCTGGGCACGGTGGCTCACACATGTAATCACAGCACTTTGGGAGGCCAAGGCGGGTGGATCACTTAAGATCAGGAGTTCAAGACCAGCCTGGCACGCCTGTAATCCCAGCTACTCGGGAGACTCAGGCAGGAGAATTGCCTGAGACTGGGAGGCAGAGGTTGCAGTGAGCCAAGATCACACCACTGCACTCCAGCCTGGACAACAGAGTAAGATTCTGTCTCAAACAAACAAAAAAAATTAGCCAGGTGTGGGGGTGCACACCTGTAGCCCCAGCTACTTGGGAGGCTGAGGTATGAGAACTGCGAACCTGGGACGCAGAGGTTGCAGTGAGCCAAGACTGCGCCCTTTTTGATGGAGACCCTGTCTCAAAAAAAAAAAAGGCAGGGCATGGTGGCATGCCTATTGTCCAGGCTACTTGGTTGAGCCCAGGAGATCCAGGCTGCAATGAGCTGTAATTGTACCACTGCGCTCTAGCCCGAGTGACAGAGACCCTGTCTCAAAAAAAAAAAAAAAGAGGCCGGACGTATTTCTTGAGGCCAGGAGTTCAAGACCAGCATGGCCAACATAGCAAAACCCTGTCTCTACTAAAAATTAAAAAATTAGCTGGGTATGACGGCGCATGCCTGTAATCTCAGCCTCACTTGAGGCCGAAGCAGGAGAAATTGGTTGAATTCAGGAGGCGGAAGTTGCAGTAAGCTGAGATTCTCCAGCCTCGGCGACAGAGCAAGACTCTGTCTCCAAAAAAAAAAAAAGAGAGAATTTGAAATTGAGAGGTTATTCAAAGTTAATGTTTTGTTCAATATAATCTTTCCTCTTAGAGTTATTGCTCTAATCACAGAGTGATAAACACCAACTACTCTCAGTTAACAAGAGTTAACAAAATTCTCATTTTCACTTCCGTATTCCAGTTTTCGTTGTTGACTTTACATGCTTAGCATACATAGGTGTGATGCTTAAGTGAACAGATGTACAAACTTCACAGGCCTGTAAGAGCAGAAGGCAGAGTAGCAAGCTAGTTACACACTGACATTAACCACATCAGCAACATTATTTGTGCCAGGGCGCACTTTTGACCAAACGCAATGGCTAAAACATAGCTCACCTGTCCATAGAGGATAAAGAGCCATTTTCTTCACTGAGAAACAGGCTTAGAAACAAGACAACTCTTGGGTTGTAAAACTGGCAGGGGGTCACTGTAAACATCTAGGTAAACAGTATTTACTGTTCTTGAAAAGTAAGACTTCTTAAACCAGTTCCATGATGTCAAGGAGTGTAAGACCTCCCATTTGAAACCATATGGAAAATGATGCATTTGTGCAATTTCTGCAGTGAATGTTCACACCTTCAAAAGATTTCCAATGAACGCCAAAGAGGTCAAAAATTATTGCTTCCAACTGAGCATGTTTCTCAAAATGTGGCCCAAGGTCCACGTGGACATTTAGGGAAAAATGAGAGAAAACTTCCTCACTGTTTACAGCGCTAAATGTGTTACCTTCCAGCATGATCCTAAGATGCTTAAGGTGGTATCCCAGCACAAGAAGATCCCCTACTTAAGTGGGGAAGAGAGAAACCATGAGCTAAGTCAATACAGTTTGGGCCAGGCGTGCCGGCTGACACCTGTAATCTCAAAACATTGGGAGGCCGAGACCAGCTATCACTTGAGTCAGGAGTTCATGAGCAGCCTGGCCAACATGGTGAAACCACATCTCTACTAAAAATAAAAAAACTAGCTGGGCCTGGTGGTGGACACCTGAAATCCCAGCTACTATTCAGGAAGCTGAGGCACAAGAACTGCCTGAACCCAGGAGACAGAGGTTGTAGTGAGCCGAGATCATGCCACAGCACTACAGCATGGGTGACAGAGCAAGACTCTGTCTCAAAAAAAAAAAAAAAAAAAAAAAAAAAGCTGAGTGCGGTGGCTCACACCTGTAATCCCAGCACTTTGGGAGGCCAAGGCGGGGGGATCACGAGGTCATGAGATCGAGACCATCCTGGCTAACACAGTGAAACCCTGTCTCTACTGAAAATACAAAAAAATGGCCGGGCATGGTGGCTCAAGCCTGTAATCCCAGCACTTTGGGAGGCTGAGGCGGGCGGATCATGAGGTCAGGAGATCGAGACCATCCTGGCTAACATGGTGAAACCCCGTCTCTATCAAAAATACAAAAAAATTAGCCGGGCGTGGTGGCAGGTGCCTGTAGTCCCAGCTACTCGGGAGGCTGAGGCAGGAGAATAGCGTGAACCCGGGAGGCGGAGCTTGCAGTGAGCTGAGATCGCACCACTGCACCCCAGCCTGGGTGACAGAGAGAGACTGTTTCAAAAAAAAAAAAAAAAATTTGCTCTCTTTACAACTGTCCAAATATATCCTGTGTGCCCAGTTTAGTGCCACACATAGACAGATGACTCTTGTCCCCACCCCTACAGCTCTTCCAGTCTCTGAAAGAAGTTTTTTTTTTTTTTTTTTTTTTTTTGGAGATGGAGTCCCACTTTGTCACCAAGGCGATCTCAGCTCACTGCAACCTCTGCCTCCAGCGTTCAAGCAATTCTGCTGCCTCAGCCTCCTGAGTAGATGGGATTACAGGCTCATGCCGCCATGCCCGGCTAATGTTTTTCTTGTATTTTAGTAGAGATGCGGTTTCATCATGTTGGCCAGGCTGCCTGAGCTCAGGTAATCCGTTTGCCTCGGCCTCCCAAAGTGTTAGGATTACGGGCGTGAGCCACCATGCCTGGCCAAGAGAAGAGTCTTTTTTTTTTTAAAAAAATATGGAACACTTCATGAATTTGCGTGTCATCCTTGCGCAGGGGCCATGCTAATCTTCTCTGTATTGTTGCAATTTTAGTATATGTGCTGCCGAAGCAAGCACGAAAAGAGTTCTTAAACTTGCCATCTCATCAAGAGCCCTTAACATTACTCGTGGAAATACCCCTTTGGGATATTTTCAAAGAAAACGTTCAACTATGGCTAAAGACAGAATACTTGGGAAGTGGCCACTCTAACTAGGAG
The DNA here is from genome assembly GCF_028858775.2 of Pan troglodytes. Lineage (NCBI taxonomy): Eukaryota > Metazoa > Chordata > Mammalia > Primates > Hominidae > Pan > Pan troglodytes. The sequence goes on from NC_086016.1 coordinate 33,599,439, forward strand.
TGCTTCCTTCTTATGAGTATTTCAAGAAAGGATGTGATATTACCCTTTTGGAGAGGTTTTTTTTTTTTTTTTTTAATCTATCCTTTTGGAGATTTTTTTTTTGAGACAGGGTCTCACTCTCAGGCTGGAGTGCAGTGGCATGATCATAGCTCACTGCAGCCTCAAAACTCATGGACTCAAGTGATCTTTCTTGCCTCAGCCTCCCAAGCAGCTAAGACTACAGGCGCATGCCACCACATCCAGCTAATTTAAAAAATTTTTTGTAGAGATGAGGTCTTGCTGTGTTGCCCAGGCTGGTCTGAACTCTTAGGCTCAAGTGATCATCTTGCCTCAGCCTCCCAAAGTGCTGGGATTACAAGTGTGAGCCACTGTGCCTAGCCTGGAAAGTCTTAACCCATAGGAACTTACTGATCACGAATGAATTCATTAAGATTACCATATGGCGAATATAAGAGTTAATACCTGAGACTTCACTTTTTGCACAGGTTACTAAAACCTGACTAGGCAAGAACAAGCTGCTAATTGCCCAAGAGCCACACACCCAAGGAAGCATAAACATATTTTCTTAGTTGCAGCAGCCTTCCTTAAAGAAAATGTGTCAAGGCTCCCAAAACCTATTGGGGAATTACTAGTATGAACACCCACTTTTGGTGATCAGTATTAAAGTGGAAAGCAAATGAATCTCAACAAAAGCCCAAAAGAACAATGGTTAAAATCCTTATCCATTTCTTTCTGCAGAAATCCTATGCAGAAACAACTATGCATTCTGATGGACCTTCTGACATTATGTAGAATTTCACATAAGTCACATTTATGGAAGGGGGATTAAAAGGGAAATATTCCTGGCTGGGCGTGGTGGCTCACGCCTGTAATCCCAGCACTTTGGGAGGGTGAGACAGGCAGATCACCTGAGGTCAGAAGTTCGAGACCAGCCTAACATGGAGAAGCCCCATCTACACTAAAAATACAAAAAATTAGCTGGGCATGGTGGCGTGCGCCTGTAGTCCCAGCTACTCGGGAGGCTGAGGGAGGAGAATCGCTTGAACCCGGGAGGCAGAGGTTGTGGTGAGCCAAGATCACGCCATTGCACTCCAGCCTGGGCAACAGGAACGAAACTCCCTCTGAAAACAAAACAAAACGGAACAGGCAGGGGCCGGGTGCAGTGGCTCACGTCTGTAACCCCAGCACTTTAGGAGACCAAGGTGGGCAGATCACTTGAGGTCAGGAGTTTGAGACCATCCTGGCCAACATGGCGAGATCGTCTCTACTAAAAAAAAAGAAAATCAGCTGGGCATGGTGGCACACACCTCTAATCCCAACTACTCAGGAGGCTGAGGCAGGAGAATCACTTGAACCTGGGAGGTGGAGGTTGCAGTGAGCCAAGATCGTGCAAGACTCTGTCTCAACGATAACAAAAAACGAATGGGTAGGAAAAAGCAGTCAGAAGCTATTCTCTATGGTCTTGCCAGCCAGCCTGCTCTAACAACTTCCAGTGAGATAGGTTTTCTGGACAGTTGACACATTAAGATTGAATAATTTTTTTTTTCTTTGAGACAGAGTCTCACTCTGTTGCCCATGCTGGAGTGCAATGGTGCAGTCATAGCTCACTGCAGCCTCAACTTCCCAAGCTCAAGTGATCCTCCCACGTTAGCCTCTTGAGTATCTGGGACCACAGGTGCACACCACCACCTCTGGCAATTTTTTTTTTTTTTAACGAGATGGGGTCTCACTATATTGCCCAGTCTGGTCGTGAACTCCTGGACTCAATTCATCCTCCCACCTTGTCCTCCCAATGACTTTTCATACCATAATTCTACCTTCTCCAACATAAATAGGTATCCTTAAATTAGTTTAAGAAGTTTATAACTAAATTTGTCACAGAAATGCCACCTGAGTTACTACTCAGTTTATGAAAAATACATTTAGTTATCAAATAAGATTTCTGTACTGGAAAAAGGGACCACCTGATTCCTGTTTCAACCTAGGATTTAAATCACAGTTACTCTTTTCTCTGGGGATTGGCTTCAAGTCTTCTGATTATATCCAAGAAGGCTAGGATGACTCAAGTCAGTCACTTCAACTGCTTGTCCATTTTCCTGATTGTTTTAAAGGAAAGACAAACATGGCTGTACTGACTGCTATGACCAATTGGCCTACCAGCCACAAATTAGGATGGCCTCCCTTAAAGATCCCTGGAGACACTAATGACTACAATAATGCCACTTTGTAACTAGTCAAGGTTATGAAAAGTCCACATGGGGCCAGATGCAGTGGCTCACACCTGGAATTCCAACACTTTAGGAGGCTGAGGCAGGAGGATCGCTTGAGGTCAGGAGTTGGAGACCAGCCTGGGCAACATAATGAGATCCTATCTCTACAAAGAAATGAAAAAATTAGCCATGTGTGGTGACACACACCTGTAGTCCTAGCTACTCAGGAGGCTGAGGTGGAAGGATCGCATGAATGCAGAGTTCGAGGCTGCAGTGAGTTAACTGTACCACTGCACTCCAGCCTGGATAACACAGTGAGAGCCTGTCTCAAAAAAAAAAAAAAAAAAATTCCACATGAAGTTAAACTAAGATAATTCAACATTCACTTAACTTTAATACGCATGTTTAACACTGGTCAGTATCAAGCTGAATGTTCTGAGTGTCTCTGCTTTTATTCCCTGTCCAACTGGCAGGTGACAGTCATTTAATAAGGAATCAGTGGCAAAACACAGGAGCAAAGGAAGAACAGCATAACGTATGTATCCTTTATAAGATTAGTCTATTTGGCCGGGTGCGGTAGCTCACGCCTGTAATCCCAGCACTTTGGCAGGCCACGGCAGGTGGATCACTTGAGGTCAGGAGTTTGAGACCAACCTTACCAATATGGTGAAACCCCGTTTCTAATAAAAATACAAAAATTAGCTGGGCATCATGGCACGTGCCTGTAATCCCAGCTACTCAGGAGGCTGAGGCAGGAGAATTGCTTGAACCTGGGAAGCAGAGGTTGCAGTGAGCCAAGATCGCAACACTGCACTCCAGCCTGGGTGACAGAGTGAGACGCGGTCTCAAAAACAAACAAAAAAAAACAGATTAGTCTATTCACTTGACGAAAATAACATGGATGTGAGGCCAGGCGTGGTGGCTCACGCCTGTCATCAGAGCACTTTAGGAGGCCAAGGTGGGTGGATCATGAGATCAGGAGATCGAGACCATCCTGGCCAACATGGTGAAACCCCATCTCTACTAAAATGTAAAAAAAAATAGCTGGGCATGGAGGCACGCGCCTGTAGTCCCAGCTACTCAAGAGGCTGAGGTAGGGAAATTGCTTGAACCCGGGAGGCAGAGGTTGCAGTGAGCCCACACAGGGCCACTGCACTCCAGCCTGGCGACAGACAGAGACTCTGTCTCAAAACAAAAAAAAAACAGAAAAGAAAACCACATGGATCTGAATAGCGGGATGGCCTAAAACATTTCTATTTTGTATTTCAAGCAGAAGACGGCATCACTAACAGAATAGCAGGTACTATATTCCAGAACTGGTGAACAAGGGATTCTGGCGAAGAAAAAGTTGAATGAGCACCACTGCCAGGAGATGATCTTTTTTTTTTTTGAGACAGGGTCTCTTTTTGTTGCACAGGCTGTAGTGAAATGGCGCGATGATGGCTCACTGCAGCCTCAAACGATTCTCTCACCTCAGTCCCCTGTTTAGCTGAGACTACAGGCAATATGCCACCATACCTAGCTAATTTTTAAATTTTTTTTGTAGTGACAGGGTCTTGTCATCCTGCTCAGGCTGGTCTTGAACTCCTGGGCTCAAGCAATCCTCCCATCTCAGTCTCCCTAACTGCTGGGATTACAAGTGTGAGCCACCACACCCAGCGAGCAGGTGATCATTTCTTAAGCCAATGGTTCTCAAACTTGAACCAGAGCCAGAATCCCCTGAAGAGCTTGTTAAATGCAGACGGTTAAGCTCTACTCCCCAAGTTTCTCCTTTAATACCACTGAGAAGAGGCCTGAGATTTGTATTTCTAACAAGTTACCAGATGATGCTAATGCTAGTTCAGGGACCACACTTTGAGAACCACTGTCTAAACCACTCTTAAACCATAACTTTCAGGTGAGACCCCACTCTATAACCTCCAAAAGTCCTTCAACATGATCCAATCACTTTAAAAATGCATACTTAGATACTACCAAAATATAGCTTTTGGTCTTAGGAATGCGGCCTAGAAAACAGACCAGCATTTGTAACTTAGGGGTTCAAGACCCTCAGGGTAACAGGTGCATATGATAAACCCACTTATAACCATCCCACAATGAGATTTAGGAGTAGGTCTGAATGCACCCAATGTGACTCTAACTTGAGGTCCTAAAATATTCTTCGAAGCACAATGAACATCATCTGAACCCCAAAGAGTAACTATGCATCTGAGTTACTTGACACCACCAACACCATTTATCAAGTTCTCTAAGGAAGACCAAAGCCTTGATACTTAAAGTATAGTCAGTGGACCAGCAGCATGTGCACCACTTGGGAGTGGGTTAAAAAGCAGAATCTTCAGGACCACCCCTGCCTACCACTCAGAATTCCTTTCCCAAGGCCTAAAGGTGATCCCCCAGGCATATTAACATTGGAGAAACAAGCTAACTAAAGGATGTCTTAACACAAAAGGAAACTCTGGTACATTACTCTGAAAACCACCTGACCAAAACATCTATACTTCTTCTACTCATGGGGGAAAAACAAAAACTCTTCGAATTCTGAACAACAAACTACTAACATTATCCCAGAAAGCAACTGAACACTAAACTAAAAAGGGTCAATGGTTAAGGGGCCCTCTCATCTGGCCAATGTGTTTTTTTGACCCTGTAAGTAAACATACACAGCTACAAGTTTCCACAGAATACACCACCTATTAAAAAAAAAAAAAAATCACCGGCCGGCTCACACCTGTAATCCCAGCACTTTAGGAAGCCAAGGTGGGCGGATCACCTGAGGTCGGGAGTTTGACACCAGCCTGACCAACATGGAGAAACCCTGTCTCTACTAAAAATACAAAAATTAGCCGGGCATGGTGGCGCATGCTTGTAATCCCAGCTACTCAGGAGGGTGAAGCAGGAGAATAGGTTGAACCTGGGGGGCGGAGGTTGCGGTGAGCGGAGATCGCGCCATTGCACTCCAGCCTGGGCAACAAGAGTGAAACTCCACCTCAAAATCACCAATGAGAACAGTTTCCCTCTACTGCTTCTAGATCTTCTAGCCCGTGAACTTGAAGTGGCAGAAACATCATTAAAGTCTATTTATTCCAGTACTTTGATCTCAGTACATAGACAAGGAAGAAGGATGGTTTGAATATTATTCCAGTTGTGGAACTAACATATTTATTATAGTGCTAGGAACACATAATCATTTCAAGCTCTCTTTAAAGGGAGAAGACTTCTTTATTCCCAAGTCCCGCATAAAATTACTAGAGTGTTGAAAACCATGAAAGCACTACCCTAACACTGCCTAAACACTATCCTAAAATTGTCATTAACTAAATCCTAGAAAGTAAACCTATTTCCAATTAATTTGGTAGAAAAGACTTAAATCTAAGCTCCACTGTCATTAAGCTAAAAAATGCTTTTAACCAGTTCTTCAAGGCACATTTATCTATGTATGACAGAATTCTGAAGCTGGACTGTCAAAAACGGACAATACCGAGGTTCTTAATCTTTACTGCAAAGAAACAAGTCCTACCCTAAGAAAGAGAAATATCTCCCTAAAAATGATGTAAGCATAAAGATAGAAACATACACAAAGATGAAATATACATGTTAACCTCTGATCAGTGTGTGAAAGTGATTCAAAAGCCTCTCTGCCTGGACTCTACCAGTAGACTACTGGTTAGAACTTTAGTTCAAAAAATACTGGAAAGGGTGGGCGTGGTGGCTCACACCTATAATCCCAGCACTTTGGAAGGCCGAGGTGGGTGGATCACCTGAGGTCAGGAGTTCAAGACAGGCCTGACCAACATACAAAATTAGCCAGGCATGGTGGTGCATGCCTGTAATCCCAGCTACTCAGGAGGCTGAGGCAGGAGAATTGCTTGAACCCGCGAAGCGGAGGTTGCAGTGAACCAAGATCGTGCCATTGCACTCCAGCCTGAGCAGCAGGAGTGAAACTCCATCTCAAAAAAATAAAAATAAAAAAAAAAGTACTGGAAGGGGCCAGGCTCGGTGGCTCACACCTATAATCCCAGCACTTTGGGAGGCCTAGGTGGGTGGATCACCTGAGCTCAGGAGTTCAACACCAGCAACACAGTGAAACCGTCTCTACTAAAAATACAAAAAAAAAAAACAGGCCAGGTGCAGTGGCTCACACGTATAATTCCAGCATTTTGGGGGGCTGAGGCGGGTGGATCACCTGAGGTCAGGAGTTTGAGACCAGCGAGGTCAGGAGTTTGAGACCAGCCTGGCCAACATGGCAAAACCCCGTCTCTATTAAAAATACAAAAATTAGCTGGGCGTGGTGGCACATGCCTGTAATCCCAGCTACTTGGGAGGCTGAGGCAGCAGAATCACTTGAACCCGGGAGGCGGAGACTGCAGTGAGCTGAGATAGCACCATTGCACTCCAGCCTGGGCGACAAGAGCGAAACTCCGTCTCAAAAAAAATAAATAAATAAAAATAAAAATACAAAAACAAAATTAGCTGGGTGTGGCAGCGTGCGCCTGTAGTCCCAGCTACTCGGGAGGCTGAGGCAGGAGAATTGCTTGAACCAGGGAGGCAGAGGTTGCAGTGAGCCGAGATTGCACCACTACACTCCAGCCTGGGCGACACAGTGAGATTCCGGCTCAAAAAAAATAATAAACAAAAAGTACTGGAAGGGGGCCAGGCGCAGTGGCTCACACGTGTAATCCCAGCACTTTGGGAGGCTGAGGCAGGTCAATCGCTTGAGTTCAGGATTTCAAGACCAGCCTGGCCAACATGGCAAGATCCCGTCTCCACTAAAACTACAAAAATTAGCTGGGCATGGTGGCGCACACCTGTAGTCCCAGCTACTCGGGAGGCTGATGCAGGAGAATCACTTGAACCCAGGAGGCGGAGGCTACAGTGAGTCAAGATCGCACCATTGCACTCTGGTGATAGAGCGAGACTCCGTCTCAAAGAAACAAAAACATAAGTACTGGAACGGCTGGGGGCAGTGGCTCACGCCTGTAATCCCAGCACTTTGGGAGGCCGAGGCGGGCAGATCACCTGAGGTTGGGAGTTCGAGACTAGCCTGACCAACATGGAGAAACCCCGTCTCTACTATAAAAAAAAAAAAAAAATCAGCTGGGCATGGTGGCGCATGCCTGTAATCCCAGCTACTCAGGAGGCTGAGGCAGGAGAATCACTTGAACTTAGGAGGCAGAGGTTGTGCCACTGCACTCCAGCCTGGGCAACAAGAGTAAAACTCCGTCTCAAAAAAAAAAAAAGTACTGGAAGATTTTCATTTCCCTTCATTTGATGGCTTTTCTCCATTCAGAATTCACCTGTCAGCATTTTAGGAAATGAATTTAAGTTGTGAAACACTACTCAAACACTCTCAGGTTTGATAGAAAATATATTTGGGAAGACCAAATCTGAATGTGGAAAAAGTTTTCTATCAACTTACATGCTGTCATGCCAAAACAAATCATCCTAAGAGAGCAATCAACCAAGAACACTTTACACCTGAAAACATTTCTCTTACTGCAGTTCAGTTTCCTTCAGTGCTGAAAATGAGTATTAATCTGACAGTATTTGACACTTTATCAAGTAGGTAAGAGTAGTGCACCAGTACATAAACAAGGGCTGGCTTTAAAGCATTAACCAATCAGTATCCCAGGAAGCCAGGGACAATAAGCCATGTTAGAGTCAATGACTGAGGCCTGGCACAGTGGCTCACCCCTGTAATCCCAACACTTTGGGAGGCCAAGGTGGGCGGATTGCTTGAGCCCAGGAGTTTGCCTGGGCAACATGGCGAATTCCCATCTCTATAAAAAATACAAAAATTAGCCGAGCGTACTGGTGCACGCCTGTGGTCCCAGCTACTCAGGAGACTGAGATGGGAGGATGGCTTGAGCCCGGGAGGTCCAGGCTGCAGTGAGCCATGATCGCACCACTGCATTCCAGCCTCGGCGACAAAGTGATGCCCTGTCGGGTGCAAAAAAAAAAAAAAAAGAAAAGAAAAATCCATACTAAGGAAATATATGGATGTGTGCCCAACTAGGATATAACCCTTCTTGTCATCAGTGGTCCCAACTGCTTCAACACTGTTGAGCAAGTTTTATGGGATCCAGCCTGACACATTTCAGGGACCCAGAAATGAATTTACAATTTGAGTCCTGTCAACCTCTTCAAAAACATTCAGTAGCCAACAAGACATGTACTGAAGCAAGATCTTTAATAAATATGACTTCCTCTCTCTCCCAAAAGCAGTTATCTGGACAAGCAGTTTAAGCATCTCCAGTTTTTAGCTAGGGGAAATATGACTGAAGCCTTACTTTTTTGAGTCCATATCCAATTTGTAATAGAAAATAAAAAAACAGGATTGAAAAGCCAGTTACCCCTGAAAAGCACACTCAAGAGCATTCCTATGGGGAGTCTGCCTCTTAAAGAAACATCAATACAGAGGACACTAACTTTGTAAAGCATCCTAGGGCTTTAATCCTCACAGTACAGTATGTAAATCAATAACGTACCAATTACATAGCTGTTACAGAACTTACAAAGTATACTGATCTGCAATTTTAAAAAAATCTAAGCCTACATTCCCTTCACCTAAAAGCCTCTCAAAGCAAATTCCAGCTTAAACGCTGGGTATCTACACTTGCAGAAAAATGTTCAAAGTAATGCACTACTAAATTTAGTTAATATTTAGTCCATGTAGTGAGTCAGAATGAGATTACCACTTAATAGGAATGAAATAGTTATACAGTTACTAACTTCGCCACCTAAAAAGAAACACTATTTCATTAGTGGCAAACCCTACTTTTGTATAGCGATGGGGGCATTTGGAGGCAGGAGGCTTCTTCAGGTCAAGGAAAGCATCTCCACTTTCTGTTTCACCCATACTTCTCCTATCCATGGCTCCTTGGTCTACAATGCTCTGCACCTGGAAGATAAATCGGCACAAAATTGTCACCGAGAACAGTAAGTTTTCAGAAATCTTGGCTGTTTCTTCAGAAGCTGAAACTTTTTACTCTCTCAAAACAGCTAGTGTTAAAAACAAGTCCCCACCCCAAAATTATGCTATAAATTAGAACTCGGAGATAGAATCATTGGTACTCAGTTCTCTTTCCTAGTATCCTAAGCATCAACATGGTAAAAAGTAGAAGGTGCCCAACTCAAGGTATATAACCTTTAAGCAGCTTTAACACAAGAGAAACCAAGATTAGTAGCTGCCACCCATGGGGATCTTTCAAGACTGGTGGGGAAGTTTCCCGGAGTGGGGGCAGGTAGAAGACTGGTTAGGCTGGGAACCCGCGAAGTCTGTTGTAAAGTGCCTGTCACTTGCCAATGGACGGCGCCAGCTGCCCCTTGTTATCTGGCGATCAGGGACTGGGGACGGGGCCCGAGCGCCCCTCGCCAGGCCAGCCGCACCTGTGGCCATGTCAGGGGCGCCGATGGCAAGGAAAGGGCGAGCTCCGAAACTTGGCTTCGCCGGGCCGCGACCCCAACCCGCAGCCCCTCACGCAGGCCCGGGCCCAGCGGCCTCCTTCGGAGGAAGGGCGGGGACCGTACTCACTGAGGGGCGGCCGGCCGCAGGGAGCAGGGAGGCCGAATCTCCCGGCCCGGGCGCTTCGAGCTGGAGCTAGCGCAGGCCCGCAGCCGTCCTCCCCGGCCCGGCGGCTCGGTCCCCGCCAGCCAGACCGCCGGCTGCCTTGCGGGCCTCGCGCCCCTGCCCACCCCCTGCGGGCGCCCCGGCGCCCGCGCTCATGCACGCGACCCCGGGAGCAATGCGCCCGCGCCCCTTCTACACCCGCGAGCACCGGCGCGCGGTGCCCCGGACCCAGCCGCCACCGCCGCCGACCCTTACTCGGTGCCTCCGCCGCTCGGCGGCCCTTTGCCTCGGCCGCCGCTCCCCTCCCCGCTGCCCGCACCGGTCCCAGCGCCGCTCCCCGCAGCCTTCGCTCTCGCGCCCCCACCCCGACCCGCTTGGGCTGTCTCTCTTCAGCCGCCGTAACTGCAGCCCGGCCCTCCGCCCCTCCTCTTCGGCCCCCTCCCTCTTAATAACTCCCTCCACGCACCCGGGCGCCGGCGCCGCCTTCCCCGCCGCGCGCCCGGATGTGAGGTGGCTGCAGCGGTGCCGGGCGAAAAACCAGCATCGCCGCGCGCTCCCCGGACGCCAGCCCCTGCGCGGGCCGGGCGGTGGGAAGGTGGTGGCGGCGAGGAGGAGGCCACGGTGGGGACAGCGGAAACCCGCTCCCGTGTGCGCAGGCGGTCGCCATGGGCAGCCCAGAGGCCGCCGCCGCCGCGTTCCCACGCGCGCTGCAGGGCAGAGCGGACGGCACTTGGGACCCGCGACTCGCGGCACGCCACTCTCCCGGAGGCGGTGGCTAGATGGGCCTGGGCTGGCGGCTAGCGCGGCCTGTGGCGCGACGACCGCTGTATTTGCACGGTTCGCATAGGCAGAGAACCGTGGGGCTTCGGCAGTGGGAATTTGAGATAGGAGATTGGGGTCTTCCGAGCCTTCCCAGTGCGGGTTGGAACCTCAGCTGTTTTGCGAGTGGCGTGATCCTGGGCAAAGCTGACTTAACCTAAGTTTCGGTCGTGTTTCTAAAATGGCCTCTGTAAATCTATGAGGCTTATGCGCGAGTACTGGTTGCTGCATTAAAAGACAAACTTGTCACGATTGGCTTTGATAGCGATAAAGGCGACTAACAAATTCATTGAAATGTTGTTTCCCTCCGGTAACCTGAATCTGTCCTTAGCCTGCACAGAAAGGGGAAGTGCGAGTGGAGTTGGGGAAATGAGACGGCGAATGTCAAGTGCTTACCACGTAGTGCAGACTCAGGCTGACAGGGGGCCACAGAAATGCAAATATGTGAGCAGTGTGGGTAACTGCATCCTGGGGAGGAAGTCCTATGTGCTGGAATACCACAAGCACCCATTTCTGCCCTGTGGTACTGCGCAGCGTTGGTGTGAAGCGATACGTAGGCCTGAAGTCCCGAGAACACAATTTTCCTGGTTAAAGGACAGCAACGTCTACATGTCTAACAAGAGGCCTACTTTGTTGGAACTTAACTTCACTTGTGAAATTAGGGTGTTGGGCAGTGAGTGACCACTAACTCAGCTCCCTTCTTGTGAATCTTGGCAACAGAAAACTTTTTCTTTTGCGTTTGTATTACTGAATAAAGTGTGTTTCTTACAAACTGTTTTTTTACAGGCAAGAGGCAGAGGGAAACACTTGCACATCAGGCCTGAGTGTGCATTCTCATCTCTGCCACCTCCTACAAGCTATGGAGTTAGTCTATTGATTCTTAGTTTTACCTGTGAAATTGCGAAGATGATATAACCTGCTCATGGGGCAGTTAAGATTAAACAGGATAAGGTGGGTAAAAAACCATATATAACCCATAAAGCTGCTGAGCCTTTTTAAGCCTATACAGAGACCCGTTGCAGGTGATAATACAGCAGATGTTATTATTTTCAAAATCAAGCTGTTTTTGGAATCCAAATTCTTCCTAAAGCTGTGGGAAACAGGTCTAATCCCCTTGAGTGTCTTGGAGACTCCCTGGAGTAGTGGAGAAGGCCCGTTCTTTGAAGCTGCTAAATCCTGACCCTGCCAATTAGTGTGAAACCTGAGCCAGGCATTTCACCACCTGGATCTCCCTTTCCTCATTTTTCCGAAAGGGATCGCAGTATACCTACTTTTTAGGCTTGCAGAGGGAATTAAAGATAACATTAAAAACACTGCTCTGGTTATTTTATTTTGGGGGTGATGAAGTCTTGCTCTGTCATCCAGGCTGGAAAGCAATGGCACAATCATAGCTCACTGCTCCAGCCTCAGCCTCCCAAATAGCTGGGACTACAGGCTCCTGCCACTACAGCCGGCTAATTTTTAACGATTTTTTGCAGAGACGGGATCTTGCTATGTTGCTCAGGCTGGTCTCAAATTCCTGGCCTCAAGTGATCCTCCTGCCTCAGCCTCCAAAAGCACTGGGATTACAGGCATGAGCCACCACACCTGACCTTTCTTGAAAAAGAAAATACTAGAAACCCAGAAATTATGGATTTCTGGTTACCTACTGTTACGTAACAAACCACCCCAGAATTCCAATTATATTTTGCTCTCAAATCTGCAAAATGGGCTGGTTCCTGCTGGGACGGCTGGTTTCTGATCCATTCAGCACCAGTGGGGGCAGCCCAAAGGCTGGGGCTGAGGGTCCCGTAAAAGCGTACATGTCTGGTGGTTGATGGTGGCTGTCAGCTAGGACCTGGGACCATTAGAGCTGTCCCTGGAACACTTACACATGGCCTCTCCCTGTGTCTGAGCTTCCTTGAAATATCATGGCTGGATTCTAAGGGCAAGTGTTCAGAGAGTGAACAAGAAAGCCATATAGTTGCTGTATTGCCTTTCCTAACCTAGCCCTGGAATCAGTTCTACCACGTGCCACATTCTGTTCCTTAGAAAGGAGTCAGCACGGCTACCCTATATTCAAAGCAAAGGAACTTAGACTCCACCTCTATATGGGAGGAATGTCAAGGAATGTGTAGGCATGTTTTAAACCACCACAAGCCATACATGAAATCAGTGCCCAGGGCATTGTAGCTATCATGATTTGATAGCTGGAACTAATTTCCTGAGCCCTCTGGTCTATCCTACTTAGGACCTACTTTTCCACTAGGCTCCTTTAATGTCTTGTAGAACTTTGGCCTCAACTCATTTTTTACCTCTCAAAGTCTCACTCTGTCCTTATAGAAGAAGATGGTTATTACCTAGGAAAAAAGGTAATAATCTAAGGGAGGCTTCCCTAAACTTCTTTCACCTGTGCCTGGCAAAAGCTAGATGCTTACAAATTGCAAATTCTTGTTTCATTGTAGCTTTTGAATGTTACTCTCCTTGGCAGGATAATTTTTATTTTTATTTTTTATTTTTTGAGAAGGAGTCTCGCTGTATCACCCAGGCTGGAGTGCAATGGCGTGATCTTGGTTCACTGCAACCTCTGCCTCCCAGGTTCAAGTGATTCTCCTGCCTCAGCCTCCTGAGTAGCTGGGATTACAGGTGCATGCCACCACACCCAGCTAATTTTTGTATTTTTAGTAGAGACAGGATTTCACCATGTTGGTCAGGCTGGTCTCAAACTCCTGACCTCGTGATCCACCCACCTCGGCCTCCCAAAGTGCTGGGATTACAGGCATGAGCTACCAAGCCCGGCCTGATAATTTGTAATTTTTTTTTGAGACGGAGTCTCGCTCTGTTGTTCAGGCTGGAGTGCAGTAGCGTAATCTCGGCTCACTGCAAGCTCTGCCCCCTGGGTTCAGGCCATTCTGCCTCAGCCTCCCGAGTAGCTGGGACTACAGGCGCCCGCCATCACGCCCGGCTAAATTTTTGTATTTTTAGTAGAGACAGGGTTTCACCATGTTAGCCAGGATGGTCTCGATCTCCTGACTTCATGATCCACCCGCCTTGGCCTCCCAAAGTGTTGTGATTACAGGTGTGAGCCACCGCGCCTGGCCTATAACTTGTAATTTTTTGAGACCGAGTTTTGCTCTGTCGCCCAGGCTAGAGTGCAGTGGCACACTCAACCTCCGCCTCCTGAGTTCAAGCAATTCTCATGCCTCAGCCTCCCAAGAAGCTGGGACTACAGGCCTGTGCCACCACACCTGGCTAACTTTGTATTTTTAGTAGAGATGGGGTTTCACCATGTTGGCCAGGCTGGTCTGAACTCCTGACCTCACGTGATCCCCCAACCTTGGGCTCCGAAAGTGCTGGGTGTGAGCCATCGTGCCAGGCCAATAATTTGTAATTCTAAATGCCCCCTTCTGCAACTAATAACCAATTTTCAAGTATCAGCTTGGGAAAGCTCTTTGAGAGAGAAATTATTCTAGTTCTTTACTAAATATGTGTAAGATCTTGGTTTAGGTCTAAATTGTTGGCCCAAAGTTTGGCATAAGGGGTCTCAAAGGTCAGTCAGTCGGGGAAATCAGCAGTCCAAGAACAGCAGAGAAGCAAATGAAAATACCAGAAACTGGCCGCGCATGGTGGCTCATGCCTGTGATCCTAGCACTTTGGGAGGCTAAGGTGGGAGGATCACTTGAGATCAGGAATTCTAGACCAGCCTGGCCAACGTGAAGAAACCCCGTGTCTACTAAAAATACAAAATTAGCTGGGCGTGGTGGCATATGCCTGTAATCCCAGCTACTTGGGTGGCTGAGCTAGGAAAATCGCCTGAACCTGGGAGGTGGAGGTTGCAGTGAGCTGAGATCGTGCCACTGCACTCCAGCCGGGGTGACAAAAGTGAAACTGTCTCAAAAAAAAAAAAAAAAAAAAGAAGAAAATACTAGAAACCCAGAAATTATGAGAGCACCTGTGAGAGAGTTTAATGCCAGGCCATGACCTTTCAGCAGCCTCATCACAGAAGGCTGGATTGCACCTCTCTAAATGGGCTTTTTCCTACTCAGTTTTTCTTGCTCCAAGAGTAACCCTTAGTTTTTTGTTTTTTTTCGAGACAGAGTCTCGCTCTGTCACCCAGGCTGGAGTGCAGTGGCAGGATCTTGGCTTACTGCAACCGCCCCCACAAGGTTCAAGCGATTCTCCTGCCCCAACCCCCCGAGTAGCCGGGATTACAGGCTCGTGACTCCACGCCTGGCTAATTTTTCTATTTTTAGTAGTAGAGATGGGGTTTCACCGTGTTGGCCAGGCTGGTCTCAAACTCCTGACCTCAAGTGATCACCCACCTTGGCCTCTCAAAGTGCTGGGATTATAGGCGTGAGCCACTGCGCCTGGTCAAATTTTTTATATTTTGTAGAGATGGGGGTCTCACTATGTTGCCCAGGCTGTTCTTGAACTACTGGGCTCAGGCAATTCTCCTGGCTCAGCCTTCCAAAATGCTCAGATTACAGGTGTGAGCAACCGTGCCCAGCCTCTAAGATGTCCTTGTCCTCGCTATTATTATGTACTATTATCTTCTAATCTTTCCCAACAGGACTATTTTCATTGTAACTCAAATGGAAATGCCTTTCATCCCTCCTAAATTTGTCAAAGCTGAGGATGGTAAATGCACGTAACAGGAAGAAAGCATTAGGAAATTAGCTCAAATCATCTAGAAAGAAGTGCTTATTGACTTATCCTAAATATATAATTTATATAAATCTACATAATTACATAAAAGTACTTAGGCTAAATTACAGTAAATATATTTTTGTTATACTGTTAATTACAACCTTGAAGCTTACTAAATTATTTTAAAACTACTTGGCCACATTAAGTTCAGATAAAAGTTGTCCCTAAAACATTGGCATTGATGTCCGCTAAAGTAGAACTCCCTTTAAATTATTATTATTATTATTATTTTTGAGACAGTTTTGCTCGTTGCCCAGGCAAATGCAAATACGCTATCTCGGCCCACTGCAACATTTGCCTCCTGGGTTCAAGCGATTCTCCTGCCTCAGCCTCCCCAGTAGCTGGGATTACAGGTGCCCACTACCACCCCCGGCTAATTTTTTTAATTTTATTTTTAATAGAGACGAGGTTTCACCATATAAAACATAATTTAGGGCCAGGCGCGGTGGCTCATGCCTGTAATCACAGCACTTTGGGAGGCCGAGGCGGGCGGATCATCTGAGGTCAGGAGTTCGAGACACACCTGGCCAACATGGTAAAACCCGTCTCTATCAAAAAAACAAAAACAAAAACAAAAAAAACCCAAAAATTAGCCGGGCGTGGTGGCGTGCGCCTGGGAGGCTGAGGCAGGAGAAACACTTGAACCCGGGAGGTGGAGGTGGAAGTGAGGCCAGATCACGCCACTGCACTGCAGCCTGGGCTACAGAGGGAGACTCCTTCTCAAAAAATAAATAATAAATGTTTTAATTGCAAAAATTAGCATGTAGAAAATAGGGCAAAAATACAAATTATCTGTGATTCTAACCCCGAGACACCCAACAAGTTAATTTTCCTGTTTTTAGCGTAAAATCTTTCAAGTAAATAACTGCTTTTAGTCTCTGCACCAGGAATCTCACGTGCTTTCAAATGTTTTACAAAGCACGTAAAAAAGTATTTCAAAAGTCCCACTTACCCCTCCCACTCCTATTTTTAAGATTATTAGGATCAGCCCAAATTTAAAAATTTAACAAAAAGAGTGCTTATGAATTACATTTTAAAATGTAAAGAGATGAGCCTGGTATTTCTAATTTGGGGGCCATGGGACCTCTCCCCTCCAAGTGCAAGTTGTAGCAACCTGCCGGGTCCACGCATGGGCGGGTCATACTCCACGGGTTCCGGTTTCCACTCCCTGTGAACCAAAAGCCAGAGAGGCCCACGCACGAGTCCGGAAGTGAGGGAGGGAGGACTTTCGTTCGCAGCCGCCTCCCAGCTGGAACCTCATCCTTAGTGCTCGGCCGCGGGCGGCGTAACTCGGGGTTCCGCCTCGGAATACCTCCCACTTCTCTTGTCTAAGAGGAGCAGTAGCAAGCTGAGCTCAGAGCGAAGCTGGCGAGCCAAGGAGATAAAGAACCCTCGGTGGGGATGCCCAGAGGGTGCATGCTCCACGCCCCTCGAAACCGACTCTCATTGCCGCAGCTGCAAAGCAACCCGAGGTGCGCCACCTACCCGACTGAGGCTGCGCAAGTCCCGGGGTCTGGGCGGGGTGGTCCTCGTGCGCGCCGCGTCGCCGTGGAGACGAGGGCGGGCCCGCGCGAGACTGGCGTCTAGAGGCGCGCGAAGCGCTGAGGCGGGCGTGGACCGCGCCGGAGTTACGAAGCAGGTCCCAGACCGCCCTATACCGCCGGGTTTTCTCCCAACGTCAGGCCCGATGGCTCGGCTTCCCCAGGTACGAGGCCCGGCCCTAACGTCCCCACCCTCTTCTGGGCTCGGCCTTTCCGGCAGTGAGCCCGGCACGGACCTTAGTCGGGTTCCTCCGAGCCCGGTGAAATCTGTCCGAGCCTCCGCTTCCTCCCCTGAAAGTGCAGGTGATGTTGTCTACCTGCGGGTCTGTGGTGCGGGACTGGAGGAAGTGCGACAAGAGGGCGCAGGACGGGGCCCGGAGCCTGCCATCCTCTCCCGCCGCGTCTTCTCGGCTTCTTGTCTTCCGCCCCGGGGGCACCGCATCCTCCCAGGCGTCTAGTGCGCTCCTGGCCGGTGCTCGAGTCCACGCAATGCCCCTTAGCGTGCGCGGATCCAAATCAGGGGTTTCCTCCTCCCGGCTCCGTGGCCCAGGAGCGGAAGGGCTGGTATATGGGCGACCTTACTCCCACTGAGCCCGCAGGGAGTAACGCAGTAAACAAACCTTGAAGCCTTCCCCGCGTGGGAGGTGGGTACCTGTTTTTATGGGAGGCTGTTCAGGTTTCTTAACTGCTGTGTAGATGTGTTGTAAATATTTGTTGAATGAATGATGTGAGGGACTTGAGTACAGCCATACCTCGCTTTATTGCACTTCACAGATACCGTGTTTTTTACAAATTGAAAGTTTGTAGCAAGCAGCCCTGCACCGAGCAACTATTTTTTCAACAGCATGTGCCCACTTCCTGTCACTTACACTTTGGTAACTATCGCTATATTTCAAACTTTTTATTTCAAGTGCACCGTTACAGTGATCTGTGATCAGTGATCTTTGATGTTGTTATTGCAATTGTTTTAGGTGGCCAAGAACCTCACTGGTGTAAGACAGCAAACTTAAGTGTTGTGTCTGACTGCTCCACTACCTGCCAGTTCCCTGTTTCTCTCCTCCCTCTCGGTCCTCCTTGTAGCCTGAGAGGCAACAATATTGAAATTAGGCCAATTAATAGCCCCACAGTGGCCCCTAAGTGTTCAGTGAAAGGAAGAGTTCCATGTCTCTCACTTTATATCAAAAGCTAGAAATGACTAAGCTAGAAATGCCTATGCTCTGTAAATGCAACAACAAACCCAGGATGACCACACGTCTATTTATTGAATGTCTTTACATCATATTTACAGTGTGGTTTACTGAGTATTTTAAGCCTACTATCGAGACCTACTGTTCAGAAAAAAGGATTCCTTTCAAGATATTACTGGTCATTAACAAGGCACCTGGTCACCAAGGAACTCTGATGAAGATGTACAAAGAGATTAATGTTACTTTACATGTCTGCTAACACAGTATGCATTCTATAGCCCATGGTTCAAGGAGTAATTTTGACTTTCAAGTCATTATTTAAGAAATACATTTTGTGGGCTGGGCATGGTGGCTCATGCCTGTAATCCCAGCACTTTGGGAGGCCGAGGCTGGTGGATCACGAGGTCAGGAGTTTGAGACCAGCCTGGCCAACATAGTGAAACCCCATCTCAACTAAAAAATACAAAATATTAGCCGGATGTGGCGGGCACCTATAATCCCAGCTACTGGGGAGGCTGAGGCAGGAGAATCACTTGAACCCCGGAGGCGGAGCTTGCAGTGAGCCAAGATTGCGCCATTGCACTCCAGCCTGGGCGACAGAGTGATGAGACTCCATATCAAAAAAAAAAAAAAAATACATTTTGTGACGCCATAGCTGCCATAGGTAGTGATTCCTCTGATGGATCTGGGCAAAGTAAATTGAAAATTTTCTGGAAAGGATTTCTAGGTGCCATTAAGAACATTCATGATTTGTGGGAAGGGGTTAAAATATCAATTCCAGCCTGGCCAACGTGAAGAAACCCTGTGTCTACTAAAAATACAAAAATTAGCTGGGTGTGGTGGTGGGCGCCTGTAATTCCAGTTACTCAGGAGGCTGAGGCATGAGAATTGCTTGAACCCAGGAGGCAGAGGTTGCAGTGAGCCAAGACTGCACCACTGTACTCCAGCCTGGCCGACAGAGCAAGACTCCGTCTTAAAAAAAAAAAATCATTAAAAGGAGTTTGAAAAAGTTGAGTCAGGCTGCCATGGATAACTGAGACTCAAGACCCGAGTGGAGGAAGTAACTGCAGATATGATAGAAAAATCAAGCCAACTGGAATTAGAAGGGGAGCCTAAAAATGTGACCAATTGCTGCAACCTCATGATAAAACTTGGATGGATGAGGAGTGGTTTCTTTTTTTCTTTTTCTTTTTTTTTTTGAGATGGAGTTTCACTCTTATTGCCCAGGCTGGAGTGCATGGCACACTCTTGACCTCCTGACCTCATGTGATCCACCTGCTTCGGCCTCCCAAAGTGCTGGGATTACAGACCCGAGCCACTACATGCCCGGCTTTGTTTTTGCTTTTGTTTTCAGACAGGGTCTTGTTCTGTTGTCCAGGCTGGAGTGCAGTGGTGATCATGGCTCATTGCAGCCTTGAACTTCTAGGCGAAAGTGATCCTCCTGCCTTAGCCTCCTGCCTCCTCAGTACCTGGGTGTGTAATACCATGCCTCGCTAATTTTTTTTTTTTTTTTTGAGATGAGGGTCTTGTTAGTTGAGCAGGCTGGTCTTGAACTCCTGGTCTCAAGCAGTCCTCCTGCCTTGGCCTCTCAAAGTACTCACCACAACCTCCGCCTCCCGGGTTCAAGTGATTCTTCTGCCTCAGCCTCCCGAGTAGCTGGGATTACAGGCATGTGTCACCACGCCTGGCTAATTTTTTGTATTTTTAGTAGAGACAGGGTTTCACTGTGTTAGCCAGGATGGTCTCCATCTCTCAGCCTCCCAAAGTGCTGGGATTACAGGTGTGAATCACCATGCCTGGCGAAAGTGGTTTCTTGAGTTGAAATCTACACCTGGTGAAGATGCTGTGAACATTGTTGAAATGACAGCAAAGGATTTAGAATATTACATAAACTTAGTTGACAAAGCAGTGGTAGGATTTAAGAGGATTGACTTCAATTTGAAAGATGTTCTACTGTGGGTAAAATGCTATTAAATAGCATTACATGCTATAGAGAAATCTTTGATGAAAGGAAGAGAGTCCATCGATGTGATACACATCACTATTGTCTTATTTTAAGAAATTGTCATAGCACTTTGGGAGGCTGAGACGGGCGGATTACCTGAGGTCAGGAGTTCGAGACCAGTCTGGCCAACATGGTGAAACCCCGTCTCTACTAAAAATACAAATATTACCAGGCACGGTGGTATGCGCCTGTAGTCCCAGCTACTCCAGAGGCTGAGGCAGGAGAATCGCTTGAACCCAGGAGGCGGAGGTTGCAGTGAGCATTGCAACCACTGTGCTCCAGCCTGGGCGACAGAGTGAGACTCCATCTTAAAAAAAAAAAAAAAATTGAAAATGCCACAGTTGCCAGATGCAGTATAATCCTGCATTACAGGCTCATGCCTGTAATCCTAGCACTTTGGGTGGCTGAGGTGGGCGATCACTTGAGGTCAGTAGTTCAAGACCAGCCTGGCCAACATGGTGAAACCCTGACTCTACTAAGAATATAAAAGCCAGTTGTGGTGGCGGGCACCTGTAATCCCCGCTATTTGGGAGGCTGAGGCAGGAGAATCGCTTGAACCCAGGAGCCGAGATCGCACCACAGAGTGAGACTCTGTCTCAAAAAAAAAAAAAAAAAAGAAAGAAAAAATAAATTGCCATAGCCATTCCAACCTTCAGCAATCACTACCCTGATCAGTCAGCAGCTATTAACATGGAGGCAAGACCCTCTACTGGCAAAAATATTACAACTCACTGAAGAATCAGATAATTGTTAGCATTTTTTAGCAATAAAGTGTTTTTATTTATTTTTATTTTTATTTTTGAGACAGTTTCATCTCATCACCCACGGTGGAATGCATTGGCATGATCTTGGCTCACTGCAACCTCTGCCTCCTGGGTTCAAGCGATTCTCCTGCCTCAGCCTCCTGAGTAGCTAGAATTACAGGCACCTGCCACTACAGCCAGCTAATTTTGTGTTTTTAGTAGAGACAGGGTTTTGCCATGTTGGCCAGGCTGGTCTCAAATTCCTGATCTCAGGTGATTCTCCCGCCTGGGCCTCCCAAAGTGCTGGGATTACAGGCGTGAGCCATTGTACCTGCCCAATAAAGTGGTGTTTTTGTGTGTCTGTGTGTTTTTTTTTTTTTTTTTTGAGTCTGAGTGTTGCTCTGTAGCCCAGGCTGGAATGCAATGGCGCGATCTCGGCTTGCTGCAACCTCCGTCTCCCAGGTTCAAGCAATTCTCCTGCCTCAGCCTCCTGAGTAGCTGGGATTACAGGTGCCCACCACCAGCTAATTTTTGTATTTTTAGTAGAACGGGGTTTCACCATATTGGCCAGGCTGGTCTCGAACTCCTGACCCCATGACCCACCCACCTTGGCCTCCCAAAGTGCTGAGATTACAGGTGTGAGCCACTGTGCCCGGCCAAATATTTTTAAATTAAGGTATGTACATTAGTTTTTTAGACAATGCTATTGCACACTTAACTACAAGTGTAGACATAACTTTTTTTTTTTTTTGAGACGGAGTGTCGCTCTGTTGCCCAGGCTGGAGTGCAGTGGCGTGATCTTGGCTCACTGCAAGCTCTGCCTCCTGGGTTCACGCCATTCTCCTCCCTCAGCCTCCCCAGTAGCTGGGACTACAGGCGCCCGCCACCACGCCCGGCTAATTTTTTGTATTTTTAGTAGAGATGGGGTTTCACTGTGCTAGCCAGGATGGTCTCGATCTCTTGACCTCATGACCGCCCGTCTCGGCCTCCCAAAGTGCTGGGATTACAGGCGTGAGTCACCGTGCCCAGCCGACATAACTTTTATATGAACTGGGAAATCAAAAAATTCATGTGACTGGCTTTATTTATGTGGTCTGCAGCTGAACGCTCAGTATCTCTGAGGTCTGCCTGTACTAGTCCCAGTTCCGCCACTTGTTAGCTGGGAACCTTGAGCCCTCCCTCTGTAAAATGAAGTTGATAACCACTTGCTGAGGTGGTTATATTAAAGTAGGTAGTTCATGAAAAGTGCTTAGCACTAATGCGTAGCAGAGTACCTTATCTATAGATGTTATTTTGATTATAGTCTATACATTTTTGATTGTGTGGTACTCTCAACATTTTGTTAAAACATAACATTGATAAGAAAAAATCGATTCTGGATGGGTCCACTGTCTGTCTGTAGTTGGCACGTTCCTCATGCCTGTGTGGGTTTTTGCCGGATGCTCTGATTTCCTCCCATGTCCCCACGATAAGCACATTAGCTTCATTGACATGTCTAAATGATCCTAGTGTGAGTGAGTGTGTGCGTGAGTGTGCAATGCCATGAATGGCTTCCTGTCCAGGGTGGCTTCCCCCCTTGTGCCCTGAGCTGCCAGGATACACTCTAGCCAACCTTGACCCTGAACTGGAATAAGTGGGTAAATATCTTACTTGTTCTTATGAATCTTCCGTACATATATGTATAGCTCACATTTATTTCAGTGTTTAACATTAAAAGGGTTTGGATCTTTATTTAGAAGTTTGGTGATGTTTTCTGACCAGAAATATGTTACAGGAACTTAAATCTTGTTTATATCAACTACCTTTTATGGTAAAATTGGTCTCCTTATACATCATTTTGCTTAAAGTTGCAGTTTCCAAGAACCTATCAATGACATTAAGTGAGGACTTACTGTACTTAGTTCTAGATGAGGCTGGATGATATTCAGGTTCAATTTTTTTTTTTTTTTTTGAGATGGAGTTTCACTCTTGTCATCCAGGCTGGAGTGTAATGGCATGATCTCGGCTCCTGCAGCCTCCACCTCCTGGGTTCAAGCGATTCTCCTGCCTCAGCCTCCCAAGTAGCTGGGATTACAGGCACCTGCCACCATGCCCGGCTAATTTTTATATTTTTATTAGAGACGGGGTTTCACCATGTTGTCCAGGCTGGTCTTGAACTCCTGACCTTAGGTGATCCACCTGCCTCGGCCTCCTGAAGTCCTGGGATTACAGGCGTGAGCCACTGCGCCCGGCCAGGTTCAATTTTTTAGCAAGATTTCATCATGGATGGTAGCACTTCATCAGTGCTTTGTTGGGTTTATTTTGGTCTCTTTTTTATTTGTTGGAGGTCTTTTCTAAATGTTTTATGATTCTCAATTGTCCGTTTATACTTAAGTGTGACTGAGAGATTATGGCTGAGCGTGGTGGGTCCCACCTGTAATCCCAGCACTTTGGGACGCTGAAGCGGGCAGATCACTTGAGGTCAGGAATTCAAGACCAGTCTAGCTTAGCCAGGTGTGATGGTACTCAGGAGGCTGAGACAGAAGAATCGCTTGAACCCAGGAGGCAGAGTTTGCAGTGAGCCGAGATTGAGCCACTGCACTCCAGCCTGGGCAACAAAGCGAGACTCTGTCTCAAAAAAAAAAAAAAAAAAAAAAAAAAAAGGTGTAACTGAGAAATTAGTTGGAAGTTCCTAGTGTCTGAGCAGGACTTGTGAGTTCATGGGCTTCACTTTAGGGTAATCTAGGGACAAGTCTGCTTTTTCATTGATGGAGAGTAAGGCACAGGTCTCAGAATCTGGAGGTGTGTTAGTTTTTATTGTTTTCTGAGAAGACTTTTCCAGTCTCCTGCCTGAGAGGTACCATCTAGCTACCAGAATTTTGGAAGCGGGACAGCAGAAGTGGCGTGAATACCCTGTCTGACAGGGTTGGAATTCTGTGTGGTCCACTTTCCTTTGGTATCCACTCTGAAGTTTTTCATTTCCTCAAACCTGTTAGGCCACTTCATTTTCCTTTCTTGTAAAACCTGTGGAAATCCCTCATGTCCTATAATCGCTTCTGTCATCTCTTTAACCTTATGGTTCGTTCCTTTGTATTCTTTGCTGCCACCTTAGAAGGTCAATCTACATGTTTAACTGGGAGTCAACACCTAATAATTTTTGTTTTTCTTGGACTTTTTTTTTTTTTTTTTTGTGATGGAGTTTGGCTCTTGTTGCCCAGGCTGGAGTACAGTGGTGTGATCTTGGCTCACTGCAACCTTCGCCTCCTAGGTACAAGTGATTCTCTTGTTTCAGCCTCCCAAGTAGCTCGGATTACAGGCATTGGCCACCATGCCAATTTTTTTTTTTTTAAGTAGAGACAGGGTTTCACCACGTTAGTCAGGCTGGTGGCGAACTCCTGACCTCAGGTGATCCACCTGCTTCGGCCTCCCAAAGTTCTAGGATTACAGGCATGCGCCACCGTCCTCGGCCATGTTTTGTATTTGATTATCATTATATTCCAACTTATAAGCAAGTTTATATTCATACATGTCCTTATTGAAAGCAAACCTGTGTCCTAGTTTTTCCAGTATATGTGTATTTTATCTGTGAGGTTACAGATGTTGTTTTAGAGGCTGGAGATAGAGTGGAGAGAAGATCAGATGTGATTCCTGTTTCCATGGAATTTATATTTTAGTGGGGAAGGCAGACATGTACAAATAGGTAGAATGCTGGTATAGAGTATATAACAAAAGGGAGTCCTTGACCACGAAGGACATTCCACAGGATCATTATGACAGAAACCCAAGGCGGTGACACATTGATTATAGCAGTATTTCACAAAAAATCACTATTTGAATACTCCATTTGATTTATTTGTAGAAATAATCACTTATGATGACCTCTGTTACTTGGAGTGTAGTATCAGAAAAACTAGGACATCGGTTTGATGTAAGTAAGGATTATTCGTTTTGTATGGATAAACTGGCTAATTCCTTGTCTGATTGTCATTGAAATATGTGACCTTGATTATAAGGGTGACTTCATTCTTTTAGAATGAAACATCTTGTAAATGCATCACCGTTACTCAACACAGGACGTGTTCACCCTGTTAGCTTGCCTCCACCATTTACTTAAATCTTACTTTTCTATCTTACTACTTGTATTAGTTTCCTAGGGCTGCTGTAACAAATTACCACAAACCGGGTGGCTTAAAACTAATAGAAGTTTATTCTTTCACAGTTTTAGAGGCTAGAAGTCTGAAATCAAGGTGTCATCCTCTCCCTGAAGGCTCAGGGGAGGATCTGTTCCATGCCTTTCTCTTAGCTTCTGATGTTGCCAGCAATCTTTGGCAATTCTTGTAGATACATCACTCTAATCTCTGCCTCTGTCATCACATTGCATTCTCCTCTTTATGTGTATCTGTCCCTGTATCTCTTCTCTTTTAAGAAAGACACAAATCGTGTTGGATTACGGGCCCACCCTACTCCCATGTGACCTCATCTTAACTTACATCTTAATTACTTCTGCAAAGACCCTGTTTTCAGATAATGTCACATTCGCAGGTAGCAGGGGTGAGGATTTCAGCAAATCTTTTTTGGGGAACACAATTCAACCCACAACACTGCTATTCCTGGCACTAAAAGAAAAATAGTAATAATAATAATAATAATTTAAAAAACTATGTCATAATTTATTCAGTTCCTAATGAATATTTTTGATACAAATTATCACCAATTGAAAATGAAAAATGGGCTCAGGCACAGTGGCTCACGCCTATAGTCCCAGCACTTTGGGAGGCCGAGGCGGGCAGATCATTTAAGGTCAGGAGTTTAAGACCAGCCTGGCCAACATGGGGAAACCCCATCTCTACTAAAAATACAAAAAGTAGCCAGTTGTGGTGGTGCATTCCTGTAATCCCAGCTACATGGGAGGCTGAAGCAGGAGAATCGGTTGAACCCGGGAAGTGGAGGTTGCAGTGAGCCTAGATTGCACCACTGCATTCCAGCCTGGGCAACAGAGTGAGACTGTCTCAAAAAAAAAAAAAAAAAAAGAAAAAGAAAAAATGAAAACTAGGCAAGGTGCAGTGGTGCCTGTCTGTAGTCCCAGCTACTTGGGAGGCCAAGACAGGAGAATTGCTTGAGGCCAGGAGTTTGAGATTACAGTCAGCTATGAGCACACCACTGCACTCCAGCCTGAGTGACAGAGTGAGACCCTATCTCTACACACAAAAAAAGGCACTTTGGGAGGCTAAGGTGGATAGATCAGTTGAGCTCAGGAGTTTGAGACCAGCCTGAGCAATATAGCAAGACCCTATCTCTACAAATAATAAAAAATAAGCTGAGCATGGTGGCACATACCTGTGGTCCCAGCTACTTGGGAGGCTATGGTGAGAGGACTGCTTGAGCATGGGAGGTTGAGGCTGCAGTGAGCCGTGATGGTGCCACAGTACTTCAGCCTGGATAATAACATGAGACCCTGGATGACAGCATGAGAAAGAAAAAAGGC
The DNA here is from genome assembly GCF_028858775.2 of Pan troglodytes. Taxonomy (NCBI): domain Eukaryota; kingdom Metazoa; phylum Chordata; class Mammalia; order Primates; family Hominidae; genus Pan; species Pan troglodytes. The sequence continues at coordinate 33,625,664 of NC_086016.1, forward strand.
CAGGCATGGTGGCTCATGCCTGTAATCGTAATACTTTGGGAGGCTGAGGTGGGAGGATCACCTGAGCCTGAGGAGGTCGAGGCTGCAGTGAGCTGCGATTGCACTGCTGCGTTCCAACCTGGGTGACAGAGGGAAATCCTGTCTTTTTTTTTTTTTTCTGAGACAGAGTCTTGCTCTGTTGCCCAGGCTGCAGTGCAGTGGTGTGATCTCGGTTCACTGCAACCTCTGCCTCACGGGTTCAAGTGATTCTTCTGCCTCTGCCTCCTGAGTAGCTGGGATTGCAGGTGCCCACCACCATGCCTGGCTCATTTTTGTACTTTTAGTAGAGATGGAGTTTTCCCATGTTGGGCAGGCTGGTCTTGAACTCCTGACTTCAGGTGATCTGCCCGACTCAGCCTCCCAAAGGGCTGGGATTACAGGCGTGAGCCACTGTGCCTGGCCAGAAATTCTGTCTTTAAAAAAAGAAAAGAAAGAAAATGAAAACTACACACAGTAACACTGATAACCATAAAAATTAATCTGAGGAAAAATAAGAAATCTTGGCCTCTACTGGTGTTTTTGTGAAGGGAAGTTGAAGGTGCTGAAGCATCTAGACATGAAGAAAGAACCAGGCACAACTTCTGAGTGTGGCTCGCTCTCCTCTCAGTTTCCTTCATTAGAAAATAACATTTTGCTGATGACATGATTCTGTATCTAGAAAACCCCATCGTCTCAGCCCAAAAGCTTCTTAAGCTGATAACCAGCCTCAGCAAAGCCTCAGGATACAGATCAATGTGCAAAAATTGCAGACATTCCTGTACACCAACAACAGGCAAGCAGAGAACCAAATCATGAATGAATTCCTATTCACAGTTGCCACAAAAATAATAAAATACCTAGGAATACAGCTAACAAGGGAAGTGAAAGACCTCTTCAAGTAGAGCTACAAACCACTGCTCAAAGAAATCAGAGGTGACACAAACAAATGGAAAAACATTCCATGCTCATGGATAGGAAAAATCAATATCATGAAAATGGCCATACTGCCCAAAGCAATTTACAGATTCAATGCTGTTACCATTAACTACCATTGACATTCTTCACAGAATTAGAAAAAACTACTTTAAAATTCATATGGAACAAAAAAGCATGAATAGCCAGGACAATCCTAAGCAAAAAGAACAAAGCTGCAGGCATCATGCTACCCAACTTCAAACTATACTACGAGGTTACAGTAACAAAAACAGAATGGTACTGGCACAAAAACAGAAACATAGACTAATGGAACAGAATAGAGAACCCAGAAATAAGACTGCACACCTACAACCATCTGATCTTGACAAATGTGACCAAAACCAGCAATGGGGAAAGGAGTCCCTATTTAATAACAGGTGCTGGGAGAACTGGCTAGCCATATTCAAATATTGAAGCTGGACCCCTTCTTTACACCATATATAAAAACTAACTCAAGATGGGTTAAAGAGTTAAATTTAAAACCCAGAACTATAAAAACCCTAGAAGAAAATCTAGGCAATACCATTCAAGACATAGGCACAGGCAGAGATTTCATGATGAAGATGCCAGAAGCAATTGCAACAGAATCACAAATTGACAAATTTAGTTTAATTTCTAATTAAATTAAAGCACTTCTGCACAGCAAAAGAAACTATCATCAGAGTAAACAGACAACCTACAGAATGGGAGAAAATTTTTGCACTCTATCCATCTGACAAAGGTCTAACATCTAGCATTTACAACATTATGAGATAAAAACAGCCCTATTAAGAAGTGGGCAAACGACATGAACAGACACTTTTCAAAAGAAGACATATATATGGTGAACAAACATGAAAAAAAGCTCAATATCACTGATCATTACAGAAATGCAAATCAAAGCCACAATGAGTCTGGGTGTGGTGGCTCACCACTGTAATTTTAGCACTTTGGGAGGCCAAGGTGGGCAGATCACTTGAGGTCAGGAGTTTGAGACCAGCCTGGCCAACATGGTGGAATCCTGTCTCTACTGAAAAATACAAAAATTAGTCGGGTGTGGTGGCAGGTACCTGTAATCTCAGCTACTTGAGAGGTTGAGGCAGGAGAATTGCTTGAGCCCAGGAGGTGGAGGTTGCAGTGAGCTGAGATCGTGCCACTGCACTCCAGCCTGGGTGAAAGAGCAAGACTTCGTCTCAAAAAATAAAAAATAAAAAAAGTAATTTAAATATAATATTTTAAGTCAGAGACCTAGCCCACATTCATCTAGTGTTGAATTAAGGAGGGCAGGAGACTAGGAGCTGGCAGGTAGTTCAGAAATGTGGCTCCTGAGAGGCTGCAAATCATTTTATCTCTTTTTTATTCTCTTTTTCTTGTAGTTAGAAGGGGAAGATAAAAGACTTTGATTCATGAAGAATCTGCTTACTGAGAAGTGTATATCAAGCCACAATTTCCATCAAAAAGTGATTAAGCAGAGAATGGAGAAGGTTGATTCCAGGTGAGTGATGGGACTTGAGAAAAAAATATAACTGGAATGATGGTTCATATAAAACTGTAAACATTTTGTGTATGAAAAAATTATAAATTATGAGTGAGGTAGTAACTATGGGTAAATTTTTTTTTGTCATTGATATTTCAAATTTTTCATCTATAAGATAATACACATTTCGTACATTATGTTACAGTCAAAAAACATTCTGAGTAGTGCATGGAAATATCAATCATTAAAATTTGATTCTGAGCAGAAGTGAGTATTATTTTCCTGAGCTTTGAAGTTATATCATCCAGGTTGGCTGGCTCTCGTGTCTTCTACTTTTGATCATGGTTGCTTTCAGACTTTTACCTTCAGTTGACTGTATCTCTCCAATGAAGCTCTCGGCACCTTATAACGTGGCAGCCTCTGTATAACTCTCCCTTTCTGGGTTTTGGTAATTGTTCCCTCCCCTCATCTCTTTGGGCCTAGAGGTAGTACCACCTTAGCTTCTACTAGCTTCAGGTTCCTGCACTGTTTCTTGTAGTTCCTCTATACCCACAAGTTTGTAAATATACCATCTTCAAATTATCCTATTTTTAGTATGTCATCTATTTTCTTGTGACCTTTCATAGGTTTTATCATGAATGTTAATGGATTTTGTCACATGGTTTTTGTACATTTATTGAGATAATGTGGCTTTTGCTCTTTTTTCTATTAATAGGTGTATTACATAAATTGATTTTTGAATGTTAAATCAGCCTTGCATTCCTGGGATAAATCCCACTTAGTCATGGTGTTTATATGGCATATAGTTGTGTTAGTCAGGGTCCTCTAGAGGAAAAGAACTAATAGGATATATGTATATGTGAAAGGGAGTTTGTTAAGGAGAATTGACTCACACAATCACAAGGTGAAGTCCCGTCATAGGCAGTCTGCAAGTTGAGGAGCAAGGAAGCCAGTAGTGGCTCAGTCCAAGTCCCAATACCTCAAAAATAGGGAAGCCAACAGTGCAGCCTTCAATCTGTGGCCAAAGGCTTGTGAGCCCCTGGTAAACCATTGGTGTAAGTCCAAGAATCCAACAGCCAAAGAACTTGGAGTCTGATGTTCGAGGGCAGGAAACATCCAGCATGGGAGAAAGATGCAGGCTAGAAGACTTAGCTAGTCAGCTTCTCCTACCTTCTGCCTGCTTTTCCTAGTGGTGCTGGCAGCCATTGGATGGTGCCCACCCACATTGTGGGTGGGTCTTCCTCTCCTAGTCCACTGACTCAAATGTTAATATCTTCTGGCAACGCCCAGATACACCCAGAAACAATACTTTGCGTCCTTCAATTCAATCAAGTTGACACTTAATATTAACCATCACAGTGGTTTTTATACGTTGTTGGATTTGGTTTGCTACGATTTTTTGAGGATTTTTATGTCTGTAGTCACGAGGTCTATTGGTCTTTTATTTTTCTTTTTGGTAATATCTTTGTCTTTGGTATGATGGTGATACTGGTCTCAATGAATTTGGAAGTGTTCCTCTATTTTCTGGAAGAGTTTATGGAGCATTGTTTTGATATTTATTTATTTATTTATTTATTTATTTATTTATTTATTTATTTTTGACATGGAGTCTCGCTCTGTTGCCCAGGCTGGAGTGCAGTGGTACAGTCTCGGCTCACTGCAATCTCTGCCTGCCCAGTTCAAGCGATTCTCCATCATGTTGGCCAGGCTGGTCTCAAATTCCTGAGGTGATCTGCCCACCTCTGCCTGCCAAAGTGCTGGGATTACAGGTGTTGAGCGATAGTGCTTGGCCTATTATTTCTTTTTAAATCTTTGGTAGAATTAATCACTGAAACTATCTGTGCTTTTTTTTGTAGGAAAAATTATTTATTTTAGAGACAGGGTCTTGCTCTGTTGCCTGGGCTGGAGTACAGTGGCACGATCACAGCTCAGTGCAGTTTCTAACTCCTGGGCTCAGGCAATCTTGCTGCCTCAGCCTCCCAAAGTGCTGGGATTACAGGTGTGAGCTACCAAGCCTGGCCTCTTTGTAGGAAAATTTTTAATTACTCATTTAATTTTTTTTACTTGTTAGAGATCTATTAGGTTTCTATTTATTGTTTTTGTTTGTTTTTTGAGATAGAGTCCCACTCTTGTCACTCAGACTGGAGTACGGTGGTGTGATCTCAGCTCACTGCAACCTCTGCCTCCCTGGTTCAAGCAATTCTCCTGCCTCAGCCTCCCGAGTAGCTGAGATTACAGATGCATGCCACCACGCCTGGCTAATTTTTGTATTTTTATTAGAGATGGGGTTTTACCATGTTGGCCTGGCTTGTCTTGAACTCGTTGACCTCAAATGACCCACCTACCTCGGCCTCCCAAAGTACTGGGATTACAGGCATGAGCCACTGAGCCCAACTGTGTTTCTTCCTGAGTTAATTTTGGTAATTTCAGTTTTTCTAGAAATTTTTCCATTTCATTTATGTTGTCTAATTTGTTGGCATAAAGTTAATTGTATGCCCTTATAATTCTTTTAATTTATGAAGGGTCAGTGGTAATGTCCTCTCTTTCATACCTAATTTTGGTGATCCATGTCTTCTCTCTTTTCTCATTGGTTGATCTAGGTAAAGACTTGTCAGTTTTAATGAGGGACCCTTACGGTTACGCTCTTTTTTTTTCTTAAACTAATTTGAATTGGGTTCCTGTAGCTTGCAACTTAGGATGCTATGAATATACAGAAGTTTCTTATAGAATCCACTGGGTCTTGGGCAAAGTGGGAGAGAGAACTGTTTGAGACCTATTCAGCAGGTATTATGGACCCTTCTTCCTGAGCAGAGCCATCTTTGTGCTTCAAAATTTCATCGTGGGAGAATGAATTTGGTTGATCCAGCAAGGGTCAATTTTTTCCCCCAGTGTAATCAACTAGGACTTGGAGGAAGGTCATTGAGTTCAAGCATAGCTGCTGAGATCCTGCCCCTGTTGATAGACGTTCTCATAGAAGGAGTCCTCGTAAGCTGAACCAGCACCCTGACAGTGTTTACTACATGGTCCGCAGAGTACTCTTTAGGCCTGCTTTATTTCATCTTCTCAAGCAAATTAACGATGGCCTTAATATGAAGCTCTGTGGCCTCTAACTCTGGCATAGTTTCTTTTTTTTTTTTTTTTTTTTTTTTTTTTTTTTTTTTTTTTTTGAGATGGAGTTCTGCTCTGTCGCTCAGGTTGGAGTGCATGGCGCGATCTCGGCTCACTGCAACCTCTGCCTCCCAGTTCAAGCAATTCTCCTGCCTCAGCCTGGTTTCTTCAAATACCCTGCTGCTTTAGGTTGGGGAGGCTAAGAAGGGAATGTATTTCCTTTAAGTTTTTTGTTTGTTTGTTTGAGACAGAGTCTTGCTCTGTTGCCCAGGCTGGAGTGCAATGGCGTGATCTTGGCTCACTGAAGCCTCTGCCTCCCGGGTTCAGTGATTCTCCTGCCTTAATCTCCCGAGTAACTGGGATTACAGGTACATGCCACCATGCCCAGGTAATTTTTTTATATTAGTAGAGAAGGAGCTTCGCCATGTTGGTCTGGCTGGTCTTGAACTCCTGGCCTCAAGTGATCCGCCTGTCTTGGCCTCCCAAAGTGCTGGGATTACAGGTGTGAGTCACTGTGCCCCAGCCTTAGGTGTTAAATATGCAGATTCAGAAAGGTATGGGAAAATGTATCATTTAAGATATCATTTTGAAACAAGCAATGTAACCATAACCCAGGTAAAGAAATAGGTTATTGGCCGGCGCAGTGGCTCACGCCTGTAATCCCAGCACTGTAATCCCCACACTTTGGGAGGCCGAGGCGGGCAGATCATCTGAGGCCAGGAGTTTGAGACCAGTCTGACCAATATGGTAAAACCCCATCTCTACTAAAAATACAAAATTAGCCGGGTGTGGTGGCACATGTCTGTAATCCCAGCTATTGAGGAGGCTGAGGCAGAAGAATTGCTTGAACCCGGGAGGCGGAGGTTGCGGTAAGCTGAGATTGTGCCATTGCACTCCAGCCAGGGCAATAAGAGCGAAACTCCATCTCAAAAAAAAAAAAAATTACATGGTAAGAATATTTCAGTTTATCTATTTTGCTGATGGGCATTTGGACTGTTTTCAGTTTTTAAATTCCTTTTTTTATAGACAAATTATAGTTGTATGTATTTATAGGATACAAAGTGATGTTATTATTTATTTATTATTACTATTTTTTTTTTGAGACGGAGTCTCGCCCTGTCGCCCAGGCTGGAGTTGCAATGGCACAATCTTGGCTCACTGCAACCTCCACCTCAGGGGTTCAAACAATTCTCCTGCCTCAGCCTCCCAAGTAGCTGGGATTACAGGCGCCCGCCACCATACCCAGCTAATATTTGTATTTTTTTTTTTTTGAGACGGAGTCTAGCTCTGTTGCCCAGGCTGGAGTTTAGTGGCGCAATCTCGGCTCAGTGCAAGCTCTGCCTCCCAGGTTCATGCCATTCTCCTGCCTCAGCCTCCCAAGTACCTGGGACTACAGGCGCCCGCCACCACGCCCGGCTAATTTTTTGTATTTTTAGTAGAGACGGGGTTTCACCATGTTAGCCAGGATGGTCTTGATCTTCTGACCTTGTGATCTGCCTGCCTTGGCCTCCCAAAGTGCTGGGATTACAGGCATGAGCCACAGCGCCCAGCCAGTTTTTGTATTTTTAATACAGATAGGGTTTCACCATGTTGGCCAGGCTGGTCTCAAGCTCCTGACTGGGATTACAGGCATCAGCCACCATGCCCGGCTGATGTTATGATTTTTTAATACAATGTAAAATGATGAAATCAAGCTATTTAACTTATCTGTCACCTCAAGTATTTGACTTTTTTTTTTCTTTTGAGACAGGGTCTCGCTTTGTTGCCCAGGCTGGAGTGCAGTGGTGTGATCATGGCTCACTGCAGCCTCAGCCTCCTGGGATCAAGCAATCTTCATGCCTCAGACCCCCAAGTAGCTGGGACTTCAGTAATGCACCACCATGTCTGGTGAATTTCTGTATTTTTTGTAGAAATGGGGTTTCACCACGTTGCCTAGGCTGGTCTTGAACTCCTGGCCTCAAGCAGTCTGCCCCTCCCAAAGTGCTCGGACTACAGGCGTTAGATGCTGTACCCAGCCTTGACATTTTTTGTGATGAGAAGATTTGAGATTTACTCTCTTAGGGATACTGAAATATATAGTACTCGGGCGTGGTGACTCATGCTGGCAATCCCAGCACTTTGGTTTTTCGTTTTGTTTTGTTTTGTTTTGTTTTGTTTTAGACAGAGTCTTGCTCTGTCGCCCAGGCTGGAGTGCAGTTGTGCGATCTCAGCTCACTGCAACTTCCGCCTCCTGGGTTCAAGCGATTCTCCTGCCTCAGCCTCCTGGGTAGCTGGGATTACAGGTGCACACCACCATGCCTGGCTAATTTTTTTTGAATTTTTAGTAGAGACAGGGTTTCACCATGTTGATCAGGCTGGTCTCAAACTCCTGACCTCATGATCCGCCCACCTCAGCCTCCCAAAGTGCTGGGATTACAGGCATGAGCCACCGGGCCCGGCCAATCCCAGCACTTTCAGAGGCTGAGGTGGGTGGATTACCTGAGGTCAGGAGTTGGAGACCAGCCTGGCTGACATGGCAAGACCCTGTCTCTACTAAAAATACAAAAATTAGTCTGGCATGGTGGCACGCTACTATAATTCCAGCTACTCGGGAAGCTGAGGCAGGAGAATCACTTGAATCTGGGAGTTGGAGGTTGCAGTGAGCCGAGATTGGAGATTGTGCCACTGCACTCCAGCCCGGGTGACAGAGTGAAACTCCATCTCAAAAAAAAAAAAAAAATGTAGTACTGAATTGTTAGCTATAGTCACCATGCTGTTCAATAGATATTAAAAATCAACTGGCCGGGTGCGGTGGCTCACGCCTGTAATCCCAGCATTTTGGGAGGCCAAGGCGGTCGGATCATGAGGTCAGGAGATTGATACCATCCTGGCTAACATGGTGAAACCCCGTCTCTGCTAAAAATACAAAAAAAAATTAGCTGGGCATGGTGGCGGGCACCTGTAGTCCCAGCTACTTGGGAGGCTGAGGCAGGAGAATGGCGTGGACCTAGGAGATGGAGCTTGCAGTGAGCCAAGATTGCTCCACTACACTCCAGCCTGGGCGACAGAGTGAGACTCTGTCTCAAAAAAAAAAAAAAAAAAAATCAACTTTATTTCTCCTATTTAACTGAGGCTTTGTGTCCTTTGATTACCATCTTCCCAGTTCTCCCTACTCCTAGCCTTTGGTAACCACCATTCTCCTCTCTGTTTCTATGCATTCAATTGTTTTAGATTCCACATATAAGTGAGAACAGGTCATATTTGTCTTTGTGTGTTTGGAGTATTTCACTTAATGTAATGTTCTCCATTTCTGAAATTCATGTTGTCGAAAATGACAGAATTTCTTCCTTTTTTTTTTTTTTTTTTTTTGAGACGGAGTCTCACTCTGTTGCCAGGCTGGAGTGCAGTGGCACAATCTCAGCTTACTGCAACCTCTACCTCCCGGATTCAAGCGATTCTTCTGCCTCAGCCTCTTGAGTAGTTGGGACTGCAGGCGTGTGCCACCATGCCCAGCTAATTTTTGTATTTTTAGTAGACACAGGGTTTCACCATGTTGGCCAGGATGGTCTCAATCTCTTGACCTCATGATTGCCCACCTCAGCCTCTCAAAGTGCTGGGATTACAGGTGTGAGCCACTGTGCCAGGCTAACCATCTGTATTTCTAGTAAGTTCCCAAGTGATGGTTATGCTGTTGGCTTTGGTATCACACTTTGATAACCACTGTTCTGTGGTATCCACCTCAGAATAGATTGTGGACCAAAGATTATGGGAATCTTCAATTTTGCTAGATAATGATTTTCTGAATTGTTTGAACCAGTTTATACTCTTGCTGGCAGTGTATGAACATGTTCATTGACTTACCAACACTATACTAATCTGGTAGTTATGTCTCATTGTTCGTGTGTGTGTGTGTGTGTGTGTGTGTGTTTCTTTTTTCTTTTTCTTTTTTTTGGGACAGGATCTCATTCTTTTACCCAGGCTGGAGTACAGTGGCATGATCATGGCTCACTGCAGCGTCGACCTGCCAGCTCATGCAATCCTCCTTCCTCAGCCTCCCAAGTAGCTGAGACTACAAATATGCATCACTGTGCCTGGCTCTGTGTGTGTGTGTGTGTGTGTGTGTGTGTGTGTGTGTGTGTGTGTGTAGACAGGGTCTTGCTTGGTTGCCCACGCTGGTCTTGAACTCCAGAGCTCAAGTGATCCTCCTGCCTCACCCTCCCAAAGTACTGGGATTATAGGCGTGAGCCATGTGCCAGCCTCATTGTGATTCCTATTTTCATTTCCTGAATTCCTGTTGTGGCTTAGTACCTTTTTTTTTTTTTTTTCTTTTTTTGAGATGGCGTCTCCCTCTGTTGCCCAGGCTGGAGTGCAGTGACGTGATCTCGGCTCACTGCAACCTGCATCCCCTGGGTTCAAGCAATTCTCCTGCCTCAGCCTCCCAAGTAGCTGGAACTACAGTCATGCACCACCATGTCTGGCTAATTTTTGTATTATTAGTAGAGACGGAGTTTCACCATGTTGGCCAGGCTGGTCTTGAACTCGTGATCCACCTGCCTCGGCCTCCCAAAGTGCTGGGGCTTAGTACCTTTTTATGTGTTTATTGGGTATCTGGATTTTCTCTTTTTGAAGTACATATTCAAGTCTTATTCCTGTTTTTCTAATGAGTTGTATATTGAGTATTTGTACTAATTAATATATAGGAGGTTATCTATTTTTGAATATGAATCTTTTGTATGTTTTATGTGTGATAAATATCTTCTCCCTCTGCTCTCTTCATCATTTGATGAATTAAGGTGTTTTAAATTTTAAGCCGGGTGCCATGGCTTACGTCTGGAATTCTAGCGCTTTGAGAGGCCAAGGAGGGTGGATCACTTGAGGTCAGGAGTTAGAAACAAGCCTGACCAACATGGCAAAACCCCGTCTCTACTAATAATACAAAAATTAGCCGGGTATGGTGGTGTGTGCCTGTAGTCCCAGCTACTTGGGAGGCTGAGGCAGGAGAATTGCTTGAACCTGTGAGGTGGGGGTTACAGTGAGCCGAGATGGCACCCCTGCACTCCAGCCTGGGCAACAGAGTGAAACTCTCAAAAAAGAAAGAAAAAAAAAGAAAGCCAGGCACAGTGGCTCAACCCCTGTAATCCCAGCACTTTGGAAGGCCAACGCAGGCAGATCATTTGAGGTCAGGAGTTCAAGACCAGCCTGGCCAACATGGCGAAACCCCATCTCTACTAAAAATTAAAAAGTCAGGCCAGGAGTGGTGGTTCATGCCTGTAATCCCGGCACTTTGGGAGGCTGAGGTGGGCGGATCACCTGAGGTCGGGAGTTCGAGACCAGCCTGACCAACATGGAGAAACCCCGTCTCTACTAAAAATACAAAATTTGCCGGGCATGGTGGCGCATGCCTGTAATCCCAGCTACTCGGGAGGCTGAGGTGAGAGAATCGCTTGAATCTGGGAGGCGGAGGTTGCAGTGAGCCGAGATTGCGCCATTGCACTCCAGCCTGGGCAATAAGAGCGAAACTCAGTCTCAAATAAACAAACAAATAAATAAAAATAAAATCAGCCAGATGTGGTGTCGCATGCCTATAATCCCAGCTACTTGGGAGGCTGAAGCGGGAGAATCACTTGAACCCAGGAGGCAGAGGTTGCAGTGAGCCGAGATGGTGCCACTATACTCCAGCCTGGGTGACAGAGTGAGACTCTGTCTCAAAAAAAAAGAAAAAAAAATTGAACTTAGTAAAATTTGTGTCTTTTCCTTTATAATTAATATGTGTTCTCTCAGGTTTAAGGAATCTATTTCTTCCCTGATGTCATGAAGATATTCTGGTTTTTGTTTTTTGGAGACAGGGTCTCGCGCTGTCACACTGGCTGGATTGCAGTGGCACAATCAGGGTCACTGCAGCCTCAACCTCCCAGGCTTGAGGAGTCCTCCCATCTCAGCCTCCCAAATAGATGGCACTACAGGCATGTGCCACCACACCCAGCGAATTTTTGTATTTTTTGTAGAGATGGGCTTTCATCGCACTGCCCAAGCTGGTGTCAAACTCCTCGGCTCAAGCAATTCGCCTGCCTTGGCCTCCCAAAGTGCTGGGATTACAGGTGCGGGCCACCATGCCTGGCCTAAGATATTCTGTATCATCTTTAAGAACTCATTATTTTGCTGTTTACATTTTATTGTCCAGACCTCCTGAAATTGACTTTTGTTGATCATGTGAGTTAGGGACCCTATTTCTTTTTTTTTTCACATGGGTATGTAATTGTCCTAGCACAGTTTATTGAAAAAACTTCTCTATAGTGCCATTTTTATCATTACTCAAGTGTCCATTAAGGCCAAGTCTGTCTCTTGGCTATGTACCTTGTTCCTTTGGTCAATTTGTTTCTGCTGTACAAAATCGTGATGTCTTGAATATGTAGCCTTGCAATAAGCCTGATATCTAAGTAAGACTGCTTATCTAGTACTTTTAAGAATGTCTAAGCTATTCTTGGTCTTTTGTAATTCTATGAAAGCTTCAGAATCAACTTGTGAAGTCCTCTCCCTCCCCAAAATAGAGTCTGTTGTTGTTGGTTTTTTGTTTGTTTGTTTGTTTGTTAAGACAGTCTTCCTCTGTCGCCCAGCAGGAGTGGCACAATCTTGGCGCACTGCAACCCCTGCCTCCCAGGTTCAAACCATTCTCCTGCCTCAGCCCCCAGAGTAGCTGGGATTACAGGCACCCACCACCATGCCTGGCTGTTTTTTGTATTTTTAGTAGAGATGGCATTTCACCATGTTGGCCAGGCTGGTGGTCTTGAACTCCTGTCCTCAGTCAGGGTAATCCGCCCGCGTTGGCCTTCCAAAGTACTGGGTTTACAAGTGTAAGCCACTGTGCCCAGCCCTCTATTGTGGTTTTAATTGAGATTACTTTGAATCTATAGATCAGAGTGGGAAAAACTGACATCTGTATTGTACTGAGTTCTCCATTTTGCCTATAAAATTATTAGATTTTCTCCTATGTTTGATATTTGTGATGCCATTTGAAAATAATATATAAATATATATAACTATTTTTTCCTTATTGCTAATTTATAGAAATATAGAGTTGACCCTCATTTATTTGGTTTTCTCTCTTCCTGATCAGTTTCACTGGCTGTCAACTGTATTAGTCTTTTTAAGGAACCAGCTTTTCTCTTTGATCTTCTCTGTTATGTTTGTTGTCCCTTTGTGGCTGCTGTTCTTAGAAAATAACTGCTTACAAGGCTGACCCTTGGCTGGTGTCTGGAAACTTAGATTTCAGAAGGGTTCCCACCATTCCCTAACTGATGAATAGTTAACTGGACCTACACTGTTGTGTGTTCATGCAATGTTGTTTATGCTGAATACTAGCGCTCCCTCTAGGAGTCTGGAATTTTGGTATGTGTTAGGCAGAGGGTACCTGTCTGACCAGCCCTCAGTAAAAACTTGGGTACTGAGTCTCTAATAAGCTTCATTGATACATAACACTTCTCACGTGTTATCACAATTCATTGCCGGAGGAATTAAGAGTGTCCTTTGTGATTCCGCTGGGAGAGGATTCTTGGAAGCTTGCCCTTGATTTCTTCCAGACTATGCCCTGTGCCCCTCTTCCCTTTGTTGATTTGCTTTGCATCCTTTTGCATAAAGATTGAAGAAAAAATCGTAATGGAAGTTAGCAAATACGTTGTAATGCTCATAAAAATACTACATATCAATATATGAAATACAACTACAGTCATGCTTAGAGGAATGTATGATGGGTTTAATGCATTTAATGTATAGCATTAAATGCATGTATTATAAAGGAATTAAGACTGAAAACCAGCGAACTATGCATCTATCATTTTTTCTTTTCTTTTCCATTTTTTTTTTTTTTGATACAGGGTCTTGCTCTGTCGCTCAGGCTGGTGTGCAGTGGCATGATCATAGCTCACTGCAGCCTTGAACTCCTGGGTTCAAGTGATCTTCCTATGTCAGTCTCCCATGTAGCTGGGAGTAGAGGCATGCATCATCACATCTGGCTAATTTTTTTTTTTTTTTTTCCAAGACACAGTCTTGCTCTCCTGCCCAGACTGGAGTGCAGTGGCATGATCTTGGCTCACTGCAACATCTGCCTTGTGGGTTCTAGCAATTCTCCTGCCTCAGCCCCCCGAGTAGCTGGGATTACAGGCGTGTGCCACCACGCCTGGCTAATTTTTTGTATTTTTAGTAGAGACAGGGTTTCACCATGTTGGCCAGGCTGGTCTCCAACTCCTGACTTCAGGTGATCCACCCGCCTTGGCTTTCCAAAGTGCTGGGATTACAGCCGTGAGCCACTGCACCCGGCCTAATTTTTTAATTTTTTGTAGAGATGGGGTCTCTCTGTGTTGCCCAGCTGATCTCAACTCCTAGCCTTAAGCAATCCACCCACCTTGGCCTCCCGTAGTGCTAGGATTATAGGCATGAGTCACTGCCTGGCCAAAAATTTTTTTATTTTAAACTTTTAATTAATTAATTTTGAGACTGGGTTATGACACTGGCTAATTTTTGTATTTTTGGTAGAGATGGGGTTTCACCTGTTGCCCAGGGTGGTCTTGAACTCCTGGGCTCAAGTGATCCACCCGCCTCAGCCTCCCAAAGTGCTGGGATTACAGGCATGAGCCACCGTGCCTGGCCAAAAATTATTTACTGATAAATATAACACAAATACAGAAAACGGCATGAAACAAGTGGGTGCCCTAGCGAATTATTATATGGCAGACACCTTTGTAATCACCACCTGTTTAAAAAAAAAAAAAAAAAAAGATAAGACCTTGGCAGTCATTTCTGAACTTCCTTCCAAACCCACTGACTGCCCCTCAGAGAGTAAACTACTAGCTTGACTTGAATGATAATTACTTTCTCACTTTTCTTCACGGTTTTATTACCCAACTGTGTATCCTTAAACACTGTATAATTTAGCTTTGCTTGTGGGTTTTTTGAGCAGGATTATAAGCTACTTTCATTGTTTTCATTATAGTTACCAACATTTTTCAGATTTCCTAAAATGGTTCTATATTGCTTTTTTATTTTTAAAATTCTTTGAGATATAATTCACATATTACACAATTCATTCATTTCAAGTGTGCAATTCAATGGCTTTTATAATACTCACGGAGGGTTGGTTTTTTGTTTTTTTTTTTTAGTTTGGGATATGACTTCTATTGCCAGAGGGGAAGTAATATATGTACAAAACCAAATGTTTGTTGATATAACTTCTGCATCATAATTAAAATCCAGGGAGTATCTAAAAAAATAGTCATCTCAATCAAAATCCACTACTTCCATTTGGGCATGGTGGCTCAGGCACTTATAATCCCAGAACTTTGGGAGGGTGAGGTGGGAGGATTCCTTGAGTCCAGGAGTTCGAGACCAGCCTGGGCAACATAGTAAGACCCCCGTCTCTACAAAAAGTAAAAAAAAAAAAAAATAGCCAGGTGTGGTAGTGCTTGCCTGTAGTACCAGCGGCTCAGGAGTCTGAAGTGGGAGGATCACGTGAACCTGGGAGACTAAGGCTGTGTAATTTGTGATTGTTCCACTGCATTCCAGCCTGGGCAACAGAGCCAGACCCTGTCTCAAAAAAAAAAAAAAAAAAACAGTAGAGTTCAAGACCAGCCTGGGCAACATAGTGAGACCTTGTCTTTACTAAAAAATTTTTTAAAAACTAGCCAGGTGTCATGGGGCATGCCTGTATTCCCCTGGAATCACCAACACTGTTAGAGCTGTTAGATTAATTAGAGACCTGAGATAATAAGAAATACAGGCATCCTTTACATAGTCTTCTGTTGTTCTTTCTTCCCAGACTTGCGAATGTGTGGAATGACACCATCACCAGCAATTGTAGCCTTGATGACAGAGTCCAATTCTTCTTCTTCACTAATAGCAGGTTGCAAATGATGAGGGGTAATAGCTTTACCTTTAAATCTTTTGGTGCCTTTGATGTCACTTCAAGTATCTCTGCAGTGAGGTATCCAAGGATGGCTGCACTGTTCACAGTGGCAGTCACGCCCCCACACATCCATGACTGGTCGTCCTACATTTGAGGTGTCTGTCTATGAATATGGCCCACCCGGAACTGTAAGGAGGCTCTCTGTGAGCGGGAAACAACCACCTTTGTTCTGGCCTTTCCAGTGTCCTGCTCAGCCTTACTACCACCCTTGCAAATTCTGTCAAAGCTCAAACAAGGCAGAGAAAGGGCTAGTGAGACACACAGTGAGATCCTACCACCTACTGCTTCATGGCACGGTGATTCAAACTGCCCAGAGAGTTTATGTTTTGTGTGTGTGTGGTAACGTATACATAACATAAAACTTACTATTTTAACCTTTTTTTTTTCTTTTTTTTTGAGACAGTCTCACTGTGTTGCCCAGGCTGGAGGGCAGTGGCGTGATCTTGGCTCACTGTAACCTCCACCTCCTAGGTTCAAGTGCTGCTTGTGCTTCAGCCTCCCAAGTAGCTGGGTCTGCAGGCATGCATCACCATGCTTGGCTAACTTTTTGTATTTTTAGTAGAGACAGGGTTTCATCATGTTGGCCAGACTGGTCTTGACCTCCTGGCCTCAAGGGATCCACCTGCCTTGGCCTCCCAAAGTGCTAGGATTACAAGTGTGAGCCACCGCACCTGGCCTTTTTTTTTTTTTTTTTGAGATGGACTTTTGCTCTGTCGCCCAGGCTCGAGTGCAGTGGCACAATCTCTGCTCACTGCAACCTCCACCTCACGGGTTCAAGCTGTTCTCCCGCCTCAGCCTCCCAGGTAGCTGGGATTACAGGCGCGTGCCACCACGCCCAGATAATTTTTGTATTTTTGGTAGAGACAGTGTTTCACCATGTTGGCCAGGCTGCTCTCGAACTCCTGATCCACCTGCCTCAGCCTCCCAAAGTGGTAGGATTACATGCGTGAGCCACCACGCCCGGCCTATTTTAACTGTTTTTAAGTGTACAATTTAGTACCATTAAGTACATTGACAATGTGTAACCATCACCACTATCCATACCCAAAACTTTTCATCATCCCATGTGGAAATTCTGTATTCATTAAATGGTATCTCCTCATTCCTCCTACCCTAACCCTTTATAACCTTTATTATACTTTTCTGTTTCTAAGAATTTGCCTGTTCTAGGTACCTCATGTAAGTGGAATCATATGATATTTTTCCATTTGTGTCTGGCTTATTTCAGTTAGCATAGTGTTTTCAAGGTTTCTGTATCAGAATTTTATTCCTTTTTTTCTTTTGAGATGGAGTCTCGCTCTGTCACCAGGCTGGAGTGCAGTGGTGTGATGTCAGCTCACTGCAACCTCTGCCTCCCGTGTTTAAGTGATTCTCTTGCCTCAGCCTCCCAAGTAGCTAGGACTACAGGCGTGTGCCACCATGCCCAGCTAATTTTTGTATTTTTAGTAGAGACGGGGTTTCACCATATTGGCCAGGATGGTCTTGATCTTTTGACCTTGTGATCCACCCGCCTGGGCCTCCCAAAGTGCTGGGATTACAGGTGTGAGCCACAGCACCCAGCCTTATTCCTTTTTATAGCTCTATAATATTCCATTGTGAACTGTATGCCATTTTTTAAATCCATTATCAGTTTATGAACATCTGGGTTGTTTCCACCTTTTGGCTATTGTGAATTATGCTGCTGTGAACATTGTGTACAAGTTTTTGTGTGGACATATGCTGTATTCCTTTTATAATAAGAAAATAAATATTTTTAAAGCAGAAAATTCAGGCCATAGGATACGTATCTCATTGTAGTAATAGATAATTATTTTCTCCTTCACATTCCTTCTACTGCCAGTAAATACAATGATATTTTCTTTTTATAATGTAATTTCCTGTACAGATTGTCTTGTTAAGGAGGGCCATTTACAAATGACCAGTATTTGGCCAGAGTCTCACCCACCTTCAGTGTAAATGTATAAACTGATGATGTTATGTTTTAGAAATTAGAAACCACTTTCCCAAATCAGGAGGAAAAAATCCAGTTTTAATTTCCAAGTTAACACAATTAAATATATGTATTGTGGTTCCATAAATTTATTTTATGAAGTTGAGCCTGAAGAATAAGCCAGTCTATCATCACACCTTAGAAATTCGGGTATCTGAATAGTAAACAGTTTGTCTTTAGAGTGTGAAGTCCGTTATCTCTTTTGATTCCCACAACCCCAAGCAATATTATTTCCATTTACAGGGGAGGATACTGAGGGTAGGAAAAATCAAGTGATTTGCCATAAACTTCAAATCTGTGAAGTCCGTTATCTCCTTTAATTCCCACAACCCCAAACAATATTATCTCCATTTACAGGGGAGGATACTGAGGGTAGGAAAAAATCAAGTGATTTGCCATAAACTTCAAATCTGTGGAATCAGGGTGTTTTTTTTTACTCCAAATCTTGATATATTTCTACTATTCTACTCTTTAATTGGCAATTGTAAGTGTTCTTTGTAGATTAAGCAAGTGATTTTTGTATTAAACCTAAGTTGCAACAATAGCACACCATGGCAAGGACTACTTTTTTTTTTTTTTTTTTTGAGATTGTGCCATTGCACTCCAGGTCAGGGATTCGAGACTAGCCTGGCCAATATGGTGAAACCCTGTGTCTACTAATAATACAAAAATTAGCCGGGCTTGGTGGCGTGCACCTGTAGTCCCACCTACTTGGGAGACTGAGGCAGAAGAATTGCTTGAACCCAGGAGGCAGAGGTTGCAGTGAGCCGAGATGGCGCCATTGCACTCCAGCCTGGGCGACAGAGTGAGATTCCATCTCAAAAAAAAAAAAATACAAAGTGTTCCCTTTTCTCTGCTTCCTTGCCAGCATTTGTTATGTTTTTTGGTCTTTTTGACAACAGTCACCTAACGAGTAAGATGACACCTCATTGTGGTTTTCATTTGCATTTTCCTGATAGTGATGTTGAGCATTTCTTCGTATATGTGTTAGCCATTTGTATGTCTTCTTTTGAGAAATGTCTATTCAGAGAATTTGCTCCCCCCACTTTTTTTTTTTTGAGACAGGGTCTCACTCTGTCACCCAGGCTGGAGTACGTGGTGGGATCTCAGCTCACTGCAACCTCTGCCTCCCGGGCTCAAGCTATCCTCTCAGATCAGCCTCCGGAGTAGCTGGGACTACAAGCACACACCACCATGCTTGGCCAATTTTTTGTAGAGACAGGATTTTGCCGTGTTGCCCAGGCTGGTGTTAAATTCCTGGACCGAAGCCATCTGCCTGCCTCAGCTTCCCAAAGTTGCCCCTTTTTTAATTGGATTTTTTTTTTTTTTTTGCTGTTGAGATGTTTGAGTTCTTTGTATATTCTGCATATTAATCCCCTGTCAGATAGTTTGCACATATTTTTTATAATATTTGTAATCCCATTTTTTTTTTATGGAGTCTTACTCTGTCACCCAGTCAGGAGTGCAGTGGTACAAATTTGGCTCACTGCAACCACCACCTCCCAGGTTCAAGCGATTCTCCTGCCTCAGCCTCCCGAGTAACTGGGATTACAGGTGCATGCCACCACGCCCAGCTAATTTTGTATTTTTAGTAGAGATGGGGTTTCACCATGTTGGCCAGGCTGGTCTTGAACTCCTGACCTCAAGTGATCTGACCACCTTGGCCTCCGAAACTGCTGGGATTACAGGCATGAGCCACCACGCCCAGCCTGTAATCTCATTCTATAGGTTGTCTTTTTACTCTGTTGATTGTTTCCTTTGCTGAGCAGAAGCTTTTGAGATTATCCCATTTTGTTTACTTTTGCTTTTGTTGCCTGTGCTTTTGATGTTTTATTCATAAAATCTTTTCCTAGACGTTTGAAGTATTTCTTCTCGTAGCTTTCTAGTTTTGGATCTTACATTTAGGTCTTTGATCCATTTTGAGTTGATATTTGTATAGGGTGAGAGGTGGGGAGTCTAGTTTCATTTTTCTGCATGTAGATACTCACTTTTCCCAGCACCATTTATTAAGGAGGGTGTCCTTTCCCCAATGTTCTTGGAGCCTTTGTCAAAAATAAATTGGCACTGGGTGCGATGGCTCACACCTGTAGTCTCAGCACTTTGGGACACCAGGACAGGCGGATCACTTGAGCCTGGGAGTTCAAGACCATCCTGCGCATGTGGCAAAACCCCATCTCTACAAAAAATTAGCCAGGTGGTAGCATGTACTTGTAGTTGCAGCTCCTCAGGAGGCTGAGGTGGGAAGATCACCTGAATCTGGGAGGTCAAGGATGCAGTGAGCCGTGATTGCATCACTGTACTCCAGTGGGGCAACAGAATGAGACTCTGTAATTCATAGATAGATAGATAGATAGATAGATAAAGTAGCTTAATAACTTGATACTCTCTGTTCTGTTCCATTGGCCTATGTGTCTGTTTTTATGCCAGTACCATGCTGTTTTGGTTACTACAGCTTTGTGGTTTATTTTGAAGTCTGGTGGTGTGATGCCTCCAGCTTTGTTCTTTTTGCTGAGGATCACTTTGGCTATTTGGGGTCTTTTGTGGTCCTATACAATTTTTAAGATGTTTTTCCTATTTATGTGAAGAATGTCACTGGTATTTTTATAGGGCCTGTGTGCATTTTAGCATGTTCTTCTGTCCTCTGTTCTCAACCTTTTTCTGCAAATTGGTAACTGGATTTAGAGACTTAATTAGATTTAAGTTTTATGTTTTGGGAGTAGTACAAGATAATTTTATAGAAGCAAAGCACTGAACAGTACCATACTCAAATATGATACCTGTATTAGAGCATTCTCATGCTGCTATGAAGAAATATCTGAGATAAGTAATTTATAAAGGAAGGAGGTTTAATTGACTCACAGTTCTGCATTTCTAGAGAGGCCTCAAGAAACTTACAATCATGGTGGAAGGGGAAGCAAACACGTCCTTTTTCACATGGCGGCAGGAAAGAAAGTGCAGGGTGAAGTGGGGGAAAGCCCCATATAAAACCATCAGATCTCGTGGAAACTTACTCACTATCATGAGAACAGCACGGGGGAACTACCACCATAATCTAATCACCTTCCATGAGGTCCCTCCCATGACACGTGGGGATTATGGGAGCTACAATTGCAGATGCGATTTGGGTGGGGGCACAGCTAAACCATATCAATACCTATGTTTTGTTGTTGTTGTTGAGACAGAGTGTCACTTTGTCGCCCAGGCTGGAGTGCATTCAGTTCACTGCAACCTCTGCCCCCTGGGTTCAAGCGATTCTCGTGCCCCAGCCTCCTGAGTAGCTGGGACTACAGGCATGTGCCACCACACCCGGCTAATTTTTGTATTTTGTATTTTTAGTAGAGACGGGGTTTCACCATGTTGTCCAAGCTGGTCTCAAATTCCTAACCACAGGTGATCCGCCTGCCTCAGCCTCTCAAAATGCTGGAATTACAGGCTTGAGCTACCGTGCCTGGCCATCAATACCTACGTTGGAACTATCAGGGAATTTTATTTTTTTCTTTCTTCCTGTCCTGTCTTGTCCTGTCCTGTCGCCCGGGCTGGATGGAGTGCAATGGCATGGCTCACCGCAACCTCCGCCTCCCGGGTTCAAGCGATTCTCCTGCCTCAGCCTCCCAAGTAGCTGAGATTACAGGCACCCGCCACCACATCCGGCTGACTTTTGTATTTTTAATAGAGACGGGATTTCGCCATGTTGGCCAGGCTGGTCTCAAACTCCTGACCTCAGGTGACCCTCCCGCCTCGGCCTCTCAAAGTGCTGGGATTACAGGCATGAGCCACTGTACCTGGCTGAGAACCTGTCTTTAAAAAAAAAATTAGATTGCTTCTACCTTTTGGCTGTTGTGATTAATGCTTCTACCTTACTTTTTATAGTTACCCCGTGCCCTGCAAATATGTTCACTCTTGACTTTCATTTCTTTAAACATATTCATTTTAGCATATACAGCTGTGTGTGTGTAAAGAAAAAGGGGTATGTGGGAACAGTCTGTTCGTTCTTCACAATTTTGCAGTAAACTTCAAATTGTTCTTAAAAAACAAAATCTAAGAGACTGATTGTGGTAGCTCACACCTGTAATGCCAGGATTTTGGAAGGCTTAGTTGGGAGGATTGCTTAAGCCCAGGAGTTCAAGACCAGCCTAGGCAACATAGCAAGACCCTATTTCAAGAAAACAATACAATAAAAATTTTTAAAAAGTATATTAAACTTTGTGTGTGTGTTTGTGTATACATACGTGTGCTTTACCCTCAGTGCAGATATTCTGAAGCAAGAGATCAAGAATGAGATCAGGCCGGGTACAGTGGTACATGTCTGTAATGCCACCCCTTTGGGGGGTTGAGGCAAGAGGATTACTTGAGCCCAGGAATTTGAGACTAGCCTGGGCAATATAGTGAGACCCTGTCTCTAAAAAAATAAAAATAAAAAAAAAAATTGGCCGGGAACAGTGGCTCAAGCCTGTAATCCCAGCACTTTGGGAGGCCGAGATGGGTGGATAACCTGAGGTCAGGAGTTCAAGACCAGCTTGGCCAACATGGTGAAACCCCATCTCTAATAAAAATACAAAACTTAGCCGGGCACGGTAGTGGGTGCCTGTAGTCCCAGCTACTAGGGAGGCTGAGGCAGGAGAATTGCTTGAACCCGGGAGGCGGAGGTTAAATGAGCTGAGATCGCGCCACTGCACTCCAGCCTGGGCAACAGAGTAAGACCTTATCTCAAAAAAATAATAAAAATAAAAAGTTAGCTGGTCATGGTAGTGCATGCCTGTAGTCTCAGCTACTCAGGAGGATGTGGTAGGAGGATTCCTTGAGCCCAGGAGTTCAAGACCAGCCTGGGCAACACAGTGAGACCTCATCTCTTAAAAAAAAAAATTATCAGGACACAGTGGCGAGCACCTGTGGTCCTAGTTGCCTAGTTGCTTGGGAGGCTGAGATGGGAGGATCACTTGAGCCTGGGAGGTCGAGGCTGCAGTGAGCTGTGGTCATGCCACAGCATTCCAGCCTGGGCAACAGAGTAAGAACCTGTCTCAAACAGGAGAAAACTGTGTTAGGCCTAATGACTCCAGGGGGTGCCCTCCAGCTCTGTAGTTCCTGCCTAGAGCTGACCCAGCAGTACCCACCTCTAGTGGTTGGCCAATATTTCTGTCAGATTGGGCTGCTTATTATCCTTGAAGCATAGGTATTGTCAGTCTCAATGAGCTTATCTGTTTAATTTTGCTTGTATATTAAAAGTATTTGCATCACATGCAGAGATAACTTTATTCTCTCCTTGCCTCTTTCGTCCTCAAATTTAAGGTATTTTAAGGATGGTGCAGTTAAGAAACCTTATTCTGCAAAGACACTGTCCAACAAGAAGTCTTCTGCATCCTTTGGGATCCGGAGGGAGTTACCTAGTACCAGTCATCTAGTGCAGTATCGTGGCACACATACTTGTACCCGACAGGGCCGGTTAAGAGAACTGCGCATCAGGTGAGCTTATGAGTGGCCACCAGTCTATGGGTACTTTGCTTTTGTTCTCCTTTCTTGGTTAAAATGAGGGAATGATTCTTATTCTTCCACCGCAATTAGTGGGAGATCTTGATGCCTGTTCTTTGTAGTAGAATGTTCAGATGAAAAGGATATTCAGGAACCTGCAGACATAAAATCTGTCATTGAGCGTTTTCATTTCTCCACTTGTGCCTCACAATATGACGCTATCAAGATTCTTCCAGAAAAAGTCTAAACGTGGTCCAAGAAAGAAGGAACTACTCTTTTTTGCTATTCTTTTTTTTCCCCCAGATTTTCTGGTGAATTCTAGAAGAGCTGTAACACTTCTGCTACTCTCGATTAGATATATTAGAGACATCTGTTTCTTCATTCAAAAATTTATCAGGTCAGGTACGGTGGCTCACACCTGTAATCCCAGCACTTTGGGAGGCCGAGGCAGGTGGATCACCTGAGGTCAGGAGTTTGAGACCCCGTCTCCACTAAAAATACAAAAAATTAGCTGGGTGTGGTGGCACATGCCTGTAATCCCAGCTACTTGGGAGGCTAAGGCACGAGAATCGCTTGAACCTGGGAGGCCGAGGTTGCAGTGAGCTGAAATTGCTCCACTGCCCTCCAGCCTGGGCGAGAGTGAGACTCCGTCTCAGAACAACAACAACAGATTTATCTGGTGCTTACCCATGCCAGGTGTTACGCTAGATGCTGAGCATATAAAGTGAGTAAGATCATCTTGGTTTATGACTTAATGAGAGTTTAAAATCAGGTAGGCTTGATAGACTGTTAAGCCACAACAATAAAGTGAGATTAGTGCAATGAGAGGAGAAGGATGTGGTACCACAGGCAAATATGGCGAGAACAGCCACACTAGTATAGCCAGCAGTTACTCTCTGGAGGAAGTGGAGTTTAAGCTCAGCCCTGAAGGATAATGTAAGAATAAGCCAGATAAAGGGCAGGAGAAGGTGTGTTTTAAGTTGAGCTCAAGGTTTAACTCTATAAGACAAGCCACCTTTGGCCGGGCATGGTGGCTCACGCCTGTAATCCCAGCACTTTGGGAGGCCGAGGCAGGTGGATCACGAGGTCAGGAGATCGAGACCATCCTGGCTAACACAGTGAAACCCCGTCTCTACTAAAAATACAAAAAATTAACTGGGTGTGGTGGCAGGTGCCTGTAGTCGCAGCTACTCTGGAAGCTGAGGCAGGAGAATGGCGTGAACCCAGGAGGTGGAGGTTGCAGTGAGCCGAGATCACACCACTGCACTCCAGCCTGGGCGACAGAGTGAGACTCCATCTCAAAAAAAAAAAAAGACAAGGCCGGGCGCGGTGGCTCACACCTGTAATCCCAGCACTTTGGGAGGCCGAGGTGGGTGGATCATGAGGTCAGGAGATCGAGACCATCCTGGCTAACATGGTGAAACCTGGTCTCTACTAAAAATGCAAAAAATTAGCCAGGTGCAGTGGTGGGTGCCTGTGGTCCCAGCTACTCGGGAGGCTGAGGCAGGAGAATGGTGTGAACCCAGGAGGCGGAGCTTGCAGTGAGCAGACATTGGGCCACTGTACTCTAACCTGGGCGACAGAGCAAAACTCTGTCTCAAAAAAAAAAAAAAAAAAAAAAAGACAAGCCACCTTTGTGTGTATACCAGACACTGTGCTAGGTACTGGAGGTACTATAAAGCACCAGTTTCTGCTTTCAGGGGCTCACAGTGCAGAGGGAATGACAGACACCCTGTGAGCTGATCTCTGTAATATGGTGTCATAACATTACAGGAGGGGTTTGAACAGAGTGCTGAGAGTACACAGCTACTCACTCTGTTTACGTTGGAGAAGGTTCAGGCATTTGCCGGGCATTTTAGGCAGGAAGAATAATATGAACAAAAGAATTATTATGTACTTCCTGTACCTCATTTTTGAAGTTTTTAATCTCTTCACTGACAATTTATGTTGAAAATATTTTTTTTAAATAATCTGCTTGATTTTAGCTTTATAAATCTGCCCCATCCTATGCCCTGTATGATGCAAAATTAGCTATGATACCGCCTTTTGATTCATGCTAACATCCCTCTGCCGAGACCTTAAAGGCTTCCTTTCCTTTCCAGAAAACTGATGATGTAAGCCAAATGGAATTTTAAAATATGTATATGCTTTTTTTCCTTCTTTCAGATGCGTGGCCAGAAAGTTCTTATATTTATGGATTCGAATGACTTTTGGAAGAGTATTTCCCTCTAAAGCCAGGTAGTATTAGCTCAGAACAACATAATTGTGTTGAGTTCATTCTAGGGTTTTCTTTTATATTAAGCCTGTATATAAGCTTCATTATGGCTTGTGCTGTTACATTCCTCCCCAGCCTCCAGTAGGTAGAAGCAGTCCCTAATATAACCATGTAATACAGTGGTAACTTCATATCTGTTAGTTGACTGCAGCTGCATTCATGGTGAGCTGTGAATGTTATCTACAAAGTAGCCAATAAAGGTTAAGTTTTAGTGTTCAGTGGTGTGGCCTTTAGCTAGCTACTGTGGCCTTCAGCTTCAAAGAAAAAGAAAGAAAAAAAAATAACAAGCAAGTGACCAAATGAAAGAATCAGGCAGGGCGCCGTGGCTCACACCTGTAAACCCAGCACTTTGGGAGGCCGAGGCGGGTGAATCATCTGAGGTTAGGAGTTCGAGACCAGCCTGGCCAACCTGGTGAAACCCCGTCTCTACAAAAATTAGCCGAGCAGCCAGGCATGGTGGCTCATGCCTGTAATCCCAGCACTTTGGGAGGCCAAGGTGGGCGGGTCACCTGACATCGGGAGTTTGAGACCAGCCTGACCAACATGGAGAAACCCCGTCTCTACTAAAAATACAAAATTAGCCGGACGTGGTGGCACATGCCTGTAATCCCAGCTACTTGGGAGGCTGAGGCAGGAGAATTGCTTGAACCCTGGAGGCGGAGGTTGCGATGAGCCAAGATTGCGCAGTTGCACTCCAGCCTCGGCAACAAGAGCGAAAGTCCCTCTCAAAAAAAAAAAAAAAAAAAAAATTTGCTGAGCATGGTGGCGTATGCCTATAATCCCAGCTACTCGGGAGGCTGAGGCAGGAGAACCACTTGAACCCTGGAGGCATAGGTGGTGGTGAGCCGAGATCGCGCCATTGCACTCCAGGCTGGGCAACAGAGTGAAACTCCATCTCAAAAAAAAAATAAATGAATAAAAATAAGAATAAAAAGAATCATACTTAAGTAAATCAGGATAGATAAGATCTCTCTGGGAAAAGCGTTTGCCCAAGAGAAGTAATTGAGCTCTTTCAGGGCACTGGTGAGACTGACAGATTGGCTTGATCAAGTGCAGAACCTGCGGGAAAAAATTGGCTTTGGCAAAGGAAATGAAATTTTAGTGAGGAGCAAATCCCTCTGTCATAGCTTCATTTTGTATAGACCAGTGCTGCCCATTGCTGTGGTTTTGGGTTATAATTGCTTTAGCTGCAGTGCTAAGAGTGGACTGCAAGAGAGAGTCACAGGAGTCAGGGACACCGTACAGCAGGCAGGGGAGCTGGAGAGAAGGGACCAGTGCGAGGTATGTTTCAAAAGGAGAATTGGCAGCCTTTGAGAATGTAAGCACTTGTTAAAAACTGAAATGTCTTGGGTTCCCTCCTGCTCCCCTCTTCCCCTTTTCTTTCCCTTACTGTAATCTTTCCTGTTTCATTTTTTGACAGTCTGACTCCTTCATTCAATGTCTCTCAAGCAAACTTGGCCTGTGTGTGTTCTCTGAAATCTTTTCTTTGTATACTTTATGAGGGACCCTGCTGTTCCATCTCTTCCTTTTTGTATGTTTACAGTGAAGCTCCTGATGTGGCTATGTTACTGGCCAGGTCTAGGTCCATTCTGCCCATGCGTGGTAAATCAATCACTGTGACACAGGTTTTGCAAAAGAGAAAAAACTTACTTGCAAGGCCACTGAGCGAGGAGGTAGGAGAACAGGTCTCAAACCGGCCTCCCCAAAGATAAGCCTTAGGGATATTTGTGGGTTAGGGAAGTGGGGTGGTTTAAGGTGTGGGGAAAGGTGATTGGCAGTGGGGAAAAATGCAGTAACATTCATTGCACACAAGTGTAGTCAGGGTTCATGGCATGTCATAGGACACGTGTACAGAAAATAGAGGCGTTAACATGATCCGAGGGTGGAGTTTTTGGCCCTCAGGCATCAAAAGTCCCTCTCGGGCTCCTTCACAGGCCCAGTTGAAGGGTTGGTGGTCTCTATCAGTTTGAACTGTACAGGAGCTAGCCCAGGTTTCCTGAAGAATAACTGAAGTGACCATTGCCATGGTGACCTATGAATGTTATCTACAAAGTAGCCAACGAAGGTTAAGTTTTAGTGTTCGGGCCGGGCGTGGTGGCTCCCCCCTGTAATCCTAAGACAGGCGGATTACTTGAGGTCAGGAGTTTGAAACCAACCTGGCCAACATGGTGAAACTTTGTCTCTACTGAAAATACAAAGAAATTAGCCAGGCATGGTGGCAGGTGCCTGTAATTCCAGCTACTAGGGAGGCTGAAGCAGGAGAATTGCTTGAACCCGGGAGGCAGAGGTTGCAGTGAGCCGAGATCACGTGACTGCACTCCAGCCTGAGCAACAGAAAGAGAATCTGTCTCAAAAAAGTTGTAGCGTTCAGTGGTGTGGCCTTCAGCTTCAAAGAAAAAGAAAAAAAAGAAAAAAGCAACAAGCAGTGACCAAAAGCAAGCAGGGCAGCTGAGCTGATCATGTTACTCCATTGTTCTCAGCTGTAGCCCATCCCAGCTGCAAGTGCTAGGCATTGTTCACCTCTTATTTTACCTTCTTCTGAATCTTGGGCATGTCATCCTTCACTGCCTTGGTAGCTCTTCAGTGCCTTAAATAAATTTTTTTGCTCTGCTTTTTTTGTTGTTCATTGGGAGAATTGATCTAAATTGCTATTGTCAGAATTCTCTCTTTTTTGTTTAATTTATTGCATATTCTATTCTCCACTGTTAGCTTAGAAGTTATATTCTGTTTTACTCTTCCTTTACTGACTGTCCAGATAAGTTACAAATGTGAATGTGTATTTTCATTCAAATACGAATGTATATTTGTAACTTACCAGAATCTAATGTTAATTGGTTCTTTACCCTCTTCCTAGATAAGACAGAGTCCTTAGAATACTTTAGCTCTGCCCATCTCCCTCTCTTTGTGTATATTTTTAAATCTATAAAGCATTATTACTCTCATTTTATTTTATTTTATTGTTTGAGACAGAGTCTCGCTCTGTCGCTTAGGCTGCAGTGCAGTGGCACAAGGTTTTACCATGTTGGCCAGGCTGGTCTTGAACTCCTGATCTCAGGTGATCTACCCACCTCGGCCTCCCAAAGTGCTGGGATTACAGGCCTGAGCCACTGCGCCCAGCCTATTATTCTCATTTTATATAGCCAATATTTATTTAGATTTATTCACATATTTACCCTACTTACCCTTCCTTTTTCATTTGTTTTTCTTTTTTTGCCCCAACATTACAACAAATATTTACCCTTTCTGTTGCCTTTTTTCCTTCTTCTCACATCTCCAGGTTTCTATCTGTGATAATTTTCCTTCTCCTATCAGAACGTCCCAGGGTATTCTCTTTCGGGTAGGTCTGCTGGTGAGAAATTCTCTCAGATTTTGTCTAATTCCATCTTCACCTTGGAAGGATATTTTCACTGGGTATGGAAGTCTGGGCTGCTGGTTTTTTCCCAGCACCTCAAAGATATTCCATCACTGTCCTATGGCTTCCATTTCTAAGCTGTTAGTCTAATTTTTGCTCTTTTGAAAATTCATTGCTTGTCTTAGTTTTCAGAAGCTTGGAACTTATTTTCTTATAATCTTTTATCTCATTTTGAGATTGTAAACAAGGTTTTTTTTTTTTTTCTTTTTTGTGGACAAATCTTCTGGCATACTTGTGTTTATATGCATGTTATTCTGCTCCTTATCTTCTTTCCTCATATAACTTCAAATGCTTTTTTTTTTTTTTTTTCCTGAGACCGCGTCTCACCTGTTGCCCAGGCTGGAGTGCAGTGGCATGATCTCAGCTCAGTGCAACCTCCGCCTCCTGGGTTCAAGCAATTCTTCTGCCTCAGCCTTCCACATAGCTGGGACTACAGGCACCACACCCAGCTAACTTTTTTATTTTTAGTAGAGACAGGGTTTCGCCTTGTTGGCCAGGCTAGTCTTGAACTCCTGACCTCAGGTGATCTGCCCAACTCAGCCTCCCAAAGTGCCGGGATTACAGGCATGAGCCATGGTGCCCGGCCTCAAATGCTTTTTTATTGCTTTTTTTTTTTTTTTTTTTTTTTAGACATAGTGTTGCTTGCTCTGTTGCCCAGGCTGGAGTGCAATGACGCGATCTCGGCTCACTGTAACCTCTGCCTTCTGGGTTCAAGCGATTCTCCTGCCTAAGCCTCCCAAGTAGCTGGGATTACAGATGAGTGCTACCACACCCAGCTAGTTTTTGTATTTTTAGTAGAGACAGCATTTCACCATGTTGATCAGGCTGGTCTCGAACTCCTGACCTTGTGATCCGCCCGCCCTCAACCTCCCAAAGTGTTTGGATTACAGGCATGAGCCACCGCGCCTGACCTTTTTTTTGTTTTTTCTTTTTTTTCTTTTTGCTGAGACAGAGTCTCGCTCTGTTGCCCAGGCTGGAGTGCAGTGGCGCGATCTTGGCTCAGTGCAACCTCTGCCTCCTAGATTCAAGCGATTCTACTGCCTCTCCTGCCTCTGCCTCAGCCTCCCAAGTGTCTGGGATTACAGACGTGCACCACCATGCCCGGCTAATTTTATTGCTTATTTTTATGTGAAATTAGTTTTCCTGAATTTTAATTTTTAAGTTTATATGTCTTTATATATTTTTTAGAGACGAGGTCTCGCTGTATTGCCCTGCAGTGGTGTGATCATAGCTCACTGCAGCCTTGAACTCATGGGCTCAATTAATCCTTCTGCCTCTGCCTCCCAAGTAGCTGAGACTGTAGGCACAAGCCACCACACCTGCCTTATTATCCTGAACTTTTAGAGTGAGTCAAGGTTCGGTTAAGTTTTACTAATTTCATAGAACTCCTTCTTCTGTTGTTTTTGTTTAGGGTTCAAAAATATAGTGGCTTTTTTAATGGGGTATCCTGGTTTTGTTCCCTTACCACACTTGGTCTGGATTTTCTTTTTCCTTGTCTCTTTTGACCCTCTCCTGCCCAAATTTTTTTCTACCCGTGGCTGTTTCTCCTCCATATGAAGCCCTGTCCTAGAAGGGTACCCTGGCAGATGAGTTTTGAGATTCCCTAGGGGCTGGACTGCTCTAGCTGTTTTCAGTTTTTATGTGAGCCCTGGTGCTGGAGAGGATAAAACTCATAGTTTCAGCTGCTGGTCTTAAATTGGGCCTCTGTACCTTCCAACAACAGCTCATTGGCTATTTTAGGGTTCTCCTGTTGTTAGGTTCCTCAGATGCTACTCGGGGATCCAAAGATTGAAAACTGTGTTGCTACCTCCACTATTTTCCTAAAATCCGTTTTATTTATTTATTTATTTTTTGAGACGAAGTTTTGCTCTTGTTGCCCAGGCTGGAGTGCAGTGGCACGATCTTGGCTCACTGCAACCGCCACCTTCTGGGCTCAAGCAATTCTTCTGCCTCCGCCTCCTGAGTAGCTGGGATTAAAGGTGCACGCCACCATGCCCTGCTAATTTTTTGTGTTTTTAGTAGAGACGGGGTTTCACCCTGTTGGCCAGAGTGGTCTCAAACTCCTGACCTCAAGTGATCCACCTGCCTTGGCCTCCCAAAATGCTGGGATTACAGGCATATGCCACCATGCCCGGCCCTAAAATCCATTTTTTACTCAATTTTATTTATCTATATTTGACCCATATTTGACTGGGAACCTCTTTTCAAATAATGCCTTCCAAGTCCTTGGGAAATGCTGATTGTATGTTAGAAGTACATTGACTCTAAGAGAAAGCCTAACAATGGCTGAAACAAATTGAGATTTGTTTTTTCTGGTTTTTTTTTTTTTTTTTAAATTAACTTTTTTTTACCTTTAGAGACAGGGTCTCACTATGTTTTCCAGGCTGGTCTTGAACTCCTGCGCTCAAGCGATCCTCCCTGCTCTGCCTCCCGAAGTGTTAGGATTACAGGCATGAGGGGATTTACTTCTTTTTTTTAACAAGCCACCTGGAGATTGGCAGTTACTGGTATTGCTTCAGCTGTTCAGTGATGTCGTTTTAGACTCAGGCTTCTAGTACCTTTCTAGTTCAACATCCTTAGCACATTGGCCCTTTGTCCTCATAGGTAACACTTCGTAGTTGCAAGATGACTATTCTAGCTTTACACAGGAAGGTGGGGGTAAGGGTGGTGTCAGTTTGATCTCTTTATCAGGAAAGAAAACTTCCCTGGAAGTTCCCCACTGCATTCTGCTTCTGCCTCATTGGCCAGAGCGTTGTCACCAGCCACCTTTAGCTACAGAGGAGGTTTAGAAAGAAATCTTTCTGGCCTCTGTAGTGGATACTTACGAGAAAAAGGGCTTGGCAGTGGGTGTTGGGTTAGCCAGTGACTGCTAGCTAACCTGCTACATTGCTTTAAAACATTTGCATTATGCTGTTTTTCATGTCTTCGCTCTTCAGTGGTAGCCGGGTGTAGAGGAAAGAATACTGGACTAGAATTAAGGAGACCTGAGCTTCGGTTCTAACCCAGGCCCTAGCTAATTGTTTGATCTGAGGATAGTTATGCCTGTAGGCCTCAGTTTTGCAAATTACAAAATGATAGAGTGAGAATATTTGTTTTCTAAGCAGCTACCAGAATTAGAATTCTGATACTGTGTTTCCATTGACTTAGAAATTTGTGAAGGGATAGTTATTTTCTAATATCTATATATCAATATCAAATATCAATCTGTTAAAATCAAGTAGGTTCTTTGTTACTTGGGGGAACATTGGGCATCCTGATCTTTGTTTTTAGGCTTTTTCCATACTGAGTTATTTATTTCTCAATTTTAGGAGTGTTAGGTGGGAATAATATCATACCACAAACTACAGAATAATGCCTTTATGTGCTGAGATAATGTTTTAGCTTTGTTTTTTGTTTGTTTGTTTGTTTTTGAGACAGAGTTTCACTCTTGTTGCCCAGGCTGGAGCGCAGTGACACGATCTTGGCTCACTGCAACTTTCGCTTCCCGGGTTCAAGCAATTCTCCTGCCTCAGCCTGCCAAGTAGCTGGGACCACAGGCATGCGCCACCATGGCCGGCTATTTTTTGTATTTTTAGTAGAAACGGGGTTTCACCATGTTGGTCTCGAACTCCTAACCTCAGATGATCCACCCGCCTCAGCCTCTCAAAGTGCTGGGATTACAGGCATGGGCCACTGCACCCAGCCTTAACCTTTTTTTTTTTTTTTTTTTTAAGTACAATTTCCATTTTATTTTTCTCTGGAGAATAATTTTTCTTCAGTCCTTAAGGACACAGTTTCTTAACGGGTTTTAGTGGGAGTCATGGGGCAACGCCTGCAGGTCGAAATTGAGGTGTGGGTATTCAGTCCTAGCAGGCTTCATGAGATTGATTTCTAACTACTTTGCTGTGAATGGCACAACTCACATATTAAGGTAGCTTCATATATGGCTTGGGTAGCACCTAGGCATCAAAGATCCTCACTTCAGAAATGTCCCTGACTGCTGCAGCCTCTGCTGTGTTTCAAATGATGAATTTCTCCTGTTTTTGTTAAAGTCACTACATTTGCTAAAATCAATGATGAATTCCTAAACTTTCTTTAACTTGACCTACCAGGTAGCATTAGAGAGTCCATCATTTCCTTCTTCTAGAATCCCTTTCTTCTCCCAGGTTCCAGTTACCATCCTCTTGTGTTTTTTCTCCTACCTGTTTGACTGCCCCTTCTAACTCTCCTTTGTTGATTCTTCCTCATCTAAATATCCCAACACCTAGTCTTTGCACTGCTTCTCTAGCTGCCTCACAACCAAAATCTCATCAGATCTCACAGTGATTCTCAGATGTGTATGCCCAGCCAAGACCTCTGCCTTGAAACTCTGGACTTTTACATACGTGACAACTCCACTGGGTGTCACACCATAGTATGCCCGAAACTGAAATCGTCATCCTCCTCCTCTCAGTGAGTGGAAACTCCATCCTTCCAAGTGCTCAGGTCAGAAACGGTGAAGTCATCCTTCACACCTCTTGTTCTTTCACACCCCAATTTAAAATGCCAAATGCCAAAATCATGTTGCTTCAACCTTCAAAATGCATTCAGAATCCAGCCACTTTTCAGACCTCCAGTAGCTACCACCCAGTCCAAGCCATCAGCATCTCTCCCCCGAGTGACTCCAATGGCCCCTCATTGGTCTCCTGCTTCCTCTCTTGCCCCTAGTCAGTATCTTCTCAGGAGGTAGTCTGAGTAAATCAAGTCACATCATTCTGTCAAACTTCCAGTGGCTTCCTGCTGAAAGTAAAAGCCCAGAGTCCTTACTGTGGCCTACAAGACCAACCAACTTTTTGTGTCACCTATTGAGTTTGTTTTTCATTTCTGCTGTCATATTTTTAATTTCCAAGAGCTTGTTTTTGTTCTCTGCATGTTCCCTTTTTAATTTCCAAAAGCTTCTTTTGTTCTCTGCATGTTTCCTTTCTTTTTAATAGTATCCTGGAGGCTCAAAATTTTTTGAGGATAATGTGGTTTAAGATTTTTATCTGCTTACACTGTTTCTTCTAAGATCCTTTTTTCTTTGTATTTTTGGTCACTGTGTCATATTGGAGCCTTTCCTCAAATGTCAAGAGATTCTTTATTGTCTGTTTATATTTAACAGCAGGGCCCTAAAAAGCTTATTTTAGAAGCCTTTTTTTTTTTTTGAGACAGGGTCTCACTCTTGCCTAGGCTAGAGTGCAATGGCATAATCTCAGCTCACTGCAACCTCTGCCTCCTGGGTTCAAGTGATTCTCCTGCCTCAGCCTCCAGAGTAGCTGGGATTACAGGCATGCACCACCACACCTGGCTACTTTTTGAATTTTTGGTAGAGATGGGGTTTCACCACGTTGGTCAGGCTGGTCTCAAACTCCTGACTTCAGGTGATCTGCCTTACCTTGGCCTCCCAAAGTGCTGGGATTACAGGTGTGAGCCACCACACCCAGCCAGAAGCTTTTATATATAAGCATGAAGACTTATAACTTGAAGGCTTCACTGTAGGCTTTTGGGGCAGATTTCACCAGGGAATCTAGCTGTCTGTGTCTCTGAAGGCCTTTCCCCTTAGGTTGATCAGTTTTCCCCAGACAAAAGAGATACCCTCTAACTCCTTCTGGCACGGGGTGGGGGGGTGGGATTGAGATGAAGGTGGTAATTTTTTAATTTTTTTATTTGTTATTTATTTATATTTTATTTTATTTTATTTATTTATTTTTATTTTATTTTATTTTTGAGACAGAGTCTTACTCTGTCACCCAGGCTAGAGTGCAGTGGCGCGATTGACTCACTGCAACCTCCACCTCCCAGGTTCAAGCAATTCTTCTGCCTCAGCCTCCTGAGTAGCTGAGATCACAGGTGCCCACCACCATGCCTGGCTGATTTTTGTGTTATTAGTAGAGACGGGGTTTCACCCTCTTGGCCAGGCTGGTATTGAACTCCTGACCTTGTGATCCACCCACCTCGACCTCCCAAAGTGCTGGGATTACAGGCGTGAGCCACCGCGCCCAGCCTACATTTTTTTTTTTTTTTTTTTAAACAGAGTCTTACTCTGTTACCCAGGCTGGAGTGCAGTGGCATGATCTCGGCTCACTGCAACCTCCACCTCTCAGGTTCATGCGAGTCGCCTGCTTCAGCGTCCCAAGTAGCTGAGACCATAGGCATGCGCCACCACGCCTGGCTAATTTTTGTATTTTTAGTAGAGATGGGGGTCTCGCCATGTTGGCCAGGCCGGTCTCGGACTGCCCTCAAGTGATCCACCCACCTTGGCCTCCCAAAGTGCTGGGATTATAGACATGACACTGCATCCAGCTGAAGGTGTTAATTATAAGCTTGGCTGCAAGCAGGGAAAGGGATGGTGGGTGTCATTGTTCAGTTTGTAGACTTTTGGTCTAGGACCATCTCCCAAGCTTTGCCTAGTATTCTGGAGTCCAGCTCTCCTCTGGCTCGCCTCTCCGGAGATATACCTGAGTCTCTGCTTGAGTGAATATGAGTGAATAATGGAATCCAGGGGCCTAACCACTTCTGACACATAGGCTTGCAAACAGTCCTGTGTTTTCATCTCAGTCCACAGCTCCTCGCCTCCTGATGCTTCTCATTTCCACCCCTTTCTGGGGCCTGTGCCACCAGCTGGGTGCTTCTTGTCTCCCTTCTCCCCCTACAAGAAGACACTTAGTTCTCTCCTTTATCTGGTGATTCATCTGCCACTCTCTTGCCTAAAATTGACTAAAATTTGTTGACGGTTCTTGTCTGTCACCCTTTCTCCTGTTCTCTTGGTCTTTTTAGGCTTACACCTTTTTGAATACATTTGCTGTTATTTAATGCGGCGTGGGGAATGGAAGGAGGTAAATGGTTATGTTCATTTTACCATGTGCAAACGGTTCCTTTTTATTACAATTTTTTAGAATTGTAGGCCGGGCGTGGTTGCTCGCGCCTGTAATCCCAGCACTTTGGGAGGCCGCGGCAGGTGGATCACAAGGTCAAGAGTTCAAGACCAGCCTGGCCAACATAGTGAAACCCCGTTTGTACTAAAAATACAAAAATTAGCCAGGTGTGCCTGTAACTCCAGTTACTCAGGAG
Organism: Pan troglodytes; assembly: GCF_028858775.2. Classification (NCBI taxonomy): domain Eukaryota; kingdom Metazoa; phylum Chordata; class Mammalia; order Primates; family Hominidae; genus Pan; species Pan troglodytes. The sequence continues at coordinate 33,661,366 of NC_086016.1, forward strand.
GCTGAGGCAGGAGAATTGCTTGAACTCAGGAGGCAGAGGTTGCAGTGAGCCGAGGTGGTGCCACTGCACTCCAGCCTAGGTGACAGAGCAAGACTCCATCTCAAAAAAAAAAAAAAAAAAAAAGAATTGTGAATAAATCTGTTCAACAGTCTTTCAAATATTATAGAAATGTACAGTTTAGGCTGGGCATAGTGGCTCACGCCTGTAATCCCAGCACTTTGGGAGGCCGAGGTGGGCGGATCACAAGGTCAGGAGATCAAGACCATCCTGGCTAACATGGTGAAACCCCGTCTCTACTAAAAATACAAAAATTAGCTGGGCATGGTGGTGGGTACCTGTAGTCCCAGCTACTCCGGAGGCTGAGGCAGGAGACTGGCGTGAACCCGGGAGGCGGAGCTTGCAGTGAGCCGAGATCACACCACTGCACTCCAGCCTGGGTGACAGAGTGAGACCCCGTCTTTAAAAAAAAAAAAAAAAAAAGAAATGTACAGTTTAGGAACCAGTCTCCTATAATCTCTCCCCCACCCCCCGAGAGAGAACCACTGGCATTAGTTTGATATTCTGGAGTCTTTTCAGGCTTTTAATGTGTATGATGTAATCATTTATGTATGCATACACACATGCTTGTTTATATGTACACAAATGTGTGTGTGTGTCTGTATATTTGATGTATTCCAACATATGGGTGCTATAAATACATAAAAATAGGCCGGGTATGGTGGCACATACCTGTAATCCCAGCACTTTGGGAGGCCGCGGCAGGCGGATCACCTGAGGTCAGGAGTTCAAGCCCAGCCTGGCCAACATGGTGAAACCCCATCTCTACTAAAAATACAAAAATTAGCTGGGCATGGTGGTGTATGTCTGTAATCCCAGCTACATGGGAGGCTTAGGAAGGAGAACTGCTTGAACCCGGGAGGCGGAGGTTGCAGTGAACTGAGATTGTGCCATTGCACTCTAGACTGGGCGACAAGAGGGAAACTCTGTCTCAAAAATATATATATAAATACTGTTATTTATTTATTTATTTATTTATTCATTCTTTGAGACAGAGTCTCACTGTATCATCCAGGCTGGAGTGCAGTGGCCTGATCTCAGCTCACTCCAACCTCCACCTCCTGGGTTCAAGCAATTCTTGTGCCTCAGCCTCCCAAGTAGCTGGGACTACAGGCATGCACCACAACGCCCAGCTAATTTTTGTATTTTTGGTAGAGATGGGGTTTCGCCACGTTGGCCAGGCTGGTCTCAAACTCCTGAGCTCAAGGGATCTGCCCACCTTGGCCTCCCAAAGTGCTGGGATTACACGTGTGAGCCACTGTGCCTGACTTAATTTTTTTTTTCTTTTTTTTTTTTTTTGAGACGGAGTCTCGCTCTGTCTCCCAGGCTGGAGTGCAGTGGCGCATCTCGGCTCACTGCAAGCTCCGCCTCCCAGGTTCACGCCATTCTCCTGCCTCAGCCTCCTGAGTAGTTGGGACTACAGGTGCCCGCCACCACACCTGGCTAATTTTTTGCATTTTTAATAGAGATGGGGTTTCACCGTGTTAGCCAGGATGGTCTCGATCTCCTGACCTCATGATCCGCCCGCCTCGGCCTCCCAAAGTGCTGGGATTACAGGCGTGACCTAATTTTTTTAAAAAGATACCATATTATACATACCACGCAGTGACTTTATTTTTTCACCTAATCACTTTCTGAGGCATCTGTCCCTTCAGTACCCTTAGCTCTGCTTCATTCATAGAAAATGAGCACATGGCATTGATTAATTGTATTAACCTGTCCTCTTTTGATGGGTATTTGTGGTGGTTCACTCTTCTCTTATTATTATTATAAGCAATAGTGAGGTGAATTACCTTATGTATGTCTTTGTAAGCTAGTTTTTAAAAACTGTGAGTGGAATTGAGCATGGTGGCTCATGCCTATAATCCCAGCACTTTGGGAGGCTGAGGCCAGTGGACCACCCGAGCTCAGGAGTTCGAGACCAGCCTGGCCATCATGGCAAAACCCCATCTTTACTAAAAGTACAAAAATTAGCTGGGCATGGTGGCACACACCTGTAGTCCCAGCTACTCTGGAGGCTGAGGCAGGAGAATCCTTTGAACCTAGGAGGCGGAGCTTGCAGTGAGCCAAGATCGCGCCACTGCACTCCAGCCTGGGCGACAGAGCGAGACTCCGTCTCAAAAAAAAAAAAAGAAAAAAAACTATGAGTGGGTTAGGAGGAGTGACATGTTAGTAACCTGCAGAACCATGAAAAGAAATTTAAAGTGATTGACAGGCCAGTGTGGTGGCTCATGCTTGTAATCCCAGCACTTTGGGAGGCCAAGGTCGGCAGATTGTCTGAGCTCAGGAGTGCGAGACCAGCATGGGCAACATGGCGAAAACCCGTCTCTACTGAAATACAAAAAATTAGCTCGTTTGGGTGGCGTGTGCCTGGAGTCACAGCTACTCAAGAGACTGAGGCACGAGAATAACTTGAATGCATGAGGTGGAGATTACAGTGAGCAGAGATCATGCCACTGCACTACAGCTTGGGTGATATAGCAAGACTGTCTCAAAAAAATTTTTTAAAAATCAGCACCACCTGTCACTGCTCTTCTGTGTTCCTTATTACCTTTTTCCTGACTAATTTCTCTTACTCATCTTTTGCTGTTGTTATGACTCCCCTCTTCAGATTTCAGCTAAATTAATATCCTGTGTTCCTGTTAAGTACTAGGAATATTATTAGGCATTTACTTATTTTATAAGTTTAATTTCCTATGTTTGTAAATAAGACATTACTACTTTTTAGTAATAAAAATATTTTTCATTCTGGTGAATGGAAAAAATTAAAAATAATAATTTTCAATTCACTTCATGGTGTTTGAAAAGTCAGATTTTGGGAGACCAAGGGAGGAGGATCACCTGAGCTCAGGAGTTCAAGACTAGCTAGGGTAACATAGTGAAACCGTGCCTCTACAAAAAATAAAAAATTAGCCAGGCATAGTAGTGGAGCATGTCTGTAGTCACAGCTATTTGGGAGGCTGAGGTGGAAGGATCACTTGAGCCTAGGATGTTAAGGCTGCAGTGAGCCATGACTGTACCACTGCATTCCAGCCTGGGCAACAGAGCGAGACCCTGTCTCCAAAAAAAAGTCAGATTTTTATTTTACTTTAACATCTTTAATCGGTAAAATCAATATTAAAAATTTTTTAACCTCATTTCTAGTTTAAGTAGCTCTGAGATTCTGACCTGAAAAAGCCAAATATATCTATTTTCCCTCTTTTTAAGTTTTTTTGATTGTTTAAGAGACAAGGTCTTGCTCTGTTGCCCAGACCAGAGTGCAGTGACACATTCACGGCTCACTACAGCCTTGACCTCTGGGGCTCAAGCGATCCTCCCACGTAAGCCTCTGGAATAGCTGGGACCACAGGTGCGTGCCTCCATACTTGGCTAACTAAAAAAATTTAGGGGGGGCTGGATGTGGTGATTCAGGCATATAATCCCAGCATTTTGGGAGGCCGAGGCAGGCAGATCACTGAGGTCAGGAGTTTGAGACCAGCCTGACCAACATGGAGAAACCCCATCTCTACTAAAATTACAAAATTAGCTGGGCGTGATGGCACATGCCTGTAATCCCGCTACTCAGGAGGCTGAGGCAGGGAAATCGCTTGAAGCCGGGAGGCAGAGGTTGCGATGAACCGAGATCACACCATTGCTCTCCAACCTGGGCAACAAGAGCAAAACTCCGTCTCAAAAAAAAAGAAAAAAAAAAATTTGTAGAACTGGGTACAGCGGCTCATGTCTGTAATCCCAGCATTTTGGGAGGCTCAGGTGAGGATTACTTGAGCCCAAGGGTTTGAGAACAGCTTGGGTAATACAGTAAGACATTGTCACACATTTTTTTATTTTTATTTTTTGGGTAGAGATGGAGTTTTTTATTTTATTTTATTTTATTTTATTTTGAGACGAAGTCTCACTTTGTTGCCCATGTTGGAGTGCAGTGGCTCGATCTCGGCTCACCACAACCTCTGCCCCCTGGTTCAAGCGATTCTCCTGTCTCAGCCTCCCAAGTAGGTGGGACTACTGGCGTGCACCACCATGCCTGGCTAATTTTTGTATTTTTAGTAGAGATCGGGTTTTACTATGCTGGCCAGGCTGGTCTCGAACTCCTGACCTTGTGATCCACCTGCCTCAGCCTCCCAAAGTGCTGGGATTGCAGGTGTGAGCCACCGTGTCCAGCATTTTTTTTTTTTTTTAATGTATTTGAGACAGGCTCTTACTCTTTCGCCCAGGCTGGAGTACAGTGGTGCAATCTCAGTTCACTGGAACCTCTCCCTCCTGGGCTCAAGCGATCCTCCCACCTCAGCCTCCCAGGTAGCTGGGACTACAAGAACATGCCCCCGCTATGCCTGGCTAATTTTTTATTTTTTGTAGAGATTGGGTTCCACCATGTCACCCAACCTGGTCCTGAACTCCAGCAGTCCAACTACCTCAGCCTCCCAAAGTGCTGGCATTACAGGCATAAGCCACCACATCCAGCCCTAGATGGAGTCTTGCTATGTTGCCCAGGTTGGTCTTGAACTCCTGGCCTCACGCAGTCCTCCTACCTTGACCTCTGAAAGTGTTGGTATTACAGGCATGAGCCACCATGCCTGGCCTCTATTTTTAATCTATCTTGGTGTTTACTTTTTCTTTTTTTTCTTTGAGACGGAGTCTTGCTCTGTCATCAGGCTGGAGTGCAGTGGTGCAGTCTCGGCTCACTGCAACCTCTGCCTCCCGGGTTCAAGCAATTCTCCTGCCTCAGCCTCCTGAGTAGCTGGGACTACAGGCGCGTGCCACCATGCCCAGGTAATTTTTGCATTTTTAGTAGACATGCGGTTTCACCATGTTGGCCAGGATCTCTTGACCTTGTGATCCACCCGCCTTGGCCTCCCAAAGTACTGGGATTATAGGTGTGAGGCACTGCGCCCGACCGGTGTTTACTTTTTTTTTTTTTTTTTTTTTTAGTAGAGACGGGGTTTCACCACGTTAGCCAGGATGGTCTCGATCTCCTGACCTTGTGATCCACCCGCCTGAGCCTCCCAAAGTGCTGGGATTACAGGTGTGAGCCACCACGCCCGGCTGTACTTTTTCATGAGACGGCAAGAATATGTGATTTGGGAAGAGATGTTAGCTCCAACATCATCATATATATATATGATTTTTTTTTTGCTGTAGATTTTACTATGAGCAGCGATTACTACGGAAGGTCTTCGAAGAATGGAAAGAAGAGTGGTGGGTTTTCCAGCACGAGTGGAAACTCTGTGTTCGAGCTGACTGTCACTACAGGTCAGGTTTCATGTTATACTCCTTCAGTTTTACTGATGCACATTATCAGATGATTATTTGTTGGCGTGTTTATGGTCAAAAGAAGCAAACTTTGGGTCACTTTTGGTTTTTCTTCAAATCCTTTTTGGAGTTAGCAAGATCAGAGTTCCAAATTAAACCCAAGCATGCATGCACATGCTGGGCACGTGCACACAGACACACACACACACCTCCCACACCTCTAATTCAGGTAACCATTATGTATTGGTTATGCTAATACTTTGAATGGGATTTTCCCACCGATTTTCATTTCTATATAATTTCTCATTCTGAAAGTATTCTGGGGTTTTTGTTTGTTTGTTTGTTTTGTTTTGTTTTGAGACAGAGTCTCACTCTGTTGCCCAAGCTGGAGTGCAGTGGCACGATCTTGGCTCACTGCAACTTCCGTCTCCTAGGTTCAAGCGATTCTACTGCCTCAGTCTCCCAAGTAATTGGGATTACAGGCATGTGCCATCACGCCTGGCTAATTTTTGTAGTTTTAGTAGAGACAGGGTTATTTCATGTTGGCTGGGCTAGTCTTGAACTCCTGACTTCAGGTGATCCGCCTGCCTTGGCCTCCCGAAGTGCTGGGATTACAGGCATGAGTCACCGCGCCAGGCCTGTTTTTTTTGTTTTTTTGTTTTTTTTGAGATGGAATTTCGCTCTTGTTGCCCAGGCTGGAGTGCAATGGCGCCATCTTGGCTCACTGCAACCTCCGCCCCCTGGGTTCAAGTGATTCTCCTGCCTCAGCCTCCCTAGTAGCTGGGATTACAGGCATGTGCCACCACACCCAGCTAATTTTGTATTTTTAGTAGAGATGAGGTTTCTCCATGTTGGTTAGTCTGGTCTCAATCTCCTGACCTCAGGTGATCCTGCCACCTTGGCCTCCCAAAGTGCTGGGATTACAGGCATGAACCACCACACCCGGCCTTGTTTTAAAAATAATAAATTGTGGCCGGGCATGGTGGCTCATGCCTGTAATCCCAGCACTATGGGAGGCCAAGGTGGGCGGATCACGAGGTCAGGAGATCGAGACCATCCTGGCTAACATGGTGAAACCCCGTCTCTACTAAAAAATACAAAAAACAAAATTGGCTAGGCGTGGTGGTAGGCGCCTGTAGTCCCAGCTACTCGGGAGGCTGAGGCAGGAGAATGGCGTGAACCCAGGAGGTGGAGCTTGCAGTGAGCCAAGACTGCACCACTGCACTCCAGCCTGGGCAACAGTGGAGCGAGACTCCGTCTCAGAAAATAAATAAATAAATAAATTGTTTTAATTTACATTGATTATGGGAGAAAATATATGGGGAAGGCCGAGTGTGGTGGCTCACTCCTATAATCCCAGTACTTTGGGAGGCTGAGGCGAGTGGATCACTTGAGGTTAGGAGTTCCAGACCAGCCTGGCCAACATTGGTGAAACCTTGTCTCTATTAAAAAACAAAACAAAACAAAAATTCCAGCCTGGACAATACAGAGAAACCCCATCTCAACTAAAATACAAAAAAAAAAAAATTAGCCGGGCATGGCGGCATGCGTCTGTAGTACCAGCTACTCGGGAGGTTGAGACAGGAAAATTAATTGAACCCAGGAGGCGGAGACTGCAGTGAGTCGAGATCGCACCACTGTACTCCAGCCTGGGCAACAAAGCAAGACTCCGTCTCCAAAAAAAAAAAAAAATTAGCTGGGCATGGTGGCATGTGCCTGTAGTCCCAGCCACTCGGGAGGCTGAGGCAGAAGAATTGCTTGAACCCAGGAGTCGGAGGTTGCAGTGGGCCAAGATCATGCCACTGCACTCCAGTCTGGACGACAGAATGAGACTCTGTCTCAAAAAAAAAAAAATTCTTTTTTAAATGAATGTTAATAAAATATTTAAAACTAGGAAAATATGAAGAGATGAAGGTCTTAAGATATATAGTGTATGTATCAAGAAGAAGGAAAAGGTGTCAATGAGCATGTTGTAGTACAAACGAGAAGTGATGTTTTTTACAGTGTGGATAGTTAAGATAATTAGGATGTGACTGTTGGCCAGGCATGGTAGCTCACACCTGTAATCCTAGGACTTTGGGAGGCCGGGGCAAGAGGATCACTTGAGCCCAGGAGTTCGAGACCAGCCTAGGGAACATGGCAAAATCCCTCTCTACAAAAAAATACAAAAATTAGCCAGGAGTGGTGGTGCGTTCCTGTAGTCCCAGCTACTCTGAGGCCAAGGTGGGAGGAGTACCTGAGCCCAGGGAGGGCTCAAGGCTACAGTGAGCCATGTTCACATTACTGTACTCCAGCCTAGGTGACAGAGTGAGACCCTGCGTAAAAAAAAAAAAAAAAAAAAAAAAAAAGACAAGATTGTCATTCCAAACATCATGGATTTTTTTTTTTTTTAATTGAATTTGAGACTGAGTCTCGGTGTCACCCAGGCTGGAGTGCAGTGGAACAATCTCGGCTCACTGCAACCACTGCCTCCCAGGTTCAAGCCATTCTCCTGCCTCAGCCTCCCTCCTGCCTCAGCCTCCTGAGTAGCTGAGACTACAGGCACATGCTACTACGAGTGGCTAATTTTTATATTTTTAGTAAAGACGGGGTTTCACCATATTGACCAGGCTGGTCTCGAACTCCCAACCTCAGGTGATCTGCCTGCCTCAGCCTCCCAGAGTGCTGAGATTACAGGCGTGAGCTACTGTGCCTGGCCCAAACATCATGAATTTGTGGATGATGAAAGTGAACTTATTCTTGGAGAAGTCAAGCCTTTTCTTCCTCAGTGACACTTTAAGGTATGGAGAATGACTCTTCTTCAAAGAGAATAGAGTTCATTGTGATTGTAGGAAGTGAAATTTTAGCTTTGGTGCAGATATGGCTTTTTTTTTTTTTTTAATCAGAAGCGTCCCTGTTCATTTCTTCTGAGTATAGAACAGACTTGGTGTGTTGGGTTAGGAGTTGTTTTGTTGTTGTTGTTTGTTTGTTTGTTTGTTTCTTGAGACAGAGTCTTGCTCTGTTGTCCAGGCTGGAGTGCAGTGGCATGCGATCTCGGCTCACTGCAACCTCCACCTCCTGGGTTCAAGTGATTCTCCTGCCTCAGCCTCCGGAGTAGGTGGGATTACAGACGTGTGCCACCACACCCGGCACATGGTATTTTTAGTAGAGATGGGGTTTCACCATATCGGCCAGGCTGGTCTTGAACTCCTTGCCTTGGCCTCCCAAAGTGCTAGGATTACAGGTGTGAGCCACCGCGCCCGGCCTGTTATTTTGAAGAAATGCCATTTACTTTTTTTGGCTCCTCAGGTATTACCTGTATAACCTGATGTTCCAGACCTGGAAGACCTACGTGCGTCAGCAGCAGGAGATGAGGAACAAGTACATTAGAGCCGAGGTTCATGGTGAGAAAAAGAAGTCCATGTCTGAAGAAGATGCCCACATTTACTTTGCAGAAGGTCATAGGAAGGACAAACACATTGTCTCAGAGAGAGAAGAACTCTAGGTCAAAGGAAGATTTGTTTGATTCTCTTTCATATTTTTCAGAAAGTGTGATCTCTGAGTGGGCACCTGTATGATTGATCCCTATGGTTTTCTCCATATGGCATGGTTTGAGCCCTTAAAACTCATTTAATCAGAATTTGTGTGAACTGGCTGTTCCTGGCCTGCTGGTTCAGTGGGCTGGCTGTGACTCCTGTGGCACCTGGGGCTGCCATCTATCTTGCTGCGTCAAGTTGCCCAGAGACTCTGGAGCAGAGCTGCAGTGCTCTTTTCTGATCTGCTTTGCTCAAGTTGTCCCTTAGTGATACTGTGGCCACTTTAGGTCTGGTCAGAGTCTGGTTTCTCTGTGAATTGAGCCCAGAAACACGTGGAGAGTCTAAGGGAAAAAGACATAGAGTTTCAAAATGATAATACAGGCTGCATTAGCAGCAGAATGTCCTAAAGGTAGCTCAAACTCTGCAAGTCACAAGTACAACCTGTCAACTCCCCTACCACTTATACCTGCTGTTCCTTTGACTCTTCTGTCTAAGAAGACTTACTTAGGAATGGTGTCCATTCCTCATGCCTCATGTCATCACTTACCTAATCTTTTAAGAAGGCCCTCTGAGGCATCACTTGCAATCATCTTTGCATTGCTACTGCCTGAGAGTAATCCTCATCTTTTTCCCAGAGTGTTGTAAGTGCCACTTCATTAATCTCCCTCATTTATTTTTTCATGCTTCTCATTGTACACATAGCTGCAAGAGTGGTAAGACATAGATAAGATCATGACACTCCTTTACGTAAAGTTAACCCTGCTTGGTATGTCATACAAGGTCTTCATCTCTTCTGCTTTACACCCTCTGCCCTTGACACACTGGATGTGCACTTCTTTATCTTTCCATCTTTGTCCCTGTAGTTCTTCCTTCAGGCCCATTTAAATGTGTAGCTTTCCTTGATCTCCCCCAGCCCAGTGATCTTTCCCCTGTCTGTATTCCCAAAGTATGAGAAGCTCTTACCCAAGCCTCAGGATTACTGCACCAAATGCACTGTTTCACTGGTAAGTAACTTACGCTGTTTGTTGTTTATTTTTTTAATACATACAGTAAGATTCATTCTTTTTGATGTTCAGTTCTAAGACTTTGATACACACTACCACATACAGCTAAATTTTTGTATTTTTGGTAGAGATGGGCTTTTGCCATGTTGCCCAGGCTGGTTTCAAACTCCTGGACTAAAGCAATCCACCTGCCTCGCTCTCCCAAAGTGCTGGCAATACAGGTGTGAGCCACCGTGCCTGGCCTTAAGTTTAATTCTATAAGAAACTGGCAAAGTTTTTTATCATGGCTGTGCCATTTTGCATTCCCACCAGTAATTAACGAGAGTTCTACTTGCTCTGCATCCTCTTGACCTCTTTGTATTGTCATTAAAATTTTTTCTTTGGCCATACTAATAGGTGTATACAGGCATTTAATTGTGGGTTTTTAAAAATTGGTGTTACATGAGTATACTGCATAATGATGGAGATTTGACTATCCACTACCCAAATAGTGAACGTTGTACATGATAGGTAGTTTTTCAACCCTTGTGCCTCTTCCACCCTCCCTTCCCCTCTTTTGGAGTCCCCAGTGTCTATTATCTCCACCTTTATATCCGTGTGTACCAACAGTTTAGCTCCCGCTTATAAGTGAGAATATGTGGTATTTGATTTTCTGTTTCTGAGTTAGTTCACTTAGGATAATGGCCTCCAGCTCCATCCATGTTGGTGCAAAGGACATGATTTCATTCTTTTTTATGGCTGGGTGGTATTCCATGGTGTATATTTTCTTTCTTTTTTTTTTATTTGAGACTGTCTCACTCTGTCACCCAGGCTGGAGTGCAGTGGTGTGATCTCGGCTCACTGCAGCCTCCACCTCCTGGGTTCAAGCGTTGCTTCTGCCTCAGCCTCTCAAGTACCTGGGACTACAGGCGTGTGCCACCATGCCCAACTAATTTTTGTATTTTTAGTAGAGACAAGGTTTCACTATATTGGCCAGGCTGGTCTCAAACTCCTGACCTCAGTGATCTGCCTGCCTCGGCCTCCCAAAGTACTGAGATTGCAGGCATGAGCCACCACGCCCGGCTGTGGTGTATATTTTCTGTATCTGTTGATGGATGCTGAGGTTGATTCCATGACTTTGCTGTTGAGAATAGTGCTGCAGTGAACATATGAGAGCAGGTGTCTTTTTAATATAATAATTTCTCTTCGTTTGGGTAGATTCCTGCTAGTGGGATTGCTGGGTCGAATGGTGGTTCTGTTTTTAGTTCTTTGAGAAATCTCCATACTGTTTTCCATAGAGGTTCAACTAATTTATATTCCCACCACCAGTGTGTTAAGTGTTCTCTTTCTCTGCGTGCATGCCAACATCTGTTATTAAACTTTTTTTTTTTTTTTTAAGACAGGGGATGTCTTGCTGTGTCACCCAGGCTGGAGTGCAGTGGCTTGGTCATAGCTCACTGCAGCCTTGACTTCCTGGGCCAAGTAATCCTCCCACCTCAGACTCCTGAGTAGCTGGGACCATAGGCATGTGCTACCACGCCTGGCTAACTTTTTATATTTTATGGAGACAGGGTCTGGCTATGTTGCCCAAGCTGGTCTTGGACCCCTGGGCTCCAGTGATTCTCCTTCCTCAGCCTCCCAAAGTGCTAGGATTACAGGCATAAGCCACTGCACCCAGCCTAACTTTTTAATAATAGTCGTTCTGACTAGTGTAAGATGATATCTCATTGTGGTTTTAGTTTGCATTTCTCTGATAATTAGTGATGTTGAGTATCTTTTCCTGTGCTTATTTGCTATTTATATCTGTTTGGTGAAGTATCTGTTCATGATCTTTTGTCCTTTTAAATTGGGTTGTTTGTGTTCTTGTTGAGATTTGAAAGTTTTTTGTTTGTTTGGTTGGTTTGGTTTTTTTTGACACGGAATCTCACTCTTGCCCAGGCTGGAGTGCAGTGGCGCAATCTCGGCTCACTGCAACCTCGACCTCCAGGGTTTAAGTGATTCTCCCACCTTAGCCTCCCAAGTAGCTGGGACTACATGGTGCGCTACCATCCCCAGCTAATTTTTGTATTTTTTTTAGTAGAGACAGGGTTTCACCATGTTAGCCAGGCTGATCTGGAACTCCTGACCTCAGGGGATCCACCTGCCTCGGCCTCCCAAAGTGCTGGGACCACAGGGGTGAGCCACCAAGCCCAGCTGGTTTTTTAAAATATGTATTCTGTTACAAGCATTTTGTCAAAGCATGATTTGCTATGTTTTCTCCTAGTCTGTGACTTGTCTTTTCATTCTCTTAACAGTATCTTTTGCAGAGGAAAAGTTTTTAATTTTGATGAAGTCCAATCTATTTTTTTTAATGGATTATGGGTTTTGTTTGTTTGTTTGTTTTTGTTTGTTTGTTTTTGCGAGAGTCCCACTGTTGCCCAGGTTGGAGTGCAGTGGTGTGAGGATAACCCATTGCAGCCTGGAACTCCTAGGCTCTGACCTCAGCCTCCCAAGTAACTGGGACTACAGACAATGCCCCACCATACCTGGCTAAGTTTTTTATATTTTATAGAGATGGGGCTCTTGCTTTGTTGCTCAGGCTGGTCTGAAACTCCTGGCCTCAAGCAGTTCTCCCACTTCGGCTTCCCAAAGCCCTGGGATTACAGTCATGAGCCACTGTGCCCAGCTGGATTATATTTTTTGATATCCTATCTTAGATGTCATCTCTAAGAACTTTGCCTTAGCCCAGGGTCACAAAGATTTCCTCTTATGTTTTCTCCTAAACATTCTGTAGTTTTACATATGGATCTTGTATATCCTGCATCCTTGCTAAGTTAATTTATTATTTCTTTTTCTTTTTTCTTTTTTTTAAATTTTGAGATGGAGTCTCGCTCTATTGCCCAGGCTGGAGTGCAGTGGCATGATCTCGGCTCACTGCAAGCTCCACCTCCCGGATTCACGCCATTCTCCTACCTCAGCCTCCAATTAGCTGGGACTACAGGTGCCCACCACCCCACCCGGCTAATTTTTTGTATTTTTAATAGAGACGGGATTTCACAGTGTTAGCCAGGATGGTCTTGATCTCCTGACTTCGTGATCCGCCCACCTCGGCCTCCCAAAGTGCTGGGATTACAGGCTTGAGCCACTGCGCCCAGCCTTTTTTTTTTTTTTCAGATGGAGTCTCACTTTGTCACCCAGGATGGAGTGCAGAGTGGCGTGATCTCGGCTCACTGCAGCCTCTGCCTCCTGGGTTCAAGCAATTATCTTGCCTCAGACTACTGAGTAGCTGGGAGTAAAGGTACCTGCCACCACGCCCGGCTAATTTTTTTTTTGTATTTTTAGTAGAGACATTTACTGCTATAAAGTTCTCTTAAACACTAACTATATTACACGAATTTTAATAAGTTATATTTCTGTTTTCATTCAGTAAAAACTTGTTTTCTGATTTTCCCTGAGACCTCATCTTTGCCCCACAGATTATTTAGAACTGTGTTTAGTTTTCTAATATTTGGGAGTTTCCCAATATCTTTCTATTAAGGATTTCTAGTTTATTCCATTATTGTCAGAGAACAAGACTTAGTATGATTTCGGTTCCTTTATTTTTGTTAAGGTTTGTTCTGTGGCCCCAAATATGCTCTATCTTGTAAATGTTCTATATTTACTTGAAGAGTGTACATTCTGCTGTCTTATATTATTTATAGTTACAGTGAATCTAGCTAGATATTATGGAATAGAAGGAAAAAGTCACTTGGATGACTTTTTTATAGGCGGTGGCTCACGCCTATAATCCCAGCACTTTGGGAGGCTGAGGTGGGCAGATTGCTTGGGCCCAGGAGTTCGAGACCAGCCCAAGCAACATGGCAAAACCTCATCTCTACAAAAAAATACAAAAATTAGCCAGGTGTGGTGGTGCATGCCTGCAGTCCCAGCTACTCAAGAGGCAAGAGTTATTTCTGACATAAGACAAGTTATTTCAGGCCATTCCCCTAGACCTCAGGGAGTGTCCATTCACTCTTGGACTGTTAAATGAAAAGTTTGCAAGTACTTTTAGGCCTTAAGGAAGCATGGTTCCCAGTTGTCACGTGCATCAGAATCATGGCAGAGACAGTTAATGAGATTCCTGTGTTCCATACTCTGGAAAGAGCAGTTAGTGTTTATTTTAGATATTTTTCATAGTTAAGTCATCTCATTTACACTTTCCAAACATAACTCTGAGAGAGGCACCATTTTACAGATGAGGAACTTGTATGAGATTACGTGTGTAATAAATGAAAGGGCCAGTAAGTCTGGCTTGTCTTACTCAGGATCCCAAACTCTAAACCACAGCACTATACTAGTCCTGATTACCTGAAGTGTGCTGATTCCTGAGGTCCACAGTGAAACCAAGGAAGATACATGTTAAATTCTCCTTCGTATGTTGATTTGTCTTGTCAACAACTGTGAAATATATAGTTATAGTCCTGTCGACTACATCTTGGAGGCTGTCCTAAAAATGATTTATATAATTTTATTTTCTCCTTTGTCTTCTAAAAAGAAGAGAAATTTACTTATAAGTGGTAATTTACTTATTAGTGGTGACTTTCATAATGAAAATACAATTTACCACAAAGGGAGACCTGTGGGCCATTGCATCTTCCATATCTAGTAAATTATCTTTTCTTTACTAAAAAGAGTGAGCTTGGAGTCAAACAGCAAGTTTTATATCATGATTTCTTCTTCTTTAGCTTTGTATTATGGAAAACTTTAAATATCTATACAATTGAAATTTTTTTTTCTTTTCTTTTCTTTTTTTTTTTTTTTTTGAGACGGAGTCTTGCTCTGTCGCCCAGGCTAGAGTGCAATGGCGTGATCTCAGCTCACTGCAACCTCTCCCTCCCAGGTTTAGCAATTCTCCTGCCTCAGCCTCCTGAGTAGCTGGGACTACAGGCGCACGCCACCACACCCGGCTAATTTTTGTACTTTTAGTAGAGATGGGGTTTCACCACGTTGGTCAGGCTGGTCTCGAACTTCTGACCTCAGGTGATCTGCCCATCTCGGCCTTCCAAAGTGCTGGGATTACAGGCGTGAGCCACTGTGCCCAGCCTGAAAGATATTTAATAGAATAATGAACCTCCATGTATCCATTACCCAGCTTTGATTATCACTCATGCCATTTTTGTTAGATCCATCTCTCCACTTCTTTGCTGCCTGTTTATTCATATCATTTCGTCTAAAAATTGCAGAGTATATCTATAAAAATAAGCGCTTTTAAAGCAAAGGGTTTTTGAGCAGTTCAGTACATGGGTTTTCCTTTAAATGCTTTGTAAATGTCATTACTTGCACAGAGCCTTCATGTGTTCTTGCACTCTAATTAATTTTGTAGTGCTTCACAACTTTTCCAGCAGGGGTCACTTGTAGGCTGGAGGGATTTAGGTATTCAAAGGAGAGCCCTTGAGCTTTTATCATAACCCAGAGTAATCCATCTCTCCCCATGCCTTTTGAAAAATCTCTTTGGTGAATCTAGATGCAAAGCAAAAGATGCGACAGGCCTGGAAGTCCTGGTTGATCTACGTGGTTGTTCGTAGGACCAAACTTCAGATGCAGACTACGGCTCTGGAGTTTAGGCAACGGATTATCTTACGGTGAGTCTGCTCAACTGCCCTACAAAGTACCAGCCATCATTTTACCTCATCAGCTTTATGGTGCTGGAAAACAGCATCAAACCTCACCTTAAAACAATGGTTTGTATTTGGTTTTATTTTTGTGTTTTGTTTTTTTCGAGATAGGGTCTTACTCTGTCACCCAGGTTGGAGTGTAGTGGCCCAATCTCAGCTTACTGCAACTTCCACCTCCCAGGTTCAAGCAGTCCTTCCACCTCAGCCTCCCAAGTAGCTGCGACTACAGGCATGCACCACTATGCCCAGCTAATGTTTTTTTTTTTTCATTTTTTTGTAGAGGCGAGGTTTTATCATGTTTCCCAGGCTGGTCTTGAGTTCGTGGGCTCAAGCGATCTGCCCACCTCAGCCTCCCAAAGTGCTGGGATTATAGGCATGAGCCACCATGCCCCCCTCCCACCTTGAAACAATGTTTTGAACATAGTTGATGCCTAATAAAGATTTACCGATAACTTGTTTATAAGATCAGATTTTCACATAATCATAATTAACATGAATTGAGTGCTTACTGTGTTCTAAACCCTGTGTTAAGTTTGTGTGTGCATGTGTTAATTTTGTAATGTAAAGTATCTTATTTAACCCTTACCGTAAACTGTAAGTACCATTATTGTACAGATTAAGATGTACAATAAGGCTCAGAGAGGTTGAGTAACTCGCCTAGCACATACAGGTTGTAATTGGCAAAACTAGGGCTCACCCACCCATGCTCTTAACTGGTCTTCTGCATTGTAGACATACTGGAAGAACATGAATTAGTCCACTTTTATAGCCAGATATGTAACAATGAGCTGCATTATAATGGGACAGATTTCACTCTTTGTTGTCTGTAGTTGTCCACTGGTGTCCTGAATGGTAATATATTAATAACTCACTTCCTGCCTGAAAGTTGAGTATTGAACAAAGTATGGATAATAGGAGAGGCTTTGCAGCTGCACTTACTTGGGTTTGAATCCCTCTTCCAACCTGTATTATTGGGTCATTTCATCTCTTCAGCTCTTATTTTCCTCATCTGTGAAATAGTTACACCATACTTAAAGGTTTGTCATCAGGAATAAATAAAGTGATATCTGTAAAGTATTTAACAGTGTCCAGAAAATCAGTGGACATAAAGAAGTTATTTAAGTAGAAATAAAATAGGCAGAGTGCAGTAGTTCAAACCTGTAATCCCAACACTTTGGGAGGCTAAGATGGGAGGCTTGCTTGAGGCCGGGAGTTTGAGACCAGCCTGGGCAACAAAGCCAAGACCCTATCCCTACACACAAAAAATTTTTTTAAATAATTAAAATCATTACTTAAAATGTATTTAGCAAGTATTTCAAAATGCCTAATTAGTATGCAATTTTACTTGAGTCTGAGTGAATTTTTTTTTTTTATGAGATGGAGTCTCGCGCTGTTCCCCAGGCTGGAGTGCAGTGGTATGATCTTGGCTCACTGCAACCTTCTGGGTTCAAGCCTTCCAGGTTCAAGCGATTCTTCTGCCTCGGCCTCTCGAGTAGCTGGGATTACAGGCGCCTGCCACCATGCCCAGCTAATTTTTTGTATTTTTACTAGAGGCAGGGTTTCACCATGTTGGCCAGCCTTGTCTCGAACTCCTGACCTCATGATTCACCGGCCTCAGCCTCTCAAAGTGCTGGGATTCCAGGCATGAGCCACCACGCCTGGCCTGAGTGATATTTTTATATAATTAATTCATTTACTCAACGTACATTTATTTATTTATTTGAGACAAGTCTCACTCTTTCGCCCAGGGTGGAGTGCCATGGCACAATCTTGGCTGACTGCAACGTCTGCTTCCTGGGTTCAAGTGATTCTCCTGCCTCAGCCTCCCAAGTAACTGGGATTACACCATACCTAGCTAATTTTTTGTATTTTTAGTAGAGATGGGGTTTCACCACGTTGGCCAGGCTGGTCTTGAACTCCTGACCTCAGATGATCCACCCGCCTTGGCTTCCCAAAGTGCTGAGATTATAGGCATGAGCCACTGTGCCCAGCCTATTTATTGAGGGTTTAAAATGTTCTTGGTACTGGGCCAGGCACAGTGACTCATGGCTGTAATCCCAGCACTTTGGGAGGCTGAGGCTGGTGAATCACCTGAGGCCAGGAGTTTAAGACCAGCCTGGCCAACATAGTGAAACTGTCTCTACTAAAAAAATACAAAAGTTAGCCTGGTTTGGTGGTGCACGCCTATAATCCCAACTACTCGGGAGGCTGAGGCATGAGAACCGCTTGAACAAACGAGGCAGACGTTGCAGTGAGTCGAGATTGTGCCACTCCACTGCACCCTGGGCAACAGAGTGAGACTCTGTCTCGAAAAAATTAAAAAAATGGCTTCCGCGGGAGGCCTACACACCGCCAGTTGTGCTCCTGCTATGTCTCTAATGATCCCTGAAAAGTTCCAGCATATTTTGCGAATACTCAACAGCAACATCAACGGGCAGCAGAAAATAGGCTTTGCCATCACTGCCATTAAGGATGTGGGTTGACAGTACACTCGTAGTGTTGAGGAAAGCTGACGTTGACCTCACCAAGTGGGCAGGAGAACTCACTGAGGATGAGATGGAACGTGTGATGACCATTATGCAGAATCCATGCCAGTACAGATCCCAGACTGGTTCTTGAACAGACGGAAGGATGTAAAGGATGGAAAATATAGCCAGGTCCTAGCCAGTGGTCTGGACAAGAAGCTCCATGTAGATGTGGAGTGACTGAAGAAGATTCGGGCCCATAGAGGACTGCACCACTTCTGGGGCCTTCGTGTCCGAGGCCAGCACACCAAGACCACTGGCCACCATGGCTGTACCATGGGCATGTCCAAGAAGAAATAAGTCTGCAGGCCTTGTCTGTTAATAAGTAGTTTATATACCTAAAAAATATAAATAAAGTAATAAATAAATAAGTAAAATGTTATTGGTACTGTATTGATGCTGGGGCTGGATTCAGGGAATTTGTGATTCCCTAGATGCATAAGAAGATAAGTGATAATGTAAGATAGCTTGAGGTTTTGCAGTGAGTGCTGCAAGTGAGCATGGTCTAAGAGAAATCTTTGTAGGTTAGAGTGACCAGGCAAAGTGAGTGTTTCTGTAAAGCACAGGTTGCAAACTCTTATTTCCCCATGACTCTTTTCCTAGAGCAAATTCGAAAATTAGTAGGAAAAAAAAAAACAAGACTGAAACAAAAGTCTGACCAGGATTCTAGGAAAGAAAAGGATACATACAAGACTAGAAATCTAAAAGCCACTTGATTGCAGATTATTTTGTGAAATCTCCTGATTTTCAAATGTTGGTAATACTCTTTTTTTTTTTTTTTTTGAGGTGGAGACACTCTGTCACCCAGGCTGGAGTACAGTGGCACAATCTCGGCTCACGGCCACCTCTGCCTCCTGGGTTCAAGAGATTCTCCTGCCTCAGCCTCCCAAGTAGCAGGGATTACAGGCACACACCACCATGTCCAGCTAATTTTTTGTATTTTTAGTAGAGACGGGGTTTCACCATGATGGCCAAGCTGGTTTTGAACTCCTGACCTCAAGTGATCCACCTGCCTCAGCCTCCCAAAGTGCTAGGATTACAGGCGTGAGCCACCGCGCCTGGCCTTTTTTTTTTTTTTTTTTTTTTTTTCCGAGATGGAGTCTCACTCTGTCACCCAGGCTAGAGTGCAGTGGCGTGATCTCAGCTCACTGCAACCTCTGCTTCCTGGGTTCAAGCTATTCTCCTGCCTCAGCTTCCCAAGTAGCTGGGATTACAGGAGTATGCCACTACCACCTGGCTATTTTTGTATTTTTAATAGAGACAGGGTTTCACTGTGTTGGCCAGGCTAGTCTCTTAACTCCTGACCTCAGGTGATCCACCCGCCTCGGCCTCCCAAAGTGCTGTGATTACAGGTGTAAGCCACCGTGCCAGGCCATAACATATTTTTTAACAAATCAAACTGTGTAGGTCAAACAGAGCATGTCTGTGGTGTCTAAAGCAGGATCTGACTGTAGGAACCATAAGTTTCCAATCATTAATGGGCAGATCTGGGACTTTTTCTCAATTGTTTTGTTTTATTTTTTTCCCCAGCAGTGAATCTAGAGATGGTACTATGAAGGAGAGGACTAGAGCTGGGGGTCTGAGGCCCCACACTAACTGCTCCTCTCTTTCCTGAGTGGCTTTTTACTGATGAATTCCATCTTTGATTTGCTGTTTCACAGGGTGTGGTGGAGCACGTGGAGGCAGCGACTAGGACAGGTCCGTGTGAGCCGTGCCCTCCATGCCTCTGCTTTGAAGCACAGGGCCCTGAGCCTCCAGGTGCAGGTGAGTCCAGCAGACGTGGGATTTGGCATCCTCTGTCCGTGTTGTCAAGCCTCTCACCCACAGAGGGCAGTGCTGGGCCTTCCCTGCAGCTCAGGGCCTGAGAGGGGGTAGGGGCAGAGGTAATCTGGAAGGCCGGGCTCTTCCAGAGGGAGGCTGCTGTTAGGAATAAAGTAGAGGCTTGTCCTAGATGAGCCTAGATCAGTGGCTTCCAGAGTGCTTCTGGTAATTGTGGAGCTGGAGAGGGATTTATGAATTAGTTATAAACATGTTTAGAGAAACAGCAGTATACTCTGATTTCCTCATTACTGTTTTCCTACAGCAAATCAGAAAATAATTGGGGCAGAAAAGAAACTTAAGACTGAAAAGAAAACCTGGCTTCCTTTTCTTTATAGTTTTGATTGTCTTAGAGTGTTCTTTTAGGCAAGCCACTAGCTTTTTTTGTCAATCATAAATGGCTAAGGCCTGTACTAAAACTTTCTTATCCTTTGACATATTCTCTGAATTCTTGTCATGTTTTTGTGTCTGCTGGGTACTTACAGAGCTGCCAAATAAGTTATAGGAAATAGAACAGAGAAGAGGAAAAAAAAAAGTAGTGCCTGTTTCCAAATGTAGGAATAGTATCTTCTTATTCTAACAACAAATTGCATAGTCCATGTGAATATGTGCAGATCACATGCAAATAGCATATATAGTCATCTAGATCAGTGATCAGCAAACTGGCTCACAGGTCAAATTTGGCCTGCTTTCTGTTTTTGTAAATAAAGTTTTATTGGGATGCTGCTACACTCATTCATTTATATATCATCTGAGGCTGCTTTCAGATTACAAGAGCAGTGTAGAGTAGTTGTAACAGAGACCTTATGGTCTACAAAGACTAAACTATTTGTTTTCTGACTCTTTAAGAAAAAGTTTGCTGACCTCTGAACTTGTAAGGTCTTCTAAGGCAATAGCAAGGAAATAAGAGACACAGTTCTCGCCAATAATAATAACAGTACCAGTAGCAGTAGCAACTGCAGCCTGAGTGACTGAGTTGGGGCCCTGTCTCAAAAAAAAAAGAAGAAGAAGTAGCTTTTATTGTGGTCTTACTTGTGTTAGGTGCTAGACTAAGTGCTTTACGTGCATTATCTAATTTTCATAAACCTTTTTTAAAAGTCCCATATTATTGTTAAGGAAACCAGGAAGGTTAAATAACTTGAACCAGGGTCACATGTATAGTGAAGCTTAGAGCCAGGTTTTTTTATTTTTTTTTATTTTTTGAGACAGAGTCTTGCTCTGTCACCCAGGCTGGAGTGGAGTGGCGCAGTCTCGGCTCACTGCAAGCTCTGCCTCCCAGGTTCACGCCATCATCCTGCCTCAGTAGCTGGGACTGCAGGTGCCCGCCACCACGCCCGGCTAATTTTTTGTATCTTTAGTAGAGACGGGGTTTCACCATGTTAGCCAGGATGGTCTTGATCTCCTGACCTTGTGATCGCCTGCCTCGGCCTCCCAAAGTACTGGTATTACAGGCGTGAGCCACTACATCCGGCCGCTTGGAGCCAGGTTTTAACCTAAGCAGCCAGAAAGCTACATCATCATCTTTTATATATATATATACACATATATATATGTTTTGAGACAGAGTATTGCTCGCTCTGTCACCCAGACTGGAGTGCAGTGGCGCGATCTTGCCTCACTGCAACCTCCGCCTCCCAGGTTCAAGCACTTCTCCTGCCTCAGCCTCCCAAGTAGCTGGGACTCAGACGCATGCTGCCACGCCTGACTAATTTTTTGTATTTTAGTAGTGATGGGGTTTCACCGTGTTGCCCAGGGTGGTCGCTAACTCCTGAGCTCAGGCAATCTGCCTGCCTCAGCCTCCCAAAGTGCTGGGATTACAGGCGTGAACCACCGCATCTGGCCTGCATCATCATCATAATCACCATGCAGTATTGTGCTGAATAGACTTGTAACCTCAGGAGGGAGATGGAACTGATAAATGGGAAAATGCTATAAATGCAGGGATACTGACTAAACGTATAGACTGACTGTGAATATAGGGAAACTAAACATAATGAGACTGATTTTCTGTCATCGGTGGACAACTGTGCTAGTTTTTTTCCCTTTCTAAGAGCCACTTTGAGAGGCCATAAACTCATTCTACTGATGCTACTGTTGCTCAGAACATGTTTAGAATTCCCCTTTTCTTGTTTTTTGTTGTTGTTTGTTTTTTTGTTTTGAGACAGTCTTACTCTTTTGCCCAGGCTGGAGTGCAGTGGCATGATCTTGGCTCACTGCAACCCCTGCCTCCCGGGTTCAAGCGATTCTCCTGCCTCAGCCTCCCAAGTAACTGGGATTACAGGCACGCGCCACCATGCCTGGCTAATTTTGTATTTTTGATAGAGACGGGGTTTTGCCATGTTGGCCAGGCTGGTCTCGAACTCCTGACCGCAAGTGATCCACCTGCCCCTCGGCCTCCCAAAGTGCTGGGATTACAGGGGTGAGCCACCACACCCAGCCTACACTGTCTTAATCTACACAGCATCTCTATGCACTAGGCAGGTAAGACATCATGAAATATGTAAAATTTTAATTTTAATTTAAAATTTAAAATTAAATTTTGGTATTTCAAACATAGAAACACATAAAATATAAAACACTTAGAAAAATATTAGCAGATAGGCCAGGCGCGGTGGCTCACACCTGTAATCCCAGCACTTTGGGAGGCTGAGGTGGGCGGATCATGAGGTCAGGAGATGGAGACCATCCTGGCTAACATGGTGAAACCCCGTCTCTACTAAAAATACAAAAAATTAGCCGGGCGTGGTGGCGGGCGCCTGTAGTCCCAGCTACTCGGGAGGCTGAGACAGAAGAATGACGTGAACCTGGGAGGCAGAGCTTGCAGTGAGCTGAGATCACGCCACTGCACTCCAGCCTGGGCAACAGAGCGATACTCCATCTCAAAAAAAAAAAAAAAAAAAAATTAGCAGCTAGCCAAGTACTCACCAGCCTCACCCAGATTTAAAAGGTGTTAGCATTTTCTATACTTGCAAAAAAAAAAAATTAGCAGATAGCCAAGTACTCACCACCCTCACCCAGATTTAAAAGGTGTTAGCATTTTCTATACTTGCAAAAAAAAAAAATTAGCAGATAGCCAAGTACTCACCACCCTCACCCAGATTTAAAAGGTGTTAGCATTTTCTATACTTGCTCCAGAATTTTTTTTTAAGTTATTTTTTGGGGGAGAGGATCTCACTCTGCTGCCCAGTCTGGAGTGCAGTGGTACCATCATGGCTCGCTGTAGTCTTGACCTCCCAGGCTTAAGTGATCCTCCCACCTCAGCCTCCCAAGTAGCTGGGAACACAGGCGTGTGCCACCATGCCTGGCTAATATATTTTTTTTTCCCTTGTGGAGTCGAGGTCTCACCATGTTGCCCAGGCTGGTCTGAAACTCCTGAGCTCAAGTGATCCACCCGCCTCGGCCTCCCAAAGTGCTGGGATTACAGGCATGAGCCACCATGCCTGGCCCAGAATTTTTTTTTTTTTTTTTTTTTCTGAGACGGAGTCTTGCTCTGTCGCCCAGGCCGGAGTGCAGTGGCGCGATGTTGGCTCACTGCAAGCTCCGCCTCCCGGGTTCACGTCATTCTCCTGCCTCAGCCTCCCAAGTAGCTGGGACTACAGGTGCCCGCCACAACGCCTGGCTAATTTTTTTTTTTTTTTGTATTTTTTAGTGGAGACGGGGTTTCACCATGTTAGCCAGGATGGTCTCGATCTCCTGAGCTCGTGATCCGCCTGCCTTGGCTTCCCAAAGTGCTGGGATTACAGGCGTGAGCCACCGTGCCCGGCCCAGAATTTTTTAAAGTAACAAAATTTAATGGACACTGCCAAAGCTTTACCCTCCCTCCGTCCCTTCTACTGCCTCTCCTCCTTAGAGATGGCCACTCTTTTGATTCTGGTATGATTGTTCTCCTATATTCTTTTTTCTTATAAAAATATGTGCACATATCTGTAAAGAATAAACATGTGGTACACTCCCGTAGTCCCATCTACTCGGGAGGCTGTGGCAGGATGATCACTTGAGGTCAAGTGTTTGAGGCTAGCCTGGGCAATATAATGAGACCCCATCACTTAAAAAGGCGGGAGGGGTCACGGTGGCCTACGCCTGAATACTAGGACTTTGGGAGGCCAAAATAAGAGGATCACTTGAGTTTAGGAGTTCAAGACCAGACTAGGCAACATAGTGAGACCCCATCTCTACAAAAAAAAAAAAAAATTAGCTAGACGTGGTGGTGCATGCCTGTTGTCCCAGCTACTTGGGAGGCTTAGGTTGGAGGATCACTTGAACCTGGGAGGTCAAGGCTGCAGTGAGCCATTGATCATGCCACTGCACTCCAGCTTGGGCAACAGAGCAAGACCCTGTCTCAAAAATAAATAAATAAATAAGTAAATGGTATGGCTTTGTGTAGTTACGACATTTATGAATGTTGTCATACTGTACTTTGCAACTTGTTTTTTTAGTGCAACGGTATATTTTTGAGGTTTAGCCATGTGATTTCTTTCTTCCTTTTTTAAAATAGAGACAGGGTCTTTCTCTGTTGCCCAGGCTGTTCTTGAACTCACGGCCTCAAGCAGTTCTTACACCTTGGCTTCTTAAAGTGCTGGGATTACAGGCCTGAGCCACCATGCCTGGCCCTATCTATGTGGATAGACAGAGATCTATTAACTGTGTATATTATGCCATTGTATAAACAAGGCACCGTTTATCTGCTTACTTACTGATGGACTGTTGACTACCTCTGCTTTTTAGAATTACGAACAGTACTACCAAGAGCATTCTTTTTCTGTTTTTTTTTTTTTGAGACTCCGTGCAGTGGCACAATCTCAGCTCACTGCAATCTCCACCTCCCAGGTTCAAGCGATTCTTCTGCCTCAGCTTCCCATGTAGCTGGGACTACAGGTGTGCTCCACCACATCCAGCTAATTATTGTATTTTTAGTAGAGATGGGGTTTCACCATGTTGGCCAGGCTGTCTTGAACTCCTGACCTCAAGTGATCCGCCTGCCTCTGCCTCCCAAAGTGTTGGGATTACAGGCGTGAGCCACCACGCCCGGCCCCCAGTTTCTTTTAATTATTCACGGATCTGTTTCTCGGCTCTGTCTTCCATTCATGTATTTGTCTATCCAGACCATACCAATGCCATACTGGTTTAGTTACGATTTGATGAAGCAGTAAGCAAGAGTGTAGGTTCTTGAGTCAGACTGTCCAAGTGGAATTCTGCCTCTATCACCTATTAGCTTTGTGCCTTTGAATGAGTTATTTCACCTGTTTGTACCTCAGAATTCTTATCTGTAAGTAGATCGTAATAGTACCTACCTCATGAGATTATTGAGGCTTCAGGAGGATGATCCAGTTATTAATAATATACTCAGAGCAATGCCTGGAATGTGGAAATGCTCAGTAAATGCTAGCTGTTTATATTCCTACTTGACATATAGTTCTCAAGGCTCTATATTTGACAGAGAATCTCCTTTATTCTTGTTTTGTTTTTAAACTTGTCTTAATTGTTCTTCTGTACTCTTTCTTATTAATTTTAGGAGCAACTTGTCAAGTTCTATAACAAAGCCTATTAGGATTTTTTTTTTTCTTTTGAGACGTGTCTCACTCTGTCACCCAGGTTGGAGTGCAGTGGTGCGATCTCGGCTCACTGCAAGCTCCACCTCCTGGGTTCACGCCATTCTCCTGCCTCAGCCTCCCGAGTAGCTGGGACTGTAGGCACCTGCCACCACGCCTGGCTAATTTTTTGTATTTTTAGTAGAGACGGGGTTTCACCGTGTTAGCCAGGATGGTCTCGATCTCCTGACCTATCATGAGGTGGGATCCGCCCACCTCGGCCTCCCAAAGTGTTGGGATTACAGGTGTGAGCCACCGCACCTGGCCAAGCCTATTAGGATTTTTATTACAGTGTACTGACTGACAGCTTATTAGGTTAGAAAAATTGTCATATTGAGTCGTTTCATCTTTGAATTTTATATATCTCATAATATATTGCTGAGCTTGAGAAGGAGAGTAGGAAGGATGAGGTTATGAGGTAACAGGGAGCCAGAACGCAGGGCCTGGCAGGCTGTGCCTGATAAAAAAGGCTTTGACTTTTATTCCTGGGAAGGTGAAGAGCTGCTGGCTCTGAGCAGAGGAGTGACATGATTATACCTACCTCTTAACAGGATTCTTTGATTCATAGTGTGCTGCTTTTGGGGTAAGAAAGGGAAGGATATATATGAATGTGTGTCTGTGTGTTTGTGGGGGTGTGTGTGTATGTGTGTGTGTCTGTTTGCTTATATTTTCAAGAAGGAATAATGGAAAAATAAATGAAAAACTTACCGAGAAATGGTTACCTATAGGAGGAGGGAGGGAAGGGTATAGGAATAAAGTACTTCTGTGAATTTACTTTGTTACATAGTTTTAACTTTGGAACTATGCATATATTTTATATAATTACAAAGCAAGAGTAAATAAAAAAGCAATTGCCAGATTTTCAAAACAACCTGAAACGAATATATCAAGTTTGTGGCAATGACTACACAGAGAATAATTACTTCAAGTAACTTTAAAATACAATATTTTGACTGTTCACCCTGGTGGAATGTGTTAAAAGGACATAATGAACTGCTAAGAAATCTAAAACCACATTCTTAGTAAAACAAGTGTTATTGTTGCTAGGATGTTTGAAATTGTTATATTGAAAGTATTATAGTTACATTGTAAGATAAAGCAAATAATTATGGCAGTGTTGTTAGGAATAAAGATCTTCAATAGAAAAGAAAAGATTACAGGTATAAAAAGCAAAGAAATCTGCAATTGGAACTGTAAATATCAATATGGACTCTCTCTATATATATGTGTGTGTGTGTGTGTGTGTGTGTGTGTGTGTATTTTTTGTTTGTTTGTTTGTTTTTTTACCATAAATGCATTTCTGGTCTGACACGATGGCTCCCAGCACTTTGGGAGGCAGAGGCAGGTGGATCATCCGAGGTCAGGAGTTTGAGACTAGCCTGGCCAACATGGTGAAATCCCGTCTCTACTTAACATACAAAAAAATTAGCCGGGCATGGTGGTGGTGGGCACCTGTAATCCCAGCTACTTGGGAGGCTGAGGCATGAGAATCACTTGAATCCAGGAAGCAGAGGTTGCAGTGAGCTGAGATTGTGCCAACTGCACTTCAGCCTGGGCGACAGGGTGAGACCCTGTCTCAAAAAAAAAAAAAAAAAAAAAAGCATTAGAAGCAGTGACAGTAGTATAGCATTTAGTATCCCCAGTGCCCAAGTTGTGGTCTTAACTATTTCCCACTAATAGGAACCAGGGCTTTTTAGAGAAATGGCTGATTATAGGTCTGGGGCAGGAAATAGACAAGATACACCTAGGACTAAGGAACTTAAAAAAAGCTAATGGAATTGTGTCAGAAGGACTCAGGAACCAATTTGGAAGGGTTCCCAGGGCTTAAGATAGAAAAGTTTGAGCATCAAAAAACAATAAGCTAGGCATGGTGGTGCCTGTAGTCCCAGCTACTCAGGAAGCTGAGGCAGGAGGATCACTTGAGCCCAGTAGATTGAAAACATCAAATACATAAAAATTCATGCATTTGAAATAATTTTAAAAGAAAGTGGAACTCATCGGTCATGATTTTGGGTTGTTAGGGGAGTTAACTCAATTCTTTAAAAATTACAGGATTTTAATTCTTTAAAAATTAAAGGCAAAAAATTAAGCATTTATCCCACCTTTCCTATATAAACTGTTAACTCCAAGAAACCAGAGGGTTAATGAGAGAAGGCTTCTTTATAGAAGAATTCCAGTTAATAAATGCCGAAGGAATACTAGAACTAGAAAATTGCTGTTTTGCCACCCCTAATGAGGACATAGATCTAGGCAGCCATCACTAGGTGAGAGGATGGTGGGAAAATATAGGAGAAATCTGGCTACCTGCCATCTGAATCCACCAAACAATCTTGGCATTGCTACAACTGTGGCAGCCAGACATGATGTGCCTCATGATACTATGTAAGGGGAAGTACCCAGCCACATTCATGAACTGTTCTTGCCTAAAAAATTGAACATGACTCCAAGCCTAATGCGAATCTCTCAGTTTATAGGAAATACAGGGGTCAGAGGAACAAGTTAAAGACACCTTGAGGTTACAGTCAGCCAAATCCAAAATGTAGGACATTTTATAGGATAGATGACTTGATTTCTCTAGTAGATTGATGGCATGAAAGAGAAAAAAAGCAGGAAGGGAAGTTGTCATATAAAACAGAACTTTAAGTGACCTAACAATTAAAGCGAACCAAAATGGACCACTCTGGCTGTTGTGTTAGGAATACATCAGAGCCAGGCATGGTGGCAGATGTCTGTAATCCCAGCACTTTGGGAAGCCAAGGCGGGGGGACAGCTTGAGCCCCAGCATCTGAGACTAGCCTGAGCAACATGGTGAAACCCTATCTCTACAAAAAATACAAAAAATTATCCTGGAATGGTGGCATGTGTCTGTAGTCCCAGCTACTCAGGAGGCTAAGTGGGAGGATCACCTGAGTCTGGGAAATTGAGGCTGTAGTGAGCTATGATTGTACCACTGCCCTCTAGCCTGGGCAATGGAGCAAGACCCTGTCTCAAAAAAAAAAAAAAAAATTAGCTGGGCATGGTGGTGCATGCCTGTGGTCCCAGCTGCTCAGGAGGCTGAGGCAGGAAGATTGCTTAAGCCCGGGAGGTTGAGGCTGCAGTGAGCCATATTCTTGCCATTGCACTTCAGTCTGGCAGTCTGAGTGACAGAATGAGACTCTGTCAATAAATAAATAAATAAATAAATAAATAAATAAATCAGAGATGATCAAGGATATAAACAGGGAGAACAGGTAAGAAGCTATTACAAAATTCCAGGTGAGATTTTCCACAAAGATAAGAAGACGGTGATTGGATTCTCAATGTCTTTTAAAGATGTAACTGACATCTTTAAAAGATGTATGGATGAGATATGAAGTTTTAGTGACCAAGATGACTTCCAAGTTTTGGCCTAAGCAGTTGGAACAATGGAGTGCCATTTACTGAAATAGGAAGGACTGCAGGAGAAGCAGGTTTGTGGGAAGAGATTAGGAGGAGCCCAATTTTGGACTCTGTATCTTCAGCCTGATAGGCCTTTTGAATAGCCACAAGAAGCTATGTTAAGGAGGCAGTGGGATATTGGGATATATGTGTGGAATATTGAGGATGGGGCCAGGATAGGAGGTACATTTGGGAAATTCAGGAGTTCTTAGTAGGCAGATGGTATGTAAAGTTACTAGAGTGAGTGGGGTGCGGTGGCTCATGCCTGTAAATCCCAACACTTTGGGAGGCTGAGGCGGGAGGATTGCTTGAGCCCAAGAGTTCAAGACCAGCCTGGGTAACATAGAGAGACCCCATCTGTTTTTTTAAAAAAAGCTACTAGGGTGGGTGAAAAAATAAAAGGAGTGAGTGTAGCTAGATGAGAGATTCCAGGGCTGAGCCTGCGAGGTGCACAGAGGTGGGAGTCAGCAACAGGAACAAAGCAGGGACACATCCCGAAAGCCAGGTGAAGGAAGGAGGAAGGCTTTGTCAGACACTTCTGGCAGGTCAAGGGAGGTGAGGACCAAAATCTGACCTTTGGATTGAGCGACGTGGAGATTGCCGATGCACTTGATAAGAGTAGTTTCATTCAGTAGGCCTGTGGGAGCGGGCTCAAGAAAGCCTGCCTGGGAGACAGAAAGATTAGAAAATAGCTCTTTTGAGGAGCTTGAAACAGAAAGAACCAAAGTGTTAGCTGGATGGCACAATGCGGTCTAGAGTCTAGAGAGGGGTGTTGCTTTGTTTGTTTAAGAATCACTGGTTTATTCCTTTCAGAAAGTATTTTTGTGATGGCAGTCTTCCCCCAACAACTTTTTATTTCTGACAAACACCAAATCATAGAAAAGGTGGATACTGTCTGTGTTTCACCTAGTTTAACCGATTGTGGTTTTTTGGTTTGGTTTGGTTTGGTTTGGTTTTTTTGAGACAGGGTCTCACTCTGTTGCCCAGACTAGAGTGCAGTGGTATGATCACTGCTCACTGCAGCCTCAACCTACCAGGCTCAAGCGATCCTCCCACCTCAGCCTCCCAAGTAGCTGGGACTACAGGTACACACCACCACGCCTGGCTAATTTTTTTTTTTTTTTGGTAGAGACAGAGTTTCGCCATGTTTCCCAGGCTGGGCTCAAACTCCTGAGCTCAAGCAATCCTCCTGCCTTGGCCTCCCAAAGTGCTGAGATTACAGGTGTGAGCCACCCCGCCCCACCAACCCATTGTTAACATCTTGCCACATTTGCTTTCTTTAAGTATATAAATACATTTATTTTGTCTGAGCTGCTCTAAAATTGTAGACACAAAGTTTATCTTAAAGCGTATATCTCCTAGAAAGGATGGTCTCTCACATAACCATAATATCATTTTTATATTCCAAGAAATTTAATATTGATATAATATATAACATGCAGTTCATATTAAAACTGTATATTGTTGCTATTTTCATTTCCATAGTCTAATTAAAGGTCACCCATTGCTTTTAGTTGTTACATCTTGAAGAGATTTTTTTTTTAGGATAGGAAAAATAATAGCACATTGATATGCTGATTTCAAAAATCTATAGAGAGTGAAAACTGATGATTCGTAAGAGGGGAACTGCCAAGGCAGTAAACTCGGGAAGGTGAGAGATAGCCAGAGCTGGACAGGGTTGGGAGGGGACTGACGTTGGTGGGAGCATGGGCGGTTCATCCAGAGTAGCAGGAAAGAGAGAAGACAGAGCCCGTGGGCAGGTGGGTAGTTAAACATGGTGGACTTTAAGGAAATTTCCTTTTGATTGCTTTTATTTTCTTAGTGAAATGGGAACGATGGTATTCAGTTGAGAGGAGGGAAAGGAGAAGTGCGACAGGCTGAAGAAAAGATATGAAGTCTTTGTCTAAGTCGTCTTCAGATTAGGACATGCATTATCACTGATCTAAGGGTGTGCATTTATAGACCCTTGTAGACCCTTAGCTTCTATAGATAGGCATCCCTGGAACTAATCTGCCTGAAAAAGGACTACTTTACAGTAGGCTTCCTCTGACTCTGGAAGAAAAGGCAGACCCTCACTTATCCCAAATCTGAATTAATTATATCACCCCTCGGATTGTTTCTGCTCCTTGTCTGCTTGTTTTTGTTTTTGTTTTGAGTTGGTCGCTCTTGTCGCCCAGGCTGGAGTGCAGTGATCTCAGCTCACTGCAACCTCCACCTCCTGGGTTCAAGTGATTCTCCTGCCTTAGCCTCCTGAGTAGCTGGGATTATAGGCACCCACCATCACGCCCAGCTAATTTTTTGTATTTTTAGTAGAGACGGGGTTTTGCCATGTTGGGCAGGCTGGTCTGAAACTCCTAACCTCAGGTGATCTGCCCTCCTCGGCCTCCCAAAGTGCTGGGATTACAGGTGAGAGCCACTGCACCCGCCATCTGCTTTCTGCTTGTTGATTTTATTCTTCTTTTTTTTAATCCAGGAAAAAATTACTTTTGAAAGCAGAATGTCTCTCTTAAAGACCCTTTTACCCCACAGTCCCATAGCTTATGATCCTGCTAGGGGATTGCCACTTCCTTGTTTCTAATTTCAGCCTTTCCAGCGTGTGTGCCTTGCTCTTTTCCCTCTCCACCTGTACTTCACCCTGTTTTCCTGCCTCTCCTTTGACTGTTGCCTCTTCTCTGGTTTTCAGGCTTGGTCACAGTGGCGGGAACAGCTCCTGTATGTCCAGAAGGAGAAACAGAAGGTTGTCTCTGCAGTGAAACATCATCAGCACTGGCAAAAACGGAGATTTCTAAAGGCCTGGCTTGAATACCTGCAAGTCCGCAGAGTGAAGAGACAGCAGGATGGTGAGTAGGAAGCTCCAGGCTCTCGAGATAGAGGATCTGGTCACAGTTTCCACTCTCCTGCTGCCAGTGGTACTGTACTAAGAAGTAATATGATGGTGCTACCAGAAATTTTGGTAAAAGGAGATTAAGGAGGAAAATACATCATCCTTGAGTCACATTTATTTCTCTTTGGGCTTTTATTTATATATCTGTATCTATATCTATCTAGCTATCTGTAGATAGATTTTTTTTTTTTTTTTTTGAGATGGAGTTTCGCTCTCGTCACCCAGGCTGGAGTGCAGTGGCGCAATCTCGGCTCACTGCAACCTCCGCCTCCTGGGTTCAGGTGATTCTTCTGCCTCAGCCTCCCTAGTAGTTGGGATCACAGGTGCCCACCACCTCGCCCGGCTAATTTTTGTATTTTTAGTAAAGATGGGGTTTCATAACTTTGGCCAGGCTAGTCTCAAACTCCTGACCTCAGGTGATCCGCCTGCCTCAGCCTCCCAAAGTGCTGGGATTGCAGGCATGAGCCACTGTTTCCAGCCTCTTCTGTATATTTTTTATCTAAATAGGGTTTTCATTTTGCTATAAGTATTGTAATTATTTTGATTAATATGTTGATAACCTATGGTTTTGTATCTTGCTTTTTTCCACACAGTTAATAACACTTCCCTACATCTTAAGTATTTGTCGTAAATGTTATTTTTTAACAACTATTCATATTTTATAGGATGGCTTACCTTAATATACTTAGCCATTCTCCTATTAATAGATATTTGGATAGTTTCTGTTTGTCTCCAGTTATGCAAATGCATGTGATTTTGATGTTGAGTTTTTTGGATACTGTTTATATGGTTTTGTTTCCCAATTAGATTCAGAAGTAATAATACATAGAAATGTGAACATTGGTACACTTTTTAACTTAAGTTTATTGAGTTTATACCAAAGTAAGTCAAGCACTATGCTAGACACTGGGTTAAGGGTCTCTGGCGTTCACCCAAACCTCCCTGCAGAAATCTCTTACGCTGCCAACACTGTCTCTTGGGAGAGTTTGAATGTGTTCATTGGAGGATAGTGACCCCAGACCAACAGTCCAGTTGCCCAGTCCTGGAATGTGAAGGCATTAAGCTGTTTAGTATGATAAGCTATAGACTAATGCCTGCCTCCAATTACAGCATTCAAATTCCAGGTCTGATTCCCATCCCCTTCCCAGGCCCTAGCTCATCAGACCATTATCTGACTAGCATTAAAAGGAGATGAAGCTGGCAGCCAGGATCAGGTTGGCTGAAAGCTCAAAAAAGCCTATGCCAGCGTGGCAACTGAATTTTATGTCATTGACTCAATCTCTAAGTCCTATCCAGGAGACATTTGTTTAGAAGCAAAAGTAAAACAGTCCTTTTTGAAAGTAACAGTTATCATTTCTGTTCATCAGTGTCTAACTAGAAGCCTCAGCCCTTTGATGTAACTGATTTTTATAGCATCCTCCTCCCTAAAATCACAGACCTTTTCTCTTTCCTTGGAGAGAGGAGATGTAGCTCAGGGATTCCTAATGACCTTTCAAGGTTTAAAAAACTTGTATTTTGGCCGGGCGCGGTGGCTCACATCTGTAATCCCAGCACTGTGGGAGGCTGAGGCGGGCGGATCACTTGAGGTCAGGAGTTCGAGACCAGCTTGGCTAACATGGTGAAACCCCATCTCTATTAAAAATGCAGAAAAATCAGCCAGGGGTGGTGGCACATGCCTGTAATTCTAGCAACTTGGGAGGCTGAGGCAGGAGAATCGCTGGAACCTGGGAGGCATAGGTTGCAGTGAGCCGAGATCGCGCCACTGCACTCCAGCCTGGGCAACAGAGCGAGACTCCAACTCAAAGAAAAAAAAAAAAACTTAGTGTGTGTGTGTGTGTGTGTGTGTGTGTGTGGCCTTGAACCCCTGCTCTCTGCCAGTAGTGGGGTTCAGCTTGTCTTAAAGATGTTTCCAGCTCATCTTCTAACCTTAGGGGAGTAGCACTTAAGTTATTTCTCTGTTGCAGAGATGGCTGAGCGATTCCATCATGTCACTGTGCTCCAGATACACTTCTGTGACTGGCAGCAGGCCTGGGAGCGGAGGGAGAGCTTGTACGCTCACCATGCCCAGGTGGAGAAACTGGCCAGGAAGATGGCCCTGCGGCGCGCCTTTACTCACTGGAAACACTGTATCCTTTCAGATACTCAGGCTGTCCATTGCCTCAGCCAGGACAGCATGAGCTCAGCAGCATGTGAAACGAAAGTCATGAGATACATGGGAAACAATTGCCAAACGATTCAAAACAGCCTTATATCTGTTGACAGTCTTAAAATTTTTGTTTAATTGGGATTGTGTATAAAAAGAGTGCTTATATATAGTTTAAAAATAATAAAATGAACAACTATATATCTTATCACCCAACTTTCAAAATAGAACCTTCCTAGCACACCTATTTGCTCCTCCCTGACTGCGTTCTTTTTCTTTTCCCTCAGAGGTAATCCCACTTTCCTGATTCACATTTTTTGGTGTTACAATTTAAGTGCTTTTCTCTACCCACTAGGTGGTGGAAATAGCCACCACTATCTTTTTCTTGGTGATACCATCACCGTGATCATAGTTTCCATTTATTGCGCTTTTACTACGTAGCAGACATTATGCATCATCCTCTTCATCCTCATAGCAACGCTGTGGAGTAGGTGCCACTATTGCCATTTTACAGACGAGGAAAGAGATTCAGAGGAGCTGAGTGTATTCTAAAGTCACAGGTCATTGGCAGAGTCAAGATTTTCAAAACCTAGGCCTTTAACTCCTGTGTACATATTCTTTTTTTTTTTTTTTTTGAGATGGACTCTTGCTCTGTCACCCAGGCTGGAGTGCAGTGGTACAATCTCGGCTCACTGCAATCTCCGCCTCCCAGGTTCAAGCGATTCTCCTGCCTTAGCCTCCCGAGTAGCTGGGATTACAGGCATGTGCCACCACGCCTAATTTTTGTATTTTTAGTAGAGACGGGGTTTCGCCATGTTGGCCAGGCTGGTCTCGAACTCTTGACTTCAGGTGATCCACCCACCTCAGCCTCCCGAAGTGCTGGGATTACAGGCATGAGCCAGCGTACCTAGCCTCTTTTTTTTTTTTTTTTTTTTTTTTTTTGAGACAGAGTCTCGCTCTGTCACCCAGGCTGGATTGCAGTGGTGCCATCTCAGCTTACCGCAACCTCTGCCTCCCGGGTTCAAGTGATTGTCCTGTCTCAGCCTCCTGAGTAGCTGGGATTACAGGCGGCCACCACCACGCCCAGCTAATTTTTGTGCTTTTAGTAGACATGGGGTTTCTCCATGTTGGTCAGGCTGGTCTCGAACTCCTGACCCAAAGTGATCCACTTGCCTCGGCCTCTTAAAGTACTGGGATTACCGGCGTGAGCCACCGCGTCCAGCTCTATGTATATACTCTTTTTTTTTCCCTCTTTTTTTTTTTTTGAGATGGAGTTTCGCCCTTGTAGCCCAAGCTGGAGTGCAATGGCCCAATCTTGGCTCACCACAACCTCTGCCTCCCGGGTTCAAGCGATTCTCCGGCCGCAGCCCCACGAGTAGCTGGGATTACAGGCATGCACCACCATGCCCGGCTAATTTTTTTGTATTTTTAGTAGAGACAGAGTTTCTCCATGTTAGTCAGGCTGGTCTCGAACTCCTGACGACCTCAGGTGATCTGCCCGCCTCGGCCTTCCAAAGTGCTGTGATTACAGGCCTGAGCTACCGCACCCAGCCATATTCTTAATCACTACCCCTACCATACTGTGTGCCCAAGTGTGAGAATTTGGACTGCCTAGGATGTTCATCCACACATTTTATTTGTTCATCAAAGTCTTGCTTTGTATAAACTCCTGCTTAAATTCTGGGGTATGAGGAAGCTCAGACTAATGATAGTTCATTGTCTAGTGGGGGAAATAGACATGAAAATGTGTCTTTAAATATGGCATGATAATTCCTATCATAAAGATTTGTATGAAGTCCTGTGAGAGCGACTGTGGAGATTCAGCCAAGGAGGTAATGTTTGTGCAGAATCTAAGTCATAGGAGATGAGAAGTTGGGAAGGTTGATGTCTTAGGGGAAGACTGCAGAAGGTTGGAAAAGGCATTTCAGTGAGGAAAAGCATTCAAGAATCCAGTGGGCTGTGGAGGTATGGATGGTGGGAAGGGAGATGCAGGAACCTCTGGAGGTTTTTTAACTTTTAAAAATTTAGAGACAGGGTCACATGTTGCCCAGGCTGGAGTGCAGTGGCTTTCACAGGCACAATGGTAGCTTACTACAGTCTTGAACTCCTGGGCTTAAGCAATCCTCCCTCCTCAGCCTACGAAGTAGGTGAAACTACAGGCACACACCATCACACCCGGCATCAGGGGTTTTTAAGAAGAGAAGAGGCTGGGGGCAGTGGCTCACACCTGTAATCCAAGTGCTTTGGGAGGATCGCTTGAACTCAGGAGTTTGAGGCTACAGTGAACTATGATGGCACCCTTGCCCTACAGCCTAGGTGACAGAGTGAGACCCAGTCTCTTAAAAAAGAAAAGAAATGCAGTCAGATTTGTGCTTTGGAAAGGATAATTCTGGATTAGCGGAGAGAGGCTAGCACTGGTGGGAGACCAGTTATGGGAGGAGGCTCACTTACCCGTCTACGTAAGGGACAAGTCGGATGAACTGCAGGGTGTTGGGGGTGGGGACAGAAGAGCAGAAGGGGATGGAGAGAGCCAAGAGATTTAGGAAGGGAACAGATGGACTTGGCGACCGATTAGATGAGAGTGGGAGGAGAAAAGGTTTGAAAATAACTCCAAGGTTTTTAGCTCAAACATCTTACTGGATTGTGATGCCAAAACAGAGACTATAGAAAAAGGAGCAGATTCTGCTTTAGATATGGTGATTTCTAAATGTTTACTGAAATTGGTAGCAGTTTATCTCAGGTATTTTTTGCCTGTCATCTCATGGGCATTCAAGGGGAGGAATGCAAGACCAGATGTTTGATCAGTAACTGACAGGGTTTCCCTTTGCCCACTGCTTCCCTGGGTCATCAGGAGTAGACAGAGGTGGACCTCAGCCCACCTGGCACGTGTGTTATCCCCGATAGCCACAGCCCTTCAAGGTGGCTTGCTGAGAATGCACTCTGTAGGGGTCAGAACCTTGTTGGGACTGGAGGCCTTCACTTCCTGGCAGACATGCTGCTGTGTGCAGAAGAAGCTGCCCAGTTTGAGATGGCAGAAGAGCACCACAGGCACAGCCAGCTGGTAAGAGCCCTGCATCCTGGCACGGGTCCGCTCGGCAGCCTTGCTTGGGTATCCACTCTTGGGGGACCCTGACCCCTATCACCTTCATTAAATGCAGTCAGCTATGGGTGAGTTTTGGTCATGAAGCCCTCCTTTCATTGTGGGTGTCCTTCTTTTCATTTTGGATTACAGGTGCTAATGTTGTAGGGTCAGAGGGGTATGGAGCTGTAAAGGAACCTCAGAGATTATTTAGTCCTGAGCTTTTTTTACATGGTAAAACCCCTTTTGAGTGGCGGAAGCCTCACCTATAAAATAGGTCAAAGTAGCCATGCTGTGGTTGAAGCACATCAGGGAGTCAGTCCCTGTTCTACCTGCTACTATTCCCTTCCCTTGCTACACGAGGTGGTCTTCATATGTTTTCAGGAGCCTCTGGGGCTCCACAAAGCACAGTACGAAAACCCCTAATCCAGTCTGATATCTTCACTTCTGTCTCAGAAAATTGAAGCCTAAGGCATGGGAAAATATGGGCAAATCAGCTTTGCTTAGCCAATTTGTGAGGCATTATTATTATTTTTTAGAGATGCGGTCTCACTATGTTGTCCAGGCTAGATTCAAACTTCTGGGCTCAAACAATCCTCCCACCTCAGCCTCCTGAGTAGCTGGGACTATAGGCATGTGCCACCATGCCCAGTGTTGAGGCATTAGTATTATTATCATTACTATTATTATTAGAGATAGGGTCTCCTCTGTCACCCAGGCTGGAGTGCAGTGTTACAATCATAGCTTGCTGCAGCCTTGAACTCCTGGACTCAAATGATCCTTCCACTTCAGCCTCCCAAGCAGCTGGGACCACAGGCACATGCCACCATGCCCAACTAATTTTTTAGATTTTTTTTTTTTTTTTTTTTTTGAGACGGAGTCTCGCTCTGTCACCCAGGCTGGAGTGCAGTGGCGCTATCTTGGCTCACTGAAAGCTCTGCCTCCGGGGTTCACGCCATTCTCCTGCCTCAGCCTCCCAAGTAGCTGGGACTACAGGTGCCTGCCACCACACCCAGCTAATTTTTTGTATGTTTAGTAGAGACGGGGTTTCACCATGTTAGCCAAGATGGTCTCGATCTCCTGACCTCGTGATCCGCCCGCCTTGGCCTCCCAAAGTGCTGGGATTACAGGCGTGAGCCACCACGCCCGGCCTAATTTTTTAGTTTTTTATACAGACAGAGTCTCCTTCTGTTGGCCAGGCTAGTCTTGAACTCCTGTGCTCAAGCAGTCCTCCTGCCTCAGCATCCTAAAGTGTTGGGATTACAGGTGTGAGCCACTGCACCTGGCCTTTTAGGCATTATTGATGGAGCTGGATCCAGGTCCATCCTGGCCCAACTCCAACCCTTCCTTTGACTAAAGATTCCTTCTTCCATTTTAGCAGCACTGCATTTATAATCATACAAATGTACACACTGAGCCCACATGGTAAAAAAACAAAAACACAAAAACCACCACAGACAAAAAGTCTGTCTTCTTCTGAGAGGCAACAGTTGATGTTTACCTTGGTCTGTAGAATTGTCATGTGGGTCATGGGGTTCTCTCCTGGTGTGGGTGTGTTTGTTCTTGTGCAGTATAGATGGACAGCAGGGAGGGTTCAGCAAATATTTATTAAGTGCCTGCTGTGCAGGCTGGCTTGTGTTAGGCTCCCAGTTGAATCTCAAAGCAGAGAAACACTCAGGGAGATGGAACAGCTACAAGAAGCTGTGACCAAGCTTCTCCCCGCTGATTTGAGGCACTGTCTGCCTTCATCTACTCTTAGTTTACAGACTCTGCTGATTCCAGTCCTTGTAATCAGTTGTGTCCTTTCTTTGCACAGTATTTTTGCTTTAGAGCCCTAAAAGACAATGTGACCCACGCCCATCTCCAGCAAATAAGAAGGAATCTCGCTCACCAGCAGCATGGTGTCACGGTGAGTGTTGTCTTCTGTATCAAGGGACCTCTTCTGAAGGCCATTCTCTCTCGCTCTTTTTTTCAGTCTTGCCAAATTAAGCAGAACTCTTTTTAAAAAAACTTTTTGTGCTTCAAGATTTGTCCAGACTGTCAACTCTAAAACCTTAGTTTGCATTTTCTTTCTTTCTTTCTTTCTTTCTTTTTTGAGACAGTCTTTCTCTATTGCCCAGACTGGAATACAGTGGCATGATCTCAGCTCACTGCAACCTCCGCCTCCCGGGTTCAAGCAATTCTCCTGCCTCAGCCTCTTGAGTAGCTGAGATTACAGGCATGCGCCACTACACCTTCCTAATTTTTGTATTTGTAGTAGAGACGAGGTTTCACCATGTTGGCCAGGCTGGTCTCGAACTCCTGAGTTCAGATGATCCACCCGCCTCAGCCTCCCAAAGTGCTGGGATTACAGGCGTGAGCCACCGTGCTCGGCCTTTTTAGTTTGCATTTTCTTTGGTAATCCATACCTGCTGTTAGAAAAACTTGTTTGATCCCATTTTTTTATCTATTTGCCAAGAAATGGATAGTTGACTCAAAGTTCAGGGACTGTGGATTTTAAACCTGACCTAGGGGATATAGTGATACAAATACTTTCTTTTTTTCTTTACTTATTTAGAGGCAGGGTCTTGTTCTGTCACCTAGGCTGTAGTGCAGTAGATCACTGCAGGTTCAAGTGATCCTCCTGCCTCAGCCTCCCAAGTAGTTGGGACTATAGCTGTAAGCCACCACACCCAGCTAATTTTTGTATTTTTTGTAGATGGGGTCCTACTATGTTGCCTACGCTGATCTCAAACTCCTGGGCTCAAGTGATCTGCCCACCTTAGCCTCTCAAAGTGCTGGGATTACAGGTGTGAGCCACCGCACCTGGCCCAAATACACTTTTTTTTTTTTGAGACAGGGTCTTGGTCTGTTGCCCAGGCTGGTGTGCAGCTGCAGTGGTGCGATCTCAACTCACTGCAACCTCCGCCTCCCAAGTTCAAGCGATTCTCATGTCTCAGCCTCCCAAGTAGCTGGGATCACAGGTGTGCACCACCAAGCCCAGCTAATTTTTTTGTATTTTTAGTAGAGGCGGGTTTTTCCCCATGTTGGTTGGGCTGGTCGCAAACTCCTGGCCTCAAGCAATCCACCTGCCTTGGCCTCCCAAAGTGCTGGGATTACAGACATGAGCCACCATGCCCGGCCCCAATAGGAGGCTTTGGTTGTGTTTCTGTTGTAAGTCTATTCACTTCCATTGTAAGCCCATTATAAAACAATGGTTTGTTTACTTGATGCCAACCAATATTGTCTCTACTTTCTTGGTGTAGGAATTTTGTCCCTGTTACTGTTTTATGAAAAATGTTTAAACATACAGAAAAATAGAAAAAAAAAAGTATAATAAGCCTCTATATAGTCACTACCTGGATATAGTAATTGTTAATATTTGCTATGTTTGCTTCATTGTTTTTTGCTGAATAATTTCAAAGTAAATTATAGACATCACGACACTTTGCACCTAAATACTTCAGCATGCGTCACTCAGACATTTTCTTATGTAACGACAATGTCATTATCATCCCTAAGAAAAGTAACAGTGATTCCCTAACATTAATATCCAGTCAACATTCAAATTTCCATAGTTGTCTTAAAAATGTCTTATTTGTAGCTGCTTTTTACAAACCAGAATGCAATTAAGGATCACTAACTCCATTTGGTTCTTTTCTGATTGATTTTTAGCAGAAATGGATTTTGTTACTATATCTCTTAAAGCTTTTAATCTAGAACTTTCCTTCCCCCAACAACACTTCTTTATTACGTTTTTTATATATATATATATATATATATGTATATATATATTTTTTTTTTTGTGAAACCGGGTCTCACTCTCGCCCAGGCTGGAGTGCAGTAGCTTGATCTCGGCTCACTGCAACCTCCACGTTCCATGTTCAAACTGTTCTCCTGCCTCAGCCTCCCAGGTAGCTGGGACTACAGACGCACACCATCACGCCTGGCCAATTTTTGTATTTTTAGTAGAGATGGGGTTTCACCGTGTTGGCCAGGCTGGTCTCAAACTCCTGACCTTTGGTGATCCTCCCACCTCGGCCTCCCAAAGTGTTGGGATTACAGGCGTGAGCCACGACACTCGGCCTATTATATTTTTAAATTGTGGTAAAAGATACATCACTTAAACTTTATCACCTTAACCATTTTTAAGTGTACAGTTCAGTGACATGTACATCCACATTGTGCAATCATCATCACTATTCATCTCTAG
Organism: Pan troglodytes; assembly: GCF_028858775.2. Lineage (NCBI taxonomy): Eukaryota > Metazoa > Chordata > Mammalia > Primates > Hominidae > Pan > Pan troglodytes. The sequence continues at coordinate 33,702,447 of NC_086016.1, forward strand.
AACTTTTTCATCTTGCAAAATTGAAACTCTGTACCCATTTCCTCTTTCCTCAGCCCCTGGAAACCACCATTCTACTTTCTGTCTCTATAAATTAGATTATTCTAGAGACCTCATAGGTGGAATCATATAGTATTTGTCCTTTTGCAACTGGCTTATTTCACTTAGCATAATGTATACTTTTTAAAATGACTGCCTTTTTTTAAAAAAGGACAGGCCAGTTATTTTGTTTATACAATTTATTTATTATTATAATAATTATTGTTAGAGACAGGGTCTCACTCTGTCATCCAGGCTAGAGTGCAATGGTGTGATTGTAGCTCATTGTAGCCTCATCCTCCTGGGCTCAAGAGAATATCCTGCCTCAGCCTCCTGAGGAGCTAGGACTACAGGTGCACACCACCATGCCTAGCCTTGTATAATTTTTTTTGTTGTTGTTTGTTTGTTTGTTTGTTTGAGATGGAGTTTCACTCTTGTTGCCCAGGCTGGAGTGCAATGGTGCCATCTCGGCTCACTGCAACCTCCACCTCCCGGGTTTAAGCGATTCTCCTGCCTCAGCCTCCCAAGTAGCTGGGTTTACAGGCATGTGCCATCACGCCCGGCTAATTTTGTATTTTTAGTAGAGACAGGGTTTCTCCATGTTGGTCAGGCTGGTCTCAAACTCCCAAGAACTCAGGTGATCCACCCGCCTTGGCCTCCCAAAGTGCTGGGATTACAGGTGTGAGCTACTGCGCCCAGCCCAGTGTTTTATGTTATTGATTTATCTGATTGTTTCCTTTTGATATCATTTATATCATTTAATTTTCCTTTAGTCTACATGGTTCCTATAATCGTTACATCTGAGGGCTTGTTTAGATTGAAGTTAAACATTTATGCGAGACTACTTCATAGGTGGGAATATGCATTACAATCAGTTTTAATTTCTAAAATGGCTTTCTAAAATGTCATTGTCTTCTGTGGGATTAGGAATAGCTTCTTCATCTAGATTTCCATAGACTGGAAGAACCATCTTTTTGCCTTTTATGTTGGCCCAGAATAGCTCTATAGTTGAGCCCTCATTAATTTGTATGCCCACTGTATGTTGGCTGCTCCTAACTGAGGTCATTTCTGCTTTGGGGGAGCTCACAGTCTGTTGGAGTAAGGATTCACTGTTTTACCTTTCATCTCAGTAAATTTCCATCTTCTTCCTCCCTTGCTTTAGCTGCTGCACAGGTTCTGGAACCTCTGGCGGTCTCAGATTGAGCAGAAAAAGGAAAGAGAGCTGCTCCCCTTACTGCGTGCTGCCTGGGACCACTACAGGTAGGGACTCTGGTTTCATCCCTGGCTCTCAGGGACTTTGTGCCTCTGACTTACTGTTTTCCAGGAGTAATTGCTTGCCCTTCTATGCGTTAGTGTGGCAGATTCAGAAAGGCCTGCTGGGGTGGAGGTCCTGCTGTAAACCATTTGTTCCTGACTTTGGGTTTTTGGCTGATCAGATGGGAGATAGAATGAGCATATTTGCATTGGTTCTTGGCCACCATAGTCTGAAGTATGTGCCTGGTCGCTCACTGCCTTGGTCCTACAGGCATCAATATGTTCACAAGTTAGAATTCATGCATTGCTAGTGTTAAAGGGAAGGGTCAGGGACATTTGTGACTCAGTCTTAAAGTGTGCAGGGAATGTCCTCAATATTTTAGAGCTAGTCATTCAGTTAAATAAATAAAAACACTACATTTCTGTGAGGAAAACTCAGAATGTATAGGGTGGAAAGTATAAAGGGAAAAATAAAAGTTGCCTGGCCCCCTCCCTACAAGTAAGAGTAAGATCTTGCTCCTCAGAAGGAAGCACTACGTATAAACTTTCTTGCTGCCAGAAATGTTCAATATGTCCTTCCTTTCTTTGCCCTCCTTTTTTCCTCTCCCCACAGTATAATCAACTTAATTTGCATAGTTTAGCTCCAATTTTGAAGCATTTTTTAATGAGTTAGTGAGAATCCCAATAATAAACTGACTCATTTAGAGTTATCAAGGCATATTATTCCAAACCCTGGTTTACAAAACCTAGTGTGAGAGGCAACATGTCGTGGACCCCCAGCGTTTGGCCATGAAACCAGAAAGTTCAGGATATCTAGGGGATTTCACACATATTTCCTAAATTCCAGAGCTACTGTGCTTTCGGTGGTCTAATTAGGTTTTACAAGAAAGTTGTCAACATTTTAGGCAATCCACAGTCCAAAATCAGAGGTTGACAAATTTTATATTAGATATCAGGTTCTTATTGCCGTCTCTCCTAGAATGAAACTAGTAAGCCCATGGGGTGCCTTTAACTCACAGGAAGTAACTGTACCCCAATTTACCTGCCTTAAAACAAAGTTTTAAAAACCTGAAACCTGAAGGTGTTCTTCCTTTTGTTTCAGGATAGCACTGCTGTGCAAATGTATCAAATTGTGGGTACAGTATACTCAGAAGAGGCGGTACAAGCAGGTATGGAGTACTTTTTAGCAGATAGCTCTACTGGCTTACATTCTTGGACCCATTTGCTTTGGAAAAGACCTATGCCAAGAAGTCTTATCGTTCTGCTTTGGAAGAGAGGGTGTTGAAAAAGCTCAAAGTCATTTCTTCCAGTTCCCACCTCTAATATCAGAAAGTCTGCATAACTCCCATTTCTTATCTGCTATGAAAATACAGGTTCTCTCTGAAAATACTGAGCTCTTATCAGCCATTCACATCTTTACTCAAATTCATTTAGTCTCTGAGTTAGCCAGCCCTTCACCCAGTGGGACCTGCAAGAGGTACAGGGAGAGGTGCAGAGCATAAGTGCTGCATCCCAGTGCTAAACAGTGTGAGACACATGTCTCCCAGGGGTGGAGGATGTGAGGTCAGGACCACAAATAAGTAAAGGCAGATTGAGAAAGATAGATTCAATTCCATTTAAGAAATACTTATTGAGCAACTGCTGTTTCTCAGACACTGCACTAAGCACTGAGGATACAACTGTGATATAAAGTCAATAAAATTCCTGCTCTCCCAGGGCTCATACTTTAGCACCAGGGTGACAAATGAGTGTGACCTTACAAGCCCGTTCTACCAATTGGGAGTACCTGTCTGGAATGTTGAAGTGAGAAGGATTTCAAGGCCGTGTTTACACTCAGTGGGAAAGGGTTCAGTTGATGGCGTCTGCCATTGTGAGAAGTGCCCCCTTTTTGGTCATCTCTGTCAGTGAAACAGAGGAAGACACAAACCAAACTCCTCCCAGTTATTTTCGTGCTGCCCACCCTACCCGTACCTCCATCTTCTGTTGGAGTCTAACAGGTGAATCTTTAGATTCACCTGTTAGCTAGTTCCCTATAGTTTGGGGATAGAATCCAAATTTTTAGCAAGGCCTACAAACTCCTTCGGGAGCTGGTCCCTGTCTGTTTCTCTCCCCTTTCCTGTTACCACTCTGTTCCTTCACAACTGCACTCTGACCAGTTAAGCTGCCAGTGGTTCCCTAAAGGTCCTCTGTGCCCTCCTGCTTCTCTTTGTACCTCCAGTTCTCTATTTCACACTCCCTTCCAGCTCAGATGTCACCTCCTCCCCCAGGCCAGTCCACCTCCACCCCTACCCCGGAGGCATAGCTTTATCAGAACGTTCATCTTATAATTGTTCACTGGCTTCTCTTTCCCCACAGGCTGTGAAGTCCTTTAGAGTACAGCCTGTCCCTTTTGCCTCCTTAGCCCACAGTGCTTGGCATGGGATATGTGCTAATATTTGGATGAATTAATGCACAGACCAACAAATGAACTGCTGTTGATTTCTTCAGAGTTTTTTTCCAAGGATGATTTAAGTCGATAGAGCTTGGATGCTACAGGGCATGGCCTCTTTTTGCGTCACTCTTGCCTCCTACACTTAAGAAATGCTAGAGTCACTGCATTCTTTGACATGCCTTTGGATTATGTTACTGGCTTTGAAAAGACATTGCCACTTGTTATCTTAAGTTCATATAATACAAGTTCACCAGAATGCAGGAAAGCCTTTCAGAAAAAGACTATGAGTGTCAGAGTTGAAAGGTTGTATTTATTCAAGGTGGAGAGCAGAGGGTCTCTTTTATTTCCTTCCTGGAAAACGAGCACTCCCCTTGACACAGGGACCCAACACTGGCGGACAGTCCAGGGTCAGCATTTTCATCTCTCACACTGATCTAGCACGGCCTGCTTTCAAAGGTATAGCGGGTCTGAAAAATGGGAAGAGCTCTGCTTAGTCATTCCTAAACCTTTAGCTAAGAATCTGAATATCAACTCTTGGTATAGGTATCCCAGGAGCACATCAGATCTTTCTATTCTTAGACAAGATAAAAATATTATTTTTTGTGGGTTTCTTCCTTTTTAAAAAGTAACATACAGTCAGCCCTCTGTATCTGTGGGTTCCACATCCATAGATTCAACCAACCATGGATAAAAAATATTCAGAGAAAAAAAAGAATAGTTGTGTCTGTACTGAACATATTCAGACCTTTTTTTCTTGTCATTAGTCCCTAAACAATATATAAACAATATAGCATAACAACTATGTACATAGCATTGACATTGTATTGGGTATTATAAGTAATCTAGAGATGTATACAGGAGGATTGCGTAGGTTATATGCAGATGCCAATTTATTTGTTTTTTTTTTTGTTTTGTTTTGTTTTGTTTTGTTTTTGAGACAGGTTTCACTTTGTCACCCAGGCTGGAGTACAGTGGCATGATCTTGGCTCACTGCAACCTCACTCTCCCCAGGCTCAAGCGATTCTCCTGCCTCAGCCTCCCAAGTAGCTGGGACTACAGGTGCAAGCCACCACGCCCAGCTAATGTTCGTGTTTTGTTTTTTTTTTGTAGAGGTGGGGTGCCACCATGTTACCCAGGCTGGTCTCAAACTCCCAAGCTCTGCCTGCCTCAGCCTCCCAAAGTGCTGGGATTACAGGCATGAGCCACTGCACCCGGCCTGCTATACGACCAAACTCCCAAGCTCTGCCTGCCTCAGCCTTCCAAAGTGCTGGGATTACAGGCATGAGCCACTGCACCCGGCCTGCTATACCATTTTATATAAGATACTTGAGTATCCATGGATTTTGGTATCTGAGAGGGGCCCTGGAACCAGTCCCCCACAAATACCAAAGGATGGCTCTTTGCAGAATGGCGAATGTTTGCTAACTGTTGAAGCTTGATGGTAGGGTCATGGGTATTCATTATACTGTCAGCTTCTACTTTTGTTTACATTTGAAAATGCCCATAATAAAAAATAGAAAAGCAATGTGTAGATATTATAGAAAATTTAGGAAGTATAAAAAGATATAAAGAAGAAAAAATAAAACCATTCATGACATTTGATGGGTAAGCCTGGTATCTCCCTTCCTCTGTTTGGGTAGGAGTGTATGTACCTATCTATTCACATACACATACATATGCATACTGATCCAATTATCTATTGCTATGTAAAAAATCACCCCAAACTCAGTGGTATAAGACAACAACCATTCTATTATGCTTTATGGATTATCAAAGATTGAGACAGGACATAATGGGAATGGTTGGTTTCTGCTCCAAGATCAGCCTCAACTGAAAAGATTCTAATGGCAAGGGGTTAGAATTATCTAGACGTTTTCTTCACACACATCTAGATCCTGGATTAGAATGACTCAAAGACTGGGCTCAACTGGGAATGTTAACCAAAGAACCTGTGTATGACCTCTCTGTGAGGCTTGGGCTTCCTTACAGCATGGTGGCCTTGGGGTAGTCAGCTATCAGAGCTTCAAAATGAGTGTTCCAGTGAACAAGTCAGAAGCTCTGTGGCTCTTTGTATAGCCTCAGAACTCACACAGTGCCACTTTTACCATGTGCTATTGGTCAGAGCAGTCACTATCCCAGCCAGATTCAAGGGGAGGGAACATAGATCTCTTCTCAGTGAAGGAGGATCAAATAATTTGCAGCCATGTTTTTAAAACCTCTACACATTTGGGCTGGGCACGGTGGCTCATGCCTGTAATCCCAGCACTTTGGGAGGCCAAGGCAGGCAGATCGTGAGGTCAAGAGATCAAGACCATTCTGGTCAACATGGTGAAACCCTGTCTCTACTAAAAATACAAAAATTAGCTGGGCGTGGTGGTGCACGCCTGTAGTCCCAGCTACTTGGGAGGCTGAGGCAGGAGAATCACTTGAACCCGGGAGGCGGAGGTTGCAGTGAGCTGAGATTGCGCCACTGCACTCCAGCCTGGCGACAGAGTGAGACTCTGTCTCAAAAAACAAAAAACAACAAAAAAAACAAAAACATAAAACCTCTATACATGCATATATGCTTTTTCCCCCCCAAAGTTTTGGATCATGGAGACATATATGGTATATTCTTATGTCCATTGTCTGTCTTCCTACTGATGTATCAGTAAAATAGTAGACTTTTATAATTACATTAATGTGTATGACAAACACTATAAACAAAATCAAAAGATATATTATGGGGTGGGGAAATATTTAAGATTTATAACATATGACAAAGGACTAATAAATTGTTTAGGTTCAAAAAACCCCATACATATCACTGAGTCAAATGCTAACAGACAGTGAAACAGGTAATGGGTATGAACACCTAAGCCATGGGGAAGAGTGAATGAGTGTGTGTGTATGTGTGTGCGTGTGTGTGTGTGTGTGTGTGTAGAAATGTTTAACTAATGTTTAAGTGAAAATTTTTTTACCTATCCTATTTCATTTTTCACCTAGCATATTGGCAAAGATAATAAATAATGATTTTCATCTTTTTCTCATTTTTATTATATAGGAAGCAATCCTCCCACAAGGGTGTGACCCTGAGAGGTCATGTTTTAAAAAAAAAAAGTTAAGTACAAAGGTTATTCATTCTTTTACTTTAGCTGCTACAGGCCAGAGCGGATGGTCATTTCCAGCAGAGAGCCCTGCCTGCTGCCTTCCACACATGGAACAGACTCTGGCGATGGTGCCACCAGGAAAATGTCCTCAGTGCAAGAGCAACACGTTTCCACAGGTATGTTGCGCAGCTCCTGTCTGCACTGGGGCAGGTGTTTCAAATCTAACTCTGACAACCACACAGCCCATTTGCTGTGCTTTTCAGCTTCCCAGACCCCAGGCCCTAGTACTTCCTGGATTTTCAATAATGTGGGCTCATTGATTTCATCTAGCAGGAAAAGACAAGAGTGTTTCCCCTGGGAAATCTTTTGTCCATCTTTATTTCAAGGGCTTTCAAAACAGCCTGTTTGTAACCTTCATTATTAGCCACTGAGAGCTCCATTAAAGCAGCCCATTAGCTTTCTGGATCAGAGCACGGTGGGACCTTGCCTCACCTTGGCAGACATTCTTAAGTGTCATTTCCCCGAAACACTTAGTTCCTGTTCTGCTAGACCTGGCTTTTTGAAGTCTTGAAATGATAGTCATCAACAAAATTACAAAGGTCGGGCCGGGTGCAGTGGCTCACACCTGTAATCCCAGCACTTTGGGAGGCCTGAGCGGGCGGATCACAAGGTCAAGAGTTCAAGACCAGCCTGGCCAACATGGTGAAACCCTGTCTTTACTAAAGATACAAAAATTAGCCCGGTCTGGTGGCACATGCCTGTAATCCCAGCTACTCGGGAGGCTGAGGCAGGAGAATTGCTTGAACTTGGGAGACGGAGGTTGCTGTGAGCTGAGATCGCATCATTGCACTCCAGCCTGGGTGACAGGGCGAGACGCCGTCTCAAAAAAAAAAAAAAGAAAAAGGCCGGGCGCGGTGGCTCACATCTGTAATCCCAGCACTTTGGGAGTCCAAGGCGGGCGGATCACGAGGTCAGGAGATCAAGACCATCCTGGCTAACACGGAGAAACCCTGTCTCTACTAAAAATACAAAAAATTAGCCGGGCGTGGTGGTGGGCGACTGTAGTCCCAGCTACTCGGGAGGCTGAGGCAGGAGAATGGCATGAACCTGGGAGGCGGAGCTTGCAGTGAGCTGAGATCACGCCACTGCACTCTAGCCTGGGCAACAGAGTGAGACTCTGTCTCAAAAAAAAAAAAAAAAAAAAAAAGAAAGCTCAAGGAGCAGAGCTACATCTTTTTAGTTCCCACGGGGACAAACTTGCCCACAGCAGGTTCTTAGTATATGGTGGGACATAATGAAGAAATAATAATTATTTATTTATTTATTTATTTATTTTTGAGTTGGAGTCTTGTCCTTTCGCCCAGGCTGGCATGCAGTGGCACGATCTTGACTCACGGCAAACTCCACATCCTGGGTTCAAATAATTCTCCTGCCTCAGCCTCCCAAGTAGCTGGGATTACAGGTGTGCGCCACCACGCCCGGCTAATTTTTTGTATCTTTAGTAGGGACGGGGTTTCACCATGTTGGCCAGGCTGGTCTCGAACTCCTGACCTCGTGATCCACCCGCCTTGGCCTCCCAAAGTGCTGGGATTACAGGCATGAGCTACCACGCCCAGCCTGTAATGAAGAAATTATTAATCACTAACTGTATGTCTGCCACTGTGTTGGGCATTGTGTGATGGGAGACAGAAAACAAATACATAAACTCATTCTGCCCATGGCATCATTATCTTCATTAATAATTTCCTTTTCACAGTGATTCTGAGAGGTCAGGTTCAAAATAATAAATGGTAACACAACCAGTAAGTGGTACAGCCAGGTTAATTCAAATCTCCAGTTCCAAAGTCCAGGTGCTTTCTTCTTGATCAAGAGGAAGATCTTTCTGATGACTTTGTAGGAGGGTGAAATTTTTGTGAGGAGATAAGACTGACATACAAGAAACAACTGAGAACCAATTCAAGAGAACAGATCCACGTGTCCCCAGTTGTGTCAGCCACAAGTTCTTCCAGTGCTCAGAGCTAGTGCTGAGGGAGGCTGAGCATGGAAGTATCTGGGGGAGGCTTCCTGTGAGTGAGAGGGTGAGGATGGTGGCTGGAGTGGGCAAGATGGGGAGGCCCAGACTGAAGAGATTGGGCTGACCCTATAGATAGATATTCGAAAGATATTTGATCAGGTGCATGGAACTAGTAAAATAACAGTTTTGGAAATTACCTTAAGTTCAGTGTACTTTATCTTAGGACAGAGGGGTGAGATGGAGGGGCATGCATTGGGAGAAGTTGCAGTCATCTTTAATCTGGAGGATTTCAGGCCAGATGTGGCTCATGCCTGTAATCCCAGCACTTTGGGAGGCAGAGGTGGGTGGATCATTGGAGGTCAGGAGTTTCAGACCAGCCTGGCCAACATGGTGAAACCCCATGTCTACTAAAAATACAAAAATTAGCGGGGCATGGTGGTGCATGCTTATAATCCCAGCTACTCCGGAGGCTGAGGCACAAGAATCACTTTAACCCAGGAGGCAGAGGTTACAGTGAGTTGAGATGGCGCCACTGCACTCCAGCCTTGGATGACAGAGCGAGACTCCATCTCAAAATAAATCTCTCTCTCTCTCTCTCTCTCTCTCTCTCTCTCTCTATCTATCTATCTATCTATCTATCTATCTGGAGGGCTTTGAATGCTAGTTTGAGGTTAGCCAGAACTCTGGGTTCCTTAGTACGAAGTCCAGGGAGATGGTTTTAGGTGGTGGCCACGGGGAATAGAGGCTGATGAAAGGACATCTCTTGTCTTTTCTGGCTTCTGCAGACAGAGCAGCTTTGCCTTTACCTAGTCATGTATTGTGGGCTGGTATAAGATTCATTCAAAAATGGCTTCAGGCTGGACGCGGTGGCTCACACCTGTAATCCCAGTACTTGGGGAAGCTGAGGCAGGTGGATCACCTGAGGTCAGAAGTTCGAGACCAGTCTGACCAACATGGCAAAACCCCATCTCTACTAAAAATACAAAAATTGGCCAGGCATGGTGGCGCACATCCCAGCTACTCGGGAGGCTGAGGCAGGAGAATCACTTGAACCTAGGAGGTGGAGATTGCAGTGAGCCAAGATCGCACCACTGCACTCCAGCCTAGGTGACAGAGCAAGATTCCATCTCAAAAAAAAAAAAAAAAAAAATGGCTTCAGTACTTAAAACACGCACACACAGTACCCGTTTCTTTTTTTACTGTCAAGTAGCCGTGCCTGGTTCTATTCTTTTTTTGTATTTTGTATGCTGTGAGAACCAAAAATTAAAAGTACCTTCAAAATAGCCAAGAGGAGCCTTTAAAGGATTTTTGCTAGGGAGCAGTTTGGGTGGTTTTAGAGCTATCACTCTGGAGAAAAAGGGCAGAGGGCGACTTGGAGACAGGGTATAGCCAGGAGGCTTGCAGGATGGTGTAGGCCTGATCTAGATTTTTACCTGTTTTGGCTTGGTTGGACCTTTTCAGAAAACTTGGTTTTTCGGATTCCTGTTTTCCTTGTTCATGAGCAGAGTGATTGAGAGTCTGGCTTAGAAGCTGGACAAGCCTGAGTTCAGACCTATGCTCTGTCGCCTGCCAGCTCTGTGACCCTGGACAAGTCAGTCTGTCTCTCTGAGCCTCAGTCTCCTCGAATGTAAAATTGAGATGATGTGGTCATAGTCTCTATCTCATATGGTTGTCATGAAAATGAAATGGGAAAATACATGTAAAATGCAAACCAAGGGCCTAGCGTAAAAATATGAACTGTCCCTGTGGCCCCTGGAGTTGTTTTAATTTGTGACTCTCATGGTAAGTACATTTTCAGAGGATTGGTTTGGAGTTTAGCAAATTAAAGTTCCAAGTAAATATGTATCTTTGATATTCTTAGGGTATTTTTAATGTTTTAGGAATATAGACAGATTTTATGATGGAATCTCATGAATTATGGCTAAAAATAATTTTTATAACCCTCCAGTGAAAGGTACTGAGAATGAGACAAAATTGGTTTTTTATTTTAATTGAGATAAAATGTGTATACAGTGAAAGGCATAGATTTTAAATAAAGTTCGATGAGTTTTCATAGTTTTTTTTTTTTTTTTTTTTTTTTTTTGAGACGGAGTCTTGCTCTGTTGCCCAGGCTGGAGTGCAGTGGCGTGATCTTGGCTCACTGCAAGCTCCACTTTCTGGGTTCATGCCATTCTCCTGCCTCAGCCTCCCGAGTAGCTGGGACTACAGGTGCCCACCACCACACCCGGCTAATTTTTTGTATTTTGTTTTTTTAGTAGAGAAGGGGTTTCACTGTGTTAGCCAGAATGGTCTGGATCTCCTGACCTCATGATCCGCCCGCCTTGGCCTCCCAAAATGCTGGGATTACAGGCGTGAGCCACCATGCCCGGCCGAGTTTTCATAATTTATGCACCTATATAATCAACACTCCAGTCAAGATATAGAACATTTCTATCACCCCAGAAAGTTCCTTCATGTCCCCTTCAGGCAGTCCCTACCCTGCATAGGTAACCAGTATTCTGATTTCAGTCATCATAGGTTAGTTTTGCATGGTTTTTTTCTTGTCGCCCAGGCTGGAGTGCAGTGGCGCTGTCTCAGCTCACTGCAAGCTCCGCCTCCCAGGTTCATGCCATTCTCCTGCCTCAGCCTCCCGAGTAGCTGGGACTACAGGCGCCTGCCACCACGCCCAGCTAATTTTTTGTATTTTTAGTAGAGACGGGGTTTCACTGTTAGCCAGGATGGTCTCGATCTCCTGACCTCGTGATCCGCCCGCCTCGGCCTCCCAGAGTGCTGGGATTACAGGCGTAAGCCACTGCGCCTGGCCTTTTTTTTTTTTTTTTTTTTTTTTTGATGAGCAGAAGTGTTTGATTTCTGTTGGATTGATACAGTCCAATTTATCTTTTTTTTTTTTTTTGAGATGGAGTCTTGCTCTGTTGCCCAGGCTGGAGTGCAGTGGCACGATCTCAGCTCACTGCAGCCTCCACCTCCCAGGTTCAAGCAACTCTCCTGCCTCAGCCTCCTGAGTAGCTGGGATTACAAGCGCACACCACCACGACCAGCTAATTTTTGTGTTTTTAGTAGAGACGGGGTTTCACTATGTTGGTCAGGCTGATCTCGAACTCCTAACCTTGTGATCCGCCCGTCTCGGCCTCCCAAAGTGCTGGGATTACAGACGTGAGCCACCGCGCCTGGCCCAATTTATCCTTTTTTTTATGGTTAGTGATTTTAGGGTCCTCCCTAAGAAATATTTGCTACTCTAAGATCTGAAAAGATATCTTCCTATATTTTATCTGGAAGCTTTATAGTTTTAGCATTTACATTTAGGTCAATGATCATCTTGAATTTTTTTTCTACATATGATATGACGTAGGAGTCAAGGTTTATTTTTTTCTGTGTTTATCAGGTTTTTCCAGCACCATTTGTTGAAAAGCCTTTTTTTTGAGACAGAATCTCGCTCTGTTGCCAGGCTGGAGTGCAGTGGCAGTGGCACAATCTCGGCTCACTGCAATCTTCGCCTCCCAGGTTTAAGCGATTCTCCTGCCTCAGCCTCCCAAGTAGCTGGGACTATAGGCACACGCCACCACGCCCAGCTAATTTTTGTATTTTTAGTAGAGACAGGGTTTCACCATGTTGGGTTGGCCAGGATGGTCTCCATCTCTTGACCTCGTGATCCACCTGCCTTGGCCTCCCAAAGTGCTGGGATTACAGGCGTGAGCCACCGTGCCTAGCCCAGACTAATTTTTTTTTTTCTAATTTTTTGTAGAAAAAGGGTCCCACTATGTCACCCAGTCTGGTCTCAAACTCCTGGGGTCAAGTGATCCTCCTGCCATGACCTCTCACTGTTCTGGGATTACAGGCGTGAGCCACCATGCCTGGCCCAGTTCTGTTTAGAATTAATATACCATTTCATGTTTAGTGCAAGAACATAAAAACAATAAAATTCTATTTTGTCCCCATCCTTGATGATATTTTTATTGTTGTTATTTTTTTTTTTTAAGAAATAAATCATAGTGGGGATTCACTGTGTTGTCCAGGCTGGTCTTGAACTTCTGGGCTCAAGACATCCTCCTGCCTCAGCCTTTCAAAGTGCTGGGATTACAGGAGTGAGCCACCATCCCCAACCAGTGGTACTTTTTGTCATACATTTTATGTCTAACGATTGATTGATTGTAGAGACGAGGTCTCACTATGCTGCCCAGGCTGGTTTTGAACTCCTGAGTTCAAGCAATCCTCCTGCCTCAGCCTCCTGAAGTGTTAGGATTACAGGCATGAGCCACCAGGCCCAGCCTACAACGTTACTATTTTTGCTTTAAATAATCAGTACTCTTTTTATAAATTGAGAAGAAAAAAATTCCGCCTCTTATATTTACCCACATATTTTCCCTTTCCAGTGTTCCTTGTGTCTTCCTGTACATTTGAATGTTCATCTGTATCATTTCCCTTCAGCCTAAAGATGATCTTTTAGTGTTTTTATACTAAGGTCAACTGGGGTTGAATGATCTCAGCTTTTGTGTCTGGTCTCTGCACTCTAGCTGGGCCAGAGCTCCGTCTTTCAACCCTGTCCAGCTTCTGCTGTCTCTGTTCCCCTCTTGGCCCTGCAGCAGTCACTCTCTGCTAGGCCTCCAGGCCCTCATCTGAGGACCTGGGACAACCTCAGTAAAATTTTGGGTATTTCCCTCTGTTCAGCTGTCTCCTTTCTAGTACCCTGACCCCAAATTCCAGCCCCTCTGGCAGTCATGAACTCCAGTCTTTGCCTCCTCAGCTCACTGAGACTGAGGGAGGCTCTGCTTAGCCTCCCTTCCCCTCACTGTTTAGAAGGTGCCCCCAGGCAGAAAGTCTGGGCGGCCTAGGGGCTCACCTCGCCCGTGTCCTATCTTTTCAGCATCAGAATCTACACTTACTGTCCAGCGCCTGAAGACAGTTGCCATATGTATTTTGTCTAGTTTTGTCATATATGGCCAGAGGGCAGATCCAGGACCAGTGACTGTGTTCTGACTAGAAGTGGAATCTTTGCTTTAAGTGATGTGTCTTGCGTGTTAAATGTCAGGGGAGCAAGATCCCCCAGTGCTGAACATGGATCCTGTGGCTTCACCAACATGTAGCCCCTAGTGGCTGTTGATCAATTGTCCCAGCACTGCTGCTGCAGGATTTGATGTTGTTAATGGTGATCTGTAGGCCTAGGCAGAGATGACAAAACAGTGGTTCCCAAACCTTTTTACTTTTCTTTACTTTTTTTTTTTTTTTGCGACCTCTGTGGCCCAGGCTGGAGTTCAGTGGCACGATCTCGGCTCACTGCAAGCTCCGCCTCACGGGTTCATGTCATTCTCCTGCCTCAGCCTCCCAAGTAGCTGGGACTACAGGCGCCCACCACCAGGCCCAGCTAATTTTTTATATTTTTAGTAGAGATGGGGTTTCACTGTGTTAGGCAGGATGGTCTCGATCTCCTGACCTCATGATCCGCCCGCCTCGGCCTCCCAAAGTGCTGGGATTACAGGCGTGAGCCACTATGCCCGGCCAACCTTTCTACTTTTCTAATTCACCTGAAATACTTGTTTAAAATACTATTTCCTGGGACCCCCCTCAGACTTGCTCAGTCAGCCTTAGGGGTCTGCCCCTTGTTTTTCAACAGGTCCCCAAAGAGTTGGTCAGCATGCACTGGAAAGGGCTCTCATGAACAATCCTTTATCAGTGCTGTTAAGTCAATATAGAATTAATGAAGACCTGGAGTCTCAGGGTCTGAGTCTTTTTCGTACGGTGTGAAGGCTTGGCTGATACCAGAAACAACCTGGAAAATGTTGGCCTTTTTAACAGTTTATGGTTTTTTGGCTGTCTGCTTTCCTTCCCTTTCTCTTTGTGTTGCTTTCTCCCTCATCTAAGCTTATTCACCTCTTTTATTTTTTTCAGAGACAGGGTCTCACTCTGTTGCCCAGGCTGGAGTGGAGTGGCGTGATCATAGTTCACCACAGCCTCAAACTCCTGGGCTCAGGCGATCCTCCCACCTCAGCCTCCCAGGTAGTTGGGACTACAGGCACACACCATCACACCCAGCAATTTTTAAATTTTTTTGTAGAGATGGAGTTTTGCTGTGTTGCCCAGGCTGGTCTTGGCCTCCAGCGATCCTCCTGCCTTGGCCTCCCAAAGTATTAGGATTGCAGACATGGGCCACTGTGCCCAGCCACTTAATTCACCTCTTATACGATAGCATGGTATAAAAGGGAAAATCCAATTATTTGGAACTTCTAGTTCTGTTTGGGTTAATTTTTATTTTTGTTTTAAGTGCTTTACATTCTTCCTTGTTTTTTAGGGAGACATTAGAGAAGCAAGTATTTTCTCTCTGGAGGCAGAAGATGTTTCAGCATCGAGAAAACCACCTGGCAGAGAGAATGGTAAATGGCTGTCCCTGAGGAGATGTGTGGAGGGGCAGGATCTGATTCAAGCCATTGCACTCACGGCCTCCCCTCCTCAGGAAGTTGCTCGGACCTCACTGGAGGGCCCCTGCCTGTGACTGTTGAGGCAGGGCAGGCTCTGGGGCATCTGTCCTTTCTCAGTGGAGCCTACAGACAGCTTCTGGGCTGGACCACGTCCTGACATCCATTCCTTTTGCCTTAGTCATTATTTGTGGCCTGTAAATTCTTTCCTGGCTTCTGTGCCTCTCTCCTACTTGATTTATTCTGTTCTCTCCTTCCTGTCCTGCCTCAGGCCATCCTTCACGCAGAGCGACAGCTTCTGTATAGGTCTTGGTTCATGTGGCACCAGCAGGCAGCAGCACGTCACCAGGAGCAGGAGTGGCAAACAGTGGCCTGTGCCCACCACCGCCACGGGCGGCTCAAGAAAGCTTTCTGCCTCTGGAGGGAAAGTGCCCAAGGGCTCAGAACAGAGTGAGTGGCCAGTTCTGCCTTACAAGCCTTTCCATCCCAGGCCAGCTTTGCTTGTTCTAGCAGCACCGTCAGCTCCAAGTGCCTGTCTGGAGGACTGCATTACCCCAGACTCTGGTTGTAAGTTCTGGAAGTTCAACCTAAAAGAGTCTTAAGTAAAACTAGGTTGGCCAGGCACAGTGGCTCACGCCTGTAATCCCAGCACTTTGGGAGGCTGAGGCGGGCAGATCACCAGAGATCAGGAGTTCGAGACCAGCCTGACCAACATGGAGAAAACCCTCTCTATTAAAAATACAAAAATTAGCCAGGCATGGTGGCGCAAGCCTGTAATCCCAGTTACTCAGGAGAGTGAAGCACGAAAATTGGCATGAACCCGGGAAGTGAAGGTTGCAGTGAACCGAGATGGCACCGCTACACTCCAGCCTGGGCAACAGAGCGAGACTCTGCCTCAAACAAACAAACAGAAGTGACCATAGCCAGGGAATAAACTGATGGGCCCATATTGTGATAGCTGACTGCTGCAGATAAGGGATAGGGACAGCAGCTGTGGCCAGTGGGTGGGTTGTGGCAGTTTTTAACCACACCACGTAGTTAAGAGAGAGGAGGGGAGGCAGCCCAGTCACTATAGAGACTGTCCTGCTTTGGGGCCTTTCAGTGTCCACTGTGTGTTCTGAGGATCTCACTCCCTGTCACACACTGACCATGTTTAACCAGTTTCTCAGTTGGGGGCTTCACACCTGCACATGTGAGCTTCAATGGCACCTGAAGCCCTGGGAAGTTGTAGGCCAAAATTTGATCATAGGTGCTTTTTTCTGAGACTGCAAGTTCTTTGGCAGCTCTTCAGAGAGGGTCTCGGCTCCCCCAAAAACTTAACCAGGTAGGGCTATGGACTGTGAGGAGGAGCCCATAGAGGGTGCCCTCACTGGGTGGGGGCTGCAGCACTGAGCTCTGCCATCTCCCCGCAGGAGGACGGGCAGGGTGCGGGCAGCAGAATTCCACATGGCCCAGCTCCTGCGTTGGGCCTGGAGCCAGTGGAGGGAGGTAAGGCTTTGGTGCGAGGTGCCACCCGTGTATGACTTTTGGACAGGTGGGCTGTGTGTCAGCAGGACTCACAGGCAACATATGGGCCACACCACCTACCTCTGAGCTGAAGGAGGAGAACAGGCAGCATAGAAAGTGTTAACTCAGTTTTATGAGCTGATTGGCTCAAAATTTTGTGTTCTTTCAGATCCTAGGCTGTTCTTATATGAACTTACTGCATCTAAAATTCCTGATCTAACCATTTACAGGAGTCCTACTGAGTGTAAAACATGTTTAAACTCACATTAATTGAGCATTTACCGCAAATCAAGCCCTTACCTCATCAAATCATCACAGAACCCCTAAGAAGCACGTATTTATAGATGAGGCCAGAGAGGTTAATTTACACTCACACAGATGACGTATAAAATGGAGGCAAAGCAGGAAGCCACCCCCAACTCAGACCCCAGCCCACGGTGGCTGCTTTCTCCTCTGTCTGCAGTGCCTGGCCCTGCGGGGAGCGGAGCGGCAGAAGCTGATGCGAGCAGACCTGCACCACCAGCACAGCGTGCTGCACAGGGCGCTGCAGGCATGGGTGGTAGGAACTGCTGCTTCCCTCCTGATCTTGCTGTGGGGACAGGGGAGGTTTCTGGAGACTTTGTTTTCCTTCCTTGTTCTTCCTGTCTGTCCCAGAACAGAGTCACGTGACACACCTCAAACCAAGCAGGTGCCCCAGACAGCGGGCCTTAGGCCACAGGGTTCTTTGATTCTTGCTTGGCCAAGTGGAAACAAGTGCTGTCGGTGGGTACTAGCCTTGTAGCGAAAGCAGCTCCTTTCCCTGGAGTCCCATGGTTTGACTTAGGAGGTGAGGGCCTGTGAGACAGTTTCTCCCTGTCGTCTGGGAGGGTCTGCTGGCCCTGGGACCAGGGGCTGTTGGCCTCTTCCTACCCTTTTTGAGTTCTCTGGGCATGGCAGCCTTGTGGTAGATGCACCTCTGAGGCCTGCCTAAACAGGGGGAAGTGTGGGCCCAAGAGCAGCCTCAGTCTTCCTTGTCCCCTACAGACTTACCAGGGCAGGGTGCGAAGCATCCTCCGGGAGGTGGCAGCCAGGGAGAGCCAGCACAACAGGCAGCTGCTGCGGTGAGTCTCCCGGGCGCCTCCCAAGCTCCAGCTGGGGAACAAGGAATGCACTCCAAACCCCAGCCTTTTAGGGGGTCCTGCTGAGGGCCAGGTCGGGGATGATCCCGGGTTCCTAGTCGCTAATATCATGGTCTTGGCTTTTCCACTTCACTCACGGGTTCGCCTTCATATGTCTTAAGCCCCTGCTGTGTGCAGGGCAGGACCTTGGAAAGCAGCTGTTACCTGCATGCCTTAAAGGCCACTTGTCTTGCTCTTCTGAGCACTTTTTCCTCCCTGCTTCACGCCTACAAGATTCAGCTTTGCAAGGCACCTTGTCATCTCTTCCACTCCAGAGGCTTCAGCGACTCCCTTTCCTGTCAATTTCCAAGTAGTTCCCTTCCAGCTTGCTCTGCAGGCCTGTCACTGACTCTCCAGCGTCACCTCTAGGCCCTGTCAGACCATCTGCACCACTCACCCCTGTGGAGGGTGCTTCCGCAGCTTCTGCCACTCTTTCTAAGCCAAACTCTAACCTCACTCCTTCCCAGCAGTCCTCCCACATGCCCCCTTTCATTTCCTTCCTTTGTATTTGTTCAGCACATGATACTCCTGGTGGCCTATGGACAGTGGGTCTCGTGGACTTTAAACACCTCCATCCTTAGCTGGGCGCGGTGGCTCATGCCTGTAATCCCAGCACTTTAGGAGGCTGTTTGAGACCAGGAGTTTCAGACCAGCCTGCGCAACATAGCGAGACCTTGTCTGTACTAAATGTAAAAAAATTAGCTAGGCACGGTCATGTATGCCTGTGGTTCAGGTACTTGGGAGGCTTAGGTGGGAGGGTCACTTGAGCCTTGAAGGTCAAGGCCACAGTGAGCCGTGATCATGCCACTGCACTCCAGCCTGGGCGATGGAGTGAGACCCTGTCTCTAAAAAGTAAATAAATAAAATAAATGCCTCCATCCCTCATATGGAGTCCCATAGAGCACCCATCCCGCTCTTCAGACAGGGTGGAATAAGCAAGAACTCCCTGAGCTAACTCAGCAGCAAGCTGAGGCGTAGGCAACCTTCCTCCGGGTTCCCTGTCTCTCCACACTTCTCTTATCACAGTGTGAGTCACCTGTGTTGCCACTGCCTGGTTATGCCCTGTTATCCCCGTAGCACCTGGAGTTTGGTCTCCAGCAGTGCTGGGTCCCTCATGCACTCTTGGTGCCCAGCCCAGAGCAGCTGCTCAGTAGCCATTTGTTGGACATAGACGTGCAAGTAAACATAGGTGTTGGTGAAACAGACATTCTTAGGTGTAGAGTCCCTGACTCAGGAGTAGGGGAAGAAGTAGGAATGATTCACAGAAGCCTCCCTTCTCTCTCTATCCTGGTGTCATCTGCCTTCCCCGCACCCATGCATCTGCAGCGGGGCATTACGTCGCTGGAAAGAGAACACCATGGCCCGAGTGGATGAAGCCAAAAAAACCTTTCAAGCAAGTACTCATTACAGAAGGACCATATGTTCCAAGGTGAGGTATAAGGAGGCAAGCTGGTCACCCAGGAGAGTTGGGACTGTGTTCTGGTGAGGGCGTGGGATGTAGGGGGTGGTGCCAGAGATTTGAACTGAATAAGGAACCTAGAAAATGGGTAACTTTCCTCCAGCACACACACAAACATCCATGTGGGCACATGTTTAGTTTTTTACTGAATTACAAACCAATATGCATTAAATAGAAACATAACACATCATAAGTGAACTAGTTCTTATCAGAACCAGTATTTTCTTTTTCTTTTTTTTTTTTTTTTTTGAGACAGTCTCACTCTGTCACCCAGGCTAGAGTGCAGTGGTATCATCTCAGCTCACTGCAACCTCCATCCCCCAGGTTCAAGCGATTTCTCCTGCCTCAACCTCCCGAGTAGCTGGGACTACAGGCTTGCGCCACCACGTCCGACTAATTTTTGTATTTTTAGTAGAGATGGGGTTTCACCACATTGGCTAGGCTGGTCTTGAACTGATGACCTCAGGTGATCCATCTGCCTCAGCCTCCCAAAGTGCTGGGATTACAGGCTCTTTGAATCCAGGAGGTGGAGGTTGCAGTGAGCCGAATTGCACCACTGCACTCCAGCCTGGACAACAGAGCAAGGTTATCTCAAAAAAAAAAAAAAAAAAGAAAAGAAAAGAAAAAATACCCGAAGCTAGCCTGTGCCTCCCTTCCCCTGGAAGGAGGAACACAGGAATCTTTGCTTGGCTTCAGAGCTTGAAGAGGAGGCCTTTTTGGTGGGAATGGAGTTCATGACAGCTCGCAGAGCAGGCACCAGGCATTCCCTGGGCAAGTGTTTTGTTATTGTGATTTTGTAGGCATCACTCATACAAAAGAATGTATACAACGTAGGTGTGTTCCATTTACTAAATAGTAATAGAGGCCGGGCGCAGTGGCTCACACCTGTAATCCCAGCACTTTAGGAGACTGAGTCGGGTGGATCACTTGGGGTCAGGAGTTCGAGACCAACCTGGCCAACATGGTGAAACTCCATCTCTACTAAAAATACAGAAATTAGCTGGGTGTGGTGGTGCATGCCTGTAATCCCAGCTACTCAGAAGGCTGAGGCAGGAGAATCGCTAGAACCTGGGAGGCAGAGGTTGCAGTGAACCGAGATCATGCCACTGCACTCCAGCCCAGGTGACAGAGCGAGACTATGTCTCAAAAAAAAATTACATATATATATTTTATATATATAAAAAATAGAATTAAGACCCATGTATGTAATGACTTCACTACTTTATGGCATGGTATGATATGTAAATCCTGGTAGAAGAGTCCCAGCAGCCAAAATGCTGGGCTTCCTGTGAGGGGCTGGGGCCCTGTCCTATTGCTCAGTGGTCTGCGTGCAAGGCAGTTACTTCCTGGACCGTGTGTGAGAAGCAAATGGCAACAGCTTGGCCTTGCCTCTCCAGGAGCCACCGTCACAGACCTGGGGTGGACCCGGAAGCCAGGAGGTATAGTGACTCTTGCTGTGCTCCTTGCCTGCCCATAGGTCCTGGTCCAGTGGTGGGAAGCTGTGTCAGTGCAGATATATTACCGACAGCAGGAGGACTGTGCCATCTGGGAGGCCCAGAAGGTGCTGGACAGGGGTAAGTGGGGCCCCAGAAGCAAGTCATGTTGAGGAATGTGAAGACAGCGCTGTTGTGGAGATCCCTGTGGCCTGCATAAGTCTGTCTCCTCCTCATACATGCCAGTTCCCTGTCGTTGCCATGACAAAGTACCACAGACTGGGAGTCTTCAAACAACACAAAATTGCCCTCTCAGTTCTGGAGGCTGGCAGGCAGCGATCAAGGTGTGGCAGGGCCATGCTTCTCCACAGGCTGTAGGGGAGGGTCCTTCCTTGCCTCTCCCAGCTTGTTTCTTGCTTGTCATGGCTTTCCTGGACGTGTAGACCCATTGCTCCAGTCTTTGCCCCATCTTGACATATCGTTCCCTTCCTGTGTCTGGGTCCCTTAGAAGGACTCTGGTCATATCGGATGAAGGGCCCACCCTACTTGAGTGTGACGCCATCCTAACCAATTACATCTGCAGTGAGCCTAGTGCCAGATAAAAGTCACATTGTGAGGTTCCAGGAAGGACATGAATACAGCAGGTGTGGAGGGGGCACTGTTCAGTCCAGTATATCTTAGAAATCTATTCCCAACTGACTGCCAACCAATTTATGTTAAAATGGAAGGCTAGAGCTTGAGATCTACAGAGAAATAAAGAAAAGAAGCTGGAATGGAGGAGCTTGGGGTGGTTGGGGAGGGGGTTGTTTTGATGGGAAAGTCCTTGCTGCTTGTCAGGGCAGCCCCCACCGTGTTAGCGTCCTGCTTCCTTGTGTAGCTGGGCCCTTAAATGTTTAGGGGCCAGAGACTTTCTAATTCGATCTCAGGAAGTCCTGCTGCCTGCTGTATATACATCTTTGGAAAGATTGCAGGGCACAGTGGTACACACCTATAGTCCCAGCTACTTGGGAGCCTGAGGTGGGAGGATCACTTGAGCCCAAGAGCTGGAGGCTGCAATGAACTATGATCGCACCACTGCACTCCAGCTTGGGTAAGAGAATGAGACCCAGTCTCTCTCTTTTTTGAGACAGAGTCTCACTCTGTCTCCCAGGCTGGAGTGCAGTGGTGCGATCTCGGCTCACTGCAACCTCCACCTCTTGGGGTTCAAGCGAATCTCCTGCCTCAGCCTCCAGAGTAGCTGGGACTACAGGTGTGTGCCACCACGCCAGGCTAATTTTTTGTATTCTTAGTAGAGACAGGATTTCACCGTGTTAGCTGGGATGGTCTCGATCTCCTCACCTCGTGATCCGTCCGTCTCGGCCTCCCAAAGTGCTGGGATTACAGGCGTGAGCCACTACACCTGGCCAAGACCTAGTCTCTTTTAAAAAATCTTTGGAAAGATAGTCTAGAACAGGAGTCCATGCCCCTGCTTGCAAGATGCACAGACACGCGGCAGACCCATGGGGAGCTGTCTCCTAACACAGCTAGGGGTCCCATAGTAGGAGAATCTGACACGCTGAAGGGGACAGCTCATTTTTAGAATAAATGAAAATACAAACAAAAGTGAAAACATTTAGAAATTGTTTAAATTGGCCCATAGAGAAATTGACCAAGTGGTTAAGTTGGTTTAATAGAGTTTGCTCCAGGACAAAACTGAATCAGCTTTGGTTTGGTTCTGACTGCAGCGTGTGTGTTAATGAGCATGTTTCAACACACATCCTGGGGACAAAACCCTGGGGTCAGCCATCCCACATGGCTGCATTACTGCGCCACGAATGTGCTGCTGGGTCCTGGAGCTTCTCCTCAGCTCAGAAACCAGCACTGTGTTTCTAGTTTACTAAGAAAGAAGCCGAGGGCTTTAGCCAGACCTTGGGCTCTGGAGCTTCTGCACCTGACCCTTTGGGCACCTGACGGTGCAGCTTCAAGCTCCAGAGGCTTTTGGCCAGTTTGGGTCAGCTGCCTTAAGGGTCAGGTGCCCACTCCTGGCCGTGGTGGGAAGTTAGAGGCGACGGGTTTGAGTGTTGCCCGAAGCCGCTGCTCTCTGAAGGACTTTCCTTAGAAGGAGGCGGTGGCAGGCTTGGGTCCATTACAGATGGTATGAGAGACTTGGGAGACTGGGCTGCAAGACAGTGTACACGTAGTAGGTACACAGTAAATACCTGGGGAACAATTGACTGGCTTGTATTAAGGCCTCAGTGTCTCAGGCACACCTTGGCAGGCCAAGGGTGGGACTGGGAGGAGGGACTGAGGGGAAGATGTCACAAGACCCATTATGCAGAGTGCTGAAGAAGTACAGGCTGGCGGTCATAACCTGGCTGTGTGTGTGGCCTCCAGCAGGCCCCCTCTCTGAGTCTTAATGTCTTCATCTGTAAGATGGGGATAACAGTGCCTACCTCTTGGGGTTGTCATGGAGATCAAGTGAGATGACAGGTAGAGAGATACACACTTAGGACAGAGCCCAGGCATCAGCATGCAGCACTAACGTGGGTGCCTCCCACTTGTGATCTGCCGTCTTCCCTGCCTGCCTCAGTGGGCCTGGAGGGCTCCTCATCTTGGCATCTGTGCCCTGCTCTCAACCCTGTTCTGTTGTCTCAAAAAGAAAGTTCTCTCAGGGCCTAAGAAAGATTCACCAAAGGGAGAATCTGGTGACACAAAAACAAAATGCAGGATGTGGCCCATTCCTGAAGAACCCAGGGAGCCAGAGGGCATGGCCTGGCGACCAGCGCTGTCCTCCCCATCCGTGGCTTGGGCTGGTCTGACTGCTGTGACTGGGCCTTGGTTTCCACCCTGGCAAAACAGGCTGCCCTCTCCTCCAAGCTGCAGCTGAAGTGGGGGCTCCTCCTCCTCCCCCCTCAGACTGAGGGTCTTCTTCCACGTGCCCAGCAGCATTTTGCACGTGACTCTTAGGGTGCCCCTGGCACCCCTGTGGAGGCTGTGGACAGGCTTGTGGCTCTCAGAGGGCTGTTGGGGAGCACAACAGTAAACAGATCTGGTTCCAGTCCCCGGGGGGTTCACTGTTGGCAAAGGTGGCCAGAGCTGTCCCTAGAGAGGGGCCATGGTCCACGTGTGGTAGTTTCACCATGTGGGCTGGACACCCGAACTCTATCCCCGCACAGCCATCTCTGCTGTCTGCACCTTCACCATTATGTAGTCACTGGTGGAAATCCCACAAAACAGCAAACTCTGACTTGGATCTGCCTTAGGCTGTCTGCGGACCTGGTTTCAGCGCTGGTGGGACTGCAGCCGGAGGTCAGCCCAGCAGAGACTGCAGCTGGAGAGGGCAGTCCAACACCACCGCCGGCAGCTGCTGCTGGAGGGGCTGGCCCGGTGGAAGATGCACCATCTGCAGTGTGTCAGGAAGAGGGTGAGGCTGACGGTGGCAACTCTCCAAGTTCTGCCTGCCTGGCAAGGGGTGTCCAGGCCAGGAGACCATTTCTCAGGAAGGGGTCTTTCCTGACAGCACTCCATGCAGCCGGTATGAGTGGTGGGTGGTTTGGGGTCCTGTAAGACAAAGCTGCAGGAGCCTTTCTGGGCGTTTGGTGGAGCCTAGCGAGTAGCCAGCCCCAGAATCCAGTGTCTCCCAGGGAAGACGGCTCAGTGGAAAAACCCGGTTCATGCTGACCCGTGGCTTATCAGTGCTGGGGGACCTACAGAGTGAGTCCTCTAGGCAGCACTCCCTGCCTATGCAGGAGACCCCCGGCACCATCCAGGACTCCTAGCAATGGGAGGACATTTAGCTGGGCAGAGGCTGGGTTAGATCAGGACCCACCCCAGGCTGTCTAGGCTGGGTCAGGACGCCACTCTCTGTGCACTTGCTCTCCCCCAGCTCCTGCACAGGCAGAGCACCCAACTGCTGGCACAGAGACTCAGCCGGACCTGCTTCCGCCAGTGGAGACAACAGGTGGGAACCCAGGAGATGTCCCCTCTGCACTTCCTTCTCCGTCCTCTGACCTGTGAGGCCTGGGCAGTGAATGACCTTCAGCCTACACCTCTAGTTCAGTATTTTTACTATCACCCTCCCCAGGGCCACCTCCTCTACCACCTTCCTGTCATTTCCAGGCACATCGGCTTCCTTCCATCTGCAGTCTGCATAAGAACAGTTACTTCAAGGCCGGTTTCTCTCTCTACAGTGTTGTATTAAAAAATACATCAGTGGAGGCCGGGCGCAGTGGCTCACGCCTGTAATCCCAGCACTTTGGGAGGCCGAGGCGGGCGGATCACGAGGTCAGGAGATCGAGACCATCCTGGCTAACACAGTGAAACCCCGTCTCTACTAAAAATACAAAAAAATCAGCCAGGTGTGGTGGCGGGCGCCTGCAGTCCCAGCTACTCGGGAGGCTGAGGCAGGAGAATGGTGTGAACCTGGGAGGCAGAGCTTGCAGTGAGCCGAGATAGCACCACTGCACTCCAGTCCAGGCAACAGAGTGAGACTCTGTCTCAAAAAAAAAAAAAAAAAAATATATATATATATATATATATATGTATATATGTGTATATATGTGTATATATATGTATATGTGTGTGTGTGTGTGTGTATATATATATGTATATATATCAGTGGGCCGGGCATGATGGCTCACGCCTATAATCCCAGGATTTTGGGAGGCCGAGGCAGGAGGATCACTTGAGCCCAGAAGTTCAAGACCAGCCTGGGCAACATAGTGAGACCCCATCTCTACAAAAACAAAACAGAAAAATTAGCTGGGTGTAGGCAGTGCACACCTGTGGTCCCAACTACTCGGGAGGCTGAGGCGGGAGGATTGCTTGAGCCCGGGAGGTCAAGGTTGCAGTGAGCTATGATCATGCCACTGCACTCCAGCCTGGATGAGAGTGAGATTCCATCTCAAAAAAAAAATCAGCATAATATCTTAAAAATTAACATGGAATGTGTTTTAAGGCTTTGCTGGGATCTTGCTTTTTAAAAAGCCAAGAGGGATCACACACAGCAGCATCCACACGTCCCCAGCTCCCTCTTCCCGTCCTATTGTCCTGTTTTCACCATTCCCCGGACCTCAGGCCGCTGCCTCCACGCATCCCCCTGCAGGAGCCCTTTGCCACCTTCTTTCGTGAAGGTCATTCCTCGGGCCACAGATGGAGCATGTGTTGAGCATCTCACCGCCAGGCACAAGGCTGGCCCTTCCTAGTGGAGGAAGTGGGAGCCTCGACTAGAGAGGGAGCCAAGAGGGACGAGCCGGGCAGGGCCCCGTGATCAGCATGGCCTCCCTGAAGGGGCTATAGGGAAATGATCTGGTCTTTCTGGTCCTAGCTGGCAGCCAGGAGGCAGGAGCAGCGGGCGACGGTGCGGGCCCTGTGGTTCTGGGCCTTCTCGCTGCAGGCAAAGGTAATTGGGGCTCTGCATCCTACCATCCCTGCCTCTCCCTCAGGCCTTAGCCCTGCCTTGGGTGGAGGGAGGGCACCTGGTCTGTGGGGGAGCTCTAAGCAGGGAGACCTGGGCCTCACCTCCTGCCCTCCCTGGAGGTGTGGGCCACGTGGCTGGCCTTTGTACTGGAAAGGAGGAGAAAGAAGGCGCGGCTGCAGCGGGCGCTCCAGGCCTACCAGGGGCAGCTCCTCCAGGAGGGTGCCACGCGGCTCCTGCGCTTTGCAGCCAGCATGAAGGCCTCCCGGCAGCAGCTGCAGGCCCAGCAGCAGGTCCAGGTAGGCCCAGGGCCCCTTCCTGTGGGGAGCAGGCAGGGTGTGGCATGAGCTGACCAGAGGCTGTGTTGTAGGCGGCTCACAGTCTACATCGTGCCGTCCACCGCTGTGCCACGCTCTGGAAACAGAAAGTGCTGGGCCGGGGCGGGAAGCCTCAGCCCCTGGCAGCCATCGCACCCAGCAGGAAAGTGACGTTTGAGGGTCCCCTTCTCAACCGCATTGCTGCTGGGGCTGGGGATGCCACCCTTGAGACCAAGAGGCCACAGGCTTCTCGGCCTCCGGGAGCTCTGGGCCGCCTGGCTGCTGAGGAGCCCCACGCCCTGGAGCTGTGAGTAGCCCGTGCTCACCTTGTCCTCCTCGCTTCCACCCTGGGCAAAAGGTTGGATGGCATAGCAGGGAGGAAAACAGCCCTGACGGGATGGGACGGGCTGGTCACGGCCTTGTCACAGCTGAGCTGCTGGGAACCCCCTCTTCTCCAGCCAGATCCCATCCCTCCCATGGCAAGAGGGAGAGAATGGAGTGGGATTTCCAGACCCTCTCTCCTTTGCCTGCCAAAGCTCAGGAAATAGGTGTCCCCTCCTCTGCAACACCTTCCTACCCTCTCTCCCGTCCTGCTGACACGATCTTTTCCGGAGTCATACACGTAGTTGACAAAGGGAACAAGCTCAGCTCCTACCCGTGCCTGCCGGCCTCTCTTCTGCTCCATCACAGCCAAGACACTGGCTTTTTGTCAGAAGCCCCTCTTTCTTGTGTGAGCTGGCACCTGTCCCTCTGCCCACCCCTACTATGGTCTCCTCAAACCCTAACCTGCCCTGCCCCATGCTGATGAAGCTGGTGGCTCCCACAGCAACCAGCACTACCCAAGAGCCTTGGGCCTCGGGGGAGATGTCAGGTGGGTGCATGGGGCCTGGGTCCCGGTCCCTGCTGTGCTCCTCACTGTTTGACTGACCTTGATGGGATCCTGAACGTCTCAGAGGCTGCTCCCCTGTGACATGGACCCTGGCGACCTGTACACCAGCGTCACCAGGGTTGTTCTGCAGGTCAAAAGAGACAATGTGGGTGAAGCAGTCCCCTGGCGTCAGGTACCTTTTGTCGGAACTGCTGGGAGCTCTATGGCCCAGGCCCACCCCAGCTTACTTGCTGACCTTGGCCTCGCCTTTTCTGACTTTCAGTCTCCCTATAAAATTGGAGATCCCACAGAGATCTCAGAACCCCCTGCAGCCCCTGGTCAGCCCAGGGGAACAGACCCCATGTTTCTTTCCAGCAACACTGCCCACTCAGCGAGGAAGCAGCCGCGACGCCCACACTTCCTGTTGGAGCCTGCGCAGAGCCAGAGGTCCCTGGGGTGCGGCACCGTGGGCAGGCAGGGGGAGATGGTCAGGGGTCCCCAAAGGCAGCTGGCACCTCCATCTGGGGCCTGTATTTTGGCAGCCCTGGGGTGGGTGGCCCCCTTTCCTTCTTGTTCTTTGGTCCCAGAGGAGGGTCCTATGGCCTGACCAGGCTCTTGCCTTCCCTGTGCTCAGGCCTCAGAAGCCACAGGAACATGGCCTAGGCATGGCTCAGCCAGCAGCCCCCTCCCTGACGCGGCCCTTCCTGGCAGAGGCCCCGACAGCACTGGTCCCACACAGCCCCCTGCCTGGGGCTCTGTCAAGCGCCCCTGGCCCGAAGCAGCCCCCGACGGCAAGCACAGGCCTGGAGCTGCTGCTGCTGCCTCCTTCCTCCTTCATGCCCTGCGGGGCGGCTGCACCAGCCAGGGTACGTCCTCCACCACCAAGCCTGGGCACTGGGGCTCTCACTCTTTGGTCTGGCTTCTGGTGCTTTCTCATGCCACAGCTGTACTTGTTTCTGGAAAACCTTGGCACAGGGAGGCCACTCATCCATTTGACAAGCATAGGTAGCCACTGCACACCAGGTCCAAGGGCCACAGCAGTGAACAGCCAGCCAAGGGCCCTGCCATCCTGAAGCTTATATTCTAGTCAGAGACAAGCAAAGAAGAACCCCTGCCTGCAGGCCAGTAAAGTGGCTGCAGATCACGTAGGGTCCTGCAGGCCACGGTGAGAAGTAGCCTGGGATTTGAGAAGAGTAGGAAGTCGGGGAAGGGTTTTGGCAGGGAGCACCACGTCAGGTTTCTGTGCAGGCTGTGGTCACCATGACCACGTGGTCCAGGCAAGCAGTACTGGTGGCCTGGGCTCAGCGGTTGCCACAGAGGGGACAGGTACTCTCTTGGAGGCAGATGAGGCAGGATATGCTGCTCTGAGGGAGTTGCTGAATGAGGGGAAAGAAGGAATCCAGGCTGATGTGGGCTGCTGGCTTGAATAACTTGGGAAACAGAGTTCTTTGACTGGAAGAAGGAACTGGGGGTGGGGACTGGTTTGGGGTGAAGTGTCAAGAGTGTTTTGAACCAGGCTCTTGATGTCAAACTTGAGAGAAAGCAAACGTTGAGTCTGACCTTCAAGGAAGAGGTCAGGGCCAGAGATTGAGAAGAATCTTCAGCACAGGCCGAAGGTAACCCCAGAGCCACTGCGGCCTCTAGGAGGAGAGTACAGGGGAAGGAAGAGAGGGGAGGAGGCTCCAAGCAGTGAGCCTGGGTGGGGATGGCCAGGGGGTGTGAGAGCTCAGTAATGGAAGTGACAGCTGCTCTAAGGCCACCAAAGCAGCTGGTTCCTGAAAGGGGATGAGGGGACAGGAAGGAACCAGTTCCTGTGGTGAGTTAGGCCATGTGGGGCCACTTACCCTGGCTGGAATGGTTTGAATGTGGGTTTGAAAGGGTTTTGACCCCTGTCCGGTGATGGAAGGGGCAAGTCCACTCTCACCAGGAGAGGAGGGCACGGAGAAGGCTGTAGAGCAGTGGCCTCTCACTGACCACTTCTCACTGATGTCAAAGCTCAGCAAGGTCATGAGCTTAGAGCAGGTGGGGGTGGAGGGTTGGGTAAGGCAAGGCTAGGAATAGCTGCTCAGGCAGTGGAGGCGTGAGGCAGACTGTGGTGACACAGGGTGCTCCCTGGTTGCTTGTGGGACTTTCCCCTACAGTACCAGGCCCTGTGTGCAGGGGCAGGCTAGACATTGAGCTGGCACGGCCAATGTCTGGGAAGCCCAGCTCCTGCAGCTGGGAGCCTGGTCTTCCCCCACCCCTGCAGGGCAGGCAGTGACAAGGACTTGGTGTCCCCCTCCCTGGCTTCCTCCTAGCTTCCTTGCTCAGCATCTACCCTTCTTTCCTTTGCAGATGTCAGCACAGCGGGCTACTCCTAGGGATAAGCCCCCGGTCCCCTCATCCCTGGCCAGTGTCCCTGACCCCCATCTACTCCTTCCTGGGGACTTCTCAGCCACCAGGGCTGGGCCTGGACTTTCAACTGCAGGTGTGTACCTGGGGCCTGTCAGGGCAGAAAGCACTCAGGCCACTCCCGGACCTGGGACTTGCTATTTACCCTGGTCCCCGAGGGGAAAATAGTCTGAAACAAGCTTACTTCTGTCGCCATAGGCAGCCTGGACCTTGAGGCTGAACTTGAGGAGATCCAGCAGCAACTACTGCACTACCAGACCACCAAGCAGAACCTCTGGTGAGCCCTGCGAAACGCCCTGCGGCCCAGGCTACAGGAGCAGGTGTTGCCTGGAAAGGTGGGCGGGCAGTTCCATTTCCCCCGAGCCAGCTGCCAGGGTCCTGTGGGTGGTCTCGGTCTAGCCATGGAGGGGCGTGGGGAGCCCTCAGTGTGTGCTGTCCAGAAAGACCCCATCTCCACCATGGCTCTCTACCCGGCTCGGTGCTGTTTAGGAAGGCCCAAGTCGTCAGACTCACCTGTGCACAGAGGCTCTGCTTCCTATGGGGGGGATGATAAAGTTGAGCAAAACTCTAAAAACCCGATGAGGCCATGCTGTCCCCAGTGACTAATTATAACACTGATATTAAAGGTGCAGAGAAGGGCCAGGCGCGGTGGCTCACACCTGTCATCCCAGCACTTTGAGAGGCTGTGATCCAGGCAGATCACGGGGTTAGGAGTTCGAGACCAGCCTGGCCAATATGGTGAAACCCCATCTCTACTAAAAATACAAAAATTAGCCGGGCGTGGTGGTGCACGCATGTAGTCCCAACTACTTGGAAGGCTGAGGCAGAAGAATCGCTTCAACCTGGGAGGCGGAGGTTGCAGTGAGCCGAGATCACGCCATTGCACTCCAGCCTGGGCGACACAGCAACACTCCATCTCAAAAAAAAAAAAAAAAGTGCAGAGGAGACAGGCCCGCGACCCAGCTGCACTCAGTGGTCTGGGGACCATTCAACATGCAGCAACCTCAGAGCTTCCAGGGCAACAGACTGGCGCCTCATCCTTGGCTCTGCACAGGGGGAGAGAGACAAGGATTGTGTTTTCGCCCAGGCCCACCTGAGTTGCTGTCTGCTGGGGAGGGCGGAGGAGACGGAGAGGAAAAAGAACAAGTGTTTGGCTCCCAAGCAGGGGCCTGCAGTTCAGGTCAGGGGCCCTACCAGACCACCTCTCTCCACCCGATACCCGCATCAGAATTAGCTGAGGTGCCTCTCCCTGAGCCGGATGGGGCTCTGCCAAGGACCCAGCCTGGCAGGCAGTGGGTATCTCCACCCCTCAGGTCCTGTCGGCGGCAAGCGAGCAGCCTGCGCAGGTGGCTGGAGCTGAACAGAGAGGAGCCGGGGCCTGAGGACCAGGAAGTAGAGCAGCAGGTGCAGAAAGAGCTGGAACAGGTGAGGCCCCAGGCCATCCCCAGGTGTCCCTGGGGACGCCCCGGGCTGTGCTCCCTCTCAGCCCTGCCTGTCCCTCCATGGCCCCAGGTGGAAATGCAGATCCAGCTGCTGGCAGAGGAGCTCCAGGCTCAGCGCCAGCCCATTGGCGCCTGCGTTGCCCGCATCCAGGCCCTGCGGCAGGCCCTGTGCTAGCGTGTTCGCACCAGGAACGCAGGTGCTGGGCTGTCGGGGAGGCCTCAGGCCACCTCCAGGAACAGAACACAGTTTTAAGTTTGATTTTTTTATTTCAAAATGCTTTGCAATTAAATGAATTACTGTTCAGAAGTCTCCCACTTTTCATACAAAAATACTGTGCTACTGATACAGTTGAAAAAATTCAATGATGTCTCTCCTGCAGGAGAAATTCACAGCATCCCCAGGGTCAACATGAAATCTGGCCCTGTCCCTGCCACTGGGGGCTCCCCAGGCCTGCGTTCCTGATAACTGGGACAGGTTTTCCAGGCACTGACCAACTATCCACCAAGGGTCCTCTGCCTCCAAGACAGACCCTGAATCAATAGCAGCAACTTTCCCATATTTCATGTAGGGATATGTGGAGGGGGACAGGAACTCTCCCGTTTCCCCAGCTGGGCCTACTACCTGCCTGCCCTGTTCACTCTGGTGCCATGAGGCAGGTTCAGTGATTGATTGGTCTTGCCTGCTGCAGAGGACCTGGCCAGCTCCAGAAGGGTCACTCATCAGGTCCTGCAAAGGTCTGTATCATTAATCAGTGTCATCAGTGTCCTCAGAAGACACTAGCAGAGTCCAGGGTGATGCGTTCAGCCACAAGCACAAAGACTGCTTTTTTAAAGAGCAGGATGAGGTGAATGTGGGAACGGAAAGCAGTTGTCACGAAGGCTGTGTGGCTCTGCTGGGGGAGAGGCATCCACAGTCTGTGCCAAGGAGGCACCTCACCCTGTGCAGCAGGAGCGTTAAGGCCAAAAAACAAAAGGGGCCAACAGAAAACAGCTCAGGTGATGGGGGGAGGAGCAGCAAGAAAAAACGACAACCAAGACCAACTGAAGGTTCAGTCAGGAATGCAGGATCTTCCGTCTATACAGTGTTTAAAAAGATCCAAATGTGACTGAGATCATTCCAGCCTGCACTTTTTATTTGTAGGGAGAAGGAACGGGATAGGTTGAGGGCATGACGGGGGCTCTCACCACCTCTTGTCTGCACCTCTGGAACAGGTGGAGCCGAATCATTCAAGTCCTACCTGGTCAGACTCCCACCCACGCTGAGGCAGGCCCTCACCTGGATGGCCCCATGGGCCTCCCTCTTGAAAAGACCCTCACTCTGTTTGGAAAAGATCCCTTAGCAGCCATAATCAGGAAAGAGACTCTAGAGCGAGCCCAGGGCTTCCCCAAAGCGGATTTTCTGTCCTGTTTTCAGCTGGAAATTGAAGTCCTTGGGGGCCTCAAAGATGAGCACGATGGTGGAGCCCAGGTTGAACTCGCCCAGGTGCTCGCCCTTACGCATGGGGACGCCCTCTCTATTGGTGTGCGTCACGAAGCTGAAGTCATTGTAGGAGCCCTTGCTGTGCCTTGGGCTGTTTGTGTGCAGGTCCTGTGGTGATAGGCTGGGGGTCAGTGGGGCCCAGGCCACCAAGTGCACAGTGTCACCCCCACACATGTGTTTGGAGTCCCACTCCCTCTGTTGCTTGTCCCCACCACCACCCAACCCAGTTCCAAAAGGGAGGTGGGGATGGCATCTCAGGGCCAGGTGGGCCTGCTCTAGCCAGATCTCACACACAGCCTTGACACCTGCATAACTGGGCCCAGGGAGGACAGGGAACAGTGGGGCCAGTGGTCTCCATGCATGGTGCTGGGAGAGCGGCACCCGTGGGAGCCAAGGCCGTTGGTCACAAACTGACACCCAAAAAGGCAGCCCCTGGGGGCAGGGTGGGCAGCAGACCTGCGAGTGCTGACCCCTCATGCTGTAACCAACATGAGCCACCCCGAGCTCAACACTCCCTTTCTGTTCCCTCCTCACTCTCACCTTTGACCATGGTTCCTAGCAGAAGCCAGGTGCCAGGCAAGGAGGTTAATTCCCTCCATCTCTTCCAGCCACTTCCAGCCAGCAGTGCAAGGAGGGAGGGAAGCCTCAGCTGGCTGGCAGGTGGAGCGGCCATTCTCAGGACAGCTGCTCAGCAGAGCCAGGCCTGACCAGAGCTGTGGCATCCCTAGAATTCAGTCCCAACACATCCACCGCACAGCAGACAAGGCAGGTAGACCCAAGAGGTCTGGCCCTTGGGCTTTGGCAGGGCCTAGATCCTGCTTACCCGGTCAAAGTAGATGCGAATGGAGCCCACGTTGGTGGCCCCCACAGCTGTCAGTGAGAAGAAGCCATGTTTCCAGTCCCCCGTCAGGACTACCCGCTCGTTATGGCAGAAGAGCTCTTTGATCCAGCGAGCCATGCCAGGGTTCACTGACATCAGGGAGCCTGCAGAGGCAGGGAATGCCGCTACTCCCCGTCCAGAGCCCGGTGTTTCCACCCCATGGCAGCCAAGACCCAAAGGGACTCATGGCCTATTGCCCCGATGTCATTCCAAATGCTGAGCCGACTGGGCCCCACGGTCCCCTGCCCACAACCAGCCTGCATAAAGCAGTCAACTCCTGGCCTCAGTGACCCTGATCTGGAGCCTGGTCCCCCGACACCAAGAAGCTGAGAGCCTCTATATGAAGCCCACAGAGGCAGCTCCCCCCACGCT
The DNA here is from genome assembly GCF_028858775.2 of Pan troglodytes. Lineage (NCBI taxonomy): Eukaryota > Metazoa > Chordata > Mammalia > Primates > Hominidae > Pan > Pan troglodytes. Next base: position 33,736,378 of record NC_086016.1, read on the forward strand.
GGCCCCGGGCTGACCTGGGAAGTGGCGCCGGTGGGACACAGTCCAGTCGGTGGGGGAGTGGAAGCAGTGGTAGTCCCCAGGGGCCAGGTAGATGACACAGTGATAGAGCTCATTCCCTTCCCGGGTGACCAGCTGGTTCTTGAAGGAGTCACACGACGCAGCTGTGGAGTAGGAGCAGACGTGGGGGCCACCAACACAGTGAGCACCCAGCACGGAGCCCGAGTGTGGTCTGCACATGGATTCTCAGGGAGGCCCCACATGCCAGCCTCAGTTCCTTCCCCAGCATTCCCCTCCCTCCCGGTCCAGCCACACAGCAGCAGGGCTGCCTGGCCCCGCCTGTGCAGTGACCCACCTGGTGGGAAGGGCAGGTCCTCTGTGCAGGTACGCGGGCCCAGGAACGACTCCAGGGAGTAGGTGACCCCCTTTACCTGCTCCACCTCGCAGTTCTTCACCTGCCCAAAGTTGAGGATCCTTCCATCCGATGGGCTAATCTGGAAGGGCAGGAGAGGCTTGCTGCCAGGGAGAGCAGGGTCTCCTCCCCCCAGGAGACAGCTCCCACCTCCCCTTGTCATCCTGCCCCTTCCAGATACGCTGGAGACCGGGGGGGCTGTGCTGGGGAGGCAGGAAAAAGTCCTGTTTCCTGCAGGAGGAAAGGGTCAGGCCTCACCACGCTGTGCAGGCCACAGACAGGCCGGGCCTGCGGCTTCAGCTTGCGCCGGAAGAACTCGCTGAGGTTGCGGTAGTGATGCAGGTCCTCCACAGCGGCCTCTTTCATGTTCACCCCAAACGTCCAGATGTACAGGCTGTAGACGGGCCTGCGCAGCCAGTGTGGCAGCTCCACCTGATTGAGGCGACCCCAGGCCCGTGACAGCAAGCGCGTTGGCACTGACTTGTACAAAGCCACCTGCAGGCCACAGGGCAAGGGGCTGAGTTGACCACACTGCCCCAGCTCCAGAGAGCCCAAGTAGTGTCATTAGCCCAGCTCTCACTTCAGGGGAGAATCTGCACCCCACGGAGGACACCAGGGCCCAGGTGCCCCACGCTGCTTTTGTGATGTGGCTGTTTCTCACTGGGAACCAGACTGCACCTGCCACACGGAGTGCTGGATTTACATACAACTCCAGTGGATTTCATCATTTCATGCAAAAGTCAAATAGCAACTGCTCCAGTCCCAGAACGGGAGACGGCCAGCAGTCTTACTTCTTAAAGTGGGGGTCGGAAACGGATCTGATCCTAACCACAGTGTGTGACCCTAGCCACGGTGACCCCAATATCACAGTGTGTGGAGAGGTGGTGGGCATCTTGCCCGTGGTCACTGCCCATATCCCAGACCACCAAAGGAGGAGGCTCCCAAGTGCATGGAACAAGTCTACAGCCCAAAGTGTGTCCCTCTGTCTTAACAGGAAGAAGGAGGATACCCTGAGCACCAACAGGGATTTTCAGATACAGGTCTGCGATGTCACTGTCACCTGGGCCTGAGCTGCAGACACAGGGTCTGCAGCCCCCACAGGTCCAGCCAGCACTCTGAGGGCCTGGATGCAGCCAGTCTGAGAAGCCCAGCCCTGCTGAGCCCCACCTTGGCCCCACGGCAGGACTTGTGTTCAACGTTCTACTGTGACTGAGTCAGGCCATAAAGCCATCTGCACCTGGGGTTCCTCCCAGGAGGCAAAGGGAAGTCATCCCCTCAGGCCCCTCTGTTCTCTCTTCCTTCAGGGAAGCCTGGAGCACCTGAGACAGACGATGGCCTGGGGACAAGCACTGGGTCCCACTAGATGGTCCCAGAGCTCTCTGGCAGGGCCAGGTACCCAGGAAGGGGCAGCCTCTTAAACTTCAGGTGCTGCTGCCACTGTAGAAGCTGCCTGTAATTGGTGGCTGCTGCTTCTCTAAACACAACCAAGACACCAACTCCCCAAGGTGTAAAACTGATTTCATTCCAACTTTCAACACCTCTCCAAGGTAAGGTAAGCTCCCAGAGAGCTGCTCTTATCCCTTCCAGCTGATGCCCAGTCACGCAGAAGGGCTATGTGAGCCCAGGCCCTTCCCAGGCACAGGTGGGAGCCTGGGCTAATGTCCAGGGTGCCCCAGTGCCCCTGAGCTCTGATGACACCCATGTGACTGTCAAAGGCCCAGGAACAGGGTTTCCTCCTTGGGGTCAACCTGCCTGGGAAGCCAAGGGCAAGAGCAAGCCCTCTAGGGACCAGGAGAGGACAAGCCAGTTCCCTTGCCCATTCCTGGGGCACGCCTCTGGGTTCCTTAAGGGTGTCCTCACCCTAAGGGACCCAAACAGGATCCATCCTTCCTGAACCACCCCTTTGGCATCCCGGAATTAATTTGGCTTCTGTTCAAAATCACCTATAAGCTCTTTTTTGCCTGAACACAGAAAAGTCAGAGACAGACACCATTTTCTGAATCCCCAGAGTGGGTTCCTTCCAGAACTGGAGCCCCAAATGGCAGACATGAGGCAGGCTAGGGGAGTGGGCAGGGCACGACATGCCCTCGCAGTCACCCGCGGCCCAGGTAGTGGCCTTCTCAAAAGCTGCCTTGGCCTTGCCCACCAATGAACCTTCCGACCTGGACCCCCTGAAGATGTAGCGGTGACCTTTGCTTCTGATAGCTTGCCACCGCCTCAGTCTCTCCTGCACCCCAACCTCAGGCCTGCCTGGAGGGGAGGTCCGAGCCACAGGGGCCTGTGCACACTTACCCTGCTTACGGGCCTCCATCCCACCCGGCTGAGCGGTCTGAGGGCGCCGAAGGGCAGGAGGTAGTAGAGGACAGTCAAGGGCCAGGAGCGCAGTTTCAGAGCGGGTCTGGACATGCAGCTCAGCTGCCCCAGCCTCCGCCTCAGGGCCAGCTGGGGGAAGTGCAACCTGCAGGGCACAGGTCCATGCACAGCCAGGTCAGTGGCCAGGCTCTGGGCGGGACCCAGGAGGCTGCCACCTGCACCCAGGGCAGGATTCCTCCTGTCTACCCACCCTTGGCAAGCTGCCTCTCCATGGGGGTGATGGAGCCCAGCAAGCACTGGCTGTGCCCCCTCGTCCCAACCCCATTCTGAGTCAGGGGCTTGGCTGCCTCTGGCTAGCGGACTCATTTCCCAGGCTCTCCCACCCGCCAGCCAGCTGGGGAGGACTGGGAATGTGGGGGCAGCCGCAAGAGGAGAGTCAGGCCCAGCTGCGGGGCACCTCTCAGCTGCAGCAGCTCCCAGCAAGGGCCCAGGCCCAAGCACCTGGGCCCAGGGAGGGGAGAGCAGGGTGTAGGGCCTGCCTCACATCCCTCAGCCTCCGCAGCCCAGGAGAGTGGGCCCCAGGGGCCAGCTCTGCCACACAGGCACTGGCACGGCAGCACATAGCGCTGAGGAGCTACAACCCAGCCAGCTGGGTAACCATTTGCTGAGTCTTCCGCTACCATCCTTTGCAGGATCTGGGATATTCTTTTCATGGTTCCAGGCCCCCTCTTTCCTCATCTGCTAAATTACGGGGCCAAGGCCAGACAAGATCTCAAAGGGAGCATTTACACCCCGCCTACCACCACCACACAGCTACGGCTCCATCCATCTGCATGGTCTTTCTATAACAGGCCAGGTTCTGAAAACCCATCCACAGGTTTGTGAACAAAACCTCCCCACCACAAGCTCTCAAGCCACCTGTCTGCTCTGCTGGGGCTGCACACACACACACACCCATCCCAAGCCCCTCCTTTCAGCAAAGGTGGACGGACACGGGGACACACACACACACACACACACACACACCACACACACACACACACGAGACCCAAGCCCCTCCTTTCTGCATCCAGCCTCTCTGTGATCCGGCCTCTCCCCACCCTCCCAGCACAAATGCAGGGCACTCAGCAGGGGCTCAGCTTCACCAGAGCTGCAGAGGCTGGATGGGCCTTTCCACCACAACCCTGGCCTCCTGAGCCTAAACAAGGGCCACCCCACCCTGTCTGTGCCTAGGCCTAGCAAATGCTCCTGAGGCCCAGGGTAGCCAGCAGGAGACCACACTGCCATCCACTCAGAACGTCCCCAGGTCTCAGTTTCCTCATCTGCAAAGTAACTGCATTTGGCTAATCTACGGCTGCCATCTGGGACTGTGCTCTCAAGAGAAGCTGAGTCCTCTCTCCCAGTTGCTGAGCAAACCAAGGAACAAAGCAGCATCTCAGCTGATAGCAGCAGAGCAGACGGCAGGCGAACCAGTGGCGAACCCCGCTCAGGCTCAGGCTCAGAGCTGGCTGCATCCACGCAGCTCCCGGGTGCCTACTTTCTCTCCCATCCCACCCCGGTGTATTTTTAAAAGGTCCAGGAAGGTGGCAGGGACCAAGCAAAGACAAATCACTGCTCCCCTCTGGCTTCGCCACCTGCCCCACTCACTGCAGAAGAGCAGGGACCAACTGGGAAGAGCTACACCCCTCCCACGGGCAGGAAGGGGAATGGGGAAGCCTCTCTCCTAAGTGGGGTGCAGAGGCAAGGGTCTGGGCTGGGAGCAGGGGGCCTGGGAGCACCAGGGTAGGGAAGATCGCAGGCATGAGGTCTGAGGCTCGCTGGCAGCCTCCCCCTGCTGGGCCCTCCTCATGGTGGAACCAAAGATACCTGAAGCGGGCTCTCCGACTCAGGGTGCTCAGGCCCCCCAGGCCAGGCTCCTCCAGCCTCGGGGGCTGACCACCAGTCCCCTTGCCGCCACCTCTACTGCGAGGCCGCTGGATGTGAACTCTGACCTTCCGGAGGTCGTGGCGGGGAACCGAGGGGTTAGGGCGCGGTGGGCAGCATCTCACCATTTCGCCGCGCGGAGCTCTGGTCCTTGCCGCGCCTCTGACTGACACATCATGGGCCGGCGCAGGGAGGGCGGGGCGAGGCTCACTCGATCACTCCCTTTGTTTTCCTCTTTCCTCCCCTTCCCCCGAGCCAGCAGATCTCCTGTGCTGTCACTGCTCCAGGGCCTCTGCCTCTGCGAGGCTGGTTGGTGGCGCCGCTTCCTGGGTTTGGTTCAGTCTCGGTGGCTCACAGGGTGCAGAATAGAGGGTCAGGGCTATTGCAGACAGACAGGCACTGGTCACACACCTGCTCAGGTCACCTGCTCAGGGCTTGCAGTCCAGTGCAAAAGCCCCTGCACTAAAGCCCACTGTCGCCAGTCCTGGCCACCTGCCCTGTCCCTGCTACCCAGGGCTGAGCCAGCCTGCACTGCTCATCCTCTTCCTCAGCTGGCCTGGGGAGGCAGTAGGGGGGCAAGGCCCCAGGGCTGCCTGGTCCAGTAAGCCATGACAGGGAGGGGACCAGCCACTGCTGCCAGGGCTTTCAGGCCCCACTTGGCTCTAAACGCACAAAGTGGGAACTTGAGCCCCGTGCTCCAGGCCCAGGCCCAGCACCGCGTCAGCCGGTCTGCAGCTTGGCCCCTCCCTTGCCAGGACCTGACCCATTTTCAATTCAGGTTACAAAGTAGCATCTGAGGAATGAGATGAGCGGGAAGCCATGAGAGGTGCCCTGGTGAGAACCTGGCATCTTACCTGCTCTGGCTCTCTCCTCACCCCTCCTGGCCTTGACCCCCCACCAACACACACACAAAATACCCAGCTCCCTGCTCCAGGCCTCCTCAGAAGCTGTGCATGTGGGGAAAACCAGCCTGGGGCTGGGAACAGGCCAGGACTGCAGCACAAACCAGTTCCACTCCCCTTTTTCCATCTTTGCTTCAGAAAAGCACTTTGGCCAGGGCCCCAGCCTGGCTATCTGGGAGGACACGCCCGGCCCCTACAAAGCCTCTCCACGTTGGCCTGCACAGATAGCGGAAGGAAGAGCAAACATGCTGAAGCTGTGCTATCTCAGCCCAGGCAATCAAGGCCCTCCGGGATATGGGCTGACAGGGAGCCCACCCCTCCAGTCCTTCACCCCCAGCCACTGCCCAGGAAGGGGGCAGGCACCTGTCACCATCCTTAGATGATGAAATGTGGCCCCAAGAGCTGCCATCTAAAGCAAAGAATAGGCCAGGCATGGCCAGCCCGCCATGAGGCCTAACTCAGACATCGCTGTGGTTGCGCGTGGTCGAACATCTGACGCCCTGGCAAACCCTCCTCAGCCACACAGGTGAAGATTCCGCCCGGGAACCTGCCTGCAAGAATCACCGAAGCCCCAGGTATGAGATTCAGTGGCCTCTTGGAGCCAGGACAATAAGGTGACTAAGGTCGGACACAAGCGTGGATTTCTCCCCCGATCCAGGCTGGGGCTGGTCCAGGCCCCTCTCCTAAATGAGTGACGGGGACAGCTCACTGCAGATGGGTCAGGCAGGAGGGCGCCTACCCACCAGCAAACAGATACACACCAGCATCCTCCCTTGGGAAGGTGCCGGCACCAGGAGATTGGCACAGGCACGAGAGGCCCATCGCATCTCAAGGCCGAGGCCCAGGCCCATAGACAGCCCCAGGGTCCAGGCCTCCAGGGCCATGTCACTCCAACCACTCTGCCAACGTACTGAGCAAACGCCCCACCCTCCCTGGCCCACCAGGCTCCATGCTGGCCTCCCGCCAGCTGCCCGGGAAACAGAGGGGTGATAGCAGTCAGGGGTGAGCCAGGTGCCTGGTTCCAAAGGGGAAGCTCTTTCCCTGGTCTATAGAGTGCAGGCTTGGAGCTGAGCTCACAGCCAGGATTCAGAGGGAGGCAAGCGTGGCCTTGAGGGGAGGCAGAGAGGAGGGGCCTTGGGGAGCCCCAGCCTCCTGCTAGTTTTCCTCACTGACCTACCATGTGGGACAGTGACGACCACAGCCCTGAATGTATTAGAAAGACATGAACCCAGATAAACCCAGCTCGGCCAAAAACCTTGGGTTCTCAAAGCAGGTTCCCCTGTGAGCCTTGGCATTACATTCTTCCATGGTGCTGTGAGGGGCTGGGTCTGGCCTCCGGTCTCAGAGGGGACCCTACTGAGGAATCAAGGCACATGAGGCCAGGGGCCAGGTCAGATGCCCATCAGGGAAAGGTGAGCCCTGGAGAGACTAAGAACCATCCTGAGAGGCCAGGCTGGGGCACCGCACCTGCCAGTGAGCCCAGTGAGGGCAGGGCGTCCTTGCCCATTTAGATCCTTGTCTTTATCACTGTTCTGCCTCTTCTAAAACAAGCGCCGAGACCAGGGTGTCAGTGCCTCCATATCACCAGCTGTGGGCCCCAGAAGATCGCCAGGGAGGAAAATGAATCCAGCTTTGCCCCAGGACACAGGCTGAGCACCGTCTGTCCCTCTCAGAGCTGCAGGATGGAGAGAAGGGGCGCCTAGATAGAGGTTGCTGCCTTCTTGCTTCCCAAGGCCAAGCCACTTCCTTGGCCAGCAGTGTTTCTGGCCTCCCTATTTCAAATCCTGGCCTGCCCTCTGCCTATGACAGCCCTGGAAGCCCAAGCCAAAGATTTCATCCTCTCTGGCTGTCTTGAGGTGACACGAGGTGGGAGCCTCAGGACCTGGATGAGGAGCTTGCAAGAAGGGTACCCAGAATGGAGGAAGCACTGACACCTTCCCTCCCTTCTAAGCCTCAAAGACATTCTGTGGAGAGGAGTTTAGGGTTGTGACCAATAGGACTTTAATGTCACTACATGGCCTAAGGGCCAGTCACCTGCAACATGAGAACTCAGAGGGCTTTGTGGCTGGTGACAACCTGGTCACTGCAATCCTGGCTGCCTTCCTCTACCTCTGCCCTGAGAGCAGGGAAAGGCATTGGCAAGTCACAGGTAGTCTCTAAGTCTTGGTTTGTACATCTGGAAAATGGGAAAGGAAATTCCTCCTGGCCACCCCCTTGAGGCTCAGAGCACAGCTGCAACCATGGCCCAGAACAACTGCTCAGAAACCCCACTTCCACCTAGGAGCGCGACGCAGCCTCAGACCTGGCTTCCAACACCTCACCTCTCTTTCCAAAAAGTCAACCTCACACTCTGCTGGGGGCAGGGGTTTCCACCACAGGAAAGATGAAATAAGAGGGGCTTAGGTGGCAGTTCTAAAACAGGAACCCAAACTTGCGGGGAGTGACCGGCCCTGTGAATAGGAAGCAATGGCTGATAGGACTGTATGGGGGGTAGGGGAACACCTTTGTCAGGACATGCTGTTTTGGGGATCCATACCAGAGCAGTAAGGCAGTGTCCCCACCCGTCCCTCACCAACCAGGGTAAAGACCACAACACCTGCCCCCTCAGTGGAATGGAACATTCCAACTGAAGTCGATGAATGGACCCAGGCCAGGCAGCAGTTACTACAGGTTGGGTTGGGGCCTGCAAGATTGTTGTGCATGAGGGGTAGGTGCATGTAGGTGGAAGTGTGTGTGCATGGAGGATACGTGTGCAGGTGCAAGGGTATGTGCATGGAGGGGTGCGTGTATAGATGCGAGGGTGTGTAGGTGTGAGGGTGTGTGTAGGGGGTGTGTAGGTGTGAGTGTGTTATGCGTATAGGTGTGTGCGTAGGTGTGAGGTTATGTGCCTGTAGGGGGTGTGCACAGGTGCAAGGTGTGTGCACGTAGGAGGCATGTGCGTAGGTGTGAGGGTGGGCGCATATAGGGGTGTGTATGTAGGTGCGAGGGTGTGTGTAGGTGAGGGGGTGTGTGCCTGTAGGGGGCGCGTGCGTGTAGGGGTGTGTAGGTGCAGGGGGTGTGTGTAGGTAGGGGATGTGTGGGTGAGGGGGTGTGTGTAGGTGGTGTGTGCGTGAGGGTGTGTGTAGGTGCAGGGGTGTGTGTGTGTAGGGGTATGCGTGTATACACTTACAGTCCTGCTCCTGGTGGATTCTGGTCCAAGCCTTAGCAAGGCGGAGCAGGCAGTGAGGGATATGGCACTGTCACCTGCAGTCTGCAGCCCGCAGCCAGCTCTGCCGGAGTATATGTAGCCTTGCAGCTTGTGTGTTCAGCCAAGGACCCTGAGAACTGGCTCCTGCTATCTGATGGGAAGCGCCTGGAACGCCAGGACCACCCCTCTTGAAGCCTCAGCAGAAACCTCCAGGGCCCCAAATCCTGTGTCCAGTGGCCTGACTGCGGGCCATGCACTCCCCCCGGGGGCGAGGGTGGGGGCAAGGGGCTGACTTTCTCCCCAGCTCAGCTGAGGCCTGGCCACCATGCAGCGGCGTGCGTCTAGTGGGGCGACAACCCTGCCTTCCCTGCATTCCTGAGCTAGAAGCAGGCAAACTTCCCAAGTAGGAGACGGGGAAAATGGTCCTCCCTGGGCGACATGGACCAGAATCAGTGGCAGGCAGCCCAGGAGGCCCTGGGAAGAGGGCAGGCAGGACTCGCAGGGGTCTATCCTAGCCGCCCAAAGACAGGGAACCTCCTCTCAGACAACTCTGGGTGCTGAGGGGAACCGGCTCCGGGCAAAGGCAGTAAGCCGGCCACCCGCTCCCTGGCCCTCGGGCGCTGCCCTCTTCCCCAGGCGGCCTGCCCCCAGGCCCTCCGGCAGCACCAAGGAGACGGAGCTCTCAGGGCCGGAGGCGCCCCAGCCCGGGCCCCGCCAATGCCAGCCGGCACCCCCTCACTTCCTGCAGCCGCCTCACTGCAGGCACCCCCTCACTTCCCCTCACTTCCCGCGGCCGCCTCACTTCCCGTACGCTCTTCACTTCCCGTACCCGCGCCCGGCAGGAGATAAGATGTGGAGGAAGTGAGCTCACGCAGCCCGGGCCGTGCCCACGTGGGGACGGAAAAAAAGCCCACGACTCGCTCAACCTTGTCCGCGGGGCTCCTCAGGCCGGGGCCGCGTCGTCACAGCTGGGAAAGCCCACCTGCGACCGAAGGCCCTAGAAGGGCACCCCCACCCGGCACTGGCCCTCTGAGCGGGCAGGGTGGGGCGCCTCCCTGAGAAGTCACCTGGGGCTCCCGGCAGGGCCGGGGCGCCGGCTCTGCTCACTCACCCGCAGGTGGCTCCAGCTTCCGGGCTCCGACTCCCTAGGGGCGCTCCCGGAGCCGGGAAGCCTTGGGGCGAGTGGGCGGGGCTCGGGCTCCAGCCACTCAGACTACCAGGGGCGGGGGCAGGAGGCCGACCCCAGCCACCCTTAAAGCTGCCGCCCCCTCTGAGCCCCAGTCCTGCTGGGCCGCCCGCCCAACCGGAGGGCCCCTTTAAGAGGAAGGGCCAAGGCCAGGGAGAAGGGGAAGGGCAGCAGACACCAGCTCTGCTTGGTCACTGTCACGGGAGGACCCCACTCAACCAGCAAGGTGGGCCCGGCTGCTCCCAAGGGATGCCTCCTGTCTGTCCTCAGTCTGTCCGCTGGTCTGTGAGCCGCCTGTCTGCAGCCCGTGGCTGGCCTCCCAAAGCAGCTGCCTCCCCTCCACCACCCGCCACCCAACACTAGGCAGACTCAGGACCCCACGTGCTGCTGACCTCACTGAGGACCAGCTTCTTCACTGGACTGAACAGAAAGCCACCCCTGCTAGCCCTAGGAAGCTCCAGAGAATGCGAAATCCTTGATCCTTCCCGCATCCCATCTTGAAGCTACAAGGCTGCTCCCACCCCAACCTTCTGCCCTCCAGGCACGCACAGCCCTGACAAACAGAATGCCCTGACTCCAAAACTGATGTAGACCAGTGAACAAGGGCAGCCAGAAACAAGGTCCGACCGCCCCAGCCTAGAGCACACAGGCCTCCCTGCTTCACTACTAGGATGCAGAGCCCATGGGATGGATGATGCATGCTGTCTTCCCACCCCGCTAGATCGGAGGGCCCTAGTCTGCGGCTTGGCAGTCCACCCCATACCCACATGGTGCCAGGCATCCAACAAGCACTCAGCCCACATGGGATCAGACCAATCAGCTTAATGCTTTTAGGGGAGGGGAAAGGTCTGAGAGGGATCACCATTCAACCGAAGAAAGGGTGTGGCATTAAGTAGCCTTGTTCACATCTGTGGGAGCAACTGAGAACACCCATTCCCTATTCAATGGTGAGATGGCCCTGGAAGTCTCAGTCTCCTCATTCTGAGCCACTGAACAGGATACAATTCCAGCGCCTTCTCACCACTGAGATCTTTGTTTCTAAAACAACTAAGGTTTGGGGCCAGGCATGGAGGCTCATGCCTGTGATCTTAGCACTTTGGGAGGCCAAGGTGGGAGGATCACTTAAGCTCAGGAGTTCGAGACCAGCCTGGACAACATAGTGAGACCTCTTTCTTTTTTTAAACCAAAAAGAAAGAATTAAGGTTTGGAACAGGAGGAGAGGGTCTGTAGGGCTTGCGGAGAAATGGCGCGGGGGCCACGCCTGGAATAGGACATAAGAGTGTATAGTCACAACCCCATACACCTGTCGTCCTTACCTGGATCCAGCCCAAGCAAGTGCCACATGACAAGCCACAGCCCTGGGATGCAGCAGGGGGAAGAAGACAGATAGGGTCCTCCTCCATGGATTTCCATGTTCTTCCATACCTACAATGCACCCATGGGAACAGGGAGGCAGGGGTGAACAAGGCACAGTGCCACCTCTAAGGGCCTCAGCATGTGGTACAGGGGTGGCAGATACCTTATACAAAGCTGCTCCTAATATTCTCCTGTCCAGACATCACTACGGGAGGTCCTCAAATAGTGTCATCATAACACTGATGAGAAAAAAAATCTATTCCAGCCAGAGCTACTGTCTGTGTGGAGTGTGCACGTTCTCCCCATGTCTGCATGGGTGTTCTCTGAGTATCCTAGTTTCCTCCACATCCCAAAGCCATGCACATTAGGCTCACTGGTGTGTCTAAATGGTCCCAGTCTGAGTGAGTGTGGGTGTGGGTGCACCCTGCCATGGGAAGACATCCCATCCAGGACTGGTTTCCGCCTTGTGCCCTGAGCTGCCCGTCGGATAGGGGACCACCTGCAACCCTGAACTGGAGTAATTAGGTAAATAATTATCTAACTTTTTATTAATCATTCATAAATGCATGTATAGCTCACATTTCAATGGTTAATATTAGAAATGTTTGGGGTCTTTAAAAGTTCGGTGATGTTTTTGTGGTCAGAAACATCCATAGGAACTTAATTCTTGCTTCTATCAATCAGCCTATGGTAAAACTGGTTTCATTCTATGTTTTGCTTAAAGGTGAAGATCCCAAGAACCTATCATCAAGATTGAGAACTTACTGTAACTGATCCCAGCATTCTCAGAGCCCCAAAGAAACTTCAGACCCCTTCTCACCTCAGAGGTCCAAGGAAACACATGACATGGGATAAAATGCAATTAAAGCACAGAAAGATGTTGATGCAGAATCCTGCCACCACCAACTTCCAGAACTGGAAAGACCCTGGAAGACCATCCTGGCCTCCTCAAAGCCTCTAGTACTTACAGACCAGCCCACACAGGTCCCTGCGGACGGAACAAAACCAAGCCCCAGTTAGACCAGGGGAGAAAGGTCTGTAGAGGAAAGACCAGCTTCTGCACACATTCTACCTCCCATGTGCTGAGAGATCTCTGGGACTCTCACGCTCTTCCCTGTGGAATGGCCAGCTCGGCTGCACTGCATCCACTGGCATTGCTTTTTAGCCATTCTAAGCCTCTAAGGCAGATAGGTGTTTAAAAACCCGTAAACCACCAGGCGCGGTGGCTCATGCCTGTAATCCCAGCACTTTGGGAGGCCGAGGCAGGCGGATCACGAGGTCAGGAGATCGAGACCATCCTGGCTAACACGGTGAAACTCCATCTCTACTAAAAATACAAACAATTAGCCAGGCATGGTGGCAGGCGCCTGTAGTCCCAGCTACTCAGGAGGCTGAGGCAGGAGAATGGCGTGAACCCAGGAGGCGGAGGTTGCAGTGAGCCGAGATCGTGCCATAGCACTCCAGCCTGGGTGACAGAGCGAGACTCGTCTCAAAAAACAAACAAACAAACAAAACCCATAAACCAGCCCACAAGTTGGCTGAGATTAGCACTACCCCACCTTCCAACCAGACCTCCACCACACATATTTTCAGTGGGGAAATGCCTCTGGATTTTGAACAATCACTTACAAGTGAATTTCCATTAGGGAAAAAAAAAATTGTCTGGAAATTTACTTTCCTACCTTGTATTTATTTCCTTCAGGCCATGGAGTCCTTTATTTCCACGCCTCCCACTCTGTTAGGACTCCCTTGGGTGGGAGTGCCACCTAGTGCCACTGTGAGGCTCTGCAGGCTCTCAGGCCACCTGCAGATGGAGGCCTCCCTGCCTCAGTCAACCCACCTGTATTCTCTGCCAGGTCCCAGCTGTGTGAATTTCATGCACTACTTCTAAGGGGATGCCCTGTGCCAGGGAACAGAAGGTAGCTGCGGAACAAGGGTGAAAGGTGTCCTCAGCTAATTCTCATTTCCTGGCTCTTGGCTAATTCTCATTCCCTGGGGGCTGGCAGAGGCCCCTCAAGGAAGATGGCTGGGGTCTTAACGGCTAGTACAAGAAACCACAGGCAGGCATCAGCCTCCCCAACATCTGGGCAGAGAGGCCAGGCAAGCACAAAGTGCCTTCAGGCTATTTCTCTACACACCAGATTCTCCTATCCCTGCCCAACTCCCCACTCATCTTTGAGAATCATTTTTGGCAGTCCCACTAGCCTGCAAGATGTCCCGGATACCCCTGGCACATTCAGAGCCCCACCAGCAGCTCCCCAAGGGCCCTGCCCAGGCACTCAGGAAGGGCAGACTGGGGTGGAATTCAGAAAAAGTGCTTTAGGCCAGACGTGGTGACAGTGTCTGTAATCCCAGCACTTTGGGAGGTCAAGGTGGGCAGATCACCTGAGGTGAGAAGTTCAACACCAGCCTGGCCAACATGGTGAAACCCCATCTCTACTAAACACACAAAAATTAGCCAGGTGTGGTGGTGCACGCCTGTAATCCCAGCTACTCGGGAGGCTGAGGTGGGAGAATCGCTTGAACCCAGGAAGCAGAGGTTGCAGTGAGCTGAGATTGCCACTGCATTCAGCCTGGGTGACAGAGCAAGACTCCATCTCAAAAAAGAAAAAAAGAAAAAGTGCTTTTAGGCCTGGCATGGTGGCTCACACCTGTAATCCCAGCACTTTGGGAGGCTGAGGTGGGCGAATCACCTGAGGTCAAGAGTTCAAGACCAGCCTGGCCAACATGGTGAAACCCTGTCTCTACCAAAAATACAAAATTACCCAGGTGCGGTGGCACGCGCCTGTAATCCCAGCTACTCAGGAGGCTGAGGCATGAGAATCGCTTGAACCTGGGAGGTGGAGGTTGCAATGAATTGAGATTGTGCCATTGCACCACTCCAGTCTGGGCAACAAGAGTAAAACTCCGTCTCAAAACAAAACAAAACAAAACAAAACAAAAAAAAGACTGCTTTTAGGGAGAGCCTCCTGGCAGACAACTTCATGCAGGGCTGCAGGTATCTTGAGTCGGCCATCCCTCGATTCCTTCCAGCCCAGAAGTTTAGCCTTGTGTTTAAGTTCCATGTCTTTTTTTTGGAGACAGAGTCTGACTCTATCCCCCAGGCTGGAGTGCAGTGGAATGATCTTGGCTCACCACAACCTCTGCCTCCCGGGTTCAAGCAATTCTCATGCCTCAGCCTCCCAAGTAGCTGGGACTACAGGTACCTGCCACCACACTGGGCTAATTTTTGTATTTTTAGTAGAGATGGGGTTTCACCATGTTGGCCAGGCTCGTCTCAAACTCCTGACCTCAGGTGATCTGCCTGCCTCCCAACCTCCCAAAGTGCTGGGATTACGGGCGTCAGCCACCATGCCCTGCTGAGTTCCACGTATTCTTGAGACACGGTCCCTCCGCTTGTCCACACACTGACCGCTCAAAGCCATTGGAGGTAGCTCCCAGGTGGGTCCTGGGCCACCTGGGGGCATGGCTGTGTGAGCCACCGTTCCGCCCTCTGCGATCTCCTCCTGCCCTAGAGTGAGCCCACAATTCTCTGAGGTCAGAGCTGGCCCCTGCCAGCCAGTTCCAGTGGCATAAGAACACTACAGGAGTTCAGGTGGCACTGGGGCAGGCAAGAGGCTCTGCTTCCCTGCCAACTTGACTATTTGCCCATTTCCACACTCACACCTATTAGGTAAGAAGTAAAATAGTACTTACTAAAGCTCCACTCCCTGCCAGCATGGGGCCAGGTATTTACATACACATCACTCTTATTTAACAACTTTATGAGGGCGTGAATGGCCCTATTTATAGATGAGAATAATAAAGCTACAGCATGTACATCGCTCACCAACATGGAGAACATGTCCGATACTGCCCACTACCAGGTACACCGCGGCGCCAGGACGCGTGCTGAGCACAAGCCCATGGGGCTCCAGGAAGGGGACAGGGAGAGAAGGAGGACACAGGCCACTTCACAGGGTTCTGCCTTATGCTTAGGCTGAATGGTGGTAGACCAGACAGGCTGATCTGTCTTTATTCCTTTTGATGAATTGGAATACTGTACTATACTTTTTTTTTTATTCTAAACGGAGGCTAGAAACAAGGAAGCAGTGCTCAGACAGGAGTGAGCATACCTGCAAGCCCAGCTGGGTAAGGCCTTTCCTGCACTGCTGCTCCCCAAACACCTCAGCCCTTGCCACAAGCCCCCAGGGCCATGCCTCAAAACAATAAAACCACCTTCCGGGTTCAAGCGATTCTCCTGCCTCAGCCTCCCAAGTAGCTGGGATTACAGGCACCCGCCACCACGCCCAGCTAATTTCTGGTTTTGGGGTTTTTTTTTGTTTTTTTTTTTTGAGACGGAGTCTCACTCTCTCTCCCAGTCTGGAGTGCAGTGGCACGATCTCGGCTCACTGCAAGCTCTGCCTCCCAGGTTCACACCATTCTCCTGCCTCAGCCTCCCAAGTAGCTGGGGCTACAGGCACCCGCCACCACGCCCGGGTAATTTTTTGTTTTTTTTTTTAGTAGAGATGGGGTTTCAACGTGTTAGCCAGGATGGTCTCAATCTCCTGACCTTGTGATCTGCCCACCTCAGCCTCCCAAAGTGCTGGGATTACAGGCATGAGCCACCACGCCTAGCCTAATTTTTGTATTTTTAGTAGAGACGGGGTTTCACCATGTTGGCCAGGCTGGTCTTGAACTCCTGACCTCGTGATCCACCCACCTCGGTCTCCCAAAGTGCTGGGATTACAGGCGTGAGCCACCGCGCCCAACCTTTTCCCTTTTGTTAAAAAGATTACATATTAGTTGGGTGCAGTAGCTCACGCCTATAATTTCAACACTTTGGGAGGCCAAGGCAGGTATATCACTGGAGCCCAGGAGGTTGAGACCTGCCTGGGCAATATGGCAAAACTCTACAAAAAAAAAAAAAAAAAAAAAAAAAAATATATATATATATATATATATATATATATATATATATATATAAACAATTAGCCGGGCATGGTGGTGCACGCCAGTAATTCCAGCTACTCAGGAGGCTGAGGTGGGAGGATCGCTTGAGCCCGGGAGGTTGAGGCTGCAGTGAGCCATGATCACACCGCTACGCTCCAGCCTGGGCAACAGAGCAAGACTCTCTCAAAAAAGAAAAAGTTATGTGTTTTTTTTTTTTTTTTAAAGAGATTACATATTTACCATTAAAAATCTCTCATTGGCCCTAAACTGGCAACAGTCATCTAACCCTGGTCTCACGCCACTCTGAACCGGACCCTCCTCTGTACTTCCTCCTGCACCAGCTCGCGGGAGCCACAGGGCTGTTCTGTTCAGACCTGAGAGCCCCATTCAGGCACTCACGCTGGGACGTGCATGTCACTTTACTCCAGTGACTGAGGACCTGAGAACTCCTTCGTCCTCCATTTTCCAGAGCAAAGAAGAAACAGTGAAAGCTACAGAAAAACATCTCTGCTTTTGTGAAAGCACAATTCTCTTCCCATGCTGACTCAGTCTGGGGAAGGGGTCAACTTTTGGATCCACTCTTCTGAAGAAGCAAGTGTCCCGCTCCCCTCACCCGGCACTGGCTATCTTGAATCAGTGAAGAGGAAAGCTCTTCACTCCCTAATGTCACGTCCTACACATTACAAGCTCTGACTGAAATTTCTCACTCAGAATGTTTGTAACCTAAACATTTAGACTGAGTGGCAAGGAAGGAGGATCCATGTGCTTCCAGAAATAAGGCTCGGCCCCAGACAGACCCAGAGGCCGCCCTGCCTTTGGCGTGGGAGCCGCAGGCTGAGCAAGTGCCTCCCCTCGGGCCAGGCCCTCTGTCCTCCAAACCGTTGGGCCAGGAGAGCCTGGCCCTGCTCTGTGGCCACTCAGGCAGATGTATTTTGGCTGTGCCTGCCCTTGGCTGTGGGGCTGCTGCCAGGTGGTGGTAGCCCCAGGATGAAACCAGCCCTCCCCCAAGACCTAGATCCACGGGGCAGAGGCAACACAAAGGAACTCAGGACGCTGTGACCGGGCACAGCTCAGGCCCAAAGATGTGGGGCAGGTCCAGTCACAACAGCAGCCCCACGTCCCTTCTGGAGAGTCTGGACGGCCACCCCTGCTGTCAAGCCCCTGCCCCATGGGAAACTCACCTCCACTTGACCTAACTGCAAGCAAAAGTGTCCACCAAATGCCCTGGGTCTGTGGAGGGGCGAGGAAGGGGGGATGAAGGGGGATGAAGTGGGGAAGTGGGGAGAACAGGGAAGAGGGAGAAACGCTTGTTGGCCAAGAAGACCGGCGGAGAGGAAATGACACAGCTGCCCCAAGAGAGGCAAAACGGGTAGTAACGACACCCGCAGGCCACTCCTCCCCTCAGAGATCTGCCCCCATCCTTCCCTAGCCTCTGCCACAAAAACCAGTTCTGTCTCTACTACTAGCTAATGGTTTTTTCTTTGTAGAGGCATGGTTTTGCTATGTTGCCCAGGCTGCTCTCAAACTCCTGGGTTCAAGAGATCTTCCTGCCTCAGCCTCTCAGGCAGCTGGGACCACAGGCACACACCACCACCCCTGGCTGATTTTTCTTTACTTTTCCGGTTTTTTTTTTTCTTTCTTTCTTTTTTTTTTGAGATAGAGTTTCGTTCTTATTGCCCAGGCTGGAGTGCAATGGCGCAGTTTCGGCTGAGGTGGGAGGATCACCTGAGCCTGGGAGGTCGAGGCCGTGGTGAGCCCTGCTCACACCACTGCACTCCAGACTGGATGATAGAGTGAGAGCCTGTCTTTTTTTCCCCTTTTCTCCCCCTGAGACAGCGTCTCGCTCTGTCACCAGGCTGGAGTGCAGTGGCATGATCTCAGCTCACTGCAACCTCCGCCTCCCAGGTTCAAGCGATTCTCCTGTCTCAGCCTCTCAGGTAACAGGGACCACAGGCACACACAGCACCACCCCTGGCTAATTTTTCTTTTCCTTTTTCTTTTTTTTGAGACAGAGTTTCATTGACCAGGCTGGAGTGCAATGGCGCAGTCTCGGCTCACTGCAACCTCCGCCTGCCGGGTTCAAGTGATTCTCCTGTCTCAGCCTCCCAATTAGCTGGGATTACAGGCGCCCGCCACCACACCCAGCTAATGCTTTTGCATTTTTAGTAGAGACGGGGTTTCACCATGTTGGCCAGGCTGGCTAATTTTTTAATGTATTTTTTTGTAGAGACAGAGTCTTGCCTTGCCAGGCTGGTCATGAACTCCTGGGCTCAAGCAATCTTCCCACCTCAGCCTCCCAAAGTGTTGGGATCACAGACATGAGCCACCATGCCTAGCTGAAAATGTACATTTTCAATTAGATGTTTTGTAACCAAAAATTTGAGATATAATCTAAAACAGTATTTGTCAATTTCAGGAAAAGAGGAAACAGGCAATATGACATGATAGCTGAATGATTTTTTTATGACTTTCGGGGACAAATAGGCAGCATATCTGAAATCACAACC
Organism: Pan troglodytes; assembly: GCF_028858775.2. Classification (NCBI taxonomy): domain Eukaryota; kingdom Metazoa; phylum Chordata; class Mammalia; order Primates; family Hominidae; genus Pan; species Pan troglodytes. Next base: position 33,755,093 of record NC_086016.1, read on the forward strand.
GCCACACAAAGGCAGGACATATGACCACTGCAGCAGTATAAACTATGGATCCATAAACTACAGATCTGTACCTGGTAGCCACCCACCCTCTGTCTGTGCTCACTCACCGCGGCTCTGAGCACAGGCCTCTATGTCAACAGCCAAAGCCACAAGCCACACCTGCGGAACCCAAGTGAACACTCAGGCCAAGAACCAAGAGTGTTCCCAGGACATCATGAGTTCCTGAAAAGAAACTCAGAGAAGCGGCTCTTCTACTTCTCAGCAGTCCCTGAGCTCCTGCCTTCAAGAGTGCCCTTGGTACCCTGCAGAAAATCACCTCTGCCCACTGATGGGCCACAGGTTGAATCAGGGACTCAAGGGAATAGCACTCTGGAAGCCAAAAAGCATTATTCAAACTGCGCACACTCCACGCGACGGGGCTAAATGGAACTAAAAGGAACACTCTGGGTCTTCAACCTGAGCAGCTCAGCGAGCAGCTTTCCAGAACACGATTTCAAGCTACTTTTTTTTTTTTTTTTTTGAGACAGGGTCTTGCTCTGTCACCCCGGCTGGAGTGCAGTGGCACAATCTCAACTCACTGCAACCTCTACCTCCTGGCTCAAGCAATCCTCCCACCTCAGCCTCCCAAGTAGCTGGGACCACAGGCCCACGCCACCACACCGGCTGATTTTTGTATTTTGAGCAGAGATGAGGTTTCACCACGTTGCGTGGACTGGTCTCAAACTCCTGAGCTCAAGTGATCCACCACCTCAGTCTCCCAAAGTGCTGGGATTACAGGCATGAGCCACCACTCCAGGCCTCAAGCTACCCTTTCTAGAGACATCATTCTGTGAAATAAAAACTTAAAATAAAAACATCCTTTTTGTTTTGGTTTGGTTGTTTTTTTTTTTGTTTTTTTTTTTTTGAGATGGAGTTTCACCCTTGCTGCCCAGGCTGGAATGCAATGGCGCAATCTCGGCTCACTGCAACCTCCACCTCCTGGGTTCAAGCGATTCTCCTGCCTCAGCCTCCCAAGTAGCTGGGATTACAAGTATGCACCACCACTCCCGGCTAATTTTTTGTATTTAGTAGAAGAGGGGTTCCACCATGTTGGTCGGGCTGGTCTTAACTTCTGACCTCAGGTGATCCACCCACTTCGACATCATGCTCAACTAACGGATAAAAGATTCACTCTTACCATAGATCTTATCAAAATCAGCATATGATTTTTTTTCTTTCCTTTTGAAGTCCAGAACTTTCACCTTTTCACTTAAAGAAGGCACTTTACCACTTTCTCTTCGGCAATCCAAATTGCCAGAATTGCTATTATTGCACTTTGGGGCCAGTGTTAAGCCAAATAAGGGTGACCTGAACACAAGCACCAGAATACCACGACAGCTGATACGGTAACTGAGATGGCTACTAAGTGACTTATGGGCAGGCAGCATAGACACTGAGGTCACAATGGACAGAGGGAGGATTCATATCCTAGGTGGGAGAGAGAGAGTTCATTATGCTACTCAGAACAGGGAGACATTTGAAACTTAGGAATTGTGGCCAGGTGTGGTGGCTCACACCTGTAATCCCAGCTTTGGGAGGCTAGGTGGGCAGATCACCTGAGGTCAAGAGTTCAAGAACAGCCTGGCCAACAATGGTGAAACCCCATCTCTACTAAAAACACACAAAAAAATTAGCCAGGTGTGGTGCCACAAGCCTGTAATCCCAGCTACTCGGGAGGCTGAGGCAGGAGAACTGCTTGAACCCAGGAGGCGCAGGTTGCAGTGAGCTGAGATCGCGCCACTGCACTCCAGCCTGGGCGACAGAGTGAGACACCATCTCAAAAAATAATAATAATAATGATAAAATTAAAAGACTTAGGAATTATTTCTGGAAATTTACATTTAATATTTTCAGACTGCAGGAACATGAAACCTTGGATAAGGGGGAAACACTCCGATTGTTTTAGAAGCCAAATGCATGCCACAAACCATAAAGGTGTCCATACCCTTTCATGCAGCAATCCTACACCTAGGCTTTCATCATGAGGAAAAGGCTTTATGTGCAAAGGTATGCTCTGCAACATTATTCATGGTGGCAAAGACCACCAGTATACCAGAATCAACTGAGGTGGTAAAGCCTCAGTGGCAACCAGAGACTTCAGGACCTGGGCGCCTGTCACCACTGAGGAAGAGCCAAGAGTGGCTCCAGGGTGGCTCACACCTGGAATCCCAGCACTTTGGGAGGCCAAGGTGGGAGGATCGCTTGAGACCAGCCTAGGCAACATAGTGAGACCCCATCTCTACAAAAAATAAAAAATTAGCTGAGTGTGGTGGTGGTGCATGCCTGTGCACCATGTCCCAGCTACTTGGGAGGCTGAGGTGAGAGGACTGCTTAAACTGGGAAGGTTAAGGCTACAGTGAGCTGTGACTGTGCCACTGCACTCCAGTCTGGGCAACACAGCAAGAGCCTGCCTCAAAAAAGAAAAACAAAAAACAAACAAACAGCTGAATCAATTTAAAAATAGAGAAAAAAGGACAGGTGTGGTAGCTCACACCTGTAATCCCAGCACTTTGGGGGCCCAAGGCAGGTGGATCACAAGGTCAGGAAATTGAGAGCATCCTGGCCAACACGGTGAAACCCCATCTCTACTAAAAATACAAAAATTAGCTGGGCGTGGTGGTGTGCACCTGTAGTCCCGGCTGCTTGGGAGACTGAGGCAGGGGAATCACTTGAACCCGGGAGGCAGAGGTTGCAGTGAGCCAAGATCACGCCACTGGACTCCAGCCTGGGAGACAGAGTGAGACTCAGTTTCAAAAAAAAAAAAAAGAAAGAAAAAAAGCCAGGCGTGGTGGCTCACACCTGTAATCCCAGCACTTTGGGAGGCTGAGGCGGGCGGATCACCAAGGTCGGGAGTTCGAGACCAGCTTGACCAACATGGAGCATCCCCGTCTCTACTAAAAATACTAAATTAGCCAGGCGTGGTGGCACACACCTGTAATCCTACCTACTTGGGAGACTGAAGCAGGAAAATTGCTTGAACCCGGGAGGCGGAAGTTGCAGTGAGCCGAGATTGTGCCACTGCACTCCAGCCTGGGCAACAAGAGCAAAATGCCATCTCAAAAAAAAAAAAAAAAAAAAAAGAAAATAGAGACAAAGACAGGAAGTGAATGCATAAAAAACAAAGCGCATGATTAAGCAATCACAGTCACATGGCGAGAAGGCGTGGGAATCATCATGTCCCCTGTTTTCCAACATTCTGTCATAGTGTTTGCTATATCATCTCCGTCATTTAACAGGGAGTAAGACTGATTTCTACAAGCATGCCAAGACCATTCAATAGAGAAAGGATAATCTTTTCAACAAATGATGCTGGGGAAAACTGGATACCCACATGCAAAATAATGACGTCGGATTCTTCTCTTATACCGTAAATAAAAATTAATTCAAAATGGATAAAAGACTTAAATATAAAACTACCTGGCGAAGTGGCACATACCTATAGTCCACTACTGGGAAGGCTAAGGTGAAAGAAACATGTGAACCCAGGAGTTCAAGGCTGTAGCAAGGTATGATCACACCACTACTCTCCAGCCTTAGCACAGTAAGGCCCTGTCTCTGAAAAACAAAACAAAACAAAAACCTAAAACTGGCCAGGCACAGTGGCTCATGCCTGTAATTCTAGCACGTTGGGAGGTCAAGGTGGGTGAATCACTTGAGCTCAGGAGTTCAAAACCACCCTGGGCAACATGGTGAAACCCCATCTCTACAAAAAAATACAAAAATTAGTGGCTGTGCATGGTGGCTCATGCCTGTAATCCCAGCACTTTGGGAGGCCAAGGCAGGCAGATCACGAAGTCAGGAGATCGAGACTATCCTGGTTAACACAGTGACACCCCGTCTCTACTAAAAATACAAAAAATTAGCCAGGCCTGGTGGCGGGCACTTGTAATCCCAGCTACTCAGGAGGCTGAGGCAGGAGAATGGCTTGAACCCAAGAGGCAGAGGTTGCAGTGAGCCAAGATTGCGCCGCTGCACTCCAGCCTGGGTGACAGGGCGAGTCTCCGTCTCAAAAACAAACAAACTAACAAAAAACTGTAGCCCTGAAGGGAACATTAGGTAGGGCTCATCTGCCTTTGGTTCTTCAAGCTGGCTTATCATCAGAATCACCTATAGCGCTCCTGGAAAACACAGATCTTGCACTTAGCCCAAACTTTGTAGATTTCTAGGAGTTAAGCAATTCAAATTCATAATTTTTTTTTTTTTTTTTTTGAGATGGAGTCTTCACTCTGTCACCCAGGCTGGAGTGCAGTGGCATGATCTCAGCTCACTGCAACCTCCGCCTCCCGGGTTCACGCCATTCTCCTGCCTCAGCCTCCCAAGTAGCTGGGATTACAGGCGCCCGCCACCACGCCTGGCTAATTTTTTGTATTTTTAGTAGAGATGGGGTTTCACCGTGTTAACCAGGATGGTCTCGATCTCCTGACCTCGTGATCCACCCGCCTCGGCCTCCCAAAGTGCTGGGATTACAGGCATGAGCCACCGCGCCCAGCCTCAAATTCATAATTTTTAAAGCTCCCCAACAATTCTGATATCAGCTACATTTGGAAAATCTCACATTTTTCATTTGTGATGACAGTGATTAGGTGGAACCAGAGGTGGGATTAGGACCAGGCCCCAGACAGCCATTCAACACTCTCCCTTCTCAACCTGTTGCCATTCCTGAAAACTTGCATAGTTGAGTATCCCTAATCTGAACATCCAAAATCAGAGACTTTTTGAGTGCTGACATGACACCAACAAGTGGAAAATTCCACATCTGATGTCATGTGACAGGTCACAGTCAAAACTTTGTTTTGGCCGGGCATGGTGGCTCACGCCTGTAATCCTAGCACTTTCGGAGGCCGAGGCAGGTGGATCATGAGGTCACAAGTTCAAGACCAGCCTGGCCAAGAGGGTGAACCCCTGTCTCTACTAAAAATACAAAAATTAGCTGGCGCAATAATAGGCACCTGTAATCCCAGCTACTTGGGAGGCTGAGGCAGGAGAATCGCTTGAACCCGAGGGTGGAGCTTGCAGTGAGCTGAGATCATGCCACTGCATTCCAGCCTGGGCGACAGAGTGAGACTCCGTCTCAAAAAAAAAAAAAGAAAAAAACTTTGTTTCATGAAGAAAATTATTTAAAGTATTATATAAAGTTACCCTCAGGCTATGTGTAGAAGGTATATCTAAAACATAAATGAGACCCCTGTCTCCACAAAAATTCAAACAAATTAGCCAGGCAGGATGGTACACGCTTATATTCCCAGCTACTCCAGAAGGCTGAGGTGGGGGGATGGCTTGAGCCTAAGAGGTCAGGGATGCAGTGAGCCGTGATCATGCCACTGTACTCCAGCCCTAGGTGACAGAGCAAGGCCCTGCCTCAAATAAATAAATAAATTGGCCGGGCGCGGTGGCGCACACCTATAATCCACACACTTTGGGAGGCCGAGGTGGGCGGATCACCTGAGGTCAGGAGTTCGAGAGCAGCCTGGCCAACATGGTGAAACCCTCTTTTTTTTTTTTAGTTTTAGTAGAGTCAGGGTTTCACCATGTTGGCCAGGCTTGTCTCGAACTCCTGACCTCAGGTGATCCGCCCGCCTCAGCCTCCCAAAGTGCTGGGATTATAGACGTGAGCCACGACGCCCGGCCAGTGAAACCCTGTCTCTACAAAAATATAAAAATTAGCTGGGCATGACGGCAGGTGCCTGTAATCCCATTTACTGGGAAGGCTGAGGTGGGAGACGCTTGAACCAGGGAGGCGGAGGTTGCAGTGAGCCGAGATTGCGCCATTGCCTTCCAGCCTGGGCAACAGAGTGAGACTCCGTCTAAAAAAAACAAAAAGAAAAGAAAAACAAAATAAATTAAATAAAATAAATAAATTTTGTGTTCAGACTTGGGTCACATCCCCAAGTTATCTCAGTATATATATATATATATATATATATATATACAAATATTGAAAAATCAAAAAAAAATCCAAAACACTTCCAGTCCCAAGCATTTTGGATAAGGGATACTCAAACTCCACTGTCAACTCCAAGTCCAGACCATTTCCCCCTCATAAAATGAAGTGTTGGAGTCCCACCTGAAAATCCAGGAGTGGCTGGTACAGTGGCTCACACCTGTAATCCCAGCACTTTGGGAGGCTGAGGCAGGAGGGTCGCTTGAGCCCAGGAGTTTGAGACCAGCCTGGGCAACAGAGCAAGACCTCATATCTACAAAAAAAGAAAAAGAACATCAAGGAGTGGTTCTGTGACCATTTTATTCAATCAAGAAGAGTATCTAACCTAAGCCCAGTTCTTTACCAATAGGTGCTTTGAGACCTCACACTGCATTAGGCCACTCTACTCCAGTGTCCTGTCACTTTCCAGGCCCTGGGACTTATGAGTTAATCAACCCTGTCCTCTTTACAACCATCTTCCAGGTCTGAAACTATGTATGGCAATAACCCCAATTACATAAACAGCAGATACTAAAAAACTACTGGCATTGGTCTTTTATGATTTTGGAAGTGGCAGGTTTCTTCCAAATTTATATTCTTTTGGGAAACCTTTGAAGTGTGTGGGAATTTCTTGAAAGCATGCAAGCTCGTCACAGGGTGAGTCAGCCTCAAAAATCCCCAAGGTCAGAAAGATGTCAGCTTGGGTTTAACACTTGAGGGGGGTCATGCAGTCACAGTCACGTGCTACCTACACTTTACAAGTACTTTACTAATCTACTAATCTAATGGAGAATGATGTTTACAGGGGAAACCAGCAATGCCACAGGGAACAGAGGGCAGCATACTTTGAAAGTGTGACTCACCTACTACATAATTACCCTTCACCAAAAGGAATTTGTGATATAGCACCGGAAAACTTTTTTTTTGTTTAAGGTAGGTTATTACAAAGCCCAAGGCATACGAACAGGCCAAAGGGTAGGCACATGGACATACGGGGCAAGAGCAGACAGGTATCTCTTAGGGTAACTCCCATAGCTGGATCTGTATGGCCAGTTGACTAAGTCACGGTTTTACAGGACTGTTAGAAATCAAGTGAAGTCTGTATACTAGATTCTATTGGAAGAAAATGGTCAAAATTAAAGTCCAAAAAAGGATTTTGGAAGGAAACCTATAATGTAGCATGTAATGCCAATGGCAGCAAATACTCCTAGATAAACTGTGTTAGAGCTGGATGGAATCTCAGAGTCATGTTCAAACCCAACCTGCTGTTTTACTGTTAAAGACACGAGACCAGACAGAAAGTGACATGTCCCAGTTCACACAGCTACTGCGGAGCATGGTTGAGACTTGCCTTCAGCATCCTAATGCCCCAGTCACCGTATGTCCTATTAGAATAGATTCAGCTGATCTGGATTAGCAAAATGGAGTGGATCACCACTGCATTCCAGATATCACAAAGCCTCAACTGTCACCCCCTCTTTTGCCCAGAATATTAAGACCTATTACTGGTCCTTTGATATTTCAGATTTTTTATTTGTTAAATTATGGCTGCAAAAAAAAGGCAATTGTTAAACTTACACCTTTATATTCAGTTTCACAATTTACTGAATGTCTCCTCTGAGTCAGGAATCATCCTGGGACATGGGAAGCACAGATGAACAAGATGTTTCGTTACGTATCGTGCATTCCATAACAATGCAGGCTGCCCCTATCGTGTGACTATGATGGAAGGAAGCATTTTGAGCAATAATGACAAAGGAATTTGATTATTTCTGTCTGGTTCCTGGTGAGAACTAATCCACATCACAAAAGCTCAATAGTTTCAGCCCTCTTCCGACTAACAAGGGAAAGAATAGCAGAACAGCCAGGATGTCAGCACCAATTCAAGACATACGCTCTGAGACTTCAACAGCAAGAAATTTCTACTCAGAACCCTTGGGGAGACCAGGGTAAGGTCTGGCAACAGAAGACAAGCTTGACTTGACACCAAAGTTATAACTCCTGTATCTGGCCAAAACCTACTGGAGACATGAGTTCCAAGAAAGCATATTTGACTTGTTCAAACATTTCAACTTTGGAACAACTGGAAAAGTGACAGACAAAGTTTGCTGGACGAGAACCCAAGGCAGTTCCACCTCATTCCTACCTCCCAGTGACCAGCAAGTTTGGGTGGAATCTCCAATCCCAGCTTCTCCAGCTCTCGCTCCCTGTATTTCTCATACTGCCGGTACCCTGCATACCCGCCGCCTGTCGCCAACAGAATGGGCAGGGGACGCAGCAGGAACATGGTTCGGGCAGGGGCAGTGTGGATTTTTCTGGCATCTGTAATAAAAAACAAGACAATTTCAAGCCTGGGAGACAGGAATAGGGAAGAGTCATGCAAACACAGCACCAACAGGAGGGTCAGGAAAAGTCGGCGCACCTCAGAAGCCCTCAGTAGGGGGCCAGGCGCATGGCTCACGCCTGTAATCTCAGCACTTTGGGAGGCCGAGGCAGGCGGATCACGAGGTCAGGAGATCGAGACCACGGTGAAACCCCGTCTCTATTAAAAATACAAAAAGAAAACTTAGCCGGGCGCAGTGGCGGGCGCCTGTAGTCCCAGCTACTCGGGAGGCTGAGGCAGGAGAATGGCGTGAACCTGGGAGGCGGAGCTTGCAGTGAGCCGAGATTGCACCACTGCACTCCAGCCTGGGTAACAGAGCGAGACTCCGTCTCAAAAAAAAAAAAAAAGAAGCCCTCAGTAGAGGTGACTGGACCCTCAACATATCTAGCAGGCAGGTGCAACCTTGGGCCACTACTCAGACCCTCCTGTCTCCAAATTCTGTCAGTAAGTACAGGACAGGCATCTTTCCTACAGAATTACAATGCACCTCAACTGCCACCGCAGTCACAAAATGTATTAATAGATGAAAACACTGAATCACAAAGAGGTCAAGAAACTAATCAAGGTTGCCCAGGTGGTCACCAACAGGTCCAGAACTTGAAGCCAAACACCATTTCTCACCCAGGGCTCTTTGATCTTGCTTTTATAATGCAGGCCCAATTTTGATCAGGCACTGGTATTCTCTCTCAAATGCAAAATCTCATAAACTCTTACAGGTCAACAATAAAAAGACAAATAGCCAGGCACAGCAGCTTGCACCTATAGTCCCAGCTACTAGGTAGGCTGAGGTGGGAGGATTGCTTGAACCCAGGAGTTCAAGGTTACAGTGAGCTATGATCACGCCACTGCACTCCAGCCTGGGCAACAGAGTGAGACTCTCTCAATCAATCAATCAAAATGTGCAAAGGATTTGAATAGACCTTTGTCCAAAGGAAAAATACATTGGCCAATAAGCACAAGAAAAGACAGAGGCTAAATATCTGTTATGCGTTAAATTGCTGAAAACTCCCCCAAAACTCTTATGTTGAAGTTCTAACCCTGAGTACCTTAGAAGGTGCCCTTAGTTGGTTGGAGAGAGGGTCTTTACAGAGATTATCAAGTTAAAATGAGGTTGCAGGCTGGGCATGGTGGCTCAGGCCTGTAATCCCAGGACTTTGGGAGGCCGAGGCAGGCGGATCACGAGGTCAGGAGATCGGGACCATCCTGGCTAACACGGTGAAACCCCGTCTCTACTAAAAATACAAAAAATTGGCCAGGCGTGGTGGTGGGTGCCTGTAGCCCCAGCTACTCGGGAGGCTGAGGCAGGAGAATGACATGAACCCAGGATGCGGAGCTTGCAGTGAGCCGAGATCCCGCCACTGCACTCAGCCTGGGTGACAGAGCGAGACTCCATCTCAAAAAAATAAATAAGTAAATAAATAAATAAAATAAAATGAGGTTGCCAAGGTGTGTCCAAATCCAATATGATGGGTGTCCTTATAAAAAGGGAAAATCTAGAAACAGACATGCACACATGGAGAATACCAGGTGAAGCTGAAGGCAGAGATTGGAGTGATGCTTCTATATGTAAGGAATGCCAGAGATTGCCAGCAAAACATTGGAGGCTAGGCAAGAGGCATGGAACAGGTTCTCCCTCACAGCCCTCCAAAGGAAGCAACCCTGACACCTTGATCTCAGACATTTAGCCCTAGAATCATGAGACAAATGTCTGCTGTTCAAGCAACCCAGTTTGTGTTGCTTTGTTACAGCAGCCCTAGCAAACTAATACAACATTATTAGTAATCAGGGAAATGCAAATCAAAACCACAATGAGACCCCTTCACACCCATAGGAATGGCTATAATCAAAAAGACATAATGAGGCCGGGCATGGTGGCTCAGGCCTGTAATGCCAACACTTTGGGAGGCCAAGGTGGGCAGATCACTTGAGGCCAGGAGTTTGAGACCAGCCTGGGCATGATAGCAAAACCTCATCTCTACTAAAAATACAAAAATTAGCCAGTATGCACGCAGTCTTTGAAATATTAAAAAAACAACAAAAATTAACAATAAAAATTAGCCAGGCGTGGTGGTGCACATCTGTGTCCCAGCTACTTGGGGAATGAGAATTGCTTAAACCCAGGAGGTGGAGGTTTAGTAAGCCGAGATTGCATCACTGCATTCCAGCCTGGGCGACAGAGCAAGACTGTCTCAAAAAAAAAAAAAAAGAAAGAAAAGCTAACGCTTCAGTGATAACTGCAAGCCAGGTACTTTCCACATACTAATTCATTTAACTCTAACAACAACCCTATGTTTATCCCAATTTACAGATGACCAAACTGAGGCAGAGAGAGGGTCACCACCATCTCTAATTGCTCCTTACCTGTGCGAAAGGCTCTAAAAGGCAGCTTCCGTAAGGGCTGTAGGGATTGGCTCAGGGCAGTGATCTCACAGGGATGGAGGCTATAACCAAGCAAAAATGAACCATTAAATATTATTCTTAAAATTAAAATTACTGGATTAATCGGCAAAATTTAAACACTCAATAACAGTATTGTAGCAATGTAAATGTCTTGGTTTTGACAACTGTACTGTAGATAAGAAAATGTCCTTGTAGGGGGAGGACTGAAATATTTATTTATTTATTAATTCATTCATTCATTCTTGAGACAGAGACTTGCTCTGTCACCCAGGCTAGAGTGCAGTGGCGCAATCTTGGCTCACTCCAACCTCTGCCTCCCGGGCTCAAGCGATTCTTCTGCCTCAGCCTCCCTAGTAGCTGGGATTACAGGCGCCCGCCACCACACCCGGCTAACTTTTGTATTTTTAGTAGAGATGAGTTTTCACTCTACTGGTTTGAGACCAGGCTGGTCTCAAACTCAACTCAAACTCAAACTCCTGATCTCATGTGATCCACCAGCCTCAGCCTCCCAAAGTGCTGGGATTACAGGCATGAGCCACCAGGCCCAGCCTAGAAAAGGGCTTAAAAGCAAAAGGTCATCAAGTTGGCAAATTGCTCTCAAGTGTCTCAGGAAAAAAATGTATATGTATACACACACATATACATATAAACAGAGATGGAAGATGATAAAGCAAATAGGGCTGACATTTGAGGAATCTGGGTAAAAGGTATTTGGGAATTCTATGTACTATTTCTATAACTTTCTGTAAGCCTGAAACTATTTCCCAATAAAAAGGTTTTTTGGGTTTTTTTTGGGAGGCCGAGGCGGGCAGATCACCTGAGGTTGGGAGCTCGAGACCAGCCTGACCAACATGGAGAAACCCCATCTCTACTAAAAATACAAAATTAGCTGGGTGTGGTGGCACATGCCTGTAATCCCAGCTACTTGGGAGGCTGAGGCAGGAGAATCACTTGAACCCGGGAGGCAGAGGTTGAGATGAGCTGAGATCGTGACATTGCACTCCAGCCTGGGCAACAAGAGCAAAACTCCGTCTCAAAAAAAAAGGAAAATACTATTCTGGTTCAGTTACTTTCTCTTCTTTGTTTCATCTTTTCCTGAAGAAATAAGACATATTCCCAGTGGCAATAAATGACTATGCCAGCAAGCAAAGCATTAATGAGTTTTTAGTTGAGTTTCCCCTTAATCAAAGAGGAAATATCTCACTTTCAGTTCAGATATCACTTCAGTTTCACTAAATACTGACCTGAAATCTAAAGTTAAAAAACTGTATCCGAGTCAATAAACATTTTTTTCCTTGGAACCCTTTATGATAGAATAATTCACTCTATTATAAATGTTTAAATTGATATTTTTGTGAAAAATAGAATTGCATTTATTACTTTCACACTATAATATTTACTTTCGTGGACATTTAGTTATGTCTTTTGTGTGTGTGTGTGTGTCTGTGACAGAGTCTCACTCTGTTACCCAGGCTGGAGTGGATTTTGGCTCACTGCAACCTCCACCTCCCGGGTTCAAGCGATTGTCATGCCTCAGCCTCCTGAGTACCTGGAATTACAGGCGCATGCCACTGCACCTGACTAATTTCGTATTTTTAGTAGAGACAGAGTTTCACCACGTTGGCCAGGCTGGCCTCAAACTCCTGACCTCAAGTGATCCACCTGCCTCGGCCCTCCAAAGTGCTGGGATTACAGATGTGAGCCACAGCACTTGGCCCAAGTTATGTCTTGTATAGATATCCTACAAATGTTATCAGATTTAGGTACTTTCCTTTTTTCACATAAAATTTCCTTGCCTTACAAACACCTGGCTGAGCACATGATGGCTCACGCCTGGAATCCCAGCACTTTGGGAGGCCGAGGCGGGTGGATCACTTGAGGTCAGGAGTTCGAGACCAGCCTGGCCAACATGGTGCAACCCCGTCTCTACTAAAAATACAAAAATTAGCCGGGCGTGGTGGCACACACGCTGTAGTACCAGCTACTCGGGAGGCTGAGGCAGGAGAATCACAAAACAAAACAAAACAAACACCCCCCTTGCCAGGCTGGGCATTGTGGTTCACAACTATAATCCTGGCACTGTGGGAGGCTGAGGTGGGAGGATTGCTTGAGCCCAGGAGTTCAAGACCAACCTGGGCAACATGGTGAAACCCCATCTGTACAAAAAATACAAAAATTAGCCGGGCATGGTGGCATGTGCCTGTAGTCCTACCTAACCAAAAAGTTGAAGTGGGAGGATCGCCTGAACCCAGGAGGCAGAGGTTACAGTGAGCCGAAAACATGCTACTGTACTCCAGGCTGGGTGACAGAGTAGGACCCTGCCTTAAAAAAAAAAACAAAAAAAACCACACCCACCTTGCAGCATAGCACTATTGTAGCTAACATGATGAATCTGATTCTCCTATAGGCAAACAAGGAGAAAAAGCATCTTACCATGACGAGCCCCACCCCCAAGGCCAGACAGCTATTAACACAATGAAGGGTATATTTCAGTATATGAAAGTTCTTTCAGTTCTGAACAATGTTCATTTCTTAGACTGGATACTCCCACTGCCACAGCAAAAAGCCTAAAACCCTGCTTTCTAAACAGAATTTTAACGAGAAGTGCAAAAACTGACTAAAGGATAAATTGTTGTGTTCCGTATATTGCCGCATTGTGTTTTCCAGAATACTGAAAAACCCCTAACTGAAAGAATGTTTGCACAATGATTAACAAGGCTTTGTCTGACAGGAGGAAATAGGAATGGGAGATGATCATTTATGTATCCACCGTAACTGGACACAGGGCACTCAGGTGGTTTGTTTTGCATATCCATCTTCCCCCTCAGGAACCCTGCCCAAGAACAAACAGCTCAGCTTTTTGTCCACCGCTGTAACCCCAGCTGCTGGAACAAATACTGGGAAATGCTTCATTATATCAGTTTGGTACATCAGATTTAGGTACTTCCCTTTTTTCACATAAAACTTCCTTGACTTATAAACACCTAGCTGAGCATGGTGGCTCATGACTGTAATTCCAGCACTTTGGGAGGCCAAGGCGCGTGGATCACTTGAGGTCAGGAGTTCGAGACCAGCCTGGCCAACATGGTGAAACCCCATTTCCACTAAAAATACAAAAATTAGCCAGGTGTGGTGGCACACACGCTGTAGTACCAGCTACTCAGGAGGCTGAGGCAGGAGAATCTTATTACGGGATCGTCCCGATTTTCATATGAATGCTGTCATTTCTTCAGTCTTACACAAACACTGTCTACCATGCTATCATTCTTTGGTCCTCCCTACTTTTCTGCTCTCCTTCATTCCAAGCCTAAAAAGAGCTCTCCATTCACTGTTACCACTTCCTCACCTCTCAGCCTCTCTTAGTCCCACTCAGTAAGGTTTTGTTCCTATCACACCACCTCATCAAGGTCACCAACAACGTGCATGTTGCCAACACCAATGCACACACACATCTGAGGTCTCATCTTACTTGACATCTCAGCAGCATGACACAGTTGATCCTTCTCTCCTTGAAACACTCTTCACTGGGCTTTTGGGACCGTGATTTTTTTCCTATTTCTCTGGTTTCTTCTCAGTCTCTATTTGTGAATTCTCCTTTGCTTCCTAACTGTGGATTCTTGCCATGCCCAGGGTTCAGATCTCTTCTATACCTATAAACTCTCCCCAGAGATGCTTATCCAGTGCCATGGCTTTAAAGAACCATCCACTGATGACTCCTTCATTGCTCCTCCAGGGGCCAGCTACCCAATGGCCCCATTTTGAGTCCTCTCAAACTGAGTCTGTAGAAGACAGGATTCCCGACCCTCTCTAACTCACCTTCAATCTGCTCCTGTCCCAGAGTTCTCTATCCATAGGAGAGACTAGCCAGATGTTTACCAAATGCACTTCCTCTTCTGGACACCTGTTAGACTACATTTCCCAGCCTCCTGTGCAGCAAGGTGTGGCCATGAGACTGAGTGTGAACCAATGAAATCTGAGGATCATTCAGGCTTCCCAGGCATTCACCTCCAAGCTTACCCCCACCAGCCAGCTTGATGCAGACAAACATGCCGACTGTGGGAAGTATTAAAGATGGCAGGAAGGCCAGGCGTGGTGGCTCACACCTGTAATCCTAGTACTTTGGGAGGCCAAGGTGGAGGAATTGCCTGAGCTCAGGAGTTTGAGACCAGCCTGGGCAACACGGTAAAACCCAGTAGCTACTAAAATACAAAAAATTAGATGGGCGTGGTGATGTGCCCCTGTAATCCCAGCTACTGGGGAGGCTGAGGCAGGAGAATTGCTTGAACCTGGGAGGCAGAGGTTGCAGTGAGCCGAGATCACGCCATTGCACTCCAGCCTGGGTAACAGAGCAAGACTCTATCTCCAAAAAAAAAAAAAAAAAAAGATGGCAGGAGACTGGGTCCCTGAACATTGCTTGGAGAACAGCTGCCCTGCCAATCAGAAGCACCCAATGCAGCTTTACAAGAGTGAGAAACTTCTACGGTGTTAAGCCACTGAGAATGCTGGAGTTTATCTGTTACAGTACCAACATTACTATAATTAACACACCAGGTCAAAAAAAGATACCACCGTTCATCCAGCCACTCAGGTACAACCCCCCTTTTTTTTTTTTTCCCAGAGATGGGGTCTCGCTTTGCTGCCCAGGCTCAAGTGCAGTGGCATGATCATAGCTCACCGCTGCCTCAAATTTCTGGGCTCAAGGCATCCTCTCACCTCAGCCTCCTGAGTAGCTAGGACTACAGGTGTGCACCAGCACACTTGGCTAATTTTTAAATATTTTGTGGAGATAAATAAGGTCTTGCCATCTGGCCTAGGCTGGTCTCAAACTCCTGGACTCAAGTGATCCTCCCACCTCAGCCTCCCAAAGTTCTGGGATTACAGGCATGAGCCACTGCACCAGGCCAGGACTCGTTTTTGTTTTGTTTTGTTTTGTTTTTGAGATGCAGTCTCGCTCCGTCACCCAGGCTGGAGTTCAGTGGCGTGATCTCAACTCACTGCAACCTCCGCCTCCTGGGTTCAAGCAGTTCTGCCTCAGCCTCCCAAGTAGCTGGGATTACAGGCGCAAGCCACCACACCCAGCTAATTTTTGTATTTTTTTAGTAGAGACAGGGTTTCGCCATGTTGGCCAGGCTGGGCTCGAACTCCTGACCTCAAGTGATCCACCCACCTTGGCCTCCCAAAGTGCTGGGATTACAGGCATGAGCCACTGCACCCAGCCCAGGACTCATTTTTAAGTCCTTTCTTTCTCATCATCCACATTCAATCCACTGGCAAGGCAATGAAAACTACCACTGGCCAGGCTCAGTGGCTCACGCCTGTAATCTCAGCCCTTTGAGAGGCTGAGGCGGGTGGATCACCTGAGGTCGGGAGTTTGAGACCAGCCTCGCCAATATGGTGAAACCCCGTCTCCACTAAAAATACAAAAAACTAGCCGGCCAATATGGTGAAATCCCGTCTCTACTAAAAATACAAAAAATTAGACGGGTGTGATGGTGGTGGCCTATAATCCCAGCTACTTGGGAGACTGAGGCAGGAGAATTGCTTGAACCCAGGAGGTGGAGGTTGCAATGAGCCAAGATCACACCACTGCACTCCAGCCTGGGCATGACAGAGCGAGACTCTGTCTGAAAAAAACAAAAAAATAAAGGCCGGGCATGGTGGCTGACGCCTGTGAGAACTCCCAGCACGTTGGAAGCCCAAGGTGGGCAGATCACGAGGTCAGGAGTTCGAGACCGGCCTGGCCAACATGGTGAAACTCCATCTCTACTAAAAATACAAAAATTAGCCAGGTGTGGTGGTCGGTGCCTATAGTCCCAGCTACTCAGGACGCTGAGGCAGAAGAATTGCTTGAATCTGGGAGACGGAGGTTGCAGGGAGCCGAGATCGCACACTGCACTCCAGCCTGGGTGACAGAGCAAGACTCCGTCTCGAAAATAAATAAATAAATAAAACAGAAAGACAAGATCCCACATCTTGTCAGCCTCTCAGATCTCTAGCTACTTTCCCTCTCTTCCTCCTCACTCACTCCTCTTGCCACTCCTTGTCCACACCACATGTGCCCCTTTCCACACTCCTCCATTTGCTGTTTGCTCTGCTGGGCACACCCCTCTCCTATGTGGCTCACTCCCACATCATTTAGTTCTCTGCTCAAATGTTACCTCCTCAGTGCAGTTTTTCCTGAGCACTGTATGCCCAAGAGTTGGCCCTCTTGAGCACTAACTTCTTAATTTTTTTAAAAAATTTTTCTGGGTATGTAGTAGGCATATATATCTATGTGTTACATGAGCTAGTTTGATACAGGCATGCAATATGGAATAATCACATTAGGTAAATGGGACATCTATCCCCTCAAGCATTTAAGCTTTGTGTTACAAACAATCCAGTTATACTCTTTTAGTGTTTTGTTTTGTTTTTTTGAGATGGAGTTTTGCTCTGTCGCCCAGGCTGGAGTGCAGTGGCATGATCTCAGCTCACCGCAACCTCCGCCTCCTGGGTTCAAGCAATTCTCTGCCTCAGCCTCCCGAGTAGCTGGGATTACAGGCACCCAACACCATGCCTGGCTAATTTTTTGTATTTTTAGTAGAGATGGGGTTTCACCTTCTTGGCCAGGCTGATCTTGAACTCCTGACCTCGTGATCCACCCGCCTCAGCCTCCCAAAGTGCTGGGATTACAGGCGTGAGCCACCGCGCCCAGCCTTTTAGTTATTTTTAAATGTAATAATTTTAAATTATTTTTGACTATAGTCACCCTGTTGTGCTAGCAAACACTAGGTCTTATTCATTTTATTTTATATATATTTTTGAGATGGTGTCTTGCTCTGTTGCCCAGGCTGGAATGCAATGGCGCAATCTCAGCTCACTGCAACCTCTGACTCCCAGGTTCAAGGAATTCTCCTACCTCAGCCTCCTGAGTAGCTGGGATTACAGAAGCACACCACCATGCCCGGCTAATTTTTTTTTGTAGTTTTAGTAGTGACAGGGTTTGTTGGCCACGCTGGTGTTGAACTCCTGACCTCAGGAGATCCACACGCCTGGGCCTCCAAAGTGCTGGGATTACAGGTGTGAGCCACTGCACCTGGCCCATTTTATTTTTTTGATACCCATTAACCATCCCCATTTCTTCCCATCCCCCCACTACCCTTTCCAGCTTCTGGTAACCATCCTCCTACTATCTCCATGAGTTCAACTGTTTTAATTTACAGCTCCCACAAATAAGTGAAAACATGCAAAGTTTGTCTTTCTGTTGAGCACTAACTTCTTAATTATCTTGCTTTCTTTTTCTTCATGGCATTTCTTATTACCCAAAATGAATGGATTCTGCATGTATTCAGTTATTTGTTTACTGTATGTATACCTCGATGAACACGGAGTTTATCTGTGTTCTCACTGGCCTTCAATCTCAATAGTGAGAGTATGCCCCAGAAAGATGAATGGATGGGTTCAAACAGATGTCTCTTCTACATGCATTCTACATCGCATCCTGCAAGTAGGCAATTAAAGCCCACAATTGAGCACTCCAGTCTGCCTGTGCAACTCAAATCTCAGCGCTGCCACTTCTTAGCAGCTGTGTGACCTTAGGAAATTTCTTAACTAATCTTAAGCCTCAGTTTCTCCACCTGCAAAAGCAAAACTCGCCTCATTAGAAGACAATCATGCAAAACCTTAGCTCAGGGACTGGCACCTAGTTAGACTGTTATTAAAAGTAAGAGTTGATATTCAGCTGACATACACTGGGATGGTCATATCAATCATCTATGACCAGCATTCACTCTCACTAGTCTGTCTCCATGGCATCCTGGTTATAAGTTTGTTTGTTTGTTTGTTTGTTTTTTGAGACAGGGTCTCACTCTGTCACCCAGGCTGGAATGCAGTGGTGAAATCACAGCTCACTGCAGCCTCGACCTCCTGGGCACAAGTGAACCTCCCACCTTAGCTTCCCAAGTAGCTGGGACCACAGATGTGCACCCAGCTATTTTTTGTGGAGAGGAGGTCTCACTATGTTGCTCAGGTTGGTCTCGAACTCTTGGGCTCAAGCAATTCTCCTGCCTCAGCCTCCCAAAGTGTTGAGATTACAGACATAAGCCACCACACCTGGCCAGTTGCACTATTTTTTCTCTTTTTTTTTTTTTTTTTTTTTTGAGACAGGGTCTCACTCTGTTGCCCAGGCTGGAGTGCAGTGGCATGATCTTGGCTCACTGCAGCCTCAACCTCCTGGGCTCAGGCGATCCTCCTACCTCAGCCTCCCAGGTGGCTGGGACTACATGTATGCACCACTATGACCAGCTAATTTTTGTGTTTTTTGTACAGATGGGTTTTTGCCATGTTGCCCAGGCTGGTCTTGAACTCCTGAGCTCATGCAATCCACCCACCTTAGCCTCCCAAAATGCTGGGATTACAGGCATGAGACACCACGCCCAGGCCTAAGACATTTTTAACATCACCCCTAGTAGTAACATTTTGCCTATAGTCCTTATGTCTCCCTTGCTTTCTAAAGCTGTGAAAGTTCTCCTAAAACAGAACGGACAGACCTCTTGAAGGCTTTATCCCGTATTCCACCATGTATTACAAGTATATAGTAAAGTTCCTTGAAGACAAGGCCTATTTCAAATGTTTTTAATTTCTTCATTTGCTCCTCTTCCCTTCTCTCTTATCCCTTCTCTATGGTCCGTTGACAGTGTGGTTTGCAGTGGTAGGGATGCCATAAATATTTCTGATGGAAGTCATGCACGAGAAGCTACTTCCTAGGTACTATTGTCCGTACTTGCCTGAACCTAAGAATCACCTGTAAAAACTACAGTTGCCAGAGCCCCAACTTATATCTACTGAATCTGAAATTGGCAGTAGGATGGGGGCATATCTGGAATCTTTTTTTTTTTTTTTTTGAGACGGAGTCTCGCTCTGTTGCTGATGCTGGAGTCCAGTGGCGTGATCTCGGCTCACTGCAACTTCCGCCTCCCGGGTTCAGGAGATTCTCCTGCCTCAACCTCCTGAGTAGTTGGGACTACAGACACACGCCACCACACCCGGCTAATTTTTGTTAGAGACGGGGTTTCACCATGTTGGCCAGGTGTCTCGATATCCTGACCTCATGATCCACCCACCTTGGCCTCCCAAAGTGCTGGGATTACAGGCATGCGCCACTGTGCCCGGCTTTGTTTTTTTTAATCAGCCAGCCTCCCAAACTACAGCAGGCTCAGAGAGACTCCCAAGGAATCTCTATTTCTAACAAGCATCCCAGCCCACTCAGCCCATTCTTTTATCAAATGAGTTTGGGAAACATGGCCCTAAATTATCACCCAAGATGTTATCACCTGTCACACATCACCCAGTTATTGAAAAACTTACCTGAAATATAAGGTTTTCATTTACACATCTCACAAATAGGCACTGGTTTACTAAAAACCCACAGAAATGTTATCTTTTTGGTTTGTGTATTAATATCATTTCTATCTTGATATAGAATACCTTTGAAAATTAAGGTTTCTTATTGTACCCAAATCTTCATCTCTCTCACCCACTGCATCTAAGTCTAGCCTTAACTATCTACACTGGTACTAAAATATAGCTTCTTTTCTTTCCCTTTTAATGATGGTGACTGAGGTACAGCCTCCTCTCATCATTTAAAAAAATTATTGTAGGTGGACTGCGATGGCTCACTTCTGTAATGCCAGCACTTAGAGAGGTGAAAGTGGGTGGATCACTTGAGCCCAGGAGTTCGACACCAGCCTGGGCAACATGGTGAAACCCTGTCTCCACCCCCACCCCAAAAAAAATGCAGCTGGGCGGGGTGGCGTGCACCTGTGGTCCTAGCTACTCAGGAGGCTGAGGTGAAAGAACTGCTTGAGACCAGGAGGTGGAGGCTGCAGTGAGCCATCATCACACCACTGCACTCCCTCTTGGGCAACAGAGTGAGGCTCTGACTTCCAAAACAAATAACAACAACAACAAAAAAAATTTTTTAAGAGTGTCTCATTTTAGTCCTTTCAATTCGTGACACACTTTATTTATTTTTAATTTTTTTGAGACAGAGTCTCACTCTGTCGCCCAGGCTGGACTCCAGTGGGGCAATCTTGGCTTATTGCAACCTCCGCCTCCCAAGTTCAAGCAATTCTCCTGCCTCAGCCTCCCAAGTAGCTGGGATTACAGGTGCCTGCCACCACGCCCGGCTAATTTTTGTATTTTTTAGTAGAGACAGGGTTTCACCACATTGGCCAGGCTGGTCTCGAACTCCTGACCTCAAGTGATCCACCCACCTTGGCCTACCAAAGTGCTGAGGTTACAGGCGTGAGCCACCGCGCCCAGCCTGTGACACACTTTAAATGAATTCAGGGTTGACTCATACACAGCACGCCTGGTAATAACATTGAAAACAAAGTCTCCTGCCCAAATTCTAACAGTTACCACCACAATGCAGAGCCCTCTCCTGAGAGATAATCATTTCTGTACAGTTAATGATGAAAGAGTGACGCTTTCATAACAAGACCAATGATGGTTTCTGTTCCCTCTCAGTCCAAATCCAGTGTCCGTCTCCTCCCAAAACAACAGGTTATCCTCTGATCAACGCTGACAAAATGAACCCTGTAGGAAACACACAAGTATGGCGCATCTCTCAAATCTTAGCTCTTTGAAATGACACCAGGCAGCCGACTCTGAATCACAGCTACAACATTTTAATCCATTTTCCGACACTCCAAATGCTCTAAGCTATTTTCTGTATAACAACTGCCCTCACGGCGGGCAGCCTGAGAGAAAGATCGTCGCGTGAGGGGGTACCTTGATGGGGGTCCTGGCTCTGCTACAAACTGGCTAGGTGAACTTGAGCAAATCCCTCCCTCTCTCGGAGCCTCAATCTCATTAACTCCAAAGAGAGACAGCTGGACTTAGACCCCTCAAGTCTCCCACATTTCTAAGAACCTAACAGCTGGGGGTCACAAGGGTAACCAAGACTCTAGCCCCATACCATATTGTTTTGAGATTACCTAACCTAACCCTCGAGCTTCAAAGACTAAGATCCAGAAATGAAAGTTGCCTGACACTCAATCTAGTGTCCTTCCCACAGGACATCGCTCCTTCTACGAAAACGAACACACGAGAAAATGGCATCTGAACATCTGAAAGCCCTGCCTCGACTCAAGAGACGGGCAGGTAGCCTATTTCATCTGATTTTTGTCCCTCGTGAACTTCCACCTAGCTGGAAAGGGCAAAGCGAGAGCTTCTAGGCCACACCCTAAGTAAATCCGGACCGCCCTACGCAGGAGCAGTCGCACCTGCTCCTAAGCTCGAGGTGAAGGTGGCTCCGTCTCCACCCGAGCTCGCCTCAGAGCGAGCCCGCGACACAGAAACATCTCTCTTCAGACCCCAGCTTGGCCCAGGTTGCCCCACGCCCCAAGGTAGTCTCTCCGCGCTGCTATACCTGCTCCGCCACGGCGCGACCCCGTGCAGTAATCCCAGGCATCGGTGCCCCACGGACGTCGCCATCTTGTCTGCTCCTTCTCAGCGAGCCACGCCCCCTTCACACGCTGGGCGCACGCTTAAGGCGTCACGAGTCTCGAGTTCAGTGGGCCAATGAGAAAAGCGCGGGTTGGGGGCGGAGCCGACTAAGCTCCGCCCTGTGGCTACTCCCCGCCTAACCCGCTTGGCACCTGCGGAGGTAGGGGAACTAGTGGAGCTGTAGGTTTCGCTAAACCTGGGCTTGGTCGCAGCACTGCCACTCCTCCTCCTTCCCTCTGGGTGCCTTTCCTCATGTACCTGGAAAATCTGAGTCATCCAAGATCCAAGAATGTCGTTTCAAGTGATCGAACTTGCTCATTTTACGGATGGGGAAACTGGGCATCCATGACTCAGCTCTCGTTTTTTAAGCGCCGGAGTGTGTTGTGAGCACTTTGCAAGCATGGTGTCATATCATTCTTATCTCCTACCGCTGTGCTGCCAGGGAGACCGGGGGCAAACGGTCTTGGATCACCTAGAAATGCAACCAGTCGTTAAATTCGGTGCCTGGTGCTTGCTCTTGAAAAGGTTCCTATCTTCAATTGTAAGAGGAAAACGAGTTTTCAATCATGTCTGCTACTTTTTACTGAGCACTGACTAGAGACTCGCAGCTAGGCCCGAGACATTATCCCCATTTTAAAGATGAGGTACCTGAGGCTCAGGAAGGTTAAGCAACATCTTCAAGGGTACATAAAGGGCATATGCCCAAAGACTATAAAATAGTGAAGCCAGAATTTGAACATACGTCTCTGACTCCAAAAACCATGTCCTAAACATCTTCTTTTTTTTTTTTTTTTTTTTTTTGAGACAGAGTCTCTCATTGTCGCCCAGGCTGGAGTGCAGTGGTGCGATCTCGATTCACTGCAAGCTCCGCCTCCCGGGTTGACGCCATTCTCCTGCCTCAGCCTCCCGAGTAGCTGGGACTACAGGCGCCCGCCACAACGCCCGGCTAATTTTTTTATATATATTTTTCGTAGAGACGGGGTTTCACCATGTTAGCCAGGATGGTCTCGATCTCCTGACCTCGTGATGCGCCCGCCTCGGCTTCTCAAAATGCTGGGATTACAAGCGTGAGCCACCGCGCCTGGCCTAAACATCCTTCCTTTTAAGCCCTTTGTCAGAATATGGCAGAATTTGGGTCCAACAACTGAAGGAATGCAGCCCTACTTTTTCATCTGCTAAGCTGATAATCACAGTTGCCTTCACCAGGCATTTGACAGGAGGAGGAATATGCTCCCTGGCCCCTGCAGGTATTTCTGTGTAGTTGGCTTAAGTTCAACTAGGGCATACTCAGCTCCTACAGAGAGCTTAAAAGGCACCAGGTTTGGTATTGGGGGGAAGAAACCTCCCTTTGTCATGGTTTTCAGAAGTCGGAAAAGAAAAAAACAAATGTATAGAATTGGTTTTGGCCGGGCGCAGTGGCTCACGCCTGCAATCCCCACTCACTGGGAGGCTGAGATGGGAGGATAGCTTGAGCCAAGGAGTTTGAGACCAGCCTGGGCCGGGCGCGGTGGCTCACGCCTGTAATCTCAGCACTTTGGGAGGCCGAGGTGGGCGGATCACGAGGTCAAGAGATTGAGACCATCCTGGCTAACACGATGAAACCCCATCTCTACTAAAAATACAAAAAAAATTAGCCGGGCGTGGTGGCGGGCGCCTGTAGTCCCAGCTACTCTGGAGGCTGAGGCAGGAGGATGGCGTGAACCCGGGAGGCGGACTTGCAGCGAGCCGAGATCGCGTCATTGCACTCCAGCCTGGGTGACAGAGTGAGACTCCGTCTCAAAAAAAAAAAAAAAAAAAAAAAAAGAAAGAAAGAAAGAAAGAAAAAAAGAGACCAGCCTGGACAACATAGTGAGACTCCATCTCTATTTTTTTTTTTTTTTTAAGAGGCTGGGCACGGTGGCTCACCCTATGATCCCAGCACTTTGGGAGGCCAAGGCGGGCGGATCACCTGAGGTCAGGAGTTCGAGACCAGCCTGGCCAACATGGTGAAACCCCATCTCTACTAAAAATACAAAAATTAGCTGGGCATAGTGGCGCCTGCCTGTAATCCCAGCTACTCCAGAGGCTGAGGTACGAGAACTGCTTGAACCCGGGAGGGGGAGGTTGCAGTGAGCTGAGATAATGCCATTGCACTCCAGCCTGGGAGACAGAGTGAGACACCATTTTAAAAAAATACATATTGGTTTAATTGGTTTTACTATCCAATTGAGAGTAGTAAACCAGCAGGGAATGGGGGGAAATTATTTCCAAATGAAGTGCATTGGGAAAACTGAATATCCATATGCAAAAAGTAAAGTGCAGCCTTACACCATATACAAAAATTCATTCAAAATGGATCAGAGATGTAAACTGAAGAGCTAAAACTATAATACTCTTAGACGAAAACATAGGGGAAATCTTCATGACGTTGCATTTAGCAATGATTTCTTGTATATGACGTTAAAAGCACAGGCAACAACAACAAAAACAACAAAAAGATATACTTCGAAATTAAAACTTTTGTGCATCAAAGAACACTATCAAGAGAGTGAAAAGACGCTGGGCGCGGTGTCTCACGCCTGTAACCCCAGCACTTTGGGAGGCCAAGGCGGGCAGATCACCTGAGATCAGGAGTTGGAGACTAGCCTGGCCAACGTGGTGAAACCCTGTCTCTAGTAAAAATACAAAAATTAGCCGGGTGTGGTGGCGCAAGCCTGTAATCCCATCTACTCGGGAGGCTGAGGCAGGAGAATCACTTGAATATGGGAGGTGGAGGTTGTGGTGAGCCGAGATCGTACCATTGCACTCCAGCCTGGGCAACAAGAGTGAAACTCTGCCTTAAAAAAAAAAAAAAGAGAGAGAGAGAAAAGGCAACCCACAGAATGAAAGAAAATGTTTGCAAATCATGTATTATCTGATAAGGATATTTGCTCATTACTGTCATGTAGATGGGTGGGGAAGAACCTATTTTTCCAAGCTTACAGGAAAATAAATAAATAAATGGCTCACTGAATGCTTTTAGAATAAAAGTCTCCAACTTTATTTTTTGAGACAGAGCCTCACTCTGTTGCCCAGGTTGGAGTGCAGAGATGCGATCTCGGTTCACTGCAGCCTCCACCTCCCGGGTTCAAGCGATTCTCCTGCCTCAGCCTTCCGAGTAGC
Organism: Pan troglodytes; assembly: GCF_028858775.2. Lineage (NCBI taxonomy): Eukaryota > Metazoa > Chordata > Mammalia > Primates > Hominidae > Pan > Pan troglodytes. Next base: position 33,780,466 of record NC_086016.1, read on the forward strand.
TGGGACTACAGGCGTGCCATACACCCAGCTAATTTTCGAATTTTTAGTAGAAACGGGTTTTCATCATGTTAGCCAGACTGGTCTCAAACTGCTGACCTCAAGTCTGCCCGCCTCGGCCTCCCAAAGTGCCGGGATTACAGGCGTGAGCCACCGCGCCGGGCCTGACAGTCTCAAACTTTAAAGCACACTTCCGGCCGGGCGCGGTGGCTCACGCCTGTAATCCCAGCACTTTGGGAGGCCGAGGCGGGCGGATCACGAGGTCAGGAGATCGAGACCATCCTGGCTAACACGGTGAAACCCCGTCTCTACTAAAAATACAAAAAATTAGCCGGGCGTGGTAGCGGGCGCCTGTAGTCCCAGCTACTCGGGAGGCTGAGGCAGGAGAATGGCGTGAACCCGGGAGGCGGAGCTTGCAGTGAGCCGAGATCGCGCCACGGCACTCCAGCCTGGGCGACAGAGCGAGACTCCGTCTCAAAAAAAAATAAATAAATAAATAAATAAATAAATAAATAAATAAAGCACACTTCCTGCCCACCAAGGCTTGCGCTCGCTGTGCCTCCTTCAGTAGGAAACAGCATTAACTTCCGTAAGATCCTGTCTTTTGAGACCCCGTCTCAAAAAAAAACAACAACAAACCGACTTAAGCACTCGAATCTTCGGCAGCTTATCTATACATTTGGATATCACTAACCTCATGGAATTGTGAGGACAAAATAATGCAGCGTAAGTTCAAGGCACCTGGTAGGTTCGAATTACTCAACAACTGGGGGCATTAATTTCTGAGATTTCTCTGTGGCCGCTAGGGGGCAGAATTCGCCTAGCATTTAAGAATGAGTTTGCTTGGCTGGGCGCGGTGGCTCACGCGTGTAATCCCAGCACTTTGGGAGGCGGAGACGTGCGCATCACGAGGGCAGGAGATCGAGACCATCCTGGCTAACACGGTGAAACCCCGTCTCTACTGAAAATACAAAAAAATTAGCCGGACGTGGTGGCGGGCGTCTGTAGTCCCAGCTACTCTGGAGGCTGAGGCAGGAGAATGGCGTAAACCCGGAAGGCAGAGCTTGCAGTGAGCTGAGATAGCGCCACTGCACTCCAGCCTGGGCGACAGAGGGAGACTCCGTCTCAAGAAAAAAAAAAAAACAAAAAACGAGCTTGCCTCAATTTTGTTTTCAAAGGATTTTTGCAGTGTGGATGGTAGTGGCAGAGCTTCGAGGCTTTCGTGAGCCCCAAGCACTTTTGCCTCAGTGGACCGACCCCTTTCCCCATAAAAAATTAAGAATTTTATTTTACAACTGTATTGGTATAAAGACTATTGTCTTTATATTAACACATTTATATTTATAAATCCAAGCTGAATTCATTATTATTATATTCTTTTCCTTTTTTTCCTTTGAGACAGAGTTTCACTCTGTGGCCCAGGCTGGAGTGCAGTGGCCCACGATATCGGCTCACTGCAATCTCTGCCTACCGGGTTCAAACGATTCTCTTGCCTCAGCCTCTCCAGTGCCTTCAATTACAAGCACTGGCCACCACGCCTGGCTAAATTTTGTATTTTTGTTTAGAGAGACAGGGTTTCGTCATGTTGGCCAGGCTGATCCCAAATTCGGGGGCTCAAGTGATCCTCCCGCCTCGGCCTCCCGAAGTGTTGGGATTACAGGCATGAGTCATCGCACCCAGCCTCATTTTTTAATTTTAATATTAAAAATTTTGTTGTGGGTCCTTAGCACTTTTTTTCTTTTTCTTTTTCTTTCTTTTTTTTTTTTTTTTTTTTTGAGACAGGATATTGCTCTGACACCCAGGCTAGAGTGCAGTGGCACAATCATGGCTCACTGCAACCTGGACCTCCCAGGCTCAAGCAATCCTCCCACCTCAGCCTCCCAAGTAGCTGGGACTACGGGTGCACACCACCACACTCAGCTTATTTTGTATTTTTTATAGAGATGAGGGTCTCACTATGTTACCCAGGCTGGTCTCCAACTCTTAGGCTCAAGTAATCCTCTCACCTCGACCTCCCAAAAAGTTGGGATTACAAGTGTGAGCCATGGCTCCCAGCCAGCACTTTTCCTATTGTCTTAGTCCATTTCTTAATCTGTTAAAATTGGGAAACATTGGTAACTACCTGATAGGCACAACAAGGTTTTATTTTGAGATGATAAAATTTGTCCTGAATTAGACAGAAATGGTACACCACGTTGTGAATGTACTAAATGTCACTGAATTGTCCACTTTAAAATGGTTGATTTTAGGCTGGGCACAGTGGCTCACGCCTGTAATCCCAACACTTTGGAAGGCCAAGGTGGGTGGATCACCTGAGGTCAGGAGTTCAAGACCAGCCAGGCCAACATGGTGAAACCCTGTCTCTACTTTTTAGTAGAGACAAAATTAGCTGGTCGGGCTGGGCTCGGTGGCTCACACCTGTAATCCCAGAATTTTGAGAGGCCAAGGAGGGCGGATCATGAGGTCAGGAGTTCGAGATTGCCTGGCCAATATGGTAAAACCCTGTCTCTAGTAAAAATACAAAAATTAGCTGGGTGTGGTGGTGCATGCCTGTACTCCCAGCTACTCAGGAGGCTGAGGCAAGAGAATCGCTTGAACCTGGGAGGCGGAGGTTGCAGTGAGCCGAGTAACTGTAATACCAGTTACTCAGGTGGCTGAGGCCGGAGAATCACTTGAACCCAGAAGGCGGAGGTTGCAGTGAGCCGAGATGGCGCCACTGCTCTCCAGCCTGGGTGACAGAGCAAGACTCCATCTCCAAAAAAAAAAAAAAGGAAGATGACAAGCATTGGAGAGGATGTGGGAAAAACTGGAATCCTTGTACATTGCTGATGAGAATGTAAAATGGTGCAGCCACTGTGGAAACCAGTTTACCTTGTTCCATCTCAAGCGAGTAATCCCAGCTCTTTGGGAGGCTCAGGCAGGAGGATCACTTGAGCCCAGGAGTTTGAGAAAATGGTGAAACTCCATCTCTACAACAAATAGAAAAATTAGCCCAGCATGATGGTGCATACCTGTAGTTCCAGTTACTTGGGAGGCTGAGGTGGCAGGATCACCTGAGCTCAGGAAATCGAGGCTGCAGTGAGCCATGATCATGCCACTGCACTCCAGCCTGGGTGATGCACCCAATTTATAGTGTTATAATGAGGGTTTGCAACATTATTTGTGTGCAGCACACAGGAAGTGCTTGATAAGTGGAAGCTGCTAGCTTTGTCATTATCACTGTTTAATTTTAGGGCTGCTGCCTCTCAACCTTGCCCATGCCCTGACACTTCTAGTCAGAAGCATTTGCTTAATCCATCCATTCATTTATTTATTCATTGATTTAATAAGTGTGTATTTATGGGAGTCTGCTCTAGGTATGACTGTGGGCATCCATGCCTTTATGAAGCTTATATTCTGGTGAGTACAGACATCAGGGAGGAGTCCTTCTTCGAAATCCGCGTTTTTAGAATTCAAGCTCCACACCCCGTCCCCCAACAAGAAAATCTCATTTGCTCTATTGCATGATGTTTGTTACATAGGGATAATTATTATCGAAAACTGTAAGGTACCGTGTAGTTATAAAAAAGCCAATTATTGCTATGCGTGGTGACACGCCCACAGGATCCTAGCTACTTGAGAGGCTGAGGCAGGAAGATCACTTGAGCCCAGGAATTTGAGGCTGCAGTGAGCTATGATTGCACCACTGCCACCCTAGTCTGAGCAGCAGAGCAAGACCATGTCTCAAAGAAAAGACAAAAACAAAAAAGCTGGCTGGGTGCAGTGGCTCACTCCTATAATCTCAGCACTTTGGGAGGCCAAGATGGGTGGATCACTTGAGGTCAGGAGTTTAAGACCAGCCTGGCCAACATGGTGAAAACCTGTCTCTACTAAAAGTACAAAAAATAGCCAGGAGTGGTGGCATGCACCTGTAATCTCAGCTATAGGGAGGCTGAGGCAGGAGTATCACTTGAACTCAGTAGGTGGAGGTTGCAGTGAGGCGAGATTGCACAACTGCACTTTAGCCTGGGCGACAGAGCAAGACTCCATCTCAAAAACAAAAACAAAAACAAATTCTTGGCCCAGTGCAGTGGTTCACGCCTGGAGTCCTAGCACTTTGGGAGGCCTAGGCAGGCAGATTGCTTTGAGCCCAGGAGTTCAAGACCAGCCTGGGCAAAGTAGCAAAACCCTGTGTCTACAAAATACAAAAATTAGCTGGGAATTAGTGGCTCGCACCTGTAGTCCCAGCTACGCGGGAGGATGAGGCTAGAGAATCACTTGAGTCTGCGAAGCAGAGGTTGCAGTGAGACAAGATGGTGCTACTGCACTTCAGCTTAGGTGAAGAAGTAAGACCCTGTTTCAAACAAACAAAACAAAACAACAGCCGGGCGTGATGGCTCACGCCTGTAATCCCAACACTTTGGGATGCCGAGGCAGGCGGATCACGAGGTCAGGAGCTCGAGACCAGCCTGACCAACATGGTGAAACCCCATCTCTACTAAAAATACAAAAATTAGCTGGGCGTGGTGGCACACACCTATAATCCCAGCTACTTGGGAGGCTGAGGCAGGAGAATCGCTTGAACCCAGAAGGTGGAGGTTGCAGTGAGCTGAGATCGTGCCATTGCACTCCAGCCTGGGCAACAAGAGCGAAACTCTGTCTCAAAAAAAAAAAAAAAAAAAAAAAAAACCCTAATTCTCAAAATTGTACATTGAAACTGTCACATAATTAACTTTACATTTGGTTTATGGTTAATGGTAGGTATTAGAAAGTACACTTAAAAGTACTGTGACTTGGCCAGGCGCAGTGGCTCACGCCTGTAATCCCAACACTTTGGGAGGCTGAGGCGGGTGGATCACAAGCTCAAGAGATCGAGACCATCCTGGCCAACACGGTGGAAACCCGTCTCTACGAAAAATACAAAAATTAGCTGGGTATGGTGGCGCACGCCTGTAGTCCCAGCTACTTGGGAGGCTGAGGCAGGAGAATCGCTTGAACCCACGAGGCAGAGGTTGCAGTGAGCCAAGATTGCACCACTGCACTCCAGCCTGGTGACAGAGTGAGATTCCGTCTCAAAAAAAAGTAGTATGGCTTAATTAATTTGGGTTGGTGGCAGTGATTTGTATAGAAGGCTCCTGGAGGAAGGGATGTTTGCAATGCGACTTTGTGATAGGCTAAATAATACCACTACACCCCCATCCTCAGTGATGTCCCTCAGTGATGTCCACATTCTTTTTTTTTTTTTTTTTGAACAGAGTCTTGCTCTGTCACCCAGGCTGGAGTGCAGTGGCATGATCTCAGCTCACTGCAAGCTCCGCCTCCTGGGTTAAAGCGATTCTCCTGCCTCAGCCTCCAGAGTAGCTGGGACTACATGCGCCCACCACCGCGCTTAGCTAATTTTTTGTATTTTTAGTAGAGACGGGGTTTCACCATGTTAGCCAGGATGGTCTTGATCTCCTGACCTCGTGATCCACCCGCCTCGGCCTCCCAAAGTGCTGGGATTACAAGCGTGAGCCACCGTGCCCGGCCAGTGATGTCCACATTCTAATCCTCAGAACCTGTGAATGTGTTATGTTACATGGCAAGCAGAATTGAGAAATGGAGAACAGATTAGTGGTTGCCAGAGATTAAAGAGAGGGTGGGAGTGGGAGGGAAATGTGTGCAGCTATAAAAGGACTAAGGCATCCTTGTAGATCCTGGTAATAGAAATGTACTGTATCTTGACTATATGGATGTCAATATTGTGATTATGATATTGTATAGTTTTGCAAGATGTTACCATTGGGGGAAAATTGGGTAAAGGGTACACCAGGATCTCTGTATTATTTCTTTTTGTTTTTGTTTTTTAGACGGAGTCTCACTTTGTTGCCCAGGCTGGAGTGTGATGGTGTGACCTCAGCTCACTGCAACCTCCACCTCTTAGGCTCAAGTGATTCTTGTGTCTCAGCCTCCTGAACTGCTGGGATTACAGGCACACGCCACCACAACTGGGTAATTTTTATATTTTTAGTAGAGACTGAGTCACCACACCCGGCCTCAAGTTTTTCATTTTAAAGATAAGGAGAGGTCACGTGACTCTGTGAAGGTCACAGGGTCAGCGAGTGAAATGGCTGGACTGGATACTGCAATCTGACTTCCAGTCTGCTGCATTTCACCCAAGGTGTCCAAAGTTTTCCAGGCTGAATTTTCATGACTCCTGGGCCTTCCAAAAAATACTGGGATAATGTGAGTATTGAAGTGGAACAACGGAATTCTGTGGCTGGTATCTGAATACAGAGCTATGGGAGAGAGGTTGTGGAATGCTAACGTCATATAACCCCATTCAGCTCACAAAAGTTTTGTAACAATATGTTGCAAGAAAGTGATTTTGGCAGGGCGGGTGCAGTGGCTCACGCCTGTAATCCCAGCACTTTGGGAGGCCGAGGTGGGTGGATCACCTGAGGTCAGGAATTTGAGACCAGCCTGGCCAACATGGCAAAACCCCATCTCTACTAAAAATACAAAAATTAGTCAGCTGTGGTGGCTCATGCCTGTAGTCCCAGCTACTCGGGAGGCTGAGGTGGGAGAGTCACTTGTACCAGGGAGGTAGAGGATGCAGTGAGCCAAGATGGCACCACTGCACTCTAGCCTGGCAACAGAGCAAGACTCCATCTCAAAAGAAAAAAAAAAAAAAGAAAGTGACCTGGAACTTTAATCATCTGAATGATGTGCAGCATGAAGTCTCTGAAAGAAATTCCAAGAAATCCTGCGAGATTTTAATTTCTGTGTGTTTGACGCTGCCAGAGACAGATAACTTGTTTTCATTGCTGTTGTTATTTTGAGACAGGGTCTTGCTCTGTCCCCAGGCTGGAGTGCAGCTGGCACACTCACAGCTCTTTGCAGCCTGGGCCTCCTGGGCTCCAGAAATCCTCCCGCCTCAGTCTCACAAGTAGCTGGGACTACAGGCATGGACCACCACACCTGGCTACTTCGTTTGTATTTTTTGTAGAGACAGGGTTTTGCCATGTTGCCCAGGTTGGTCTCCAACTCCTAGGCTCAAGTGATCTGCCTGTCTCAGCCTCTCGAAGTGCTGGGATTATAGGTGTGAGTCACCACACCCAGCCATGAAAATTGTTTTGCAAAGCAGATTTTGAAACAGATTTCTTAGGTCTCAAGCTGTTCATAAGATTACCTTTTAGGTAGATCAAATTTTTTGGCTACTTATATCACTCTTACATTCTTCTTCTTTTTTTTTTTTTTTTCTTGAGACAGACTCTCACTCTGTTGCCCAGGCTGAAATGCAGTGGTGCAATCTCTGCTCACTGCAATCTCCACCTCCCAGGTTCAAGCCATTCTCCTGCCTCAGCCTCCTGAGCAGCTGAGGACTACAGGCGTGCACCACCTTGCAGCGTGATTTGCAGCACGAAGTCTCTGAAAGAAATTCCAAGAAATCCTGCGCTAATTTTTGTATTTTTTGGTGGAGAGAGGGTTTCACAATGTTGCCCAGGCTAGTCTCAACTCCTGACCTCAAGTGATCTGCCCGCCTGGGCCTCCCAGAGTGCTAGGATGACAGGCAGGAGCCACTGCACCCAGCCTCATTCTTAAATTATTTTTTGAGACGGAGTTTCGCTCTTGTTGCCCAGGCTGGAGTGCAATGGTGCGATCTCAGCTCACCGCAACCTCTGCCTCCCAGGTTCAAGCAATTCTCCTGCCTCAGCCTCCCAAGTAGCTGGGATTACAGGCATGTGCCACCATGCTTGGCTAATTTTGTATTTTTAGTATAGACGGGGTTTCTCCATTTTGGTCAGGCTGGTCTCGAACTCCCGACCTCAGGTGATCCGCTGCCTTGGCCTCCCAAAGTGCTGGGATTACAGGCATGAGCCACCGCGCCCAGCCTCTTATATTCTTATAAGAAGAATATTTCTTCTTATGTTCTATTTTCTTTATACTTTATGGTAGATTGAATTATTGTTCATTTATCCCAATTATTCATGCTCTTGCTGTATTTTGTTTGTTTGTTTTTGAGACAGAATCTCACTCTGTTGCCCAGGCTGGCGTGCAGTAGCACAATCTCGGCTCATTGCAATGTCCGCCTCCTGGGTTCAAGCGATTCTCCTGCCTCAGCCTCCCAAGTAGCTGAGACTACAGGCACCCACCACTATGCCTGGCTAATTTTTGTATTTTTAGTAGAGACAGGTTTTCTCCGTGTTAGCCAGGATGGTTCTGATCTCCTGACCTCGTGATCTGCCTGCCTCTGCCTCCCAAAGTGCTACGATTACAGGCGTGAGCCACCGTGCCCGGCACATGCTCTTGCTGTGTTATATCCTTCTCATTTGACATGTAGGTCTACAGTTCTTCCACCATGAGTAGAATATTTTCTCTGCCTTGTTCATGTGGAGCTTGGCCATGTGTCTTGCTTTGGTCAATGGATCATATAAGGATGTGAAGACAGGAGTGGCCTTAAATGTGCTGTGTGACTTGGCTTGGATCTCCTGCTCTAGGGAGCAGTTGGTGCAAGGAGAATAAGAGACATTTTAAGCAGACCTAAGTACAACCATGCCCGGTTGACCTGCAGCTGAAGCAGAGCCATTAGACTGAGCCAAGGCTAGATCAGCCCACCTCAGTCAACCTGCAGATCCATGAGCATGAGGATAAATGGTCACTATTGTTCTCTACTGAATTTGGGGTGATTTGTTATGCAGCAATATCACAACAATAGCTGACAAACACACATCAGGAATGTACTTCTCTTTTTTTTTTTTTTTTGACACAGAGTCTCACTCTGTCGCCCAGGCTGGAGTGCAGTGGTGCTATCTCGGCTCACTGCAAGCTCCGCCCCCCGGGTTCACACCATTCTCCTGCCTCAGCCTCCTGAGTAGCTGGGACTACAGGCGCCCGCCACTACGCCTGGCTAATTTTTTTGTATTTTTAGTAGAGACAGGGTTTCACCGTGTTAGCCAGGATGGTCTCGATCTCCTGACCTTGTGATCCGCCTGTCTCGGCCTCCCAAAGTGCTGGGATTACAGGTGTGAGCCACCGCGCCTGGCCAGGAATGTACTTCTCATTCACATTTTGCACATACAATGTAAGAATAAACAACTTATATTATATTTGTATGGCTTTTCTTTCAAAATAAATTCTTTAAATATATAGGTTTTTATCTTGCTCTTTTTATTTCAGTGTTGATTTAATCTTGCCAAGAATCTTATTAACACTTTGAGATAGCCAGTTCTTTAAAAGAATGTTTCCTTTGAGTTTTGGAGTTGACAGATGTACCATCTATTTCATTACACTCACTCTCGTACCCACTGGAGCATCACGGGGAAATGAGGCAATTTTCTAAATGAGGATGTGTCCTCCTACTTCTTTACTTCTTCTTTTTTTTCCTTTTTTTTTTTTGAGATGGAGTCTCACTCTGTTGCCAAGGTTGGAGTGCAATGGTGCAATCTCGGCTCACTACAACCTCCACCTCCTTGGTTCAAGCAATTCTCCTGCCTCAGCCTCCCTAGTAGCTGGGACTACAGGTGCGTGCCACCACGCCTGGCTAATTTTTCTATTTTTAGTAGAGACAGGGTTTCATCATGTTAGGCAGGATAGTCTGGATCTCCTGACCTCGTGATCCGCGTTCCTCGGCCTCCCAAAGTGCTGGGATTACAGGTGTGAGCCACCGTGCCCGGTTGTGTCCTCCTACTTCTAAAGTTCTTTTTCTTCCAAAGCCAAGAAAAGATAGCAAGACTTGGACATATTTGACCAAATGATGTGCTTATGTTCAAAATCTTTCACTGGAAATTCCTTTTCCAAAATAATACACTATGGCCTTTGCCTTCCTGAAACAGAGGGATCCAGACAACTCCAGGTCTCCTTTGTAGCTGGGATTACAGGCGCGCACCACCACGTCCGGCTAATTTTTGTATTTTTAGTAGAGATGAGGTTTCACCATGTTGGCCAGGCCAGTCTCGAACTCCTGGCCTCCCAAAGTGTTGGAATTATGGGCGTGAGCCACCTCACCTGGCCTATTTGTGTACTTTTAAATTATGTAAAAATAGCTGGGTGCGGTGGCTCATGCCTGAAATCCCAGCACTTCGGGAGGCTCAGGTGGGTGGATCATGAGGTCAGGAGTTCGAGACCAGCCCGGGCAACACAGTGAAACCGTGTCTCTAATAAAGATACAAAAATTAGCCGGGTGTGGTGGCACGTGCCTGTAGTCCCAGCTACTGGGGAGGCTGAGGCGGGAGAATCACTTGAACCCGGGAGGCGGAGGTTGCAGTGAGCCAAGACCATGCCATTGCACTCCAACCTGGGTGACAGAGTGAGACTCCGCCTCAAAAAAAAAAAAAAAAAGAAGTTCAAGACCACCCTGGCTAACAGAGCGAGACCCCATCTCTACTAAACACACAAAAATTAGGCAGGCATGTTTGCATGTGCCTGTAATCCCAGCTACTCAGGAGGCTGAGGGAGGAGAATCACTTCAACCGGAAAGGCGGAGGCTGCAGTGAGCCAAGATCATGCCACTGCACTTCAGACTGGGCGAGAAAGTGAGATTCTGTCTCAAAAAATAAATAAATAAAATAAAAATAAAGATGTAAAAATAGGCTGGGCACAGTAGCTGACACCTGTAATCCCAGCTACTTTGGAGGCTGAGGCAGGAGGATCATTTGAGCCCAAGAGTTCTAATCCAGCCTGGGCAACATAGCAAGACCTTGCCCCCCCCATATATAAAAAAATATATAATATATATTATATATTATGTATATTATATATATATACATATATATTTATTTATTTTGAAACGGAGTTTTGCTCTTGTCACCCAGGCTGGAGTGCAATGACACAATCTCTGGCCACTGCAACCTCCACCTCCTGGGTTCAAGTGATTCTCCAGCCTCAGCCTCCTACATAGCTGGGATTACGGGATCCTGCCACCATGCCCGACTAATTTTTGTATTTTTAGTATTGTAGTAGAGACAGGGTTTCACCATGTTGGCCAGGCTGGTCTTGAACTCCTGACCTCAGGTGATCCACCCACCTTGGCCTCCCAAAGTGTTGGGATTACAGGTGTGAGTCACTGTGCCCGGCATATATATATATATATATATATATATACACACACACACACACACACACACACACACACACACACATTCGAACTCCTGGCTTCAAGTGAAACGTCCGCCTTGGCCTCCCCAGGTGCTGCTGCTATTACAGGCGTGAGACACCGTGTCCAGCTCAGCGGTTAGTATCTTTATTTGGAGACGAGGGCAAGCCATGAGAGATCTTAAGGAGTGGTTCTGACAAGTGCAAACTTGTGTTTTAGGAAGACCACTTAGGCAGCAGTAGGGGAAGGACAGGAGGGGCGCTGGGACTCATGAGTAGCTGCTATACTTTGGGATCTGTCCTCCATCCCTGTGTTTGCAGTGTTTCAGGGACCATTTCAACATCTCCAAAAGTCTAAGATTAAAAATGCAAAAGAGAGAAACTGCTTAGGCGAGTCTTTCTCCCAGGCTGGAGTGCAGTGGCGCGACCTCGGCTCACGGCACCTACAGTCTCCCGAGTTCAAGCGATTCTTCTGCCTCAGCTTCCCGAGTAGCTGGGATTACAGGCGCGCGCCACCACTCCCGGCTAATTTTTTGTATTTTTAGTAGAGTCACCAGGTTGGCCAGGCCTGTCTCAAGTGATCCGCCCGCCTCTGCCTCCCAAAGTGCTGGGATTACAGGCTTGAGTCACCGCGCCCGGCCCACGTGGCGAGTCTTAACCACGTGACCCTCCCCGCTCTCCACCCCGGCAAGTACCAGCAAAGGACTAGCAGCCTCCTCCAATATGGATAGCTTCTCGGATGGCCCCGCCCCTCCGGAGAGCTGCAGCCAATCAGACGGCGTGAGGCCAGCAGTGGGTGCGGCTGCGCTTGGCGCTGCGCATATCCGAATACCAGGAAGTGCCCGGTTTCGCTGTCAGTGCTCGGGCAGCTAGAATCCAGGTCCCTTGAGGAATAATTTAAGAAGGGGTGGAGAAAAATTAGGGGGCGTCTTCAAATATTCAGAGAGTCAGCGAGGTAAAGAGGACTTGGGCAGGTCTGTGTAGCAACGGGGGCGGGAATCATTCATTGACGCATGAAGTATTTCCTGAGCTCCCACCACGTAAGACCAAGTTTTGTTCTAGATGTCCGAGGGGCCAGAGTAAATATAGCAAAGTCTTTGACCTCAAGGAGCTTAACGTGAATAATATGGGGAAGTGGTGGTGTTAAAAAATATATAAAACAGGCCGGGTGCCGTGGCTCACGCCTGTAATCCCAGCTCTTTGGGAGGCCGAGGCGGGTGGATCACGAGGTCAGGAGATCGAGACCATCTTGGCTAACGCGGTGAAACCCCGTCTCTACTAAAAATACAAAAAATAAGCCGGGGGTGGTGGTGGGCGCCTGTAGTCCCAGCTACTCTGGAGGCTGAGGCAGTAGAATGGCGTGAACTCGGAAGGTGGAGCTTGCAGTGAGCCGAGATCGCGCCACTGCACTCCAGCCTGGGCGACAGAGCGAGACTCTGTCTCAAAAAAAGAAAAAAAAATCTTTCTCTTATCTCGCATACCATAAGGAGGACATATAATGGGAGGCAGTACACTTCCCAGTAGAGAGATCTGGAAAGGCAAATATCTGAATACAGTAACTGAAGGAACCATGTAGAAATGTGAGAGAAGGGCATCACTGTCGGCACAGGCAGCAAGTGCACACGTATCATGAGATCCGAGCAAGGAAAAGCCAAGTGTCGGTGTGGAAGTTGTATTCAGATTGCTTCTACCTCCTCAGTGAAATGCGAAGGAAAACTATCAGCTGTGGATAAGGAAGGAGGAGGGACTGGAGGTTTGAGAAAGATGTCATGAAGGACTCACTTATGACCCTGTAAGTTGAAGAATTATGAATTTTCTAGAACGCTTTTTAAAAAAGAGAAATCTGGCCGAGTGCTGTGGCTCATGCTCGTAATCCCAGCACTTTGGGAGGCTGAGGCGGGTGGGTCATCTGAGGTCAGGAGTTCGAGATCAGCCTGGCCAACATGGTGAAATCCTGTCTCTAGTAAAAATACAAAAATTATCCGGACATGGTGGTGCACACCTGTAGTCCCAGCTACTTGGGAGGCTAAGGGAGGAGAATCACTTGAACCAGGGAGGCAGAGGTTGCAGTGAGCCGAGATTGCGCCACTGCACTTCAGCCAGAGGGACAGAGTGAGACTCTGTCTCAAAAAAATAATAAGATAAAAAGGAGAAATCCCAGAATGAACCGCAGAATTGTGATATTGGCCAGGTGCAGTGGCTCACACCTGTAATCCCAGCACTTTGGGAGGCCAAAGTGAAAGAACTGCTTGAAGGTTGGAGTTAGAAACCAGCCTGGGCAATGTAACAAGACCTTGCTTCTATAAAAAATAAAAAGTTAGCCTGGTGTCATGGCACTGTGGTCTCAGCTACTCAGGAGGCTGAGGCAGGAGGATGGCTTGAGCCCAGGAGTTCCAAGGTTGCAATGAACCGTGATCATGCCACTGCTCTCCAGCCTGGGTGACAGAGCGTGACGGTCTCAAAGGTGGAGTGGGGGTGGGGGAGGTCAAGCGCGGTGGCTCATGCCTGTAATCCCAGTACTTTGGAAGGCCAAGGCAGGAGATCACTTGAGACCAGCCTGGGCAACATAGTGAGACCCTGTCTCTTCCAAAAAATAATTAGTTGGGCTTGGTGGCATATGACTGTAGTCCCAGCTACTTGGGAAGCTGAGGTAGGAGGATCTCTTGAGCCAGGAAGTTCGAGGCTACAGTGAGCTAAGTTGTGATTGTGCTACTGCACTCAGGCTAGGCGAGAGTGAGACTGTTTCAAAAAAAAAAAAAAGGGAAAGTAAATAGAAATGTGTTTTCCATTGCTGGAAGAGGACAGGACACCACAGAGAGGATTCTTTTTTTTTTTTTTTTTTGAGACAGGGTCTCGCTCTTTCGCCCAGGCTGGAGTGCGGTGGTGCGATCTCAGCTCACTGCAAGCTCTGCCTCCCGGGTTCACACCATTCTCCTGCCTCAGCCTCCTGAGTAGCTGGGACTACAGGCGCCCGCCACCCCGCCCGGCTAATTTTTTTGTATTTTTAGTGGAGACGGGGTTTCACCATGTTAGCCAGGATGGTCTCGATCTCCTGACCTCATGATCTGCCTGCCTTGGCCTCGCAAAGTGCTGGGATTACAGGCGTGAGCCACTGCGCCTGGCCAGGATTCTTAAATCAGTGGTTTGTTTTTTTTGAGACAGGGTCTTGCTCTATCACCCAGGCTGGAGTGCAGTGGCATGATCTTGGCTCACTGCAACCTCTGCCTGCCGGGTTCATGTGATTCTCCAGCCTTAGCTTCCCGAGTAGCTGGGATCACAAGCGTGCACCACCATGCCTGGCTAATTTTTGTATTTTTAGTAGAGATGGGGTTTCACCATGTTGGCTAGGTTGGTCTTCAACTTCTGACCTCAAGTGATCCACCTGCCTCGGCCTCCCAAAGTGTTGGGATTACAGGCATGAGTTACAGCGCTCAGCCTTAAATCAGTTTTGATCAGTCTTCACCAGGCTCTACCAACACAAGATTCTGTAATGAGAGGTTAAAGAGATTATACTGCCTTAACTGTTAATTAGCAAGTCTTTTCTCAAGAAATGGTGTAGGAGAGTACCTTTCTCCAAATAACCATGAAACCTAACAAGAAGCACAGCTGTCACGCAGTTAAGTTCCGTAAATAGAAGACTACATGGATAGAATTCCTTGTTGCAGTTCTGAGGCCAAGAAGGGAAACTGGGCACTCACTGCTTTTGCTCTGGGCAGAGGAAGAATGTCACCAGGAATCATGCTTCTTTCTGGAATATATCAGTGTGGTGTTACAGAGGTGTTTTCAGTCATTCTTTTACCAGTTTCCATTGGCTAAATGAGAAGCAGAAGATTCATAGCGTAACCTCATAAACAGCTGGGAAGGACAAGTATTAAGTGGTGAGATCTTTTAAAAAGTAAACGAGGGACTGGGCACGGGGGCTCACACCTGCTATCCTGGCACTTTGGGAGGTCGAGGCGGGCAGATCAGCTGAGGTTGGGAGTTCAAGAGCAGCCTGACCAACATGGAGAAACCTCGTCTCTACTAAAAATATAAAATTAGCCAGGCGTGGTGGCCCATGCCTATAATCCCAGCTACTCGGGAGGCTGAGGCAGGAGAATCGCTTGAACCTGGGAGGCGGAGGTTGCGGTGAGCTGAGATCGTGCCATTGCACTCCATCCTGGGCAACAAGAGCGAAACTCTGTCTCAAAAAAAGTAAATGAGGCTGGGCTCAGTGGCTCACGCCTGCAATCCGGGCACTTCGGGAGGTCGAGGTGGGGGGGATCACCTGAGGTCAGGAGTTCAAGACCAGCCCAACCAACATAGTGAAACCCTCTTCTAAAAAAAATACAAAAATTAGCTGGACTTGTTGGTGGGTGCCTGTAATCCCAGTACTTGGGAGGCTGAAGCATGAGAATCGCTTGAAACCAGGAAGTGGAGGTTGCAATAAGCTGAGATTGCATGCCACTGCACTCCAGCCTGGCGACAGAGTGAAACTCCACCTCCCCCCCAAAAAAAGTCAATTGGCACAGAGACAGGAAGCAACGCTCAAATGTCTCCCTGATCTGGAAGTGGGTCAAGCTTTTATGGCATTCCTATCTAGTCCTAGGTGATGCCAATGCAGTCGGCCTGCCAGGCTCATGGTGGTAACAATTAAGACGTTAAAGCTTTTTTCCACTGTGCACGCTCAGGCAATTTTGGCTGTGTCTCACCTGTAACAACTTAAGCAATGGTTAATCAGTTTGAGCTGGTCCCACAGTTACAACAGGATACTCCTCAGAAAATGGTGACCACTTTGGAAGGAATGATGCTTGCTGTGACATATAACTTTGGAATGTCTATTTTAACTTATTGCCAAGCCACGAGAACAAAGTAACGGCCTTGAGAGTTATTTGAAAGGTTTTCAAAAAAATTTATTTTCATAAATTAACACACATAACAGTGGAAATCTTAGAGTCACAAACTACCAAACAGAAAAGGAACTGCAGGGGCATCATGTATACCAATGTTACGAAAAATGTACAAATTTCATTGAACTACTGACCATGATAATATATAAACATGTCAGGCAGCTATTTTTACTGGCCCAGACCAGCCCAAGGAGATGCTGAGGCCTCTCACCAAGAATTCAAATCCAATTCAGCACCAGAGAGGGGCTTGTGAAGACACACAATCAACAAACATGGAATCTGAGAGCACACTGCACTAGATGGCCAGCTCAACGGGGACCCCCTTTCATCATCAAAATAGCTTTTGCTGCTTGATTTGTGGCTAGATGGTAACATTAAACTGTAATTTTAGTAAAATTAAATCTCCCTAGCCAGGTTTTTATACAGTAAGTTCAGTTGTGGCAAGGAGCCCTTTTCTGACACGAATCCAGGAAAGGATACTCTGCACTTCTGGCCAATTATTTAAACTTTGGATACAGCCACCCACAATGTGGTTATTTAAGAAGTCCTTTCCATGACACCAGGGGAAAAGCTTACAGAAACGAAACAGAACAAGGGAATTACAGAAAGCACCAACTGCATACTCCCCCCACCCCAGGGAATGGGAGAAAAGTATCACTGCCTAAAAGTTGGTCTTTCGCAGATCTTAATGTACATGGCATTGATTATGAGACGGAATTCCAGCCTGGAGACGGAGCGACGGCCGTGCGTTCATTGCCTGCACTGCGGCCTTGGATCTGCTGCTCCCGTCCTGTACGCTCCCTGCTGCTCTTGGCTCAGTGGGCAAGGGAAGAGCCACGGGGGAGGTCTCACGCCCAGATAGTGGGATCTGGAATGGACCTCAGGTTGGCTCTGGAGCCCCTGCCAAAGACCCTTTCAGGCAAAATTGTGACAAAGTATCATGATTTTCACAGCTCTTGAGGAGCGCTGAGTTTTGGGATTCACAGCATGGGTTTCTGGGCTCCTCAGGCTCCGAATAAGGCAAACGCTACATGTCTTTTCACCGTACCTCCCTCAGCTACGGTAGCTTAGAGTAAGGTCAGTAAGAAAAAGTGGACATGATCTGCTTTAACAGGAGATGAGGTACAGCTGAACTCATGGAGACATGAAGCTGGAAAGGAGACCAAAAGCAAAAAAAGAGGAGGGAACGCGGAGGGAGGAGGCAAACACAGCTAGAAACTGAAAGATGGAAAAAAAAAAACAAAACAAAACACAGTTAAAAGTTTCAGTGAAAAGCTGATGGGCAGAACCCTGATTAGACCTGAGATTTCTCCTCTTTCCCATATTAAAAACACTAAACCTCTGGAAGTGATAGTTGAGTAAGCTGTAGTTAACTGTAACTTCCCACCACTTGGGGAGGGAAGTTCCCATACTCAGAAACTGTACCAACTCCACCCCAGAACCAGACCTCCTGTAGCTCTGGGCAGGTGGTGTGCCAGCAGCCGATTACCGTGTCCCATCGTGGTTAGGGACCACGGGCCTGGGGACCCCTGACAACACTGCAGCTGGCTCAGTGCCGAAACTGAATGTTAAGACAGGTGTGGCTGAGCGCAGCTGGAGCCTAGGTATATACATCACCTTCAGGTAAGTAATTTCAAGTTTGCAGTGGGGCCCCCTTCTCAACTCTGGAGCAGGGAAAGGGACCTAGCTAGAGGGTAGGTCCAGAATTTCAACGACGGGCAGGGCTGGCCTCACAACAACTCCTCTCCTACATTGTCAGGACAGGGAAGGAGCCCAGCTCTGTTTCTTCCAGTCCTCTGCTCCCAGTTACCCATGTTCCAAACCGCTGCTTCTGGTCCTTCGAGTGCCACACCTGTAACAGGCACAGTTGAAACTATCTCTGCCATGTTGGTGACACTATAGCTGTGCCCACTGTTGTCTCTGGGAAACATAGCCACCACATCACTGCATCTACACTGGCAACAGAGCTGGCAAACAGGGCTCTGTTGACTCACTGCTAGTCTGCAACCTGTCCAGTAGGAGCTCCTTAAACATGCCTGGACAAGGGCAAAATGTACTACTCATCCCACTCCCTTAAGCAAACAAGTCAGAGAGAAGCATTTAGTGTCTAAGAACCCTGTCCCAGGAAGGGAGAGGTATTGAGGTGAAACATAGGTCGTGTCTATACAGTCTGGGCAAAGTGGATGTAGAATGACAGAATCTGGTTAGCATCATTCAGAGCTGGTACGGAAGCCTGGCTCTCTTCTAACTGTATTTGGCCATGGCCTTGGAAGCCTCCGTGGATGACCAAGTGTGTATTTCACTTGTCTCAATGCTATGTCTGAGGCAGTGGGCCTAGAAGATAGCCGTGGCATACTTTTCCCTCTGGCTCATGTCAGTTTTTCTGCTCCAGTGTGGCATAGACTGTCAACCTGCAAAAGCAAGGCACATAGAGACCCCCCACCCCCAACCCATCTCCCCATCCACTAGCAAATGGGGAAGCAAAAGAAACCTAGGAGAGTTGGCCAACATTCCAGGACGTGCCACTCACTCTTCTCTAATAGACTGACTTGGAAATGTCCCTAGAACTCTGACGGTTCCCATCGGCGGCTGCTCCATGCCAGTGGCTCCCAGGAGGATATGAAGAGGTGATGCTGGTGTCCTGACGATGACTTTTGCATCCCACTCACTAGCCATGGAATGTTAATTCTCTAAACTCTTGTTTTGAGAGAGAAAGAGAAAGAGAAAGAGAAACCCCTAGAGAAGGAGGGGAAGGGGAGCAGGATATGGACACACAGGACTTCAGTGGAAAAGGAACAAGACCTCGAGGCTGCTGACCCACAGCATCCCTCTGCCCACAGACTCCTGCAGGAACAAACCAGAAACTCGGCTAACTCCGGCATTTGACAGTTCCGGTAGATGTGACATAGGAGCCCAGAGTACAATGAGGTGGCCCTCAAAGAAGGCTGGCTGGGGATTTTTGAGATCCCACTGCAGGAACACATCTCTGGGTCTGAAGCATGACGCCGACTCTCTCCCCACGCTTGAAGCGGGCTGCCTGGAAAGCCACAAATACTGTGGGTCAGCCTGTATCACTGCCCAAGCCGTTGTACTCAATTTTGTTACCTAACACCATTTCAGATAAAAACCATTAAGACCACACCCAACCATAGTAGTTTTTCAATGATCGGGAGAGAAACCTGCTCTTACTTAAATCACTAAAATAAATACATGTATTTGGTGGGCAAGAATGAGAACCCAGATGGAAAAAAGTGCTCCCTCTAATGAGTTACACTAGAAGCTTGAGATGGGGAAGGGATTGCCTGAAACACATGAATAGGAAAAATGTCTCTTCCATGCAGCGATCAACTGGGTCAAATGCCTATCATGTATTCTTAAGACATGTATTTTCTCCTTAAAAAAATGTTTTAAAATCACATTTAAAGGCTCCACACATGCAGCAATAATAGTACAAAAACAACAACAAAAAAGAAAATAAAACAAATGAAAATAATCCACACCACAACATTAAAAAGTGCAACTTCAAATGGGGCCTGGACGGGCTCCTCTGGCACTAGTGACCCAGTCACAGAGGGGAGAAAACGATGGGAAAAAGCCACACACACACAAACACTCTCACATACACTCACATCAATAGGTCCTGGGCAGACAAAAGATAAGAAAACACAACAGCTCATCTTTCCTCAACTACTGAAATGAGCCAGTGAGACCACGCAGGACAGGACGCCAGGTCCCCCTCCCTAGGCCACGTTTCTAATAATCTTGGTCTAGCACCACCGTAAACAAAGCGGAACTTTCATATGGACGTGCAAATCCTGTGAGTCCTTGGAATCCTAGTGTTACTGAAGATAGGCTGCTGCTTCCTCCTGTGGATGGCAGAGACTGAGGAGGTGGCTGGATGTCGTTCAGGTCCATTTCCAGGAGAAAGGGAGCATTCCTGAGGTTCTATACTCAGCAGTAAAAGTAGAGGACCCTCCTTCACCAGTTTCTAAAAAGGTTGCACCTTGAAATAGGTAAAAATTCATGGACTGTGCATTTTTGAGTGGTTTGGCGGTAGGGCAAAATTAGGCAACCTCTTCCAAGGAGGTCCAAAAAAAAAAAAAAACCAAAAACAAAACAAAACAAAAAAACCCTAAAATTGAGACCCTCAAACTGAATCGCTTCTCAACAGCCTGATGATTGTTCCTGCTCCTCTTCCTTGGCAAAGAAGGTCTCCAGTTCCATTAGTTTCTGTATCAAAAGAGCATCCAGCTCTCGACTCTGCACAGCTGCCTTCTGGGCCCTGGTAAAGCTGCCTGCCACCTTGACTTTGCCTCGAGCTCTCCTCTTTCGCGGGACTGTAAAATCCTGAAATTCTAGAACTCGCTTCCTCTTCTGTTGGCTGATTGAGATTAGTGTACCATTTCGTTCCTTGGGTTCCTCAAAGATGGTCTCTAAACACCTAAGGATGAAGCACGAAACAATCACCAACAGACTGACTCACATGGCCCATCCTGTCAACAGGGTCAGGATGTTGACGCTGGGTCAACAACCCTTCTAGTCAACAGGGACTGAAAGCTACTTGCGCCAACTCTTTTTCTTTTTTTTGTGAGACAGAATTTCACTCTTGTTGCCCAGGCTGGAGCGCAATGGCATGATCTTGGCTCACTGCAACCTCTGTCTCCTGGGTTCAAGCGATTCTCCTGCCTCAGCCTCCCAAGTAGTGGGGACTACAGGTATGTGTCACTATGCCAGGTTAATTTTTTTTTTTTTTTTTTTTTTTAAGATGGAGTCTTACTCTGTCACCCAGGCTGGAGTGCAGTGGCGTGATCTCGGCTCACTGCAAGCTCCGCCTCCCAGGTTGACGCCATTCTCCTGCCTCAGCCTCCCAAGTAGCTGGGACTACAGGTGCCTGCCACCACGCCCGGCTAATTTTTTTTTTTTTTTGTATTTTTAGTAGAGACAGGGTTTCACTCTGTTAGCCAGGATGGTCTCGATCTCCTAACCTCGTGATTCGCCCGCCTCGGCTTCCCAGTGCTGGGATTACAGGCGTGAGCCACCGCACCCAGCCCTGACTGATCTTTAAAAAAAAAATTTTTTTTTTGAGACAGGGTCTCACTCTGTCACTCAGGCTGGAGTGCAGTGGCACAATCACAATCACAGCTCACTACAGCCTCGACATCCTGGGCTCAAGCTATCCTCCTACCTGAGCCTCCCACGTAGCTGGGACTACAAGCATGCACCACCATGTCTGGCTAATTTAAAAAGAATTTTTTTTTTGTAGAGATGGAGTCTTGGTATATTGCTCAGGCTGGTCTCCAACTCAAGGGCTCCAGTGATCCTCCCTCCTTGGCCTCCCAAAGTGGTGAGATTACAGGCATGTGCCACTGTGCCTGGCTCTGATTCGTTTTTTTTTAATGGTTACACAGTATATTCCATTATAAGGAATTAATTATAAGTAATTGTACAAATGTGTTAGAGCAGACATACAAAATCTTAGGATAAAATCCTACAATTCTCCTTCTATATTCTAGAAACAGTGGGCATTTAATAAATGTTCACTGACTTGAATTGAATTCAGACCTAAGTGAAACTCTTCCTGTATTTGGGTTTACAATCATATCTGAAAAATCAATGATTATCAGTCCTGAAGTCAGCATATTTGGTAAAAATACAAACACAAACTATTTGTTTATACTTTTTTTTTCTTTTTCATTTTTGAGATGGAGTTTCGCTCTTGTTGCCCAGGCTGGAGTGCAATGGTGCAATCTCGGCTCACTGCAACCTCCGCCTCCCGGGTTCAAGCGGTTCTCCTGCCTCAGCCTCCCGAGTAGCTGGGATTACTGGTGTGTGCCACCACGCCTGGGTAATTTTGTATTTTTAGTAGAGACAGGGTTTCACTGTGTTTGCCAGGCTGGTCTTGAACTCCTGACCTCAGGTGATTTGCCCGCCTTGGCCTCCCAAAGTGCTTGAATTACAGGTGTCAGCCACTGCACCTGGCTGAGACTACATTTTCTTTTTTTTTTTTTTTTTTCTGAGACAGAGTCTAGCTCTGTTGCCCAGGCTGGAGTGCAGTGGTGTGATCTTAGCTCACTGCCATCTCCTCCTCCCGGATTCAAGCAATTCTCCTGCCTCAGCCTCCCAAATAGCTGGGATTACAGGTGTGAGCCACCATGCCCGGCTAATTTTTTGTATTTTTAGTAGAGACAGGTTTCACCATGTTGGTCAGGCTGGTCTCGAACTCCTGACCTCGTGATCCACCCGCCTTGGCCCCCCAAAGTGCTGGGATTACAGGCATGAGCCACCGTGCCTGGCTACATTTTCTTTACGTAACCCAATACACTTTATTTCCTATCCTATTACTGACCCTAATTCAAGTGCTGCAATTGAAAATACCAATTCTAGCTATTTATAAAACCCAATATTGGCCGGGCACGGTGGCTCACACTTGTTATCCCAGCACTTTGGGAGGCCAAGGCAGGCGGATCACGAGGTCAGGAGATCGAGACCACGGTGAAACCCTGTCTCTACTAAAAATACAAAAAATTAGCCGGGTGTGGTGGCGGGCACCTGTAGTCCCAGCTACTCGGAGAGGCTGAGGCAGGAGAATGGCGTGAACCCAGGAGGCGGAGCTTGCAGTGAGCCGAGATTGCGCCATTGCACTCCAGCCTGGGTGACAGAGACTCTGTCTCAAAAAAAAAAAGACCCAATATTGGTACAACTGAACATAAACTCTTTCTAAAGTGAAAGGGCTGGAGATTCACATCAATCATTTCAAATTCTTCCCTTTTATTTCCCAGCTATAAGTACCTACCTGTTTGCAGGAGGAGATTTATAATTCTTGTTGGTATATATCTCTTCTAAACTAAACTCCTTCTTCTTTAACCTGAAAAGAAATAAAGAAAAAAATTCTTCAGGTTCTCTTTTTTTTTTTTTAGAGAAGGTCTTGCTCTGTTGCCCAGGCTGAAGGGCAGTGACATGATCATAGCTCACTGCAGCCTTCAACTCTAGCCATCCTCCAGCCTCAGCCTCCTGAGTAGCTGGGATTACAGGTGTGTGCCACCACGCCAGGCTAGATTAAAAAAAAAAAAATTAGGCATGAGCTACTGTGCACAGCCTCATGTTCTCCTAAGATGGAAGAGACTTATTTCCCAATGCTATCCTTTTCGTTTGCTCCAACCTGTCTGTAATATGTTTTAGATGTGTCTCATGCAAACAATGTGTACTGGATTTTCTTTTCCAGGGTACCAACCTTCAACTTTATGTAACTGAGCCCATTCATACTTACTGGGAATGATATATTTAGATTTACATCTATTATTTTTCATAGATTTATATCTACTTTACAGCTGTTGTTTGTGCTGCTTTGCAATGTTTCTTTTTGTGAATTGACTGTTCTTTTTTTTCTATCTCCCTCCACTGACTAGAAAACTATATATTCTGTTCTTTTTTGTTTTTTTCTTTTTTAGAGATGGGGTCTTGCTCTGTTGCCTAGGAGTCTGACACTGGGTACAGCCTGGGTGACAAAGACCCT
Organism: Pan troglodytes; assembly: GCF_028858775.2. Taxonomy (NCBI): domain Eukaryota; kingdom Metazoa; phylum Chordata; class Mammalia; order Primates; family Hominidae; genus Pan; species Pan troglodytes. The sequence goes on from NC_086016.1 coordinate 33,803,917, forward strand.
GTCTCTTAAAAAATATATACACACACACACACACACACACACAAAACCCTTCACACCTATCAATTATACAGTAACCCTGAGGTACAGCTTGAATAGTAAAAGCAGGCCATATGCTTGCTTTTTTCCTTTCATTACCAATTTCCAAAACAATGAATTGGTTCCCCAGTATCTTCCAAAGATGGCCAATGGTTTTAAATTTTTTAAAGTATCATTATTAACTATTGGGTTTATATTTGATATGTTTTAATCTATTGAACTTATTATTCTTTTGAGTCTCATCTGTGGCCAGAGGTAATCTCTTCAAACTGGTTCTTGAGAGCCAGGCATGGGGGCTCCCAACAGTAGTCCCAGTTACTTGGGAGACTGAGGCAAGAGAATTGTTGAGCCCAAGAGTTCGAGACCAGCCTGGGCAACAAAGCAAGACGCTGTCTCTATACAAAATTAAAAAATAAAGAAAAAACTGGCCCTGAATCCCTTTGACATGACCCTAGGAGTCTCTGAGAGCTTTGCTACCTTCTGGTATGACAAGATACATTCATCTTATTCATTTCCTGCCCTAGACCTGTAATCACTCTCCAAGGAGCCCAGGTTCACATATCATAAAATTCATCCATTTAAAATGTACAGTTCAGTGATTTTTAAAACATTCGCAAGGTTATTCCTGATCACCACTATCTAATAAAGATCAGTGTTTTTTTTGAGACAGGGTCTTGTGCTGTCACCCAGGCTGGACTGCAGTGGCTCAAACATGGCTCACTGCAGCCTCAACTTCCTGGGCTGGGCTCAAGAGATCCTCCTGTCTCTGCCTCCCGTGTAGCTGGGACCACAGGTGTGTGCCACCACAGCCGGCTTATTTTTTTATTTTATTTATTTATTTTTTGAGACAGAGTTTCGCTCTTTTTGCCCAGACTGGAGTGCAATGGCGCGATCTCAGCTCACTGCAATCTCCACCACCCGGGTTCAAGCGATTCTCCTGCCCAGCCTCCTCAGTAGCTGGAATTACAGGCATCCGCCACCACACCTGGCTAATTTTTGATTTTTTTTTTTTTCTTTTGAGATGGAGTCTTGCTCTGTTGCCAGGCTGGAGTGCAGCTGTGCAATCTCGGCTCACTGCAATCTCTACCTCCCGGGTTCAAGCGATTCTCCTGCCTTAGCCTCCCGAGTAGCTGGGACTACGGGTGCGTGTCACCACACCCAGCTAATTTTTGTATTTTTAGTAGAGATAGGGTATCACCACATTGGCCAGACTGGTCTCGAACTCCTGACCTCAGGTGATTCACCCACCTCGGCCTCCCAAAGTTCTGAGATTACAGGCATGAGCCACCATGCCCAGCTGTAACTTTCTGTAGTAGAGATGGGGTTTTATCACGTTGGCCAAGATGGTCTCGAACTCCTGACCTCAGGTGATCCACCCACCTCGGCCTCTGAAAGTGCTGGGATTACGGGCGTGAGCCACCATGCCCAGCTGTAACTTTGATTTTTTCGTACAGATGGGGTTTCACCATGTTGGCCAGGCTGGTCTTGAACTCCTGATCTCAGGTGACCCACCCATCTCGGCCTCCCAAAGTGCTGGAATTACAAGTGTGAGCCACTGCGACTGGCCTATTTTTTCATTTTTTTAAAGACAGCATCTCGCTCTCTTGCCCAGGTTAAAGTGCAGTGGTACAATGATAGCTGACTGCAGCCTCGACCTTCCTGGCTGAAGCAATCCTCCTCTCTCAGCTTCCCAAGTAGGTGGGACTATAGGTACACAGTACTATGCCTGGCTAATTTTTTTTTTTTTTTTCTTTGAGACGGAGTCTTGCTCTGTCGCCCAGGCTGGAGTGCAGTGGCGTGATCTTGGCTCACTGCAATATCTGCCTTCTGGGTTCAAGTGATTCTTCTGCCTCAGCCTCCTGAGTAGCTGGGACTACAGGCATGCACCACCATGCCCAGCTAATTTTTGTATTTTTAGTAGAGACGGGGTTTCATTATATTGGTCAGGCTGGTCTCAAACTCCTGATCTTGTGATCTGCCCACCTTGGCCTCCCAAAGTGCTGGGATTACAGGTGTGAGCCACCATGCCCGGCCTCCAGCTAATTTTTTTTTTCTTTTCTATTTCTTTTTTTTTTTTGAGACCAAGTCTCACTCTGTCACCCAGGCTGGAGTGCAGTGGTGTGATCTAGGCTCACTGCAACATCCGCATTCCAGGTTCAAGCGATTCTCCTCCCTCAGCCTCCCGAGTAGCTGGGATTACAGGCGCCTACCACTACGCGCGGCTAATTTTTAAAATATTTTTAGTAGAGACAGGGTTTCACCATGTTGGCCAGACTGGTCTTGAACTCCTGACCTCAGGTAATCTGCCCACCTCGGCCTCCCATAGTGCTGGGATTACAGGCATGTCGGGCTAATTTTTAAAAACTATTTTTGGTAGAGATAGGGTCTATGTTGTACAGGCTAGCTTTGAACTCCTCGGCTCAAGCGATCCTCCAGTCTCAGCCTCCCAAAGTGCTGGGATTACAGGGTTGAGCCACGATGCCTGACCTGATCTTTTGTAGAGATGTGGTCTCACTATGTTGCCCAGGCTGGTATCAGACTCCTGGGCTCAAGTGATCCTCCTGCCTCTACCTGCCAACGTGCTGGGATTATAGGAATGAACCACCACAACCAGCCTTAAAACACTTTCATAACTCCAAACAGAAACCTACTTTTAGCAGTCACCTGGACTCTCCCTTACCACCCAGCACTGGTAACCACTAAACTACTTTCTGTCTCTAAGGATTCTAGACTTTTCATATAAAATGAATCATATAGAATGTGCTGTTTTCATAGTTAACTCCTGTTGTAGCATGTATCAGTACTTCGTTCCTTTTCCTGGCTGAATAATACTCCATCTATGGATATACCATCTTTTCTTTATCCATTTATCAACTGAGGAACATTTGGTTTCCACTTTTTAGCTACTATGAATAATGCTGCTGTGAATATTCATGCACAGGGTTTTTGGTGAATGTATGTTTTCAATTCCTTTTTTTTTTTTTTTTGAGACAGAGTCTTGCTCTATCACCCAGGCTGGAGTGCAGTGGCATGATCTTAGCTCACTGCAACCTCCACCTCCTGTGTTAAGGCAATTCTCCTGCCTCAGCCTCCCGATTAGTTGGGATTACAGGCACGCACCACCACTCCTGGCTAATTTTTGTATTTTTAGTGGAGATGGGGTTTCACCATATTGGCCAGGCTGGTCTCGAACTCCTGAACTCAGATGGTCTGCCCACCTCAGCCTCCCAAAGTGCTGGGATTACAGGCGTGAGCCACCGTGCCTGGCATGTTTTCAATTCTTTTGGGTATATACCTAGAAGAATTGTTGGGTCATATGGTAACTAATTTTTTCAGGAACTGCCAATTTTTTTTTTTCACAGTGGCTATATCATTTTACATTCCCAAGAGATGTGTATAAGGGTTTGAGTTTCTCCACACCCTTACTACACTTATTTTCTGTTTTATTGTTTCTTTACATCCTAGTGGGTGGGAAGTGGTATTTCACTGTGGTTTTGATTTGCAGTTCCCTGATAACTCATGATGTCAACAGCATCTCTTCAAATGCTTGTGGGCCATTTGTCTATCTTCTTTGGAGAAATGTCTGTTGAAACACTTTGTCCATTTAAAAAATATGGGTTATTGTCTTTTGGTTGTTGAACTATAAGAGTTCTTTACAGCTTGTGGATACCAGACCCTTATTAGATGTGTGATTTGCAAATATTTTCTCCAATTCTGTGGGTTATACATTATCTTGTTTTTTGTGGGAGAGAGTTGGGCAGGGGGAGACAGTCTCACTCTCTTGCCCAAACTGGAGATCAGTGGTTTGATGACAGTTCACTGCAGCCTTGAAATCCTAGACTCAGTGATCCTTCCACCTCAGTGTCCTAAATAGTTGAGACTACAGGAGTGTGCCACCATGCCTGGTTCATTTTATTTTTATTTTTGTAGAGACAGGGTCTCATTATGCTGCCCGGGCTGGCCTTGAACTCCTGGGCTCAAGCATTCCTCCCACCTTGGCCTCCCAAAGTGCTCGGATTACAGGCGTGAGCCACCATGCCTGGTCATCTTTTCTTTTTTTTATACTTTATTTTTTATAGTAGTTTTATGTTCACAGAAAGACTGAGCAGAAAGTAGAGAGTTCCCATATAGCCCCTACCCTCACACATGGACAGCCTTCCAGAGTGTACAACTGTTGTACAATGAACCTATATTGATACATTATTATCACCCAAAAGTCCAGTTTATGTCAGAGCTCACCCTTGTTGTTGTCTTCTATGAGTTTTGACAAACACATAATGCCATGTATCCCTCATTACAGTAACACACATAACAGTTTTCACTGCCCTACATACCCTCTGTGCTCCACCTAGTCATCCCTTCCTTCCCCTCAACACTTGGTGACTTCCGTCTCCATGGTTTTGCCTTTTCCAGAATGTCATAGAGCTGAACTCATACAGTACGTAGTTTATTCAGATTGGCTTCCTTTACTCAGTAGTAAGCATTTAAGATTCCTCCATATCATTTATATCATTGATAGCTAATTCCTTTTTAGTACTGAGTAATATTCCATTGTCCAGACAGTTTATTCATTCAGCTACTGACGGACATCTTGGTTGCTTCCAAGTTTTAGAAATTCTGAATAAAGCTGCTATGAACATTTATGTACAGATTTTGTGTGAAATGTTTTCAACTCATTTGGGTAAATACCAAGGGGTGCAGCTGCTGTATGGTATGGTATGTAGGTTTAGTTTTGTACGGGACTTGCCAAACTGTCTTCCAAAGAGGCTATATACCATTTTGCATTCCCACCAGCAGTGAATGAGAGTGCCTGTTGCTCCACATCCTCATTCAATTCTCTCCCTTGATCATATTTTTTGTTTCTGTACTTCACTGTGAAAATTTTGTTCTGGTGTGCTCCTGTTCATTAACACTATTTCGCTCTATTTAACCTGCTGTTAACCCATTTATTAAAGTTTTATTTTGATTATTCAATTTTACATTTTTAGAAATTCTGTACAGTTCTACTTTAAATGTAGTTGGTTATTTTTAAGTATATCTTGCTTCATTATTCATATTTTCAACCCACTTGTATTTCTTTAACATATAAAACACACTATAGGCAAGGCACGGTGGCTCACGCCTGTAGTCCTAGCACTTTGAAAGGCCAAGGTGGGCAAATCATTTGAGTCCAGGAGTTTGAGACCAGCCTGGCCAACATGGTGAAACCGTTTCTACTAAAAATACAAAAATTAGCCAATGTGGTAGTACACACCTATAATCCCAGCTACTCTGGAAGGCTGAGGGAGGAGAATCGCTTGAACTTGGTAGGCAGAGGTTGCGACGAGCCAAGATCGTGCCACTGCACTCCAGCCGGGAAAGGCGTGAGCCACCGCGCCTGGCCAGCTGGTTTCAAACTCCTGACCTCAAGTGATCCACCCATCTCAGCCTCCCAAAGTGCTAGGATTACAGGCGTGAGCTACCACGCCCGGCCAGCAGCAACTTTTAAACATTTTTTGGACCATCACTTGAGGTCAGGAGTTCAAGACCAGCCTGACCAACATGGTGAAACCCTGTCTCTATTAAGAATACAAAATTACGGTGTCTCATGCCTGTAATTCCAGCACTTTGGGAGGCTGAGGTGGGCGGATCATGAGGTCAGGAGATCGAGACCATCCTGGCTAACATGGTGAAACCATGTCTCTACTAAAAATACAAAAAACAAAATTAGCCAGGTGTGGTGGCGGGCGCCTGTAGTCCCAGCTACTCGGGAGGCTGAGGCAGGAGAATGGCGTGAACCCGGGAGGCAGAGCTTGCAGTGAGCTGAGATCGGGCCACTGCACTCCAGCCTGGGCGACAGAGCAAGACTCCGTCTCAACAAAAACAAAAACAAAAACAGAAAAAAAAAAAAGAAAAAGAAAAAGAATACAAAATTAGGCGAGGTGCGGTGGCTCACGCCTATAATCTCAGCACTTTGAGGCCGAGATGGGCGGATCATGAGGTCAAGAGATTAAAACCATCCTGGCCAAAATGGTGAAACCCCGTCTCTACTAAAAATACAAAAATTAGCTGGGTGTGGTGGCACACTCCTGTAGTCCCTGCTACTCGGGGGGCTGAGGCAGGAGAATCCCTTGAACCCAGGAGGCTGAAGTTGCAGTGAGCCCAGATCGCGGCACTGCACTCCAGCCTGGGTGACAGAGCGAGACTCCATCAAAACAAAACAAAACAAAACAAAAAAACCTACAGTTATTTGTCAAGCAAATAATATACCCCCAAAAAACGAACAGCTCTTTGTGAAGCGAATAATGTATCAAAATTTTACTGTTTACTATATGCCAATGATTAAATTATTGCTTTTCAGCTCAAAATCTGCCCTGCTGTACCTGCTCTGTGATAACGGAATCCTAGGCCCTTTAAGCATTTCTCTTTTGCAGTGAGTATGATGCTAAACTTTGTCACAAGGTGTTGGAGGAACAATGCAGGTGGAAGGGAGCTTCTCTTTCCGGTTTGGTGAGCTTTTTTTCTTGCTCCTGCACCATGGGCCATCAGTGATTAATATATGTTGGGATGTCTTGGGGCTTCTCTGCCCTAGTGGTGCGGCCAGGACATGTAGTCCCTCAGTGACCTTGCAGCCTTAGCTTGGCGACCACTTTGCTGCAGGCTTCCCAACACGCATAGGGCACTCCAGGCCTTATGCCCTCAGTGGTAACCTGACTTCCTGATGGTCATTTCCTGTCACTCTCCTGAAGCAAAAACCACATGCTCCAGGCCTTGCATCACAGCAGTGCCCTACTTCCGTCTGCAGCAGCCTTATCTTGTCTATGCTTGAGAAGGTGGTTGTTATTTCCTGCTTGCCCAGCTCTGGCCTCTGCAACCCACCCATCCAATGGGCTGCAACCTCACCTTCTCCAACCAAGTCTCAACTCCAACCTTGAGGGAGGTGGTGCCCCTTCCAAGTTTGCCCTTCCTAGGGTACTCTCCCTTAACCCAAGTGTACCCTTCAGGATTCTCTTTACATTTAAGGTTACTCCCTGTCATAGTTTAATGCTTTATAATAAACTTCCCCTGTCTAAAATACTGTGTGATTTCTGTCTCCTGATTGGACTTGAACCAATACGTAATACTAAGGTAAAAATCCTAAGAGCTAAATTAGGTTGCTACTAAATATGTTAGACCAGTGGTCTTTAGTGTACCTAAAAACTTTCCACAGAGTACACGAGAACCCGGCTGTAGGAGAATCAACCACTCAATCTTTAATTTCTATTTTTTCTTTATTATTATAATTTTTTTTTTTTTAGATGGAGTCTTGCTCTATTGCCCAGGCTGGAGAGCAGCGGTGCGATCTCGGCTCACTGCAACCACCGCCTTTTGGGTTCACGCGATTCTCCGGCCTCAGCCTCCCCAGTAGCTGGGATTACAGGTGTACACCACCACACCCAGCTAATTTTGTATTTTTAATAGAGATGGGGTTTCACCATGTTAGCCATGCTGGTCTCGAACTTCTGACCTCACAATCCACCCACCTCAGCCTCCCAAAGTGCTGGGATTACAGGCATGAGCCAACGCGCCTCGCCTTATTATTAATTTTTGTAGAAATGTGGTCTCACCATGTTGCCCGGGCTACTCCTAACCTCCTGGGCTCAAGTGATCCTCCCACCTTGGCCTCCCAAAGTGTTGCGATTATAGGTGTGAACTACCATACCCAGCTCAATCTCTAATTTCTAAAAGTGATACATCTAAGAAATGTCCTGAATTGCTCTTGCAGGTCTCTCTGTTCCCACAAATTCTCTCAGAACAGCTCCTATCTATCCTGAATTCTTCTTTGATATATCAATCAAACCACTCATTTTGCTAAGCCCTTTCCAGTGATTAATGAAATCACCATAAACTTGTCTTGGGCTTTTCTTTTCCTTTACTACACATTATTCAGTTCAGAGAGAAGAGTGCCTTTAGAGATTGGGTATTAGGGGCTGAGCACAGTGGCTCATGCCTGTAATCCCAGCACTTTGGGAGGCCAAGGCGGGCAGATCACATGAGGTCAGGAGTTTGAGACCAGCTTGGTCAACATGGTGAAACCCTGTCTCTACTAAAAATACAAAAATTAGCTGGGTGTGGTGGCGTGTGCCTGTGATACCAGCTACGCGGGGGGCTGAGGCAGGAGAATCGCCTGTACCTGGAAGGCAGAGGTTGCCATGAGCCGAGATCATGCCATTGCACTTCAGACTGGGCAACAAGGGTGAAACTCCTTCTCAAAAAACAAACAAACAAACAAAAAATTAGCCAGGCATGGTGGCAGGTGCCTGTAATCCCAGCTACTCGGGAGGCTGAGCCACGAGAATCACTGGAACCCAGGAGGTGGAGGTTGCAGGGAGCCAAAACTGCACCACTGCACTCCAGCCTGGGTGGCACAGTGATACTCTGTCTCAAAAAAAAAAAAAAAAAAAAGAAATTGGGTATTTGGGCCAGTGTTAAGACAATTGATTTCAGGTATCTCATGGAAAGGAGTTGTCAGAGTGACTTTGCCTCGTTCACCTTGATTATCATCAAATAATGTCTACTTAAGAAAAAAACCTTACTTAGGAAAGAGAGCTTCAAACACTAAAAATAGCTTGTTCGTGTATTTAATTATATACAATATTTTTTCTAGCTATTCTCACTTCTCATTAACAATATGTCATCACTTAGAAAAGTTCCACTCAACACATACATGGGATAGGCACGATGGCTGACACCAGTAATTTGGGCACTTTGGGAGGTGGAGGTGGCCAGATCACTTGAGCCTGGGAGTTCAAGACCAGCCTGGGGAACATGGCAAAATCCCATCTCTACTAGAAATACAAAAATTAGCTGGGCATGGTAGCACATGCCTGTAGTCCCAGCTACTCATGAGGCTGAGATAGGAGGATCACCTGAGCCCAGGAAGTTGAAGTTGAAGCTGCAGTGAGCCATGATCATGCCTCTACACTCCAGCCTGAGCGAGACTTTGTCACAAAACAAACAAACTGTAACTATATATATATATCAAGATGTTTACTGCGACTACCAAACACTTGAAGTGTACAAAACCCACAGAAAAAATGTAAGTAATTTCCTTTGGTTAAGGCATGAACTTTTATCAATTCATATAATGAAATATTTAATTCAAGTAGTCAGTCCCTTCTGATCTGATCCTACAAGATGTTGTAATTTTTTTTTTTTTGAGACGGAGTGGCTCAATCATGGCTCACCTCACTGCAACCTCCACCTCCCGGGTTCAAGCGATTCTCCTGCCTCAGACTCATGAGTAGCTGGGATGACAGGTGCCTGCCACCATGCCTAGCTAATTTTTGTATTTTCAGTAGAGACAGGTTTTCACTATGTTGGCCAGGCTGGTCTTGAACTCCTGACCTCAGTTGATATACCCGCCTTGGCCTCCCAATGTGCTGTGATTACAGGCATGAGCTACCATGCCCGGCCAGATGTTATAACTTCTATCCCCATTAACAATACCAAAAAGTACGTGATAAACTGCCCTGCCAATTGGTTTGTCCAATATACTTTTCTCTTATATTAAATATGAAAGCAGGCTGGGCTTGGTGGCTCACTCCAGCCTGGGCAACAACTACATCTCAAAACTACATCTCAAAAAAAAAACTACAATGAGTTTTTTTTTTTATGTAGAGCAAAACTACATCTCAAAAAAAAAAAAAAGAAAGCAATCATTGAGACTTATATAAATTAATAGATTTAGTTCTGATTTTTACAATAATTCTGAATCATTCTTAAAAGTCTAATACTAAAGTGGCTGGGCACGGTGGGTCACGCCTGTAATCCCAGCACTTTGGGAGGCCGAGGTGGGCGGATCACAGGGTCAGGAGATCAAGACCATCCTGGCTAACATGGTGAAACCCCATCTCTACTAAAAAAATACAAAAAATTAGCCGGGCGTACTGGCGGGCGCCTGTAGTCCCAGCTACTCGGGAGGCTGAGGGAGGAGAATGGCGTGAACCTGGGAGGCGGAGCTTGCAGTGAGCCGAGATCGTGCCACTGCACTCTAGCCTGGGCAACAGAGCGAGACTGTGTAAAAAAAAAAAAGTCTAATACCAGAGTTTAATTCATGTATGCATACACATTTAGTAAAGCAGTATCATGCTTTCTACCATACTCCTCACTTCAAAACTTACAATGCTTTATTATAAATTTAGAACTGAGAAATAATATTTTCTTTTTTTGAGACCCAGCCCAGGCTGGAGTGCAGTGCCGCGACCTCGGCTCACTGTAACCTCCGCCTCCCGGGTTCAAGCGACTCTCCTGCCTCAGCCTCCCGAGTAGCTGGGATTACAGGCGTGTGCCACTACCGCCTGGCTAAGTTTTGTATTTTTAGTAGAGACAGGGTTTCACCATGTTGGCCAGGCTGGTCTCAAACTTTTGACCTCAAATGATCCACCCACCTCAGCCTCCCAAAGTGCTCGGATTACAGGCGTGAGCCACTGCTCCTGGCCTCATGTTGTTTTAGTAATGCACAGGTTGGCACTATTGGGTTATTAAGAACATCCATAACTGAAAATCCAAAATCTGAAATGCTCCAACATCTGAAACTTTCTGAGTGCCAACATGATGCTCAAAGGTTATGTTCAAAGGGAATGCTCATTGGAGCATTTGGAATTTTCAGATGAGGGATGCTGGTAAGTATAATGCAAATATTCCAAAATCTGAAAAAATCTGAAGTCTGAAACATTTTTGGTCCCAAGAATTTGGAGAAGAGACAGTCAACCTGCATTATTAAAATGGATAAATGATGACTTTAAGACTTTTAGAAATATACCTCACAATTTGTACTCCATAATTTATTTCTCAGTGTTTTATATCATTTTCCTGAAAGGATAAATTAACATATTTACTTGAATTGGAAAACAGAAAAGTCAGGAAGAATGATTTGCTTGATGGGCTTAAATAAAAGATTGCTTCCACCAATTAAATTATATGCCCAGGCTTTTCCATAAACTTAATGTACTAAAATCTGCAGCTTCAAGGGTTTTTTTTTTTTTTTGACAAAAGTACATTTGATTAATAGCATTTTTATCAAAAGACATCCTAGGTTTAGGCAAAGATTTATTAAAAATTTTATTTTTCTCAACCCCCTTTCTGTATATTGGAATGAATAAGGTACCTCTAAGGGAAAGAGGATCTGGCATTTGACATTTGCCGGACCCTTCTCGGTCTGCGCCAGACACTGAGACAGTAACTGCCACTAATGCCTGGGCAACAGAACCTTTGTGACTGAGTGCTTTTCAATCTTTTGTTTTCCTTAAATATAATGCTAGATCACTCTATGATTTTTTGGCATATAACTTGAAAGAAGTGGAAATAATTGAATGACTTTACTATATTAAAACTCTTTCCTCTCCCAACTACTTATTTATGTAAACAAGGTTCTTCAGACATATAAATGCAAGAGAGAATACAACTGATAATGAATCCTATTTCATTCGAGTAATAAATACTACCCGATCTCGGATATCTGAAATATTTTTAAAATTTCTCTTGAAAAGACATACAATAGATCAACAAAAGAAACGTAAGACAAAAATACAACGTATTAAGATAAAGATTATGGTACAGAAGTGGAACATCAATCATGACCCTAACAAATGATTATTTTATTCGTGTTGTGTGAAGCACTATAATGGAGGTAGTACACATTCTTTTCTCAATTAGACTGTACAGAAATCTTTTTTTTTGAGACGGAGTTTCATTCTTGTTGCCCAGGCTGGAGTGCAATGGCACGATCTCGGCTCACCGCAACCTCCGCCTCCTGGGTTCAAGCGATTCTCCTGCCTCAGCCTACCAAGTAGCTGGGATTACTGGCATGTGCCACCATGCCCAGCTTATTTTGTAGTTTTAGTAGAGACGGGGTTTCTCCATGTTGGTCAGGCTGGTCTCAAACTCCTGACCTTGTGATCCACCCGCCTTGGCCTCCCAAAGTGCTGGGATTACAGGCTTGAGCCACCGCGCCTGGCCCTGTATAGAAAGCTTAAGTGTTGGGAATTCTTATTCATATTTTACAGGGAAGCTCCTGAGAGACCACTGTCAGGCTTCCATTTGCTGATAAGAAATGGAGAAGCAAAATCGATCAGAAGAAAATATAAGTTTGGCGATTTTTTTTTTTGAGACGGAGTTTTGCTCTTGTTGCCTAGGCTGGAGTGCAATGGTGCGATCTCGGCTCACCACAACCTCCACCTCCCAGGCTCAAGCGAATCTCCTGCCTCAGCCTTCCCAAGTAGCTGGGATTATAGGCATGCGCCACCAAGCCCGGCTAATTTTGTATTTTTAGTAGAGATGGGGTTTCTCCGTGTGGGTCAGGCTGGTCTCGAACTCCCGACCTCAGGTGATCTCCCCACCTCGGCCTCCAAAGTGCTGGGGTTACAGGTGTGAGCCACTGCGCCCGGCTTGGAGATCTTTTTTAAGAAAAACTAAACTTAGGACTTTTAGGTCCTTTTCCAGTTTAGTGCACAGAGTATTTAGGAGCTTGAGCTCTGGGGTTGGGTAAATCCTGTGACACACAGAAATCACATGTGCCAGCATCAATGCTATGACCTAACACAGGTTCATTTGGAGGGTTAACTAAGATTATGTATGCAATGTATTAAAATGTCCTTGCATATAAATATCTAGCGACATTACTAATTAATTCTTTAGGATAAATTCCTAGAAATGTAATAAATGGCTCAGAGTGTAGGACCATTTAAAGGGCAATTATATTATGACAAACAATTTTCCAAAAAAGTGAACCTAGCTTGTAATAGAGAAGGAGCTCACCTTTTGGGTCGAGGAAGGCCCATGGGGGTAAGATTAGGATCTGGCCTAGGAATGGTTTTCCGGATGCGAATCTGTGAGACTTTCTTTGGCCTCTTCTCTGGCTCAGCCTATTTTTAAGGATTAAGAAGAAAGATGGTCAAGCTGTAAGACATTTTATTTATATATTTTTTGAGACAAGGTCTCACTCTGTGGCCCAGGCTGGTGTGAAGTGGTGCAATCATAGCTCACTGCAGCCTTGAATTCCTGGACTCAAATGATCCCCCTGCCTTGGCCTCCCAAAGCGTTGGGGTTACAAGTATAAGCCACCATAACTGGGAATTTTTATTTTTAGATGGGGTCTCGCTATATTGCCCAGGCTGGCCAGGAACTCTTGGGCTCAACTGATCCTTTTGCCTCAGACTCTGTGGTAGCTAGGACTATAGGTGTATGCCACCACCTCTGGCATATTTTAAGACATTTTAAATATATAAAGTCCATCTTGATACTTAAAACATTGCTACCTCACTTTAGAGATGATTCTATTAAGCAGTTTATGACAAAGCTCCCACTTCTATTCCTGCTGTTTTTTTATTATTTATTTATTTTTTTAGATAGAGTTTCGTTCTTGTTGCCCAGGCTTAAATGCAATGGCATGGTCTTGGCTCACCGCAACCTCTGCCTCCCAGGTTCAAGTCATTCTCCTGCCTCAGCCTCCTGAGTAGCTGGAATTACAGGCATGTGCCACCACGCCTGGCTTATTTTGTATTTAGTAGAAACAGGGTTTCTCCATGTTGGTCAGGCTGGTCTCAAACTCCCAACCTCAGGTGATCCGCCCACCTCGGCCACCCAAAGTGCTAGGATTACAGATGTGAGCCACCACATCCGGCCTTATTTATTTTTTGAGATGGAGTCTCACTCTGTCGCCCAGGCTGGAGTGCAGTGGTGCAATCCAGGCTCACTGCAACTTCCACCTCCCGGGTTTAAGCGAATCTACTGCCTCGGCCTCCAGAGTACCTGGGATTACAGGAATGTGCCACCACATTTGGCTAATTTTTGTATTTTTAGTAGAGATGGGGTTTCACCATACTGGCCAGGCTGGTCTCTAACTCCTGACCCCGGGTGATCCGCCCGCCTTGGCCTCCCAAAGTGCTGGAATCACAGGCGTGAGCCACCGTGCCCGGCCTTTTATTTTTTTTTTTAAGATGGGGTTTCACTCTGTCACTCAGGCTGGAGTGCAGTGATGCAATCTGGGGTCACTGCTGCAAACTCTGCCTCCCGGGCTCAAGCAATTCTCCCTCCTCAGCCTCCCGAGTAACTGGGACTGCAGGTGTGCACCACCACAGTCAGCTCATTTTTGTCTTTTTTGTAGAGACACAGTTTTGCCAGGTTGCCCAGGCTGCTACTGATCTCCTGGACTCAAGTGATCCGCCCGCCTCAGCCTCCCAAAGTGCTGAGATTACAGGCGTGTGCCACCGTGCCTGGCCCCTGCTGTGTTTTAAGCAACTACTCCCTTCATATCATCAAAACAATAATTGTACATTCAGTTCAGATATTGAGACTGTCAACATGAAAGTTTGCAACTGTTGAAGACAACAGATGTTGCAAAATTGAACATCATCACCACCCACTCATCTTCTTTGAATGCACAAAGCAGCTCTTTCGTCCAATTCTCTAAACACTGTTACATGCTGTTGGCAAGAAAAAAGTATCTGGAAAACAATGCAGATTAAAAAATCCACTGTGTCCTTTATTGGCCAAGAGAAAAACTCCTGGCTTAGTACTCTCCAGAACTCGGCTCACACTGAAGGTGGTACGTAAAGATACTCAGAAGCCAGTCTGTAGCTATAATGCGATGTGAGTTGACAATGGCCACCTCCAATGCCACCATCATCTGACCCAACCAGCACTTTACACTTACCTCTTTCTGTTCTGGGGGGCTGCTCTGTGGGCAGGGGCATGCTGCTTTCACACCATCCAGCTCATCCAATCCAGGAACCTGGAACTCAGAGGCTGAAAGCAGGAGCTTGCTGACAGCTGATTCTGCTACCAAGCAAGACTTTGGTACCAAGGCAGGGAATGGAGGCTCCAGCCTAGCACCATGAAGAGAAAGAAGATATGAGAGGGGTTCCCTTTCTACTTCCAGCACATTCAACTTCTTCTTCTTCATTTTTTTTTTTTTTTTTTGAGAAGGAGTTTTGCTCTTGTTGCCCAGACTGGAGTGCAATGGTGCGATCTTGGCTCAATGCAGCCTCTGCCTCCCGGGTTCAAGCGATTCTCCTGCCTCAGCCCCCCGAGTAGCTGAAATTACAGGCATGCACCACCACGCCCAGCTAATTCTGTATTTTTAGTAGAGACGGAGTTTCTCCATGTTGGTCAGGATGGTCTTGATCTCCCGACCTTAGGTGATCCACCCGCCCCGGCCTCCCAAAGTGCTGGGATTACAGGCGTGAGCCACCACGCCCAGCCTCAACTTCTTAACATCTAGGCCTCAATACTTTTTCTTTCTTTCCAGAGAATAATATATCCAGTCAACCTGCATTCTAGTCACTTCCAGACATAGCCTGTATCTACATATGTAAAAAAATTACAAGAATGTGTAATCCATTTTATTGCTATGGAATTTTATAAGGAAAAATGTAAAAAGGAACAGACTTTTTGGGTGAGGAAGGTATCTGGTAAACCGCACAAATGAACAGTACTCAGATAAGATCAATCCTGTCCAGGGACTGAAGTTGGCTGTTAAGACATGAAATAGCTTGAGAGGGGACTTCTGGTACAATAAGCTGGTTACTGATTTTCACTTTTTTTTTTTTTTTAACAAATTGTATTATTACACATTCCTAGTTGCTGCTTGTAATAGAACAGATTTCAATCTCAGAGATGTTTATCTGAGAGACATAGATCAGGTTTACAAGGACAAGAGGTCAAAGTCATGCCACAGACGATCCACACCACCTATGTATGCACTCTCTCTCTTGCACACACACACGCACATGCACACACACACGCTGAGTCTCATGTGCTTACCTTGTCTGACTGCCGCTGGTGTTATATGTAGCTTCCATGCCTGGAAGAGGCACATATGGTAACATGGTGTGGCTAAAGTAAAGCAAAAGTACAAAAGCAATAGGTAAGGGCAGTGGGATAACAGGAAAGGTTTTGATGTTATTGTGGGTATTAGCACATGATAGCCCCAAGAAGACAAGAAATGTCAGTTACTCAGAAAGAGGAAAGCTTTCCAACCAGGACAGTTATATTTATGTGCCCATCACTGGAATGGAGGCAGACTGACAGGAAGATTATTTTCTAACTTGAATGGAAAGAAGGCAGAGACAGAAAGAAAGAACAGTGGCTGGGCAAGGTGGCTGATGCCTATAATCCCAGCACTTTGGGAGGCTGAGGTGGGCAGATCGCTTCAGCCTAGGAGTTCAAGACCAGCTTGGGCAACATGGCGAGACCTTGTCTCCACAAAAAATACAAAAATTTAGCCAGGGGTGGTGGAGTGCACCTGTGGTCTCAGCTACTCAAGAGGCTGGGGTGAGAAGACTGCTTGAGCCTGGAAGATCAAGACTGAAGTAAGCCAAGACTGCACCACTGCACTTCAGCCTGAGTATCAGGGCAAGACCCCATCTCTAAATAAAAATAAATTTAAAAAAATTTAAAGAATATATTATACCACTCAGTTGTGTACTGACTAATAAAATCTGACAGTTTCTATAACCTTATAAAATATTAGAGAGAAACCAATTATTTTCTTTTTCTTTTTTTGAGACTGAGTCTTGTTCCGTTGCCCAGGCTGGAGTGCAATGGTGTGATCTTGGCTCACTGCAACCTCCGCCTCCCGGGTTCAAGAGATTCTTCTGCCTCAGCCTCCCAAGTAGCTGGGACTATAGGCGCGTGCCATCATGCCCGGGTAATTTTTGTATTTTTAGTAGAGATGGGGTTTCACCATATTGGCCAGGCTGGTCTCAAACTCCTGGCCTTGTGATCCGCCCACCTTAAATTCCCAAAGTGCTGGCATTACAGGCATGAGCCACCGCGCCTGGCCCAATTATTTTCTTTAAAGCCAAGTTACACATAAAACATAGCTATACAGCCGGGCACAGTGGCTCACACCTGTAATCCCAGCACTTTGGGAGGCTGAGGTGGGCAGATCACTTGAGGCCAGGAGTTCAAGACCAGCCTGGTCAACATGGCAAAACCCCATCTCTACTAAAAATACAAAAAATTAGCTGGGTGTGGTGGTGGGTACTTGTAATCCCAGCTACTCAGGAGGCTGAGACAGGAGAATCGCTTGAACCCGGGAGGAGGAGATTGTAGTAAGCTGAGATTATACCACTGCACTCCAGCCTGGGCGACAGAGGGAGACTCTGTCTCAAAAACCAAACTAAACAAAACAACATAGCTATATAGAAGAAAATTAATGGCCAATCGTAGTGGCTCACGCCTGTAATCCCAGCACTTTGGGGAGGCTGAGGTGGGTGGATCACCTGAGGTCAGGAATTCAAGACCAGCCTGGCCAACATGATGAAACCCTGTCTCTACAAAAATACAAAAACTAGCTAGGCATGATGGCACATGCCTGCAATCCCAGCTACTTGGGAGGGTGAGGCAGGAGAATTGCTTGAACCCGGGAGGGTGAGGCAGGAGAATTGCTTGAACCCAGGAGGCAGAGGCTGCAGTGAGCCGAGATCACACCACTGCACTCCATCCAGCCTGGGCAACAGAGCAAGACTCTATCTCACAAAAAAAAAAAAAAAAAAAAAAAAAAAAAAGGAGAAAACTATTAAAAGTTTAATTCCTTTATAATTAAATTCTTCGTGTTTTTTTTTTTTTTTTTTTTTTTTTGAGACGGAGTCTCACTTTGTCACCCAGGCTGGAGTGCAGTGGCGCGATCTCATCTCACTGCAACCTCTACCTTGTGGGTTCAAGGAATTCTCCTGCCTCAGCCTCCGAGTAGCTGGGACTACAGCCACCTGCCAGGATGCCGGGTTAATTTTTGTATTCTTAGTAGACACGGGGTTTCACCATATTGGCCAGGCTGGTCTCGAACTCCTGACCTTGTGGTCTGCCTACCTCAGTCTCCCAAAGTGTTGGGATTATAGGCATGAGCCACCGTGCCCGGCCTGCTAGAAACCATTTGTAAGCTTGTTTAGAAAAACAGCAAACTTCTGGCCAGGCACGGTGGCTCGCGCCTATAATTCTAGTACTCTGGGAGGCTGAGGTGGGTGGATCACCTGAGGTCAAGAGTTTGAGACCAGCCTGGCCAACCTGGTGAAATCCTGTCTCTACTAAAAATACAAAGTTAGCCAGGCGTGGTGGTACATGCCTGTAATCCCAGCTATTCAGGAGGCTGAGGCAGGAGAATCGCTTGAACCCGGGAGGCGGAGGTTGCAGTGAGCCGAGATCGCGCCACTGCACTCCAGCTTGGGAGACAAGAGTGAAACTCTGTCTCAAAAAAAAAAAGAAGAAAGAAAAGAAAAACAGCAAACTTCTAAACTCTAAGCCCAGGCACATGATGTTAAGGTATTTTTAGAGCCAATGAAAAGTATCTACAAATACCACCCCCTCTACCTTTCATTTGAATTTAAATAAAATAAAGTAAAATAAAATAAAAAGCTAGAAATAGGGAGGGAAACAGAAAATTTTCAACACCAGGAAACAGAAACATCAGGTGGGAAAGAAAGAGCTCTCGAAGACGAAAAGGGGCAAAAGGGCTACACCTCCACAGGGTGAAATGAGTAACTACCATCTATCCTAACCTCAGGAACAAACACAGTTTGGAGGAAGTGGCACAATCTATTTTTTTTGGGAGACGGAGACTCGCTCTGTCGCCCAGGCTGGAGTGCAGTGGCGTGATCTCGGCTCACTGCAACCTCCACTTCCCAGGTTCAAGCCATTCTCCTGCCTCAGCCTCCCGAGTAGCTGGGACTACAGGCATGTGCCACCACGCCCAGCTAATTTTTGTATTTTTATTTTTAGTAGAGATGGCGTTTCACCATGTTAGCCAGGATGGTCTCAATTTACTGACCTCGTGATCCACCTGACTCAGCCTCCTAAAGTGCTGGGATTACAGGCGTGAGCCACTGCACCTGGCCGGAAGTAACACAATTTAAAGCTGTGTGCCCTAAACACATAGCAGAGCAATTATGAGATTTTAGAGGCATATCAACAAAGTAGACAATAAAAGCAGTACACCAGCATTTAAAACAATGTGAGTCACTCTAACGTATTTTCATGGCTGTCTTTATAAGTGAACTTTTAAAAATAACTCTAAAGGCCGGGCGCAGTGGCTTACGCCAGTAATCCCAGCACTTTAGGAGGCTGGGGCGGGCAGATCACCTGAGGTCAGGAGTTCAAGGCCAGCCTGACCAACATGCAGAAATCCCATCTCTACTAAAAATACAAAATTAGCTGGACGTGGTGGTGCATGCCTGCAATCCCAGCTACTCAGGAGGCTGGAGTGGGAGAATCGCTTGAACCTGGGAGGCAGAGGTTGCAGTGAGCCGAGATTGCACCACTGCACTCCAGCCTGGGCAACAAGAGTGAAACTCCATCTCAGGAAAAAAAAAAACAAAAACAAAAACAAAAACTGTAGGACATGTACTTGTAACAGCAATTCATCTTTCAATTCTAGTCAGCAATGTTCATGTTCTGGGTTTTTTTTTCTGACACTCTTCTATTCATTCAGTTTTCTGCTAAGATGCTCAGGTTTGTTGTTTATTTATTTATTTTTGAGACAGAGTCTCACTCTGTCGCCCAGGCTGGAGTGCAGTGGCGCGATCTTGGCTCACCCTAACCTCTGCCTCCTGGGTTCAAGGAATTCTCCTGCCTCAGCCTCCTGAGTAGCTGGGATTACAAGCATGAACCACCACACCCAGCTAATTTTCCTATTTTTAGTAGAGACGAGGTTTCACCATGTTGGCTAGGCTGGTCCTGAATTCCTGACCTCAGATGATTCGCCTGCCTTGGCCTCCCAAAGCTCTGGGAATACAGGCATGAGCCACCATGCCTGGCCACCAGCAGCCTTGTTGTTGCTGTTGAAATTTTCTTGAGACAGTCTCACTTTGCTGCCCAGGCTGGAATATAGTGGCACGATCTCGGCTCCGTGCAACCTCTGCTGATTCTTGTGCCTCAGCCTCTGAGTAGCTGGGATTATGGGCATGCACCACTACATCTGGCTAATTTTTGTATTTTTAGTAGAGATGGGATTTATTTTTTTATTTTTTATTTTTTGAGACGGAGTTTCACTATTGTTGCCTAGGCTGGAGTGCAATGGTGCAATCTCGGCTCAGCACAACCTCCACCTCCTGGGTTTAAGTGATTCTCCTGCCTCAGCCTCCCGAGTAGCTGGGATTACAGGTATGCACCACACCCGGCTAATTTTGTATTTTTAGTAGAGACGGGGTTTCTCCACGTTGGTCAGGCTGGTCTCGAACTCCTGACCTCAGTTGATCTGCCGGCCTTGGCCTCCCAAAGTGCTGGGATTTTAGGCATGAGCCACTGTGCCCAGCTGACATGGGATTTATTTCTCTAGGTTGCCCAGGCTGGTCTTGAACTCCTGGCCTCAAGTGACCCGCCTGCCTTGGCCTCCCAAAGTGCTGGGATTACAGGCATGCGCCACCATGCCTGGCCTATTTGTTGTTGTTGTTTTTTTTTTTGGAGACAGAATCCCGCTCTGTTGCCCAGGCTAGAGTGCGATGGCGCGATCTTGGCTCACTGCAACCCCTGCCTCCCAGGTTCAAGGGATCCTCCTGACTCAGCCTCTGAGTAGCTGGAATTACAGGCATAAGCCACTACACCCAGCTAAAATTTTTTTGTATTTGTAGTAGAGAGAGGGCTTCACCACGTCGGTCAGGCCCGCCTCGGCCTCCCAAAGTGCTGGGATTACACACGTGAGCTACTGCACCCAGACGCCTGTGGGGTTTTTTTTTGTTTTGTTTTGTTTTTGAGATGGAGTCTTGCTCTGTTGACAGGCTGGAGTGCAGTGGCACGATCTCGGGTCACTGCAACCTCTGCCTCCTGGATTCAAGCGATTCTCCTGCCTCAGCTTCCCGAGTAGCTGGGACTACAGGTGCGTGCCACCATGCCCAGCTAATTTTTGTATTTTTAGTAGGGACAGGGTTTCCCCATGTTGGCCAGGCTGGTCTCGAACTCCTGACCTCAGGTGATCTGCCCGCCGCAGCCTCCCAAAGTGCTAGGATTACAGGCATGAGCCACGGTGCCCAGCTTCCAGGATGGTCTCGATCTCTTGACCTCGTGATCTGCCTGCCTCAGCCTCCCAAAGTGCTGGGATTACAGGCATGAGCCACCGTAGCCAGCCTGTTGTTTTTTTTAATGAAACATTTTGGAGACAGGGTCTAGCTCTGTTGCCTAGGCTGGAGTGTAGTGGTGTGATCCTGGCTCACTGCAACCTCTGCCTCCTGGGTTCAAGCAATCTTCCCATCTCAGCCTTTTGAGTAGCTGGGACTACAGGCATACACCACTATGCCTGACTAATTTTTGTATTTTTTAGCAGAGACAACGTTATGTCATGTTTCCCAGGCTGGTCTCAAACTCCTGGACTAAAGAGATCCACCTGCCTTGGCCTCCCGAAGTGCTAGGCTTACAGGCATGAGCCACTGCGTCCCGCCTGAACCAGTCCACTTTACTGACACACAATGATTCTACATTAGAGACACACAATGAACAAGGCCCTCCTAAGCTATTTGGAATATTAAGGCTTTTTATTTGATGTCTAATTTTTCAAATACAGCAATAGTAAGGGCAAATTAAAAAATATTTTGTTTACTTAATTACAAAGAGGAGGGTTTATCTATCATGTCTATAGCAGCTCTTTAGGGATTCTTTTTTTTTTTGAGACAGAGTCTCACTCTGTCGCCCAGGCTGGAGTGCAGTGGCGCGATCTCGGCTCACTGCAAGTTCTGCCTCCCGGGTTCATGCCATTTTCCTGCCTCAGCCTCCCGAGTAGCTGGGACTACAGGCACCCGCCACTATGCCCGGCTAATTTTTTTTGTATTTTTAGTAGAAACGGGGTTTCACGGTGTTAGCCAGGATGGTCTCGATCTCCTGACCTCGTGATCCACCTGTCTCGGCCTCCCAAAGCGCTGGGATTATAGGTGTAAGCCACCATACCTGGCCACTCTTTAGGGATTCTTGAGATGAGTAGTTTAACTCTCAAATTCTTTTTCTTCTCTTATTTTCAATTAGAAGGTACAATGATATTGATGAAATTATTTCCAACTATTCTCAGTGATCACACCCCAAGAACTCCTTCCCAGTTCACTTTAAGTTCTATAAACCCTAAAGCTGAAGTATGTAAATGCCAATTTTTGAAGCCTCTACATTGCCAAAAGAAAGGCAGGGGTTCATAAACCATATCTGGTGATACCTGTGTAATTTATTCATTAACTAAAAATATATTTATTCTGTGTTCTCTACATATCAGAGTTAGGTGCTGGCTGTTTAGTGCTTTGTGAAGGAGATAATGTTACAAGCGATTGTGTGTTACTATTTATAGTTTTTCACTTGTAATGGGTGTTTGTTTTCTGCAAGATGGGCGCAAGAGTAGAAAAGAAGATTCAGCTGGGTGTGGTGGCTACCGCCTGTAATCTCAGCAATTTGGGAGCCAAGGTGAGAGGATCACCGGACGCCAGGAGTTCAAGACCAGCCTGGCCAACATGGTGAAACCGTCTCTACTAAAAATACAAAAATTAGCCAGGCATGGTGGCGGGCGCCTGTAATCCCAGCTACTCGGGAGGCTAAGGCGGGAGAACCGCTTGAATCCGGGAGGCAGAAGTTGTGGTCAGCCGAGATTGCGCCACTGCATTCCAGCGTGGGTGACAAGAATGAGACTGTTTCAAAAAATAAATAAATAAACAAATAAATAAAAGCAGCCTGGTTGGCTTATGCATGCAATCCTAGCACTTTGGGAGGCCGAGGCAGGCAGATCACCTGAGGTCAGGAGTTCAAGACCAGCCTGACCAACATGGAGAAACCCCCGTCTCTACTAAAAAATACAAAAACTTAGCCAGGTGTGGTGGCGCATGCCTGTAATCCCAGCTACTCAGGAGGCTGAAGGAGGAGAATCGCTTGAACCTGGGAGGCGGAGGTTGCAGTAAGCCGACATTGCACCACTGCACTCCAGCCTGGGCAAGAAGAGCTAATCAAAAAAAAAAAAAAAAAAAAAAAAAAAAAGAAGATTCAACAGATTTGATGGTTTGAAGAATGAAATGGACAGAAAAAAGAATGGTGTGAAATACAGAAGTAGGTTCTACAGGAAAACTGAGCAGGGGGTGGGGGTCCTATGCTTAAGAATTACTATTGGATTTTTCTCAGCAGAGATTTCGCAAGGTAAATAGAAAATGCAGACCCAAGAGGACTCTAAATAGCCTTGCATTTCCCGCAGTTCCCCTCTCATCTCCCCAGAGACAGGAAGCAAATATGGGACATTTGTAAAGAACAGGGGACAGATTTTACCTGCTTGTGGTGCCCAGACTTGGTTGCCGCTTGCAGTGAGGGGAATGAAGAGAAGAGATTTCGAAGGAGCAGACAGAAGGACCATGCTGGCTCCAAATGGATAGGACTCTGCCCACCGAGTAGGGCAGAGAACAGAAGACCTTGTCTGCTATGGAGGCTGGAGACCGTAACCCTTTCAGGCCCTGTGTAAACTGGGTCATGAAGAGCCTCTGCATGGTAGGCATGTGGCTGGAGAAGCTCCGTTTTTTTGTCCAGATTCGGTAACATCCTGGGGAACAAAGTGCTAGAAGTGTGTGAAGGCCAAGGACAGAGCAGTCTGCTCTGGTCTGGACTATGGCAGTGCCTCCACAGTCTTGGAGAGGAGCTGGAGGCTGGGGAGGAGCCTGAGTGTGGGTCTGACTATGGACGCCAGTGTCTTCCCTGAATGTGGCCATCCCAGGGCAACCGTGGGACAAGAAGAAAGAAAAGGTCCACTTGGGAGGTTGAGATGGGCACTGGAGGGCCTCTCCTAAGGCAAGCCTTGCCGGAGCACAGTGCTCAGGAAAAGTCCTTGAGGACTCAGTCGTGCAATCTGAGCTGGATGATTTCACATGAAAGGATACTGGGAAGATTTCAGAACCAAACAGCAGGGACGGCATCTTGTTGCTCAAATCTATGAAGGTCATCTTGATGGATTCGAGAGAATAAAGTGCCATGGGCTTACTGTTAGGCCTCTTATCCCATCCACTAGCTGCCAAATATGGATTCAGCTGCTCTGTGCTGGATGAAAATCCATCCAGGAGTCTTTTATATCTGAGGCGCTTGTAGCTTTTAGCCATTGGAAGAAGTTCAGAGGAACACCGTCGGTATCTTAGTTTCTGAGTCTTCATGGCTGGGGCCAGTTTGGAGGCAAGGATGGACAGCTTGTTTAGTAAGGCTGATTCTTTGGTAGTCTTCCTAAAATTCAGGCTCCTCAAGGGATGGCACGGTGTAGACATCTGCTTTGGTATATGACTAACCAAGCTCTTGGTAGGTGCTGTTTCAGGTTCTAATCGTGTAGGTGCAGACAGAGTACACAAACTGAGAAGTCTGTGCGCTTTTGTGGGGATGGGATTGGAGGAACTCTTTAAAAAGGCAGAACTTCTGATTTTACCTATTTTTCTCCCAACAATGATTTGCTCCTGATAGGAAACTTTCTTACAAGTTCGATGGGGCTGCTTCTTTAAGGGAAGAATTCCTTTCTTCGCAAAGGCACCATGTATTTGATCACACCCAGCAGAGGAGGGGTCTTGTGCTTTCCGAGGGGCACCAAGAAGGCAAGGACTTGTGCATGACTCAGTGTCCTTCCTTAATGGATGATGTAAGCTTTCCTCCTTCTGGTCTTCTAACTTCTGAGTCTGTGCCACAATGCTGTCCTTGGCCAGCTTTGCTAGGGTGATTTCATTGATCATGGTGGACTCATCTTTGTCAGCCTTCGGTTGGTTCTGATTTTGTGCATCATCTAACAACAGACTAGATGATATGCACTGTTGCGATATCGTATGTGCTTTTTGTTGACGTATATATTTCTCTTCTTTCTGCAACATGTAGTCCAAAACCTCAGGGCTCTGCTGTTTTTCAGCATGATTAAGTATCCCCCGGCATTTAAAATGGGTCTGAGAGATGTTGCTCACGGGATCGCCATCGCCAGTTTCTCTGGTAACCAACTCCTTAGATTGCTCCCCAACAGTTAAGTAACCCAGTCGTCCCCTCTGATGCTCTTCGGTTTCTTCTCCTTTCACTTTAATATCTGTTTTCACTGTCAAAGGCAAATGTCTGTCAGAGGAATTCTCGTGAGGGTGACAAGCTTTGCAAGCATTCTTTTCCACACAGGTACATACACTGTCTCTGTCACTAGAATTACTCCGATCTCTTGATACTATTTCCTTCATCTCAGGAAGGACTGTGCAGTCCTTTACATTTTCACAAAGCATTTCACCATCTTTTGGTTTACAAAGATTTTTCAGGTCAGTTTCTTCACTGTTAACATTAGTTTCTGAATTTTCTTGAGAAGGCATTATTTCAATGGATTTCAGGCTTCTTAGGGAAACAGAGCTTTCATCACGGCAAAACATCAACTCTTTTGAGGAAATTCCAAAGGTACTTTCTTTGCCAAACTCAGAGTTTAGTTCTAGTCTTGATCCTTCAGTCACTTCTTGTGTTTCTCTGAGAGATGTTCCTTTATGTTGCTGTCCATAATGGCTATCATTTAAAGACAAATTTACTCTGCCCAATATTCTTTTATTTGGTTCATGATCTGCAACAGACTCCATCTCATGGGCACAAGAGTCTGGACACTTTTCCATTTCACAGTCTTTTAAAGATCTGCATATGTTTTCTTCACATGATTTTTTTATTTTGAGAAAGTCCACTGTAAAAGCAGCAGTAACTGGGAAATCTGAATCCTGACCAGTTGTTCCTGTATGTGCAGCATCCAGTTCTCTCCGAGACAAGGTACTCCTGGAGTCCTCTTGGAATGCCAGTTTCTCTTGCCTTGCACCACAATCCAGTAGATTAGATGCCTTCACGTCCAGCACACCTTCTGTAAGCTTATTACTACAGTCCGTGTAGACGATGTCTACCATACCTTCTGTGGACTCATCACAACCAGACATCTTGACAAAGGCTCCTTTCAAATTGCATTTCTTTGGACTACCACAAGGTAGTGAGTTATTACTGCCTGAGCTGACCAGCAGATCCTTTTGGTTGTGGTTTACCTCCCTGTGAGGCTCGGTGACAGTCTCTCTCTGGTCACTACTTAGCATCTCCTTGGCTGACTGACCTTCACTTTTGCATTCATCTGGTCTGTTTTGGTTACTCTGACAGTCAAGGACTTCATCTGCCTTCTGATCGAGTGTTTCAACTGATTTTACATTTTTAAAATTGGAGAACATAACAGTAGGAGACTGGTCCAACACTTTTTCAGGACCTGGAATGTTTACAGTCTGGTTTAGTTCTTGTATAGCATGATCAGAGATGTTATACTTACAAAATACAGTTTCTTTGGATACATCCTGCTCCTTTCCTTCCAGCCCTTCCTCACTGAGTTTGATGCTACTGGAGGTGTGAATGGTTTTGTTTGAAATTCCACTATTTAACAAGCCTGCTACCATTTTGTTTCTGATCTTATCTCCTGGAAGGCTGCCATTCGTTTCTTTCCCATCAAGTTCCCTTTCCTGTGATGTGTAACTCACTTTACAGCTGCTTTTTTCCACAGAGTGTCCTGTTCCTTGGCAGCAGTGATCACGGTGCTGAAATGCATTTTCATATTTTGTTATCAAAGAGTTATCAACTTGCAGGCTGATTTTGCTGGACTTGAAAGCAGCAGAAGCAGAACACATGTTTTCTTGGGATACATTTTTTCTTACACGATGACAGCTAGAGATATCCTGAGATTGAACGGTGTGACATTCTATGACAGAGACCACTTGAGGAAAGCCAGCTGCTTCTCTCTTATTTGAGCGCAGCCTGGAATGTAGAGCTTTTGTTCCTGAATCAGCCATTTCTTTTTTTCTCTCTAGGCTTACTGGTTTGATGTTTAAGGTGGGACAGTTTGAAGAGGCACCACAGGTTTGGTTACCCGGTGGAGAGATGTCTTTTATTTTTGTCTGAATGGGAATGGTTCGTATATCAGCAATGACATCTGCTCTACCCTCTAATGGAGGGTGATGGCTCTGATGGGCATCTCTGCCTGTTGCTAAAGGCATCTCTTTGTTTAAATGCAGTAGAGAGTCAGTTGGCAAATTTGCATGTTCTTGAGAATTAAGGGACACTTGTTGATTTAAAACACATTCACTTTCTACTTTGTTTACAACCAGTTCATTGGTACAAGAAAGTTCATTCATCTCACAGGCTATGCTCTGTTCATCTAAAAGTGGAATATCATCATGTGAGGTCTGTATAACTTTTTCTGACTCAGGTCTGTAATCAAATTCTGGGGATGGTAGCAACAGAGCAGTACCTTGCTTGGGTTTTAATACCTCACTTATAGGACTTATTTGATCCTCTGGCATTAAACTCACAATGGATTTTCTTTCAAACAGAAAATCATTACATGATGCTTCATTTAACTGGGTGTTGCTTTCCAGATTTCTCTGGATGCTGACTAAGGAGTTACAGTCTTTAGTGTAAAAAGATTTACTTAATATATTGGGCTCTACAGGGGTTGTCTGTCCTGCCTCTTCAATCTGCATCAAGGAGGAAAAACTGCTTTCTTCAGAGTGTCCACCAGGATGGCTCATATTAGTAAAAGTTTCTTTATGGTCCTCAGGGTTTGTCAAGTTACCTTGAACGTGTACAGTAATTTTCAAATCATTTTTATTTAACATTACTTCTGTGGCTTCAGTAAAAGAATTGGGCATTAAAGAACTAGAGCTCCCTGTATGGAGACTGTCTTGAATGCAGTTATTGTGGATATTTTCCTTTGGAGAAACAACAGGCTCTTTTTCACCAGAACAACGACCACTAAACTCCTTTTCTGGTTCCCTGGCATTAAAAAGAAAAGGTCCACCTCTTTCACTCCTAGGAATCAAAAGCCGTTCCTCATTTTCTTCTCTAGAAGCCAAGTTCTTCCCTTGATCATCCCCCCTATAAAAATAAGAACTGTCTGTCTTTTCAGCAGATCTCTTTAGCAAACCACCACCTTCAAAACCACAGTTTTCTAAGGATATTGTTCTGGATTCTGGACCAGACAAGTCTGATGTGAAACATGAAACTTCAGAATTTTCTTTCAAAGGGCTTGTGGCTGTGGGACTATCATGTGTAGAACTGGGTTGTTCATTACGGTGGCCATGAAGCTGTTGGTGATTGTCATCTGCTTCACAGACCAGGTTTGGTTTACACAACTCTTCCTTCCCATTGTCCACATTAGAAATGGCACTGTTTCCTGGTAATGACAACCAAGGACAGCTTTTTAATTCTTCACATTCTTTTTCTTTAGGAGTTGCTTCTGTTAATACAGGGTCCACAAAGGTTAAAGGTTCTGGGGTAACTAATGTGCTGGTTTCTGAAACCTCATCACTGGTCATGATTTTGTCTACTTCTGGGAATTTGCCGCATCCAGCTGAGAGATCTTTACTCACATTGCCATTTTTGTGTCCTTCATTATTATCCGTCTTAGTCCCATTGACCTTCATACCTTGTACTTCGGTGGATTTTAGCAGAGTTTCAGCTGTAATCTGTACATTTCCTTCTGAATAAGAGAAATAAATCCAAATTAATATGCAGTAATAAAAAATCACTTGGTCTACCTTCATGCATTTTATTATGCTATACTACCAAGGGCAACAGAAGACCCAACTCAAAAAGAAAACTGGAAAGTTAGCATGCTATACCATTGATTTTGTTCTTCTCTGAAAATATAACAGAGGGCCAAAACTATATCTGGCAGAAACGTAATTTTCAACAAATGCCTCTTGCTGAAAGTTTAATACAGAGTTCACAGATCAATGCTGGACAACTGAATACAACATAGAAATATGTTCCTATGTTGTATTCTCATTCAGTCTTAAGAGGCTTTCATTTTAAAACATTAATAAAGCAGACTCACAATAACAGCTTATTTTACTAGATGACCATTTTCTCAGTACTTGAAATTAGATGTCATCGATAAAATTAGTCCTTGGGAAAAAACAACTATACCTAAAACTTTATTTATTTATTTACCTATTTATTTTTTTCAGACAGAGTCTTGCTCTGTTGCCCATGCTGGAGTACAGTAGTGCGATCTCAGTTCACTGCAACCTCCACCTCTCAGCTCAAGCGATTTTCCCACCTCAGCCTCCTGAGTAGCTGGGATTCTAGGTGCCTGCAACCACCCCCAGCTAATTTTTTTTTTTTTTTTTTTTTGAGATGGAGTCTTACTCTTGTCACCCAGGCTGGAGTGCAGTGGCACAATATTGGCTCACTGCAACCTCCACTTCCTGGGTTCAAGCAATTCTCCTGCTTCAGCCTCCTGAGTAGCTGGGATTACAGGCACCCGCCACCATGCCCGCCTAATTTTTGTACTTTTAGTAGAGACGGAGTTTCACCAGTTGGCCAGGCTGGTCTCGAACTCCTGACCTCAGGTGACCCGCCTGCCTCAGCCTCCCAAAGTGCTGAGATTACAGGCATAAGCCACCACGCCCAGCCCGCCCAGCTAATTTTTGGGGGGGTTTTTTGTTTTTGTTTTTGTTTTGAGACAGAGTCTCGCTCTGTCGCCCAGGCTGGAGTGCAGTGGCGCAATCTCGGCTCACTGCAACCTCCGCCTCCCGGGTTCATGCCATTCTCCTGCCTCAGCCTCCCGAGTAGCTGGGACTACAGACGCCCACCACCACACCTGGCTAATTTCTTTTTGTATTTTTAGTACAGACAGGGTTTCACCATGTTAGGATGGCCTTGATCTCCTGACCTCATGATCCACCCACCTTGGCCTTCCAAAGTGCTGGGATTACAGGCGTGAGCCACCACGCCCGGCCTGCCCAGCTAATTTTTTTGTATTTTTACTAGAGACGGGGTTTCACCATGTTGGCCAGGCTGGTCTCAAACTCTCGACCTCAGGTGATCTCCTATTAGTTCTGTTCCCCTAAGAGAACCCTGACTAGCACACTATACACATGAACATGGGTATATGTACACATACATGATTTTCTATATATATATAAAAACAGGACAACTGTATTAAACAGAAAAAGCAAAATGCAAATCTATTTAAAGATCGGCCAGGCATGGTGGCTCATGCCTGTAATTCCAGCGATGGCTCATGCCTGTAACCCCAGCATTTTGGGAGGCCAAGGTGGATGGATCACATGAGGTCAGGAGTTCAAGACTAGCCTGGCCAACATGACAAAAACCCATCTCTACCGAAAATACAAAAATTAGCTGGGCATGGTGGCACATGCCCGTAATCCCAGCTACTGGGGAGGCTGAAGCAGGGGAATCGCTTGAATCCAGGAGGCGGAGGTTGCAGTGAGCCAAGATCATGCCACTACACTCTAGCCTGGGTGACAGAGCAAGACTCTGTCTCAAAAAACAAAGAACAAAACAAAACAATCTAATTCCTGAGTTTGATGCAGTACCTCACAATGGTGACCCCAGCACTTTGGGAGGTTGAGGCAGAAGGAATGCTTGAGCCCAGAAGTTTGAACCAGCCTGGGCAACACAAGGAGACTCTGTCTCTACAAAAAATTTAAAAGAAAAAAAAAATCAGCTGAGCATGGTGGTGTGTGCCTTTAGTCCCAGCTACTTGGGAGGCTGAGGCAGGAGGATGCTTGAGCCCAGGACGTCAAGGCTGCAATAAGCTGTGATTGCACTACTGCACTCCAGCCTGGGTAACAGAGTAAGCGACCTTGTCTCAAAAAAAGAAAAAAAAAAAGAACAAAAAATCTAAAATCTAATTCTTACTAGAATGTAAACTCTGTGAGGGTAAGGATCTTGTTTTGTTCTTTTCCTTATAGTTCAGCATAATGCCTGGTATATAAAAGCACAAGAGCACTTAATAAATATTCACAAAATTAATGAACGAATACAGTTAGGTCAAATAAACAAATGCTATTAATACCGAGTTTCTAGGGCTTCCTTATCCATTTCTCAATAGGTCCTGAGAGCAGCAATTACTGTGAGAAAGAGCCCTGACTGTGAAGCCAGACCAGCTAAGCTTCAATCATGGCTCTGTGACACTTTTTTTTTTTTTTTGAGACAGGATCTCGCTTTGTTGCCTAGGCTGGAGTGCAGTGGTGCCATCATGGCTCACTGCAGCCTCCAACTCCTGGGCTCAAGTGATCCTCTCACCTCCGCCTCCCAAGGAGCTGGGACTGTAGGCACACGCCACCATGTCTGGCTAATTTTTGTATTTTTTGTAGAAACAAGGTTATTTATGTTGCCCAGGCTGACCTTGAACACCTGAGCTCAAGCGATCCTCCTGCCTCAGCCTCTCAAAGTGCTGGGATTATGGGTGTGACTCACTGTGCCCTGCAGCTCTGTGATACTTACCTCTAAGCCTTGGTTTCTTTTATTGTAAAAGGCGGGGAAAGTACAATTACCTCAGTGCTATACTGAGGATTAAATTAAATAATGCATGTAAGATGTCATGCGGGACAGTGCCTGCTATATAAAAGGTGCCTTTCTTTTGCTCTGTTTTTTTATTTTACTGGACCGGAGAACAGTTAAAATAGAATAACTAGGCTAGACACAGCGTTTTAAAATGTTTGGAGTCAGCAAATATTAGATTAACAAATATATACTGCAAGCCACAGGTTTTCAGATACCAATCATTTACAAAAGGCAGCCTCAAAATCCTGATTCAACACACAATACTTATCACTGTGAAATTAGCCTACTTTCCCTATTACAGCAGATGGTGCTACCCTATTCAAGAATTTGTAAATACACAGCTGGGCGTGGTGGCTCACACCTGTAATCCCAGCACTTTGGGAGGCAGAGGTGGGCACATCACTTGAGATCAGGAGTTCAAGACCAGCCTGGTCAACATGGTGAAACCTTATCTCTACTAAAAATACAAAAAAATCAGCCGTGCACCATGGCAGGCACCTGTAATCCCAGCTACTTGGGAAGCTGAGGCAGGACAATCGCTTGAGCCCCGGAAGCGAAGGTTGCAGTGAGCCAAGATCGTGCCACTGCACTGCAGCCTGGGCGACACAGTGAGAACCCATCTCAAAATAAATAAAATAAAATAAAAATAAACATCCAGTTCTCCAAATTATATAAGGTAGATTTTCCCTCCTTGACTACTTTCACCTCTTCCTCAAAATATATTTCCTGAATGCTCTTCCAATTTCTGGTGACCCTCCTAAAAAAGTCTTCATGGAAATCACTACTGTGGGAATTAAGTCTCACAATAATGAGTAGGAACTAATATTGCCATTGTTCCTGATACCATTTCACCTTTCTTACACATAAACTTCCCAGACAAGCCCAGTTATAGGGAACTCTCTGAAAAACAAGATAAAACAAATAAACTTGATAACATCAGTTTTGTAAAATTAACTAAACAGAAAATTATGTTGAAAGAGGCATATTAAAAGTCAGGACAGCAGAAAGGGTGAGGAACCAGCAAGAGTGCCCGATGGGGAAGATCTCCCATGATGGGGAAGATCTCCCCTGTGAGATGGCCAGTCAACTCAAACACTCCCACCACTGCTCCCCCAGGTCCACTTCTCATGTGTCTGCCCTACAGCAATCAAGAAATAAGGAATGATAGGCAAAAGTGCATCCTACCAATTAAAGGCTCCTTCTGGTTATTACAACAAAAGTCCTTTTAAAAGGTTCAATCTGGTCAGGAGATCGAGACCATCCTGGCTAACATGGTGAAACCCTGTCTCAACTAAAAATACAAAAAATTAGCCGGGCATGGTGGCAGACGCCTGTAGTCCCAGCTACTCGGGAGACTGAGGCAGGAGAATGGCGTGAACCCGGGAGGCGGAGTTTGCAGTGAGCCGAGATAGCGCCACTGCAGTCTGCCCTGGGCGACAGAGCAAGACTCACACACACACAAAAAAAAGGTTCAATCTGTTGCCGTTTTAGCTAATTGAGCAGCAGCAAGCAGCAGACATATGATTGTGCCTATAGCTTACAATTATCTATTACATATTTCAAAATAGCCAGAAGAGAAGAATTTGAATGGTTCTACCATACAGAAAAGACAAATATTTAAGGTGATGGAAATCCCAAGTACACAAGTTGATCTTTTCAAATTATACGATGTATTATCACATATACCCCCAAACCATGCACATTACATATCAATTAAATAAAAGAATCCCAAAACTCTGGAATACCATGGTAATTTGATAGTACTGACAGTGGGACATTTATATAGAGAAGTAAAAATAATGCACTGAGGGGAGAGTGTAGTAGCAGAGGTTCACTTACTAAACAACTTGGTGCAGGGGATCCCAAATCATTCCTCAGCCAATTTATAATTACACTGAAGTCCTCCCACTCAGAATAACCAAAACGTAATAAATAAAATCAAGTAAAGTAATTTGCACAGTGCTTAACCATGCAAACACTTAATGAAACAAAGGTAGCAAGTATATATTAGATTTTCATCGAGAAAACTTAAATCTGGGCCGGGCGCGGTGGCTCACACTTGTAATCTCAGCACTTTGGGAGCCTGAGACGGGTGGATCACCTGAGGTCAGAAGTTTGAGACAAGTCTGGCCAACATGGTAAAACTCCGTCTCTACTAAAAATACAAAAAAATCAGCCGGGCATGGTGGCACGTGCCTGTAGTCCCAGCTACTTGAGGCTGAGGCAGGAGAATTGCTTGAACCCGGCAGGCGGAGGTTGCAGTAAGCCAAGATCGTGCCACTGCACTCCAGCCTGGGTGACAGAAAGAAGAAAAAAAGAAAGAAAGAAAGAAAGAAAACTTAAATCTGGGTGGGGCAGAGTGAAGATTTTGGCAGCTGGAGCCCTGGAGACAAGCTTGGTTTCTAAGAGGCATCATTCAGTTTTGTGTTTTTTTTTTTTTTTTGAGACAGAGTCTTGCTCTGCTGCCCAGGCTGGAGTGCAGTGGAGCGATCCCCGCTCACTGCAAGCTCCACCTCCGGGGTTCACACCATTCTCTCGCCTCAGCCTCCCAAGTAGCTGGGACTACAGACGCCCGCCACCATGCCTGGCTAATTTTGTTTTTTTTCTTGTCTTTTTAGTAGAGATGGGGTTTCACTGTGTTAGCCAAGATGGTCTTGATCTCCTGACCTCGTGATCTGCCTGCCTCGGCCTCCCAAAGTGCTGGGATTACAGGTGTAAGCCACTGCGCCCAGCCGGCATCATTCAGTTCTTAATTCCACAGTAAAGATAAAGTAGCAGATGCCTGACCTTGGCAGAGCAAGCCAAAATGCTGGCCACACTACAGAAGAGAACGTGGGCCTATTTAAATCAAATCCATGGTGATGGCATATATTGCTCATGCTCCCAGGGCTCAACATCTTCACAGGCCTGTCTCTACAGAATCTTCTTCTCTGGCTTGCTATGACTGGCTGTGACTTTGGACAGCTGAGCCTGCTTCCTCACATGCAACACAGGAATACCCTGGAATGTTCTTGGGGGACAGAATGAACCAGGCCATTGCTGCTAAAAACTCTAGTAGAGATGCTGATTTCAAGCTCGCCTATACCAAACTGAGACCCTTATCCATGGGTTTGGGGGAGAAAAAAAATCAAATATTTTACCAATTTAAGTCATTAAATAAGCATGATATTAGAACATGAAGAAAAGTGTCACAGAGTAATTCAGCTGCAGATACTGTTCAGGAGAGTTCATCTTATCTATGTCCAATGTGGACCAGCTTCTTAGGTGGAGAGTAGCCAGGTAATTTTGAAAAGGCAGATTTCCAAGCAGAAAATAACCCTGGTTCTCCTGTTTAAAAGGCCAGTTCAGTGGTTAAATGAAAGTGTAGTTCAACAGACAGTAAATTCTGTGGTAAGATGTGGGTGAAAATATACCAAAGACTGAATACAGCAATACTGGAGCCCCACTAAACAGATCTTGGGGGTGGGGTTAGGGGCCCACTAAACTGTATCCCTAGTAAGCCTCTAAGAACAGGGTGAGATTTATGTACAAAACAACATTTCTCATCTTCAGAGGAATGTCCTTTAATCTACACTGGACAGTAAGCCTCTGAGCCACAGAAGAAATCTGCAGCAGCAGAAAGCTGGGTGATAAACTGGGACAAATGTCCTTTTTCATAAGAAAGATTGGTGCTTCCTTTTCTGTCCAGGATGCCGAGAAGCTAAGAGTCAAATCTGATGTTTCATCACAGTAACAAAATATTCATATAATTTAATGCAGCAGTCCCCAACCCTGGGCCATGGACCAGTACCCATCCTTGGTCTGTTAGAAATCGGGCGGCACAGCAGGAGGTGAGAAGCAGGCAAGTGAGCAAAGCTTCATCTGCATTTACAGCTGCTCCTCATGCTTGCATTACTGCCTGAGCTCCGCCTCCTGCCAGATAAACACTAGCATTATATTCTCATAGGAGCGTGGACCCTATTGTGAACTGTACATGCAAGGGATCTAGGTTGTGAGCTCCTTATGAGAATCTAATGCCTGATGATCTGTCACTGTCTCCCATCAACCCCAGAGGGGACCACCTAGTTGCAGGAAAACAAGCTCAGGGCTCCCACTGATTCTACATTATGGGAAGTTGTATAATTATTTCATTATATATTACAAAGGAATAATAATAGAAATGAAGTGCACAATAAATGCAATGCACTTGAATCATCCTAAAAGCATCCACCCCACCGGATCTGTGGAAAAACTGTCTTGCACGAAACAGGTTCCTGACTCCAAAAATGTCAGGGACCACTGACTTAGCGTATTCACTTTATCTTCTCTTTGTGAGGTTCTGATTATATTATATTATATTATTTACTTATTTGGTGAGACAGGGTCTTGCTCTGTTGCCCAGGTTGGAGTACAGTGGTGTGATCACGGCTCACTACAGCCTCAACCTCCCAGGGCTCAAGTATCCTTCTGCCTTAGCCTCCCGAGTAGCTGGGACCACAGGTGTGTGTGCTGCCATGCTAATTTTTGCATTTTTTGTAGAGAAGGGGTTTCGCCACATTGCTCAGGCTAATCTCAAACTCTTGGACTTAAGCAATCCTCCCACCCTGGCCTCCCAAAGTGCTGGGATTACAGACGTGAGCCACTGTGCCCAGCCTGATGATTCTGTATTAGCCTTGACACATAGTCCTCTCTAAAGTAATCTAAGTTTATTTTTAGCCTTGGGGTGAGAAGAGGAGAACCTTACCTCAGCTACTCTCTTTTGGACCTCAGCTTCCTCCTCAATCAGTCAACCAACCTAAAAGTAATAATCTCAGAACTCTATACCCAACCATTGTTTTGAGGAGCAAAAAGAGGTAATGAAACTGCCTTGAAAACTCTCAGGGTGACCTGGAGTAAACATTTTATCTCATCCCTGACCCCACAGAACAAGAAAATGATACACTACCACATGCTGAACTATACTGGGTACATGTCTCCCCTGTTCCAGTTAACCCTTCTAAACAGGCAAATATAGTATATTTGATGATATAAAATCCAACAAAGGTTCAACACACTCAAAAGAAAGGGACTTGCTGGGTGCGGTGGCTCATGCCTGTAATCCTGCACTTTGTGGGGCAGAGGCAGGAGGATCACTTGAGCCCAGGAGTTCGAGACCAGCCTAGGCAACATGGTGAGACCTTGCCTCTACAAAAAAATACAAAAAAAAATTTACAAAATCAGTCAGGCATGGTGGGTCACGCCTGTAGTCCCAGCTACTTGGGAGGCTGAGGTATGAAGATCACTTGAGCCCGGGAGGTTGAGGCTGCAGTGCACTGTGCAAGTACATCCATGGGCAATACTAAGATACGATCTACAGTGAAGTTACAGTTTCTATAGTTAAGTACACCTTACAAGGCAGGGACTTACAACCCTTATATTCTCAATGCAAAATGGAAACGGAACTAAAACAGTATTTGCAGTAAGTGGATAAAGGAAGAGATTTGAGAGAAATAAATACCTTTGCTCCTTAGAAAATCTTCAGGGAGGTCCACATGTGAAAGTTCTTTGCTGGACTGCATCAGGAGATCCTCCTACAGTAAGAAAATCCAGTGGTCAAGGGGGATTCAGAAGATTCTGAGTTAATGAATATTATTATTATTATTTTTTGAGACAGAGTCTTGCTCTGTTCCCAGACTGAAGTGCAATGGTTAGATCGTGGCTCACTGCAACATCCACCTCCAAGGTTCAAGGTATTCTCCTGTCTCAGCCTCCGAAGTAGCTGGGATTACACGCACCCACTACCACGCCTGGCTAATTTTTGTATTTCTACTACAGACAGCGTTTCACCATGTTGGCCAGGCTGGTCTTGAACTCCTGACCTCAAGTGATCCGCCCGCCTCCGCCTCCCAAAGTGCTAGGATTACAGGCGTGAGCCACCACGCCTGGCTGAATATTAGTTATTTTTGAGAGACTTCTTTACGACTTTGGGAAATTAGCTAGCAGTCACAAGGACTGGGCACTGAAGGAAACCTCAAATTTAAGTAAGGGTAAACAATAAAAATTTCTACTTATCTAGAATTTGAGCCTGAAAACTTTTTAAAGTTGTGACAATAACAGAGGTCTAAAAAAAACTTTTTTAGAGGCAGAGGTTGCAGTGAGCCAAGACTGTGCACGCTGTCAGCTCACTGCAACTTCTGCGTCATGGGTTCAAGCAATTCTCCTGCCTCAGCCTCCCAAGCCTCTGGGATTACAGGCGCCCACCACTATGCCTAGCTAATTTTTATATTTTTAGTAGAGACAGTGTTTCCCCATGTTGGCCAGGCTGGTCTTGAACTCCTGACCTCAGGTGATCCACCTGCCTCGGCCTCCCAAAGTACTGGGACTACATGCGTGATCCACTGTGCCCGGCCTAATTTTTGTATTTTTAGTAGAGACAGGGTTTCACCATGTTGGCCAGGCTAGTCTCAAACTCCTGACCTCAAGTGATCTGCCTACCTCAGCCTTCCAAAGAGCTGGGATTAAAGGCATGAGACACCGCGCCTGGCCAAGAAAATATTTATCTGTAGTTATATTTGATCCTTTCTCCCAAATGTTACTATTCTCTGCTTTTCCAGTTCTCAGGCTGAATGTTTGAGGTGTGAGAATAGATGCTATTTAAAATATTCTTTCAAGTTAACACTTCATGGAAAAGGGAGAGTGCCTGAGTTCTGTTCCAACCCAAGGACTCTCACCTACTAACTACATGGTGCTGACAGCAACCTTACAAGTGGCTGAAAGAATACATGGAAACCATATAAAACACCCAGCAAAACACCCAGTCAGGACAGGGTGCTCCATGAGCAGAAGCTTCCATTCTTCGTGAGACTGTAGACACCTGTTATCCATCCCGTTTTGTGAGAAAAGCCAACAGAGCTGTCACCGACAGATCCTGGCACGTTTCTGGAATGACTTCCATAAGCTTTTCCAAGGCTATTGGAGCCTCTGTAAAGTGACAGCACAGGCCAGTGACATACAGGCTCCTTCAGATCCCGAAGGTCTCTGGTGAGCTAATGCAATGAAATCTTACTGGATCCAGCCCCAGAGGGGTTGGTGGGATTTTGCTTTGTCCCACTTGTGGCTCTAAGGTGCCGCTAGCTGGAGGCCCCAAAATACCCTGGTGGAGTGCCAAGCCCACTGTTTCGACCACGTTCCTTTTCCTTGATTAGCCACAATTCTTTTTTTTTTTTTTTTTGGAGATGGAGTCTCACTCTGTTGCCCAGGCTGGAGTGCAGTGGTGCGATCTCAGCTCACTGCAATCTCTGCTTCCTGGGTTAAAGCGATTCTCCTGCCTCAGCCTCCTGAGTAGCTGGGACTACAGGTGCACGCCGCCACACCTGGTTAATTTTTTGTATTTTAGTAGAGACAGGGTTTCACCGTTGTTGCTCAGGCTGGTCTCGAACTCCTGAGCTCAGGCAATCCACCCACCTTGGCCTCCCAAAGTGCTAGGATTACAGGCGTGAGCCACCATGCGCGGCTGATTAGCCACAATTCTTAACAGGGAAAGAGAGACTTCCTCCCTGACTTATTGACTTCTCTTAAAAGGTTCTGAGTTAAGAAAAGCAAGTTATCCCTCACAGGAAGGCTGAAGACTCTACAAGGTTTGTGTTAATCTGAAATATAATCAGAAATTGAATGAATCAGGGCCGGGTGCGGTGGCTCACGCCTTTAATCCCAGCACTTTGGGAGGCTGAGGTGGGTGGATCACCTGAGGTCAGGAGTTCAAGACCAGCCTGGCCAATATCATGACACCCCATCTCTACTAAAAATACAAAAATTAGCTGGGTATGGTGGTGCGTGCCTGTAATCCTAGCTACTAGGGGTGCTGAGGCAGGAGGATCACTTGAACCCAGGAGGAGGCTGCAGTGAGCCAAGATCATGCCACTGCACTCCAGCCTGGGCAACAAAGCAAGTCACTGTCTCAGAAAAAAAAAGAAAAGAAAAGAAATTGAATCAATCGACAATAAAAGAGTGTGGGCTGAGGTCAAATGTGAGAGACCTCCCCCAACAGCCTTACCATGGTGGTGGGCAACCTCCAGATCCAGTGGGAGCTCTGCTAGTCTGGGCTCCTGAATATGGATGAGGGCAACAGAACAACCTACTTGGATGCAATGGACATGTAACATGATAACCTCTGTAACGTCCCCCACCTGCTCCAAAATAGCCAATCATATGATGAACTAGCAGAAATGTATCAGATGCAATTTCCTTTTTCTACAATATTTTATCAGCTAAATGTTCTAACTTTCAGGATTCCTAAAGTTAAGAGTCCTAGAGCCGGGGGCAGTGGCTCACACCTGTAATCCCAGCACTTTGGGAGGCCGAGGAGGGCGGATCACCTGAGGTCAGGAGTTTGAGACCAGTCTGACCAACATGGAGAAAACCTGTCTCTACTAAAAAATATATAATTAGCTGGGCATGGTGGCGGATGCCTGTAATCCCAGCTACTCTGGAGGCTGAGGCAGGAGAATGGCTTGAACCCAGGAAGTGGAGGTTGCAGTGAGCGGAGATCGCGCCACTGCACTCCAGCCTGGGTGACAGAGACTTCATCTCGAAAAAAAAAAAAAAACGTATACTACGCTTTTGTATGTTACAGTTAAAAGACAATTCAGATTGTGCCACTGCACTCCAGCCTGGGCGACAGAGTAGACTCCATCTCCAAAAAAAAAAAAAAAAAAAAAATCTAAACTTTTTCTGTGTCTGAGTTGAATACAACCAATGTACTGTATCCTAGAACCAAAGTGTTTACAACATATTCAACCCAGGTGGATCTACCATTATGGGGAAAAAAATATGTAAAAAGTTTAACACTCTATAGCTTATATGTAAGCACCAAAAAAACAAACAATAAAAACCAAGCATGGTATAGAGTTCTCAATGCTAAATCATCCATGTGGGATGTCACATGTCCATCTCTGAATATCTTTGGTGCACAGTTCTTAAATAAGACCAATCTATTCCACATCCTTGCTAGTAACCTTTGCATGCGTAACAGATTTTGACCTTCCTCCTACAAGAGTGGAGTTCAGAACTGAATACATTCTTTCACAATTCAGCTTGGCTCTTGCAGCTGTCCCTTCCACTGTGCCTGTTCTAACATAGTTCACCCTCAGCAGGGTGATCTTGATCAAATCCCAAAATTATTAGTTGCAAATTTATTTATTTATTTATTTTTGAGACGAAGTCTCGCTCTGTTGCCCAGGCTGGAATGTAGTGGCACAACCTCCGCTCACTGCAAGCTCCACATCCTGGGTTCACGCCATTCTCCTGCCCCAGCCTCCAGAGTAGCTGGGACTACAGGCACCCGCCACTACGCCCGGCTAATTTTTTGTGTGTGTATTTTTAGGCAAGACGGGGTTTCACCGTGTTAGCCAGGATGGTCTCGATCTCCTGACCTGATGATCTGCCCACCTTGGCCTCCCAAAGTGCGGGGATTACAGGCGTGAGCCACCACGCTCGGCCTAGTTACAAGTTTTTAATAACTTTGGGACACGATCCTAAGACAGGAAATTATTATTATTTTACTGGTTTAACTTCTCATGATTGAAATACTTGTTTCATG
Organism: Pan troglodytes; assembly: GCF_028858775.2. Lineage (NCBI taxonomy): Eukaryota > Metazoa > Chordata > Mammalia > Primates > Hominidae > Pan > Pan troglodytes. Next base: position 33,844,790 of record NC_086016.1, read on the forward strand.
ATTGGAATATTTAACTTTTAAAAATATTAAGACCAGTAACAAAACAGCAAATACCATATGATTCCACTTGAATGATGTACCTAGAGTAGTCAAATTCATAGAGACAGAAAGTAGAATGGTTGTTGTCAAAGATGGGGTAAGGGGAGAATGGTGAGTTACTATTTAATGCGTACTGAGTTTCAGTTTGGGATGATAAGAAAAGTTCTGGAGATGGATGGTGGTGATGGTTACACAACACTATGAATGTGCTTAATGTGACTGAACTGCATATTTTTGGGCCAAGCACGGTGGCTCACGCCTGTAATCCCAGCACTATGGGAGGCCGAGGTGGGCGGATCACCTGAGGTCAACTGTGAAACCCCATCTCTACTAAAATCCAAAATTAGGCAGGAATGGTGTTGCATGTCTGTAGTCCCAGCTACTTGGGAAGCTGAGGCAGAGAACTGCTTAAACCCAGGAGGCAGAGGTTACAGTGAGCTGAGATCATGTCACTGCACTGGGAGAACAGAATGAGACTCAGTCTAAAAAAAAAAAAAAAAAAAAAAAAAATTGCCGGGCGCTGTGGCTCATGCCTGTAATCCCAGCACTTTGGGAGGCCAAGGCGGGTGGATCACAAGGTCAGGAACTCAAGACCAGCCTGGCCAGCATGGTGAAACCCTGTCTCTACTAAAAATACAAAAATTAGCTGGCCATGGTGGCACGTGCCTGTAATCCCAGCTACTCAGGAGGCTAAAGCAGAAAAACTGCTTGAACCGGGACCCGGGAGGCGGAGGTTGCAGTGAGCTGAGATCGTGCCACTGCACTGCAGCCTGGGCTACAGAGCGAGACTCTGTCTCAAAAAAGAAAAAAAAAAGAATACCACAGAAGTGATGTTGGTTCTCCTCATGGTGTCCTATTGGGGGCAGTGTCCTATCAGGAGGCACTGTCCTATCACGGTGTTAGGGTGCCTCATTCCTGGGGGCAAACTTCCATCACTTGGTTTGGGTAGATTCTGCCAGGTTTCTCCATTGTGAAGTTACTATTCCACCTTTGTAACTAATAAATATCTTGTAGGGAAATACTTCGAGACTATGTAAATATTTGTTTCCCAAACATTTAGCCACTAGCTTTAACAACCATTAATGATTCCTGCTTGAGATAATTATTATTGTGATGGTTGCCAAACAGTGCTTTTTCTATTTCCATCATTCCATATATATTAATTGGAATTCTGTAAGACCTTTCTTTTCTCACTTTTAATTCAATTACAGTGAAAGGATACAAAGAAAGTCAGCAAACGGGCTCACGGGTATTTGTCTTATTCTATGGGTACTACAGGTTGCTGCAAAAGTAAGTGTCGAATAATTCATCACTATCATTTATTTTAAGCTCAAATCATCCCATACTTGGCCACTGGGAGCCCCTTCAAGTTGGCTGCTGTGTCCTTCTGATATATCCCCATAATTTTCTGAGCATTTGGCCACAAATTGCTCCGGGCACATCTTGCGTTTTTCCCTCTCCTGTCCTGGAACAGCCATTTCTCCAAGGAATCTTGGTTTCTTTTATCGGAAAAAAGTATTTAGAGCCAAGACTAGGTGTGCTCATTGCTACAAGGTGTCTGTTGCTACCTCTAGGCCCTATCGTATACACTCAAGTATTTCCATTTCTATGTGTATATATTAAGAACCCCATGTTAGGCTGGGCGCCGTGGCTCATGCCTATAATCCTAACACTTTGGGAGGCCGAGGTGGGCGGATCACGAGGTCAGGAGATTGAGACCATCCTGGCTAACACGGTGAAACCCCGTCTCTACTAAAAATACAAAAAATTAGTTAACCAGGCCTGGTGGTATGAGCCTGTAGTCCCAGATACTTGGAAGGCTGAGGCAGGAGAATTGCTTGAACCCAGGAGGAGGAGGTTGCAGCGAGCCAAGATCGCACCACTGCACTCCAGCCTGGGTGACAGAGTGAGACTGTCTCATAAAAAAAAAAAAAAAGATAACTCCAATTCATGGAGTTCATGTTTGGGTCAGGGTTCATGTTTGCCACTCCTCCTTTGTAATTTATTTCTCTGAGAGAAAACTGGCTCTCATTATCCACATATATTTACTTATTTCCCCAATCCTAGAACACATATAGGCATTTTGTTTAGAAATGGCTAAGTCCTACCCCTGTGAGAAACAAATTTACTAATATTTCCTATTCTTTTTTGACTTTATTCTTTAAGAGGATATAGTCGAATTACTGTTTGCTAAAGTAATGTGGGCTACCCTCCCCATTGGTTTTGTTATTCATTTGTAATACAGTTAAGACTCACTTGTTACAGTTTCTATTCAGCTTTGGGCCCATCTCACACCCCAGTTGTCTAGTTAGTTATTTTTCAAGTATGAAGTTAGAACTATACCAAAAGATGTACTTACAGAAGTGCCAGTTTCTCCTACCCTTTCTATTCCATTTCCATTCCCCCATTCTTTCAGGATAGGTAATCAAATTCATTAGTTTCTGGTTTATCCTTCCCATGTGTACTTGTGTATAGGTTTTATACAAATAAGCAGATACTTCTATATATGCTTATTTCCTTTTCTTTCTTGCATGGAAAGGACAACACTATAGATATTGATTTGCATTTTTTACTTAACAGCATATCTTAGTTTACAGAAGTGAGTCAACAGAGCAGGCCTGACTGCTGTCCTTAGAAAGGTCTACCTGCAGGGTCAGCCTTAGCTAGCATCTGGGAACTAGAGTTTGGGAGTTTCCACCATTCCCTAAACAGGAGTGTCTCACTGTGCCTACACTATAATGTGGTTTATGCTAAACACCTGCTTTCCTTCTAGGAGTTGGAAATTTTGCTATGTGCCAGGCAGAGGATGTCCATGCAACCAGTCCCCAGTAAAATCCCTGAGCACTGACCCACTAACAAACTTCCATGGTAGACAATATTTCATACGTGTTGTCACAATTTGTTCCTGAAGGAGGTTAAGTGTGTATGACTCCACTAGGAAAGGACTCTTGGAAGCTTGCACTGGATTTCCTCTGGACTTTGGTCTATGCCTGCTTCCCTTTTGCTGATTTTCTTTGTATCCTTTCACTGCAATAAACTGTAGCTGTGAGAACAACTAAATGCTGAGTCCTGTGAGTTTCAGCAACTCTGAAAACCTGCTGGTTTTGGGGACCCCTGACACAGCTGGAAATCACTCCATATCAGTATATAGAGATCTTCCTTGTTATTATAGCTGGATAATACTCCATGTATGTAAATACCTTATGCCATAATGTATTCAATCTCTCTCCTATATATGGGCATTTAGGTTGTTTCCAATATTTTGCAATTATAAACTGCTGAAAAGAACAACCTTGTGTATTAAGTATTGTTATACTGCTAGAAGTGTATCTTTTTTTTTTTTTTTTTTTTTGAGACAGAGTTTTGCTCTTGTCACCCAGGCTGGAGTGACAATGGTGCAATCTCGGCTCACTACAACCCTTTCTTCTGGGTTCAAACTATTCTCCTGCCTCAACCTCCCGAGTAGCTGGGATTACAGGCGACCGCCACACGCCCGGCTAATTTTTTGTATTTTTAGTAGCGATGGGGGTTTCACCAGGTTGGCCAGGCTGGTCTCGAACTCCTGACCTCAGACCTCAGGCAATCCACCCATTTCGTACTCGCAAAGTGCTGGGATCACAGGTGTGAGCCACCGCGCCTGGCCACTGTTTTTTTTTTGTGACGGAGTCTCGCTCTGTCACCCAGGCTGGAGTGCAGTGGTGCCATCTTGGCTCACCGCAACCTCCGCCTTCCACCTTCCGCCTTTGGGGTTCAAGCGATTCTCCCGCCTCAGCCTCCCAAGTAGTTTGGATTACGGCCATGCATCACTGCGCCCAGCTAATTTCTGTATTTTTAGTAGAGACAGGCTTTCACCATGTTGCCCAGGCTGGTCTCGAACTCCTGATCTCAGGTGATCCACCCGCCTCGGCCCCCCGAAGCGCTAGGATTACAGGCCTAGAAGTCTATCTTTTAAGGCAGGTTTCCTTGAAGTGTTCGGTGAACAGGTCGAGGCACCAGTAGTTTTGTTAAATGTTGCCAAACTGCTCCTCAGAAAGGTTGTATCAGTTTGCATTCCCACCAGCAATGTATTAGAATGTCTGTTTCCTCATAGCCTTGCTAACCAGATACGTTGTCATACATTTTCATTTTCACCCATCTGATAGTCAAAAAGCGACACCCTTAAATCAAAGGGAAAAAAGTGATATCTCTGGTTAACTTTGCATTTCTCTAATTACACGAGGCTGACCATCTCTTATGTTTAACCACCACCACACACACACAAACACACACACACACACCACACAAACACACACACACACAGTTCATTATCAAGTCTTCCCATTTTTCTTTTTCTTTTTTTGAAAGGGAGTCTCACTCTGTCGCCAGGCTGGAGTGCAGTGGCACAATCTCGGCTTACTACAACCTCTGCCTCCCAGTTTCAAGCAATTCTCCTGCCTCATCCTCCCGAATAGCTGGGACTAAAGGCATGCACCACCATACCCAGCTAATTTCTGCATTTTTAGTAAAGATGGGGTTTCACCATGTTGGCCAGGATGGTCTCAATCTCTTGACCTCATCATCCTCCCGCCTCAGCCTCCCAAAGTGCTGAGATTACAGGTGTGAGCAACCACGCCTAGCCCAAGTCTTATCATTTTTCTATTGGGTTTGGTTCTTCATTCCTCAATTCAAGAGTTCTTCATGTATTACAGATATAGACCCTTTATCTCTGATATACATTGCAAATATGTTCTCTCAATTTGTCAGCTGTCTTTTGACTGTGGGATATTTTGTCAATATAGCAAGAGCTCTTATAAATTGAGATCAGGGGATGCCTGGGGTTTGCAAATCTGAAATGGTATGCAAGTGGTATGTCTGCTTTTCTGAAAGGTCTGCAGTGTTCAGATTTCCAAAGGGTCCTGTGACCTGAGAGTGATTAGGAGCTGCTGCTGCTGCCCCACATCTTCCACTGGCCTAACTGTGCCCCACAGGACCACTTCTGCTGAATGACCTCTAAATTGCTGAAGGCTTCTCTCACGTCTCTTGACTGTTCTCTTTCACAAGTTAGACACCCAATGACCTGGCCTCCAGATGCATATTTTCAGATTGTGTCATTAGTGTGAATACTTATCCATGAATGCATTCCTGGTTTTCTATACCTCTCACACACATGACAACAACAGGAGAGTATAATACTCTAGCTGTGGCCTAACCAGCACACAACAGAGCATGACCACCACTTCTCAGTCCAGATAACACATTTCCCTTAATGATATTAAGAGCAAATTGGCTTTTCCTGGAACAAAGTCAATTCTAATTGACCTGCTAAAACCTGCAGGTCTTCCATTTCCCCTTTCCCGGTAAGTATTTCTGTTTCTTTTCAATTGTGGAGATCACTTTTTGAAACTGAGTACAAAATGTTAACATTTATATCAACTAAATTTCATTCTGCTTTATACAATTCAAAATGGAATATACACCTGGTGGAGCTGGGAGGGAGAAAAGGAATGACTTTAAAAAAGAACAGGGTGGCGGGGTGCGGTGGCTCACGCCTGTAATCCCAGCACTTTGGGAGGCCGAGGTGGGCGGATCACGAAGTCAGGAGATCGAGACCATCCTGGCTAACACGGTGAAACCCCGTCTCTACTAAAAAAATACAAAAATTTAGCCAGGCGTCATGGCGGGCGCCTGTAGTCCCAGCTACTAGGGAGGCTGAGGCAGGAGAATGGCATGAACCTGGGAGGTGGAGCTTGCAGTGAACTGAGATTGTGCCATTGCACTCCAGCCTGGGTGACAGAGCAAGACTCTGTCTCAAAAAAAAAAAAAAAAAAAGAACAAGGAGATAGTAATCTAGTTCTTAGGTTGATTGTTATGTAAGCATGTGTATGTATATGTATGCATATATAAACACATATATACGTGTGTGTTCATTATACTTTATGTGTATTACGCATGCTTTTATATCAAACACTACATTAAAAAACTTTTCTCTCCTGAAGTGGCAGGTCCCTAAATTGGAAAAAAAAAAAAAAAAGAAACTTTTCTTGTTAGACTCAGCCCACCACATCAAGAAGTAACACAATAGGAACTCTGGGATCCTTAGCCTTTTACCTATTTAACTGTATTTTTAAAAGATAGGGCATTGGCCGGGCGCAGTGGCTCACCCTGTAATCCCAGCACTTTGGGAAGCTGAGGTGGGCGGATCACCTGAGGTCGGGAGTTCGAGACCAGCCTGACCAACATGGTGAAACCCTGTCTCTATTTTAAAAATACCAAAAAATTAGCCGGGAATGGTGGCGGGCACCTGTAGTCCCAGCTACTCAGGAGGCTGAGGCAGGAGAACGGCGTGAACCCGGAAGGCGGAGCTTGCAGTGAGCTGAGAGTGTGCCACTGCACTCCAGCCTGGGCAACAGAGCAAGACTCCATCTCAAAAAAAAAAAAAAAAAATTAGCCAAGTGTGGTGGTGCATGCCTGTAGTCCCAGCTACTCAGGAGGCTGAGGCAGGAGAATGGCGTGAACCTGGGAGGCGGAGCTTGCAGTGAGCTGAGATCGCGCCACTGCACTCCAGCCTGGGCGATAGAATGAGACTCCATCTCAAAAAAAAAAAAAAAAAAAAAAATTAGCCGGGTGTGGAGGCACATGCCTGTAATCCCAGCTACTCGGGAGGCTGAAGCAGGAGAATTGCTTGAACCCAGGAGGTGGAGGTTGCAGTGAGCTGAGATCACACCATTGCACTCCAGCCTGGGCAACAAGAGCGAAACTCTGTCTAAAAAAAAAAAAAAAAAAAAAAAAAAAAAAAGGCATCACAGTGTAAACTCAAATATCATGTTCAAATGTTACTTAATGCTTCATTCATTCCTAAGCATAGTCACTGTATGAAGCCCACTAACAACAATTAACTGCCCTTTATCCTGTGTAAAGAAAAGATATATGTATCAAGAGTGGGATGGGAGCCTAGCCTAGGCAGCCCAAAGAACATCTGAACTTGATGGTGGGTCTAGAGCAGGGGTTGGCAAACCACAGCCCTCAGGCCAGCAGCCTGTGCTAATAAAGTTTTATTGGAATACAGCCACATTCATTCATTTATGTATTGCCTCTGCCCACTTTATGCTACAATGGCAAAGCTGAATTGTTCCAAAAGAGACCATATGAGGCCAGGCATGATGGCTCCTGCCTGTAATCCCAACACATTGGGAGGCTGAGGCAGGTGGGTCACAAGGTCAGGAGTTTGAACCCAGCCTGGTCAACACAGTGAAACCCCGTCTCTACTAAAAACACAATAAATTAGCCGGGCGTGGTGGCCGGCGCCTGTAATCCCAGCTATTCAGGAGGCTGAGGCAGGTGAATTGCTTGATCCCAGGAGGCGAAGGTTGCAGTGAGGCAAGATCACACCACTGCACTCCAGCCTGGGAGACAGTGAGAGACTCAAAAAAAAAAAAAAAAAAAAAAAAAGGAGACCATATGACCTGCAAAGCCTAAAAGATTTACTACGTGGCCCCTGATAGAAAAAGTTTGCTGACCCCTGGGTTAGAAAACCACCCAGTGGAGAGAGTCCGCTGGACAGGTACATTCCTTTAAGAATTTGGAGGGCCCAGCAGGGTACGGTGGCTCACGCCTATAATCCCAGCATTTTGGGAGGCCGAGACGGTCGGATCACCTGAGGTCAGGGGTTCTAGACCAGCCTGGTCAACATGGTGAAGCCCTATCTCTACTAAAACTACAAAAATTAGCCGGGCGTGATGGTAGGTGCCTATAATCCTAGCTACTCAGGAAGCTGAGGCAGGAGAATCGCTTGAACCTGGGAGGCAGAGGTTGCAGTGAGCCGAGATCAAACCACTGCACTTCAGCCTGGGTGACAGACCAAGACTCTGCCTCAAAAAAAAGAAAAAAGAATTTGGAGGGCCCAGCTCAGTGGCTCACACCTGTAATCCCAACACTTTCAGAAGCCGAGGTGGGAAGATTGCTTGAGCCCAGGAATTTGAGAGCAGCCTAGGTAATATACTAAGATCCTGCCTCTATTAAAAAAAAAAAAGAAGAAAAAAGAATTTGAGACCATCACACTGTCATAGCTCACTATTAGTCTCAACTAACCAACCTCTCTGGGTATAATTTCAAGCACACATCGGCTGGTCATGGTGGCTCATGCCTGTAATCCCACCGCTTTAGGAGGCTGAGGTGGGTGGATTACTTGAAGTCAGGAGTTCGAGACCAGCCTGGCCAACATGACGAAACCCCGTCTCTACTAAAAACACAAAAAAATTAGCTGGGTACGGTGGCTTATACCATAATCACAGCTATTTGGGAGGCTAAGGCAAGAGAATCGCTTGAACCCAGAAGGCAGAGGTTGCAGTGAGCCAAGATCGTGCCACTGCACTCCAGCCTGGGTGACAGAATGAGACCTTCTTAAAAAAAAAAAAAAAAAGCCTCCCTTCAAAGGTTTCTCTGTGATACCTCACTCCAACCTACCAAAACATAAGGACTGAGTATATCTATATAATTTCTTAACATCAAATGCTGAAATACCACGATTTTCACAGACTCAACATTTCATATACAGTCGCTGCTTCAGAGAACTGACACTTTTTTACTAAGCACTTCCTCTCTTCAAGTGTCTGATGTGACATAAATGTTTTAAAAGATCATCAAAACAAAGTTAACTTCAAAATCGACATTTCGGAAATGTTTCAAGAATAAATCATGAGCCAACCGTCAGCATCTGTATTTTATCCAGAGAAAGCTGTCATTCACACTCAACTCTTCGGAATGGAGATTTCATTTCTTACCTGACTCGGGCTAGTCTTTTCTTCAGCAGCTGTGGAATGTTGATGTGGATCTTCCTTTGCTCCCTCAGAGGGTTCTCTTATAATTCCTGCCTGGCCCCCTGGATCTCTGAAGACCTTTGGCTCCATGCTCTTGCTTCTCTTTGCCCTATCCAAGATCCCAGATGCCACAGAACCTCCTGCTGTGGAGTCCACTAGCCCACATCGCCCAGGCTCACTCCCATGATCCAACGTCTCATAGGTTTCTTCACAACAACTCTCCACATGAGTCCTCTGCAGCTCCAAGGGCAATGCCCTATTCTGACTTAAAAGAGAGCTTGAGGCTCCAGGTTTTACATCTGGAATCACACTTGGCTCAGGGTCAGCATGAAGCTCTCTGGAGACACTTACTGGGAGTTCAGAGTATAATTCCTGTACCACGGCAGACATGGAGGAATCAAGTGGAACTGGCTGAGTCTCTACTCCAGATGACAGCATTAGGACAGATGCAGATTATGGAGTCAAGTCTTTTACATCAAATGATTCACCCTGACACAAATCACAGGAAGGGATAAAAGTTTAAAACCTTGATAGGTTAGAAGAAGGCTGCCTCAGTTCAAACCGGCTACAACGAAGAAAATAAGTTCTACTTTAAATGCCAGCATTATCTGGCACCAAAAATTTCTCCTTAATGAATTTGTAGAAAAATAAATACCTTAACCTTTAATAACGTTTGAGATTAGACAGCTCTCAATCAAATCTCAATTCAAATACTGCCTTATGAACAATTCTCAATTTAAACGAGAAGGGCCTGCCAATGTAGAAGAGAATAAGACACGCCTAAAGCATCCAAGGATAGACCTGATGTAAATGAGAAAATAAAGATGGTTTTCTGTTTGTTTTCATGGGCATGAACCTTACCTTTTTTGTTCACTGCCATATCCCCATGCTATCCCATAGTACGTACTCGGCAAATATTTGTTGAATGAATATATACTGAGGAACTCTGGAAAATTTCATATACTGACTTTTCCTCTTTGAGGGAGGACAGGGATAAAGTGGGATTCCATTCCTTTACTGCTTACTAAATACTTCAGCTCTCTCTACCCAGGCTAGCACAGACACTACTAAACCAGCTCATTAGCAGAATCCTTCCTGATTTTTATCCTGCATCTTTAGATTTTCCAAGTGTTTTCCACAGTCGTCACTCATTTGATTCTCATAACAACCCTTTGAGCTAAGTAGGGCAGCTATCAGCTTCTTGTTTTAGATCCTAACACCACACCTGAGGAGGTTAAATATGACCTGCCTAAAATATTACATGGTTGTCTGAGAGGATGAAAGTGGAGGTATATTAAGAGAGAAAGAGCTTCCACTGTGTTCGTAATGTTTCATTTCTTGCAGTGAATGGTAGCAACAGGTTATTTGCTGAAACACTTACATCTAAGCAGTTTGTAATACTACACTATAGAAGTAGCCAAAACACACACATACTCAGGGCCAGGGTTTCTTGGCTCCTAACTTTTCCAGTTTAGTGTACCAAACATGCAGTTTCCACAACAACAAAATCCACTTTGACCATTGTGATTAGTCTGAATGTTTACAGGCCTTGAAATAAATCTTGCCTAAGTAGGGGAAAAAAAAAATCTGCTTTGACCTGACCAAAGCAGAAATGGGTCAGCCAAATAAGATACTTCATGCTTTAATTTTTTTTTTTAGACAAGATCTTGCTCTGTCACCCAGGCTAGAGTACCATGGTGCAATCGTTCCTCACCGCAGCCTCCCTCTCCCAGACTCAAGTGATCCTCCTGCCTCAGCTTCCTGTAGCTGGGACAGGTGCACATCACCACACCTGGCTAATTTTTTTATTTTTTTGAGATGGAGTCTCGCTCTGTCACCCAGGCTGGAGTGCAGTGGCATAATCTTGGCTCACTGCAACCTCCGCCTCCTGGGTTCAAGTGATTCTCCTGCCTCTGCCTCCAGAGTAGCTGGGACTACAGGCGTGTGCCACCACGCCCAGCTAATTTTTGTATTTTTAGTAGAGACAAAGTTTCACCACGTTGGCCAGGCTGGTCTTGAACTCCTGACCTCGTGATCTGCCCACCTCGGCCTTCCAAAGTGCTGGGATTACAGGCATGAGTCACTGTGCCAGGCTACACTTGGCTAATTTTTTTTTTTTTGGTGGAGACAAAGTTTTGATATGTTGTCCAGGCTTGTCTCCAACTCCTGAGCTCAAGCAATCCTCCTGCCTTGGCCCCGCAAAGTGCTGGGATTATAGGCGCAAGTCACCATGCCTGACCCACAGTTTCATTCTTGATGCTTTCCCTAACCCTAAACAAGGAGAGAAAAGATGAATTTTAACGAACCTTCCCAAAGGTAAAAGAGCGTAACATTATAATACTAACTTAAATACCAGAAGTGATAAGAAATTAGATTGCTGTTCCATGATGTTTAGGTAACACAGAAAGGCAAATTAAAAAATTAAATCCAAAAGATTAGGCTGGGCGCAGTGGCTCACACCTGTAATCCCAGCAGTTTGGGAGGCTGAGGCAGGTGGATCACTTGAGGTCAGGAGTTCGAGAACAGCCTGGTCAATATGGTGAAATCCAAGGCGGGGTGTGGTGGCTCACGCCTGTAATCCCAGCACTTTGGGAGGCCGAGAGGGGCAGATCACGAGGTCAGGAGATCAAGACCATCCTGGCTAACACGGTGAAACCCTGTCTCTACTAAAAATACAAAAAATTAGCCAGGCATGATGGCGCGTGCCTGTGGTCCCAGCTACTCAGGAGGCTGAGGCAGGAGAATGGCGTGAACCCGGAAGGCAGAGCTTGCAGTGAGCCGAGATTGCGCCACTGCACTCCAGCCTGAGTGACAGAGCGAGGCTCTGTCTCAAAAAAAAAAAAAAAAAAAAAAAAATCGTGAAATCCAGTCTCTACTAAAAATACCAAAATTAGCCAGGCGTGGTGGCAGGCTCCTGTAATCCCAGCTACTCGGGAGGCTGAGGCACAAGAATCGCTTGAACCTGGGAGGCAGAGGTTGCAGTGAGCCGAGATCTCGCTACTGCACTCCAGCCTGGGCAACAAAGCAAGACTCCCATCTCAAAGAAAAAAAAGAACAAGCAATAAAACAAAACAAAACATTACCAAGAGATAAACTGTGTACAGGGGAAGAGCGAGAATCAAATGAGATTCTGGATGTGAAAAGCTTTCATAAACAGTGCTGTAAGGCTGGGTGCGGTGGCTCATGCCTATAATCCCAGCACTTTGGGAGGCCCAGGCAGGCAGATCACCTGAGGTCAGGAGTTAGAGACCAACCTGGCCGATATGGTGAAACCCTGTCTCTACTAAAAATATAAAAATTAGCCGGGCATGATGGCAGGCACCTGTAGTCCCAGCTACTTAGGAGGCTGAGGCAGAAGAATTGCTTGAACCTGGGAGGCGGAGGTTGCAGTGAGCCAAGATCACGCTACTGCACTCCAGCCTGGGTGACAAGAGTGAGACTCCGTCTCAAAAACAGTGCTGAGAGAAATGTATCCCTTTTAGATCTAGAATCTTCCCCTTTCTCCTTTATTTCCAGATACAGAAAGATCTTTCTAGGGGCACTTCAGATTTTAGGCCATTTATGTATGTGTAAGGTGGGGGATGGGGGAGGTTAGTAGAGATAATGTGGAGTTGCTATTTGATGCCAAAAATAAGTAGGAAGTGCTCAATTTTAATTTGGTTCAGTTTTCCTTTCCCAACAACATACACAGTCCAGTTTTCACCTGTCACAGCACATACAGATTTGAAGAGTAAATGCAGGAAAGGATACTGTAAAAGAGCAGATTTTTCGAAGGAGATGGGCTCCTTGGGTCTCTGCCACCTTATGCATCGATCCTGCCTACCACAGAGATATGGGTGTTCTTAAAACTTAATCCTTGACTACTCTCTTTTTAGGCTTCACTTTCTTGATAACGTCATCTTTTTCTGCAGCCTCTGTGATGAGGATGACTCAAAACTCTTCCTTTTTTTTTTTTTTGAGATGGAGTCTTGCTCTGTCGCCCAGGCTGGATGAAGTGCAGTGGTGCCATCTCAGCTCACTGCAATCTCTGCCTCCCAGGTTCAAGGATTATCCTGCCTCAGTCTCCTGAGTAGCTGGGATTACAGGCACATGCCATCACGCCTGGCTAATTTTTGTATTTTTAGTAGAGACGGGGTTTCACCATGTTGGCCAGGCTGGTCTCAAACTCCTGACCTCAAGTAATCCGCCCGCCTCGGCCTCCCAAAGTGCTGGGATTAAGGGTGTGAGCCACTGCACCTGGCCTAAAACTCTTCCTTTAAGCACAGAGTTACCATAGGATTCAGCAATTCCCCTCATATGCATACATGCACAAAACATATGTCCACATAAAAATTTGTACGCAAATGTCTTTAGCAGCACTACTCACAATAGTCAAAAAGTATAAGCAATCCAAATATCCATCAACTGATGAATGGATAAACAAAATGTGGTATAGCCATACAATGGAATATTATTCAGCCATAAAAAGGAATGGAGAAATAACACGTTACAACATGAATGAACCTTGAAGACATTATGCTAAGTGAAAGAAGCCAGTCACAGAGATCACATATTACAAGATCACCTGTATAGGAATGTCTAGACTAGGCAAATCTTACTAGGAACCCAGCTACTAAGAGGGGAGGATCACGCCCATGGGAGGCCAAGGTGGGAGGATCATGAGGTCAGGAGTTCGAGACCATCCTGGGTAACACGGTGACACCCCGTCTCTACTAAAAATACAAAAAATCAGCTGGGCATGGTGGCACGCGCCTGTAGTCCCAGCTGCTCTGGAGGCTGAGGCAGGAGAATCATTTGAACCCGGGAGGCAGAGGGTGCAGTGAGCCGAGATTGCGCCACTGCACTCCAGACTGGGAGACAAAACCGAAAGTCTGTCCAAAAAAAAGGCTGGGATTCTTGGAGAAATTGGGAGTGACAGCTGAGGGACACAGAGTTTCTTTCTTGAGTAATAAAAATGTTCTAAAGTCAATTATGGTGATGGCTGTAGAACTCTGTGACTACACTAAAAACCACTGACTGGTACAATTTAAATCAGTCAATTGTATGGCATATGAATTAAATCTTAAAAAAATGATTTCTTTTAAAAAAGAACCTGGCCGGGAGTGGTGGCTCACGCCTGTAATCTCAGCACTTTGGGAGGCCAAGGTGGGTGGATCACTTGAGGTCAGGAGTTCCAGACCAGAATGGCCAACATGGTGAAACCCTGTCTCTACTAAAAATCCAAATAATTAGCTGGGCATGTTGGCGAACGCCTGTAATCCCAGCTACTTGGGAGGCTGAGGCAGGAGAATCGCTTGAACCTGGAAGGCGGAGGCTGCAGTGACCTGAGATGGGGCCACTGCACTCCAGACTGGGTGACACAGCGAGACCCTGCCTCAAAAAAAAAAAAAAGAATCTGACCTTGACCCCAACCTTTCTTTCAATTCCTAACCTACATTTCACTTGCAAGAATGGCACCCCCAAAACTTACCAAGTTTAAAACAGAATTCATTCAATCTATTGAATAACTGAGTCTTTGAGTCTTTCTACATGCAAACAGCTTTGAGAAACAGGTATAAATAAGACGCCCTCAGCAAACTTACATGCTCATTCATTAAAAAAAAAAAAGACAGGGTCTTGCTGTGTCGCCCAGGCTGGAGTGTGGTGGTGCGATCATAGCTCACTATAACCTTGAACTCCTTCTGCCTCAGCATGCCTGGTTAATTTTTTTTTTTTTTTTTTGGGATGGAGTTTCGCTCTTGTTGCCCAGGCTGGAGTGCAACAGTGCGATCTTAGCTCACCACAATCTCCACCTCCCAGGTTCAAGAGATTCTCCCGCCCCAGCCTCCTGAGTAGCTGGGATTACAGGCATTTGCCACCACACCCAGCTAATTTTGTATTTTTTAATAGAGATGGGGTTTCTCTGTGTTGGTCAGGCTGATCTCAAACTCCCAACCTCAGGTGATCAGTCTGCCTTGGTCTCCCAAAGTGCTGGGATTACAGGCGTGAGCCACTGTGCCCGGCCTACTTTTTTATTTTTGTAGATAATTTTGTACGTCTTGTTATGTTGCCCAGGCTGGTCTCAAACTCCTGGGTTCAAGCAATCCTCCCACCTCAGCCTCCCAAAAGTGCTGGAATTACAAGCGTGAGCCACTGTGACTAGCCACATGCTGATTCTTAACCCTGTTGCTTCTCAGAAAAGGCACCATCAATATTCTAAAGCTTAGATTTGAATCCCCAGCCATAACCATATCTGACTTCCCCTCACCATTCAATCAGCACTTGCAGCCTGTGGACTCAACTCCCTGCAGTGTTTCTAGTAAATCATATTCATTTCCATCCCCACAGTTCTAGCTCAACATTTGTTCCAAATGTTGCTCCACATACGGTCATACACAAATACAGGTTTACTAAACAGATCTTTATCATAAACAGTCAATACTGATAATCACATAAAATGGTTCACCTCTTGATACTCTTGTTTGGACCAAATTCTAAGAATTTCAACCTGTAAAACAACTAGGCACAGTGGCTAGAGAAACAAAACAGACACCCCCTCCTTTTTCTCCTGGACTAATTCTGGGTCCTCAAATTTCTGAACAGAATTGCAGATACGTTACCAAGAACAGCTGGAACCCTAAGAGGTGAGGTGATATTAAATGCAAGCCTAGAGTGGCAGGTTAAACATGGCCGGGTGCTTTGGCTCACGCCTGTAATCCCAGCACTTTGGGAGGACAAGGCAGGCGGATCACGAGGTCAGGAGATCGAGACCATCCTGGCTAACACAGTGAAACCCTGTCTCTACTAAAAATACAAAAAATTAGCTGGGTGTGGTGAGGGGCGCCTGTAGTCCCAGCTACTCGGGAGGCTGAGGCAGGAGAATGGCATGAACCTGGGAGGCAGAGTTTGCAGTGAGCGGAGATTGTGCCACTGCACTCCAGCCTGGGCGACTGAGTGAGACTCCGTCTCAAAAAATAAAAAATAAAAATAAACTTATTTTCAGCTCAGTAGCTCACACCATCTATCAAAATATTGGTAATGCCACAAGACTGCAGTGACAGAACCCGATTTTGAGAAGACATTCAAGTTCTTTAAATTCCTGAATGCAATGGAGCAATCTAAAAGGATGATGTAGAAATACATCTCTACAGCCGGGCGTGGTGGCTCATGCCTGTAATACCAGCACTTTGGGAGGCTGAGGCGGGTAGATCACTTGAGGTCAGGAGTTCAAGACCAGCCTGGCCAACATGGTGAAACCCTATCTCTACTAAAAAATGCAAAAATTAGCTGGGCGTGGTGGCAGGAGCCTGTAATCTCAGCTACTTGGGAGGCTACGGCACGAGAATCGCTTGAACCTGGGAGGCAGAGGTTGCAGTGAGCAGAGATCGCGCCATTGCACTTCAGCCTGGGTGAGAGGGAGACTCAGTTTAAAAAAAAAAAATATATATATATATATATAAGCCAAGTATCACAGTGTTACCTTGGACAATAGGATCACCAGTGACTTATCTGTATGTTGAACTTTTTTTTTTTGGAGATAGGGTCTCTGTGGCCCAGGCTGGAATGCAGTGGCTTGATCACAGCTCTCTATTAACTTCAAACTCTGGACTCAAGCAATCCTTCTGCCTCAGCCTCCTAAGCAGCCAGGACTACAGGCGCGAGGCAGTGAACCCAGCAAATATTTTTATTTCTTGTAGAGACAAGGTCTCACTACATTGCACAGGCTGGTCTTGAGCTCCTGGCCTCAAGTGATCCTCCCACCTCGGCCTCCCAGAGTGAGCTGCTGCACCCAGCCTTGTACTTATTTTTCAAAACAGTGAGTATATATTACATATGTTAAAATGTTGTCTAACCATTATTTCTCAAGATCTAAACACACAGCAATAAAAACAGCTGATAAGTGTATTATCAGTATTTTTTATCAGTATGTTTTATCAGTATTTTTCCAGCTGTCAGCTCTCTGCCTTAACCACCAATGCTTTTACATTAAAGTGTTAAATGTGAAGTAAAAGGGAAGAGTGAGTAACACATGCTTATAAAATGTAGACAGGGATTTACAGCTTAATCTTTGCTAATGACTTATAATCAACCTATTGGGTGAGGATACCAGATAATTACCTAGTTTGAGGTATAAGCAAAAAATAAACCATAGATTTATGAACGACTTTTGACAGCTGCTACTGGCTTGTCGTCTTTATCACAACACAAATAAGTACTATATTAGAATGTGTAGGGAATGGATTTATTCCCAAAAAGTGACTAATACTTACAGGAAGTATGAAAATTATTATTCCAGTAAAAGTAGAAATTCTTTTATGTTGAGGACAATTATTTCATGCTCTTTCTTTGCAAACACACAAATACTTCTCCCAGCAGTCTTTTTTTTTTTTTTTTTGAGACGGAGTCTCGCTCTGTTGCTCAGGCTGGAGTGCAGTGGCGCGATCTTGGCTCACTGCAAGCTCTGCCTCCCGGGTTCATGCCATTCTCCTGCCTCAGCCTCCCAAGTAGCTGGGACTACAGGTGCCCGCCACCACGCCTGGCTAATTTTTTTATTTATTTTATTTTTTTTATTTTTAGTAGAGACGGGGTTTCACTGAGTTAGCCAGGATGGTCTTGATCTCCTGACCTTGTGATCCGCCTGCCTCGGTCTCCCAAAGTGCTGGGATTACAGGTGTGAGCCACCGCGCCTGACCCTCTCCCAGCAGTCTTTTTTTTTGAGACAGAGTTTCACTCTTGTTTCCCAGGCTGGAGTGCAACAGCATGATCTCGGCTCACCGCAACCTCTGCCTCCCAGGTTCAAGCGATTCTCCTGCCTCAGCCTTCCTAGTAGCTGGGATTACAGGCATGTGCCACCATGCCCACCTAATTTGTTTTGTATTTTTAGTAAAGACGGAGTTTCTCCATGTTGGTCAGGCTGGTCTCAAACTCCCGACCTCAGGTGATCCACCCGCCTCGGCCTCCCAAAGTGCTGGGATTAGAGGCATGAGCCACCGCGCCTGGCCTCTCCCAGCAGTCTTAACTGCTGGTCTCTTCATCAGGAAGCCAGGGTCCCTTATCCTGCTCCCACATACTAGATGCAGAGTCTTGAGTGTGTTAAGTGAAAGTTAAGTGAACTTTCCCGGGCTTGTTTTTCACATGTTCATCAAAATAAGCTCAAAGGGTCTTGTCACCCATAAATATCCTAAGACTCCAAAGAATAACTTTTCTATTTCCCTTTGTTTCAGAAAAGCACACCTACAGACACCAACAATGGTGGTATAGAGCTCCCACTAATCCCCTCTGCAATTACTCAACGGAGTTTGAGGTAATTTAAGAACACTTTACATACAAAAAAAGATGGTAAGCGTTTCTTTAGTGTGCTTTCAGGTAATTTGGCAGTGTTAATTCCTATCCCACCAAAAAAAAAATAACAAAAACAGGAAAACAAACCTACCAGTGAAGGATTAACACTGTTGCTCTCAATCTCATCAGAATACATTTTATAACACTAAAAACCTGACAAAGTGGCAACTTTTAGTCATTCAAACACTCCCCAAAACAAAAGTTCTGGAGGTACAAAATTTACAGCAACAAGCAAAAAAATCAGAAAAAAAAAAAAAAAAAACCCAAAACCCACAAAACAAAGAAAACAGAACATAAAACCGTGTGCCTCAATAATTCCGAATCTGAAAGTCTCCCCTCCCTTTAATTCCAATGCATAGGGGCTGTTAATAACACTAGGCGCTGCCATGCTTGCTTCAGGAACAATACTCACAATAATGACCAGGCCCTCAGAAGCTCACAACACTCTTTTCACCTTGCGAAAGGGGCTTTCTTTTCCAAAGATTCAGACATTGTAGCCATTCCCTCCAAGAGGGAATTTGGAGAATGGGCCTCTTCTTGAGAAACAAAGAAAGAAGAGTTTTTAAATAAAATCCCAAGACAAACCAAAAGTGAGGCAGGGAAGTTCATACACTAAACAGGGCAAGCGCTTCAACATGGAGCGTGCAGAAAATCTCTAAAGCATCAAGGACTATTTCCCATTTCCTCCCTTTAATAACATCCAGAAAAAGGATCCCTGTCTCCACGTAAGGAGTGAAACTGTGGAAAATGCTCCTGATCTCTACTGACAGAGGCTTCCTGTATAAAAGATTTTCCTCTGTTTTATAAAGGAAAAGGTGAAAAGAAACAATCTGTGTCATTCTGCATATACAAGAGGGAAGAGATCTCTCCTCAAAGGTATAGAGTCTTCATTTTCTTGGGAGAGCAAAAGACAGGAAGAATATGGCATCGCCCACTTGGGGGGTGGGAAGGATGTGCAGATGGAAGATTTTTTGTCACTACAGTAAGTCAGGGAAGTGGGAGAGGGCATCTCTAACCAGTCAGGAAGAAGTGATACCTTCTGTGGACAAAGGAAGTGCTGGCGTCTGGCATCAGGTCTCCCTTTCTCTTAAGAGCACAGACCTGTTTCCAAAAGCTAAGTCTTTTTTTTACTGATTATTTTCAGTGGGGCCCTCTTTGTTAATTTGGGAAAGTATTGAACAGTAGGATCTAAGGGGACTGGAAGTGTCTCTTTCTCTAACCCCTAAGTGGGGGGGAGTCTTCCACTCCAGTGAGAAAGGATGGTTGAACACTTGTGATGGGGGCTGGGAGGGGCATGCATGGAAAAATATGCTTCTCTGTGCAAGATATTAGTTTTCTTTTTTAAGAGATTAAGTAATAGTAATAGCAACAGCTTACCAAAAGCTTACTATATAACTAGTATTTACACAAATGCTCCCTTAGCCCGCATGACAATTCTAAGAAAACAGAACCCAAATTGGAGATGGACTGAGATTCAGACAAGTTAAACAAATAGTCAAGGTCACAAAGATGTTAAGTGAGAGACCCAGGTTTGCAACGATTACACTCCAAAAGCCATGCTCTTAATAATGCAAGGGAAAGGAGCTCACTGCACACCAAGAGGCTTAAAGGGAAGAAGAGAAGCGAGGGTCTCTCTGTGGACATCACGAGGGGAGAGGGAGAAAGGTTGATTTCTGATACCATAAAGTAAAATTTCAAGGTCTTCCTCTCCGTATCTTGGGGTACAGGCGAAAAATAAAGGAGGAAGGTAAGTCTCTTTCTTACTGGGAAGAAAGATCCCCTCTGTCACTTTCAGGCAAGTTGGGTCTCACTCTTCACCTGGGTGACGCTGACCAAAGTTGGGGGAAAGGTCTCATTTAGGGGTTATCTTTTACTCCTCCTCAGGATAAGTTCAGAATCCCCCTCGAACCCTGGGAGTGGGTCTCCCTCT
This sequence comes from Pan troglodytes, assembly GCF_028858775.2. Taxonomy (NCBI): domain Eukaryota; kingdom Metazoa; phylum Chordata; class Mammalia; order Primates; family Hominidae; genus Pan; species Pan troglodytes. Next base: position 33,864,875 of record NC_086016.1, read on the forward strand.
GCTGACCAACGGATGAGCGCTAAGAAAGAGCGTACGCCTCCGATAAGGGGCGTCGTCCTCTCCGAGGAGATAAGTTGGGGGGTCCCTGTTGTATCGAGGTTGAAGAGGAGTCTCTCTCCCGCGTCGGAGCCATGACTCGGAGAAGCCGCTTTTCTCTAGCGACGCGGGGCCTGGTCTCCTCCCTCTCCCTGGGTCGTTCCGCCGCCCACAGGGCAGCCTTGGTTCCTTTCCGCGCCCCGAGAGGGCGGGGGGCCTGGACTCCCCTTTAGCAGCACCACCCGGCGGAGGGTCCCTTTAGGGCGGAGTGGGGCGGGGCGGCTACGCCCGAAGCCTTCCAGTCCCGGCCTCTTACCCTGAGACCTCCTCCGCGGCCCGCGCTTGCCCAGCCAGCTCAGCCCCTGCAGCTGCAGCCCCGTCGTCGCCAGGTCTACCTGAGCCTACGGAGCCGACAGAGGCCGGGGGCGCTCCGGCCGCCGCCACCTCTTCGTCTCTATGGTCCCCCTGCACTTCCTCATCCGGGGCCCGAGCCAGCCATGCGGACTCGCCCAAATCCCGCCCCCGCACCGCGCGCGCGCACTCCAAGGGAAGGCTCTTCCTGATTCTGACCTCCCGCCCTCTGCTAGCCCCAGCCTCCCTCAACCCCGCCCCTGCGGCTCAAACTCTTAAAGGGAAACACAACTTTTGGTTCTGCTCCTGCTGAGCCACAGGACCCAGTGCCGGCCTTCACTGCTGTCACCCTGTTCCAGTCCACCGTTTTTCTAGTCTGGACGGCTACAATTCTAAGGGCCTGCCTGCTTCCACTCTGGCAGCCCGAGAGATCTTATTCTACTGGAAATAGTGTTTTGGGTCATGACACTCCTCTGCTTCTTCTAATCACACTGACCACTAAATAAATGGCACCTCTGCCTCCAGTTGGTTACAGAACCTTGTTTTATTTTCTTCATAGCTTTAACACTAGCTGAAATTTCTATGTCTCATCTCTTTATTGACTTGTTTATCATTTATCTTCCTCCACCTTGTCTGTTTTGTTCATCACTTAATGCTCAGCACCAAGAGCAGTGTCCGGCACAAAACTAGACGCTCAGTGGACATTTGAAGGAAGGAAGAAATGTTTATCCAGTGGAAGAATTGAGGTCCAGATAATGAAATCGACTTGCCCCAAATAATACGGCTTTGTGTTAAAAAATAGAAATCGACCAGGCGCGGTGTCTCACGCCTGTAATCCAGCACTTTGGGAGGCGAAAGCGGGAGAAGCACTTCAGCCCAGAAGTTTGAGCCAGCCTGGGCAACATAGTGAGACATCGTTTCTGCCAAAAAACCAACAGCTGGGTCTGGTGATGTGTGCCTGTAATCCCAGCTACTCTGGAGGCTGAGGCAGGAGGATCACTTGAGGCTGGAAGGTTGAGTCTGCAGTGAGCAGTGATAGTGCCACTGCACTCCAGCCTGGATGACACAGCAAGACTCTTTCTCAAAACAAAACAAAAATTGCTCAGCTGTTGATGCACCTGTGCTCCTAGCTATGGGGGAGCCTGAAGCAGGAGGATCGTTTGAGCCCAGGAGTTTGAAGCTGCATTGAGCTATGATGGTGCCCCCACTGCACTCCAGCCTGGGCAACAAAACAAGACACTGTCTCAAAAAAAAAAAAAAAAAAAAAAAAAATTGAATGCTTCAAAGTTTCGTTTCTTTCTTTCTTTTTTTTTGAGACGGGGCCACGTTCTGACACCAGGCTGGAGTGCAGTGGCAGGATCTCGGCTCACTGCAACCTCTGCCTCCCAGGTTCAAGAGATTCTCCAGCCTCAGCCTCCTGAGTAGCTGGGATTACAGGCGCATGCTACCATGCCCAGCTAATTTTTGTATTTTTAGTAGAGACAGGGTTTCACCATATTGGCCAGGCTGGTCTTGAACTCCCGACCTCGAGTGATCCGCCTGCCTCGGCCTCCCAAAGTGCTGGGATTACAGGCGTGAGCCACCACTCCTGGCCTTCAGAGTTTCTTTATGAGAGTTGCCAAATTAAAAAGTTAAAATATTTGCCTTTTGGCCGGGCGTGGTGGCTCAAGCCTATAATCCCAGCACTTTGGGAGGCCAAGGCGGGCGGATCACGAGGTCAGGAGATCAAGACCATCCTGGCTAACACGGTGAAACCCCCTCTCTACTAAAAATTATAAAAAATTAGCCAGGCGTGGTGGCGGGCACCTGTAGTCCCAGCTACTCGGGAGGCTGAGGCGGGAGAATGGCATGAACCCCGGAGGCAGAGGTTGCAGTGAGCCTAGATCGGGCCACTGCACTCCAGCCTGGGCGACAGAGGGAGACTCCATCTCAAAAAAAAAAAAAAAAAAAAAAATTGCCTTTTTAAGATGTCCCATTATGGACATCTCTCAGGAGAAGGAATCAAATTCCCTTGAGGGCTAAGAAGAGAGAATCCTATTAGCTTCCCCAGGGATGGAAGAATGTCCCATCAACCACCATTGCTAAAGACAAAAACTATCTTGGGGGATCTGGGTATATCTCCTGAAGTGGCAACATAGAAACATTTTTTAACATAACATTGTTATTCTTAAAAAATTTTGTAACTGTTGCAATCCACTGTATCACATATGTTTTATTACAAGATAAACAATTTCAGCCAGGAGTGGTGGCTTGGCCTGTAGTCCCAGTCCCTTGGGAGGCTGAGGCAGAAGAATCACTTGAGCCCAGAAAATTGAGGTTTCAGTGAGCTATGATAGAACCACTGCACTGCAGCCTTGGCAACAGAGCTAGACCCTGTCTTGGGGGGAAAAAAAAGGCCCGGCTACAGTGACTGGTGCCTGTAATCCCAGAACTTTGGGAGGCCAAGGCGGACGGATTACTTGAGCTCTGGAGTTTGAGACCAGCCTGGGCCACATGGCAAAACCCCGTCTCTACAAAAAATACAAAAATTAGCTGAGCACGCACCTGTAATCCCAGCTACTAGGAGGCTGAGGTGGGAGGATCGCATGAGCCAGGAAGGCAGAGATGGCAGTGAGACGGGATCATGCCACTGCACTCCAGCCTGGGTGAGGGTGACCTCATCTCAAAACAAAAACAAAAAAACAAACAAACAAGAAAATTGCAATTACTTAATACTTGCATTATTTACCTAACTTCTCCTGAGTCCCAACATAAAGGCATCCATGCTTAAGAACGTTGCTTGTCCTGTCCCAGGGTCCCCTTGGTCCACTGCAGAATCTTTCACTACAGTATAACATGTTTTTTCTTTCAACATTTTTAAGTTTTCCAAATCCGTAAGAAATGGGCACTGTTAGTATTAAAGATATAAAGAAATTTAAGACAAGTGCTGTGTCGTTTAGATTTAGCAGTCAGTGTGATTAGAAGCAGCAGAGGAGAGGCGTGACCCAAGACACCGATTCTAGTTATAAGGTCTCTCTGGCTTCAAGAGGGGAAGCAGGGAGGCCCTATCGAGTTGCTGCGGCTCAGGTCAGAAACGGTGGACTGGACTAGGGGGCGGGGGTATCAGTGGCAGCAGGCGGAGCTGGCAATTGCCAGGAGTCCTTGGCCAGAGCCTGACCCAGCCCACCCAGCTCTCTGGTTTTCTGCTTGGAGAGAAAGATATCCTGACAGATGCGAGTTTAGGCAGTGCCCTGGGTATGACCAAAGGATGTTGGTTAAAGGCTCCGTTCTGGGAACGGGTCAGGATTCGTCCTTGCTTCCTTCTGAAGGGTTTTGTGTCCTCAGGCTGTTTCCTGGTTTGTGAAATAGGATAGTAGCTGCCTCCTGCATCCATCAGGTAATAGGGATGCAATGATTACATAAGGACTATGAAGCCATGGCAGCCATTCTTATTAATAACCTGAGGGGCGCAGAACGTCGTTTAGAGTTTGCAAGGGTTTGAAAAGCCCCCCGTAAGTGGACACTTCCCAGCAGAGGCCATCACACTAACTCTCGCGTGCTCAGCTCCTTGCATTTTACAGAAGTCCCCCCAGAAACTCTCGTTGGCGCCTCTTAGCTGCCCAATGAGGCCACATGAGTCATTAACCTCGTTCATATAACAGAAAACGGAGCTCTGACGGATCTCGTTTCCCCTGTGGGGAGATCACTGAGTCGGAAACGAAGCTCTGTGGCCATGGATCTACTTCGGATAGACTGGGAGGAAATGGATTTCCTCCGTGGGGCGGGAGGCTCTAGTGCTCGAGGGCAGGAAACGCCAGGAGGTGGCCCAAGGAAGAGGCCGCACACGACGCCCCGCCCCCGGCTCGAGCCCCGGATGAGGAAGTGGTGCGGCCACCGAGACGAGACGGAGGCCCGGCGAGAGCGGCGCGGGGGCGCGAGGGCGGGAAGGAGGCGGGGCCCCGGGGCGGAGCCACCGGAGCGGCGCGGGTTCTCAGGTGAGCGCTACACGGTCGGGGCGGGCCTTGCAGGCGCTTCAGGCTTAGGGGCGGAAGCAGCGCGGGCCGCGCGGGCGTAGGCGGGGTATCTGGAGGAGGCGCAGGGAACCTGGAGAGGGTCCAGCCCTCAGTGCCCCGGCCAGAGGCGGGAAGGGGCTCTAGAGCTTCGGTGAGTGGAGCTGCCCGCCCCGGACTGGGGATTGGGGGGGCTTGAGATAGGGGACCTTGGCCCAGGCTCCATCCCCATTCCGCTGTGTGACCTTGGACAAGTCTCTCTCCCTCTCTGAGCCTCAACGGCCTCAGCTGTGAAATGGAGTCAGGGAAGGTCTGCTGAGAGTTCGCACAGACCGAGGTTTGGGGAAGGAACTTCTGCTTTCCTCCTCTTTGTGGTTGCCTTGCTCAGGACATTGGCAGCAAAACGAGAATGGTGGGAGTGTCTCTTAAGTCTCGAGTGACCTTGAGCAAGTCCCTTGCCCGGAGTCACACTTTCATCATCTACAAAATGAGTGGGCTAACCTCTTTTAAGATCTCTTTACTATTTGGGTGTTATTGGTGTAGATGGAGACAAGGTGATGAGCACCCATTCAGCGCAATGCTTCCCCTATGGGGGTGTGATAGAATATCTTCTCCTAGGTTTGACTAGCCCCTGGCCCGAATTCCCCTTAGTTCCTGGATTCTGTGGTTCTATTTGTTCTCCATCGCTCCTTGTAACTGGAGGAGTGACTTCTTCCGAGAGTCACTTGGCACCACTTCACAGCAGAGGAACACCAGTATCTTCACTGGCCTAAAATCAAAGAGTGGTTGCAAGGAAAAATCTGACATTCCAACCTTTTCGTTTGTGTTTCTGTGGCAGGGAGGCAAGATGACTTCTCTGCCCCAAGCTTGGAACAGCTAAAGGGAAAAACAGTGCAAGATGAGAACAACAAAGGTCTACAAACTCGTCATCCACAAGAAGGGCTTTGGGGGCAGTGGTCAGTATCGATTGGTCTTTAGAGGTTTTGTAAGTTGGCTGAGGTTCTGGTGTGTGCAATACCTAGAAATTACACACTGACTCGTGTGACAATTGAGGCTAAACAGGCGACTAAACAGACTAAAGCAGCAACTGTCATACAGTAACAATAGGAGGATGGCAGGACCCTTCTAATGCATTTGCATGAAGACTTTTAAGGAACATTGTGAATGCTGCCGGTTTACTACCCTTCATTTGTTGAATTGCATTGTTAATTACAAATCTTCCGTGTATGTTCCATAAAATTCCAGCCTGCACTGGTTTGGCAGATAAGAGAAACTAAAATCGTTTATCAGTTTTTACACTGAGTGAGAGAGAAGCAGCATAGATGTGCATAGAGCAGGTATGATCAAAGCATGAACCTTTGCCTGGCTTGTAGGCATGGGAAGAAGGAGCAGGATACAGCATGTTATTCTGCAGTGAACTATAGTCTGAGTATCTACTCTGCTTCTAATTTTCCTGGTGACCTTGGGCAAGCTCCTAGTGTACCTTATCTGAAAGTTGAAGGGCTTTAGAATAGTTTCTCTTAACATCTATTTTTTTTCCTTTCTTTCTTTTTCTTTTTTTTTTTTTTTTGGGACACGGTCCCCCATGTTGCCCAGCCTGGTCTGGAACTCTAGAGCTCAAAAGATCCTTCCACCTCAACCTCAACCTCCCTAGTAGTTGGGATTACAGGCGTGAGCCACTGTACCCAGCTCTCCTTAGCACCTTGAATCCATGAATCTGAAGAATAAAAGGGCACTTAGTATAATTTTTTTTTCTTTCGTAAGGGAATAATTTTCCATTCTGTCTTAACAGCATTATTTACTTCAGAAATTGGAGTTAACAATATAATGACTCTTTTTATTTTATTTTATTATTTATTGGCATTTTTTTTTGAGACAGAGTCTCGCTCTGTCGCCAGGCTGGAGTGCAGTGGCGTGATCTCAGCTCACTGCAACCTCCACCTCCCAGGTTCAAGCAATTCTTCTGCCTCAGCCTCCCGAGTAGCTGGGACTACAAGTGCATGCCGCCACACCTGGCTATATATTTTTTTGTTTTGTATTTTAGTAGAGACAGGGTTTCACCATGTTTCCCAGGCTGGTCTCGAACTCCTGAGCTCAGGCAATCCGCCCACCTTAGCCTCCCAAAGTGCTAGGATTACAGGCGTGAGCCACCGCGCTAGCATGAGTCTTTTTAACATTGTATTTTAGGGTGTATTTACTTCTACATTATGTAGATATAAGCCTCCAGAGGGGAAGGACTGCCAAAAAGGGAAAACAATAGTTTCTCTATCATAGAGCATTGTGAGGCTTCAGTAAAGTGATACATGTAATGCGTTTAGCAGAGTGTTAGACTCTGTGCTCAATAAATGTAGCCATTGTAATTACCAGGCTACAGGCATTGCTATATTTAAACTACAATTTCTACTAAAATGCACAGTCTATTGTTATTACTTTGATGCTGTTGATGTTGCCTAAATATTTGTGGAGTGGAATAAAGCAAATAACTTTTGGCAGAGAGAAGAATACAAGGATACAGTATATACAACGTATACAAATACATGTTTTTATGTATAAAATACAAAGGTAGTTAGATGCTGTATCCAGTCTTCTGCAAGACTATAGGTCAAAATACAACTAACAGCTGGACATGGTAGCTCATGACTGTAATCCTGGCATTTTGGAAGGCCAAGGTGGGCAGATCACATGAGGTCAGGAGTTCAGGACCAGCCTGGCCAACATAGTGAAACCCCATCTCTACTAAAAATACAAAAATTAGCCAGGTGTGGTGGTGCGTGCCTGTAATCTCAGCTACTAGGGAGGCTGAGGCACGAGAATTGCTTGAACCCAGGAGGCAGAGGTTGCAGTGAGCCGAGATCACGCCACTGCACTCCAGGCTGGGCAATAGAGCAAGACCCTGTCTTTAAAAAAATGAAAATAATAATAAAAAAAAAGAAACAACCAATAGATATATATTAGGTGTATACCTGTGCCAGACGTAATGATTATGAATGCCACAAGGTTCTTTGTCCCTAAAGAGTTTTCAGTTTGGTAAGATAGACATGCAAAAAGGAAATGATAAAACCAAGCAGAAGGGGATATGTTCTCAGGGACCTTAATTCAGACTATGTAAATTAGGGAGGAAGCTCCAAGGAGCATTTGTCGTGAAACTGTCAGTGGAAACATAGCAAATAAAATTAGGGATTGCTGGGTGCAGTGGTGTGTGCCTGTAGTCACAGCTACTCAAGAGGCTGGGACAGGAGGATCACTTGGGCCCAGGAGTTCCAGACTATAGTACATTATGCTGATTGGGTGTCTGCACTAAGTTCTGCATCAGTATAGTGACCTCCCAGGAGTGGGGGACCACCAGCTTGCCTTAGGAAGTGTGAACCACTTCAGGTTGGGAACAGAGCAGGTCAAAACTCCTGTGCTGATCAGCAGTGGGATTGTCCCTGTAAATATCCACTGTACGCCAGCCTAGGCAACAGCAAGACCTTATCTCTAAAAGAAAACAAAAAAATTTGGGAGTAACCCAATGTTTCATTTTACTAGGCTAAATTTTTGTTGGGTCTGATGGTATTTGAAATCTAGATAAACTTAATTGTCATGATATTAGCATAATTAAAGGTGATGTCTTTCCTTGCAAATTAAAACAGCAAAACAGTCATTCTGTCTTTATGCTTCTGAGTTTGCAATATTTGATAGAGTTCTCCCCATCCCTAGTAGAGGGGCAGGGGTAGATAAACATGAAACCACATCCCTCTTATTTTATTTATTTTTTTGAGATGCAGTCTCTTTCTGTCACTCAGGCTGGAGTGCAGTGGTGTGATTTTGGCTCACTGTAACCTCCGCCTCCCGGGTTCAAGTGATTCTCCTGCCTCAGGCTCCCAAGTAGCTGGGATTACAGGCTCCCACCACCACACCTGGCTAATTTTTGTATTTTTAGTAGAGACGGGGTTTCGCCATGTTGGCCAGGCTGGTCTTGAACTCCTGACCTCAGGTGATCTGTCCGTCTCGGCCTCTCAAAGTATTGGGATTACAGGCATGAGCCACTGCTCCTGGACTCTCTGAGGTTATTTTCTTACTCCTGTTAGATCTAAAGATTTATTGTGACGGTCACATTAAGACACTGTTTGGGAAATTCTTTGAACATTGAATAACTGTAAGGAATTGTGCTGTATCTGTGGGAACCAGCCTGTTTTGTTCCTGTTATATGCCAGATACACAATATTTGAGGGGGTAAAAGGCTGTCCAGAAGCCTAATTCCCAGATACTAAGGGCTGCTCTGCCCCTGGAAGCAGTGCGGTAGTAGAAAGAGCACGGTGTATGGAGACAAAGGTACCTGAGCGCCATCCCACTCTGCTGCTGTGTAGCTTGGTGTTCCTGTGTGAATCCATTAGTCGTTGTAAGCCTCGTTTCAAAATAGAACCTCATTTGTCAATGGGGTGGCAATACCATCCTGATGGGGTTGTGAGAAACCAGTGTGAGAACATACAGTGTACCTAATGAGTGTTTTTCTACTTGAAGTGGCTGAATTGTCTTTCAGATGATGAGCTAGTTGTGAACCCCAAAGTGTTCCCTCACATCAAGCTTGGAGACATTGTAGAGATTGCACACCCCAACGATGAATACAGGTGAGTGTCTTATAGGATCCATTGGAACTGGGCAATTCACTGTTTCCAAATGATGTCCAAGGCAGATAGCTCTCTTTGCCTTTCAAAATGCTCATGCTGTGATGGCTCAATCCTGTAATTCCAGCACTTTGGGAGGCTGAGGTGGGTAGGTCATTTGAGCCCGGGAGTTCGAGACCAGCCTAGGCAAAACAGTGGGACCCTGTCTTAAAAAAAAATGATCATGCCTTCTAGGATTTGATCAACAAATAATTTTTCAAAAGTGGTCCATTCCTTCGTTTTTTTTTTTTTTGAGGTGGAGTCTAGCTCTGTCACCCAGGCTAGAGTGCAGTTGTGTAATCTCAGCTCACTGCAACCTCTGCCTCCCAGCCCCAAGTGATTGTCCTGCCTCAGCCTCCTGAGTAGCTGAGATTACAGGCTCAGCCTCCCGAGTAGCTGAGATTACAGGCATGCGCCATCACGCCCAGCTAATTTTGCATTTTTGGTAGAGACAGGGTTTCACCATGTTGCCCAGGCTGGTCTTGAACTCCTGACCTCAGGTAATCCACTGGCCTTGGCCTCCCAATGTGTTGGGATTACAGGCATGAGGCACCGCACCTGGCCTAATTTTTATATTTTTTAGTAGAGATGAGGTTTCACCATATTGTCCAGGCTTGTCTCAAGTGATCCATCCTGCTAGGCCTCCCAAAGTGCTGAGATTACAGGCATGAGCCACCATACCCAGCCGTTTTTTTTGTTTTTTTTTGTTTTTTTTGAGATGAAATCTCGCTCTGTCACCCAGGCTGAAGTGCAGTGGTGGGATCTCGGCTCACTGCAATCTCCGCCTTCCAGGTTCAAGCCATTCTCCTGCCTCAGCCTCCTGAGTAGCTGGGATTACAGGCGCGTGCCACCATGCTTGGCTAATTTTTGTATTTTTAGTAGAGACGGGGTTTCACCATGTTGGTCAGGCTGGTTTCAAACTCCTGACCTCGTGATCCGCCTGCCTTGGCCTCTTAAAGTGCTGGGATTACAGGCATAAGCTACCTTGCCGCGCCCAGCCTTTTTTTTTTTTTTTTTTTTTTAAGAGACAGAGTCTCGCTCTATCACCCAGGCTGGAGTGCAGTGGTGCCACCTCGGCTCACTGCAACCTCTGCCTCCTGGGTTCAAGTGACTCTTCTGCCTCAGCCTGTCGTGTAGCTGGAACTGCAGGTGTGGGCCACCATACCTGGCTAATTTTTGTATTTTTAATAGAGACAGGGTTTCGCCATGTTGGCCAGGCTGGTCTCGAACTCCTGACCTCAGGTGATCCACCTGCCTTGGCCTCCCAAAGTGTTGGGATTATAGGCATGAGCCACCCAGCCCAGCCTCTTTCTGGTTTTAAAGCTAAGATGACAACTGAAAGGTTCTGTAGCATTTGTCCATTTCCTTTAGTGCATATGGAGTTTCTTTGTTTCTTTTTTTTTTTTTTTTTTTTTTTTTTTTGTGAGACGGAGTCTTGCTCTGTCGCCCAGGCTGGAGTGCAGTGGCACAATCTTGGCTCACTGCAAGCTCCACATCCCGGGTTCACGCCATTCTCCTGCCTCAGCCTCCCAAGTAGCTGGGACTACAGGCGCCCACCACCACGCCCGGCTAATTTCTTTGTATTTTTAGGAGAGACGGGGTTTCACTGTGTTAGCCAAGATGGTCTTGATCTCCTGACCTCATGATCCGCCCGTCTCGGCCCCCCAAAGTGCTGGGATTACAGGCATGAGCCACCACACCCGGCCTAATTTTTTCTGTTTTTTAGTAGAGAAGGGGTTTCACCGTGTTAGCCAGGATGGTCTCGATCTCCTGACCTCGTGGTCCACCTGCCTCGGCCTCCCAAAGTGCTGGGATTACAGGCGTGAGCCACCGCAACTGGCCGAGTTTCTTTGTTTCTGAGTCAGCTTTCTCCCTTTGTTGTGCTGTAAGTCACAGAATGGCCAGAATGACCTATCTGCCTTTTGTGGGGGATGAAGGATGCTAGGGAGTTACTGCTCACGGTATCCCAACTCTCTTGTTGCTTTCTTTTTCAGCCCTCTGCTTTTGCAGGTCAAGTCACTTAAGGAAGATTTACAGAAGGGTAAGAATTACATCACTCTTCTTAGAATTTTTTATTTACTGCCTCAGAAACTGTAAGAAACCTCTCTTCATAATTTCAAGGGATGAGGGCAAGTAATTCTCTTCTTTTTTAAACAAATTTTAATTTAACTTTCAATTCAGGCAGTACATGAGAATGTTTGTTACATGGGTATATTGTGTACTGGTGGGGATTGGGCTTCTATTGTATCCATTACACAGTGAACCTTGTATCTGACAGAACAGATACAGATACAGAATGTTGTATCTGTGTCTTAACATTGTTTTTTTTTTTTTTCTGAGACAGTGTCTTGTTCTGTCACCCAGGTTGGAGTGCAGTGGCGCGTTCTCGGCTCACTGCAAGCTCCGCCTCCTGGGTTCACGCCATTCTCCTCCCTCAGCCTCCCAAGTAGCTGGGACTACAGGCGCCTGCCACCACGCCCGGCTAATTTTTTGTATTTTTAGTAGAGACGAGGTTTCACCGTGTTAGCCAGGATGGTCTCAATCTCCTGACTTCATGATCCTCCTGCCTTGGCCACGCAAAGTGCTGGGATTACAGGCGTGAGCCACCACACCCAGCCTGAACATTGTATTTTTCAACCTTCATTCTCTTCCCTGTCCTTGTTTTTGGAGTCCTAAGTGTCTATTATTTCCATCCCACTTATAGGTAAGAACATGCAGTATTTGGTTTTCTGTTTGTGAGTTAGTTCACTTAGGATAATGGTGGCCTCCAACTCCATCCATGTTGCTGCAGTGGACATGATTCCATTTTTTTATGACTGTAGTTCTCTTCTTATCAAATTAAGTTGCCGCTAAAAAAAAAATTGTAAAGTTGACGCTTATAGTCCCAGCTACTCTGGAGGCTGAGGTGGAAGGATCATTGGATCCCAAGAGTTTGAGGTTTCAATGAGCTGTAACGGTGCCACCGCAGTCTAGCCTGGTCAACAGAGCAAGACCCTATCTCAAAAAAAAAAAAAAAAAAAATAGGCCAGGCATGGTGACTTATGCCTGTAATCCTGGGAGTTTGGGAGGCTGAGGCAGGCAGATTGCCTGAGCTCAGGAGTTTGCGACCAGCCTGGGCAAAACGGTGAAATCCTGTCTCTACTAAAATACAAAATATTAGCCGGGTGTGGTGGCATGCACCTATAATCCTAGCTACCCTGGAGGCCGAGGCAGGAGAATTACTTGAACCCGGGAGGCGGAGGTTGCAGTGAGCCGAGGTCACGCCACTGCACTCCAGCCTGGGCGACAGAGCGAGACTCCGTCTCAAAAAAAAAAAAAAAAAAAAATACACAACCTGCCTGTTGCCCAGGTTGGTCTTGAACTCCTGGCCTCAAGTGGAGTTCCTCACACCTTGACCTCCCAAAGTGCTAAGATTGCAGGTGTGATCCACCACATCTGTCCCATTTTTTCACAAACTATTTGTTAAATGCCTACTCTGGGTGAGTAGGGATTGGGGAGGAAGAAATATATATTGATGATTGCCCACCACATGTGCAAGGCACTGTCCTGGGAGCTTTGTGTAATCTAACATTATCTTCCCAACAACTCTTGAGTGAGTGAGGAAGTTTATTATCTGCCTGACTATACAGTCTAGGCGTAGCCAGAAGCAGTGATTCCTGCTTACTTATTCTGGATTCAGACCCTTTCTTTTTCCCTCTAATGGCTATGCCATGCTGTTCAAGGAACCAAAATGTTAATTGAAAGTAAATAAGATACTCTTTTAAATAGTTCTTAAGAGAAAAAAACAAAATTCTGGGTTGCTCTAAAGGGCTTTGATGGCTGGGTGCAGTGGCTGACGCCTGTAATCCCAACACTTTGGGAGGCTGAAGTAGGTGGATCACCCGAGGTCAGGAGTTTGAGACCAGCCTGACCAACATGGTAAAACCCCGTCTCTACTAAAAATATAAAATTAGCCAGGCATTGTGGCGCATGCCTGTAATCCCAGCTACTCGGGAAGCTGAGGCAGGAGAATTGCTTGAATCTGGGAGGCAGAAGTTGTGGTGAGCTGAGATCACGCCATTGCACTCCAGCCTGGGCAACAAGAACAAAACTCTGTCTCTAAATAAATAAATAAATAAAATAAAGGGCTTTGATGTCACCCACTCTTTCTTTTCTTTTTTTTTTTTTTAAAGAGATGGAGTCTCACTCTGTTGCCCAGGCTGGAGTCTGGAGTGCAGTCTCACGATCTTGGCTCACTGCAACCTGCGCCTCCTGGGTTCAAGTAATTCTCCTGCCTCAGCCTCCCAGGTAGTTAGGACTACAGGCATGCACCACCATGCCTGGCTAATTTTTATATTTATATTTTTATTTTTTTGAGATGGAGTCTCACTCTGTCACCCAGGCTGGAACGCAATGACATGGTCTCAGCTCACTGCAACCTCCGCCTCCTGGATTCAAGGGATTCTCCTGCCTCAGCCTCCTCAGTAGCTGGGACTACAGGTGCATGCCACCACACCCGGCTAATTTTTGTATTTTTGGTGGAGACAGGGTTTCACTATGTTGGCCAGGCTAGTCTCGAACTGCTGACCTCGTGATCTGCCCTCCTCCGCCTCCCAAAGTGCTGGGATTACAGACATGAGCCACCATGCCCGGCCTAATTTTTATATATTTAGTAGAGATGGGGTTTCAACATGTTGGCCAGGCTGGTCTCAAATTCCTCACCCAAGGTGATCTGCCTGCCTCAACCTCCCAAAGTCCTGGGATTACAGGCGTGAGCCACTGCACCATTGCCCCTGCCTTTTTTTTTTTTCTTTTTCCCTTTCAGACAGGGCCTCTCTCTGTTGTCCAGACTGGAGTGCAGTGGTGCAGTCACGGCTCACTGCAGCCTCAACCTCCCTGGGTGCAAATGATTCTCCATCTCCCACCTCCGCCTCCCGAGTAGCTAAGACCCCAGACGCCCAGCCCACAGGATCATGCCTGGCTAATTCTTTTTTTTTTTTTTTTTTTAATTTTTGCTCAGGCTGGTCTTGAACTCCTGGGCCCAAGCAGTCCTCATGTCTTGGCCTCCTAAAGTGCTAGGATTACAGGCATGAGCCACCATGCCTGGCTGTCCACTCATATTTAACAATTCAATGTTTCAATTTGAGGAGAAAACATTCTATAAAACCTGGCTACTCTGGTTACACTGCCTATGGGTTATCCCTGCTCTGCAAGGAGCAGTAAAAAAAAATTTAAAGTTTTCATTTTTATTGTTATGTTATGTGGTGTTATGTTATGTTATGTTTGTTATGTTATGTTATGTTATTTTGAGATGGAGTATCCCTCTGTCGCCCAGGCTGGAGTGCAGTGGTGTGATTTTGGCTCACTGCAACTTCCACCTCCTGAGTTCAAGCAATTCTCCTGCCTCTGCCTCCTGAGTAGCTGGGACTACAGGTGTGCGCCACCACACCTGGCTAAAATTTTTTTGTATTTTTAGTAGAGGCGGGGTTTCACCATGTTGGTCAGGCTGGTCTTGAACTCCTGACCTCATGATCTGCTGAGCCACCACATGCAGCCAATTTAAAGATTTTAAAAGAATTCTATAAAACCTTAATCCTAAGAATGACCTTCATACCTTCCCCTTATCTCCTGCCCCCTGTTACGTTTCTTACCAGACTTAAGGGCTCATTGAAAAATTTGTTTCTTCTTTACCACTGATAACTTCATTCCAAAGAGAAGATCTCCTTTCTCTTCTGGAGTTTTACAGGTCTTTGAACTTTCTTGTCTTCCTTCTTATTTAATTTATTTATTTATTGAGACAGAGTCTTATTCTGTCACCCGGGTTGGAGTGCAGTGGTACGATCTCAGCTCGCTACAACCTCTGTCTCTGGGGTTCAAGAGATTTGTATGCCTCAGCCTCCCAAGTAGCTTGGATTACAGACGCCCACCATCATGCCTGGCTAATTTTTGTGTTTTTAGTAGAGACAGGGTTTCAGCATGTTGGCCAGGCTGGTCTCGAACTCCTGACCTCAGGTGATCTTCCTGCCTAGATCTCCCAAAGTGCTGGGATTACAGGTGTTAGCCACCATACCCAGCCTCTTCCTTCTTAAATTCTTTATTTTCCCTCCCTTCTCCCTTTTTCTCTCCATTTTTGTTGATTGCTTAGGCTCTGGTCTTATTTCACCTAAAAAAGCAGAGAATTGTTTAAATTCTAAGCTCCTGAAAGGAAGAGACTGTGTGTTGCCCGTGTCAGATGATCAATTGTGTTGCTTACTGAGTTGAGTGTTTATAGATTAGAATATAGGGATCTGCTTTTTCAAAATATGTTATCTGAGCCAGATATTGTTTCTGTTTTAGAAACTATCAGTGTGGACCAGACTGTGACTCAAGTGTTCCGGCTGAGACCTTATCAGGATGTCTATGTTAATGTCGTAGACCCTAAGGTATGTCTTTGTTTTGTACTTGAATATCTTTTTGGAATAAGCACCCTTCCTCAAGGTTAGATTACTAAGGAAACAATGGGTTACTTAAGTGTAGTGTTAGACTATTAAATGTGTGGCCTGCTAGGTGTGGTAATTTCAGTACATCAGGAGGCTAAGACAGGAGGATCGCTTGAGGCCAGGAGTTCAAGACCAGCCTGAGCAGCATAGTTAGACCTTGTCTTTATTAAAACTTTTCTTTTTTTTTTTTTTTTTTTTGAAATGGAGTGTCACTGTTGCCCAGGCTGGAGTGCAGTGGTGCGATCTCGGCTCACTGCAACTGGTGCCTCCCAGGTTCAAGCCATTCTCCTGCCTCAGCCTCCTGAGTAGCTAGGATTACAAGCCCGTACCACCGCACCCAGCTAATTTTTGTAGAGACGGGGTTTCACCATATTGGCCAGGCTGTTCTTGAACTCCTCACCTCAGGTGATCCACCTGCCTCGGCCTCCCAGAGTGCTGGGATTACAGGTGGGAGCTACCGCGTCCTGCCTACTAAAACTTTTCTAAAAGATTAGCTGGGTGTATTGTATATGCCTGTAGTTCCAACTACGTGAAAGGCTGCAACAGGAGGATTGCTTGTGCCCTATTGCACTTCAGCCTGGGCAACAGAACAAGACCTTGTCTTGTAAAACTAAACATGTAGGCCATGGGTGGTGGCCCATGCCTGTAATCCCAGCACTTTGGGAGGCCAAGGCAGGCGGATGACTTGAGGTCAGGAGTTTGAGACCAGCCTGGGAAACATGGTGAAACCCTGTCTCTACTAAAAATACAAAACTTAGCTGGGTGTGGTGGCGCACCCCCGTAGTCCCATCTACTCGGGAGGCTGAGGCATGAGAGTCACTTGAGCCCAGGAGGCGGAGGCTGCAGTGAGTGAGCTGAGATCGTGCCACTGCACTCCAGCCTGGGCAACAGCAATATCCTGTCTCAAAAAATAATAATAACTAAATAAATAAGTAGCCTACGTGTCATTTAGAATGTAGGCAGTATGTAGGTTGCATTTAAAACCCACCACCACTTTTCTTGAAGCTTGTCCTAACCATTTTCTGTATGTGAAACTATATGTAAAACTTTCTATTAAAATACTAACATTTTAAAATGTATTCTCATTTTTCTTCAAGAAGTGATGTTATAATAGATAAAAATTATTGTCCAGAAAGTACTATTGACATTAATAGGGAAAAAAGTGCATAGGTCAGTGTCATGTTTGTGTGCCAGAATCCAGACTAAAATACAGAATGAGTCCCCCACTACCCATCACACTCAATGTGCTACAGCGGCTATAGGATCAGTTGTAGATTTACCAACTATACTGAAAAGTGTGCTTTGGCAGGATATAATTCTGTTTATCAGAGTTCTGCTACTGAATGGTCTTCCAGTAGTTTTCTTTTTTGCAGTAAGTTTTTTTCCATGGTAAGTGGGCATTACCTTCTGACTATAAAGTGTGGCAAAGTAATGTCAGAGATATCATTTGATTATTCCTTTTAGGATGTGACCCTTGACCTAGTGGAATTAACTTTTAAGGATCAGTACATTGGCCGTGGGGATATGTGGCGACTAAAGAAAAGTTTGGTAAGATGTGATTTTTTTTGAAAGTCTGTTACTTTTTCCATTATGTGAATAATCCCTGTTTATTATGGGAGAAGAATATAAAATCGTTTCTGATTTCAGCATCTACAGACAATTATTGTCAACATCTTGTGTGTTCTTCCATTCTCTTTTCACTGTTTTTTTTATCTTTTGTTTACTGTTACAGATTTTTACTCAGCATTTTTGGTTTAGATAGGAAGTTATACTGTATTTTACATTGGAATAGAACCATAGTTTTCAGGTTTTCACTTTATCCCATTTGCTCCTCACATCTCCTCATGGACAGGTATTTATTATCCCTAATTTATAGAGGTAGAAACTGAGATTGAGAAGTTAGGTAATTGCCCAAGGCTAGATAGTAAGTTGACTCTTGGCCAAAACCCAGATCCTGTGGCTTCCAGATCACACTGCTTTTTGCTGTACCCTCTTCCTGTTTTCCACATGTATTCATTGTTTTTTTTTCTTTTTCTGAGATGGAGTTTCGCTCTTTCTCCCAGGCTGGAGTGAAATGGTGGGATCTTGGCTTACTGTAACCTCTGTCGTCTGGGTTCAAGCGATTCTCCTGCCTCAGCCTCCCAAGTAGCTGGAATTACAGGCACCCACCACCATGCCCGGCTAATTTTTTTTTTTGAGACGGAGTTTCTTGTTGCCCAGGCTGGAGTGCAATGGCATGATCTCGGCTCACCACAACCTCTGCCTTCCTGGTTCAAGCGATTCTCCTGCCTCAGCCTCCGGAGTAGCTGGGATTACGGGCATGCACCACCGCACCTGGCTAATTTTGTGTTTTTAGTAGAGATGGGGTTTCTCCATGTTGGTCAGGCTGGTCTCGAACTCCAGACCTCAGGCAATCTGCCCTCCTCGGCCTCCCACAGTGCTGGGATTACAGGCGTGAGCCACCGTGCCCAGCTTTTTTTTTGTATTTTTAGTAGAGGTGGGGGTTTCACCATGTTGGCCAGGCTGGTCTTGAACTCCTGACCTCAGGTGATCCGCCCACCTTGGCCCCCCAGAGTGCTAGGATTATAGGTGTAAGGCACCGTGCCCGGTCCATTTTTTAATTATTCATTTGTTTATTTTTTTTGAGACAGACTCTCTCTCTGTCACCCAGGCTGGAGTGCAGTGGTGCGATTTCTGCTCACTGCAAGCTCCGCCTCCCGGGTTCACCCATTCTTCTGCCTCAGCCTCCCGAGTAGCTGGGATTACAGGCGCCCGCCACCACACCCGGCTAATTTTTTGTAGTTTTAGTAGAGACAGGGTTTCACCATGTTAGCCAGGATGGTCTTGATCTCCTGACCTTGTGATCTTCCCATCTCGGCCTCCCAAAGTGCTGGGATTACAGGTGTCAGCCAGTGCACCTGGCCCCATTTTTTTAATAAAAATATTTTTATTATATTTTAATTGTTTCTTTTTTTAAATTTTTTTTTTATTTCCGTGTTACTGGGGAACAGGTGGTGTTTGGTTATATGAGTAAGTTCTTTAATGGTGATTCGTGAGATTTTGATGCACCCATTACCCAAACAGTACACCACACCCACATGTATTAATTTTTTAATGAACATTTCAACTTGAAAAGATTAGTTCATCAGAATTATGAACTGGTTCTGAAAATTCTCGTTTGAGGTTTTTTTTTCCATTTTGACACTAATCAAAAGAAATGAAGTTTTTGTATACTATGTAACCACAAATTATAGGTAGAATTTCCATACAGGGTATATTTTCAGGAAAAATCTGCTTAATTTTTATTTGTTGAGGGTTCCATTTTCTAAAGTGAGAGATAAAATGAGAAACAACACAATATTTAAATGAGTATATAAATGCAGATATGTATATAAACATGTGAAGATGAGGATATTTGTAAAGCTGGTCATTTATCATCCACCTGGTCTTTGCTATTATCTATACTTGCCAAACTCTTTAAGCACCTACTGTCATACCTACCCTAACAGGTTTTCCTGTGGGGTAAATCTATTACTCACAAGCTAGTTCAACTTTGGGTTGGTAGAAGAGATTAGAAAGCTAGGAGTTCTTGTTTGTGATTTTTCATGGCCTTAATATGTTAATCAGTCTCTCTCTCTTTCTCACCCTCTCTCCCTCCCTCCCTCTCTCTACCCCTCTCTCCCTCTCCTCTTAGGTCAGCACATGTGCCTATATCACCCAGAAGGTGGAGTTTGCTGGCATCAGGTAGGTATTACATCACTCTTGCCTTATCTGTGCAGTAACTGGGCTACATAAAGCAGTGGAGGCATATGGATGTCCATATAATAAAATGTGTAAAAGTATAAAATGTTAGATTGTTGGCTGGCCACAGTGGCTCACGCCTGTAATCCTAGCACTTTGGGAGGCCGAGGTGGGCGGATCACGAGGTCAGGAGATCAGGACCATACTGGCTAACACGGTGAAACCACGTCTCTACTAAAAATACAAAAAATTAGCTGGGCGTGGTGGCGGGCGCCTGTAGTCGCAGCTACTTGGGAGGCTGAGGCAGGAGAATGGCGTGAACCCGGGAGGCAGAGCTTGCAGTGAGCTGAGATCACGCCACTGCACTCCAGCCTGGACGACAGAGCAAAACTCCGTCTCAAAAAAAAAAGAAGTTAGATTGTTGTAGCTCAAACAAACCACAAAATGCACTATAGTAGTTTGAGGCTTATTAATGGAAAAAGTTGATGAAGCCCCCTGGCATTCTGTAAAAAAGGAAGTAGAAAAAAAAAAGGAGATAGAGACTCATAATTTTACAACTGGAAAAACCCTAGATGCACGTATTGAATCATACTTTCTCATTTTACAAGTTAGGAAACAGGTTTAGAAACATAAAATGACTGGCACATTGGCTCCTGATTTGTTACCTTTTTAACTATATTGCTGTACTCTTGATTTATTAAAACTATTTCTATATTTTAGTTTGTGAAGAAAAAAGAGACTTTGTGAAATCCCCTTTAAATTCAAAAAGTGGCTGGGTGTGGTGGCTCACACTTGTAATCCCAACACTTTGGGATGCTGAGGTGGGTAGATTGTTGCTTGAGCCCAGGAGTTGAAGACCAGCCTGGGCAACATAGTGAGACCCCATTTCTACAAAAAAATACAAAAATTAGCTGGGTGTGGTGACACACGCCTGTAGTCCAGCTACCCGGGAGGCTGAGAGGTGGGAGGATCGCTTGAGCCTGGGAGGTAGAGGCTGCAGTGAGCTGGGATCACACCACTACACTCCAGCCTGGATGACAGAGCAAGACCCTGCCTCAAAAAAAAAAATTCAGAAAGTATTTCAGGTGCGGTGGCTCACACCTGTAATCTCAGCACTTTGAGAGGCCAAGGTGGGCTGAGTGTGCTTGAGCCCCAGGAGTTCAAGACCAGCTTGGGCTACATGACAAATAGTCTCTAAAAAAAAAAGAAAAAAAAAAAAAACAGCCAGACATGGTGGTGTGCGACTGTACTCCCAGCTACTCAGGAGGCTAAGGTGGGAGGATCGCCTGAGCCCTGGGAGGTTGGGGCTGCAGTGAGACATTATCATGCCACTGCACTGCAGCCTGGGTGACAGAGTGAGACTGTCTCAAAAAAAAAAAAAAAAGTACAACATGCACATAATTAAGCATTCAAATAATTCAGAAAGATATCTCGTGAAATATACATTCCTCTCCCCAGAAACAACTTGTTTCTTTCCTGAAATTTACTGTGTACACACAATCATATTTATGTCTTTTTTTTTTCTGAGACAGAGTCTTGCTCTGTCACCCAGGCTGGAGTGCAGTGGTGGGACCTTGGCTGACTGCAGCCTCTACCTCCTGATTTCAAGCAATTATCCTGCCTCAGCCTCGTGAGTTGCTGGAATTACAGTTACCCACCACCACACCTAGCTAATTTTTTTTTTTTTTTTTTTTGAATTTTTAGTAGAGACGGAGTTTCACCATGTTGGTCAGGCTGGTCTCGAACTCCTGACCTCGTGATCTGCCCACCTTGGACTCCCAAAGTGCTGGGATTACAGGTGTGAGCTACCTCACCCGGCATATTTGTCTTGTTAACTGACTTATGGTGATCCTAAGCTTGTTCAGTGGGGTCACAGGGTGCAGTGTAGTCCCTCGTTATAAAGATCCCCATCTACTTTTTTTTTTTTTTTTTGAGACAAAGTCTCACTCTGTCGCCCAGGCTGGAGTGCAGTGGTGTGATCTTGTCTCACTGCAACCTCCACCTCCCAGGTTCAAGCAATTATTCTGCCTGGGCCTCCTGAACTACAGGCACGTGCCACCATGCCCAGCTAATTTTTGTATTTTCAGTGGAGATGGGGTTTCACCATGTTGGCCAGGCTGGTCTCAAACTCCTGATCTCAGGTGATCCCGCCTCCTCAGCCTCCCAAAGCGCTGGGATTATAGGCGTTGAGCCACCGCACCCAGCCCCCATCAACTTTTCACCTAATGGTTTCATCCATTGAGGATTGTTGTAAGATGGTGATTTTCTTTCCTTTTTTTGGTGATTTTTTAATTCAGTCATCCCTTCTACATTTATTAGCCAGAATCCTTCTGTAAATAATTTTTCATCATCAACTAGGTCTATTTGACCAGAATGAAATACTGATCCTAAAAAGAAAGAAAGGATAAAGGCTTCATTTTTTGTCCCAAAAAGGGTATTTTGAAACTTGTTGGGGGGAGCCAGGTAAAATGGCTATGGCGTGAGGATCACTTGAGGCCAGGAGTTCAAGACCAGCCTGGACAACATAGTAAGACCTCATCTCTACAGAAATAGTAATTTTTAAAAAAATTGCTGGACGTGGTAGCTCACACCTGTAATCCCAGCACTTTGGGAGGCTGAGGCAGGCAGATCACGAGATCAGGAGATCAAGACCATCCTGGGTAACATGGTGAAACCCCATCTCTACTAAAAATACAAAAATCAGCTGGGTGTGGTGGCCTGTGCCTGTAGTCGCAGCTACTCGGGAGGCTGAGGCAGGAGAATCGCTTGAACCAGGGAGTCAGAGGTTGCAGTGAGCCGAGATCACACCACTGCACTCTAGCCTGGTGACAGAGCAAGACTCCGTCACACACACACACACACACACACACACACACACACACACACACAAAATTATGGCTAGGTGCAGTGGCTCATGCCTCTAATCCCAGCACTTTGGAAGGCTGAGGTGGGTAGTTTGCTTGAGCCTGGGAGTTCAAGACCAACCTGGCAATATGCTGAAACCCCTTCCCTACAAAAAAAATACAAAAATTAGCTGGTCATGGTGGCGCTTGTAGTCCCAGTTACTTGGGAGGCTGAGGTGGAAGGATCACCTAAATCCAGGGAGGTTCAAGGCTGTAGTGAGCCTTGATCATTCTGCTGCCCTCTAGCCTGGGTGACAGAGTCAGACTCTGGCTAAAGTAACAATAAAAAAAAAGAACGGGGGTTGGTGTCAGGGCTCCTCTAGTTTGAGGTACTTGGGAAACAGGTGGGAGGAGCACTGAAGCACAGGTCGAGGCTGCAGTGAGCTATTATTGCATTATTGTACTCCAGCCTGGGCAACAGAGTGAGATCCCAACTTTGAAAACAAACAAAAATTTGTTAGCGGGTCAGTGTTCTTTAAAACATCCAAGCAACTAAAGCACAACCCAAGAAGTGACTAAATCTCAAGCAGCACAAAAAATGTAACCTAGGTTTATGCCTCCAGTATCAGCAGATCTCTACTGGATGGGTATCCAGGGTCAGGAAGCCTGGATCTGTATCTGCAGAGCCAGAAAAAAAGTTTAGCCATCACTGTGATGAGTGGTTCGAGTGATGTTGGGTAACTTCAGTAAACCCTTAGTCTTCACATCTGCAAAATGGAGTAGTTGGTTTAGAATATTCTTCTGTCAAGGACCAGTTAATAAATATTTTAGACTTTGTGAGTAGCAATAGATCTCAGGTCTATTGCATATTCTGTGTGTTTCGACTATTTAAAAATGTAACAGCCATTCTTAGCTATGGGCCATATGAAAACAGGAGACAGGCGAGAATTGGCTTGAAGGCTGTATGTAGTTTGCCAGCCTCGGTTTGGAAACCTGTTCAGATCTCTCTCATTTTTTTTCTATTGCTTCCTCTTTTATTTTTAAATTATATATATATTATATATATTATTTCTGAGACAGAGTCTTTCTCTGTTGCCTAGGCTGGAGTGTAGTAGCATCATATCTCCCCACTGCAACCTCTGCCTCCTGGTTTCAAGTGATTCTCCTACCTCAGCCTCCTGAATAGCTGGGACTACAGGAATGCACCACTATGCCCGGCTAATTTTTTTTTTTTAGTAGACACGGGGTCTCGCCATGTTGGCCAGGCTGGTGTCGAACTCCTGGCCTCAAGTGATCTGCACATGTTGGCCTCCAAAAGTGATGAGATTACAGTTGTAAGTCACCACGCCCGGCTGATCTCTTTCTATTTTAAGTTCTTTGTTTCTCTATGTAAATACCCTCATACACACAGTTCTAGATGGAGAAAAGAAAACCCTGACAGATTGTCACTTTTTAACTTTATTTTTATATATTTATTTCTGAGACGGGCTTCCTCTATCGCCCAGGCTGGAATGCGGTTATGCCATCATGCCTCACTACAGCCTCAACCTCCTAGGCCCAAGCAATACTCCCACCTCAGCCTCCTGAGTAGCTAGGACTACAAGTGCGTGCCAGCATGCCTGGCTCTTTTTTTGTTTTTGTTTTTGTTTCATTTTGGTAGAGACAGGGTCTCACTATGTTCCTCAGGCTGGTTTCCAACTCCTGGGCTCAAACGATCCTCTTGGCTCAGCCCCCTAGAGTGCTGGGATTACAGGTATGAGCCACCGCAGCTGGCCTCTTTTAGACTTTTAAAGATCTGTCCTGATATTTGGCTCAGGCTTGGTTAAATGTAAACTACAGTCTTCTATCTTTTCTCCAGAAGACTTACAGTATGTCTACACTGGATCTCAAAGGTTACTTTCTTTTGCTGACTTTGTGAATGCCTGAGAAAAAAGATGCTTTGGGCCTCCTATGAGAAAAATAAAGTATAGTCATTTGTATAGTTAAAGTCATTATAAATGGTCAAATAATTTCCCTGCAATTTAACTTTCAATCTGGTAATAGTTACATAGTTAAGAACACATGAGCCGAGTGTGGTGGCTCATGCCTGTAATCCCAGCACTTTGGGAGGCCAAGGTGGGTGGATTACCTGAGGTCAGGAGTTCGTGACCGGCCTGGCGAACATGGTGAAACCCTGTCTCTACTAAAAATACAAAATTAGCTGGGCATGATGGCAGGCTCCTGTAATCCCAGCTACTCGGGAGGCTGAGGCAGGAGAATTGCTTGAACCTGGGAGGCAGAGGTTGTGGTGAGCCGAGATTGTGCCATTGCACTCCACCCTGGGCAACAAGAACGAAACCCCGTCTCAAAAAAACAAAACAAAACAACAACAACAACAACAAAATATATATATAGTAGCAAAATCTTGTCTCCTATTGACTAACATTTTGCTTTTAAAAAATAATGACCTTAAACCCTAGCCTGTTGGATCACATTGTAACTTTTTTTTTTTTTTTGAGACGAGTCTCACTCTGTCACCTAGGCTGGAGTGCAGTGGCGTGATCTTGGCTCTGCAACTTCTGCCTCCCAGGCTCAAGCAGTTCTCCTGCCTCAGCCTCTCAAGTAGCTGGGATCACAGGCACCCACCACCATGCCTGGCTAATTTTGTGTTTTTAGTAGAGATGGGGTTTCACCATGTTTTTCAGGCTGGTCTCGAACTCCCGACCTCAGGTAATCTGCCTGCCTCGGCCTCCCAAAGTGATGGGATTACAGGCGTGAACCACCACCTCCGGCCACACCAAGCTTGTTTTAGAGGTCCTGTGAATGTGGGGTTCTGACGATTATAAGCAGAGCTGGCTGGGTGCGGTGGCTCATGCCTGTAATCCCAGCACTTTGGGAGGCTTAAGTGGGCAGATTGCTTGAGTCTGGGAGTTCAAGACCAGCCTAGACAACATGGTGAAACCCCGTCTTTACTAAAAATACAAAAAAATTAGCTGGGTGTGGCTGCTTGTGCCTGTAGTTTCACCTACTTGGGAGTCTGAGGTGGGAGAATCGCTCAAGCCTAAGAATTTGAGGCCACCCTGGGCAACATAGCAAGATAGTAGATACGGAGTTTCACCACGTTGGCCAGGATGGTCTCGATCTCTTGACCTCGTGATCCACCCACCTCGGCCTTCCAAGGTGCTAGGATTACAGGCATGAGCCACCGTGCCTGACCTCCTTATTATAATATTAAAGAAATACAAGTCTCTTCTGAGGTCAGGCTTGTGACACTTGTTCATTCACAGATGTAACTGGGCAAAGGAGTATGAAAAAGCATCCCACTTGGTATAAGCCATGGGCCTGGTCCAGCCTTCTTCATTTTGGCATGGGGTAGACCCGGAGGGATTGATTGATTGTCCAGCATTTCCTAGGTAGCCTGAACTATGACTCATGGTACACAGCATTTTCCTGGCTTTTATCTGATTTTGTCTTCCTTCCTTTTTTTTTTTTGAGACAGAGTTTTACTCTTGTTGCCCAGGCTGGAGTGCAATGGTGCGATCTGAGCTCATTGCAACCTCTGCCTCCCAGGTTCAAGCAATTTTCCTGCCTCAGCCTCCCGAGTAGCTGGGATTACAGGCGCCCGCCACCACGCCTGGCTAATTTTTGTGTTTTTAGTAGAGACAGGGTTTCACCATGTTGGCCAGGCTGGTGTCAAACTCCTGACTTCATGATCCACCCACCTCGGCCTCCCAAAGTGTTGGGATTACAGGTGTGAGCCACTGCACCTGGCCTTTGTCTTCCTTTTTTATGAGGACTGATTGCTTAGGTGAGGTAGGTTGGGAGAAAGAGTGAAATTGGTAGAAGATAAGGGCTTGAGGTGGTTGGTTGAGGGATGATTGATTACACGGTGCTCAGCTAACAGCTACCACTTTCTCTCCAGGATAGCATTTTGTGTTAATACCTGCCGTAGTTCTAGTTCTTGCTAGTAAACTAATTGAGCACGCCCTATCCTCACACTGTCCTGAACAGTTTCCCCACATTATCTGGTTTAATTTGAAAACAGCTCTGTAGAAGGCTGGGCGCAGTGGCTCACACCTGTAAACCCAGCAGTTTGGGAGGCCAAGGCGGGCGGATCACAAGGTCAGGAGTTCGAGACCAGCCTGGCCAACATGGTGAAACCTCGCCTCTACTAAAAATATAAAAAATTAGCTGGGCATGGTGGCACGTGCCTGTAATCCCAGCTACTCGGGAGGCTGAGGCAGGAGAATCGCTTGAACCAGGGAGTCAGAGGTTGCAGTGAGCCGAGATCGCGCCACTGCACTCCAGACTGGGCAACAGAGCGAGACTACATCTCAAAAAAAAAAAAAAAAAAAAAGCAAAAGCAGCTCTGTAAGGCGTAGGCTTCATTGTCTCTTTTGTTTTGTTTGTTTTTTTGTTTTGTTTTTTGCAACAGTCTCACTCTGTTGCCCAGACGAGTGCAGTGGTGCGATCACAGCTCACTACAGCCTTGACCTGTGAGGCCCAAGCGATCCTCCTACCTCAGCCTCCTAGGTAGATGGGACTACAGCATGTGCCACCATACCTGCCTAATTTTTTGTATTTTTTATAGCGACAGGGTCTCACTATGCTACCTAGGCTGGTCTCAAGCTCCTGGGCTCAAGCAATCTGCCAACCTTGGCCTTCCAAAGTGTTGCGATTATAGGTGTGAGTCACCGTGCCCAGCCCATTGTCTCATTTTTAAAGATAATGCCACTGAACCTCATGAATTTACTATGGCCATTCACGTAGTAAGTGACACTCAGCTGGGATTCTTGCCTAGACCAGTTTCTCTTCAGGCTGGTCAGGTCTGAAAGCCATGCTTTACTTTTTCTACTGTACTATTCACTTTTTTTTTTTTTTTCCTGAGGCTGAGTTGTGCTCTTGTTGCCCAGGCTGGAGTGCAATGACACGATCTTGGCTCACTGCAATCTCTGCCTCCGGGGTTCAAGCGATTCTGCCTCAGCTTCCTAAGAAGCTGAGATTATAGGTGCCCACCACCATGCCCATTTAATTTTTTGTATTTTTAGTAGAGAGGGGGTTTCACCATATTGGCCAGGCTGGTCTTGAACTCCTGACCTCAGGTGATCCACCTGCCTTGGCCTCCCAAAGTGCTGGGATTACAGGCATGAGCCACTGCACCCATTCTCGTACTATCTACTTCTTGCCCTCAAAAATGCATGGAGGAAAACACATCAATCCCAAAAATGTAATACCAAGTTGCTATTAATTAATTACTATTATTTTTTTTTTGAGACAGGGTCTCGCTCTGTTGCCCAGGCTGGAGTGCAGTGGTGCGATCTCGGCTCACTGAAACCTCCGCCTCCTGGGTTCAAACGATTCTCCTGCTTAAGCCTCCCTAAGTAGCTGGGTCTATAGGTGCCACCATGCCCAGCTAATTTTTGTATTTTTAGTAGGGATGGGGTTTCGCTATGTTGGCCAGGGTGGTCTCGAACTCCTGACCTCAGGTGATTCACCCGCCTCAGCCTCTCAACGTGTTGGGATTACAGGCATGAACCACTGCACCTGGCCCTAAGTTTTTTTTTTTTTTTTGAGACAGTCTCGCTCTGTCGCCCAGGCTGGAGTGCAGTGGCGCGATCTCAGCTCACTGCAACTTCCACCTCCTGGGTTCAAGTGATTCTCCTGCCTCAGCGTCCTGAGTAACTGAGATTACAGGCGCATGCCACCACGCCCAGCTAAATTTTTTTTTTTTTTTAGTAGAGACATCATTTCACCATGTTGGTCAGGCTGATCTCGAACTCCTGACCTCGTGATCTGCCCTCCGTGGCCTCCCAAAGTGCTGGGATTACAGGCGTGAGCCACCACGCCCGGCCAAGAAGCCCTTCTTTAGACCTATATGTGGACTCCCAGATTAAGAGCCCCTGTTCATATTCAGTATAGTATGAGAGTTCTTTATATTGGATAATCTGTTCACGGAGTTCTCTGGAAATCTGTAACCAGTTAGGTCATTTGAGTATAAATAGCAGAGCCACCTGAAGTTGCCCCTATTTCTTTTTGGTTTGTTTTATTTTTATTTTTTGAGACGGAATCTCACTCTCTTGCCTAGGATGGAGTGCAGTGGCATGATGTTGGCTCACTACAACCTCTGCCTCGTGACTTCAAGCGGTTCTCCTGCCTTAGCCTCCTGAGTAGCTGGGATTACAGGCATATGTCACCATGCCCGGCTAAATTTTGGATTTTTAGTATAGATGGGGTTTCACCATGTTGTCCAGGCTGGTCTCGAAGTCCTGACCTCAGGTAATTCGCCCGCCTTGGCTTCCCAAAGTGCTGGGATTACAGGCGTGAGCTATTGCACCAGGCATGTATTGGTTTCATGTAAGACTTGTAATAACTTGTGTGTGTATTCTTTCAGAGCACAGGCTGGTGAACTGTGGGTTAAGAATGAGAAGGTCATGTGTGGTTACATCAGTGAAGATACCAGGGTAAGATTTATAAAATGCTTTTTTGGTTTTATCTCTCCATACCATTATGGCTAAGTCCTAAAATCAAAAATAAAACAAGGGCGGGGCAGGACACCAAGGTGGGCAGATTGCTTTATCCCAGGAGTTCAAGACAAGCCTGGGCAACATGGAGAGACCCACCTGTACAAAAATTAGCCAGGCATGGTGATGGGTGCCTCTGGTCCCAGCTATTCAGGAAGCTGAGGTGGAAGAATTACCGGGATCCTAGGAGTTCGAAGCTGCAGTGGGTCATGATTGCATCACTGCACTCTAGCCTGGGCAACAGAGCAAGACCCCATCTCAAAAACAAACAAAAAACACAAACAAACAAAAATCTGCTAAGCTCTTGACTGCTACTCTTTGCCCACATGTAATATCAAGTTCTCCTGAAACTGTTTTACAGTTGGATTTCTCCAGTTTGGAGTTGATCTTCATTTTCTTCTGAAGGGGTCTGTTTAATGTCAAACAGAGAGCTAGAGTATCTGGCCTGCATTATGCCATGCCTACTCATACATAGCAAAAGTTAAGCCCCATGGAAGATCATGTCATAAACATGAAGAGAGACCTTTGCCAATGAACGTTACCCATGCTGGTAAAACTGTATGTCTACCTTTTCTCCCTCCCATCTCCATGCCTTCTCTGAGAGCAGTGGTTTTCAACCAGGGGTGATTTTGCTCCCTTCAGGGGTCTTTTGACAATGTCTAAAGACATATTTGGTTGTCACAACTGAGGGGTTGTGCCATTGGCATCTAGTGAGAATCCTGCTAAACATGCTACACGTCCAGAGCAGGCCTCCAGAGCAAAGAGTTGTCTGGCCCAAAATGTTAATATGTTGTGGGGGTTGTCTTGTGCATTGTGGGATGGTTAGCAGCATCCCTGGCCTCTACTCACTAGATGCCAGTATCACCTACCACCCTTCACCCTACAAATCTACAAGTTATGACAGCCAGAAATTTCTCCAGACATGCCAAATGTCCTCTGAAAGGTAAAATCACCCTTGGTTGAGACCCAGTGTATCCTTAGAGGGAACCACTCCATGAACTTCATTTTTGTAATTTCCTATTGTTTACATTGGATGTATTTACATTGTTTGTAAATACATGTATGTTTGTGTGTGTGTATACACATGACCCAATTAATTGCCAGAGTGCTCACCATAATCGTGCCTTTGCTTTCCTGCAAAGGTGTCTGAAAAGTGAGACTTAGCTAGTTTATAAATGCTGGGGTGAAGAGTATTCCAGGCAAAGGAAACAATTTTCAGAAGTCAGTGTGGTGGAAGTATTGCAGACAGGTAGGGAGAATGATGTTGGTGAGGAGATAGGCAGGTTCCAGCCAGTTCATGCAGGGCCTTCAAGGTGGTTAGAACCAGTTTAGAGTGTTTCTAAGGAGAATTAGAATCCATTGATGGGTTTTAAGTGGGAGAGTGATACTTGAATTATGCTTTTAAGAGATCACTACTCATTCAGTTGTGTTTTGTTGAATAAAACCCTCCAAATCACCGGCTCTAATGGCCAAAGGTCAACTTTTCTCTGTCATGTAAAAGAAATCATGGGTATGTAATTCATGGTTGGTACAATAGTGTCACTATTATTGGTGTCCTTGTGTCTTATTGTTCTGCTATCCTCAGGGTAGGAATTCCATGATCCACCAAGAGCTGATATAATCACCTCCATATTCCAGGCAGAGGAGAGAGGAAGGGAAGAGAGACAAGAGAGGTGTACCTTCCCACCAAGTCATCTTCCTTTATAGACACAACACTTCCATTTAAATCATGATGGCCAGATTTTAGTCACTTGTAGCTGCTGAGGAGGCTGGGAAGTTTTGTCTTTCAGTTGGGTCTCTTGCCTTCCAGAATAGAATCAGAAGAAGGGAAGAATGGATAGGCATTTAGCATTAAGTGCTGCAGCCCTTCTGGCTCTGGTATAGAGTGTTATTTCCAGGGTCAAGAGTAAAAGCAGATAAGTGAGTTAGGAGGCCCGCTATAGTCTAGCAAGAAAATGGTGGTGTGGACTAAGGTGAGAGCTATAACAATGGAAGGATGTGGGCAGGTATGAGACACATTTCTGGATAGGGTCCACAGAACTTGCTCATAGATTGGATGTGAGGAGTGAAGGAAAGAGAAGGACTGAAGAGCTAGGTAGATGGTGGTGCCATTTATGAGATGGGGAAGACAGGGAAGAAGCAGGTTGGGGAGATTAGGAAGCTCTGTTTGGGAAAAGTCTTTTGGATGCCTGAGTGGAGGAATCACTGGAGGCAGTTGAGTCTGGAGTTCTCTTAATCACTTCTCCCATGTGTTGTTCCCCACTGCCCCCCAGTGTCCTCGCCACGCAAACCACTCATTGTTCCCCAACATGCCACCTTCTCTCTTTTCACCATGTCTTTGCACATGCTGCCCTCTGTATCCTAGGGTGCCTAGACCCTGCCTTTCCCCTTCCCAAGCCACTCATCCAGGTCTCAGCTCTAGTCTCAGGATTCCCTGCTTCTGGAGAGCCTTCCTGGTCCACCAGGCTGGAAGTACCTCCATGGCACCCTGGATCTGTGCACTCATTAGCAGTTCCCACACTGCAGTAGGTGCGCTTGCTTGTGTGCCATGTCACTGGACTGTGTGCGCCCTCAGAGCAAGGACTGCATCTTTAATCTTTATATGCCAAAGTTCTCTGGCATGTCTACTGGCACCTAGTAGTCTCTCAAATGTTGGTGGAGTGAAATATTAGATAGGCTCCCCTGCCTCAAGAATTCATCATCTGGGCCAGGCGCGGTGGCTCACGCCTGTAATCCCAGCACTTGGGAGGCCGAGGCAGGTGGTTCACCTGATGTCGGGAGTTTGAGACCAACCTGACCAACATGGAGAAACCCCGTCTCTACTAAACATACAAAATTAACTGAGCTTGGTGGTGCATGCCTGTAATCCCAGCTACTTGGGAGGCTGAGGCAAGAGAATCTCTTGAACCTGGGAGGCAGAGGTTGCGGTGAACCAAGATCGCGCCATTGCACTCCAGCCTGGGCAACAAGAGCGAAACTCCGTCTCAAAAAAAAAAAAACAAAAAAAAAAAAACAAAGAATTTATTATCTGATTAGAGAAACAAGACTTTCAGGTTTTCCATTAAATTAATTATTTTTGAGATGGGGGTCTTGTGTTATTCAGGGGTCCTTCCTGGGCTCCAGCAGTCCTGTTTCAGTATCTGGGATTACAGGCACATGCCACCACACCAATCAGAAAAACATGAGTTTATTTATTTATTTATTTATTTATTATTATTTTTTATTGAGATGGAGCCTCACTGTGTTGCCCAGGCTGGAGTGCAGTGGTGTGATCTCGGCTCACTACAACCTCCGCCCCCGGGGTTCAAGCGATTCTCTTGCCTCAGCCTCCTGAGTAGCTGGGACTACAGGCATTTGCCACCACACCTGGCTTTTTATATTTTTAGTAGAGACGGGGTTTCACCATGTTGCCCAGGCTGGTCTCGAACTCCTGACTTCAAGTGATCTGCCCACATCAGCCTCCCAAAATGTTGGGATTACAGGCATGAGCCACCACACCTGGCCAAAAAAATATTAAATAAGTTGGAGCTGAACATGGTGGCTCATGCCTGTAATCCTAGGACTTTGGGAGGCCGAGGTGGGGGGATTGCTTGAGCCCAGGAGATTGAGACCAGCCAGGGCAACAGAGGGAGACCCCATCTCTAAAAAGAAAAATTTAGCCAGGGGTAGTGGCCCACACCTATAATGTCAGCTACTTGGGAGGCTAAGGCAGGATGATCACTTGAGCCCAGGAGTTTGATGTTGCAGTGAGCTATGATGGTGCCACTGCACTCCTACCTGGGAGACAGAGTGAGACCTTGTCTCTATGAACAGACAGACAAAAACAACTTTAATTATTAAGAACCTTGCATATTTATTATAACGTTTAGACAATATAGCCTATATTTCTGTTCATTTCTCTGAAAAAATTTTTTTTTTTTTTTGAGGTGGAGTCTCACTCTGTTGCCCAGGCTGGAGTGCAGTGGTATGATCTTGGCTCACTGCAACCTCAGCCTCCCGGATTCAAGCGATTGTCCTGCCTCAGCCTCCCCAGTAGCTGGGATTATAGGCGCTCACCACCATGCCTGGCTAATTTTTGTATTTTAGTAGAGTTGGGGTTTCGCCATGTTGGCCAGGCTGGTCTCCAGTTCCTGACCTCAGGTGATCCACCTGCCTCAGCCTCCCAAAGTGCTGGGATTACGGGCGTCAGCCATCGTGCCCGGCCAGGAGCTTCAGTCTTTAAGGAGCAGGTCTCTGATGAACTAAAGGAGTGTTAGAGATTTACATTTTATGTTCCCTCTAAACTTCTTTAGAGCCTTGTGGAGCAAAGGCTCTGTGGTATAGCACACAGGGCTAGAAAACCACTTTTGCTTTTCCTTGAGGCAGTCTGAGTGTAGTGGAAGTACAATGTGAATTATAATTTATTAGACTGGCAACTCATCACCTGGCACATCTTAGCCCAAGTTCTGTCTCCATAATGAGATTTCCATAACTTTCCTAGGTAGATTCACTGCCCTTCTCCTGCATTTCATGTGTAAATCTTCATAGAACCTTTGTATATGTTGCAATGTTCTGCATGTTTTTATCTTGTACTGTAAGCTCCTGGAGGGCAGGGACCAGATCTTATTTTCACTGTCTCTGTAACAGGGCTCAGAGTAAGAGCTCAGTAACTATTTAAATGAAACAAAGAATGCTTGGATGAAGTTTGCTTTTAGAAGTCCCAAGTCATGGCCCTGAGCTGTGGCTCATGCTTATTCCCAACACTTCAGGAGGCAAAGGTGGTGAGAGGTGAAGCCAGCTGGACTTCCTGGGTCCAGTGGGGACTTGGAGAACTTTTATGTCTAGCTAGAGGATTGTAAATGCACCAATCAGCGCTCTGTGTCTAGCTAAAGGATTGTAAATGCACCAATCAGCACTCTGTAAAATGGACCAATCAGCAGGACATGAGTGGGGACAAATAAGGGAATAAAAGCTGGCCACCCCAGCCAGCAGCGGCAGCCCAGGTCCCCTTCCACATGGAAGCCTTGTTCTTTTGCTCTTCACAATATATCTTGCTGCTGCTCACTGTTGGTGAGCAAAGGTGGTCCGTGCCACCTTTAACAGCTGTTAACACTCACCACGAGGGTCCGCAGCTTCATTCTTGAAGTCAGTGAGACCAAGAACCCACCTGAAGGAACCACCTCTGGACACAGTGTGAGGATTGCTTGAGCCCAGGAGTTTGAAACCACTCTGGGCAACGTAGGGAGACGCCCTCTCTACAAAAAAATACAAAAATTTTGTGGCCTGGTGGTGCACTCCCATAGTCCCAGCTACTCGAGAGGCTGAAGTGGGAGAATCGTTTCATCCTGGAGCCTGGGAGTTTGAGGCTGCAGTGAGCTGTGATTGTGTCACTGCACTCCAGCCTGGGCGGCAAGAGTGAGATCCTGTCTCAAAACAAAGGAAAAAAAGAAGTCCAACATTGCAAGATTCTTTTATCATTGCTTTAAAAAAAATTGTGGTTAAAAAGCCTATCAAAATTTACCATCTTAACCATTTTTAAGTGTATAGTTCAGTAGTGTTAAGAACATTTACACTGTTGTGAAGCAGATCTTCGGAACTTTTTCATCTTATAGAACTGAAACTCTATATGGCATTGCTTTTTAATACAATTGTGTTTTTATTTCAGGTGGTGTTTCGTTCTACGTCGGCTATGGTTTACATATTTATTCAGATGAGCTGTGAAATGTGGGATTTTGATATTTATGGTACTGTGTCTAAGTGCTGATTGTAACTGCTAAGGGGAGAATTTTCTGGAACTGCAAATGCTAATTCATGAATGCCCAGGGTCCCCCACATCATCTTCTAACAAACTTTAAATATCATTGTGAGAATAATCATATTTGGAGGTTAGAGTGTTTTCTCGTTCTGAAGATACACTACTTTTTTCAATAATCAAATTTTTTTCAAACTGCATTGTATGTTGAAGTCATAGCCTCTTAGTAGTGAGGCAGATATTAAATTTGGCTTCAAAAAATAAATAAATAAACTTGGCTTCTTAGTTTGAGAATGAAACCACTTTGTACATCTGGCTTTTATGATCTTGTTTTAAGATGTACAAAACAGGCCGGGCACAGCGGTTCATGCCTGTAATCCTAGCACTTTGGGAGGCTGAGGTGGGCGGATCACCTGAGGTCAGGAGTTGGAGACCAGCCTGACCAACATCGGGAAACCCCATACCTACTAAAAATACAAAAATTAGCTGGGCGTGGTGGTGGGCGCCTGTAATCCCAGCTACTCGGGATGCTGAGGCAGGAGAATTGCTTGAACCTGGGCGGCAGAGGTTGCAGTGAGCCAGTATCATGCCACTGCATTCCAGCCTGGGAGACAAAGTGAGACTCCCATCTCAAAAAAAAAAAAAAAGATGTACAAAATACACCTTCTTTTTGGTCCCCTTTCTTATAGAAGAAGTTGCAAGCAGTTTACTTAGGGAATTGCTTAGAGAAGAATTTACTTAGAGAAGAAATTAGAGAAGAAATTGCAAGCAAGAGATAAAGATTGTTCTCATGTTCTCACCCTCTTTTCATTGTTTCTTTTCAGGGGATTTGTATTTTGAGAAAGCTGTGAATGGTTTCCTTGCTGATCTATTTACCAAGTGGAAGGTACATTTCTTCTTACACACTAAGTCTCATTATGTAAACATTACTCAATACAGATTTTTAAAATGCACTGTTTTTATTAAATTGCCCTAAATTGAGCTATTTTAGGTAAAACCCAGACTCCAGATTTAAATTACCCTAATAATCTCAATTTATGAGAATTTATGAAAAACACAAAGCTAACATCACACTCAATGGTAAAAGACTGAAAACTTTCCCCCAAGATCAGTAACAAGGTAAGTATGCTTGCTTTTGCCACTGATACTCAACATTATACTAACTAGAAGTTCTAGACAGACCACCTAGGCAAGCAAAAGAAATAAAAGGCATCCAAATCGAAAAAGAAGTACAACTATTTCTATTCACAGATAATATGATCCTATATGTAGAAAATCCTCAAAATCCACAAAGTAAGTATTAGAGCTAATGCATTCAGCAAAGTTTCAGGATACCCAATCAACACACAAAATCAATTGTATTTCTATATACCAGCAATAAACAATCTGAAAGAATAAAATACTTAGAATACTTTACCCTAGGAGCTGTAAGACTGGTCCACTAAAATCTATAAAACACTGTGAAAGGAGTTAATGAAGACCTAAGTAAATAGTAAGATAACCTGTGTTCACAGGTTGAAAGACTTAATATTGTGAATTTGGCAATACTACCCAAAGCAGTTTACAGGTTAATGCAGTTCCTATCAAAATACCAGTGCCTTTTTTTTTTTCCATCCTAAAATTTATGTGGAATTGCAAGGGATCCTGAATAGCTAAAACAATCTTGTAAAAGGGGAGCGAAGTTGGAGGACTCTCACTTCCTAATTTCAAAACTTACTAAAACCCTCAGTCATCAGAATAGTGTGATATTGGCATAAGGATAGATATATAGATCAATGGAATTGAATTGAAACCAACCCGTACATCTATGGTCAGTTGATTTTAGACAAGGGCATCAAGTTCATTTAATGAGAGAAAGAATATTCTCTTCAACAAATTATTCTGGAACACCTGAATGTCCATATGGAAAAGAACGAATTTGGACCCTCACCTCAAATCATATATGAAATGTAACCAAAATGAATCAAAGACTTAAATGTAAGAGCTAAAGTCATCTGGGTGCGGTGGCTCATACCTGTAATCTCAGCACTTTGGGAGGCCGAGGTGGGCGGATCAGGAGTTTGAGACCAGTCTGGCCAACGTCATGAAACCCTGTCTCTACTAAAAATACAAAAATTAGCCAGGCGTGCTGGTTGGTGCCTGTAATCCCACTACTCAGGAGGCTGAGACAGGAGAATCGCTTGAACCTGGGAGGCGGAGGTTGCAGTGAGCCAAGATTATGCCACTGTACTCCAGCCTGGGCAACAGAGTGAGACTCCATCTCATAAATAAATAAATAAAGAGCTAAAATTATAAAACAGCCAGGTGTGGTGGCTCATGGGAGGCGGAGGTGGGCAGATTGCATGAGCCCCGGAATTCCAGACCAGCCCCGGCAATATGGCAAAACTTTGTCTCCACAAAAAATACAAAAAGTTAGCTGGGTGTGGTGGCTAAAAAAAAAAAGGAAAAAGAATTTTCCTTATTTTTAAAAGTTTTATTTTTATTTATTTATTTATTCTTTTTGAGACGGAGTCTCACTCTGTTGCCCAGGCTGGAGTGCAGTGGTGCGATCTCAGCTCACTGCAACCTCCGCCTCCCAGGTTCAAACAACCTAAAAAAAAAGAATTGAATTTTTTTTTAAGAGACAGGGTTTTGCTCTGTCCTGTCACCCAGGTTGGAGTGCAGTGGTACAATCATACTGTAACCTGAAATTCCTGTGCTCAAGGGATCCTCTTGCCTCAGCTTCTTGAGTGGTTGGGACTACAGGCATTTGCTAACACAGCCAGCTAAAATTTTTGTTTTTATTTTTGTAGATACAGGGTCTCGTTTTGTTGCCCGGGCTACTCTTTAACTTTTGTTTGCAAGTGATTCTCCCACCTGCCTCAATTCTCCACCTGTTCAGTTCTCCTGCCTCACCCTCCTGAGTAACTGGGATTACAGGTGCCCGCTACCATGCCCAGCTAATTTTTTGTATTTTTACTAGAGACAGGGTTTTACCATGTTGGCCAGGCTGGTCTTGAACTCCTAACCTCAGGTGATCCGCCTGCCTCGGCCTCCCAAAGTGTTGGGATTATAGATGTGAGCCACCGTGCCTAGCCTAAAAAGTTTTATAATTTTTTTTTTTTGAGACAGGGTCTCACTGTCACCCAGGCTGGAGTGCAGTGGAGCGATCATGGCTCACTACAGCTTTGACCTCCTGAGCTCAAGTGATTCTCCTGCCTTAGCCTTAGTAGCTGAGACTATAGGCATTTGCTACCACACCTAGGTAATTTTTTGTGTTTTTTTGTAGAGACGGGGTTTTGCCATGTTACCCAGGCTGGTCTCAAACCCCTGAGCTCAAGCGGTCACCCACCTTGGCCTCCCAAATTGCTAGGATTACAGATAGAACTACGATGCCTGGCTGGGAAATTCATATAACCTTGAATTTGGCAGTGGTTTCTTAGATATAACACCAAAAACACGGCATCCAAATTAAAAGCAGTTGAATCAGACTTCAAAATTAAAAACTTTTGTGCATCAACGGACATTGTCAAGAAAGCAAAGAGGCCAGACCTGCTGGCTCACACCTTTAATCCCAGCACTGTGGGAGGCTGAGGTGGGAGAATCGTGTGAAGCCAAAAGTTTGAGTAACCCAGACAACAAAACGAGACCCTGTCTCTACAAAAATAAAAATAGAAAAAAATTAGCTGGCTGCATTGGCAAATGCCTCTAGTCTCAGCTACTCAAGAGGCTGAGGTGAGAGGATTCCTTGATCACAGGAATTTGAGGTTACAGTATGATTGTACCACTGCACTCCAACCTGGGTGATAGGACAGAGCGAGACCCTGTCTCTTTAAAAAAAAAAAAAAAGAAGAAGAAAAAAGAAAACCCACAGAATGGGAGACAATATTATTTGCAAATTATTTTCTGATAAAAGTCTGTTATCCAGAAAATATGTAGAACTTCTGTAACTCAAGAAAGAAAAGAAAAAACCCTAATTGACAAATGGGCAAAGGCTGCCCCATTCACCATGATGTGATTATTTCACATTACATGCCTGTATCAAAACATCTCATGTACCCCACAGATATTAAACACCTACTATGTACCCATAAAAATTAAAAAATAATTAAAATAATTAAATTAAAAAAACAAATGGGCAAAGGACTTGAATAGACATTTCTCTAAAGAATATATATGAATGTCCAACAAGTACATGAAAAGATGCTCAAGATCATTAGTCATTAGGAAAATGCAACGTAATACCACAATGAAATGCCACTTCACACCCACTAGGATGACTGTATTTTTTTTTTTTTTTTTTTTGAGCCAGAGTCTCGCCATGTTGCCCAGGCTAGAGTGCAGTGGCACAATCATAGCTCACTGCAGCCTTGATCGCCTGGGCTCAAGCCATCCTCCCTCCTCAGCCTCCTATAGTAGCTAGGACTACAGGCATGTGCCACTATGCCCGGGCAATTTTTCTTTTTTTTTTTTTGGTGGAAATGAGGTCTCACTATGTTATCCAGGCTGATCTCAAACTCCTGAGCTTAAGTGATCTTCCCACCTTGGCCTCCCAATGTGCTGAGATTACAGACGTGAGCTACAGTGCCTAGCCCATATTTTTTTTTGAGACAGAGTTTTGCTCTTGTTGCCCAGGCTGGAGTACAATGGTGCGATCTCGGCCCACTGCAACCTCTGCCTCCCGGGTTCAAGCAATTCTCCTGCTTCAGCCTCCCGAGTAGCTGAGATTACAGGCGCCCACCACCACGCCCAGCTAATTTTTTTGTGTTTTTAGTAGAGACGGGGTTTCACCATGTTGGCCAGGGTGGTCTCGAACTTCTGACCTCAGGTGATCCGCCCGCCTTGGCCTCCCAAAGTGCTGGGATTACAGACGTGAGCGTCTGCGACTGGGCCCATATTCTTTATTTTATTTATTTATGTATTTTTTGAGACAGAGTCTCGCTCTGTCGCCCAGACTGGAGTGCAGTGCTGCGATCTCGAACATGGCTCACTGCAACCTCCACCTCCCAGGTTCAAGCGATTCTCGTCCCTCAGCCTGCCGAGTAGCTGGGATTATAGGTGTGCGCCACCTTACCCTGCTAATTTTTGTATTTTTAGTAGTGATGCTGTTTCACCATGTTGGCCAGGCTGGTCTCGAACTCCTGGCCTTAAGTGATCTCCCCACCTTGGCCTCCCAAAGTGCCGGATTATGGGCCTAGCCTGTATTCTTGACAGCATTATTCATATTAGCTAAAAAGTAGGATAACACAAATAACAAATGTCTGTCAGCTAAAGCATAGATAAATAAAATGTATATCCTTACAATGTAGTAGTATTCTGCCATAAAGAAGAATGAAGTACTAACACATGCTACAGCATAGATGAATCTTGAACACATGTTAAGTGAGAGAAGCCAGACATAGTGGATCAAATACAAATCATAAGATCTTATTTATATGAAATGTCCAGAATAGGTAAATATATAATATAGAGATTAGTGGTTGCCAGGGACTGAGGGTGGGGAGTGACTGTTTCATCAGTTTGGGATTTCCTGTTGGGGTGATGAAAATGTTTTGGATCCAAATAATGGTGATAGTTATACAACATTGTGAATGTATTAAATGTCACGATGGCAATATTTATATGTATTTTGCCACAATTAAAAAATTATTTCAATTATCTCACCTTGATTTCACATGAAAACATTTTGATGAAAAAGTATTTGAAGTCACATTATGTAGTGTAAAAGAGTAGAGTTTGGATTAAGGCAGACTGGGTTTTAAATGATCTCATCAGCTTGCTTTTTTTTTTTTTTCTTTTTTGATTAAGAGACAGGGTCTTGCTATGCTGCTTAGGCTGGTCTTGAACTCCTGGGCTCCAGGGATCTTCTCACTTCATCCTCCTCAGTAGTTGGGACTACAGGCGCAGGCCACCATGCCTGGCTGATTAGCTTTTTGGTCTCCAAGGATTAGTCTCTGAGGCTCTATTTCTTCAGCTGCAAAATGGAGATAATAATAGACCCTCTCACCACATCATTTATGAGTTGAGACACTCCATGCCCATATCAGCCCGTTGTGAGCCCGTTGTGTTTTCCTGTATATCACTTGCACTAAAATTAGATAAGGGTGCTGAGTTTGGAGCTCTTGGACTCCCGTGAATTAATTGGCAGTCAGTGAAGGTCTGCTGTTTCCTAGCACTCTGCTCTGGGTACTGTGGCTTGTATTTAGGAATTTCTGTCCACTTGAGATACATCCATGAAATGTACATTATATTATGTGCCTTATATAGTGAGTGTTGAATTCTGTAGTCACTAAGCATACTTAGGATAAAGATGGGGTTGGTCAGTATAGGCTGTTGTCTTCAGAGACCCAGGAGGAACTGAAACTGCGCTTGCTAGCTAACTGTTGCAAGCCACTTTTCATGTTCATCTGTAAACACCCTACTTCCAGGATATTGATTTCCAGACTCCATGGAAATGTTTATTCTCATTAGTCCCCGTCCCTGTCCAAAGGTAGTTCTTTGCCTTGCCTTATACTGCTGAGTCCAGAGCAAACCCCACCCTCATCCTATGAGACTAGTAGGGTGTGGGAGTGCCTTTGATTCTTAAATCCACCACCATGGGTGCTGTTCTTGTTCCCTAGACCACAATTCTGCAGAAATTAAAAAACACTGTAGACCTGGCATTGTGGCTCACGCCTGTAATCCCAGCATTTTGCCAAGGCAAGTGGATCACTTGAGCCCAGCTTGGGGATTATGATGAAACCCTCTCTTTTTTTTGTTCTTTTTTTTTTTTTTTTTTTTTTGAGATGGAGTCTCGCTCTGTCGCCCAGGCTGGAGTGCAATGGCACAGTTTTGGCTCACTGCAGTCTCCACCCCCTGGGTTCAAGTGATTATCCTACCTCAGCCTCCCGAGTAGCTGCAATTTTAGGTGTGCGCCACATTGCCTGGGTAATTTTCCTACTTTTAGTAGAGATGGAGTTTTGCCATGTTGGCCAGGCTGGTCTCGAACTCCTGACCTCAGGTGATCCACCCGCCTCAGCCTCCCAAAGCACTGGGATTGCAGGTGTGAGCCACCACGCCCAGCCGAAACCCTGTCTTTATAAAAAATGCAAAAATTATCTGGGCCTGGTGACGCGTGTCTGTAGTCCCAGCTACTCGGGAACTGGGAGACAGTCACCATTACTTAATGCTGATTTGCAGTTTTCCAATCACTTTCCACATTCCTGGCACTTTAGATAACTTTCCTAAGGTCACATAGTGGCAAGTTTCAGGTTCAGGACTCCATCTAGGGCTTCTGACTCCCAGCAGTGCTCTGTCCCCTGCACTGCAGCCTCTAATTACCTGAAGCTATTCAATACTGTGCACTGCTGCTGAGCCACCTGGATTAAGAATATTATGTGCAGCTGGGCCTCACACCTGTAATCCCAGCACTTTGGGAGGCCGAGGCAAGCAGATCACTTGAGGCCATGAGTTCGAGACCAGCCTGGCCAACATGGTGAAACCCTGTCTCTACTAAAAATACAAAAATTACCCAGGTGGCCCACCTGTAATCCTGGCTACTCTGGAGGCTGAGGCAGGAGAATTGCTTGAACCTGGGAGGTGGAGGCTGCAATGAGCCGAGATTGTGCCACTGCACTCCAGCCTGGGCAACTGAATGAGACTGCCTCAAAAAAAAAAAAAAAGGGCCGGGCACAGTGGCTCACACCTGTAATCCCAGCACTTTGGGAGGCCAAGGCAGGCGGATCACGAGGTCAGGAGATCGAGACCATCTTGGCCAACATGGTGAAACCGCATCTCTACTAAAAATACAAAAATTAGCTGGGCATGGTGGCGTGCGTCTGTGTCCCAGCTACTTGGGAGGCTGAGGCAGGAGAATTGCTTGAACCCAGGAGGTGGAGGTTGCAGTGAGCCAAGATCGCGCCACTGCACTCCAGCCTGGTGGCAGAGTAAGACTCCGTCTCAAAAAAAAAAAAAAAAAAAAAAGAATATTATGTGCATGCAGTCTGCTTCATAGTGAAGTAAATGAAACAAACTTCAACCCTGTTGTTCTCTACTCATGCTTAGGAGAAGAACTGTAGTCATGAAGTGACAGTGGTCCTGTTTTCTAGAACTTTCTATGATGCAAAATCTGTTGGTGAGTAACTATTTCTCTCCTACAGTTATGTTTTTGTTAAGCTTCCCCCAACCCCACCCCAGCCATTTCCTTTCATTTTTTTCCTCGTTGCACTTTTCCACCCTTCCCATCTTTTCTGTTATGGGGACAGTGTAAAAGGGAAAGTAGCACAGTCTGTTAGTGGATGCAAGAGGTCTGTGGGCTGTGATTCATCTTAAAACCAACTTAATAGATAGACAGTTGGCTGGGTGCAGTGGCTCACGCCTGTAATCCCACGACTTTGGGAGGCTGAGGTGGGCGGATCACCTGAGGTCAGGAGTTGAAAACCAGCTTGGCCAACATGGTGAAACCCCATCTCTACTAAAAATACAAAAATTAGCCAGGTGTGGTGGCATGCGCCTGTAGTCCCAGCTACCCAGGGGGCTGAGAAAGGAGAATCGCTTGAATTCAGGAGGTAGAGGTTGCAGTGAGCTGAGATCTTACCACTGCACTCCAGTCTGGGTGACAGAGTGAGACCTTGTCTCAAAAAAAAAAAAAAAAAAAAGACAGTTATCTTTATTTTTTTGTGATGCAAATCTTTAACCCAGAAGAGGAAGCTGACAAAACTGAATTTCTCTTCTCAACCTGAACTACATACTCCGTTTTCTCTATTTCAGATGAATTTCCTGAAATAAACCGAGCCTCAATTCGACAGGATCACAAGGGGAGATTCTATGAAGACTTTTACAAGTATGTTTGGGTGCTTTGCTATACTTTTTATTTATTTATTAGTTGTTTCTTTCCTAACTTAAAAATAAGTCAGCCTGGGCAACATGGCGAAACCCTGTCTCTACCAAAAATACAAAAAATTCACCTCTTGTGGTCCCAGCTACTTGGGAGGCTGAGGTGGGAGGATCACTTGAGCCTGGGAGGTGGAGGTTGCAGTGAGCTGAGATCACACCACTGCACACCAACCTGGGAGAGAGTGAGACCCTGTCTCCAAAAAAAAAAAAAAAAAATAGATAAATAAATAAATAAACCTTTTAATTTTGTAATTGTAATGATTTTAGATTTACAGAGACGTTTCAAAGATAACACAGTTCCTGCATGGTCTTTGCTCTGTTTCCTCTAATATTAACATTTTATAACCAAGTTACATTTGTCAAAACTAGGTTAACATTGGTACATTACTATTAAGGAAATTCAGATGTTTTTTAGATTTTAGCACTCATGTACTTGCCGTCTCCAAGATATCATGTTGCATTTAGACCTTCTAAATGTTTTATTGTGAAAAATTTCAACATTCAGAAAAGAAGAGCAAATAATATAATGAGCCCATATACCCAATACCTGAATTTAACAGTTATTATTTTGTCATATTTGATTCATCTGTTTTTTCAGTGCCATTGACTAAGTAAATTATCAATATTATAATATTTTATTCCTATACATATTCAAAAGAGGCATTTTTATATCTGACCACAATATCATGATCATGTTTAACGTTATTATTATTATTATTATTTTTTGAGACACAATTTCACTCTCTCGCCCAGGCTGGAGTGCAGTG
Organism: Pan troglodytes; assembly: GCF_028858775.2. NCBI lineage: Eukaryota > Metazoa > Chordata > Mammalia > Primates > Hominidae > Pan > Pan troglodytes. The sequence goes on from NC_086016.1 coordinate 33,908,790, forward strand.
GTCATGTAAGCTGACTGCAAACTCCACCTCCCAGGTTCAAGGGATTCTCGTTTCTCAGCCTCCCGAGTAGCTGGGACTACAGGCGCCTGTGACCACGCCTGGCTAATTTTTTTGTATTTTTAGTAGAGATGGGGTTTGCCATGTTGGCCAGCCTGGTCTCAAATCCTGACCTCAGCTGATCCACCCACCTCGGCCTCCCAAAGTGCTGGGATTACAGGCGGGAGCCACCATGCCTGGCTGACACCACTATCTAATTGAGATGATTATCAGATAGTAATAGTTACTGTTTTTACGGGACTTAGCATGAATGGGTTACTCTTCTAAGCACTTTACATGACTTGATTTATTTAAATATCACAGCATCCCTGTGGGATAGATACTGTTACCCCATTTTACAGATGTGGAAATCTGGACACAGAGTTTCAGTAACTTATCCAAAGTCCACAAAATATTAAGTGGTGGAGCATGGACCTGACACAGTCAATCTAGTTCAGAGTCGATGCTTTTTAACCACTGTATTCCTCAACCTCATACAGATTATACTTTAAATTATTTGTTGATCTTTTGTTGGATCCTGTACCCCTAGGAGAATTTTATGAGAGTGATGGGCCATCTGCTGTACTGACACCTCCACTCATCCCCTTATGCAGATGAATTCTGCATTCCTCTAATTCAGTGAATTCCAGGAACCATGAGAGCTCTTCTGACTTAACAGTATATGCAGTTTTATCTGTATAATGAATATGAATTAATTTGAGCATAATCAGTTATACAAAATACTATATAAAGCATGAATATGAATATATGAATTATGAATGTAGATTTATAGGTGTATATGACTATATATTTTTAATATATGAAAGTTTATGTCATTAAAAAGTCATCCTCAACGTTTTTTAGATTGAGAGAAACTGGTTATCTTTTTCTTACTGCAAAAACAATACAGGTTCATTTTAGGAAAATCACAAAATAGGCCAGGCGTGGTGGCTGCTACCTATAATCCCAGCACTTTGAGAGGCCGAGCCAGGCACATTGCCTGAGCTCAGGAGTTTGAAACCAGCCAGTGCACCATGGAAAACCCTGTCTCTACAAAAAAATACCAAAACTTAGCTGGGTGCGGTGGTGCGCGCCTGTAGTTTCAGCTATCTGGGAGGCTGAGGTGGGAGGATCACTTGAGCCTGGGAAGTTGAGGCTGCAGTGAGCCAAGATCATGCCACTGCACTTTAGCCTGGGTGACATAGTGAGACCCTGTCTCAAAAAAAACAAAACAACAACAACAAAAGCACACCAGTATAGTTTAGTAGAGAGGAATTCAAAGCACACTCAATTCCATCTCCCAAATATAGTCTTCATTACTTTGGTGAATCAACCCCTATTATCTGTATTTAGGAGAAAAATTAGTTTTCATAGAGATGTGATCACACATTCCATGTGATTTTTTTTTTTTTTTTTTTGAGATGGAGTCTCACTCTGTCGCCCAGGCTGGAGTGCACTGGCGTGATCTCAGCTCACTGCAACCTCCGCCTCCCTAGTACAAGCAATTCCCTGCCTCAGCCTCCGGAGTAGCTGGGATTGCAGGCGTCTGCCATCACACCTGGCTAATTTTGTTATTTTTAGTAGAGACGGGGTTTCACCATCTTGGCCAGGCTGGTCTTGAACTCCTGACCTCAGGTGATCCACCGCCCTCAGCCACCTAAAGTGCTGGGATTACAGGCATGAGCCACTGTGCCGGGCCTCCGTGTGATTTTTTTACATGTTTTATTGTTTTTATTTCTTTTTGAGACAGTGTCTCACTGTCACCCAGGCTGGAGTGCAGTGGTGCAATCTCAACTCACTGCAAACTCCGCCTTCCAGGTTCAAGCAATTCTCCTGCCTCAGCCTCCTGAGTAGCTGGTGTGACAGGCACCCGCCACCATGCCTGGTTAATTTTTGTATTTTTAGTAGAGACAGGGTTTCACCATGTTGGCCAGGCTGGTCTCGAACTCCTGACCTCAGGTGATCCACCTGCCTTGGCCTCCCAAAATGCTGGCGTGAGCCACCACGCCTGGCCCATATGGTTCTCTTTTTATATGTTTTAAACCTTCATTTTCTTTCATTTCCTTTTTTTTTTTTTTGAGACGGAGTTTCGCTCTTGTTGCCCAGTCTGGAGTGCAGTGACACGATCTCAGCTCACTGCAACCTCCGCCTCCTGGATTCAAGCGATTCTCTTGCCTCAGCCTCTCGAGTAGCTGGGATTACAGGCATGTGCCACCACACCTGGCTGATTTTGTAGTTTTAGTAGAGATGGGGTTTCTCCATATTGGTCAGTCTGTTCTCAAACTCCCGACCTCAGGTGATCCCCCCACCTCGGCCTCTCCAAGTGCTGGGATTACAGGCGTGAGCCACTGTGCCCGGCCATAAATCTTCATTTTCTATTTACTGTATCACAAATGCCAATCCATGTTAAACACACTGCTCCACAGTATCTTCTTTTTTTTTTTTTTTGAGGCGAAGTCTCGCTCTGTCGCCCAGGCTGGAGTGCAGTGGTGGGATCTTGGCTCACTGCAAGCTCTGCCTCCCAGGTTCACGCCATTCTCCTGCCTCAGCCTCCCGAGTATCTGGGACTACAGGTGCCCGCCACCACACCCGGCTAATTTTTTTTGTATTTTTTAGTGGAGACAGGGTTTCACCGTGTTAGCCAGAATGGTCTCTATCTCCTGACCTCATGATCTGCCTGCCTAGGCCTCCCAAAGTGCTGGGATTACAGGCGTTAGCCACTGCGCCTGGCCCACTGTATCATTTTTTATTTCTACATAGAAATTACACTGGGTTACTATTGTTGAAAATTGAGGTGACTTCCAGCTTTTCACTATTCTCAACAGTATTGCCAGTGAACATTCTTACAGATAGGTTTTTAAGCATATCCTTAGTTTTTATGATAAATTGCCAGAAATGGAGCCATTAGGTCAAAGGATAGTCTGTGTTTTCAAGGCTTTCTATTTGTACAGCCAGTGTATGTTCCAAAACCATTAAAGTAGAAGATCTTGTTTTCCTAGCAGCAATTTCTGTGTTCTCACCAACAGTGAGTGCTCTTTTTTTTTGAGATGGAGTCTCACTCTGTCTCCCAGGCTGGAGTGCAGTGGCTCGATCTCGGCTCACTGAAACCTCCGCCTCCTGGGTTCAAGCAATTCTCCTGCCTCAGCCTTCCAAGTAGCTGGGATTACAGGTGCCTGCCACCACACCCAGCTAATTTTTGTATTTTTAGTAGAGATGGGGTTTCACCGTGTTGGCCAGGCTGGTCTTGAACTCCTGACCACCTTATCCACCTGCCTCGGCCTCCCAAAGTACTGGAATTACAAGTATGAGCTACCATGCCCAGCCTCTTTTTTTTTTTTTTTTTTTTTTTTAATGCTTCTTTCCCAATTGGATTGGAAGGAAAACAAGCTCACGGAATCTTTTTTTTTTTTTTTTTGAGACAGAGTCTTGCTCTGTCACCAAGGCTGGAGTGCAGTGGGGTGATCTCAGCTCACTGTACTCCAATTACACTCTTTTTGAAACCTTGTAAGGAACCTGATATTCTGTATGTAAAGTTGCTATATTAGTCCATTTTCTCACTGCTGTAAAGACATACCCAAGACTGGGTAATTTATAAAGAAAAAAGGTTTAATTGACTCATGGCTCTGCATGGCTCAGGAGGCCCCTGGAAACTTACAATCCTGGTGGAAGGCGAAGGGGAAGCAAGGCATGTCTCACCATGGTGAAGCAGGAGAAAGAGCGAGCTCAGGGGAAACTGCCCCTTTTAAACCATCAGATATCGTGAGAACTCCCTCACTATCACAAGAACAGCATGGAGGAAACCACCCCCATGATCCAGTCACCTCCCACCAGGTTCCTCCCTCGACACATGGGTATTACAATTTGAGATGAAATTTGGGAGGGGACACAGAGCCAAACCATATCAGCTGCTCAATATCCATTTTATGATAATACTCTTTTCAGAGTGGTGGTGCAGAATGAGAGAAGAGAAGAATGGACTTCACTTCTCGTAACCATTAAAAAACTCTTCATCCAGTATCCAGTGTTGGTGCGACTGGAACAGGCAGGTACTGCATTCATGTAATAGATGGTGCGGCGGGGAAAGGAAGTGTAGGAGGGGTCTGGGAGACAGAGAAGAGATGTGTGCTTGTTTCTCTCCCATTGCCGTGTGTAGTTTCTGCTTTTGGTCAGGTTTCTGTTTCCAGTTGGATCCAATTGTACATTTCGTATGCCGTAAGTTCAACAGTGTCCCTGATACAGGGAGTGAGGCCTTGTGGAGCCAGATGCCTTCCTTTTTTTTTTTTTTTGAGACAGAGTCTCACTCTGTCACCCAGGCTGGACTGGAGTGGAGCAATTATACTGTAACTTTAAACCACTGGGGCTCAAGCAATCCTCCTGCCTCAGTCTCCCAGGTAGCTAGGATGACAGGCATGCACTACCGTGCCCAGATAATTTTTTCATTTTTTTGCAGAGACAAGAGTCTCGCTGTATTGACCAGGCTTGTTTCAAACTCCTCGTCTTAAGCGATCTTCCTGCCTCCACCTTCCAAAGTGCTGGGATTACAGGCGTGAGCCACCATGCTCAGCCGCCACTTATTTAAGAGTTCATCTTTCAGCCGGGTGCGGTGTCTCATGCCTGTAATCCCAGCACAAGGCAGGCGGATCACGAGGTCAGGAGTTCAAGACCAGCCTGACCAATATGGTGAAACCCTGTCTCTACTAAAAATACAAAAATTAGCCTTGTGTGGTGGCGTGCGCCTGTAGTCCCAGCTACTCGGGAGGCTGAGGCAGGAGAATCACTTGAACCTGGGAGGTGGAGGTTGCAGTGAGCCAAGATTGTGCTGCTCCACTCCAGCCTGGGTGACACAGCAAGACTTCGTTTAAAATTTTAAAAAAAAGTTCATGTTTCATGAGATGTTTTTCTTTCTCTTGCATATTTTGCTTCAGAGGGCTTTCCTCAAGGAGATAATTCTACCTCAGCACAAGGAAACTACCTGGAGGCCATCAATCTGTCATTCAATGGTGAGTAAGGATGCCGGCCATGAGCCAGCATCTTGCCTACCACATGGCTATGTTACCAGAAGGGTGTCCTGATCCAGACCCTAAGAGAAGGTTCTTGGATCTTGCAGAAGAAAGAATTCAAGACGAGTCCACAGAATAAAGTGAAAGCAAGTATATTAAGAAAGTAAAGGAATAAAAGAATAGCTACTCCATAGAAAGAGCAGGGCATTCCGGAAAGCAAGAGGAGGAACATGTCCACCTTAGGTACAGTGGTTGTCTATATATAACAAAGCAAAAAAGTCATGGGGGAGAGATGCTCTGCCGCAAGCACTCATGACAAAGGATTGTTCATCTTTGTGTAACTGCTGTGTTTCTCAAGAATCTATATTATTATCTTTAAAGCAAAACTTACTTTTTTTTTTTTTTTTTGAGATGGAGTCTTGCTCTGTCGCCAGGCTGGAGTGCAGTGACGCGATCTCGGCTCACTGAAACCTCCCACTCCTGGGTTCAGGCGATTCTCCTGCCTCAGCCTCCTGAGTAGCTGGGATTACAGGTGCGCATCACCATGCCCAGCTAATTTTTATATTTTTAGGAGACACGGGGTTTCACCATGTTGGCCAGAATGGTCTCGATCTCCTGACCTCGTGATCTACCTGCCTCAGCCTCCCAAAGTGTTGGGATTATAGGCATGAGCCACAGCACCTGGCCTTTTTTTTTTTTTTAAATATACTTTAAATTCTGGGATACATGTGCAGAATGTGCAGGTTTGTTACATAGATATACATGTGCCATGGTGGTTTGCTGCACCTATCAACCCATCATCTGCATTAGGTATTTCTCTTAATGCTATTTTTTTTTTTTTTTTTTTTCTGGGATGGAGTGTCGCTTTGTCATCCAGGCTGGAACGTAGTGGTGCAATCTTGGCTCACTGCAACCTCCGCCTCCCAGGTTCAAGTGATTCTCCTGCCTCAGCCTCCTGAGTAGCCCTCAGCCTCCTGAGCAGCTGGGACTACAGGTGTGTACCACCATGCCCGGCTAATTTTTGTGTTTTTAGTAGAGATGAGGTTTCACCGTATTGGCCAGGCTGGTCTCGAGCTCCTGACCTCGTGATCCACCTACCTTGGCCTCCCAAAGTGTTGGGATTACAGGCATGATCCACCACGCCCAGCCTTTTTTTTTTTTTTTTTTTCTTTGAGACAGAGTCTTACTCTGTCGCTAGGCTAGAGTGCAATGGCATGATCTCCCTGCTCAGTGCAACTCCAGGTTCAAGCGATTCTCCTGCCTCAGCCTCCCAAGTAGCTGGGATCACAGGCACGTGCCACCACACCCAGCTAATTGTTGTGTTTTTAGTAGAGACAGGGTTGTACCATGTTGGTCAGGATGGTCTCGATCTCCTGACCTCGTGATCCGCCCACCTTGGCCTCCCAAAGTGCTGGGATTTCTGGTGTGAGCCACTGCACCTGGCTGCAAAACTTACTCCTAAACTAAGAATGCTTTTGTTTTTAAGATATTGGGACATCAGGGCATTTCCTGGGTCTATTAAGTCCTGAGTCTGTTGGATAAACATTATTATCCTGTTCCCTTAACTGTAAACACCCTGTGACTAAGAATGTCTAACCTCCTAGGAATGCAGACTAGCAGGTGTGAGCCTCATTTTACCCAGCCGCTATTCAAGATGGAGTTGCTCTGGTTCAAAGGCCTCTGACAGCTATGCATGTCTCTTTATGAATGCCTGCAGACCCGGACCTAGGTGATGATGCCCCCACTCACCTACCCCCAAAATTAATTTAAAGCAATAGCTTCTAATTGGATGGTTGTAATGACCAACATTTAGCTCTTGGGTCTTCTGTTGGCCAGTTAATTTGGTAGTCATTTGCTTCTCATGGTCAGGAACTGGAAGGATCTTCCTTGGGTTCTTTGACTTACTCGAACTGTGTTATTATCTTCCACCCCATCCCTCAACTGCTTCTAGGTAATATTTTAAAAATCTACTTAAAAAATAAGAATTAAAATAAAAATTTAAAAAAATTAAAATCTACTTTAAAAAAAATTACAAAAATAGCCAGGTATGGTGGCTCACACCCATAATCCCAGCACTTTGGGAGGTTGAGGCGGACAGATCACTTGAGGTCAGGAGTTCAAGACCAGCCTGGGCAACATGGTGAAACCCTGTCTCTACTAAAAATACAAAAATTAGCCAGCATGGTGGCGCACACCTGTAATCTCAGCTACTCAGGAGGCTGAGACAGGAGAATCACTTGAACCTGGGAGGTGGAGGTTGTGGGGAGCAGAGATCACGCCGCTGCACTCCAACCTGGTTGATAGAAAAAGACACTATCTCAAAAAAAAAATTTTTTTTTTAAATAGGCTGGCTGCAGTGGCTGACACCTGTAATACCAGCACTTTCAGAGGCTTAGGCAGGGGGATCACCTGAGGTCAGGAGCTCAAGAGCAGCCTGGCCAACATGGCGAAACCCCATCTTTACTAAAAATACATAAAAAACTTGCCAGACATGGTGGTGCATTCCTGTCATACCAGCTACTCGGGAGGCTGAGGCAGGAAAATCACTTAAACCCGGGAGGTGGAGGTTGCAGTGAGCTGAGATCGTGCCACTGCATTCCAGCCTGGGTGATGGAGTTAGACTGTCTCAAATAAATGAATAAATAAATAATAAATAAAATTGCAGAAGTAACCATGTTACTAGAATTTGAATATGGAGAGGTATATCAAGTAAAAAATGATACCCTCCTCCTGCTCCCCAGTGTCAGTCCTCTTTTAAGGGGAACCATTGTTAGCAGTGTGATATGATTATCCCGGCATTTATGTGTTAGCCGAAATATATTGTTTGCAAATAACAGAGATGTACTGATTTAGTTTAAACAAAAAGCGAAATTTACTGTAAGGATACAGAGGCTTAAATGGAGCAGCCAGGAAAGGCTCAAACACCATGTCGAAGAACCTTAGTGGCTCTGGGAACCATAGCAGCAGGAATTATGAGAGCCATATTTCAGCTTCCAGCAACCCTGTCTCTGCTCTCTGTTCAGAATTTACATTCCTGGTAGAGAGGGTCTGATCTGTTTAGCTCCAGTTAGGTGTCCATCTGCCACTGGCCAGAGGTGGAAGTGATGATACGTGTACACATCACTATGTATATCATCTTCCCACATGTCTGTACCCAGGTGCTCGGGGAATTCTAGAGCATAATGTCTTCTGTTAGTAAATCTTCTTGTCATATTGGAATATCACTGATTTTTCATAGTAAGAATCATAGAGGCTAGAAATAAAAAGTGACTTGCCAGATTTACAAAGTCATCCCAAGATTTTGGTCTACTCTTTTAAATAGTGTCTTAAATTAATACTAATATAATCTAATTATATCATTAAGATATATAATATTAAAATAATATATAATATATAAAATAATATAATCAAAGTTTTACTACAGATTCATTTATGGAAGGTTTAAATTAACAGCATGAATTTTTTTTTTTTTTGAGACAGGGTCTTGCTCTGTTGCCCAGGCTGGAATGCAGTGACACGATCTTGGCTCACTGCGCCTCTGCCTCCTGGGTTCAAGTGATTCTCCCATCTCAGCCTCCCACATAGCTGGGATTACAGGTGCACATCACCATGTCTGGCTAATTTTTGTATTTTTTGGTAGAGATGGAGTTTCACCATGTTGGCCAGGCTGGTCTCAAACTCCTGATTTCAAGTGATCCGCCTGCTTTGGCCTCCCAAAGTGCTGGGATTTCAGGCATGAGCCACCATACCCAACCCTCACAGCATGAAATTTTAGCATTTAAGGCTGCACAGGGCAAGTATGAGGTGTCAAGGAGGGGTATTAACAAAGGTGACAGCGACTTATTCCTGTGGTCAAGTAGTTCTTAATATGGAAGAGAAAAGACAGATGCGTATACATTTAACTAGAATGTGGCAGTTGCTATAATAAAAATATGGGCAGAATGCTCTGAGAGTGTAGAGATGCTTGTCTGTGACAGGGTTCTGAAAAGCTGTAACATCATTATTGTGGAATTTTTGTTTTATTTCTAGTGTTTGATAAGCACTACATCAACCGCAACTTTGACCGAACTGGACAGATGTCAGTGGTGATCACGCCCGGGGTGGGTGTCTTTGAAGTGGACCGCCTACTCATGATCCTGACCAAGCAGCGGATGATAGATAATGGTAATGCTCTCTGGTTTGTGCCCTGTCTCCACATGTTCCTAGCCTGATTTCCCCTTAGAACTGTGAGCTTCACTGACTTCTTAGAGTGTGAGGAGCTCTACATAGTGTTCTGTGTGTCACAACGTCTGTGGATGTCAATAGGTGTCAGGTGCTAAAATTTCATGGTCAGATCAGTTTGGGAAATGCTGGGTCATGCAAAGATAAGCAGGTTCCATAATGACAGGTCTTCCTCAGTTTTTAATATGTTAGTGTAGGTTGTTTTTCTCTAAAGGTTGTATCAGGGTACTCTGAGTTCCCCAAACATATTGGGCACTAGAGAAGCCTTCCTGGAGGGATGATTTCAAGGGACCCATGTGCTGTCAGCCCATTTTCTTTCTTTCTTTTTTTTTTTAGACGGAGTCTCGCTCTGTCTCCCAGGCTGGAGTGCAGTGGTGTGATCTCGGCTCACTGCAAGCTCCGCCTCCTGGGTTCACACTATTCTCCTGCCTCAGCCTCCCAAGTAGCTGGGACTACAGGCATCCGCCACCATGCCCGGCTAATTTTTTTTGTATTTTTAGTAGAGGTGGAGCTTCTCCGTGTTAGCCAGGATGGTCTCGATCTCCTGACCTCGTGATCCGCCCATCTTGGCCTCCCAAAGTTCTAGGATTACAGGCATGAGCCACCACACCCAGCCGCTGTCAGCCCATTTTCAGATGTACTATCAGGTCATCTAGTCCAGTCCTTCCTCCATGATGTGCCTCGTATCCCCAACTCAGCCCCACACCCCCCAATTTGATTTGTTTCATCAACAAGATGGAGTTGGGACGCTGAGGCAGTAGAATTGCTTGAACCCAGAAGGTGGAGGTTGCAGCGAGCCGTGATCTCACACCACTGCATGTCAGCCTGGGCAGCAGAGCAAGACTGTCAAAAAAAAAAAAATAAAGGAGTTTGGAAAGTAAATCCTGATGCCACTAAAGAAGCTCTGTTAAGTGATGTGGATTGTTTTACTTTTTACTGAGATATTACAAAGTTACTGTTCCTTTCTGGCCTTAAAAATTTAAACATGGAAGTTTGGTTGTCTTTTTTTAAACAAGTCATGACCTGTAGGACAGTCAAAGGCTAATTGTCAAGCACCGAATAATGATACGTTAGTAGGGCACTTGGAAAAGAGGAAACAGACAAAATGAATGTATTTACTTCTTTGTTGGATAGGCAGCACTATGAGGTTATAAATCATACAATGGTAAGTTAGCTTTGCCTACTACCCAGTTAAATAACATGATTTATAGATAGGGACACTTGTCTCTGCCATTCCCTCCCCACAATTCTTTTTGTCTTTTCTTTTTTTAGGAATTGGTGTGGACTTGGTGTGCATGGGAGAGCAACCATTACATGCTGTCCCATTGTTCAAGGTAATTAGATTTTGGATTTGTTTACTAAAGGCCAGTTGGAGTATAGTTAGAAAGAGAAAAATTCCAGGCGCTGTGGCATGCGCTTATAGTCCCACTTACTCGAGAGGCTGAAGTGGGAAGATCCCTTAAGCCTAGGAGTTTCGGTATACTTTGCTATGAACATGCCTATGAATAACCACTGCACTCCAGCCTGGGCAGCAAAGCAAGACTCTCTCTCTAAAAAAATTATTAGTTTTGAGACAATGTCTTGTTCTTGTCCCCCAGGCTGGAGTGCAATGGTGCGATGTTGGCTCACTGCAACCTCTGCCTCCCGGGTTCAATCAGTTCTCCTGCCTCAGCCTCCCGAGTAGCTATGATTACAGGCGCCTGCCACCATGCCTGGCTAATTTTTGTATTTTTAGTAGAGACGGGGTTTCACCATGTTGGCCAGGCTGGTCTTGAACACCTGACTGCAGGTGATCCACCCGCCTTGGCCTCCCAAATTGCTGGGATTACAGGCGTGACCCACAGCGCCCAGCCCTAAAAAATTTTTTTTAAAAACCTGAAAAACAGAAAAGTTAGAGCAGTTCCAAAACCTACTTGTTCTGTAGCTTATCTGTGCTCTCATTTTTCTCCTTGCAGCTCCATAATCGGAGTGCTCCCCGGGATTCTCGTCTGGGCGATGACTATAATATCCCTCACTGGATAAACCACAGGTGGGTGTGATCTCGATCAATAGTAGGTGATAAGCGTTTTGAACAGCCTCCTTGCCATTTTTCTTTAAATCTGTTAAGTTCTTATTATGGCACTAAACCTTTTGTTAAGAAAATGTGGAAACCAAGTTCTAACATTTGCTCAAAGCTCTGTATACACAAAGCAGTAGCAGTATCATAGGAACAGTCTATGGTGAAAAAGAATAAAAACAAAATTTGAAGGACTTACTTCCTCTGCCGTTCCCATGTCCTTCTATTCCCAACTCCCACAGACTGTAGAAGACCAACATTTGTACCTGACCTCCTTCAGCTCTAGAGAAGTCCCCGCGCCTCTTTACATGGAATCCTGCTGATTCCAGCTCAGGGATGGCTTTTCTCATCCCTCTGCCAGTGCCAGTGCCTCATCTTTTTGAACTATGACACTAATCTTATTCCACCTACCCTTCTCCTGAAAATGCCTATTTTCTTCCAAGATCCAACTCCAGCATCTCTCTTTCATGAATTCCTCCTGTGCTGCCCTGATAGCTAACAGCCACTTTTTCTTCAGTGCTTCCAGAGCATTCTATCCTTCTCTGGGTTGTCTTTCTTTCTTTCTTTTTTTTTTTTAAGACGGAGTTTCACTCTGTCACCCAGGCTGGAGTGCAGTGACATGATCTTGGCTCACTGCAACCTCCACCACCCGGGTTCAAGTGATTCTCTTGCCTCAGCCTCCTGCGTAGTTGGGATTACAGGTGCCTGCCACCACGCCCAGCTAATTTTTGTATTTTTAGTGGAAACGAGATTTCACTGTGTTGGCCAACCTGGTCTTGAATAGCAAGTTCATGGCAAAGCTGCAGCTATTAGTTTATACTATTTGATATCATGATATTAGACTGTTTTTGACCTACAAAAGTAGCAATTTCAGGCCGGGCACAGTGGCTCATGCCTGTAATCCCAGCACTTTGGGATGCTGAGGTGGGAGGAATGCTTGAGGCCAGGAGTTTGAAACCATTTTGGTCAGTGTAGCCAGACTCTGTCTCTACCAAAAAACAAAACATAACTAATGTTTTGTAGTGAATTCTTGTAAAAGAAGTTAAAATTGGGAAGATCAGTGAAGCTGAGAACAAAGCCCATGTCAGGAGGGCTGATCCATGCCTAGTATTTTAACTGTGTTTTGAGTTTTAAAATAAAGGGGATTTAGATTAATGACTCTGTTTGTTTCTTTTACAGTTTCTACACATCCAAAAGCCAGCTCTTTTGTAATAGTTTCACCCCACGAATAAAACTGGCAGGAAAGAAGGTAGGTTTTTATTTTTGTTAAGACGGGGTCTTATTATGTGGTCCAGTCTTATCTTGAGCTCCTGGACTCAACCAGTCCTCCTGTTTCAGCCTCCCAAAGTGTTGGGATTACAGACATGAGCCATTCTGCCCAGCCAAGAAGGTAGATTTCATTAATCAGCAGAGAGCCTTTGTGGACTATCACGCATTGATAGGGTTATTTTAGTCCTGAGGTACCCTCATCTTTCCCAATGGCCATGAACAGGGTTAAGAAATTCATCCCCAAACTTTATAACTTTATACATTAGATAAATAAATAACAAGGCCAAGGCCAGACTGCGTGAAATACCTTTGACAAAAATATGACCAAGACCAAGAGTTCATTTTTTGTTTGTTTAAGAGTTCGTTTTATTGTGACCTGACTGTTTTATTCAGATGTTGAAGCCACTCAGATACTAGTGGGGATAAAGACAAAGATGCAGATATGCATTGCAGCAAAGGGGAAATATGATAAAAAGGTCAGATCTTAGTATAAAGAAATGAAAATTCTGGCTGAGTGCAGTGGCTCTTGCCTGTAACCCCAGTGCTTTGGGTGGCTGAGGAAGGAGGATTGTTTGAAGCCAGGAGTTTGAGACCAATCTGGGCAACAAATATAGTGAGACCCCATTTCTATAAAAACTAAAAAAGAATTAGCCAGGTGTGGTGGCACATACCTGTAGTCCCAGCTACTTGGGAGGCTAAAACGGGAAGATTGCCCAAGCCCAGGAATCCATTGCTGTGGTGAGCTATAATTGCGCCATTGCACGCTAACCTGGGTGACTAAGTGAGATCTTGTCTCTGGAAACAAACAAACCAAGAAAATAAATGAAAATTGTAACAAGAATGGGAATTCTTGTTTTCTTCTTTCCAAAGAGGTTTAAAATATATTAATAATTATATCACATGCTACAAAAAGTGTGGTGAAATTGACACTTGAGTACCTGGTTGGTGTACCATACTTTTGCAAAGCATTTCAGCCATGTGTATTGAGAGCAAATGTTTATGCTATTTGAACCAGGCACTTCCATTTTGGGGCATGCGATGTAAGGAAATAATTGAAGTGATAATATGCAAATACATCTGGGTTTAGTTTTATTTATAACTGTGAGAAGTTGAAAACAGTAGATTAATGGCTGAACTATGAAATATCCACTTGATGGAATATATTTGCAACTGTAACAAGTGTTTGTTGTTGTTGTTGTTTGTTTTTTTGAGATGGAATCTTGCTTTGTCTCCCAAGCTGGAGTGCAGTGGCGTGATCTTGGCTTACTGCAACTTCTGCCTCCCAGGTTCAAGCAATTCCTGTGCCCTAGCCTCCTGAGTAGCTGGGATTACAGGCACCCGCCACCACACCCAGCCTAATTTTTGTATTTTTAATGGAGACAGGGTTTCACATGTTGGCCAGGGTTGTCTCAAACTCTTGATTTCAAGTGACCCACCCGCCTCATCCTCCCAAAGTGCTGGGATTATAGGCGTGAGCCACTGCACCCGGCCAGAACTCGAAAAAGTGGTTTTGATGTACTGTGAGAAGAAAAGCAGGCTGTTATGTTTGCAGGCCCCACACCCGAGTGCTCTCACCCCTCTGCCCTTTCCTAGTAGAGCTGAATTCACTGAGGGTTGCTCCATTTGTGGCTGTGTGTCAGGGCCTCTTCTTCCCTTTTCCTTTTTTAGCGGGGAGGGCTGTTAATGTTACTCTTCTAATAGGGGAAATACTAATTTGGAGCAATCTGAGGACTCCTGACATAAGCCATATCAGATAGTGAAGTGCTAGGAGATGGGATTCTGTCTAGAAAGGGCCTCTCTTGCCTTCACCACAAGCATTCTCAGCAAAGTAGAACATGGAAAAACTTCTCTGCACCATGATTATTTTATTTTATTTTTTTGAGACAGAGTCTTGCTCTGTCATGCCCAGTGTAGTGGTGGGATCTCGGCTCACTGCAACCTCTGCCTTCTGGGTTCAATCAGTTTTCGTGCCCCAGCCTCCCCAGTAGCTAGGACTACAGGCGCATGCCACCATGCCTAATTTTTTTTTTTTTTTTTTGAGGTGGAGTCTCTCTCTGTGGCCCAGGCTGGAGTGCAGTGGTGCGATCTTGGCTCACTGTAACCTCTGCCTCCAGGGTTCAAGTGATTCTCCTGTCTCAGCCTCCCAAGTAGCTGGGATTACAGGTGTGCGCCACCATGTCCAGCTAATTTTTGTATTATTTTTTATTTTTTTTTATTTTTTATTTTTTTGAGATAGAGTTTCACTCTGTCTCCCAGGCTGGAGTGCAATGGCACAATCTCGGCTCACTGCAACCTCCATCTCCTGGGTTCACGTGATTCTCCTGCCTCAGCCTCCAGAGAAGCTGGGATTACAGGTGCCCGCCACCACACCCAGCTAATTTTTTGTATTTTTAGTAGAGACGAGGTTTCACCATGTTGGCCAGGCTGGTCTTGAACTCCTGACCTCAGGTGATCCATCTTGGCCTCCCAAAGTGCTGGGATTACAGGTGTGAGCCACCACGCCCAGCTAATTTTTGTATTTTTAGTAGAGATGGGGTTTCACCATGTTGGCCAGGCTGGTACTCCTGACAACCTCAGGTGATCTACCTGTCTCAGCTTCCCAAAGTGCTGGGATTACAGGCATGAGCCATTGTACTTGGCTACCATGATCATTTTAAAGAAGCAAGAGTTAGTATTGTTGTGAAAGTTTTCAGGGTCCTGAAAGATTAAAAAAATATATATATAAATAGAGATGGGGTCTTACTGTGTTGCTCAGGCTAGTCTCAAACTCCTGGGCCCAAGCAATCCTCCTGCCTTGGGCTCCCAAGGTGCTGGGATTACAGGCGTGAACCACTGTGCCTGGCCTTTATTTATTTATTTTATCTGAAAAAGATTTTTAAGAAAATGTAAAAAGTGATAGCTCTATTAGTTTTTTTCCTCTACCCTTGTACTTCATTTCAGCAAATTGGGTGATATACAGAGTGCTCAGCTCTGGTAGGTGTAGGCAGACAGGTGACAGCACCGTAGTGAAGGGGGAAGCATGCAGCATTTGGGTCAGGTGGGACAAACACAACAGTGGGTTGACCAAGAATCTAAAGATCTGGTCTTGAATTTTGGCTCTGCCACCTGCTGAATGTGTGGCTTTGGGTAAAGTCCCTTATTCTCTCTGCAATTGAATATCCCCACTTGTAAGGGGCAGTCCATTCCCCCAGTGGACAGGTTTGTGAGAGGCAACAAGATGTGATATGGGAATAAAGGACCGTGGTAGGTAGGTGTCAGATGTTAGCTCCTGCCTTTCTGTCAGTTACAGGCTGTCTTCCCTGGGAGCAGCACATATATACTGTGCCTTGTGATAAGTTCTTTCCTAGCGAAGGAAGGAGTGATTAATTATCTATTTAATTTTTCAGCCCGCCTCTGAGAAAGCAAAAAATGGCCGTGATACGTGTGAGTATTTTTTTAGATTTTTTTTCTTGCTTTTAAAAAGAGAGTCAGCTGGCCGGGTGCAGTGGCTCACGCCTATAATCCCAGCACTTTGGGAGGCCAAGGTCGGTGGATCACCTGAGGTCAGGAGTTCAAGACCAGCCTTGCCAACATGGTGAAACCCTGTCTCTACAAAAATACAAAAAAAATTAGCTGGGCGTGATGGTGGGTGCCTGTAATCCCAGCTACTCGGGAGGCTGAGGCAGGAGAATCACTTGAACCCGGGAGGCAGAGGTTGCAGTGAGCCGAGATCACGCCATTGCACTCCAGGCTGGGCGACAGAGCAAGACTCCGTCTAAAAAAAAAAAAAAAAAAGAGCATCAGCTAACCCATGACAACAAAACTATGTGAAGTCCCATAAAAAGTTTATGGAAAAGTCAGGAGACCTGAGTTCCCTTTGTGTCATGTTTGCAGGATCCCTTAATTACCTTGTATTTTTTCCCGCCATCTGCAAATTGAAAAAACCTTGTTTTTCTTTTCCATAGGCCGTTTGTAGGGATCACGTAGAAAGTTTTAAACTACTAAACATATTAAGATGATTTATTTTAAGAAGGGTCACAAAAGGATGAAATGCTACCCACAGCTTGCCTTTATTTAGTGCTATACTATTTCTATATTGCTTTGACATATACGTCATTTAGTCTCTACTTGATGAATAGATCGTTATCCCATTTTTTCAAGGGGAGAGGGTGATCACCTGTGCCTTGCAGATTTTGGTGAAGATTATCTGAAGGCCTCTGTTTGAAATGTATTTGGATGACAATTTATATTATTTGTGTATTTTAGCTCTCAGGCCTGTGTTTGAAATGTGTTTGATGACAATTTATATTATTTGTGTATTTCAGCTCTCGGGAGTCCAAAAGAATCTGAGAACGCCCTTCCCATCCAAGTAGATTATGACGCCTATGACGCTCAAGTGTTCAGGCTGCCCGGCCCATCCCGGGCCCAGTGCCTCGCCACCTGCAGGTTTTCTGCCAGATTCACTTGGGGGTGCATATAAAAATTGTGTAGGAAAACCTGAAGTTCAGTAGCGACCTCTAAGAGAGCAACCTTGAAAATCTTGTTTTCTTTTGTTTTGTTTCATTTTGGTTTTTTGTTTGTTTTGTTTTGTTTTTTTGAGATGGAGTTTCGCTCTTGTTGCCCAGGCTTGAGTGCAATGGTGTGATCTCGGCTCACCGCAACCTTGACCTCCCTGGTTCAAGCGGTTCTCCTGCCTCAGCCTCACAAGTTGCTGGGATTACAGGCATGCGCCATCACGCCTGGCTAATTTTGTATTTTTAGTAGAGATGGGGTTTTTCCATGTTGGTCAGGCTGGTCTCGAACTCCCGACCTCAGGTGATCTGCCCGCCTCGATCTCCCAAAGTGCTAGGATTAGAGGCGTAAGCCACTGTGCCTGGCTTGTTTTGTTTTTTGAGATGGAGTCTCACTCTGTCACCCAGGCTGGAGTGCAATGACACAGTCTCGGCTCACTGCAACTTCCGCCTCCTGGGTTCAAGCGATTCTCCTGCCTCAGCCTCCTGAGTAGCTGGGATTAAAGGCACGCGCCACCACGCCCAGCTAATATTTGTGTTTTTTGTAGAGATGGGGTTTCGCCATGGTGGCCAGGCTGGTCTTGAACTTCTGTCCCCAAGTGATCCTCCTGCCTCGGCCTCCCTAAGTGCTGGGATTACAGGTGTGAGCCACCGTACCTGGCTGGTTCTTATGCTTTTCTGAGCCAAGGGAAACAATTCACAAATTCCAGAATCTTCCTCTCATTGGGCTGGCTCTATCCTTGGACACAGCGTTTCTTTTAAGTTTATTATTCTGAGTGGGCATGAACTTTTCTTTCTTTAAGTCCTGCTTTTAAAAATTTGCTCTGTGGTGTTTTGGTCATATGGTAGTTGTTTTTTTTTTTTTTTTGAGACAGGATCTTCTTCTGTCACCCAGGCTGTAGTGCAGTGTCTCATTGACAGCTCACTGTAACCTCTGCCTCCTGGGCTCAAGTGATCCTCTTGCCTCTGCCTCCCAAGTAGCTGAGACTACAGGCATGCACCATCATGTCCAGCTAGTTTTTAATTTTTTGTAGAGATGAGGTCTCACATATTGCCAGGCTGGTCTCAAACTCCTGGCTGAAGCCATCCTCCCGCCTTAGTCTCCGAAAGTGCTGAGATTATAGGCATGAGCCACTGCACTCAGCCATGTAGTAGTTTTTAATTGTGATGTAGTTAGATCTACTCATCTATTCATTTCTGAGTCTTGTGTAAGAAAGCACTCTCTACCCCAGAGTTACAGATGTGTATTTCATATTTTCTTCAAATACTTTATAGTCTTGGCGGAATTTTTTTTTTTTTTTTTTTTTTTTTTTGAGATGGCGTCTTGCCCTGTCTCCTAGGCTGGAGTGCAGTGCTGCAATCTCGGCTCACTGCAGTCTCTGCCTCCTGGGTTCAAGCAATTCTCATGCCTCAGCCTCCCAAGTAACTGGGACTATAGGCATGCACCACCACACTTGGCTAATTTTTATATTTTTTAGTAGAGACAGTTTCACTGTGTTGGCCAGGCTGGTCTCAAACTCCTGACTTCAAGTGGCCCACACCCGCCTTGGCCTCCCAAAGTGCTGGGGTTACAGAATGAGCCACTGCACCCGGCCTCATCTTGGATTTTATGCTTATGTTTATATTATTTATGTTGACTTTCTTTTTTTGTGAATGTGTGAAACAGCTCTAGCTTATATTTTTTTCCCTGTGTACCAAATACTGTGAATCAATTTTCCATATTTCTTTTTTTTTTTTTTTTTTGAGACAGAGTCTCGCTTGTTGCCCAGGCTGGAGTGTAGTGGCGCGATCTCGGCTCACTGCAAGCTCTGCCTCCCGGCTTCACACCATTCTTCTGCCTCAGCCTCCCGAATAGCTGGGACTACAGGCGCCCACCACCACGCCCAGCTAATTTTTTGTATTTTTAGTAGAGACGGGGTTTCACCGTGTTAGCCAGGATGGTCTCGATCTCCTGATCTCGTGATCCGCACACCTCGGCCTCCCAAAGTGCTGGGATTACAGGTGCGAGCCACCGCGCCCGGCCAATTTTCCAGATTTCTTTCTTTCTTTTTTTTTTTTGAGTTGGAGTTTTGCTCTTGTTGCCCAGGCTGGAGTGCAATGGTGTAATCTCAGCTCACCACAACCTCCACCTCCCAGGTTCAAGCAATTCTTGTGCCTCAGCCTCCCGAGTAGCTGGGATTACAAACATTGGCCTCCACGCCTGGCTAATTTTGTATTTTTAGTAGAGACGGGGTTTCTCAGTGTTGGTCAGGCTGGTCTCGAACTCCCGACCCCAGGTGATCCACCCACCTTGGCCTCCAAAAGTGCTGGGATTATAGGTGTGAGCCACTGCCCCCTGCCAGATTTCTTAACTCTGTAGCTTTAAGTGCAACTGAGTGGAAGAATATTATGTCTCTTAATTTTGTGGCAAATGAACTTAGAGTGACCACATGATTGTTTTCTGCCCTTTTCTCTCATCCAGTCCTACCTGAGAAGGCTTAGAGCTCAGAATTAAGTGCTGTCAGCAGCCTCTCTCCTATGTGTGGTTGCTGCTTAGGGGCTCAGTAAGAGCTTCTTAGGGGCTTTTCTTTGTAGTCTTTAAAAATGCTCTCATAGTTCAAGATTGATTTTCTTTTTCTAATCAAAGATGACAAGACCTGGTGGTACCCAGGTTGTGTGGTCTCTGAAGGCACAAATTGTGTCTTAATTGGTGCTACCTTCACACATGGCTAAGCGTATACTGGTGTTTAAATATTTACTGTGGAAAGAACAAACATGAGGTCAGCACTTGGAATCTGTTTTCAGGCTCCGTTTAAGCTCTTACTAAAAAAATCCTTCCAGGAGGAAAGGGAGCAGCTCTGATGCCAGAAGGGCAGCCCCGTTGGTGGGCTTGCCCTTTCGTTCTGAGCTTTTGCTTCTCTATAGGGCTTCTTTCTTTTTGATCCTTCTTCCTGTTGCTTTTAGAGGTTTTCCCCTTGGGGAATTTTATGTTTTAATAAGGCTATATATATATATATAAACTTTTATTAGGAAATGTTCAGACGTGCTCAAATAGAGAATAGTATCATGAACAGTTATCACCATGTTGTCAGCCTTGTTTCATGACCTCTCCCACATTTAAATTTTGGATGGAATATTTTAAAAACAAATCCCAGGATTGGCCGGGCACAGTGGCTCACACCTGTAATCCCAGCACTTTGGGAGGCCAAGGCAGGTGGATCACTTGAGTTCAGGAGTTTGAGACCAGCCTGACCAACATGGTAAAACCCCGTCTCTACTAAAAATACGAAAAAAGTACCCAGGCGTGGTGGTAGGCGTCTGTAATCTCAGCTACTTGGGAGGCTGAGGCAGGAAAATCACTTGAACCCAGGATGTGGAAGCTGCAGTGAGCTGAGATCATGCCACTGCACTCCAGTCTGGGTGACAGAGTGAGACTCCGTCTCACAAAAACAAACAAACAAAACAAATCCCAGGCAGCCTCTATTTTTTTTCAATAGTACATACTTCAGCGTAAGTTTCTTTCTTTTTTTACATGTTATGTATTTATTTAGTGTCACCCAGCCTGGCACAAAGCTGATTAGTATATGTTTCAACAAATAAGAACTAAAAAAAAACCCATCACAGTACCATTATCATTGGTAACAAAATTAACACTAATCCCTAAATGCCCTCTAATAGCCAGTGCATAGTCAGTTTTTTGAATTGCCTCAAAAATGTGCTTTTGCAGTTAGTTTGAAATGGGACCTAAACAAGATCCACTTTTTGCATTTGGTTATAATGCCTTTTGTGTGTGTGTGTGACAGTAGAATGTCTTGCTTTCTACATTTGGCTGATTGTTGCCTTGTTGTGTTTCAGTTTTCCTCTATTCTGCAGATTCCCTGTAAACTGGCAATTATCTCTGGAAGCTTGATTAGATTTAGATTCAAATTTGAGGGCGAGTAGACTTCTCGGGCACTATGTTCTTTCTCCCACATCACATCATACCTCTCTTCTCATTCTGTTTTTAGTGATGAGAGATTAATCAGTGGGATCAGGTGGGGTCAGCCTGGAGCAGTCCTTTCTTTACAACTATGATCCTAGGACTTTGGCTGCATAATGTCTGTCATTTCCCCCGTCTCTTATATAACATCTCAAGCTGTTAAGGGTGAAGTACCGCATACAGGTTTCCCACTTGTAGATCACACTGGGGATTTTTGTTATTGGGTTCCACGTGGCTTGGGCTGGTGATGGGTTTTAGTTTTAACTCAAGGTAGGACAGCATCCCTCGCTTGATGGTAACTTTTTGTCTCTTGCCTGGCAGATCTGTGCGAGAGCGAGAGAGTCACAGTCGAAAGAGTGCCAGCTCCTGTGATGTTTCATCCAGCCCTTCCCTACCAAGCCGCACACTGCCCACTGAGGAAGTGAGGAGCCAGGCTTCTGACGACAGCTCCCTAGGCAAGAGTGCCAACATCCTGATGATCCCACACCCCCACCTGCACCAGTATGAAGTCAGCAGCTCCTTGGGATACACCAGCACTCGAGGTAAGAGTGCTGAAGCACAGACAGAGCCAGGGACATCTTTCTTAATATAGTGGGTGACTGGAGGTGGGAGGATTGGTCAGAGGTGGGGTGTAAATCCCACATCTTAATGATTTCTTTGCCAGTGCACTAGGTACAAATCACTTTAGCTGTTAGCTATGTATATATTGTACTTTATTTTATTATTTTTTTTTTTGGTGACAGAGCACCTAGGCTAAAGTGCAGTGGTGCAATCACAGCTCACCTCAGTGCGGCCTTGAACTCCTGGACTCAATCGATCCTCCCACCTCTGCCTCCCAAGTAACTGGGACTATAGCATGCCACCACACCCAGCTGATTATCATATTTTTTTTTTGTAGAGGTGGGGTTTTACCATTCCCAGGCTGGTCTTGAACTCCTGGGCTCAAGGGATCCACCCATTGGCCTCCAAAAGTGCTGAGATTACAGGCATGAACCAATGTTACCGCACCCTGCCTCTATTATACTATTTTTTGTTTAGCCTTTCTTCATCCATCATTTAACTGTATGCCTTTCCATATGTTAATGGAAAGCTTTTCTTAGGCCTAGGGTCAAAAGGGTTTATTTCCTTAGGATTTCCATTTGTGCCATATATAAAACAACCTCTGTCTTAATGTTGCATTTTAGTTTCTCATTTATCGGTCGGGCGCAGTGGCTCACACCTGTAATTCCAGCACTTTGTGAGGCCAAGGCGGGTGGATCACTTGAGGCCAGAAGTTTGAGACCAGCCTGGTCAACATGGTGAAACGCCGTCTCTACTTAAAATACAAAAATTAGATAGGCGTGGTGGCGGGTGCCTGTAATCCCAGCTACTCAGGAGGCTGAGGCAGGAGAATCACTTGAACCTGGCAGGCGTAGTTGCAGTGAGCCGAGATTCCACCACTGCACTCCAGCCTGGGTGACAGAGGGAGACTCCACCTCAAAAAAAAAAAAACAAACAAACTTTTTTTTCACTTACCTGTTTTTTTTTTAACTTTTATTTGCATTGATTTTGTACTGAATTTATTCCCATACTATCAGTTTTTGTTTCTTCAGTTTCTTTCTTTTCTTTTTTTCTGAGACAGAGTCTTGCTCTCTTGCCCAGGCTAGGGTACAGTGGCATGACATCAGCTCACTGCAACCTCTGCCTCCTGGGTTCAAGTGATTCTCTTGCCTTAGCCTCTCAAGTAGCTGGGATTACAGGCACACACCACCACACCAGCTAATTTTTGTTTTTTTAGTAGAGATGGGGTTTTGCCGTGTTGGCCAGGCTGGTCTCGAACTCCTGGCCTCCAATGATCCACCCACCTCGGCCTCCCAAAGTGCTGGGATTACAGGCGTGAGCCACCATGCCTGGTCTTGGGATATCTTTTTCTTCTGTGCAATGTCCTCTTCTGGTTTAGGAATAATTTATTCCTTTTCCATGAGGATCATCTTGGTGTGGCAGGGGGACCTCATGTGTGGGTTAATCTGACCATGAGCTCTTTACATCAGGCAGCACATCTTGGGTGCTTTGTTCACCTGGACATGCTCAATGACCAGAGAATCTGCACCTGAACCCTTAAGTTAGGCATGACTGTGCATTTTTAAGCATATGTAGCAATAATTCAGTACTCTTTTTTTGGCCACTGTGACCCCGTGTGCAGCCGTGCTGTTTGGCCTGGGACCACCTACTATCTCCATCATTGTAATGTGGAAATGGTACACATTGTTTCTGTAAAGTGACATCTTTCTTTCTTTTTTTTTTTTTTTTTTTTTGTGATGGAGTTTCACTCTTGTCCCCCAGGCTGGAGTGCAATGGCGCGATCTTGGCTCACTGCAACCTCTGCCTCCCGGGTTCAAGCAATTCTCTTGCCTCAGCCACCCGAGTAGCTGTGATTACAGGTGCCTGCCACCATGCCTGGCTAATTTTTGTATTTTTAGTAGAAATGGGGTTTCACCATGTTGGTCAGGCTGGTCTCGAACTCCTGACCTCAGGTGATCTGCCCACCTCAGCCTCCCAAAGTGCTGGGATTACGGGCGTGAGCCACCTTGCCTGGCCAAAGTGACATCTTTCATATACTTGGTGGCTTTTTATATATGCATACCCTTGATGGCCTGAGCAGTTTCATGGGTGGTTTCTTTTGTTTGTTTGTTTTGAGACAGGTTCTCACTCTGTTGCCCAGGCTGTAGTGCAGTGGTACAATATTGGCTCACTACAGCCTCAACTTCCTGGGCTCACGTGATCCTCCCACTTCAGCCTTCCAAATAGCTGGGACTACAGGTGTGCCCCACCACACCCGGCTAGTTTTTAAAGTTTTTGTAGGGACGGTCTCAATCTGTTGCCCAGGCTGGTCTTGAACTCCTGGGCTCAAGTGATCCTTCCACCTTGGTCTCCCAAAGTGCTGGGATTACAGGAATAAGCTACTGTACCTGGCCTGTACTCATCTTTTTTTTTATTAGGTTTTTCTCTTTAATTTCCTTAATAACTAACTAGACTATGTTCTTTTTTATTTTGTAAGTTAGAGCATCAATTCATTAATTTAGAATGAACAGTAAAACTTTCACAGAAATCTGAACATTCTCTTCTTTCCTGCAAAGCAACTTGAGGAATGAAATACAGTATTACAGTGTATGAGGTTCTGTGCTAGGCATTGGGTAGATAATGATGGCCAAGACAAATTCCTTGGAGTTTGCATCTGCTGGACCCACTTTTTCATCTGGGTGGTTGCTTAATGAACATGGAATACACACAAGAAGAGTTGGTTGTGGATTTCAGTTCTTTGATCCACTCAGGCATGCTGTCTCTGTCTCCATAATGGGACCTGTCTACCATTGCGCCAGACAGGTGGTGTCTAAATATCATACCATCTCCTTGCCTGGTCAAGGCTGGAGGCATCCATTTCTTCATTATTTTTTTCTCAGTAATTTTTTTAGCGTAATAACATTTTATTGCTTACTCACGTCCCAGCCCACTAAGTCAGTGGAGGGGCTACTGATCCACTCAGTCATTCAGGAACTCAGGTTCCTTCCATCCTGGGATGCCATGATTATCAACATTGGTCTCCTGGGTTGCCACAAAGGGAAAAAGAATGCAGATCATTCGTGGAGATCATTGTGGTCCAGGCCTGGATTTGAAGCATATAATTTCTACCTGGCCAGAACTAAGTCATTTGGCTTTATTGCAAAGGGTCTGGGAACTATAGTCTTGTATCCAGTGGGAAAATCAAATGGGTTTATAGTGAAGACATTGACTAGCTCTGCCAAGATCTGCCCTTCTGGTGACCACATAGCTATGTTTATTGTTCCTCCCTCTTAGAGAATATACTCGTTCCTTTCCCAAGGGAGACAACTCAAGTCCCATCATTCAGTCATTGCTTCCAGCTCAAAGTTCAGGATCTTCAGGCAGTGTCCTTCCCATCAGATTTGGTTGTGACTTCATTTTGCCAGTAATTTAGAACCAAAACTCCCTTCTCCCAAGTATTTAAAAGCAAACAAATGCAAACATATTTCATTTCTTTATAGTTTGACAGTTTTGCTCATTTCTCTCACTCCCTGACATTTATAATGCCCAAGATTCTTGTCAACCTTGGTTTATCATTCTACCTAGCTCTGGTTTCACTATGGTTCTGTGGTTTTTCTTTGTGACTCAACTCCATGATAACTGGCAGATGTCCTGGAGAACATGATGGAGCCACCGCAGCGAGACTCCAGTGCACCAGGGAGGTTTCACGTTGGCAGTGCAGAATCCATGCTGCATGTTCGACCTGGTGGATACACGCCCCAGAGAGCACTGATTAACCCCTTCGCTCCCTCTCGGATGCCCATGAAGCTTACATCCAACAGAAGGCGCTGGATGCACACTTTTCCTGTGGGTAAGTTCGTTACTTAAGAGAGAGCCTTGGACTAGGAGCTCCTAGCCCTGGTCCTCAGTGTCGGTCACCCATGTGTCCTTGGTCAGGTGCCTCTGTTGCTCCACCTGTAAGATGGGATAACCATGCCCACTTTGGCCATCCCAGGGGTTCTTGTAAAGATCCTTGAAGATGCACTTGGGAATAGGCTTTGTAACTAATTAGCTGTATAAAACTGAGGGCTTTTTTGTTTGTTTCTGCCTTTTTTTTTTTTTTTTCTTTTGAGACAGGGTCTCACTCTAGTTGCCTAGGCTGGAGTGCAGTGGTGCAGTCTCAGCTCACTGCAGCCTCAACCTTCAGGGCTCAGGTGATTCTCCCACCTCAGCCTCCCAAGTAGCTGGGACTGTAGGTACGTGCCACCACGCCTGGCTAGTTTTTTGTATTTTTAGTAGAGACAGGGTTTCGCCACGTTGCCTAGGCTAGTCTTGAACTCCTGGACACAAGCAATCTGCCCGCCTTAACCTCCCAGAGTGCTGGGATTATAGATGTGAGCCACCGCATCCGGCCCTTTGTTTCTATTTGAGAGGAACTATGCATTGCCACCTGCTTTCTTTCCTAAGTCAGATGTCCCTCATTCTTGTTCATTCCTTCTTCTCTTAGTTCTCTTGGATATTGATATCCTGTCTTGGTTACAAGGAGTTATGTTGTTTTGTTTTCTGTTAGGTGTCTCTGACAACTGAAAAAAAAATTTTCCCCTGAATTCACTTTTTCCTAGTCCATTCTTTTTTATCTATATTCTGTTCTCAAGAAGATGACAGTAAGATTGTCTCAAGCTGTGGCTAAAATTAAACTTTAGCTTAATGGGCTCTTATTGAGCTGGAAAGGAACAAATGCATTAAACTCCAGGATTTTGTGTGTGTGTGTGTGTGAGACAGTGTCTCACTCTGTTACCTAGGCTGGAGTACAGTGGCGTGATCTCAGATAACTGCAACCTCTGCCTTTCGGGTTCAAGCAATTCTTCTGCCTCAGCCTCCCAAGTAGCTGGGATTATAGGCATACACCACCACGCCTGGCTAATTTTTGTATTTCTAGTAGAGACGGGGTTTCACCATGTTGGTCAGGCTGGTCTCAAACTCCTGATCTCAAGCAGTCCACCCACCCAGGCTTCCCAGTGTGCTGGCATTACAGGCGTGAGTCACCGTGCCTGGCCAAATTTTTATTTTATTTTTTTCATGGAAACCATCCTGCTGAATACCCGGAAATGCCTATTTTCTTTTGTACTTGCCTTTAATATTTAAAAGTTAAATAAGTGAGAAATAGATCTGAATCATTTGGCTATAACTGGGGGGTCATGCCTAAACCCCGTTCTGCCCCCTTATCTCTGCTATAATCAGTCACACTACTTGTTTCTTTCTGTGTCCTTTCCCCTCCATTATTATCTCCACTGATTCCCTTCCAGGTCACTTAGAACTCTTGGTGTTTCTTCAGTGACCTTCATCTTTTCATGCTTCTGTGCTTCTCCTCCTACCACTCTTCATGTGCACTTTATTGGAACCATATTCTGCAAACAGTTTGCTTCGCTTCTTCCTCCTGTTTAGCTGGCCTTTCAGTAGCCAAGGCCCTCCTTCATCAGGGTTCCCTGTCTTCCTCATTCCTATCCTCAGAGGCTCTCTTCCTTCTTGGCTAATCTTGTGGTCTCCTACACGTTTTGCCTCTTTCAGGTTTGGGATTTCACAGGTATCATTTCATCTACCCAGATGCCCTCTTCCTTCAACCGCTGTTAACTTTGTTGAACACTTAGCTCTACAAGTTCTCCTTTCCCAGGAAGCCTCATTTTGTAGACTTGACTAATTCTAATTTGTTTCCTACTCTGCCTTTTTTGCACTTAAACATCTTCTGCTTCTTAGAGTTACAATTGTTACTCTCCTAGGTATTAACAGAATCATTTGGTGTTTCACTTGTATTTCCCTCTTACTGAGTTTGTGTTAGCCCTCCTGGCAAGGGGCCATGCCTCCTATACTTGTATATTTTACTGTGGCTACTCAATTGACACACCTGAGGCAGAATATCCTAAAATATTCTTAACAGATTAGACAGGATGATAAAGGTGAGGCTCCTTAGTAGGATGGGTCCTGCTTGGAAGAGCAGATGTCCTTTGGGAGCCAGAGGGTCCCTTGTATAATGTTCCTCTGTGGTGTGTTCTTCTTTCAATCTCACCAACATCTATATCCCAGTAGCTGGAAAGAAGGGAGAGTATAGTTAAGTGCACAGCACTAGCTATCAGGTGGGAATGATGCTCAGTGGTTCTTTATCTGGGTAGGACCATCCGGAGAAGCCATCCAGATCCACCACCAGACCCGACAGAATATGGCGGAGCTACAAGGCAGCGGGCAGAGGGATCCAACTCACTCCTCTGCAGAGCTGCTGGAGTTAGCATATCATGAAGCTGCTGGAAGGTGAGGATGTGCACAGGGCTCTGGAAGGTAACCTGAGAACACTCTCCAGCACCCAGGACAATGTGCAGAACAGACTATTGACAAAATGTTGTTTAGAAGACTTGAAAAGACAGTATGAGGTCAGGGCCTTCCTTTGTTGGCCAGTGGCATTCCCTTCAGTTGGTGAAGGGCAAAGCAAACAGCCTGACATTTTTGCCTGAGATGTTACCTAGGCCCTGTTTTAGGTTTATCTTGAATCCAGAACACACTTTGTAAACCTCAAACGTGGGTTTTTCTAAACCTCAGTCAAAGATGAATCCAAGAGAGGAAATTCTTTGGATTTGGAATGCTGAGACAGGAGATTCATGCTGTGTGTTTTGGGCAACCTCTCTATGACTTTTGTCATTTTGGTCGTTCAGAAATAAATCCCACTGTTGAGTTTAGAATAAGTTAATGCTAAGGGCAATGGAAATGAAGGCTTATGTTTATAGAAACAACTGTTTTTGAACCAATGCTCTGAATGTGTTACGAGCATCCAGTGAGAGTCAGTGTAGGAGGAAAGTCATTTAAGCCTTGACAGGCGTGAGCCCGGGTTACACCTGGACTCAATATTCCTGTTGCTTTAGAAAACACTTTGCAAAATGCAGTCTTTGGCCCCTCTTTTAGTCACGTTGACACCCTGGGGGATAGATAAGGGATATGGGGAGGGCGTGACCTTCTTAACCAGATGAACTCAGGTCCATATATTCAAGCACCTCACACCCATCCTTGTTTGTAAAAGGGAGGCATAGGGCAGACAGGGCGGGTGGTCTAGCTTGGTGGTGGGAAAGCAGCAGGGGTGCCAGGGTCAGAAGGAGCCGGCACTGACACAAACTAAGCACTGTGGCCTGGTGGCTTAAGATAAGGATTCCAGTGGCTGCCAGCTTGAGTTGGCTGAATATTCAGGCCTGATTTTTATGAACCTACCTCCCACCCCCGGGATATAGGTGAGCAGGAAAAAGAGGTGATGATCTACATTAAGCCAGGTGGCTGGGCTCTGTTCTCTGCAGGCACAGCAATTCCCGCCAGCCTGGTGACGGCATGTCCTTCTTGAACTTCAGTGGAACAGAGGAGCTTTCTGTCGGCCTGCTTAGCAACAGTGGTGCAGGTAACCAATCCAAGAGGTAATAGAGTTGGGATGTTTAGATCAGGCTCACATCTGGAAATGACACAAGGGCCAGAAAAGCAGGGCCATGTCTATTTTGAGATCATTTCAGCCACACTTTTGGGTGACCTATTTAGAAACAGTGCTCTATAATGCATGGAATTAAAAATGGGCTGAACATTAACATTTTTAGCTCAGAACATGTTGGTCAAGCCACATTTATCATCATTCTGTCACAGAGTTGTGATTGAGGGCTGCTTAGGAGCATAGTGTTGAGGGCAACACCATGGACAGAGCTGGAGTGGTCTGTGCTCTAGAGGGACTTTTGGTTGTCAGGGGCAATGGGGAGCAAACCCACCTCCATAACAGGAGAGACCCAGAGGGGAGAAGTATGTGTCCAGTTTTAAGACCAGAAAAGAGAAGGATTACATAGTTGCCTAGAGAAGTGAGCATGCACCAGGGCTGGGCACAGTGGCTCATGTCTGTAATCCTAGCACTTTAGGAGCCTGAGGTGGGTGGATCACTTGAGGTCAGGAGTTCGAGACCAGCCTGGCCAACATGGTAAAACCCCCATCTCTACCAAAAACACAAAAAGATTAGCCAGGCATGGTGGCGCACACCTGTAGTCCCAGCTACTGGGAAGGCTGAAGCAGGAGAATCTCTTGAACCTGGGAGGCGGAGGTTGCAGTGAGCTGAGGTTGTGCCATTGTACTCCAGCCTGGGCTACACAGCAAGACTCCATCTCAAAAAAAAAAAAAAAAAAAAAGAGAAGTGAGCACGCACCAAAGACTTGAAGGGTAGAATTTGGTTAGGTAGACAGTTAGAAGGTGAAGTTTCAGTGCGGGTGGGGGAAGCAATATGAATTTGGTTTGGTATGATACTTTGGTTTTATGCTTTTTGGAAATACTTTTATATCTATTGTCTTATCACCCCAGTGGGTGATCAAAATATATTTAAGTTATTAAATATATTTTATACATGGGCAACTTAACGTCCAGAGAGGTAGAAATATTAAAGTAACCTCTCAAACCAATAGCCAGGTATCCTGACTCAGGCTGCTGTCCTCTTTTCGTGACATTGTTCAGAGTACCTTTAAGGGATAGAGTAACATGAGCTTGGATCAGTAGGGGCAGCATTTGTGGCGCCTCAGAGGACAGAGATATTGTACAAAATGAGTGTGGAAAACATTAAAACTTTAAAAAAATTGGGCTACTACGTTGTGCTTTAGTGTTCTATAAGCTAACTTGAATTTCTAAAACCTAGCTTAAGAAAGGTGTCATTGCTGGGCACGGTGGCTCACGCCTGTAATCCTCACCCTTTGGGAGGCCGGGTGGATCACCTGAGGTCAGAAGTTCGAGACCAGCCTGGCCAACGTGGTGAAACCCCATCTCTACTAAAAATACAAAAATTAGCCAGGTGTGGTGGTATACGCCTGTAATCCAAGCTACTTGGGAGGTTGAGGCAGGAGAATTGCTTGAGCCTGGGAGGCGGAGGTTGCAGTAAGCTGAGATTGCGCCACTGCATTCCATCCTGGGCAACAGAGCGAGACTTTGTCTCAAAAAGAAAAATAAAAAGAAAGGTGTCATGAAAATGAAGTTATATCAAATTGGTTGATGATATTTTCCTTTATTCATTGGTAGGTTCATCCAACAATATTCCTAGAGGCCTATGTCTAAGGCTAGGAATCTGGGTTGGCAGTAAGAGAATCCCTAAATGGTTATTATTTCATTTATTAATTCATTCACTTATTTTTTCGTTAACCTAACTTACCAGCATTCATTTATTTTAGATGAGAAAACACATTGAATACAAATGTAGGGATAGAAAGACACTGTGTCCCTCTGTACTCAGAGGGCTGAAAATGTTACCTCTGGCTGCCAGATTATTTGTAAATACCTAGCTGGGCGCTGTGGCTCACGCCTGTAATCCCAGCACGTTGGGAGACCAAGGCGGGTGGATCACGAGGTCAGGAGATTGAGACCATCCTGGCTAACACAGTGAAACCCGTCTCTACCAAAAAAATACAAAAAATAAAATAAAATAACCGGGCGTGGTGGCGGGCACCTGTAGTCCCAGCTACTTGGGAGGCTGAGGCAGGAGAATGGTGTGAACCTGGGAGGTGGAGCTTGCAGTGAGCCGAGATCGTGCCACTGCACTCCAGCCTGGGCGACAGAGCAAGACTCCGTCTCAAAAAAAAGGAAGGAAAGAAAGTACCTTTAGAGGGGCTATTGCTTTGCTATGCCAAGGAGCCATTTTTAGGAACCCAGAGTTTGAGCCTCCCAGGCTGTTTGGGGTAGAGTTGCGCCGAGGAGGGCTACTCTGGGACTCATTTGACTATACTTGAACTAGTTTCACTGGTTAACTGAAGCAGGGGGAATTACAGGTTCTGATGGTAGCAGCACCAGAATGTACCCAGGTAGTCTTGGAAGTTGTTTGGGGCCTGGGATAGCTCAGGTGGACCAGTTGATTTCCCATAAAATTTGTTTTAGAATTTTAAAATCATTTTAGGGAAAAGAAGTTTCAAAGAATCTTTATTTGGGGATGGTTGTGGAAGATTTTAACATGACACCATTGTGGAGTCCTCTGAGCTAAGGGTTCCCTGGCAGACTCAAATTGGAAAAGCATTTGCTGCAACCTGAAGCTCTGGCTCAGCCTTCTCTTAGGCTTCTGAGCTGTAGGTGTGTCCACCTGATGGACCTCTCTGCTCAGATGGCCCCCAAGTACCTCATCTTTAATGCATTGATAGCCAAACTCATGTCTCCCTGTTCCTCAGCCCATGCTTCCTCTTCCACTCCTTCTTCTGATTGGCTCCTCACCTCCATTCTCACTGCATTGTTCAGACTCCTGTCATTTGTGGCCAGGATTATTGCAGTAGCCTTCAAAATGATCTTCCTGCTCTGTTCTCATCCCTTCTGATTCATAGTCCATACTGTCACTGATGTTTCCAGATGCAGATCTGATCAGCCACTCCTTCCCACATATAACCCTTCCATGGCTCTTCATGGCTATAGTGCTGATGATCACCCAGCTCCTGGCTGTGGTTGTATCTTCACCTGCCTCCTCTTCCACATGGTACTGCAGGTGGAAAGAGCGCAGGCTCCAGGATCTTAGGACATGAGGCCTGACTCCACCTCATGAGCAGTGAAGCCCTCAGGCCAGTTACTACACTAATTTCTGGGTATCTCAGTGTCTTTATCATGAGGAGATTGAATTTTTTTTTTTCTTTTTTGAGAAAGAGACTCACTCTGTCTCCCAGGCTGGAGTGCAGTGGTGCGATCTCAGCTCTCTGCAACCTCTGCCTCCCGGGTTCAAGCAATTCCCCTGCCTCAGCCTCCCAAGTAGCTGGGATTACAGGTGTGTACTACCACCCCCAGCTAATTTTTGTATTTTTAGTAGAGATGGAGTCTTGCCATGTTGGGCAGTCTGGTCTCAAACTACTGGCCTCCTGTGATCTGCCCGTCTCAGCCTCCCAAAGTGCTGGGATTACAGGCATGAGCCACCACACCTGGCTGGAGATTGACTATTAAATGTGATAATCCACATAAATTCTTAGGACAGTGCTGGACATCCATGGTGAGCACTCAACAAATAGGAGCTGTTGTTGTCATTACAATAACATATTTTGTATTCCAGGCATTTCTTGTGCTCCTCAAAAGAACTGTGTCCTCGTGTTCCTTTGCATAGATAGGTTCCTCTCTATAGAATATGCTTCTTCCCTGTCTTTAACCCCTGATTCTGACTGGCAGGCATGAACTCAGTCTTTATTATTCAGCTCCAACAATACCTCTTCTTTGAAGCCTGCCCCAGTGGTTCCCCCTCCTTCCCATGCCCTCCCGGGGTGTGTTAGGCATGTTTCCGCACAGCCCCGTATGCATAACCCAATTGTACAACTTGGCATGTCGTGATCTCACTGCTTGTTTCCATGTCTGTCTCCTCACTAGACTGAAAGAGCTTATCTTTATTCATTTTCTCCACTCAATGTTTAACACATTTATAGACAAATGAATTTATATTTCTAAGACCAAGTTGCCGTATGTGAGAAGAATTTGAATAACGCACAATATTATTATTTAATTGGTATGCAAGTATTTAATTATACATAGTCCTTTTTTTTTTTTTTTTTTTTTTAAGAGACAGGATCTTGCTCTGTTGTCCAGGATAGAGTACAGTGGCTTGATCTCACTGCAGCCTCAACCTTTTGGGATGATGTGATCCTTTCACCTCAGCATCCCAAATAGTTGGGACTACAGGCACATACCACCACACCTGGCTTAATTATATACGTATGCTCTGAATGCTTGGCTTCTCATAGATGGTGTGGGATCCTGGGGTTGTTTTTCTAGTCAGGGTGATATTGTTAAGTGGGGTCATCTTTTCCTTTTCCCAGTCCCTTTATGTAACCTATAGCATGTGTTTTCAAAGGGGTTAGTGGCCATCAAGAGGTGATCTATAGCCACATGGGAACTGAACTCCCATCTTTGACCTTAAGCTACCTGATCAATTATGTTAATGAGCCACTGAAAGAAATTAGATAAAATTATTCAAATTTTTATAACCATATATCGGACATTAATTTGTTATAACCATATGCAAAACCAATTAATGTCACATCTTCAGGATATATCCATAGTCTTACTTCCATCAGTCTTAGCCTGGCCTAAGGTGCCATCATCTTTTGCCTGGATGCAGTAGCGAGTTACCTGGTCTTGGCCTTCTCCCTTGCCCTTCCGTATCGTTTATTTTCAACACAACAAATCAGAGTGACCTTTATAAAATAGAATTTGGATTATGAACTTCTCTGCACAAAATTTTCCAAGGGCTTCCCAGCTCACTTGGAGTAAAAGCCAAGGCATTATGGTGGCAGATAGACCCCTCATGTCATGTGGCTGCTTGTTATGCTCAGTCCTCATCTCCTGCTTTCTCCCTCTCATTTCACTCTGGAGGTTCCCCAGATATATCAGGCTCACTCTGAATTGCAGGTCCTTCCTCTTGTTCGCCCCTCTGCTGTGCCTTTACTCCAGAGAGCATCATGGCTAAGATCCAGATGTCTGCATTTGCCCAAGACAGGCCTGGTTTGAATTTGTGGACCCATATGACTATTAATAGTGTCCCCTTCCAGTCTCAGAGGTGTCCTGTATTGGATGATAAATGATATGGCCACCCTACCCACAGCTCGCTCTCTCGCTTCCTTCAGGTCTTGCCTGAATTGCCATATTTTACTTCAGCACTCCCCACCTATCCTCTCTACCTAATATTTCTCCATTGTGCCACCTGGCATGCTAGATTTTTAAATTTTGTACTTTTTTTTATTGTAAGTTCCATGACTGTCAGGATTTTTGTTTTGCTCATGACTGTATTCCCAGAGCTTAAAACAGTTCCTGGTGGCTGGGCGCAGTGGCTCACGCCTGTAGTCCCAGCACTTTGGGAGGCTGAGGCGGGCGGATCACTTGAGGTCGGGAGTTCGAGACCAGCCTGACCAACATGGAGAAACTGCCATCTCTACTAAAAACACAAAATTAGCCAGGCGTGGTGGCGCATGCCTGTAATCCCAGCTACTTGGGAGGCTGAGGCAGGAGAATCGCTTTGAACCCGGGAGGCGGAGGTTGCAGTGAGCCAAGATCACGCCATTGCACTCCAGCCTAGGCAACAAGAGCAAAACTCCGTCCCAAAAAAAAAAAAAAAAAAAAACCAGTTCCTGGCACATAATAGATAGTTGAATGAATGCTAAAAATCTTCTGAAGTTAGCTTTCTCTCTACTGAAGCATGATTTAATTTTTCTCTAATGCTTTTCTTTCTTATAACCTTCTTAAACAATTAACTAGATTCCTTTTTTTCAAAGACTTGGGTAGTCTTTTTCTCCTTGCTTGGTTTTTAAGTGACTTTCGTTTCAAGCCATCCTCAATTTTCATGGAATATGTTTTGCCTTCTTCAAACTCACTAAACTCTTACCCATTCGAGAAAAGTGTATTGAACTCTAGGCACTGTGCTAAGGCCTGAGAAGAAACAAAAACTACTAAGACACTGACTCTCCCGACCTCAAGGAGCTCTGCTTCCTCATGCACTTGGGATTCTCTTTCAAGTAATTCCCATGTGGGGTAATGACGATGAAAGGAAAGCCCTCTTGTGGGGGATTGAACTGTGAATGGTTTCAGTGTGGTTTGAACATGTGGTCTCTGCTAAATGAGGATGTGCTAGATGAGGGAGTGTGCTGTGATGAAAACAACCAGGATCAGAATTCCCCCTGCCCCTCACTGGACTTTCAAGCTGAGGCTCAGGTTCTTCATCTGTGTAATGGGCATAAAGATCCTCCCCTTCCTGACTGCCTGTCCCACAGAGCGGTTGTCCGGATCAAAAGTAGGTTGGGTACATTATGGGCTAGATTACCACATAGAGTCCTTGTTTTGGGACAAGGTGGGGTCTGAATTCACAACTGGTTAACATTTCATTCATTAAAAAATCAGAGAAGACTGGCGCGGTGTCTGACGCCTGTAATCCCAGCACTTTGGGAGGCCAAGGCGGGTGGATCACTTGAAGTCAGGAGTTCGAGACCAGCCTGACCAACATGTTGAAACCCCGCCTCTACTAAAAACACAAATATTAGCTGGGCGTGGTGGCGGGCGCCTGTAATCCCAGCGACTTGGGAGGCTGAGGCAGGAGAATCACTCGAACCCGGGAGGTGGAGGTTGCAGTGAGCCAAGATCATGCCATTGCACTCCAGCCAGGGTGACAAGAGTGAAACTCCATCCCAGGAGAAAAAAAAAATCAGAGAAAAATCCAAACAGAGAAACCTTATCTGTGACCCTACCTTCACCTCTTTGCACCATCTGCAGGCACTCAAGCGTGACTCAGTCTTTCTCCTGCATTTGGACATGATTCATATGTGAATCATGATTCACAGGAGTATCATCTCTGTGGATTTCCCTCCCAGCCCCACAGAATTTCATTTGGAGTGTTGTTGGTGGGGACCTGGTAGCTGCAGTCTTCACTTGTTTTTCACCCTGCTGCCCAGCAGAGACAGGGCAGTTGGTGTGACTGGGCAGATAGTTTTTATCCGTCTGTATCTTTAACTGGGCACCATTTTAGAAGACTTGCTAGTAAATGTCTTCCTTTATTGGAGTTAGATCATTTTAAAAAAGAAAATAAGTGGATGCCATGTTTTCTTTCTCTTTAGTGTTGAGGCTTAGAATCTGCAACTTGATATTTGTGTTGAATATTAGGTGCATGCAGTATATTTGGCCTGAGAGCCAAAGTAAAAGTAACTCATAGCATACTGAGACTGGATGGAAGGACCTCCGTCATTTCTCCAGGCCAGGTCAGTTTTTTTATGGGTAAGTGCCGCCTCAGTAGCCCAGAGAAGAGAAACCACTTGCCCCAGGCACAGGCTTCTAGATATGGGCTTGGAACTAGCCCTAGAGGCTCCACACTGAGTAACCTTTTTGACCTTGAGGTTTTCAGCCAGAGAACACATTCACAATTCTGAACAGATGTCAAAAGAGACAGAGCTGAGATGACTCTTACCAGCATTGGCTTCCGAAGTCTATGTCTGGCTTTGAACTTTGAGTGTGAGACTTGATTCCCAAATGTTGGGTTGGAGCAGAGCTGGCTGACCATGAGGTTTCACCTCCATCATTGCAGGCTGGTGGGACTCTTCATATGCCAACAGCAAGTCTTTATGACTGAAAATAAGACCTCAGAGAGCCAGTGGGAAAGGCAGTGTGTTGGGCTTGAATTACAAGGAAACTGTGTGTGAGTAGCTTCCTGGAAGTCCTTAAAATATTTGCTTTTTCGGGGTATGCGTGTATGTGTGTGTGTGTGTGTGTGTGTGTGTGTAGGTAGGTGTGTCCACTAGAGATGGCACAGATCTACTTTTGGCCTAGGATTCAAAGCTGCTCTGTTAAGTTGAACTATTTCTTTTCTTTTTTTTTTCTTTTTTGAACTCTTTATTAGTGTAAGAATTTGAGTTGTCTTGCAGACCAAGTCTAGAACAGGTTTTCTTTAAAAACAAAAACAGGTGATCAAATGAGCAAACTTGGCAGCCAAACCTGGGAGGTGATATGGTAACAATTCTGTTATTGCTCAGAGTGTTTTGCAAATGCCAGTTTGCCTTCATACCAGTTCTTAAGCTAAATAAGAAAATCCACCTCGTTGCTTCTTTATAATCATGCTTTATATTTGCATGAAAATGAAAGTTGTCAGCCAAGTTTTTTTTTTTTTTTTTTTTCCCAGAAAATTTAGCTCCAAGTGGCTTTTGGCTATTGACAAAGAACAGATAACATTTCAACAGCTAAAAATTGGTGCCCCAGATGGATAGTCAAGAAATAGAGCATCTGTAAAGTTGAGCAGAAAGAATCTAAATTCAGGTTCCTCCTACTTACTGTGAGATCTTCAGTAAGTTGCTTAACTTCTCTGAGCCTCAGTTTCTTTATCTGTGGAAAAGGATCATACCTACCTCATATCTACTGGTGTGGGTTTGAATTAATGAAATACTGTATTTGTCTGACTTAATACATGTATCTTCTAGTATAACGAATAGTAATTTTTAAAAATCTGCTCCAAGCAGTTCCAAAAGAAAAGTCCTAAAATTGTTTTGGCCAGGTGATGTCATGTTTATTTTAATTTTTATTCATTTATTTTTTTCAGACAGAGTCTTGCTCTGTGGCCCAGGCTGGAGTGCAGTGGTGTGATCTCAGCTCACTGCAACCTCAGCCTCCCGGGTTCAAGTGCTTCTTCTGCCTCAGCCTCCTGAGTAGCTGGGATTATAGGCGCCCACCACCATGCCCGGCTAATTTTTGTATTTTTAGTAGAGACGAGGTTTCACCATGTTGGCCAGGCTGGTCTCGAACTTCTGACCTTCAGTGATCCCCCCGCCTCGGCCTCCCAAAGGGCTGGGATTACAGGCGTGAGCCCATCTTTTTAAATAAAAAAATCAGTTATTTAAAAATTTATGTCCAGTAAAATGTGCTATATTTAGTGTACAGTTCTGTGAGTTTTGACAAATGCATAGAGTTGTATACCCACAAACAAACACATCAAGATAAGAAAATTTCCATCACCACCCAAAATTCCCTTGTGCTGTTGCTTTGTCCTCAGTCCGTCCATGTGTTCTCTGGCAACCACTCATCTGTTCTCTGTCCCTCTGGTTTTACCTTTCCCAGCATGTAACATACATGGAATCATACAGTATGTAATTTTTTGAGTCTGGCTTATTTCACTCACCATATTGCATTTGAGAGATTCATCCACGTTGCCACGTGTCAATAGTTGCCTCCTTTTTATTGCTGAGTAGTATTCCATTGTATGGATGAACTACAATTTGTTTATCCTTCCCCCAGTTGAAAGATAATTGGGCTGTTTCCAGGTTTTGGCAACTATGAATAAGACTTCTATAAATGTTTACATGATTTTATATGAACAAAGTTTTCGTATGAACTTAAGTTTTCATTTTTCTTGTATAAATTTCTGTGAGTAGATTGCTGGGTCAAATGGTAAATCTGTTTTCCAAAGTGGTGTGCCATTTTGCATTGTTATCAACAATGTGTAAGGCTTCCTGTTGTTCCATATCCTTGTCAACACTTGGTATATCCAGTCATTTTCATTATTTCATCATTCAAATCAAATAAGCATGTATTGGTATCTTACTGCACTTTTTTTTTTTTTTCTTTTGAGACGGGGTCTTGCTCTTTGAGAAACCCAGGCAGGAGTGCAGTGGCACAGTCATAGCTCACTGCAACCTTGGACTTCCGGGCACAAGCAGTCCTCCTGCCTTAGCCTCCTGAGTGGCTGTGAACACAGGTGCATGCCACCATGCCTGGCTAATCACTGTGCTTTTAATTTGCTATTTCCTTAATGACTACTGATGTTAAGCATCTTTTAATATACTTATGTTCCTTTTGCATATGTTGTTTGTCCTTTTCTCATTGGGTTGTTCGTTCTCTTGCTTTTGAATTTGAGAGTTCCCTATATCTTCTGGATGCAAGTCCTTTGCCAGGTGCATGATTTGCAAGTGCTTTCTGTCATGTTGTAGATTGTTTTTTCAAAGCTTTCACAAGAAATTTATAAATACTTGTTCTTGTTATAAAATATTCAAATGACCCAGAAGTATTTAGAGTAAAAAGTACAAATTCTCTTTTACCTCCTATCCCTTCCTCCAGCTTTCTTCTCAGAGTTAGCCACTGTTGAATGTTTAGTGAGCATCTTTCCAGTCCTTTTTAAAAAAATATTTTTATGTGTATTTACATAGAGATGGTGTCTCACTCTATCACCCAGGCTGGGGAGCAGTGGAGTGATTATAGCTTGCCACAGCCTTCAACTCCTGGCCTTGTGAGCCACCATGCTCAACCTCAATTCTTTTTATGGCATCAGAATTTTCTGGTAAATATATGTTTTGAAAGGGACATTTAAGTACTGATAGATGTGCTTTAAAATTAATTGTATTACTCGACAGTCAATAAATTGCATTTCAAAGAATCTTCCGGTTTTTCCTTTCAGCCCAGTTATAGGTAAAATCATTGTTTTTATGTTAAAGTAGTGAGTTTCGATGTCCTATGTCATATTGTAGAAAGCCATGATTTGGGGAAGAAAATCCCAGAAGATAAGGATGGCTGATGAGTGGATTAAATTTAAATAGGTCATTTTGTTTTATTTTATATATTTTTTAGAGATAAGGTCTCTCTCACTCTGTCATCGCCCAGGTTGGAGTGCAGTGGCACGATCAAAGCTCACTGTCAAAAATAGGTCATTTATATTCACTAAAGATTGCTCTAATTAGTTGAAATGACTTTGAAATGTGTCCGTTTTCTTAAAATAAGTGGCAGGTTGCTCGTGTTTGTGTGATCTCTTTTAGCAAAGAATGATACCAGTAACCTCAGAGTAAAGTTCTGGCTCATTCCCAATTTTAGATTGATCATTTTTCTTTGATCGATTCTTTTGTACTGTTTGAAATACTCAGCACAGAATTTGTACTTGGTTTACATTTGTAATTTTAGCTCCAATTTGCCTTTTTCAACCATAACTGGTCAGAACTCTTTTGCAGAGTGAGCCTTCTTAAGACAAGCTGTTTTTATCTTTCCATAGGTATGAATCCTAGGACCCAGAATAAGGATTCTCTAGAGGACAGTGTTTCTACCTCTCCAGACCCAAGTAAGAGGGGGCAGCTGACTGGGGAAAGGGGTAGACAGGGAGTGTGGGGTGGTCAGAGCATGAGGAAACAAGAGGAAGCCCTGTGGGAAGTGAGTGGTCCTGAGGTACACATATCTCTGGGGTATGGGAAGGCGATGTGGTGAGGGAGGACTCTCTGGACTCTGTGATGGAAAGTGAGGGGGTGTGTGACTGAATGACCTGTTTTGGAAGGTGATTCAGGGGCACCTGGGAAAGGTAGCAGATTCCCTATAAGGCCCCCATGCTGGTCCAGAGCTGGCCTTCACCCTTAACTGCCTAATGATATCTCCATGAAAAAGTTGGAAAGACATAATAGGCTGTTAACTGGAATCATTTACCTGCCTGTAGTTGAAATATTTGGCTGAATTGCATTCCTTTTGATTGTCTTTTTGAATAGCTATGCAGTAAGAGAATGTCTAAATATCTATAATAATAAAATAGCAGAGAAAATCCTACCATTTGATAAACTTTACTTAGCTGTGACCAA
The DNA here is from genome assembly GCF_028858775.2 of Pan troglodytes. Classification (NCBI taxonomy): domain Eukaryota; kingdom Metazoa; phylum Chordata; class Mammalia; order Primates; family Hominidae; genus Pan; species Pan troglodytes. Next base: position 33,949,409 of record NC_086016.1, read on the forward strand.
TGGATGTATATCACTGAGTCTTTTTGTCCCCACTTTTTTTTTTTTTTTTTTTTTGAGATAGTGTCTTGCTCTGTCACCCAGGCTGGAGTGCAGTGACGTGATCTCGGCTCACTGCCACCTCTGCCTCCCAGGTTCAAGTGATTCTTCTGCCTCAGCCTCTTGAGTAGCTGGGATTATAGGCGCGTGCCACCATGCCTGGCTAATTTTTGTATTTTTAGTAGAGACGGGGTTTCACCATGTTGGTTAGGCTGGTCTCAAACTCCTAACCTCGTGATCCTGACCTCGTGATCCGCCCGCCTTGGCCTCCCAAAGTGCTGTGATTACAGCCGTGAGCCACCTCGCCCAGCCTTTGTCCCCACTTAATAATCCTTTTACTATTTGTTCAGGTCCCTCCTAGCAGTCATTTGTAATGGCAACATTAAGCATATTACTGTATCTTGGTTTGAGTAATCATTTCTTATTCATGACCATTTGGATGGCTTTCTGCTTTTTAGCCGTAGCATATAATGCAGGTATGATAATACCTGGTGGGCTGAGCACGGTGGCTCATGCCAGTAATCACAGAACTTTGGGAGGCTGAGGTGGGTGCTTCACTTGAGCCCAGGAGTTTGAGACCAGCCCGGGCAATATAGTGAGACCCTGTCTCTATTAAATTAGAGTTAATAATAATACATAATACATGGTGCAGCAGGTGTATTTTTTCTTTTGGTTAATGTCTTTGGATTACATTCCCCAAAGTATGGTTGGCAGATTGACTATTTTCCAGAAAGCTACCAGCAATGAATAGATGATTCTATTTCTCTACAACCCTGTCACCGGAGTTTGTTACCTTTGCTCATCATTGTTATTTTAGTGGTTCTGAGGTGTGGAACTTCCTCAGAGTCCCTCTTTTCAGAACCAGAAGATACTGGGGTTAGAAAAGAGGCTGCACTCTTTTCCTAGAGACAGAACACCCTTAAACTTACAATCAGGATCCTTTCTCATCATGAGATCTCGAACTAAGCATTTGAACAGTCTGTGTCTTGTTGTGTGCCCAACAGAAAGCATTTCTACAAGATTTTTATAATCCTGAGGGTCAGAAGGCTGATGATGGCCAGGATGATCTAAGAGGACATAAAGATAGATTTGTCTTCTGTTTCTGGCTTCCCCACTGGGGCTTTGATCAGGTCCTCATCTTCTGTTTTAGCCAGGAAGTAGAAACAAGCTCACCTTCTCGGCTGCCATATAGAAAAATGGAGATGATTAATTAGGCTATTCGGGGCTATGTTTTGGATTCCTGAATTATTAATGAGTTAATAAGGCCTGTGTAGAGCATGAATTAGATCTGTTGCAGGCTAAATCATCTTCCCCAAGTCAGTGGTGCCACGTGGGGCATCTTTCTGCTGTGACTTAGCACACAAATTTTGTTCTTCATTGACGGGAGGGCTGATGAGGCAGCAGGGGCTACAACACATTATAAGCTGTTAGCATGGTACAAAAATAAAGTGAGTATCCCATTCAGAACTTAGAGACAAACGCTCAGAGTTTTTCGGCTTCATATTGCTCCCTTCTTTGGAAAGTTAAAAGATAGTCTTCACTTAAATTACTTAAAGAGGTAACTGCCCTATTATTTTAACTCAGTGAAGCTCAACCAGGGAGGATTTTCCTAACCAGGGAGGATTTCCCTCCCCCAGGGGAACATGTCAATGCCTGCAGACATTTCTGGTTTTCACAGCTAGGGGATGCCACTGGCATCTAGTGAGTAGAGTCCAAGGATGCTGCTGCGGTACCCAGGACAGCCCCCACAACAAAGAATTATCTGGTTCAAAGTCTCTGTTGTTGCCGAGGCTGAGAAACTCTGCTTTAACTGAGGAGCAGGCAATTCGGGACAGACCCATGTGGTCAGGACTGCTCTGCTAACTGCAGCCTTCATTTTTGGATTGTTAAACTCTGTCTCTTAAAGTTCCAGCCTCCTAACTTTCCCAGATATCCTTACTTGATTTTTCCTCCCACCCTTTTGAATCTGTTACTTATTTTTGCAGTGCTAGAAGTATTCCTTATTTCTGCTACTGTATGCTGTTTGCTCCCAAACGAGGCTGAGCTCCCCTCCTTTCCCCACCTAGCCACTCTGCAGCCCTTGGGAGAGGCTCGTGCTTGGGCCTCCCTGCTCTTGGAACATTGATGTGCTTCGACATGTAATTCTGCCTGCCCTGCCGTAATCTCACCTGCATTGCGGCTGCAGCTCACAATCAGCAGAAAATGAAAAATATCAGCTGTGAATCCCATTTGCATGATGGGATTGGATAAGCATGTGCACTGCATTGTCTAACAAACTCTGTTTCTCTCTCTTTCTCCCTCCCCTACCCCGTTTCTTCCCAATCCTGGCAATTTTACCATCTTTCACCATGAACTTTTTTCCCCACTCTTCCCTCCCCTTCCCTCCCCTGGCCCCCCATCCCACACTTGCCATGGTGACCACATGTACCTTTTCCCCCTGTTATGTGAGGCAGTTCTGACACTGTCTGCTCCCCCTGTAGTGCCAGGCTTCTGTTGCACAGTTGGAGTGGACTGGAAGTCTCTCACTACTCCGGCGTGCCTCCCCCTTACCACCGACTACTTCCCTGACCGCCAGGGCCTGCAGAATGACTACACAGAGGGCTGTTATGATCTCCTTCCAGAAGCAGACATCGACAGGTCAGTGTCAGAGAAAAAGGCAGTTGGCTTGGTTTGTGAGGGTTTCGGATATATCCCACACATGCATCAGAACACTGGATTTGTGCTCGCTTCAGCAACACATATATTAAAATTGGAACGATATAGAGAAGATTAGCATGGCCGTTAAATAAAAAATTAAAAAAAAACATTGAATTGTATTTTATCTTTCTTTTTTTTTTTCCTTTTTTTTTTTAACTGAGAGAGGGTCTCACTCTGTCGCTCGGGTTGGAGTACAGTGGTATGATCACAACTCACTGCAGCCTCTACCTCCTGAGTACAAACAGTCTTTCCACCTCAGCCTCCTAAGTAGCTAGGAGTAGCTGGGAGTGGCAGCACCACATCTAGCTAATTTTTGTGTATTTTATAAAGACGCTATTTTGCCATATTGCCCAGGTTGGTCTCAAACTCCTGGGCTCAAGTCATCTGCCCATCTGTTGCGTCCCGAAGTGCTGGGATTACTACCTTGAGCCACTGTGTCTGGCTGAACACTGAATTTTCAAGCCTGTGTCCTCTTTTTATATTTGGGTAACTTTTTTTTTTATTTTTTTGAGACAGAGTCTCACTCTGTCCCCCAGGCTGGAGTGCAGTGGTGCAGTCTCATCTCACTGCAACCTCTACCTCCCAGGTTCAAGCGATTCTCATGTCTCAGCCTCCTGAGTCGCTGGGACTACAGGCGTGTGCCACCACACATGGCTAATTTTTTGTATTTTTAGTAGAGACAGGGTTTCACCATGTTGGCCAGGCTGGTCTCGAACTCATGACCTCAGGTGATCCACCCACCTCGGCCTCCCAAAGTGCTGGGATTATAGGTGTGAGCTGCTGCACTGGCTGTGGGTAATTTTATGATGTAAGAACTGTTCATTTCTCCAGAGTTCTATTGATATCAACTATTTCTCCTCGTTGATTGATTTATTTTTAACTCCAGTTGGTTCTGGCTTTGATGTTTATTCTCATATTTTCTAATGCAATTATTTTGGGCACACTAAATCTGATCTTCTTTTCTAAAATTACTCATTTGGGCATTGAGTTACCTGCCTCTTTTCACCTCTTTGAACTGTTAATTTTCCCCAAAACACTGATTTACAAATTGTTAGTAGTTTTTTTTTCATATTTTCTGTTATATTTTCTTTTCTCTATCTCTTTTATGTACTGTCATCCAGGCTGAAGTACAGTGATGCAATCTTGGCTCACTGCAACCTCTGCTGGGACTACAAGCGCGTGCCACCATACTTGGTTAATTTTTGTATATTTTTTGGTAGAGACAGGGTTTTGCCATGTTGCCCAGGCTGGTCTTGGGCTTATGCATATGCAATCTGCCCATCTCAGCCTTCCAGAGTGCTAGGATTACAGACATGAGCCACCATGCCCAGCTCAAACTGTTAGTTTTATGAACCACCATAGAATGGTTATAAGGGGATGAAGCAAAGGAGGTGATGAGACTGTGCACTCTTAAGTGTCACTGTCTCGGGCCAAGCATCTGTATGAGCAATCATCTGTTGTTTTCAGGAGGGACGAAGATGGTGTGCAGATGACAGCCCAGCAGGTGTTTGAAGAGTTTATTTGCCAACGTCTCATGCAGGGCTACCAAATCATAGTGCAGCCCAAGACACAGAAACCCAATCCCGCCGTCCCGCCCCCGCTGAGCAGTAGCCCACTCTATAGCCGAGGTGAGTTTTTCTCCTTGGATTTCTATTTTTTTCTCTTCTACTGTGTATGTGGAAGTGGGTTTTCAAGATGGTAGATAGTAGATAAATTTAGTAGTAATCGTTTTCGACATAAAAGTTTTCTTTATAAATTCTACTTAAGTGAGGAATAAAGTCTCCTTTAGGTATGGATTTATTTTAAATGCTCTCTTTAATTTACAACTCTCCCTTTAAGGCAGTGGATGTGGCCAAGTTCAGGAATGGGACAGCCTGGCTTGGACAGACACCTGGGAATAGTAGGCAGCTGAGTCACTACTGAGCTGTCAATGTTTCTAAACCTATATTTAATTGTTTCTAGTACAGTACCTGGCACACAGCAGATTGTCAGATGTTACCTGAACCTGAAGTTTACATTTGTTCTTATTTTCTTATTCTGGGTTCATCTGTCTCTTATCACTGAAGCTTGGTGACTTGAAGCAAGAATGGGTCATCCATGAGTGGCAGATTAGGCTAGTAAGTAACAGAGAATCGGTGTTGCTAATTGAATCAGAGCCAGGCAATGGAGAGCTCCTCTAAAATAAGTCTAACAGAGGGAATTAAGTGCAGGTGCCTGGAATCAGAAAGCAGTAATCACTTCCTGGAACAATCAATGAGCTGTCTTAGTCTCCTGTCTCTTCATTATTGCTAACAAGACCCCCCCCTCCCCTGATCACCTAGTGATAACCTTGGATCATCTTTGTCCCCATGAAAGCTTCTTGGGCCAGAGGATCAGAGAACTGTGGCCCTGTTGGAGCATGCGGTCATCCAGTCCAGGCCCTGTTGTTTATGTATGAAGCTTTGGACTCTACCTGGATTTTCTTTGAAAGCCCCTTGTGACATTTATCACATGTTGCCTTGTATTCATCTTCCAGACCCTACTGAATGTTAACCTTTTTGAGTGCCAAGACTATTTCTGTTCATTTTTTTGTCCTCCACAATGGAAACTACATGCCTGGCATACAGTAATATGCAACAGTATGGGTTAATAAGTATATGAATTATACTTTAAGTTTTAGGGTACATGTGCACATTGTGCAGGTTAGTTACATATGTATACATGTGCCATGCTGGTGCGCTGCACCCACTAACTCGTCATCTAGCATTAGGTATATCTCCCAATGCTATCCCTCCCCCCTCCCCCCTCCCCACCACAGTCCCCAGAGTATGATATTCCCCTTCCTGTGTCCATGTGATCTCATTGTTCAATTCCCACCTATGAGTGAGAATATGCGGTGTTTGGTTTTTTGTTCTTGCGATAGTTTACTGAGAATGATGGTTTCCAGTTTCATCCATGTCCCTACAAAGGATATGAACTCATCATTTTTTATGGCTGCATAGTATTCCATGGTGTATATGTGCCACATTTGTATTACTTTTGTATATAAAATTATGTATTTGCAAAAAAAAAAAAAAAAAGTATATGAATTTGGCTGGGCGTAATCCTAGCACGTTGGGAGGCTGAGGCAGGAGGATCCCTTGAGCCCAGGAGTTCAAGACTGGCCTAGGCAATGTAGGGAGACCCTGTCTCTAAAAAGAAAAGAAAAGAAAAATAAATATATGAATCCATTTATTCACACATTGATTCAACAGTATCTTTGAAGCACTTACTCTGCCTGGCTGGGGAGAGGATTTGTAGCCCAGTCAGGGAAAATAACATTAGTCAAACTATGAAATATAATTATATGTTGTGATAAAGGCTGAGGGAGAAGTCATGGGGCTGTCAGAACATTTAATATGGGGCCCTATCTAATCTGGTGGGTCATGGACAGCTTCCCTGAGAAGATGAGGTTTGAGATTAGACCCGAAGTACATGTAGGAGTTACCAGGAGCGGCAGGTTGGGAATGGAGGGCAGGAGTAGAAGGGAAGGGCATAACAGGCAGAGGTCAGTTTGTGCAAAGGCTCTGTGGCAGAAAGCATTGAGATACTTTCTGGACGCCAAAAAGAAGGCTGATATGATGGAGCACAAGGAATAAGCCGGAGGTGCAGCCAGAGATGTCAGGAGACCCAAGCCTGTCTGAAGGATTTTGTCCTTTATCCTAAGAGTAATAAGATGAATTCACCTTTCATGTCACTGGCACCTTCCAGGCTGCCCACCTGTTGTTCTCTGGAATAGCTGGTGGATGTCCCTCAGTGGTCTGAGTTCCTCTGTGTCCAGTTCTGTTCCTGGCTGATCCATGAGCCTCATGTGATGGTTAGTTGGCCAGAGGCTACTTGCCTGACTGTATCCTTTCTGGTTATTTTTTTGCTGTGATAAATTTAATCTCTCTAATTTCTATAGTAACAGAAAGGGTACCATTGTTATCCTAATTACTAGAAAAGTTGCCATCACAACCAGGCCTGTGCTGCTTATTCATCAGAGATTTATTGAATACTAAGTGTGAGCCAGGCCCTGTTCCAGCAGGGAACAGAACAGCATCAGCCCTCCCCTCAGAGTCTACAGTCTATGGCAGAGTCAGATGTTAAACTAATAAACCACAAGTATATATTTGATCACAGATTGTGAAGAATAAATACCATGCAGGATAAACACAGGAATAACTGGGGTGCACCTAATTTAGAATGGGGGTGTCAGGTACGATGTCAGATGCTCATGAACCTTGTCCCATGGCATTGTCTTCCCAACAGCCAGCAGAGTGTTTGTTGCATGAATGAAGGAATGCTTGGATGAGGGCTTGCCCTCTTTCTTGCTGTAGAAAGTGAGATTTGGTGCCCAAGATCACACAAGCTGGCAAGTGAAAGTGCTGGGGTTGGACCTGGGGTCCCCTGAGTAGCTTCTGTTTTGTATGCAGCTGGCCTGCTACTCCCTTGGCACCATCGGGGAAATTTCCACACTCACAGTGAATATTATTTCAGCCTCTGCTGTCCTCCTCTCTCCTCTTGACCGCTCACATGCTGCCTGTCACTATGTGACTGTCTCAGAGCTGAATGAGTGTCGCCAGTGGAAGGTGTCCAGGTTCTTGGCACCTCAAAGAATTGGACAAAATGCACAAACCAAGGAAAGAATGAAGCAGCAAAAGGAGAGATTTATTGAAAATGAAAGTACACTCCACAGTGTGGGAGTGGGCTGGAGCATAGGGGCTCAAGGGCTCCTTTACAGAATTTTTTAGGGTTTAAATACCTTCTAGAAGTGTCCCGTTGGTTACTTGGTGTACACGCTAAGTAAATGAAGTGGTGGCTCGCAATCAGTCTGCTTGGTTGCTGAAGTGAAGTTACACAGTTACACTTCTATGCAAACGTCTGTTTGGTTGTAAAAATCAAACCAATCAGAGACACTTTCAGTTTTCCATCTGCCTCACAGAAAAATCGGAGAGTGGTTTGTGAAGGGAGTAACCTCCGGTCCTTTTGTTACTTAGGTGTGGAAAGTTGGGGTTTTCCTTTTGATTTAGTTCTAGGAAGTCAGCCTGAATTAGCCTTAGGTTCCCTGCCTCCAGACCCTGTTCTCCTGCCTCAAGAGGACTGCCTTTCATTTCTAGATCAAAGGAATCTTGGCTTGGCTTGGTTGTTCTTTGAGGCATGATTTTTACTCTCTTGAACACTTGTCATTTTCTTGATTCCTGATTATTTTCCTCTTTCCTGCGTTCAGTTCAGTTCAGCTAATACTGGACATGGCACTTTATCAGGTGCTTCTAAAAATGTAAGGAGGAACAACGTTTGAGCCCTGGCCTCCTGGAAGTTTTAATTTGTAAGGGGTGACAGACACACGCACAAGGAGCTATATACAAGGTAGGATTCAGACTGCTGATGGGGCCTGATGGCTTTCTGGAAGAAGTAGCATTTGATGGTGACTTCAGATGATCTGGGATTTCAGTGGTGGCCCAGGAAGAGAATGCAAAAGAAACAACATGAGCAGGCCGAGCACGGTGGCTCACGCCTGTAATCCCAGCACTTCGGGAGGCTGAGGCGAGTGGATCATCTGAGGTTGGGAGTTCAAGACCAGCCTGACCAACATGGAGAAACCCCGTCTCCACTAAAAATACGAAATTAGCCTGGGGTGGTGGAGCATGCCTGTAATCCCAGCTACTCGGGAGGCTGAGACAGGAGAATTGCTTGAACCCAGGAGGTGGAGGTTGCAGTGAGCCGAGATCGGGCCATTGCACTCCAGCTTGGGCAACAAGAGCGAAACTCCATCTCAAAAAAAAAAAAAAGAAGAAACAACATGAGCAAATATTTGCAGCAAATCAATAAATGGTCCTTTTAGACTGAAACTTGGTATAGCAGTTTAGGATTAGTGAGAGCTAGGACCAGAAAGCTAGGTTGGCTGCCACCTTGGAGTGAGAACCTCGAATGCCAAGGTGGGCAGCTTATGCTGGTGTAGTAGAGTTCCATTTTAGTAACACAGTCATCTCTTACAGAACTTTCCTCTCCAGAGGATGAGGTATCAGGTTGTTCAGCTTTGAGTGTGCCATCTAGGTACTATCAGCTAGCACCTTCAGGCTCTAATCTGCTCCTGGTTGGTTTAATAACAGAAAAATCTGCCAACCTCAGGAGTTTTTGTATGTTTTTTTTTAACCAAGAATAACTTTCTTCCATGAAACTGCCCCTAAGAGAAAGTGTTACATTGTTTTCTGAATCTATATGGATGAGAAACAATTGACTGTTATAGGAATGAGCTTCAAACAGATGGAGGAAATTATTATTTTTCTGTTAGGCCTTGTGTCCCGAAACCGCCCCGAGGAGGAGGACCAGTATTGGCTGAGTATGGGCAGAACGTTCCACAAAGTGACGCTGAAGGATAAGATGATCACAGTGACGCGATACCTTCCCAAGTGAGTATTTGGATATTTAAAGTCTTCAGTTATTGTCCTGAATTATGGCCACATACTAAATTGTGTGTATAGTACATCATTCAAACTGAGGAAGTTCAGTGGTTGGTTTTTCTTTTGGAGTTTTGTTTGTTTGTTTCTAGGGTTATTTTAGGGTTATAGCTTACCTACTTCCAAAAGGGATTTGATTCATCTTATAATGTTTAGCATGATTCATGACAAGCCTATTTCAAATAAAGATTGTGAGGAGAGAAGAAGGAAAGAGTTTAAGAAGATCTTGAGAAATTTCTAGTACCGTTCCCTGGGATAAGTTGGTTACTACAGTTGAGGGGTAAATGTCAAGGATGGTTCTAAGTGTATAGAGATAGAAAATAAGAATTGGCAGGAATTTGTCTCTAACTCTTTTGAATTTGGGGACCTGCCCTTTATTTTGCAGGTATCCTTATGAATCTGCCCAGATCCACTACACCTACAGCCTCTGTCCTTCCCACTCAGACTCAGAGTTCGTCTCCTGCTGGGTGGAATTCTCCCACGAACGGCTGGAGGAGTACAAGTGGAATTACTTAGATCAGTATATCTGTTCTGCCGGCTCTGAAGACTTCAGGTCAGAGAGTGGGCTTTGGATTTCCATCTTTGCATCCTTGGGCAAGGATGTATATGTGTATTTTAACACTTTCTGCCCTTTCTCTCTCTCTCCCTTTTTCTTTTTTTTTTTCTTTGTAAAGAGACAGGGTTGACTGGGCGCGGTGGCTCATGCCTGTAATCCCAGCAATTTGGGAGGCCGAGGTTGGCAGATCACCTGAGGTCAGGAGTTCGAGACCAGCCTGGCCAGCATGGCAAAATCCTGTCTCTACTAAAAATACAAAAATTAGCTGGGTGTGGTGGTGCGTGCCTGTAATCCCAGCTACTCGGGAGACTGAGGCTGGAGAATTGCTTGAACCCAGGAGGTGGAGGTTGCAGTGAGCCAAGATCAAGCCAGTGCACTCCAGCCTGGGCAACAAGAGTGAAACTGTCTCAAAAAATAAATAAATAAATAAAAATAAAATTAACTGGGCATGGTGACATACCCCTATAGTCCTAGCTACTCAGGAGGCCGAAGTGCTTGAGCCCAGGAGGTCGTGGCTACAGTGAGCCTTGATAGTGCCACTGCACCCTAGCCTGGGCAACACAGCAAGACCTTGTCTCAAAAAAATAAAATAGGTTAATGTGATAAATTTTTTGTTATGTATATTTTACCACAATTGAAAAAACAAACCCCACGAAGCTCAGTGATGATGTGCCCTTTGATGCAAGTGGCAGTGCAGATTGTGTTCTTAACGTTTTCTTCACTAGTTGGCTGGTAGCTTTGTGACGTCTCATTTTTAATTTTTGATTTCTATGCATGATTTGTGATTGTGATGATAGCCACAAATTCACTGGGCCTGGGTGTGCAGAAGCATTCTGATATCTCTGGAATCAAAGCAAAAACTGCCTTTGTGGTCTTCCTTCAGAGCTCTTTTTTTTTTTTTTTTTTTTGAGACAGGGTGGAGATGGGGTCTCGCCATGTTCCCCAGGCTGGTCTCAACTCCTGAGTTCAAGCAATCCTCCTGCCTCGGCCTCCCAAAGTGCTGGGATTATAGGTGTGAGCCACCATGCCCATTCTCAGAACTTGTATTTTCAACAAAGCCATGAGCTGTAGCATCAAATGAGCACGTGCTCATGGGGAGATGGACCTTCACACACCAACTCCACAGAGAGTTTACTGAGAGTGCTTTCATTATCTCCTTTTTCTCACCACCACCCTGTGTTTTCCTTGCCCCCTTAGCTTAATTGAGTCCCTGAAGTTCTGGAGGACCCGCTTCCTGCTGCTGCCAGCCTGTGTCACCGCCACCAAGCGCATCACGGAGGGGGAGGCCCACTGCGACATCTATGGGGACAGGCCCCGTGCAGACGAGGACGAGTGGCAACTCCTGGATGGTTTTGTCCGCTTTGTGGAGGGCTTGAATCGCATTCGCAGGCGGCATCGCTCGGATCGCATGATGCGGGTAAGGGCTCCTTGGACTCAGGGAGTGCGCCTGGTGTGAGATGCAGGGCCTGCCACCTCCTCTATTAGGGGCCTCTCATCATCAGCCTACTTATTTACTCCTCAACTGCCCAGTGTTTACCTTAAATCCAAAATAGTGTTTTCTCCTCCACCGTGGGGTAAAGGAGGAAGGGATAGAGTGCAGGCAGTGACTGGGTGGTGTTCTGTGGCATAGAGCCATTCCCTTCCACCTGAGGACATGGTGCCTTGAGGTGCTCCCCAAGTGGGACCCTATGTTGAGCACAGCTGCTTGTGTGACTGGGTGCTGAACCCTGAGTAGAAACTCTCAGGAGGTGAACAGCAGCAGTCCTTCCTCACTCTACTTGCTCCAGAGTTCCCAGCACCCTGTGCCTTATTTCAGTCACACACCACCCAGTGCGGAGACTCAGGCTTCTGGGGGTTATGGAATATGCCAGCTATAAGGGGCAGAACTGGGATTCAGCATTTTGTTTAAACATATAGTATAATTGACGTGTGTGTGTGTGTGTATGTGTGTGTGTGTGTACACAGGTCTATGAATTTTAACAAATATATAGATTCATGTAACCATCACCATCACTTCAAAAAAATTCTCTCATGCTAGTCTTTTTTTTTTTTTTTTTTTTTTTTTTTTGAGACAAGGTCTCACTTTGTTGCCCAAGCAGGAGTGTGGTGGCATGATCATGGCTCACTGCAGCCTTGACCTCCCACCTTAGCCTTCCAAGTAGCTGGGACTAAAGGTGTGCATCATGTCCAGCTAATTTTTTGTATTTTTTGTAGAGATGGAGTTTCCCCATTTTGCCCAGGTTGTTTTCAAATTCCTGGACTAAAGTGCTGGGATTACAGGCATGAGCCACCATGCCTGGACTTATGCTAGTCTTTATAGTCATGTTCTCCCCCATCTCTAATCCCTGGCAACCACTGGTGTGTTCCTTATCACTGTACTTTTGTCTTTTCCAAACATCACAGAAAAGAGAATCACACAATATGTGACCTTTTGAGGCTGCCTTCTTTCACTTAGCATAATGCCTTCTGATTCATCCAAGTTGTGTGTATAAGTAGTTCACTCTTTTTAATCACCAGGGAATGTTCCATCATCAGCCATGTTTTTTTGTTTTTAACCTCAAGTTCAGTATTCTTCCTCTCACGCCAGCTGCCTTATATACACAACATCACTTATGATTAGAAACGTGTCTGGGAGAGCTTGGATAGTGGGAAGAACTTTGGTTTTGAAGTGAGGTCACTGGAGTTTGGATTCCAGCTCCAGTAGGATGTGGGATAAGTTCCTTAACCTCTCTGAGCTTCAGTTTCTTCTTCTGTAAAATAGGGCTAACATTATTTACGTCATAGATCTGTGGTGAGGGTGAAATGAGGATGTGCAAATAAAGGGACAGTTTATTTTTAGCTCACCAGCCATTTGAATGAAAGGCGGTTTTCTGTCACTTACTGAACACTGAGAACCTGTGTTCCTTGACCCTGTCCATGGGATTCCCAGGGCCTGGAAATGCTGCAGCATGCCCTGGGGCATGAGTGGCTTCCACTGAGAGCCCACTTGGCTGATGGCCTTGTCTCCTCTTCTCTGCTTTAGAAAGGGACCGCCATGAAAGGCTTGCAGATGACTGGGCCCATTTCCACGCATTCTCTGGAGTCAACTGCACCCCCAGTGGGGAAGAAGGGAACCTCAGCTCTCTCTGCCCTGTTGGAGATGGAGGCCAGTCAGAAGTAAGTGCTTGGTGGAAGACTGACTTGTCCCCACCTTGACAGCCCTGAGGGTTTTCAGTGCCCTGTTCCCTTGAGGGGGTGAAATATTTCCTTTACAAGGAGCTTGTAATTAGGGAGAAGGCATTTACGTGAAAAGAAAGCTAGGCTAATACCTGGTAGGTGTTGGATAACATGAAATGGGCCAGAAGTTATAAACTTTTAGATTGGGACTTAATTTGAATTACAGACTCATTTAATTTAGCCCACAAAGTATTTCAACATATTTGAGCCGGGGCCAGGTGTGGTGGCTCAGGCCTATAATCCCACCACTTTGGAAGGCCAAGGTGGGCAGATCACTTGAGGCCAGGAGTTTGAGACCAGCCTGGCCAACATGGCAAAACCCCATCTTTACTGGGGAAAAAAAAAAAAAGCCAGGTATATTAGTCCATTCTCACACTGCTAATAAAGACATACCTGGGACTGAGTAATTTATAAAGGAAAGAAGTTTAATCAACTCACAGTTCTGCAGGGCTGGGGAGGCCTCAGGAAACTTACAATCATGGCAGAAGGGGAAGCAAACACATCCTTCTTCACATGGCAGCAGCAAAAAGTGCAGAGTGAAGGTAGGGGAAAAGCCCCTTATAAAACCATCACATCTCGTGAGAACTCACTATCATGAGAATAGCATGGAGGTAACTGCCCCCATGATTAATTTACCTCCCACCTGGACCGTCCCATGACACGTGGGGATTATGGGAACCATAACTCAAGATAAGATTTGGGTGGGGACACAGCCAAACCATATCATTTCACCCCTGGCCCCTCCCAGTTCTCATGTCCTTGCATTTCAAAACACAGTCATGCCTTCTCAACAGTCCCCCAAAGTCTTAATTCATTCCAGCATTAACTCAAGTCCAATGTCTCATCTGAGACAAGGCAAATCCCTTTTGCCTATGAGCTTGTAAAGTCAAAAGCAAGTTAGTTACTTCCTTGATACAATGGGGTATGGGCATTGGGTAAATACACCCATTCCAAATGGGTGAAATTGGCCAAAACAAAGGGGCTACAGGCCCCATGCAAGTCTGAAATCCAATAGGGCAACCATTAAACTTTAAAGTTCCAAAATGATCTCCTTTGACTCCATGTCTCACATTCAGGGCATGCTGATATAAGAGGTAGGCTCCCAGGCCCTTGGGTAGCTCCAGCCCTGTGGCTCTGCAGGGTACCACCCCACTTCCGGCTGCTTTTACGGCCTGGTGTTGAGTGTCTGCCACTTTTCCAGGTGCATGGTGCAAGCCGTCGGTGGATCTACCATTCTGGGGTCTGGTGGATGGTGGCCCTCTTCTCACAGCTCCACTAGGCAGTGCCCCAGTGGAGACTTTTTCCTTCCGCACTGCCCTAGCAGAGGTTCTCCATGAGGGCCCTGCCCCTGAAGCAAACTTCTGCCTCCCCTGAAATCTAGGCAGAGATTCCCAAACCTCAATTCTTGACTTCTGTGCACCTGCAGGTTCAACACCACATAGAAGCTGCCAAGGCTTGGGGCTTACACCCTCTGAAGCCATGCCTGAGCTGTACATTGGCCCCTTTTAGCCATGGCCAGAGTGGTTGGGATGCAGTGCACGGAGTCCCTAGGCAGCACACAGCAGGAGGCCAGGCCCAGGAAACCAATTTTTCCTTCTGGGCCTCCAGCCCTGTAGTGGGAGGGGCTGCATGAAGGTCTCTGACATGCCCTGGAGACATTTTCCCCATTGTCTTGGTGATTAACATTAAGCTTCTCCTTACTTACGCAAATTTCTGCAGTAGGCTTGAATTTCCTCCCAGAAAATGGGTTTTTCTTTTCTGTCACATCATCAGGCTGCCAAGTTTCCAAACTTTTATGCTCTGCTTCCTCTTGAACACTTTGCTACTTAGAAATTTCTTCTGCCAGATACCCTAAATCATCTTCTCAAGTTCAGAGCTTCATAGATCTCTAGGGCGGGGCAAAATGCCACCAGTCTCTTTGCATAGCAAGAGAGACCTTTACTCCAGTTCCCAACAAGTTGCCCATCTCCATCTGAGACCACTTCAGCCTAGACTTCATTGTCCATATCACTATCAGCATTTTGGTCAAAGCCATTCAACAAGTCTCTAGGAAGTGCCAAACTTTCCCACATCTTCCTGTCTTTTGAGCCCTCCAAGTCGCTGGGAAGTTCCAAACTTTCCCACATTTTCCTGTCTTCTTCTGAGCACCCCCAGACTGTTCCAACCTTTGCCCGTTACCCAATTCCAAAGTCGCTTCCACATTTTCGGGTATCTTTACAGCAGTGCCTCACTCCCCAGTACAAATTTACTGTATTAGTCCATTCTTATGCTACTAATAAAGACATACCGGAGACTGGGTAATTTATAAAGGAAAGAGGTTTAATTGACTCACAGTTCAGCATGGCTGGGGAGGCCTCAGGAAACTTAAAATCATGGTGGAAGGGGAAGCAAACACATGCTTCTTCACGTGGCAGCAGCAAGGAGAAGTGCAGAGTGGAGGGGAAGGGAAGCCCCTTGTAAAATCATCAGATCTTGGTGGGCGTAGTGGCTCACACCTGTAATTCCCAGCACTTTGGGAGGCCTAGGTGGGTGAATCACCTGAGACCAGGAGTTAAAGACCAGCCTAGCCAACATGGTGAAATCCCATCTCTACTAATAATACAAAAATTAGCCGGGCATGGTGGCGCACACCTGTAATCCCAGTGACTCAAGAGGCTGAGGCAGGAGTATTGCTGGAACCTGGGAGGCGGAGGTTGCAATGAGCTAAAATTGCACCACTGCACTCCAGCCTGGGTGACAGAGCAAGACTCCATCTAAAAAAAAATAATAAGTAAATAAAATAAAACCATCAGATCTCATGAGAACTCACTCACTATCACAAGAATAGCTTGGAGGAAACTGCCCCCATTATTCAGTTACCTCCCACTGGGTCCCTCCCAAGACACATGGGGATTACGGGAACTACAATTTGAGATGAGATTTGGGTAGGGACACAGCCAAACCATATCACTGGGCATGGTGTTGCATGCCTGTAATCACAGCTACTTTGGAGGCTGAGACACGAGAATAGCTTGAACTCAGGAGGCGGAGGTTGCAGTGAGCCGAGATTGTGCCACTAAACTCCAGCCTGGGTGATAGAGTGAGACTCTGTCTCAACAACAACAACAACAAAATTTGAGCCGGGTTTTAAATTTGAAGATTCCATATAAATATCTGGATTGTATAGATTGTATATGAATTTTTATATTAAAAATATAATATACATTATATATATGACATGATACATGATGTTATATAATATGTAAAACAATATATTGTGGATAATATACTGTAGTACTCTCAATGCTCAATTTCAGTTACCCAAGGTCAACTGTGGTCCAAAAATAGACGAGTACAGTGCAATAAGATATTTTGAGAAAGAGAAAGAGTCCACATTCACGTAACTTTTCTTACAGTATATGGTATAATTGTTCATTTATTATTAGTTATTGTTGATAATCTGTTACCATGCCTAATTTATAAATGAAACTTCAGCATAAGTATGTATTTATAGGAAAAAAACATAGTACATACAGGGCTTGGTACTATCCTAGGTTTCAGACATCCACTGGGGATCTTGGAACATATACCCCTCAGATAAGTGAGGACTATTGTAATGCAGAGTTGGCCAGGTGCAGTGGCCCATGCCTGTAATCCTAGCACTTTGAGAGGCCAAGTTGGGCAGATCGCTTGAGCTCAGGAGTTCGAGACCAGCCTGCCTGGGCAATATAGTGAGACCCTATCTCAAAAAAAAATTATAGTTAATATATAAAACCCAGTTTTGCTTGAGGCCGGGCGCAGTGGCTCATGCCTGTAATCTCAGCACTTTGGGAGGCTGAGGCGGGTGGAACACAAGGTCAAGAGATTGAGACCATCCTGGCCAACATGGCGAAACCTCATTTCTACTAAAAATACAAAAATTAGCTGGCGTGGTGGCACGTACCTGTAGTCCCAGCTACGCGGGAGGCTGAGGCAGGAGAATTGCTTGAACCTGGGAGGCGGAGGTTGCAGTGAGCCGAGATCGCGCCACTGCACTCCAGCTTGGTTACAGAGCGAGACTCCGTCTCAAAAAAAAAAAAAAAAAAAAAAAAAAAATCCAGTTTTACTGGATTTACACAGGGTCCACATCTGCACCCAGCCACAGTGAGCTGGCACTTCAGAAGGGGCATATGCCTTGGTTTCACACTCTGGTCTTAAACTTGTCTCACACACTCAGTCATGCTACCTGGCTGGCTTTTCTAGGCCTTTGGGTATGTGGCCTCTTTATAAACAGTAAGTGTAACAGTTGATAAGACACTGTTGGGACCACACTTGGTTGGGAAGGCAGGAAGAGTGTGGTGTCATGGGAGGTGGGATTCAAACTGGCATTGTAGGAAGCAAAGCGTTTACATGGGGGTGGGTGAGACTTGAGGAAGAGAAAACATTGCCTTTGGCTGCCTTCCCTGCCCCTCTCCACCTCACAGCTAGATCAGGTTCCTCCCTGTGCTTGCCAGCATCCTGGGCCTACGTCCATCAGAGCACTTACCAGTATTCTGCTGGGAGCCAGTTGTCAGTTGACTTCTCCCTGACTTGACTGTGTGCTCTGAGGCCAGAGGCTGTGTGCCATGCCTGGCACATAGTAGGTGTGTAATGGATATTTATTGAATGATGGGTTGGGGGATGCTGAGGGTCTCCCTGTAGAGATGTGAGGTGAGCATGTTAGGGGAGGCTAGACCTTGACTGTATGGTATGAGGGTCTGTCATGCCCGCAGGAACCTGCACACATTAGGCTTTCCAGAAGTAACATCGAACAAGCAAGTGTGAGGTATGGTGGGGACATGGAATTGGAAAGACAGTGTGGGAATTTGGATGCTAGGCTGTCCTTACACATTCTCATGGCAAGAGGAATCCTTTGAAAGTTTTAAAAATTCTATTACAGGCCAGGCGTGGTGGCTCACGCCTGTAATCCCAGCACGCTGGGAGACTGAGAGGTCAGGGTTACTTGAGCCCAGGAGTTCAAGATCAGGGTAGGTAACATAGTGAGACCCCATCTCTACAAAAAATTAGCCTAGAGTGGTGGTGAATGCCGAGGTGGGAGGATTGCTTGAGCCTGGGAGGTTGAGGCTAGGCTGTAATTAGCCTCAGTTGCGCCACTGCACTCCAGTCTGGGCGACAGCAAGACCCTATCTCAATAAAAAATGAAAATAAAAATTTTATTAGAAAATTTCAAAGGGATACGAATAATAGACTGGTATAATAAATTCCTGCTTACCCATCATCACGCAGCTTCAGTGAGAATCATCTCATGGCTGACCTTATTTCATTTCTATCCAACTTATGTTTTCCTTTTATTTATTTATTTATTACTTTTTTTTTTTTTTTGAGATGGAGTTCCGCTCTTGTTGCCTAGGCTGGAGTGCAATGGCACGATCTTGGCTCACCGCAGCCTCCATCTTCTGGGTTCAAGTGATTCTCCTGTCTCAGCCTCCCGAGTAGCTGGGATTACAGGCATGCGCCACCACCCTGGCTAATTTTGTATCTTTAGTAGAGATGGGTTTTCTCCGTGGTGGTCAGGCTGATCTTGAACTCCCGACCTCAGGTGATCCACCTGCCTCGGCCTCCCAAAGTATTGGGATTATAGGCGTGAGCCACCGAGCCTGGCTTCTTTTATTTTTTTAAATCAAATTCCTGATGTCATTTCCCTTCATCTGTAATATTTCAGAATGTACCTCGGAAAGACAAGTACTCTTTTTTAAAAAAACAAAACCATGGTATTATAATTTACCTTTAAAATTACAACAATTCCTTAATATCATGAAATAGCCAGTTGGTGTCTTTGGCAGAAGTGGTTTTTTTGGAGATGAGCTCCCTGTGTGGGAAGGCTTGGTGGGCGGGGGCCAGGAGGCAGAGTCCTATCAGGAGGCTCCCGCTAGTCCAGGCAAGAGGCAGCTGAAGCTGGATGGAGGGTGATGATGAGATGGAAAGGAAGGGATGAAGAACACGGCAGGGTGCCTACGGTGAGGGGACAGATGAGAGAAAGATAACTGGGATAGGTTGGGTTTGTTACTGAGGGCACTGGGTCTTCTTTTGAACATATCTTTATCAGACCAAAGGAAGATGCCAGGACTCTGTGTGGCAATTTCTCCCTGTAACTAATCACAGACTTTTCCCACTGGAAAAGAGAACAAGGAACATATGTTGCTGGGAGGGGTGTCAAGCTGGGGGTGAGGTGAAGGGATCTTATTTTGTCAGTGAGTCATTGTTTAGTATGCACCAAGGAGCCTGTTTCTGCTCACACTGAAGAAGCATATCTTGGGGGTAGTGGTACCCCCAGTGTGAAGGGTGAGATTCTCAGCCAACCCCAAGGCAGGAGGCAGGACAAAGAGACCCAAGACTTCCTCCTTGCCACGGATGACTGCTCCCGGGAGACGTGCTACATTTTCTGAATAGAGGTAGAGTAGAGGGAACCAGACATTTATATAACATTTGTATAACATTTGCTTGCACAGAATTTTTTATTTATGTGTTTTTCTTTTTCTTTCACTGCCCCAGATTCCGTTTTATTTATTATGCAAAACAACATACAGCAGCATGAAAGCACTTACAGAATTTCACCTGTAGTCCCACCATCTTAACTGTGTATATTTCTTCCAGTTTTCTTCCCATCTTTATCTGTAGGCATATACATTTAGTCGGGCTCTTGTGAAAGACAGAAACCCTGGAATCTTAGCTTTGTGCTGATTAATAGCAGTGGGACCAGTCTGGGCAGCAGGTGCTGGCCAGTGGGCTTTTCTGTTCCTATTAGATGAGGATGCCAGCCAAGTCAGGGCAGAGAGAGAGAGACCCCACCAAAGCAGATGGACATTCGTGTTCTGTCCAAGGTGGCTCTAGTATGTGTGTCTTACTCAGGCCTTTCTGGGGAAAGCATGCCAGCAATGAGCCACAGTGTGCCATCTGCCTGCAGAGGCACGTGAAGGGCGTCTGCGTGCTTTTACCCTTCCTGCTTCTGTGTAGGCTGTGTCTTCCTCCTGCCCACCCTTTAAGGCCCACCCGGTGCATATGTGTCACTACCTCCATGGAGGTGTGGCTAGTGACCCCCTCCTGGCTGAACATACCTGAGCATGCCCTCATGTATGTTCTCATGTATACACATATGCATTGTACCTTGTGGTTTTGTGGCAGTCCCCTCTTCCTGAGCCATTAGAAGAAGAGCTTCTAAGGGCAAGGACAGGGTCAGTCTTCTTCTCAGAATCCCTGACTCCTAGTCAGTGCATCAGCATATAGCAGGTGACTCAGTACATGTGGACTGTCGTGTGCATCAGATGACAAATCCAAGTGGTCACTGGGGATGCAAGAATCTCACAGCATGCATTTGTGGATGAGGCTTGGAGGAAAACACACTGCATTGTGATAGAAAGAGAGACTGTGGTGTCAGTGGACAAGGAAAATAATCTAGCACCTAGTTTTTTGTCCTGTGAATTACACCTTAGAGCATCCAAGTAATTGGTGTGGGGAAGTTTCTCTTTTTAAAATATCCCAGCTAATAAATACAGAAGGAATGATGGACTGTCACTGTGTATAGTCTCTGATGAATGAATGGATCTAGCAAAGATTGTCAGTGGCAGCTCACATCATAAGAGAGAGGCAGCCATTCTGGGCCTCCAGGCAGAAGTGCACGGTACCACTTAGGAAGAATAGTGGCCCAAAATTTGACCAAAATCTGCCCAAATCCCTTGATGTAACTTCTGCTTCTCAGGAAGTACAGGGCACAGAAGAACATGTTATATAATAAAGGGATGTAATCAGCACATCCAGACTGTGTAAGTTTACAGGGCTAAAGAGCTACTTTCTTTAACAAATAAATTGCAAGGATAAGGAGAGATGAAGAGGAGCTTATACCTTAAAAAGGACTTAAGAGATATAATGTATGATAATGTAAGGACTTAATTGAGTCTTGCTGGTTTTTTTTTTTTTTTTTTTTTTTTTTTTAAGACAGAGTCTTGTTGTGTCACCCAGGCTGCAGTGCTGTGGCACAATCTCGGCTCACTGCAACCTCTGCCTCCCAGGTTCAAGCGATTCTCCTGCCTCAGCCTCCTGAGTAGCTGGGACTACAGACGTGCGCCACCATGCCTGGCTAATTTTTGTATTTTTAGTAGAGACAGAGTTTCACCATGTTGGCCAGGATGGTCTCAATCTTCTGACCTCGTGATCCACCCACCTTGGCCTCCCAAAGTCCTGGGATAACAGGTGTGAGCCACTGTGCCCAGCTAAAAAAATTTTTTTGAGACAATTGAGGAAATATTTGACATTAGAAAAATTGTTATCTTTTAGAGATACTGAAATGTTTAAGGATGAAACAATGTGTGAGTTTTGCTTCAAAATATTTCTTTTTTTTTTTTTTGAGACGGAGTCTCGCTCTGTCGCCCAGGCTGGAGTGCAGTGGCGCGATATCGGCTCATTGCAAGTGCCGCTTCCCAGGTTCACGCCATTCTCCTGCCTCAGCCTCCCAAGTAGTTGGGACTACAGGCGCCCGCCACAACGCCCGGCTAATTTTTTTGTATTTTTAGTAGAGACGGGGTTTCACTGTGTTAGCCAGGATGGTCTCGATCTCTTGACCTCGTGATCCGCCCGCCTCGGCCTCCCAAAGTGCTGCGATTACAGGCGTGAGCCACTGCGCCTGGCCAACTTCAAAATATTTCATGTGGGTAGGCAGGGTGTATGGATGAAACCGGAATGGCTCTAATGATATAATTTTGGTAAGGGATATGTAGGGGTTCATTATATTGTCCTCTTTACTTTTGTATATGTTTGTATTTTTTCAGAATGTAAAAAAAAAAAAATTTAAGGGAGAGTGCAACAGGTTACTATGGAAACAGATTTTTGCATCCCTGGTATGTGATTACTTCTCATTGAGTAACAAAAGTGTCAGAATTTAAGATAAGAAAAGTGTTGCAAATTGGGTTCTCAGGGAAGCGGACTGAGATGGGGTGTAGCATATAGGATGCTTATTAAGGAGAGCCCTTGGGCACAACACCTGTGGGAGAGATGGGGAAGAAACCGGAGTGGGTGCCAAGAGAAGCTGGACTACAGCCCAGACCCAGTGACAGCCTCAGGAGATCCCACTGGAACAGCCCTCAGAGATGTGCTGAGTTGGGCCAACACACACACACACACACACACACTTCATTGCCTATGACACACACACACACACACTTCATTGCCTATGGCAGCCCATGCAGCTGGGGCTGTCCCTGAAGGGGCTAACAACTGAGACAGAGCCTCCTAGACAGCCACACACACACACACACACACACACACACACACACACTTCATTGCCTATGGCAGCCCATGCAGCTGGGGCTGTCCCTGAAGGGGCTAACAACTGAGGCAGAGCCTCCTAGACAGCCCTCTCAGTGCTGGGACAACAACAAGGCCATGGTGGAGGGGGCTGGGACCTGCCTCGCACTGTCCATCACAAGAAGTAATATATATTATAGTAATAATGAAGCACTTAAGACTTCAGTGTGAGCCTTCTGAAACCTAACAATAAAACAGTGATATATTAAAGCAACATAATTTAATCTAAAATAAAGTGTAGTTAATTTTAGAACAGAAAAAAATTAGGAAAATAAACATGAAAATATTCATTCATGTACATCAGAACCGAGATGGGGTGAGATGTCGTAAGGATACTGTATTTGTCTTGCGTTATGAGATAATGTCTGTTAGTTTGGTTTGGAGGGTGATGTAGCTATGTACATTTGAAAGATTAACCTATAAATCCCTTCAAAATGTATAGAGAATTAACACATCTCCTGTTTTATGCTGCATGTTAATGCAGTTTTTTGTTTCTTTGTTTGTTTGTTTGTTTTTTGTCGCACAGGCTAGAGTGCAGTGGCACCATCTCAGCTCACTGCGACCTCTGCCTCCTGGGTTCAAGTGATTCTCGTGCCTTAGCCTCCCGAGTAGCTGCGACTGTAGGCGTGCACTGCCACACCGGGCTAATTTTTTGTATTTTTAGTAGAGATGGGGTTTCACCATGTTGACCAGGCTGGTCTCAAACCCCTGACCTCAGGTGATCCGCCCACCTTGGCTTACCAAAGTGCGGGGTTTACAGGCATGAGCCACCACACAGTCTTAACATTCAGAATGTGCTTTTGCTGGTATATTAAATAAAAATTGAGAAAAAAGTATTTTTACAAGAATTTTAAAAATGGTGTTCACAGACAGTCACTCAAACCATGTCGGTCCCCTTTTTAAGGTCATATATAAGCACCAGATGCTGCCAGAATGCTTTTAAAGTTGGGCTATTTTCTGATTTACTGTGCAGGACTGGTGATTGTTCAGCACAATGAATGAAATTAAGGGTATCATGAAGGTCTGGAAAGGGAAACAAGGCAGAAGTGTGTGTTTCAAAGATGACAGCAACAGAGCTGTCTGCATCTTGGCCGACATGGATGCTTCACCAGGGAGCTCTGAGCAAGCTGCTGTCATGTGCTTTTCCTCCTTTCAGGTGCCTGGGAGAACAGCAGGCAGCTGTGCATGGTGGGAAGAGCTCCGCCCAGTCAGCCGAGAGCGGCAGCGTTGCCATGACTCCCACCTACATGGACAGCCCACGAAAGGTAAAGGAAGCCGCGGTAGCAGGGAGCTGTCGTGTGCTCTCAGAGACTCAGTGTGGAGGGTAAAACAGATCGCCCTTCAGATCCAGGATTGCATGTGCTGAGGCTTTGGATGAATTCTACCCTGAACCCTTTAAAGGTTCTATTACTGTTACTACTTTTATATAGGGACTTTCTTATTCACAGTTGTAAGGAAGCTAACTTCTAGTTAAATCCGGATATAAAACAGTCAGTCATGCTTGTAATCCCAGCACTTTGGGAGGCCGAGGCTGGAGGATCAGTTGAGCCCAGGAGTTTGAGACCAGCATACGCAACATAAGGAGACACCATTTCTTAAAAAAATTAAAAATAAAATTAGCTAGATGTGGTGGTGTGTACCTGTAGTCTCAGCTACTCAGAAGGCTGAGGTGAGGGGATCCCTAGAGCCCAGGAGGTTGAGGTTGAAGTGAGCCATGATCACACGACTGCGCTCCAGCCTGGGTGACGCAGTGAGACCCTGCCTCAAAAAAATAAAATACAACAGTTAAGCTAAACCTCTTTGGTTCAATGCCCAAGATCTGGCCTGAGCTTTGTATTTGGCCGTCTGGTTTTCCTTCACCCTCATCTTTAGCTTTCCCAGAGGGGAATAGAAAGCTACTGAAGTAGCTTCCACCAGAGCTCGCTCTTCTTTGATAATGAAATTCCCATCAGTTTTCTCAGACTGCTGAGAAATACAGTCAAATGGGAGTATCCTGGGGTGGGGGGAAAATACAGAAAACCTGAGACTTTAGGCCTCTATCAGGAACAAGTACAATAAAGAAGCCAAAAACTCCATGGGTCTTTTAAGACCAATAGACTTGGCTCTGTCAGCTCCTTCTGGGAAATTCAGATTCAGATCATTCTGTTGTGATAGGACAAGCTGACTGTACTTACCTCTCTCTTGTCCCTATCACTGGGAGATGAAGGAGATTCAATACATATATGTTATTTTTCAAAATTGTGGTCAAATGATATATCTGTGTTTATTTTACCTCCATATCATGAAAATTTCTCATGTCATTAAATGTTTTACAAAAGCATGATTTTTAAAAATAATTATATACTTTTTTCTTTCGTTTTTTTTCCCCTAAGCAACCCCAAAGAAAAAAATAGCTATATATCATTTTATCATATGAATATGCCTTAATTTATAACTTCTTTTGGTTAAAATTGTAGATGGTGATTTTTAAATGATTTTTGGTATTTTTCTATAAACTTTAAAAATTATTCTACAGTATACCACAGTTACAATGTTGCAGTGAATATGCTTGCAATAATCATTTGACCACACCACTGATTAATTCCTTAGCATAAATACTGTAATTACACTACATGGGTAGAGGGATAAAAATCTGAGAAGAAGTATCAGCCAAGGCCGTGGGCAACTTGTAAACCAAACGTTGGCAAACCTAAATACATATTTTAGACTTTGTGGCCAAGAGGCAAAGCAAAGCTATTGTGTAAGTATAGTATTTCCATAACTATTTAAAGTTGTAAAAACCATTCCTTTGGTTTTTTTTTTTTTGTTTTTTTTTTTTTGAGACGGAGTCTCACTCTGTTGCCCAGGCTGGAGTGCAGTGGCGCGATCTCGGCTCACTGCAAGCTTTGCCTCCTGGGTTCACGCCATTCTCCTGCCTCAGCCTCCCAAGTAGCTGGGACTACAGGCGCCCGCCACCACGCCCAGCTAATTTTTTGTATTTTTTAGTAGAAACAAGGTTTCACTGTGTTAACCAGGATGGTCTTGATCTCCTTACCTTGTGATCCGCCTGCCTCTGTCTCCCAAAGTGTTGGGATTACAGGCGTGAGCCACTGCGCCCGGCTTTTTTTTTTTTTTTTTTTTGAGACAGTCTTGCTCTGTCACCCAGGCTGAAGTGCAGTGGCACAGTCTTGGCTCACTGCAACTGCAACCTCAGCCTCCTGGGTTCAAGCAATTCTCCTGCCTCAGCCTCCCCAGTAGCTGGGATTACAGGTGTGCACCACCATGGCCAGCTAATTTTTTTTTATTTTTAGTAGAGACAGGGTTTCACCGTGTTGGTCAGGTTGGTCCCAAACCCCTGACCTCAAGTGATCCACCCACCTCAGCCTCCCAAAGTGCTGGGATTACAGGCGTGAGCCACCATGCGCAGCCGTAAAAACCATTCTTAGCTCACTGGCTGTAAAAAAATCAGAGGGCTGGCCAGATTTGGCCTGCAAGCTGTAGTTTACCAACTGCTGCTCTAGGGAGTGGCATTAGGTACCAAGGACAGTCTGTGTGTAAGGAATGATCTGCTGACCATGAGTCTTTTCACCTGAACTCCTTCACATGTACATAAACCTCAACACCATCAGCACCTCTGCTTCTATATGTTCTGGCAGTTAGAAGGGACACAGTGGAACAATGAGATACAAATTACCCTGTGTGCTGTCCACCAGGTTTTGCCTCTACTCATTGCCATCTTTGAGGGTCAGAAACAGTGCTGAGGACATGACTGAAAAGCAGAGAAATTATAGTCGCAAATATATTAGATTGCTGTTTAGAACCCTCTCCTGATCGTCCAGGTGAACACTAAAATCCACATGCATGACCCATCAGTAGGGCTGGAAGTAAACTCCTGAATAGTCAGGGGAAACAAAATGCTATGAGATGGCCAAAGCAAAGAGCCCTGCTGACATGCTCAGAAATGCCCAACTGTTTCCCCAAGGAACACTTCATGTTAGAATGCGTTGGGGGTACCTGCATCAGCATCTCCGCAGCCACAAGTTTCCAAGGTTTCGTATTGGAGTTTGCAGTCACTTACAGGAAGTGGCAGCAGTATCAATAAAATGGGCACCCAAATATTTCAGTTATTCTACCTTTGGAATTGAGGAAAAGTTCCAGAAAAGCAGAGAACTTGAGATGTGTCAAGTGCCATTCCTGAATTTCTGTGATAACCAGACATAAAAAGTAAAAAGATTCCGAAAGGAAAGAGGGTACCACTTAAGAATGATGGAAGGAGGGGTCATTGAAAAAGTCCTCCGTGTCATTTTTGTTTCCCAGACATGGCTGCTTGAATTCCACTAGGGTAGGGTAGGGAGGGAATGACAGCTTTAGAAAGCCCCTCACAATGTGAGTGCTTGTGTATCTGACATTATATATGTCTTAGCTTGCTGATGATTTTGTTACACAACCAGTGGAGGAGAAGGTATGGCTGCTTCTGTATCCCCTGTTTGCTAAAAAAAACTAAGCAAGAACTTACCCTGCCTTGAATCCTCTCCTCCCATCTGGCTGCCATGTTTAGTAACAGGCAGAAAAAACCTCCTGGCTCAATGTTTCTCTCCAAGAGGGCGACTGGTCACCCAGCCAGGTGGGAGGCCAGGATGTTGCCACCAAAGCCCTTACCCTGCAGCCCCACCAAGCTGCTCTGCGGCCTTTTCATCTTCCTTGGCATAGGTCTGAAGGAATTTCAGAGCTATGTGGGAGGGTGAGAGCATCCAAGCCACACTCTGATGAGACCTGAGAGAGCTTGGACACACCTTCCAACCTGGGTGCTTTCTCCCACACAGATGGGATATTCTGCCCAGGAAGGTGTGAGTTTCTGCTAATGCTTTGCATTTGGATACTGTCTTTCTGGGTGGCGCTCTCTCTCTCTCTCTCTCTTTTTTTTTTTTAATTTTCCCTATCCTCTTCATACGTCCTTGTTTCTCTCCTTCCCTCCTTGTTTTTATTTTTATTTTTTGTTTTTTATACCTGTCTCCTTCCCCTGATGGTTAACCACTGGTACACATTCCGTTTCTTCGCTTCCTTGCAACTGCTGCTGCTGCTTCCTCCTCCTCTGACTTCAGGACGGGGCCTTCTTTATGGAGTTTGTCCGCAGCCCACGCACAGCATCGTCCGCCTTCTACCCTCAGGTTAGTCCAACTCCAGGGCTTCGCATGCCTGTCCCACTGGCAGACGCCATGAGCTGGCCTTCTGTTAGGCTCTGAACACATGGAATTGGGCTGCAACTAAGTTTGGGGGGCAGTTGAACTTGAATTTGGTCTCAGAATTGTACATTCCCTTCCATGTTGTTTGTGGCGGTGAAGGGGGGGATGGAAGAGGTTAATGTAGAAGAACATATGATTGTACCAGTGATGACTCAAGTGTTTCTCATCACTGTCTGTTTCACATAGTTGTCACTGATTCTTTGCCACTTTGCAGCATCTTCACTTTTAGGTTTTAAGAGCAACATGAAATACGCTTAGTTAAGGGCTGAACACTTATTTTTTTCCCCTCCCAATACAACCAGATAAATTTATAACAGTGTGGCAGGAAGTGGTGAAAAAACACAGCAAATATTTATTAATAGGCATGTGCTTATGCATAGGCCAAAGGTGTAGCTCCCCTAGCTTCTGGATTTCACTTAAATTATTTGTCAGTTAAAAGATTTGGATGAGCCAGGTGCGGTGGCTCACGCCTGTAATCCCAGCACTTTGGGAGGCCGAGGCGGGCAGATCACCTGAGGTCAGGAGTTCGAGACCAGCCTCAACATGGAGAAACCCCATCTCTACTAAAAATACAAAAAATTAGCTGGGCGTGGTGGTGCATGCCTGTAATCCCAGCTACTCGGGAGGCTGAGGCAGGAGAATTGCTTGAACCTGGGAGGTGGAGGTTGCAGTGAGCCGAGATCGTGCCATTGCACTCCAGCCTGGGCAACAAGAGCGAAACTCCATCTCAATAAATAAATAAATAAATAAAAATAAAAATAAAAGATTTGGACGAGGCCAGGCACAGTGGCTCATGCCTGTAATCCTAGCACTTTGGGAGGCCAAGACAGGAGGATCACTTGAGGTCAGGAGTTTGAGACCAGCTGGGCCAACATGGCAAAACCCCATCTCTACTAAAATTACAAAAAGTAGTCGGGCATGGTGGCACATGCTGGTAATCCCAGCTACTCAGGAGGCTGAGGCAGAAGAATCGCTTGAACCCAGGAGGCAGAGGTTGCAGTGAGCCAAAATTGCACCACTGCACTCCAGCCTGGCGACAGAGCCAGAGTCCATCTCAAAAAAAATAATAATAACAAAATATAATTTTTTAAAATGAGAAAAGAAAAAGTTGTTAGCTGGTTAATGGGCATATAGCTAGTGAGTGACTGAGCTCTTACATCATTCTGCCCACTGCACTGGGAGGGTAAGGGTTTAGTTAACATTGGAACAGGTCAGAGGTACCATGCCTTTCTGTGTAGGTCTTCGGATATCCCCACCTGCCCTTCCCAGTCAGCTGTGTAACCATAGGCAAATCCCTGTCAGGACCTTTGAGTCCTAATCTAAGCATCTCTAAAATCTGAGTGTGGGTAGCACACTGTGTTTTTGGTTTAAAACAAACATTGGTTGATCCTTTTCACCTTTTACTTTCTTTTTTTTAGAGGTAGTATCTTACTCGGTTGTCCAGGCTGGAGTCCAGCCTCAGCGTCCCAAGTAGCTGGGAGTATAGGTATGAACCACCATACACAGCTAATTTTTTATTTTTTTAGAGGTAGGGTCTTGCTATGTTGCCCAGGCTGGTCAACGCCTGGTGTCAAGTGATTCTCCTGCCTTGGCCTCCCAAAGCACTGGGATTACAGGCATGAGCCACTGTGTCTGGCCATTAACCTTTTACTTTGTGGTTTTTTGTTTTTGTTTTGAGACAGAGTTTCACTCTAGCTGCCCAGGCTGGAGTGCAGTGGTTCAGTGTCAGCTCACTGCCACCTCCACCTCGAAGGTTCAAGCATTTCTCTTGCCTCAGCCTCCCCAGTAGCTAGGATTACAGGTGTGCACCACAACGCCCGGCTAACTTTTGTATTATTAGTAGAGAAGGGGTTTCGCCATGTTGGCCAGGCTGGTCTTGAACTCCTGACCTCAGGTGATAACGCCCACCTTGGCCTCTGAAAGTGCTAGGATTACAGGCGTGAGCCATTGTGCCTGGCCACCTTTTACATTCTTATAGGAGACTGTTATGGAAAGTTTTAGACTCAGGAGAGGCACACAAATAAGGATTATATTACCCACCAGGTGTTTTGTTGAAAAGGCAGGAAGTGAGGTGGGAAGATCACTTGAGCCCAGGAGAATAAGACCAGCCTGGACAATATCGTAAAACCCTGTCTGTAATTTTTTTTAAATATATACATAAAAAAATTATATTAGGAGGCCAAGGCAGACAGATCACTTGAGGTCAGGAGTTCGAGACCAACCTGGTCAATATGGTGAAACCCCATCTCTAATAAAAATACAAAAATTAGACCGGGCTTGTGGCGTGCGCCTGTAGTCCCAGTTACTTGAGAGGGTGAGGGAGGAGAATTGCTTGAACCTAGGAAGCAGAGGTTGCAGTGAGCCGAGATTGTGCCACTGCACTCCAGCCTGGGCAACAGAGTGAGACTCCATCTGAAAAAAAACAAAAAAAAATTATATCAGAAGTAGTAAGAGCTCATTATACATACACAAAATTAAATTGTACTTTATGTTTATTTATTATTTACTGTGGTAAAATACACAACATAAAACTTGCTTTGTGTATTTTCTGATGTGCAGCATAGAATGGAGGAGGGAGGCCAATGGAGTCAGTTGGATGCTTTCTTTTTTTTTTTTTTTTTTTTTTTTTGAGATGGAATTTCATTCTTGTTGCCCAGGCTGGAGTGCAATGGTGCAGTCTCTGCTCACTGCAACCTCTGCCTCCTGGGTTCAAGTGATTGTCCTGCCCCAGCCTCCCTAGTAGTTGGGATTACAGGCACGCACCACCATGCCCAGCTAATTTTTTGTATTTTTAGTAGAAATGGGGTTTCACCATGTTAGGCTGCTCTCGAACTCCTAACCTCAGGTGATCCACCTGCCTCAGCCTCCCAAAGTGCTGGGATTACAGGCAGGAGCCACCACCACACCTGGCCCAGATGGCTGCTTTCAAATCTTGACCTCTGTGCAATGTTAGGGAGCTGTGTTAGGCACATGAATTAACCTTCTGAACCTGTTTCTTCATTAAAATATATATATATATATATATTTATTTACTGTGTGTATTTCTTCATTTGTAAAAGGAAATAAAAAATAATTTCTTTGTAGGGTTGTTCTGAGGATTAGAAATAATATCCATTTCTCAGTCATGCGTGGTGGCTCAAGCCTATAATCCCAGCACTTTGGGAGGCCAAAGTACTGGGATCTCACTTTTTTTTGAGATGGAGTCTTGCTCTGTTGCCCAGGCTCAAATGCAGTGGTGCGATCTCAGCCCACTGTAACCTCCGCCTCCTGGGTTCAAGTGATTCTTCTGCCTCAGCCTCCCAGGTAGCTAGGACTACAGGCATCTGCCACCACAGCCAGATTTTTTTTTTGTATTTTTAGTAGAGATGGGGTTTCACCATGCTGGCCAGGCTGGTCTCCAACTCCTGACCTCAAGTGATCCACCCGCCTTGGCCTCCCAAAGTGCTGGGATTACAGAAGTGAGCCATCGCGCTTGGCCTAATTTTGTAGTTTTAGTAGAGACGGGGTTTTGCCATGTTGGCCACGCTGGTCTCGAACTCCTGACCTCAGGTGATCTACCCGCCTCGGCCTCCCAAAGTGCTGGGATTACAGGCGTAAGCCACCGCACCCAGCCGTATTTTTTTTATCTTATTGTATGTCTGTTTATTAGTAGCCTCACCTTTTTTGGAATGATGTAAGATGTAAAAATATAAGTAACGCCAGGCGCAGCAGCCCACGCATGTAATCCCAGCACTTTGAGAGGTGGAGGCAGGAAGATCCCTATTAGTCCAGGAGTTTGAAATCAGCCTGGGCAACACAGTGAGACCTTGTCTTTACAAAAAATAAAAATAAATTAGCTGGGTGTCGTGGTGCATGCCTGCGGTCTCAGTTATTTGAGAGACTGAAGAGGGAGGAGTGCTTGAGTCTGGGGAGGTTGAGGTGGGGACAGTGACCATGATTGTGCTACTGCACTCCAGCCTGGGCGACAGAGCAAGACCTGTCTCAAAACAAAACAAAACAAAACAAAACATATATATATAACCATTTGGAGCGAGGGGTTAGGATGGACACATAGAGGAAGGAGGCTGCCTCTGTGACAAAATTCATATCAATTGAGATAGCAAATTCCAAGCACCTCCTGGGTGTAGGGCTGTGCCAAGTGTTGTGGGAAATAACAGGGATGAATAAAATCCTTTATGAATATTAATGCCTGTCTTTGCTCACCGCTAGATGGCAAGCTTCATGAGGGCAGAGAGAAGGTTTTAATTTGGGATAATATTCCCCTTCCCTAATCTTAACCTTGGAGAACATCTGAGCTGTGGGTCTGCAAGTTATTCCCAAGCTTTCCCTCTCTGCAAGCCATATGGGATTCTGTTGTGGATCCCTTTGCAATGCCTCTGTCTGCGTGGCAGGAGCTGAGTGACTGGAAAGCAGGAGCCCACTTAGCCCATTTGTCTCCGGGTAAGACAAAGGAGAGTGTCATCTCTACCAGCCTCCAGGCACAGTGGAGAGCTGGGCTGGCAGATCCAGCTGTTTCCTTGTAGCTGATGACCCACCAGCATGAGAAAGTGGGGCTGTGACAAGCCCACGAGGTGGAAGGTAGAAGACCCGTGGGGGGTGCCTGTGGTGGGTGGTGCTAATCTCAGAGGCATCTCTAACAGGGTTCCCTCCCTTACTTTCTCCTGTAGCTTGGGAGTGCCAGAAAGTGGGGGGAAATTGGGGATTGGTGCTGCTGCTGAGAGGTTTGGTTTTTTTTTAATCAAACGCCGGACTTGGATTTTGCCATTTTTTTCAATTAATGTCTTCTTTCTATTCTAGGATCCAATCTTGGGTACCACATTGCCTGGCTTCCCAGTCTCTTCTAATCTGTGACTGTTTCTCAGGCTTTCCTTACATTTTTCTTTCTTTTTTGAGACAGTCTCGCTCTGTCGCCAGGCTGGAATGCAGTGGCGCAATCTCGGCTCACTGCAACCTCCGCCTCCCGAGTTCAAGCGATTCTCCTGCCTCAGCCTCCCAAGTAGCTGGGATTACAGGCACACACTGCCAGGCCCAGCTAATCTTTGTATTTTTAGTAGAGACAGGGTTTCACCATGTTGGCCAGGATGGTCTCCATCTCCTGACCTTGTGATCCGCCCACCTCGGCCTCCCAAAGTGCTGCGATTACAGGTGTGAGCCACCACGCCCAGCCCTTTCCTTACTTTTTAAAATGACCTTCACAGCCTTGAGAAGTCCTGGCCAGGTGTCCCATAGAATGTCCCCAAATCTGGGTTTGTCCGAGGTTTTTTTTCATGGTTAGACTGGAGTTACAGATACTCAAAAAGAATACCCCAGAGGGGAAGTGCCCTTCTCATCACATCACATCAGTAGGTACCTGAGATCCACACAACATCACTGGCGACGATAATCTTCATCACTCCTTCATCACTTGGTTAATGTCATATTTGTTAGCCATCTCTACTATGAAGTTACTATTTTTTCCTTTTTTATACTCCATTTTTTGGAGGCACATCACTAAGTCTAGCCCACTCTAAAGCGGAGGGGGGAGTATCTACATATGTTCAATGGAGTCCTTTTTTTGGACAAGGTTCATAAGATTCTTAAGATGAAAGGCATCTCCCTTTACTTGGCTCTTTGCCAGGCATCTACGTGCGACATCTGCCATTCTCTCCATCCTACCTGCCATTTATCTTTGTTCACCACTGATCTTATTCCAAAAAGTTATTTCATGTGGATCGTGGAAGTAAATGCAACCCCTAAAATAAAAACATGACTAGATGGGGGAAATTCAGGTAAAGAAAAAAAATAAGACAGGATGTAATATAAGGCCTTGTAAAGTAGATAGAATTTTGTGCCAAATTCAGCTCTGAACCTCCTGGTAGCCAAAGAAAAGTGGGAAACCTCTGTTCGAAGACTCATAGTGGTTATAAAATAAAGAGAACCAGATTCCTTGGGAGAAGCATACCTTTTCCTGGTATTAGGATCTAAACAAAATGCCTTTTCTGTGCAGCCTCTTAAAAGATACACATTGTGTGATACATAGATAGAGCAGAGGTCAGGAAACTATGGGGCAGATCTGGTCTACCATCTGCTTTTGTAAATAAAGTTTTATTGTAATAGAGCCACACCCATTCATTTACATATTGCCTATGGCTGCTTTCTCACTTTCTTACTCAAAGTTGAGTAGTTGTGACAGAGACCATATGGCCCACAAAGCCTGAAATATTTACTATCTGGTCTCTTGCAAAAAATGTTTCCCAATTCCTGATCCAGAGGACAACTCTTTAACCACCCCCTACCCCCGCTCCCAACAAAGTAGGACTGCAGGACTAATGTGCATTTCTGGTAATGGCCTTCAGGTTAGGCTAGTAGAGCAATTCTTGTTATAGTACATGAGAGAACCCCACTACAGGGGCCCAGAAGGCAATGCCTAAGAGACACTCTTATATGCATAAGAGCTGGTTCTAGTCCCCTTTAGTTAGCTTATTCTCGTTTAAATTTACGGCATGGTCTCATTTAAATTTACAGCATGGTAAACCTTACTGGTTAGAGGCAGGTGGTAATTGGTAATTGCAAGCTGTCTCTTGCTGCATTTCTCTGTGTGTTTATGGTGCCAGCAAAACCTGTGTGGTCCTTTTTTTTATTATTGTTATTTTTTTAACAAATCACTGAGCCTGCTATAGAACAGCAAAATGGTTCTATGAGAACCAGGAGGAACTTTACCCCCCAAGGGACATTTGGTAATATCTGGAGACATTTTTATTTGTCATAATTGGGGGTTGGGGCTGATAGTATTACTGGCATCAAGTGGGTAGAAGCCAGGGATGCTTCTGAACATCCAACAATGCACAGGACAGGCCCCCACAGCAAACAGTTATCTGACCCCAGAGGGCAATACTGCTGAGACTGAGAAGCCTTGTTTTATTTTCTTCATTTTATTTATTTATTTTTTTGAGACAGGGTCTCTCTCTGTCACCCAGGCTGGAGTGCAGTGGCAGGATCCCAGCTCACAGCAACCTCTGCTTCCCGGGTGAAGCAGTCTTCTCACTTCATTCTCCCAAGTAGCTGGGACTACAGGCGTGTGCCACCACGCCTGGCTAATTTTTGCATTTTTTGTAGAAATGGGGTTTCACTGTGTTGCCTAGGCTGGCCTCGAACTCCGGGACTCAAGTGATCCACTCGCCTTTGCCTCCCAAAGTCCCGAGATTACAGGCGTGAGCCACCGCACCCAGCTGAGAAGCTTTGTTTTAGAAAGCAATTTTTGCTAACAAAATATCTGATAGAAAGATCCCTTCTGGAAGTACCTAAAAACCTCAAGTTAGGAGGTTCTAAGAGCCTTACACTTTTCCAGAATTGCTCTAAAAGACTTAGTCATTCTCTTCATATACTTGCTGTGGGTATAATCTTTGATGCATGCTGCTGGGCTTCCAGGTGAACAGGTTATAATCCTGCCTCCAGGACCCTTAAAGGTGATATAACAACATTACAGGCTGTAATCCCAGCACTTTGGGAGGCTGAGGTGGAAGGATCAGTTGAACCCAGGAGTTTGAGATCAGCCGAGGCAACATAGCTAGACTCTGTCTCTACACACAAAAAAGAGTCAGGTATGGTGGTGCATGCCTGTAGTCCCAGTTACTTGGAAGGCTGAGACAGGAGGATTGCTTGAGCCCAAGAGTTTGAGGTTACAGTGAGATGTGATGGCACCATTGCACTCCAGCCTGAGCAAAAGAGGGCAACCCTGTCTCTGGAAAAAAAAAAAAAAGATGCAGCACCATTACATGAGGCACAGCTTGGCAGCTACCAGAAGCTCATAGAGGTCCAGAGTAGAGAGGGAGATGGATCTCCTTGAGGCCTCGGGCGGACTGAATCGGAACAGTTTGCTAAGGGAGCAGCGTTTAAAATGGCCCTAAAGACTGATGGGATTAGCCAGGTGTGGTGGCTCCCACCTGTAATCCCTGCTACTCGAGAGTCTGAGGCAGGAGAATCGCTTGAACCCAGGAGGCAGAGGTTGCAGTGAGTCGAGATTGCGCCACTGCACTCCAGCCTGGGCGGCAGAGCAAGAGTCTGTCTTTTAAAAAAAAAAAAAAAAAAAAAAAAGACTGATAGGTTTTTAGCCACTAGTTGTGGAGAAGAGCACCCCAGGGCGATATGGGGCACATAGACAGGATTTATACACACACGGTGTCATTTGGCTGAACACATACACATGGGTGAATGGTAGGCAGTGTGGTGAGATCTCAGGTCAAGCCAATGTTGTGCAGGACCCGTGATGTCCTGTGAGTCGGTTTTCAGTGTGGTGGTTCATGGGGAGACTTGAAAGTTTTCAGAGTAACAGAATGATGGGATTGGAACTGTTCTTGACAGACGATGCAAATGGAGCTGGCTCACAGGGAGGGTTTTTGAGGGAGAGGCTGCAATCAGGGGCTAGTTAGAAGAATGTTACAGCCCTCCCTGGCCAGAGGAAGTACAGGCATGATTTAGAGATGCATGTGAATCTGCAGAGGGCAGGCCGTGGGACTAGGCCTGTCTTTAGATGCAAAGCTGGAGAAGAGAGCTATCAGATGGCTCTGAGAGTTGAACCTGAGCAACTGAAAGGTAGAAGAAAGGAGGTTTTGGGTGGGAAAGGGTGATCACGGTAGGCAGAAGATGTACATTGTGATGTTCACCTATTTGTCTCTAAATGTGGTCTTTCAGTCCTGCTGTCCTCATAAGGAGTGATTCTGACTTCTCCACTCTTTCTATGGAGATTTTTCTTTAGTGTAAATCGTGTGGTTTGAGGCAGGTGCTGAAGCGATTTCTTTGGTCCTGGGGATTTACTGTGAAGAGTGGCCTCTCGTCTGCCCTGGTTAGAGAGTGGGAGTTCCCAGCTGCTCTGATAGAAGGCAGTGCACACAAGACTGGGTAGAGTCTCTAGACAACTTTAGCTCTGCCACTAGGGACCAAGGGGAAGTGGGAATGAGCAGAATGGGAAGGATTGCATTAATTTTTGTTTATTTTTTGTGAATGCTTACTGAGTGAATAAGCCAGTACAGCTTATTTACTGTGTTTTCCTGTCAGTTATTTTTGGATTCAAGTATTCATTTTTAAATCTCCTGCAGGTATCTGTGGACCAAACAGCCACTCCTATGTTGGACGGCACCAGTTTGGGCGTATGCACAGGCCAATCCATGGACAGAGGCAACAGCCAGACCTTTGGGAACTCCCAGAACATAGGAGAACAGGGCTACTCCTCCACAAACTCCAGTGACAGCAGGTGAGATTCAGAGTGGCCAAACTCGTGTTCCTGGGGAGTGGGGACAGTCTGATCTCAAAGGCTGCAGAGGCTGAAGTCCAAAGCTCTGGGCCGAGTTCTGACTCTGCCACAAGTCACATGCGACCCTGGGCAAGTTAGTCCTTAACCACATCTGTATGATGGGACTAATGATCTGTTTCCTGCCATCCTCACGGGATAGCTAAGAGGTTCCCACAGAGACGTAGGAAAGTGTCAAGCACCACACAGGAGTACAGGGCTTCTGGAAGGGGGCTCTGTCCAGTCTGTCTTGTTCACTGTGGTGCCTGTGGCACGATGTCTTGCACGTCATAGCATGCTGTCAGTAAGGAAAAGAACAAACAGTGGATGAATCACTAATTGTGGCCAAACATGACTGTTCTTCTTCTATTCCTTAGTATCCGGAGGAAAAGGAAGCTGTGTGTACTTCATTTGCTCGAGCAAGTGCACCAGCTTTTACTACTGTTGTCAATTCTGAGAAAGTGTTTTATTTTCTTCCCAGCTGTGTTTGCTTTATAGCAATTATGCCCCAGTCTTTTCTTATTGTCTCACTGTATTGACGAAGCAGTCCTTGGCAAAATCATCTAAGAGACTTAACTTTTATACCCCTGTCCCTGAGAGCAGAAAGTTCTCTGGGGCTGCTCACCTGGCTGGCCTCTGTCAGGAGTCACTCCATTTCCCTTATGTCATAAATTCTGTGCTGGTTTAATCTGTGTCTCATCTACTGCAGCCTGTTCATTCTGGCCAGTAGAGGTGATGGTCATTTCAGAAGCAGGAGCAGGTCTGAACTTCTCTGCTCCCTGCCTTCGCTCATGCCCTTATACCCATTAAGCCTACCTGGCTTTTTGGCTGTAGGTGTGGAGGAGATTGGAGAGGCTGCCCAATGCATAGAAAAAATCTGCTTCCTCATTGCTTACAAGGGTAGAACAGGAGGTTTTCTTCTGCTTTCAGAAGAAATGAGGAATCGGGGATATTTAGGCTGGAGGTGAAAAGACCAAAAATGACATGGCAGGTAGAATCAGGACCAATGACTGAAAAATACAGAGAACAGATTCTATTTCATGATGAAGAACTTACTAGCAGTGGGTCCTGCTGCATGGAAATGGGCTGCACTTAGAGGAGCCAAGTTCTTTGCCATTGAAGATGTTCACACAGATAGGACAGCCTCTTGCCCAGACGCGTGGTCTCAGCAGAGACTCAGGCATTAGAAGGAAGTTCATTTCAAGGGTTTGAAAACTTTTTCTAACCCTGAAATTCTGAAATACTTCCAGTGATTTCTGGACCCTCTGAATAGTCATGAAGAGTAGTCTGGGACTGAGGAAAGGGAGAAGTTCAAAGAACTTGAGGAGCTTCTGGATAAGCCCCACAGCTGGCCCAGTTTGGTATAGTGGGTGGCCACTCAGCTGCTGAGTATTAAGCACGTTTTAAGGGACCATCACACCTTTGAGCAAGAATGTGGGCAGCAGGTGGTGGAAAGGGCTTTGGAGAGAGACTGACCTGGATTCAGATCCACATCCTGGTACTTCCTGGCTCTTTGACCTTCAGCAGTTCCTTTAGTCAGTTTCAAAGGGTTGGTGTTAATTATTTTAGTATTGTTTACCACTTTGGGCTTCCTGTGTGTCAGCCCTGTACATGTGCTCAGCATCGTATAAACATTCGCCTCACATCAGCCCTCAAAGACAGGAACAGCATTAACCCCATTTTTCACATGGGGGAGCTGAGGCCAAGAAAAGCTATGTAGCAGGTTGGTGATGATACTGGGATTCCATTCCCCATGCTCTTAGGGTGTTACCTAGTACTCTGGTCAGGATTCAATGAAGCTACCTGTGAAAGGCTCTTGGGGCAAACCCAGAGCAGTCCAGGGGGTTTCTTGGAAGTGGTTGGGCCTTGGGCCTGAGGAATATTATTAAAAGGAGAGATGCTTACTAAGGGCAAGTTTGGACACAAAAGTACTTTGAATTCTAAATGTGGACATTTTTTATTTTATTTTATTTTATTTATTTATTTGAGACAGTCTCGCTCTGTTGCCTAGGCTGGAGTGCAGTGAGTGGCACGACCTCAGCTCACTGCACCCTCCATCTCCCAGTTTCAAGCGATTCTCTTGTCTCAGCCTCCCAAGTAGCTGGGACAACAGGTGCACGTCACCATGCCTGGCTAATTTTTGTATTTTTAGTAGAGACGGGATTTCACTATGTTGGCCAGGCTGGTCTTGACCTCCTGACCTCAAATAATCCACCTGCCTCAGCTTCCCAAAGTGCTGGGATTACAGACGTGAGCCACCAAACCCGGCCCTAAATGTGTACATTTTAAAATAGGAAACCCCCTATGAGATAACCCCCTGATATAGCTGTTTGGAATTTACTAAAATGCCTTTAGTGTCAACATTGTCCTGGTTTCTGGCTCCATAGGAAGTGGAGACTGTTCCTAATATTCGTGCTCTTGACTGCATACGTGCCATCTTGCTTTGCTGACCTGACACCTTGTGTTACAGCTCTCAGCAGCTGGTGGCAAGCTCCTTGACCTCATCCTCCACCCTGACAGAGATCCTGGAAGCCATGAAGCACCCCTCGTAAGTGGCTCACCACAGTGTAGGGTTGGAAGGTTCCCAGAAGCCTGTGCCACAGCCATGTTTAGGCAGCGTGGTTTGGTACATTCGTACATGACTGTACTTCTCACCAGTTTTGAGAGCTTGGGCAAGTCACTTGACCTCTCTGAGCCTCTGTTTCCTTGTTTGTAAGATGGAATTGTTTTTTGTTTTTTGTTTTTTTTTTGAGGCAGAGTCTCACTCTGTCACCCAGGCTAGAGTGCGGTGTCGCCATCTTGGCTCACCCAACCTCCGCCTCAAGATGGGATTTTTTTAAAAGGGATTTTTTAAAAAAGTAGTTAAGCCACAGAGTTGATGTAAAGATTAAATGAAATAATTATGTGAGGTACCTAGTATAATGCCTGACAAGTATAGGTATTCTCTGAATGTGAGTTCCCATCTTTCCCTCTCTCTCCCCCTTCTCCTTTTCCCCCGTAACAACTTCTTCTTTTTTTTTTTTTTTTTTTTTTTGAGACAGAGTCTCACTCTGTTGCCCAGGCTGGAGGACAGTGGCGCGATCTCGGCTCACTGCAACCTTCACCTCCCAGGTTCAAGTGCTTCTCCCACCTCAGCCTCCTGACTAGCTGGGATTACAGGCATCCGCCACCACGCCCAGCTGATTTTTGTATTTTTAGTAGAGACGGGGTTTCGCCATGTTGGTCAGGCTGGTCTCAAACTCCTGACCTCAGGTAATCCACCCGCCTCAGCCTCCCAAAGTGCTGGGATTACAGGCGTGAGCGACCACGCCAGGCCCCCGGTAACAGTTTCTTTTGTCCTCTCATGGGTGTTTCTCTGAGTCTAGGAATAGCATAGGGACATTGCTTTATGGTATTAAATGCTCTAGTGGGAGTCCCTTCTTTTTCATCTTTCCTTCCACTTGTTGCCATGGGGCACACACATCCCCTGCTCCCCGCTCACCGTGTTGGAACCCAGGACAGGAGTCCAGCTGCTCTCTGAACAGAAGGGCCTCTCACCGTACTGCTTCATCAGCGCGGAGGTGGTGCACTGGCTGGTGAACCACGTGGAGGGGATCCAGACACAGGCGATGGCCATTGACATCATGCAGGTGAGACAGCAAGAGGGGCCCATAGAGCTGTTTGCTTAGGTCCCGAAAAATCAGGGCCTGCCTTAGAAGCCATCACCCTTTCCAGTAATGAGATCTGCAGGTTGGGGTGAGGATTTTTTTTAATAAGTGGGAGGCCTTTCTGGAATTGATGAAAGAACAAGTCTTGCTTTGAAATACACTGTATCTTGACTTAAAAACCGTGCAGAATTTATTATCTGAACTGAAATGTTTTGGACAGAATCTGTGCATTTATAAACCTCAGAAAAATCTCTATGATTTTTGGGGGAATGCCCTCCCTCTGACCTCAAGCTGCCAGTTTCCCCTGGTCAATGCATGCTTATTCAAGACTCAATGCTGGATTCAAGGCTCTGACCCAGGGGCCTTCTGTCACCTTGTACTTACTCTGTCAGAGCTCTTAGCACAACAGAATGAAGATCTTTCTCTCATTTGTCTCCTGCCTCAACCAGCTCCTTGAGAGCAGGATCACCTCTTATTTTCCATTTCTGTATCACCAGTGCCAGGCATGTTGCTTGGCACCTGGTAGGCACTTAGCACCATGCTTGCTGGATTTAATTACACTGCTCAGAACTGGAACTCTGGAATATGGCAGAACTGGAACAACAAGGAAATGGGAAACGGCCAGTTGACTGAGCCAGTTCATGCCATCCTGTCTATACGGAGGCCCCAACTGGAAGTCAGTACTGTTTCCTTACCAGCTGAGTTGTCATCATGGAAATGTTAAAATCGATAACTGATTTGAAAAAGCCTATGATTCTCAGTTCTCACTCTGAGGGTCTTGATGTGCTGTTTTGCATAGCCTTTGCCGTATACACTCTCGTCTCCCTGAGAATACGATTTCCTTATTCAAATAATGAAATGCTACTACAGCAGTTTAAATGAATGAGCTGAAGGTACATGTATCAACATGGATAAATGTCAGAAGCATGATGTGGACTGGAAAACCAACTTACAAAATGATATAATATTATGCCCTTTATTTAAAAACTTAAAATCCCAAAAGAATACCTTATATTCTCTATCATACGTGTTTATATAATAAAATTATTTAATAATAATATTACACTAACCATTTATTTCTGGGGAGAGAGGAGGAGTAATGGGAGTGGGAGAGTCTATGGAGATTTTTTTTTTTAATAAGAATATCTGAAATCAGTATAGAGAAATGTCAAATTTGTGAAAGTAGAATAGTGGCATATGTGGATTTTTTTTTTTTTTTTTTGAGACAGAGTCTCACTTCGTCGCCTAGGCTGGAGTGCAGTAGTGCTAATCTCAGCTCATTGCAACCTCCACCTCCTAGGTTCAAGTGATTCTCCTGCCTCAGCCTCCCGAGTAGCTGGGATTACAGGCATGCACCACCATACCAGCTAATTTTTGTATTTTTGGTAGAGACGGGATTTCACCATGTTGGTCAGACTGGTCTTGAACTCCTGGCCTCAAGTGATCCACCCCGCTCAGCCTCCCAAAGTGCTGGGGTTACAGGCGTGAGCCACTGCTCCCGGCCATCTGAATTTCTTTATGCCCTTCTATATGTTTGAAATATTTGATGATGATACGAGTTTACATTTTAAAATATAATTTATATCAAGTACAACATGTCTAATCTGGGGGTGGAGGGTAGGGTCTCCTCAGTGCTCCTGTCACTCCCTTGTCTCCAGAGCATGACTGAGGGCTGCCCCTTCAAGATGCCTCTCTGCAGGAATTTCAGAGTTTCAATGTCTCTCCTAGAAAATGCTGGAAGAGCAGCTCATCACACATGCATCTGGCGAAGCCTGGCGGACCTTCATCTACGGCTTCTATTTCTACAAGATAGTAACGGACAAAGAGCCTGACCGAGGTTAGAGCCGAGGCGAATGCGGTTGCCCACAGGGGCAAGTGTTTTTCCTGGTGACTTGCTCTTTCACATGATGGTGCTTCCTGAGCTGCATGTGTGACTTTGTATTGTAAGTTGACAGATCTGTCAACTTCCTTGAGCCTTTGTACTTAATTTAAGCATAGCTAGAGTGACAAGGGTTTCTTAAGCTACAGTGTGTTCTTGGTGAGAACAGTGTGGGTGAAAGATAAAGCTAAAAGAGGCCAAGGGACCTGGTGTGAGGAAATTCCCACACATCAGTTTTTGGTAGCTGTTTTTAATTAGAGTGCCCCACTCCCTTGCCCACCCAGCCCAGGTGGTTCTGATTATATTATCATGGGCTCCGGTCTGTGATTTATAGCACTTTTCACTTGCTAGATCTCCAGTTCAGACTCCGTTTCTAACCCCAGGAAACTATCAATTCCTAGCAAGTTTTCCAAGTAATATTTTAAGTATCTGTGGGGTTTTTTTTCTTTTGTTTGGTTTTTTAAATAATGAGAAAAAGTAATTCCCCAGAGGGAAAACTTTTTTAGCATGGTCAGAGCTGGCTCACATAACTGGAGGCACCCCAGATTCAGACCAGCATCTTGCCGGGCATGCTGGCTCATAGCTGTAATCCCAGCACTTTGGGAGGCCGAGGCTGGCAGATCACTTGACGTCAAGAGCTCAAGACCAACATTGGGAAACCCTGTCTCTACTAAAAATACAAAATTA
Source organism: Pan troglodytes (assembly GCF_028858775.2). Taxonomy (NCBI): domain Eukaryota; kingdom Metazoa; phylum Chordata; class Mammalia; order Primates; family Hominidae; genus Pan; species Pan troglodytes. The sequence continues at coordinate 33,992,387 of NC_086016.1, forward strand.
GCCGGGTGTGGTGGTGCATGCATGTAATCCCAGCTACTTGGGAGGCTGAGGCAGGAGAATAGCTTGAATCCGGGAGGCGGAGGTTGTAGTGAGCCGAGATTGTGCTGCTGCACTGCAGTCTGGTTGACAGTGAAACTCCATCTCAAAAACAACAGCCGGCTGGGCACTGCGGCTCACGCCTATAATCCTAGCACTTTGGGAGGCCGAAGTAGGTGGATTGCCTGAGCTCAGGAGTTCGAGACCAGCCTGGGCAACATGATGAAACCCCACCTCTACTAAAATACAAAAAAATCAGCTGGGCGTGGCGGCAGGCACCTGTAATCCCAGCTACTCGGGAGGCTGAGACAGGAGAATCGCTTGAACCCAGGAGGCAGAGGTTGCAGTAAGCCAAGATCACACCACTGTACTCTAGCCTGGGCTACAGAGTGAGACTCCATCTCAAAAAAAAAAAAAAACAACAGGCTGGGCACAGTGGCTCACGCTTGTAATCCCAACACTTTGGGAGGCCAAGGCCGGCCGATCACGAGGTCAGGAGTTGGAGACTAGCCTGGCCAACACAGTGAAACCCCATCTCTACTAAAAATACAAAAAATAGCTGGGCGTGGTGGTGGCCGCCTGTAATCCCAGCTACTCGGGAGGCTGAGGCAGGAGAATTGCTTGAACCTGGGAGGTGGAGGTTGCAGTAAGATGAGATCACGCCACTGCACTCCAGTCTGGCGACAGAGCGAGACTCCGTCTCAAAAAAAAAAAAAAAAAAAGAACAGCAAAAACAGAAAACCAGACCAGCATCTCCAGTACACCTATAGCAAAAGGGGACCTTGCCTGTTCTGGAAGTGACTCCTATCCTGCAGACAAATGGCTTCTCTGCCTCTGGGTTTAAAGAATCAAACATGGCCGGGCGCGGTGGCTCACGCCTGTAATCTCAGCACTTTGGGAGGCCGAGGTGGGTGGATCATGAGGTCAAGAGATCGAGACCATCCTGGTCAACATGGTGAAACCCCATCTCTACTAAAAAATACAAAAATTAGCTGGGCGTGGTGGCACACGCCTGTAGTCCCAGCTACTTGGGAGGCTGAGGCAGGAGAATCGCTTGAATCCGGGATGTGGAGGTTGCAGTGAGCCAAGATCATGCCACTGCACTCCAGCTTCGTGACAGAGCGAGACTCCATCTCAAAAAAAAAAAAAGAATCTTACATGAGATGAAGCAGCTAGTGCCACTCCCCGTGCTCTCTTGTCCAAGAATATGGCAGAAGTGGACATGTGTGGGATTTTTTTGTATATGCATTGACACTTTTCCCTTTAAATTATACATTTGACCAGTAGATACCTATCTTACCTTCAAGTTGAAAACATACCAGGTTACTGTTATATATTCTGAAATTTGAGGTATGAAACTGATCATAAGGTCAAGTGTGGTGCTGACTCGTGCCTATAATCCCAGCACCTTGGAAGGCTGAGATATGAGGATCTCTTGAGGCCAGGAGTTTAAGATCAGCCTGGGCAAGAAACATAGCGAAACCCCATCTCTACAGGAAAAAAAAAAAAAAAAATTGGCTGGGTGTGGTTGTACATGCTGGTCTTCACAGCTACTCAAGAAGCTGAAATGGGAGGATTGCTTGAGCCCAGGAGGTTGAGGCTATAGTGAGCCATGATTGTACCACTGCACTGAAGACTTGGCAAAGCAGTGCAGACCCTGTCTCTAAGAGAAAAAAAGAAATAAACTGAGCATAAAATATTTTTTAGTGCCAGGTACGGTGACACACGCCTGTAATCCCAGCACTTTGGGAGGCCAAGGCAGGTGGATCACCTGAAGTCAGGAGTTTGAGACCAGCCTGGCCAACATGGTGAAATCCCGTCTACTAAAAATACAAAAATTAGCCGGGCGTGGTGGCGCATGTTGCTACTCAAGAGGCTGAGGTAGGAGAATCACTTGAACCTGGGAGGCAGAGGTTGCAGTAAGCTGAGATCGTGCCATCGCGCCACTCCGGCCTGGGCGACAGAGCGAGACTCCGTCTCAAAAAAAAAAAAAAATATATATATATATATATATGTATATATACGCGTATATATACACACATATGTATATATACGCGTATATATACACACATATGTATATATACGCGTATATATACACACATATGTATATATACGCGTATATATACACATATATACATATATACACATATATACACATATATACATATATATACACATATATATATTTTTTATTGAAGTGAAATTCACATGATATAAAATTAACCATTTAAAAATGAACAGCTCGGTGCATTTAGTACATCCACGGTGTTGTACAACTATCACGTCCATCTAGTTCCTGACCATTTTCATCACCCTGAAATGTAACCCCATCCCCTTGAGCAGTCACCTTCCAACTCCTCCTCCCACCCCCGGCAACCAATAATCTGCTTTCTTTCTCAAAGATTTGCCTATTCGCTACGTTTCACATAAATAGAACTATACAGTATGTGGCCTTGTGTGTCGGCTTCTTTTACTTAGCGTGTTTTTAAGGTTTATCAAGTTGTAGCATGCATCATGAAGAAAATAAGCATTTGTGTTGAGTACTCCTTCTCTCCCCTCCACTTTTCCCAGTGGCCATGCAGCAGCCTGCCACCACCTGGCACACAGCAGGAGTGGACGACTTCGCCAGCTTCCAGCGCAAGTGGTTTGAGGTGGCCTTTGTGGCAGAAGAGCTCGTGCACTCTGAGATTCCTGCCTTTCTCCTGCCCTGGCTGCCTAGCCGGCCAGCCTCCTATGCAAGTAGGCACAGCTCCTTTAGCCGAAGTTTTGGAGGACGGAGCCAGGCGGCAGCACTTTTAGGTACATGCTCAACCCAGACAAGGTCTGAGGGTGTGCCAGTGGGTGGCTGCGGGAAAGTAGTGGCCAGCCAAGGGAACGATGCCACATGAACCAGGATTAGAGTCGCTGAGGTCGTCACACAGGCCACTGTGTCTGTCGGCACTGTTGGCTTCCTTGCTGACTTCCACTTGCCAAGTGGTTTTATGACTGTCCCAACCAACAGACGGTATTTAGCACCTCTCAAATCAGAACATAGTGCCAGAGCTGTTCGGATAGGAGAGAAGAAATATGTGGCCAATTTTCCTGAGGGTTCTGTAGGATATAGGAGATGTGAGATAGTGCTCATTGCACCAGCTAGTTCCTGCTGGAGCCCGTCCCTACAACCATAGCATCCTATGATCTCAGAAGAGGAAGGAACCTAAAAGGTCATCCATTCCAGACACTCATGCAGAGCAAAAGTCTCTCTCTCTCTCCTCTTCCTTTCCTCCCCAAATGTGCTTACCATATTGAAGGATGTAAACTGAAACACTTCCCTCCTTTCCACCATTCCTGCAGCTCTAAGATGGGGGTAAACACATGCTTATTGAAAGGCAATGACCTCTGATAGGAAATGGGGAACTCTGCGCTAGAGGACCTGACTGATGGGTTGAAATGTGAACATCTTTAGAAAATACCTGCTCTGGGCAAAGACCATGGGATTTATCTTAAGGGCAAGTTGGAAGATCCTGAAAGCCCTCTGAAAGGAAGAAAGCAAATAACATAAACCAAACTCCAGGGAAATTCCATGTTCTGCTTTGTTTGCCTGTAATCGCCCAGCTAATTGGAATCCTTTACTAGCTGGTAAAACGGAGATGTTAATCGTTATCAAAGTTTCTAGATCCAGGCTGGGCACGGTGGCCCACGCCTGTAATCCCAGCACTTTGGGAGGCTGAGGTGGGTGGATCACTTGAGGTCAGGAGTTCAAGACCAGCCTGACCAACATAGTGAAACCCTATCTATATTAAAAATACAAAATTAGATGGTTCATGCCTGTAATCCCAGCACTTTGGGAGGCCGAGGCAGGCAGATCACAAGGTCAGGAGATCGAGACCATCCTGGCTAACACTGTGAAACCCCATCTCTACTAAAAATACAAAAAATTAGCCAGGCGTGACAGTGTGCACCAGGTACTCGGGAGGCTGAGGCAGGAGAATGGCGTGAACCTGGGCGGCGGAGCCTGCAGTGAGCCGAGATCGCGCCACTGTACTCCAGCCTGGGTGACAGAATAAGACTCCGTCTCAAAAAAAAAAAAAAAAAAAAAAAAGGGGGGGCCAGACACTGTGGCGCATGCCTGTAGCCCAGCACTTTGGGAGGCTGAGGTGGGTGGATCACCTGAGGTCAAGAGTTTGATACCAGCCTGGGCAACATGATGAAATTCTGTCTCTACCAAAATCAGTCAGGTGTGGTGGCAGACGCCTGTAATCCCAGCTACTCCGGAGGCCGAGGCAGGAGAATTGCTTGAACCTGGGAGGTGGAGGTTGCAGTGAGCTGAGATCGCCCCATTGTACTCTAGAGCGAGACTCCATCTCTCAAAAAAAAAAAAAAAAAAAAGTTTTCAGATCCTCAGATTCACTTGGATCTGGGTGTGGCTCACTCCAGCATTGCCTATTGCTGTGTGTGAGAAGTGAAGGGGTGGGGAGGATAGGGCAGAACCTTGAGCAGCTCCTGCTCCTTTCCCTTAGGCAGTCATGACTTGCTCTTCTCCCTTCATTGCATTTCTAACTGTCTACTTCCTTGACGTTTTTTTGGGATTAAAGAAGCTGTATACCCGTTACCCTGGGGTGCTCACTTCCAGCAACCTAAACCACCTAGAGCACTACCAGGGCTTGAGACCTAAGGCCTTTGAATAGCAAGCAGCAACCTTGTGATTTTATGTCGTGGGAGGACCTATTAGAAATAGCAAATAAGGCCAGGCGTGTGGCTCATGCATGTAATCCCAGCACTTTGGGAGGCTGAGGCAGGAGGATCACTTGAGGTCAGGAGTTTGAGACCAGCCTGGTCAACATGATGAAACCCCATCTCTACTAAAAATACAAAAATTACCTGGGTGTGGTGGCGGGTACCTGCAATCCCAGCTACTCAGGAGGCTGAGGCAGGAGAATCGCTTGAATCTGAGAGGCAGAGGTTGCGGTGAGCCTAGATGGCACCACTGCACTCCAGCCTGGGCGACTCCATCTCAAAAGTGATGGAGTGAGACTCCATCTGAAAAAAAAAAAAAAAAAGAATAGCAAAGAAAAGGGCAGGTACCTACCCTGATGTCAGTGGGAAGCAGAAGCCAATAGTCCAGCAACAAAGGTGGAGTGGGGAAAACCTGTTACAAATATAACAAACACAAGAACTTGATAAGTACAGTGTTAATCATTCACTTATAGCACTAGGCTGCATACGAGAAGCTTCTCAAGAAGTAACTTTACACCATTTTTCTCATGAAATCAAGTTTATTTTTAGTAGCCAAGTTTTAAAGTCTACTTTTTCCTCATAGATAAAAATTAAGAATTTTCATCTCTGCGGAACAAGGAACTAAGCCTGAAAGCTAGCTAGGTGCTTTCAGATACGCACCAAAGAGAGAGCTGAAAAGTCAACTTCCCACTCCCCTCGGGGTTACTTTCTGAGAAAAAGACACAGTGCATTACAATAAGTAAATATTGGATCATGCATGGCAACAATTTATGTGAGAGCTGAAGAAAGCAAAAAGATTTCTTCCTTTCAAATAAATTTCAAATATTCAAATAAATGCCACGAATCCAAGTGACACCTCCTTGTAGTGAGAGGCCCTCGAACCAGCACATAGAGCATATTTACTCCACTGATTTCTTGGAAGTGTGTTTACAGATCTCTTGGTAAGACCCCAGATTAGAAGCAGAAAATTGGAGGCAGCTAATGGCAGCAAGTGTATAACACATTTTAGCAAAATGTTTTGCAAAATAAATCTGTTAAATTTTGGTCTTTTAAGGTGGGAAGTAACTATCATTTGTTCGTTCTTTCTCTTTTTTTTCTTTTCTTGTTCCTCCTCTTCTTTCTCCTCTTCTCTTCTCTTCTCTTCTTTTTAAAAATAGAGACAGGGTCTCCCTATGTTGCCCAGGCTGTTCTCAAACTCCTGGGTGCAAGGAATCTTCCTGCCTCAGCCTCCCAAAGTGCTAGGATTACAGGTGGGAGCCATTACGCCCGGCCTGTTCTTCCTTTTCTTGAAAGTGTTCAACAAAAGGAATTATTCTAATGTGAATCTTCTCCAGTAGATCATACAAAACCCAAGAGCAGGGTTTCTCAACTTCAGCACTACTGACATTTTGGGCCAGATCATTCTTTCTTGTGGGGAAGTGTTCTGTGCACTGGAGGATGTCGAGCAGCATCCTGCCCTCTACCCAGTAGCACTCCCAGCCCCACCCAGTGTGATAAAATGTCTCCTGATATTGCCAAATGTCCCCTGGGGTTGGTAACATTACCCCCAGTTGAGAACCGCTGTCCTAGGGGGAACTGAAGGATTCCAATCAGGAGCCAAGATTAGGGCAAAACCTGAGAGGCTTTGAAGCCCATCAGTAACTTCCCTAAGCAGGTGTCAAGTTGATGCGTGATAAGGGCGTGCTTTCAGAACTTTGGGGTAGAATGAATGGTCAGAGCTGGAGCTGAGATGTTAGAGGGAAGCACCGTCCTCCGCTCTGCTCTGCTCTGCTCTGGCCCCTGGGCTCCTCTTGTGCTTTCACTGGTGCCAGTGGTGGTTGCTTCAGTCTTGCCTGCTGTGGTGCGGTGGTAATAACAACATTAATGCCATGATTTGTAGAAAATTGATGTGTCAGGTCCTGTACAGAGCAGAAAATCTTCTCATTAATCTTTACGTCAGTCTCCTGATGGGTACTACAATTTATGCTTTAGAGTTTAGGAAACTGCGAGGCTCAGAGAGGCGAAGTAATTTGCCCAAGGCTCTGCAGCCACTAAGTGCTAGAGCTGGAGTTTATTCTCAGGACTGCCTGGCCCTGAAGCCTGAACTCCAAGCATACTGCATTTCGGCCCAAGGAGACAAAAGTCAAAGCCTGTCAGGACTTTGGATGATTTGCACAATAGCCCAGTTCCAGGAGTGGCTTCTGCCCTGTGATGAGGGACACTCAGGTCCCAGGCCCTTGCTACAGAACCACAGCTCTCTGGGTGTGTCCTTTCTTCCCCTCTATGCCATCCCTGCTGGTCTTCCCAATGCACTCCCTCCAGTCCTGGCTTCAACAGTTCTTTGACCCCCACCAGGACCTGTAACCAATTGATCTTACTATCATTCTCCCTCTCCCACCTCACGTCTCACTTTATGTAATCATAGCTTTGAGCTGCCAAACCTCATTACACAGCTTTGAGCCCCGCTCCCCACCCTCATCATCAGCATCTTGTGTCACTGTGAAAACTGAAGCGGTCAGAAGAAAACTCCCACCTGCCATCTGCCCTCGCCCAGTAGCTGTGTCTGTCCCCACTCCTCTGCCTCCCCCTGACACAGCATCTCCACCTGCACACAAGACCCCAGCCCTCGCAGTACTCAGTGTAGCACTTTGGCAGTCAACCCCTCTCCCTGAATTCTCCCTCTCTGCTAAAGCATCCCTGTCAATCTGTGACAGGCACACCCTCTCTCCTGCTGGCAAAGCAAAACTCAAATCGGGTTTCTGTCCATTCCCTCCGCTGGAACAGCCTTCCCAATGCAGGGAGCCCATGTTGTTTAGCCTGGCGGCCAGTCCTCAGTCCTGGTCCTCCTTGCCCTGCAACAGCATTTGTCAAATGATCTGACTCCTCCTTTAAACCCTTACCTTGCTTGGCTCTCCTTCTTCATTTTAAAATCAGTTTCCTTTGCTGGTTTCTCTTCAGCAACCTAATCTTTTAATATTATAGCATATGGGTCTCAGCCTGCCCTCATCTCCATACCCTAAAGTGTCTCATCAGTCCAGTGGCCTTTATTACCCCAAGATCTGGTCACGCCCAAATTTCTATCTCCATCCTAGACCATGTCTCCAATTTGAGACTCATCCCTCCAGCTACCTACTTGACATGGTCACTTAGAGGGCTGGATGTACAGTGTTCAGAACCAGCTAGCCCTGCTGTTTCCCTGCAACACCTTCGTCTTGCCTTCTCATTCTAGTCACTTAGGTAGAAAAATTCAGTTGCCTTCTCATGTCTTTCTTTCCTGCTCTACATCCAGCCCATCAGCAAATTCAGTTTTCCTTTTAGTTACCTTCAATATTGATTCAGGATTAACTATTCCTTACTCTGTCTCCTCTATGATCGTGGTTCAAGCCACCTTCATCTTCTGTCTGCATTGCTGCTGTCACCTCTGCACTGGCCTCCTGGCTTCCTCCCCTGCTCCTTATAAACTGCTTTGCACTCAGGAGCCAGAGAGACCTCTTCAAATGGAAGTCAGGTCATGTTCCCCTTCTGGGCAGGATCCTCTAGCTCCCAGCTCACTCGAAACCAAAGCCAGAGTTTTCAGCAGCCCACAGGACCCCAGGATGTGGTCCCCTCATTCTCTGCCTTGACCCCTGTTCGCCTCCTATGCACTCTGCTGCACCACGCTGGCTTCCATCTGTGTCTGGTGTCTGTGAACACACCATGCACATCTCTGCTTCCAGTGCTTTCCTTCCGCCTGGGGCACTGTTCCCCCAAGATACCCTCGGGTCTCCCTCCCTCACTTGCTTCAAGTCTCTTGTCCAAATATCATGTGTGGGCTGGGCGCGGTGGCTCACGCCTGTAATCCCAGCACTTTGGGAGGCCGAGGCGGGTGGATCACAAGGTCAGGAGATTGAGACCATCCTGGCTAACACAGTGAAACCCCATCTCTACTAAAAATACAAAAAATTAGCCGGGCATGGTGGCGGGCACCTGTAGTCCCAGCTACTCGGGAGGTTGAAGCAGGAGAATGGCGTGAACCTGGGAGGCAGAGCTTGCAGTGAGCCGAGATCACGCCACTGCACTCCAGCCTGGGCAACAGAGCGAGACTCCATCTCAAAAAAAAAAAAAAGAGAGAGACAGGGTTGGCCAGGCACAGTGGCTCACGCCTGTAATCCCAACACTTTGGGAGGCCAAGGCGGGTGGATCACGAGGTCAGGAGTTCGAGACCAGCCTGACCAACATGGTGAAACCCCGTCTCTACTAAAAATGCAAAAATTAGCTGGGCGTGGTGGCGGGCACATGTAACCCCAGCTACTCAGGAGGCTGAGGCAGGAGAATCTCTTGAATCGAGAGGCGGAGGTTGCAGTGAGCCAAGATCACTCCATTGCACTCCACCCTGGGTGACAGAGCGAGACTCCCTCTCAAAAAAAAAAAAAAAAAGACAAGGTCTTACTCTGTTTCCCAGGCTCACTACTCACTCCTAGCTCACTAAAACCTCAAACTCCTGGGCTCAAGCAGTCTTTCCACCTGAGCCTCCCAAGTAGCTGGGACTGCAGGTGCACACCATCATGCCCGGCTAGTTTTTTTGTTGGTTTTGTAGAGACAATCTCTCTCTGTGTTGCCCAGGCTGGTCATGAACTCCTCGGCTCAAGCAATCCTCCCAGTTGGCCTCCAAAAGTGCTGGGACTAAGGCATGAGCTGATTCCCTCTCTTGACAGTTTCTATAGGAATATCCTCGTTTCCAAAGCCTTCTTCTGCAGGCTGGTAAAACCCTCTCTTGACTTCTGGTCTTCAGCTCAAGATGAAATTCAGATCATCTCAGTTTAGCTTTGATAATTCTTAGTGCTTAAAGAAAAGCAGTGTATAGGCCAGGCATGGTGGCTCACGGCTGTAATCCCAGCACTTTGGAAGGCCCAGGCAGGCAGATCACTTGAGGTCAGGAGTTTGAGACTAGCCTGGCCAACATGGTGAAACCCCGTCTCTACTAAATATACAAAAATTAGCGAGGTGTGGTGGCATGCACCTGTAATCCCAGCTACTCTTGAGGCTGAGGCGTGAGAATTGCTTGAACCTGGGAAACGGAGGTTGCAGTGAGCCAAGATTGCACCACTGCACTCCAGCCTGAAAAAATATGTCTCCATCTCAAAAAAAAAAGAGAGAGAGAGAGAGAGAGAGGCCAGGCATGGTGGCTCACGCCTGTAATCCCAGTACTTTGGGAGGCTGAGGTGGGTGGATCACAAGGTCAGGAGTTTGAGACCAGCCTGGCCAACATGGTGAAACCCTATCTCTACTGAAGATCTCTACTAAAGATACAAAAAATTAGCACGGCGTGGTGGCGTGTGCCTGTAATCCCAGCTACTCGGGAGGCTGAAGCAGGAGAATTGCTTGAACCCAGGAGGTGGAGGTTGCGGTGAGCCGAGATCGTGCCATTACGCTCCAGCCTGGACGACAGGGCGAGATTCCATCTCGAAAAAAAAAAAAAAAGAGAGAGAGGGAAGCAGTATATAGAAAAGTAAGTCATAGGCCGGGCGTGTTGGCTCACGCTTGTAATCCCAGCACTTTGGGAGGCCGAGGTGGGTGGATCACCTAAGGTCAGGATTTCGAGACCAGCCTCGCCAACACGATGAATCCCTGTCTCTACTAAAAATACAAAAAATTAGCCGGGTGTGGTGGTGGGCACCTGTAATCCCAGCTGCTCGGGAGCTGAAGCAGGAGAATTGCTTGAACCCAGGAGGCAGAGGTTACAGTGTGCCGAGATTGCGCCATTGCACTCCAGCCTGGGCAACAAAAGCGAAACTCCGTCTCAAAAAAAAAAAAGAGAAAAGTCATATGTCCAAAAAATAGGGAGATTTGGGAAGAAGAGAGGGTTTATGTCCATAGCAGGTAGTTTATTAAACAAGTGTTCTCCTGGGGTCTCTGTGTGGGCCTTAGGGGGTCAGTGAGTCTGAAACTAGGCAGAGTTTTGTGTGTGCCCATATTTCCTGGGAAAACATCCTTTTGTTAGTTTTCCTGTGGTTTCCATAGTTGTTACAAGGAATTTCATTCCATCAGCCTCTTGCCCATCCGTCTTCCCAAAAGAAATGGGTTTCTTTTCCTTTTAAACCTCATATGGCCATATACAGCTAATTCTATCCAATAACAGCTCTCAGCCCTTTGTGTTAGGGATATGAGAGGTTTCTTCCCAGCATTTTTTCAGGTTAGAATGTAGTCTTTTACTGTGTCATTTACTCAAGTGGGGAAGATCTGTTTTCTTTAAATTGAGCTGTATTCATTGTTTGGGTTTTTCTTCAGAAAAAAAATAACATGATTTATAGGGGGAAGAAGGCCTGTGTATCATTTGTGACTTGTCCCTTTTTTTGTTTTTTGTTTCAACATGTTCCTTTTTAAACACTTAGGATACTCAGTTGGAAGTTAGCATTGGAAGTCTGTTCTGAAATGCCTGACATTGACACATGACCTTCTCTGGCTTGGCTCATGGGGGCTCCCACTTTCTCATTGCAGTCACCCTGGGCTGCTCACCTGGGAAGCAGCAGGAGCATCTGAGACTCTAGAAGCAGCAGCCCTGCAGCTCTTAGGCCCACTCACATGCCTTTCCTTCTCAGCCTTGTTTTGTCTGTGGTTTGTTTTTTTTTTTTTTTTTTGGAGACGGAGTCTTGCTTTGTCGCCCAGGCTGGAGTGCAGTGGCGTGATCTCAGCTCACTGCAACCTCCGCCTCCCGGTTTCAAGCAAGTCCCCTGCCTCAGCCTCCCGAGTAGCTGGGATTACAGGCGTGCACCACCACACCTGGCTAATGTTTTTCTATTTTTAATAGAGATGTGGTTTCACCATGTTGGTCAGGCTGGTCTCAAACTCATGACCTCAGGTGATCCACCTGCCTTGGCCTCCCAAAGTGCTGGGATTACAGTAGTGAACCACCACACCCGGCTCTTTGTTTGTGTTTTTGACACGGAGTCTTGCTCTGTTGCCCAGGCTGGAGTGCTGTGGCATGATCCTAGCTTGCTGCAGCGTCAACCTCCTGGTTTCAAGTGACCTTCCTGCCTCAGCCTCCCAAGTGGCTGGGAACACGGGCATGTGCCAGCATGCCTGGTTAATTTTTTGATATTTTGTGGAGACAGGGTCTTTGTTGCCCAGGCTGGTCTTGAACTCCTGGGCTCAAGCAATCCTCCCACCTCGGCCTCCCAAAGTGCTAAGATTACAGGCGTGAGCCACTGTGCTCGGCCCCAGCCTTTTCTTGACGGCCCACTGGATTTTGGGATCAGAAGGGAATTTAGAGCACCTCTGTCCAAACCCTGACACTTGAATATTTTCTGCAGCACTCCTGATAAGTGGGGAGCAAGCTTCTCTTTGAAAACCCCCCTCAACATGGCACTCACTCCCAAGACTGCTTGTTCTGTACCTGGGCACCTCTGATTGTTACGTAGAGTATCACTCCCCTACCTGGGGTTGCATTTTTCTCCTCTGCTGACACTGTCCCCTTCCCCAGGTTACTGATAACCCCCTAGCTATGACCTGGGTGAAGGATGCTCAGCCTATTCCTCCTCTGGGCTTGCATGTATTTATTGGTCTTGTGTGAATAAGTTGGTTCTCATGGAACTCACGTAATGATTCTATGAACTTACCGAAAGCTGAACTCAGCTGGTCTCATATCTTTATCAACATCATAATCCGCTAGAAACATATGTACTGCCAAATCTATCCCCAAAGTACAGGGCCAGTAGTATCTTCAGCCTGTAACCACTTGGTTGAACAGCGTACTTCCTGGCCCAGGCCAGCATGTTCTGAACTTAACATGCCAGATGGGAGAGAAGAGATGCGTGAGGCCACTGCTGGTATTTATTGAATATCCTCGTCTTTGTGACACAGACTTTTCACTTGGGAAGAAACACACAGTGTCCAAGACCAGAGGGCAAAACTTCTTTTTTTTTTTTTTTTTTTAGACAGAGTCTCGCTCTGTTGCCTAGGCTGGAGTGCGGAGGTGCTCACTGCAAGCTCCACCTCCCAGATTCACGCCATTCTCCTGCCTCAGCCTCCCAAGTAGCTGGGACTACAGGCACCCGCCACCATGCCCAGCTAATTTTTGTATTTTTAGTAGAGACGGGTTTCACCTTGTTAGCCAGGATGGTCTCGATCTCCTGACCTTGTGATCTACCCGCCTCGGCCTCCCAAAGTGTTGGGATTACAGGCGTGAGCCACTGTTTTGATTTTGGCTAAGTAAAGGGTTATTCTGGCAGTATCAGGAATCCAGAACATGAAGCAGAGACAGAATGTAGTTTTGATGAGCCTTTTAGCATTGGAATGACCAAGTTCTTTAGCCTTAAATGTCACAGACAGCCAAGCAGTGTCCATGGGCGGCACAGACAGGCCTCAGATTGAACATTGGCAAACTCATGGCCTAAACTGGGAGAAGAGACCAGCAGGAACAGAAGGAAAAGAGGAGAGTTACAAGTTAGGTGGCTGGAGAAGGCAAGAGAGGAGGTCCACACTCCTTTCTCATCCATGCTTCACCTGATTCTCATCCTGTCTCTATGAACCAGCTGGGCTGGCACATCTCAGTTTGTAGTTCAGGAACTAAATCAGGAGAGGTGAAGCAATGCTCTCTGAGACATATGGTTACTAAATGGCAGAGCTTAGATCTTCCAACTTCAAATCAATAACTTTTCCCATTTGCATGTTCTAGGTTTTTGTTTGTTTTTCCATTCATGAGATATTTATTAAAATAACACATTTGGGGGAAAAAAATCAATACAATGTAGACATCACTACTGAAAACCATATATCATCATACAAAAAGGGATTTTGGCCAGGCATGGTGGCTCATTATTATCCCAGCACTTTCGGGGGCTGAGGTGGGCAGATCAATTAAGGCCAGGAGTTCGAGATAAGCCTGGCCAACATAGGGAAACCCCAACTCTATTAAAATACAAAAATTAGCTGGGCGTGGTGACATGCACCTGTAGGCCCAGCTACTTGGGAGGCTGAGACACAAGAATCTCCTGAACCTGGGAGGCCCAGGTTGCAGTGAGCCGAGATCACGCCACTGCACTCCAGCCTGGGCAACAAAGTGAGATTCTGTCTCAAAATATTTTTTAAATTTTTATTTTATTTTGAGATGGAGTTTCACTCTTGTTGCCCAGGCTAGAGTGCAATGGTGCGATCTCGGCTCACTGCAACCTTTGCCTCCCAGGTTCAAGCGATTCTCCTGCCTCAGCCTCCCGAGTAGCTGGGATTACAGGCATGCATCACCACGCCCGGCTAATTTTTTGTATTTTTATTAGAGACGGGGTTTCTCCATGTTGGTCTTGAACTCCTGACCTCAGGTGATCCGCCTGCCTTGGCCTCCCAAAGTGCTGGGATTACAGGCGTGAGCCACCATGCCCGGCTAAAACATGAATTTTATTTTGGGAATCGTTTTCTAATTTATGGCAGATATTACTTTCAAAAATAATACCACAGAACAACACAATCTAGGTCAATCTTAAAGACTGACAGGCTGAGCAAGGAATGTTTTTATTTTTTTGTAGGAGCTCCTTCTTTAAACTGTCAAGTACTAGGGCTCTGCCTTTTGGAGTGATTTCAGCCACCAAGTCATCGACAATAACGTGTTCTAGTCCTTTCTCTTTAATTACCTCTTAATGCAAAAGCAAAAAACATATCACTTAAAATCATTATCTTTACATTATCTTTATCAACTCATCCTTTCAGCCACATTCAATTAATTTAGCTCAGCAGCTCTTTCAGGCGTTCTCTTACTCCAGTTTCTGTCAACTTTTGGTTAATCTCTGCTCTCATATTCATCTTACTAACCACACTTCCTGGACTTAGTCTTTTGAGAGAATGGTGAGTGGTACATCTGGCAGCTGAATGCCAGTTTGCCTGAATGCCATTAGTGACCTAGCTGGAGCTCTCCTGCCTTACCAGAGAAGCTCATTAAAATTGCTGACTCAGGAGCTGTTTATCCTTGTCAGTGAGAAAAACCCACTCAGGGCTTCTATCTGCAGAACCCAGAACTAAACTGACCACTTCAGCTGAAGAAAACTGTTGAATTCATGGGGGTAAGGGAGAATGAGGGGTGGATTATAGTTTATAGAAACCCTAGGTCTGGGGGTACATGTTCTCAGGATCTCTTAAGACTGTGCCTCAGGGAGGAAAAAAACAAACAGAAACCCTAGGTCTGGCAGTGCCCAGCCAGGCAGAACAGAAGCCTGACCTTTTCTTTGCTTCTGAGCGTATTTTAGGGCCTTAGCCTGGTCAGGAACTTGATTGACACGTCTCTGAAACATCCTATCTTGAGTTGGTAGGATTTCTGAGCAGAAGTCCCAGATAGGATGAGTAAGCTTGGTAGTCACCCAGCATCCTTGAGCAACATGTCAATGATAGGACAGGGTGTTAAGCTTCATTATAAGGTTTCATTTCTTGAGAAAAGATTGTAGAACTACTGTCTTCCTGGGTTGAAACCTGAAAAGCAAGACTTGTCACTGGTGGTCTGCGCTGTTTCCCCATTGTGTTTCTTCATAGGTCACTGAAATAAAAAGATCTGGGGTTTAGCCTGGCTGAGGTTCTGATTCCATCATCTTGGCCAAGGCATCTTCCCTCCCTGGCTGCCATTTCCTCATCTGTAAATGAAGGGGTTGGATTACTTAGGGAGAAGTAAACTATGGCTTAAGCAGCCAAATCTGGCTCACCATTTGTTCATTTATAATTGACTATTTCTTTTAGAGCAGTTTTCGGTTCATAGCAGAATCTAATAGAAAGTTCCTGTACATCTGGCCGGGCATGGTGGCTCAAGCCTGTAATCCCAGCACTTTGAGAGGCCGAGGCGGGTGGAGCACCGGCGGTCAGGAGTTTGAGACCAGCCTGGCCAACATGGCAAAACCCCGTCTCTACTAAAAGTACAAAAATTAGCTGGGTGTGGTGGCGCATGCCTGTAATCCCAGCTACTTGGGAGACTGAGGCAAGAGAATCACTTGAGCCTGGGAGGCAGAGGTTGCAGTGAGCCAAGATCACGCTACTGCACTCCAGCCTGGGTGACATAGTGAGACTCCATCTCTGAAAAAGAAAGAAAGAAAATTAGTATGCATCCTTTGACCTCCACCCCCACAACCTGCTGCCCCCACTATCAACATCCCCAGACGGAGTAGTCCATTTTTTACAAGGTACAATCCATAAACCTACATTGACATCATTGTCACCCAGAATATCCATGGTTTACATTTTAGAGTTCACTCTTTGGTGGTGTATTTTTTTTTTTTTTTTTTTTTTTTTTTTTTTTTTGAGATGGAGTCTCGCTGTATTGCCAGGTTGGAGTGCAATGGCGCGATCTCGGCTCACTGCAACCTCTGCATCCCAGGTTCAAGCGATTCTCCTGCCTCAGCCTCCTGAGTAGTCGAGACTACAGGTGTGCACCACCACGCCCAGCTAATTTTTGTATTTTTAGTAGAGATGGGGTTCCACCATGTTGGCCGGGATGGTCTCGATCTCTTGACCTTGTGATCTGCTTGCGTCGGCCTCCCAAAGTGCTGGGATTACACACGCGAGCCACTGTGCTCGGCTGGTGTTGTATATTCTGTAGGTTTGGACAAATGTATAGTGACACGTATCTAACATGATATCCTACAGAATAGTTTAACCGCCCTAAAACTCAGTCTGCTTTTATAAAGTTTTATTGGAATACAGCCAGGCACATTCATTATGTAACGTTCGTGGCTGCTTTTGCACTACAATAGCAGAGTTGAGTAGTTGCAACAGAAACCATATGTCTCACAAAATGTAAAATATTTATAATGGGGCCTTTTACAGAAAGGTTTCCAATATCTAGATGATTTCCAGGAAACTTCTGGAATCTGCAGTTTTCTTTTAGGCACTTGTATATAGTTTCATATCTGGATACTTAGTTATTTGTTCTTCTTCATCCCACTCCTTTTCTCACTCTCTTGGGGCCCCTCCTGTGTGCTGACATAGCTGCCACTGTCCCAGAGCAGAGGACTGTGACCCTGGATGTTGACGTGAACAACCGCACAGACCGGCTGGAGTGGTGCAGCTGTTATTACCATGGCAACTTTTCTCTGAACGCAGCCTTTGAGATCAAGCTGCACTGGATGGCGGTGACCGCAGCAGTACTCTTCGAGATGGTGAGAACCTTCATGCATGTTGTCAGGCCTTTGGCTCACCTCACAGTGGGCATGGAGATGCTTGATAGAGATTCATGTCACTTTAATTTTTTAGTTCAGGCTCTTATTACCATTCATCGGGACTATTGGAGTAACCTTTTTAAAAAATTTAAACATAGTAAAAATTTTAAGCAATCGAAAAGGGTAGAATCAGGGTTTCTTAGCCTTAGCAGTATTGACATCTGAGGCCAGATAATTCTCTGTGGGGGAGTCCTGCACCTTATGGGAAATTGAGCAACAACCCTAGCCTCTACCCACTAAATGCTAGTAGCACAGCCCCAGGTGTGGTAAGCAAAATGTCCCCAGATATTGTCACATGTCCCCAGGAAGGGGGAATATTGCTCCCTGTTGAGAATCACTGGTTTAGAGTGAAAAGTAAGTCTGTTTCCCACTCTCATTCCCTGGGATCTACTTCCGCTTTGTTGAGTAAACTTCCAGAGAGATTCTAAGCATGGACAAAATCACGTTCCTTTTTTTTTTTTCAGCAGAGATGGTAGCATTGGATACATACTACTTACATTGCATTTTTTCTATCACCTATGTGTTCCATGTCAGTACAAATAAATCTGCCTTGGGATTTTTATTATTATTATTGTTATTGGGATTTTTGTTTGTTTTTGTTTTGCCTCGTTGTTTTTAAGGGCTGGAGAGTTTCCTATTATTTGTTTAACCATAGTTAACCAGTCCCCTGTTAATAAACATCACTGCTTTGAACTCAGTGGTTTTTTACCTGGGCCGATTTTGCCACCCGGGATCATTTGGCAATATCTGAAGACAGAAAGGGGTGGCTGGGCACGGAGGTTCACGCCTTGGGAGGCCGAGGCAGGCAGATCACTCAAGATCAGGAGTTCAAAACCAGGCTGGCCAACATGGTGAAACCCTGTCTCTACTGAAAATACAAAAATTACCCAGGCATGGTGGTGCACGCCTGTAGTCCCAGCTACTCGGGAAGCTGAGGCAGGGGAATCACTTGAACCTGGGAGATGGAGGTTGTAGTGAGCCAAGATCATGCTACTGCACTCCAGCCTGAGTGACAGAGTGAGACTTCATCTTAAAAAAAAAAGGAAAAAAAAAAAAAGAAGGCCAGGCGCAGTGGCTCACGCCTGTAATCCCAGGCTGAGGCAGGAGGATCACCTAAGGTTGGGGGTTCGAGACCAGCCTGACCAACATGGAGAAACCCCGTCTCTACTAAAAATACAAAAAATTAGCCAGGCGTGGTGGCGCATTGCCTATAATCCCAGCTACTCGGGAGGCTGAGGCAGGAGAATCGCTTGAACCTGGGAGGTGGAGGTTGCAGTGAGCCGAGATGGCGCCATTGCACTCCAGCCTGGGCAACAGAGCGAGAATCCGTCTCAAAAAAAAAAAAAAAAAAAAAAAAAAGGAAAAGAAAAGAAAGAAAGAAAGAAAGGGGTGAGGGCAGGGTTGGTGCTACTGGTGTCTAATGGGTAGAGACCAGCAAAGCTGCTCATCATCCTGTAATGCACAGGGCAGCCCCCACAACAAAGAATAACCAGCCCAAGATGTCACAAGTGCCAAGGTTGAGAAGCCCTGTTTTAACTGGTCTTCCTGCCTGTCCTTTCTCCTTCTAGTTCATCCTGGCCTGCATCTGTAATCAGGCCATTCACTGCTCCTACACTAAGAAGCCATACCTGACCATCTCCCATCACAGTGCTCACTCCTTAGCCAAGTTGTCAGTATCTTCCAGGACAGCTCCTTAACCATCTTTATAGTCTGCCACTCCTTTTTATACACTCTCCAATATAGCCAAAAAGAATATTCTTCTGTGGCTTCTACTGAATCTCGCTTCTCTCAACACCAGCCCAGCCATCTCTTCATACAACAGAGAACAGCTGGGAAGTTCAAAAAGAGTTTACTAAAAGCTAGGAGATAAGCAAAGAGAAATGAGTACAGCATGAGCCAGCAGGTTTTTTTTTTTTTTTTTTTGTCCAGAGCTCATAGGCTAAGTTTTGTCCCACAAAACATGGTATCCTGGGAAAGCAATTTTTCCAGGTCTCTGTCTGCCTCCACCTGGCATTAGCATCTTCAAGGACCCATCTGGGGAACATCCTTAAGGTCCAAATAAAAAAAGACAGCCTGCTGCTCATTCTGCTCAGCTCACAGAGGACACCAGCCCTTCCCCAGCTCACTGATACCAGCATGACCACTTCTTTCAGGTAGAACTAACTCTCTGACCCAGTAGGCATAAGCACTCTCCTTGCTGGCCCTACTAGATAAGCATATCCCAAAACAGCATGACCACAGCATTCATAGACACACACATATAGTTATAGTTGGGCAGGAAGGACAGTGTTCATTTCCTTAGAGGAATTTAGCAACTGTCTCCATAAAGTACACCTTTCACATCTGTTCATGTAAAACCCACTGAAAGCTGCTAATCTCTTTATCATTATTTTATTAAGCTTTTAAAACTTCAGTGTATGTAAGTTAATTATTATTTAAGGCAATGTCCACATTTGTTAAAAATCAGGTTTTATTGGGACAAATACTACATAAAATAAAAAGGTTTTTTACCAAGGCTTAGGAATTATTTCGGTCAAACAGAGATCTCGGCTTTTTGTTGTTATTTTTGTTATGAACATTCCCTGAGAGAAAAGATAAGGGTGGTACCCTTTAATTTTTTACATAATCATTTGTTTAAGTCAAGCTATGTCCCAACTCTATTTTTTTGGAAATAATACTTGACACAAAAATCATCTGTATGCCAGAACCACATCGATCAACCTTTTTTTTTTTAACATACATCATTTTTATGGTTAAAAAGAGTATCTCAAGATCTAGAAAATTGCCACTGTTCCCTAAGAAAATGTTATTGATGGTAGGTTTATCTTTTTGCCCCAGTAACTTTTGTTCTCATCTTTGGACAGATAGGATTTGGGACTCTGCCAGAGAGTGGCTCTCACTCTGTCAGGTCAGGGCTTACCATTATCAGAAGCCACCGTGGTCATTTCCCCCCGCTCCATCACATTTCTCTCAGCCAGCCTGAGTGAGTTGTTTTCCTATTTGATACTTTGAACTTATTAAATTCCTGGTAAAGTACAAAATTAGGCTGGGATCATGCCTGTAATCCTAGCATTTGGGAGGCTGAGGCCAGCGGATCACCTGAGTCAGGAGTTCGAGACCATACTGGCCAAGTGGCAAAACCCCGTCTCTACTAAAAATACAAAAATTAATTGGATGTGGTACTGCACGCCTGTAGTCCCAGCTACTTGGGAGTCTCAGGTGGGAGAATTGCTTGAACCTGGGAGGCAGAGGTTGCGGGGAGCTGAGATCTGGCCACTGTACTCCAGCCTGGGCAACAGAGCAAGACTGTCTCAAAAAAAAAAAAAGGACAAAATTAGAAGGACTTAACCTCTATCCTGTGACCTTTCTCCAACATCCCCTAGAATGGGAAGGATTTCAACTCTCTGCAGACCGTTCTTTCTAAAAGAAACACCGAAGGTGCAGAAGTTTGGGCTGTAAAGAGGAAGCTGTGTGCTTAGCTCACAGTTTTTGTAGTATTTGTCAGGATGTTAAACTGCATTTTTGCCTGTCCAGGACCAATTTGCAGCCAGCAAACATGAATAAATGAGCATGCAAATCAATATGCATGCTGCCTTTCTGGCGGGTTTTCTCCTTGGGAAGTATTTTCTCTTGTTTGAAAGAACTTGGAGATGATATTGTTTGTTTCTGTACTTTCCACCAGGTCCAAGGTTGGCATCGGAAAGCCACCTCCTGTGGCTTCTTGTTAGTCCCAGTTTTAGAGGGGCCTTTTGCACTGCCCAGTTACCTGTATGGCGACCCCCTTCGTGCCCAGCTCTTCATCCCACTCAACATCAGCTGCTTGCTCAAGGAGGGCAGCGAGCACCTGTTTGATAGTAAGAAATATTCCCTTCTGGAGGTTGTCTCAACCAGTAAGACCCCATCCCTAACAAGGACACCACTCTGGGTATCCAGTCAACACGGACTAGGGAAAAGGGACAGCCTTTCAACAAGGGGCCAAAAGGATCAAGGTTCTGAAGGATCCTGATTCTTGACTTAGTGGCTGGATAACTCTGGACAAATCATTTCATGTCTCTGAGTCTCGAATTCCTTATTCCTAAAATGAGAGTGTCTAGAGCTGCCTGGAGCAAAGTGGTGGGTGGGAGAGGGCGCTAAACTCTATAAATCACAGGCAGCACTGGTGTTCTCCCACGCTCTCCTTTCATATGCTCCAGCCTAACTGGTTTGGGCTGCAGGGATTTAAACCTCACGGGAGACTTGCATATGCTATTTCGTGCAAAAAGGCCAGGAAAGGGAGGGCATGAAAAGCAAAACAGGAAACAGCATCCTTTTGTGCAAAGCTGTGGCGTGTCAGCCTCTGGAATGGTGCGTGTGACTCGAGTCATGCATCTCAGGGAACACAAAGCAGGATCGGAGGATGATAGCAGGAACCAAATCAGAGCCTTTCCCTCTGGGAAAGATTTTCAGTCAGAAAGAGAGTACCCAGGGTCAGCCTGGACCTGCTGCTCTACCCCAGAGCCCAGAACCCAGAGGGCAGGTTTAGGACAGATCAAAGACGAGCTGAGCTGTACTTGACACAGCATATAGCTTTTTATTACCAAGTGCTCGTTGCGGATGCACATATAAATAGCTCCTACAAAGCTTTTGATGAGTTCACAGATGATCTTTTTTAAAACGCAAAGCTAGGGTTGATGCTGATACGTCAGGAGCCCTGAGGTTTCTCAGGTATAAAGATTAGAACTGTGAAGGAAACAACATTTGACGTAAGAGAGACGCTTTCTTCTTGTCCCCTTGTAAGTCTGTGTCGTGATCAGCGGCAGAGAACCAGCCCAAAAGATAAGGAGATCTCCCCAGGTGGATTAGGCCAAGCTAAGTATTCCTGCAATTTCCATGTGACAGGCTGCCCTCATGGTGCAAACAGCTTTTCTTCCAAAAGCCCATCCGTGTATTTTTTGTTTGCAGTTTGGAAGATTTTTTTTATAGACACAATGTTCTAAGTGATAATCGGGGTCCCAAGCAAGCCCCACAGAGGCCCTACCTGCTGGAGGCTATAGACTGTGTGACACACAGAGCTTACAAAGCCCCCTTGAAACACACATGTTCTTGTTTAACCTCACAGTGATGTGGCTGAGAGAGGACCATTTATGCAGTCCTGAAATGCCAGATGATTGTGTTCATATGGGGCAGTTTTAAGTCAAGCAGCTGCTGGTACTATTGTTTTTATTATGTTGAGGGAACAGAGAGATCTTCCCCCAACACTGTCCAAAGACTCTTTGGGGGTTTTCCACCTTTGCTATAACAGCACAGGATTGCCCACAGGGCTGGCGTTGGAGGACATTTTTGTGCAAGTTGTTTTTCCCTGCCAGTTGTAACTCAGTCTTCAAGACCAGCAGCCTCTGTTGGTTGCCATGGTTACAGCTGCAGAAAGGGTCCCAGTTTAAAGCAATAAGGATTTGAATCTAAAAATCAGTTTTCTTGCTTCTGTGCCTCTTCTCTTTTTGTTCTTGCCATTTCCTATAGCAGCAAATTCAAAATCTTAAAAATCTGACAAGAGTGTGCTGTGTGTGTGGATTTTCTCTGTTTAAAGCCAAAGTCTTTTTTGCTTTTTGCCCTTTTTTTTTTTTTTTTTCTTTTTGTGACGTAGTCTCGCTCTGTCACCCAGGCTGGAGTGCAGTGGCGTGATGTCCTCTCACTGCAACCTCCGCCTCCTGGGTTCAAGTGATTCTCCTGCCTCAGCCTCCTGAGTAGCTGGGATTACAGGCACACGCCATTCATGCCCAGGTAATTTTTTTTGTATTTTTGTAGAGATGAGATTTCACCGTGTTGGCCAGGAAGGTCTTGAATTCCTGACCTCAGGTGATCTGCCCGCCTCGGCTTCCCAAAGTTCTGGGATTACAGGCATGAGCCACTGTGCCTGGCTTTTTGCTCTTTAGTTGCCCTAAATCCTCAAATCCATCCCAGGTAGAAAATTCCAAATGTGGAAAGGATTAGCAAAACCACCGCAGGCACTCTTGTCTTTGGGATGGCTGTGCATTACCACCCCAGGCCTCAGCACCTCCTCCCTGAGAGCAGCCCGGACTCTGTCCTCTGGTGCTGTGCGACAGCCTTCGCCAGCCCTCCACCCTTCCCCCTCCACTCTTGGTCCTCAGCAACAGCCTTGCAGAAGGCATGAGGCTGGAGTAACAAAGTGGGTTATGGAGGAGGGGATTTATCTTTTCTGCTCTCCTCCCCAACTGATTACTCTTCAAACTTTTATTTTATTTTACTTTATTTTAGTTTTTTTGAGATGGAGTCTTGCTCTGTCGCCCAGGCTGGAGTGCAGTGGCGCAATCTCAGCTCACTGCAACCTCCGCCTCCTGGGTTCAAGTGAGTCTCCTGCCGCAACCTCCCGATTACCTGGGATTACAGGCATGCGGAACCACGCCCAGCTAATTTTTGTACTTTTAGTAGAGACGGGGTTTCACCATGTTGGCCAGGCTGGTCTCAAACTCCTGACCTCAGGTGATCCGCCCACCTCAGCCTCCCAAAGTGCTGGGATTACAGGTGTGAGCCGCCGCACCTGGCCCAAATTTTTATTTTTATATTTATTTGCTTCAATTTTCCTACCTCTAGAATGGAGCTTATAATATTTGCCCTTTCTTGTGGGAAGATTGGTAATACAAAAAAGTGGGGGTGGGCCGAGTGTAGTGCCTCATGCCTATAATCCCAGCACTTTGGGAGGCCGAGGCAGGCAGATCACCTGAGGTCAGCAGTTCAAGACCAGCCTGGCCAACATGTTGAAACCCCATCTTTACTAAAAACACAAAAATTAGCTGGGCGCTGTGGCACATGCCTGTAACCCCAGCTACTCGGGAGGCTGAGGCAGGAGAATCACTTGAGCCTGGGAGGCAGAGGTTGTGGTGAGCCCAGATCGTGCCATTGCACTCCAGCCTGGGCAACAAGAGCAAAACTTCCTCTCAAAAAGAAAAAAACAAGTGGGGGTGGTGGTTGTTCCTTAGAAGCAGCTTACATGGTCCGGGCACAGTGGCTCATGCCTGTAATCCCAGCACTTTGAGAGGCAGAGGTGGGAGGATCACTTGAGGCCAGGAGTTTGAGACCAGCTTGGACAGCATAGTGAGATGCCATCTGTACAAAAAGATTTAAAAATTTAAAAATTTTAAAAATGTAGAAATTAGTTGGGGCCGGGCACGGTGGCTCACGCCTGTAATCCCAACACTTTGGGAGGCCGACGCAGGCGGATCACTTGAGGTCAGGAGTTCAAGACCAGACTGGCCAACATGGTAAAACCCCATCTCTACTTAAAATACAAAAGTTAGCCAGGTGTGGTGGCATGTGCCTCTAATCCCAGCTACTCGGGAGGCTGAGGCATGAGAATCACTTGAACCCGGCAGGCTGAGGTTGCAGTGAGCCGAAATCGCACCACTGCATTCCAGCCTGGGCGACCAAGCAAGACTCTCCCTCAAAAAAAAAAAAAATTAGTTGGCCATAGTGATGCATGTCTGTGGTCCTAGCTACTTGGGAGACTAAGGTAGGAGGATCACTTGAGCTCGGGAATTCAAGGCTGCAGTGAGCTATGACCATGGCAACTAACATGCATTTACAGTTTATCTTCTGTTTGTACTTTAATGTCATGCTCCTTTCAGCTTTGGGTATAAGAAGTCATTCGAATGAGCCTTATATTGAGTTCTGGTAGCTCACACTGACTGCTGAGGAGTTCACCTTCCTAGACCCAGCTATAGCTTGCTTGGGGGAAGGGATGGTGTGAACACACAGCTGTCCTTTCTTTGACCCTTGGGATGGAGGCCAGTCTTTCTCAAAGGGCATAGTATGGAGAAGCAGAGGTTAGGCTCAAGGGGACTGATTGCCAAGAGTAGTAAAGGGTACAGAAGACTGGCCCAGAGAGAATTACAAACCTTGTGATCACAACCCAATATTTATTCTTATTTTCCTTTCAGGCTTTGAACCCGAAACGTACTGGGATCGAATGCACCTCTTCCAGGAAGCCATTGCACACAGGTTTGTCCCTTAGCAAGTGTGAAGAGTGGGAAGGAAATCAGTGTTTATCTTGAATAGCAGTTACCAAAGTGAAACTCATTTTTTTTAGCTCCTAGAGAAAGGGATGTGTTCCACCAATGGCAAATTCACTGCTTACCTCCAACAGGACTCTTTACATTGGTTTTTGAGATAAGCGCTGCCTCCCTGGTTCCTGTAACTGTTGTTTATCAGACGTCATTATTTTCTTCTTCCAGTTGAGTGGAGAACATAGAACTCTCTCCTTAGCCTCCAACAAGACCCTAGGCCAAGCTATTCAGGAAATAATATAAAATGAAAAATTAAAAAATGTGTCAAGAGCCCAACACAGGTTGAAAAGACAATGAATGGTTAAAAAGCAATAGATGAGTCAGTAGATATTTCTTGGCACCTAATATGTGTGTCAGGGAAAGCCTGTCCTAGACTTCACTGTCTCCCACTAGACTAGTCCAGCTGACTGTGTTGTCTCCAAACATCACCAGCCTGGTATCTGATGGCCACTTCATGTTAGTCATGGTAAAAACAAAGCCCCTTGTTCTTGCTTCGGTAATCCTCTCATTACACCTTCTCCAGTATCCTGTCATCTCATTATTATATATATATGTATACTTATATATACTCATACAACCACAGGACTATTTAGCCTCTCACACCCACGATGGCCCCAGCTTACCTTAGACCTTCGTCTAAGGTCTACCCCTTCACAGACCTAGCTCAGGTGCTTAGCAAAGACTGTGGAATGAAGGCAAGGGTGGCTGATTTCCTCCTTCCACTAACAGTGGGTGGTGCAGATTCAGGGCAGAAGGTAGAGAGTGCAGCAGTCAATGGGAAAGGGCCTTGATGTACGAAGTAGACAGGCCTTATCCACTCCCACCTCCACCAGCATCTGGCTGAGGAACCATGAGCAATTCTGGAACTGGTGAGCCTCCATTTTCTTACCCCTCACGGGGAAGCTGGGAGGGTTCTCTGATGTTCTGGAGAGCCCGGTGATGCACCTAGTGAGCCCTCAGTAGACAGCAGTCACCAGGGGGGACCCTGCTAACTCACGAGTTTCTAAGTAGCTCTTACCCTGCTTGCCCTGCTGGCAGGATATCACTCAGAACGTGGCCTTTATTTGTTAAATCTGCTTTTTTCCTTCACTGCATCCTCCTCCTGATCCCCCTCAGTCCAGATCCTGGTCATATCTTCCCAGGAACTATTGTACTTTCCTCCTCAGCCAGATTTTTCTACCACAGATACCCTCACCTGTTTTATGACCAGTCCTCTGCATCATTGTACCAGTGTGCTGCAGTGTGCTCCTTACCTAAACCCCCAACCTTCCACACCTAAACCCCCACCTTCTGTACCTCTACCTTCCACACCTAACCCCCCTCCACCTTCCACACCTAACCCCCCTCCACCTTCCACACCTAAACCCCCTACGTTCCACACCTAAACCCCCCAACCTTCTACACATAAACCCCCCACCTTCCACACATAAACCCCCTCCACCTTCCACACGTAAACCCCCACCTTCCACACCTATTCCCCCCCACCTTCCACACCTAAACCCCCCCACCTTCCACACCTAAACCCCCACCTTCCACACCTATTCCCTCAACCTTCCATACCTAAACCACCCCCCACCTTCGACACCTAAACCCCGCTACCTTCCACACCTAAACTCCCACCTTCTATACCTCCACTTTCCACACCTAAACCCCCCTACCTTCCATATCTAAACCCCCCACCTTCCACATCTAAATCCCCCACCTTCCATACCTAAACCCCCACCTTACCTCCACCTTCCACACCTAAACCTTCTATACCACCTTCTATACCTCCATCTTCCACACCTAAACCCCCCACCTTCCACACCTAAACCCCCCCACCTTCCACACCTAAACCCCCCCACCTTCCACACCTAAACCCCCCTACCTTCCACACCTAAACCCCTCCACCTTCCACACCTAAACCCCCCCACCTTCCACACCTAAACCCCCCCACCTTCCACACCTAAACCCCTCCACCTTCCACACCTAAACCCCCCACCTTCCACACCTAAACCCCCCCACCTTCCACACCTAAACCCCCCCACCTTCCACACCTAAACCCCCCCACCTTCCACACCTAAACCCCCCCACCTTCCACACCTAAACCCCCCCACCTTCCACACCTAAACCCCTCCACCTTCCACACCTAAACCCCCCACCTTCCACACCTAAATCCCCACCTTCTATACCTCCACCTTCCACACCTAAACCCCCCTACCTTCCACACCTAAACCCCCACACCTTCCACACCTAAACCCCCCCTTCCACACCTAAACCCACCTTCCACACCTAAATCCCTACCTTCTATACCTCCACCTTCCACACCTAAACCCCCACCTTCTACACCTAAACCCCCCACCTTCCACACCTAAACCCCCCACCTTCACCTAAACCCCCCACCTTCCACACCTAAAACCCCCCACCTTCCACACCTAAAACCCCCCACCTTCCACACCTAAACCCCCCACCTTCCACACCTAACCCCCCCACCTTCCACACCTAAACCCCCACCTTCTACACCTAAACCCTCCACCTTCCACACCTAAAACCCCCCACCTTCCACACCTAAAACCCCCACCTTCAACACCTAAACCCCCCACCTTCCACACCTAAACCGCCTCACCTTCCACACCTAAAACCCCCACCTTCCTCACCTAAACCCCCCACCTTCCACACCTAAATCCCCACCTTCTATACCTCCACCTTCCACACCTAAACCCCCCTACCTTCCACACCTAAACCCCCACACCTTCCACACCTAAACCCCCCCTTCCACACCTAAACCCACCTTCCACACCTAAATCCCTACCTTCTATACCTCCACCTTCCACACCTAAACCCCCACCTTCTACACCTAAACCCCCCACCTTCCACACCTAAACCCCCCACCTTCACCTAAACCCCCCACCTTCCACACCTAAAACCCCCCACCTTCCACACCTAAAACCCCCCACCTTCCACACCTAAACCCCCACCTTCCACACCTAACCCCCCCACCTTCCACACCTAAACCCCCACCTTCTACACCTAACCCCCCCACCTTCCACACCTAAAACCCCCCACCTTCCACACGTAAAACCCCCCACCTTCAACACCTAAACCCCCCACCTTCAACACCTAAACCCCCCACCTTCCACACCTAAACCGCCTCACCTTCCACACCTAAAACCCCCACCTTCCACACCTAAACCCCTCCACCTTCCACACCTACCCTCCCCCCACCTTCCACACCTAAACCCCCCACCTTCTACATGTAAACCCCCTCACCTTCCACATGTAAACCACCTCACCTTCCACACCTAAACCCCTCCACCTTCCACATCTACCCTCCCCCCACCTTCCACACCTAAACCCCCACCTTCCACACCTAAATCCCCTCACCTAAACCCCTCCACCTTCCACAGCTACCCTCCCCCCACCTTCCACACCTAAACCCCCCACCTTCCTCACCTAAACCCCCTCACCTAAACCCCTCCACCTTCCACACCTACCCTCCCCCCACCTTCCACACCTACCCTCCCCCCACCTTCCACACCTAAACCCCCCACCTTCTACATGTAAGCCCCCTCACCTTCCACATGTAAACCACCTCACCTTCCACACCTAAACCCCCCACCTTCCACAACTAAACCCCCCACCTTCCACACCTAAAGCCCCCCACCTTCCACACCTAAACCTCTCCACCTTCCACACCTAAGCCCCCCCACCTTCCACACCTAACCTCTCCCACCTTCCACACTTATACCTCTCCCCTGTTCCACACCTGTCAGAATCTTCCTCCAGGGATTCCCAAATCTTTCCTCTCTGAATTCCTCTTTCCCTTTCTTTCAAAACACTCTGAATGTATTCCAGTGACTTGGGGTCCCTTGGAGGGCAGGGGTATGCTTTTTCCTATTTGTGTTTCCTTCTATAATGCCTAGCAAGGTGCCTGCCTAGAGTAGTTTCATATGTAGCTTTTGCATAGGGTGGAGCTTTAAGTGCAACTGTGGCTCTAAATGACACATCAGCCCACCCATAAGGTCCATCTCAGAAAGAGCTAAAAAAGTGTCCATCTTCCTCAGCCCCTAGGCTGTGACCTACCGCTCCTCCTTCATCTTCCTCAGCCCCTAGGCTGTGACCTACCGCTCCTCCTTCATCTTCCTCAGCCCCTAGGCTGTGACCTACCGCTCCTCCTTCATCTTCCTCAGCCCCTAGGCTGTGACCTACCGCTCCTCCTTCATCTTCCTCAGCCCCTAGGCTGTGACCTACCGCTCCTCCTTCATCTTCCTTGGGGCAGGTGGAGATGATTATATCCCCTCCCCTGCCCTTACTGCGTTTCTGTCTTGCATTCTCCCTGAGTGGACAGTCAGGTGGCCAGGAACCATGTGGTTAAATTGCCTTTTTATAATAAAAAATAAAGTTCTTTCCTGGTGACCTAAGGAAGAAATGAGGTAAAAAAATTACTCTGGTAAAAAAAAATCAGGCTGATCCATGCTGAGGAAATCAGCAGCCTTAATTAGAAAGTAGAGAGAAAGCAGGCTGGGTGTGGTGGCTCACGCCTGTAATCCCAGCAGTTTGGGAGGCCGAAGCAGGCGGATCACCTGAGGTCAGCAGTTCAAGACTAGCCTGGCCAAAATGGTGAAACCCCGTCTCTACTAAAAATACAAAAATTAACTGGTCGTGGTGGCGCGTGCCTGTAATCCTAGCTACTTGGGAGGCTGGAAGCACAAGAATTGCTTGAACCCGGGAGGTGGAGGTTGCGGTGAGCCAAGATTGTACCACTGCACTCCAGCCTGGATGACAGAGCAAGAGTAGAGAGGATTTTGCAAAGGCAAAATCCAGAGCCAGTCCTCATCATATAATCAGCCTGTAGACAGGGAGCTTACAGTGCATAGTAACCTACCCATTTAGTTTGCATATTTGACTTCATGTATTCTTTGGTAAAAAATTATGGAATGCAGATTATGTAGAGGATACAACACAGCACCTCCCCAAGGAACTCAGTCCAGGAAAGAAGACAGGCATTTTCCCTTCTTTAGTTCTGCCTACATCACTGTCTCCATTATATAAACCCCTCAGACTTAGAGGGCAGGAGCCACATCTGTTACCACGTCCTTTACAGCTCTTAGCAGGTAGAACTGTAATAAATGTGCCTTATGGAAATAGAAAAACCAGGAATAGAACAAGCCATAGATGAAAAATGGCTCCTCCTGCCCATTTCCAGAGCACAGGGAAGCAGAGACCCCCAGCTTGGCGTTCCTCTTTTTTTTTTCTTTTTGAGATGGAGTCTCGCCCTGTCACCCAGGTTGGAGTGCAATGGCATGATCTTAGCTCACTGCAGCCTCCGCCTCCCGGGTTCAAGTGATTCTCCTGGCTAATTCCAGAACAATCCTGGCTAATACAAAAATTAGCCAGGCATGGTGGCACATGCCTGTAATCCCAGCTACTCGGGAGGCCGAGACAGGAGAATCACTTGAACCCAGGAGGCAGAGGTTGCAGTGAGCCGAGATCATGCCATTGCACTCCAGTCTGGGCAACAGTGCGAGACTCCCTCTCACCAAAAAAAAAGATAAGGACCTTCCCTGGAGGAATGGATAGCCTCGAGTATGCGGGTGGGTATGTGTGGCCTGTCAAGACATGAGGTAGATTCCAGTAAGAGGCCCAGGATGGGATGGGGGAGAACGCTCAGTGGGAAGGTCTGCTGGGATGGGTAGGGAACATGGTAGGAGGGACGGGCTGTCTGAGCAGAGATGAAGGCTGGATGAAGAGTGCAGCCGGTGGGAAGGCTTTCTTTCACTATGGTGGTGGTGACATAGTGGACCACGGAGATGACGGGCCGCTGGGTGTGAGGAGGTCTGGTAAGCCATGGTGTTGGAAGAGGTAGAGGTCAGAAAGTGGTGACGGTGAGGACAAAAATAAGCAGCCTGCATGTGCAATCTGGAAAGAGATCTTTCCAGATCTCTGTGTCTCAGGCTGTCCGAGAGTCCTATCAGCTACATTCTCTTCCCTTGCCCCTTTAACTAAGGAGGCGCTGATTAGCATGTCTTCCTGTCCTTCCCTAGGTTTGGGTTTGTACAAGATAAATATTCTGCCTCTGCTTTTAACTTCCCTGCTGAGAACAAGCCTCAGTATATCCACGTTACAGGTGAGGAGCTACGGGCAGAGTTGGGCAGGTGGGTCCACATCCCTTTCCTTGCACCAAGCCTGTGGCTGCAGAACCACCTCAGCAGGCTCCAGGAGCCCTCCTGGTGGCTGCCACACAGGCGCTCCCCTTTCTCTTCAGGAACAGTGTTTCTGCAGCTGCCCTACTCCAAGCGCAAGTTCTCAGGGCAGCAGCGGCGGCGGCGGAACTCCACCAGCTCCACCAACCAGAACATGTTCTGCGAGGAGCGGGTCGGCTACAACTGGGCCTACAACACCATGCTCACCAAAACATGGCGCTCCAGTGCCACAGGGGATGAAAAGTTTGCTGATCGGCTGCTGAAGGACTTCACGGACTTCTGCATCAACCGTGACAACCGGCTGGTCACGTTCTGGACAAGTTGCCTGGAGAAGATGCATGCCAGTGCCCCGTGAGGCCAGGCTGCACCAGGGTTAGAAGGCTGTGCCTGTGCTGGGGGAAGGTGGGTGAGCCGCTGCCCTCAAACCCGGGGCGGAGGATTCCAGGCAGGCTCTAGGAGTCAGGTGTCCGTTTGCTGCTATCAGTGAGTGGGGGCCATTGTTTTGTTTTGTTTTGTTTTGTTTTGTTTTGTTTTTGGCCCCCACGACAAGTCTTCTACTCTAGAAGAAAGACTTTGGAAGCAGCTGCTGCTGCTGCCACCATTCCTGTCAGCAAGTGCTCAGAGCAGGTAGGAGGCACAGATTGTCCGTGGGAGGGCTCCAGTGTCTGGGAAGAGGGCAGGCAGCCCCCATGAATGTCCTCGGAAGGGGGTGGCTCCTGGTAGCATCCTTTTCCTTCACCATCTATGGGATATTAGGGGCAGAATCTGCCACTTCTTGCCCAGGAGTGTGCACAGATGTAAGATAATTTTGTGAAATAATGTACCATAGACTCTCACCAACTGTATATACCTGTACATATCAGAAGCAAATAAAGAGCTCCACGTGCATCATCTCTTTCCCCAACCAGTTCCCCACAGATGCAGTCCCATCCTGGGCTGGGCAGTTGTGCCAGGTGGCCGGGGTCATAGCAGTCAATGAAGTGGTCACAGATGGTGAGAGGGCTTCAGAATTCACTGGCTTAGAGTCTGGCTGGAAGTTTATTGAGAGATTTCTTTCATAGGCCACTGGGCAGGAGCAAGGATGGTTCCAGTGAGGACAGTGAGCAGGCAGGATAACTTACAAGGTAACTGCAGGCTCATGCTGTCAGAATGAATCTTGCTAAATGGGTGAGCTCAGCTCTGGGACGCAGATATGATGGCATTCTGAAAAAAATCAAAGGAAACATTTTGTAGACTCTAACTTAGGTTTTTTTTTGTTTTTTTTTTTTTTGGACACAGTTTTCACTCTTGTTGCCCAGGCTGGAGTGCAATGGTGTGATCTCAGCTCACTACAACCTCTGCCTCCTGGGTTCAAGCAATTCTCCTGTCTCGGCCTCCCGAGTAGCTGGGATTACAGGCACCTGCCACCATACCAGGCTGATTTTTTGTATTTTAAGTAGAGATGGGGTTTCACCATGTTGGCCAGGCTGGTCTTGAACTCCTCACCTCAGGCGATCCCCCCACCTCAGCCTCCCAAAGTGCTGGGATTACAGGTGTGAGCCACCATGCCCGGCCTAACTTAGGTTTGCTGAGATAAGACTCAGCGTGGTGCTTCACCTCAGTACCCTGCCTTAAGCTACTCAGGGCAGTTCAGGAGCTGTGGGTCAGAGGGGAGAATCCAACAGTGACTGCCACTTCTTGTTGTGCCATCTCACCACGTGGAGTTCATCACAAGCTCTGTTGATTTGCCTCCTCAATGGCTTTGCATCCATTCTCTTCTTCCCAGGCCCTGAGCTGCCACTCAGTCCAGCCTTCCTTTGTCTTTCTCTTAGATTCCCAGGAAAACCTTCTAATTTGTCTCTACTTTCACTCCACTTGTCAGTCAGTCTTTTTATAAAACCACTGTGATTTTGCCCACCACTTAACTAGAACTTTTTGGTGACTTGAACTTCAAAAATCTTAGATGCAGCCCAC
The DNA here is from genome assembly GCF_028858775.2 of Pan troglodytes. Classification (NCBI taxonomy): domain Eukaryota; kingdom Metazoa; phylum Chordata; class Mammalia; order Primates; family Hominidae; genus Pan; species Pan troglodytes. The sequence continues at coordinate 34,025,477 of NC_086016.1, forward strand.
ATGGTCCTGCACAGTCTGGTCTGGTGGGCTGTTTGTACAGCCACCCTGGCCATCACACAGTCCCTGGAACATCACAAACTCTGCACCAGCTCAGACGCTTTGCACATGCTGTTCCCTCTGTTCCATCTGCCTGGAACATGCCTCCCTCCATGCCCGCTCTGTCTCACTAACTCCTGGTGGTCAGCCATCAGCTCTTAGCTCAACTGTCACTTCTCCAGAGAAGCAGAGTTGGCCCTGTTACATCCGCCCACAGCACTTTGTACTTGTCCAGCATGGTACTCAACATGTTTACACTCTACCATGGCAGAAGCTTCTTTTTTTTTCTTTCTTTTTTTTTTTTTTTTTTTGAGACATAGTCCGGCTCTGTCACCCAGGCTGGAATGCAGTGGTGCGATCTCAGCTCACTGCAAGCTCTGCCTCCAGGTTCATGCCATTCTCCTGCCTCAGCCTCCCGAGTAGCTGGGACTATAGGCGCCCGCCACCACGCCCGGCTAATTTTTTGTATTTTTAGTAGAGACGGGGTTTCACCGTATTAGCCAGGATGGTCTCGATCTCTTGACCTTGTGATCCACCCGCCTCGGCCTTCCAAAGTGCTGGGATTACAGGCGTGAGCCACCGTGCCCAGCCAAAGCTTTTCTATTTTGTTCATCTTTTTGTTCCCAAGTGTGCATGATAATAGTAGATGTTGGAGAAATGGTTGTTGACTGAATGTATAGTGACTGAATGTATAGTAACTGAATGAACTTTGGATTCCAGGGCTGGGAACTGGATTTTTTTTTTTTTTTTTTTAGAGACGGAGTCTTCCTCTGTCACCCAGGCTGGAGTGCAGTGGCTCACTGCAGCCTTCGCCTCCGGTTCAAGGTTCAAGCGATTCTCCTGCCTCAGCCTCCTGAGTAACTGGGACTACAGGTACACATCACCATGCCTGGTTAATTTTTGTATTTTTAGTAGAGACGGGGTTTCACCATGTTGGCCAGGATGGTCTCGATCTACTGACCTCATGATCCACCCTCCTCGGCCTCCCAAAGTGCTGGGATTACAGGCGTGAGCCACCGCGCCTGGCCTGGGCACTGGATTTTACATCTGAATCTCCACCTTCCTAGCTAGGCTCCTTAGTTACTTCACAGAACTTGAACTTATTTAGAACTTAAAACGTGGCTATGTATGCTGCATGTAATGATTTTGAGAGAATAGGTTTGTTAATATATGTGAAAGAGCCCTGGATAATTCCTGGAAATGGAGCAGGCCTTTGATAAAAACCTGTTTTCTTTTCCTTTTTCACCTTCCCTTTTCTCAGATATGTAAATCCCCTCATCTATGAAATGGGAAGCTATCTCCTCGGGTGGTTGGAGAATCAGAAGACACATGTAGCTGGGCACGGTTGGCCCACACCTGTAATCCCAACACTTTGGGAGACTGAGATGGGAGGATCACTTGAGCCCAGGAATTTGAGATCAGCCTGAGCAACATAGGAAGACCCCGTCGCTACAAAATAAATAAATAAATAAAATAAAATAAATAAAAAATTAGCTTGGGGCAGGGTGCAGTGACTCACGCCTGTAATCCTAACACTTTGTGAGGCCGAGGTAGTCGGATCATGTGAGGTCAGGAATTTGATACTATCCTGGCCAACATGATGAAACCCCATCTCTATGAAAAATACAAAAATTAGCCAGGCGTGGTGGTGTGCACCTATAATCCCAGCTACTTGGGAGGCTGAGGCAGGAGAACCATTTGAACCCGGGAGATGGAGGTTGCAGTGAACCGAGATCGTGCTACTGCACTCCAGCCTGGGCGACAGAGCAAGACTCCGTCTAAGAAAAAACAAAAGTTAGCTGGACATGATGGCTCGCACCTGTCATCCCAGCTACTTGAGAGGCTGAGGTGGGAAGGTCGCTTGAACCCAGGAGGTCTGCAATGAGCTGTGATTGCACCACTGCACTCCAGCCTGGGTGACAGAGTAAGACCTTATCTCAAAAAAAAAAGGCCACGTATATGAAAGGTCTTACAAAAAGACAGTAAGCAAATGTCTGCTCTCAAACAGCTGAACAGCTGCTCTCACATTCCTGGATGGGAGTCTCCATTGTGCTCTCAAGCCATTGAGTGATGGTGCTGAACACAGCAAACGCTGGCCTGTTCAGATCACATACGAACTGAACAATCACTTGTGATCCTCAGTGTCCTGTGTGTGAGGCCAAAACTGCCCCTGCAATTGCCCAGCAGAAGGCCCAGAGAATGATTTGGTGGAAGAAGGGGCGGCTGGTGCGTTAGGATGCTGGGTCACTCCCACATCAGAGCGGGACCTCAAACTCTCCTGCCCATGAGCCCCAGTCTCCTTGCTGCCTACTTTCCTGATTCCTCCTCTCTCTGGTGGGCATCTCCTTCCACCCACTTGTCCAAGCCAGAATCTGGTAGTCAAACCCGATGCCTTCCTCCTCCATCATCCTCCAGTCCTCCCATCCATTCATCCTGTCTCTTAGACTCATCCACCTTTTTGTAGGTACAAAGCTCAGCCACAGGGAATCTGTGGTTTGGTCAGACATGGAGGACATGTGCATGCCGATCAGAAGCCTATCACCAGATTATACAGGCCAGGTGCGGTGGCTCACGACTGTAATCCCAGCACTTTGGAAGGCCAAGATCATCTGAAGTCAGGAGTTCGAGACCAGCCTGGCGAACATGGTGAAACCCCGTCTCTACTAAAAATACAAAAGTTAGGGCCAGCCACGGTGGCTTACGCCTGTAATTCCAGCACTTTGGAAGGCCAAGGTGGGTGGATCACCTGAGGTCAGGAGTTCGAGACCAGCCTAGCCAACATGGTAAAACCCTGTCTCTACTAAAAATACAAAAGTTAGGGCTGGGCGCAGTGGCTCACACCTGTAATTCCAACACTTTGGGAGGCCAGGGCGGGTGGATCAAGACGTCAAGAGATCGAGACCATCCTGGCCAACATGGTGAAACCCCGTCTCTACTAAAAATACAAAAATTAGCTGGGCGTGGTGGTGCGTGCCTGTAGTCCCAGCTACTCGGGAGGCTGAGGCAGGAGAATTGCTTGAACTCAGGAGGCAGAGGTTGCAGTGAGCTGAGATCACACCACTGCACTCCAGCCTGGGCGATGGAGCAAGACTCTGTCTCAAAAAAAAAAAAAAAAATTCAAAAACTAGCCAGGCATGGTGGCGGTCGCCTGTAACCTGAGCTACTCAGGAGGCTGAGGCAGGAGAATCACTTGAACCTGGGAGGCAGAGGTTGCAGTGAGCCGAGATCGCATCACTGCACTCCAGCCTGGGCGACAGGGAGACCCTGTCTCAAAAAAAAAAAAAAAAAGGAAGGGATACATGATGTATGCCAGAGACACTGCACAAATCTGTGAGGCCTTGCTGAAGCAGATAGCAAATACTGGGAGGGAATGCTGAATAGAAGCCATTTTACAGGCCTCTTCAGTTACCCAGAAAAGTTCAGAAAAACACAGAATAACAATGGTCACTCCATTGAGTGTTTCCTGTGTCCTGGGCAATGTGTCATACACCTTTTCATTGCATGATCTTTTTTGTTGTTGTTGAGATGAGATCTTGCTCTGTTGCCCAGGCTGGAATGCAGTGGCAGAATCTTGGTTCACTGCAACCTCTGCCTCCCAAGTTCAAGCAATTCTCCTGCCTCAGCCTCCCCAGTAGCTGGGACTACAAGGGCATGCCACCACATCCAGCTAATTTTTGTAATTTTAGTAGAGACAGGGTTTCACCATATTGGTCAGTCTGATCTCGGACTTCTGACCTCAAATGATCCACCCACCTCGGCCTCTCAAAGTGCTGGGATTACAGGCATGGGACACTGCACCTGGCTCATTGCATAATCGTATCAACATACCAGCTGAGGGGTGGAAGTCCCCAGGAAGTAGGGTCCACGCCCATACGCTAACAAACAGCTGGACTGGGAATCAGGTTCATGGGAATCAGCCCAGTCACCACCAACTGTGCTGCCCTCTTCACCTTTTTGTGGTGCTGTGTCAATGAGATGCCACCCACTGCTCCATCCTGGGTTCCTGCCTGGGGACCCCTTCGTTCCTTTCAACTGACTGCCTTACGTGTATGGTGAATCTCTGCATGGGTACAGATGCAGTGTAACAGGTAGACATGGCCTCATATACAGGTTCTCTGGTAGGGAATGGGCAGTGACTCAGTGACTTTGAGGCAGGACCAGTGGCCTTTCCTCCCTGCCAGGCTTCTATCTGGAAGGCACTGTGTGTGCCCTCTCTTCTGGTCTGCAGCTGTGGCTTCAGCCTGCAAGTGCTTCAGGCAGCTCCTGGCCTTCAGACTATGCCACACACTTGCCCTAAACCTGGCCTGAAATGCCTGGGATGTAGCATTTGCATGTAGCAAAAGCTGGTGCCAAGTACTGAGTCCTACCAGCCTTCAGATTTGACCTCCATCTGCTTCTCTGGCTGCAGCAAGATTCCTGTTTCCTCAGTGAATCGGCACATAGTCCTTCCAACAAGAAAATCTCTTTTCCCATGGGGATGAGGGGAGATGGGGAATTGCTATGCAATCTCTGGAAAAGTCTTTTCTCCCTGAGCCCCAGAATTTTCATCTGAACTCATCTGGGAGAAACACTGGGGACCATAAGATTGTATATAGACTTTTTCCTTTCTCAACCAACAGGATGGATGAGTGCTGAGGGGGGAATTCCAGTCTGTTTCAGTCCCACAGTTGCCACTGGAACGCAGTTTCTTGCCTCTTCTCTGTGCTCTTTTTTTTTTTTCCTCTCAGAGATACAGGGTCTCCCTCTGTTGCCCAGGCTGGAGTGCAGTGGCACTATCACAGCTAACTGCCACCCTGAACTCAGTCTCAAGCAATCCTCTCAGCTCAGCCCCCTGAGTAGCTGGGACTACAGGCGTGCACCACCACGCCCAGCTAATTTAAAAAAAAAAAAAAAAAAAAAAAAGGCCTGGCACAGTGGCTCACGCCTGTAATCCCAGCACTTTGGGAGGCCGAGGTGAGTGGATCACGAGGTCAAGAGATCGAGACCATCCTGGCCAACATGGTGAAACCCCGTCTCTACTAAAAATACAAAAATTAGCCTGGCATGGTGGCAGGCACCTGTAATCCCAGCTATTTGGGAGGCTGAGACAGGAGAATCACTTGAACCTGGGAGGCGGAGGTTGCAGTGAGCCGAGATCACGCCATTGCACTTCAGCCTGGGCGAAAAGAGCGACACTCCGTCTAAAAAAAAAAAAAATTATAGAGACGGGATTCTTGCTATGTTGCCCAGGTAGTCTCAAAATTCTGGCCTCAAGAGATCCTCCTGCCGATCGAGACCATCCTGGCTAACACGATGAAACGCCATCTTTACTAAAAATACAAAAAAAATTAGCCAGGCGTGCTCGTGGGCACCTGTAGTCCCAGCTACTCTAGAGGCAGAGGCAGGAGAATGGCGTGAACCCAGGAGGCAGAGCTTGCAGTGAGTCAAGATCATGCCACTGCACTCCAGCCTGGGCGACAGAGCAAGACTCCGTCTCAAAAAAAAAAAAAAGAGATCCTCCTGCCTCAGCCTCCCAAAGCACTGGGATTATAGGCCTGAGCCACCATGCCTGGCTGTCTCTCTGCTCTATGCTTTTTTTTTTTTTTTGAGACAGGGTCTCACTCTGTCACCCAGGCTGGAGCACAGTGGCACAACCTTGGCTGACTGCAACCTGCACCTCCCGGGTTCAAGCGATTCTTGTGCCTCAGCCTCCTGAGTACCTGGAGCCACCATGCCTGGCTAATTTTTTTATTTTTTGTGTGTGGAGACAGAATTTTGCCACGTTAGCCAGGCTGTTCTTGAACTCCTGGCCTCAAGTGATCCTCCCACCTCAGCCTCTCAAACTGCTGGGATTACAGGTGTGAGCCACTGTGCCCAGCCTCTAGTGAGTACTTCTAAAAAACCTACAATGCTCAGGATAGACCTTACAGCAAAGAATTATCCAGCCTCCAATGTCAATCGTGTCAGCTTCAGACAGCATGAACTAGACTGTGGTCAGGTAAGAGGTTTAGACGGGGGGACTCCCTCCCTCCTGTGACTTTGGAAGAAGAGGCACCTGTCACTTGCCCCTTCCTGTGATCTGAATCCAATGGCAGCCCCATCGTCAATCTATAGCAATTACTCTTGCTGGGTTCCAAGGCCAGAGTGGCTAAGAAGCCTGCTTAGAGGCATCCAGCAAGTTACGGGCAGCACCAGATTAGAATGCTGGCCATATTGAGTGCTCACTTGCTGGGACATGGCTTCTGTGTTTCTCTTCCACTTTCCTTGTTCACGTACCTTGCCTCTCCCATCGAATGTAAGCTCTTTGGAGGCAGAGAACACATCTTGCTCATCCTTGTATCCTCCACGGCAAGCACCCATCACACATTTGGTGCTTATTTAGAATTTATTGAATTCATTCATTCAGCCAACATTTATGCAAGGTTGAACCAATGTGGGCCTTGCCCTCCTCGTGGAGGGAAGCAGACATGCAAAGCAGCCACCATAGCCCTCTAGAAGAGGTCTCAGATTGGCTATCTGTAATGCAGTACAGAAACTGGCCGGGCGCTGGCCGAGCGCAGTGGCTCACTGTAATCTCAGCACTTTGGGAGCCCGAGGCGGGCGGATCACGAGGTCAGGAGATAAGATCTTCCTGGCTAACACTGTAAAACCCCGTCTCTACTAAAACTACAAAAAAAATTAGGCATGGTGGCGGGTGCCTGTAGTCCCAGCTTCTCAGGAGGCTGAGGCAGGAGAATGGCATGAACCCGGGAGGCGGAGCTTGCAGTGGGCCGAGATCGCGCCACTGCACTCCAGCCTGGGCGACGGAGCAAGACTCCATCTCAAAAAAAAAAAAAAAAAAAGAAAGAAAAAGAGAAAGAAAGAAATTGGCCAGGTGCAGTGGCTCACGCCTGTAATCCCAGCACTTTTGGAGGCTGAGGCAGGTGGATCACTTGAGGTCAGGAGTTCGAGACCACCCTGGCCAACATGGTGAAACCCCATCTCTATCTACTAAAGATACAAAAAAAAAAAAAAAAATTAGCCAAGCTTAGTGGTGGGTGCCTGTAATCCCAGCTACTCGGGAGGCTGAGGCAGGAGAATCACTTAAACTCGGGAGGGGGAGTTTGCGTGGGCCAAGATCGTACCTCCGCACTCCAGCCTGGGTGACAGAGCAAGACTTGGTCTCAAGAAAAAAAGAAATAGAGGAGGGGGCTTCAGTCTGTGTAGGGCAGCTGGGGAAGACTGGAGAAAGGGGCATTTGGGCTGGGACTTGACAGCTACATAAGAGTTCTCCTAGCAGGTGAGGAGGATGGGGTGGGGAAGGTGATGCTGGAGGGCTGGGGGGTTTTGGCAACAGAACAGTCAAGAGAAGACGACTAAAAACTGAAAGGAAGAACTGCAGAGAGAGTTCCCCGACCTGCCTCACCCAGCCTGCCCTTTCAACAACTAGAGGTGAGTGCTAGCAAGTCCCTGGGTGCACACTGGAGCCAAAAAATGGCCCATTGTCTGGAAGCCCTGAGCCAGCCTGTCCCCTGGGGTCATGCCACACGAGGCCTTGCTCACCTGTCAGCCTTTGCTCTTCCTGGCCCCAGACGTAGGTAGAACAATGGAGCCAAAAAATGGCCCATTGTCTGGAAGCCCTGAGCCAGCCTGTCCCCTGGGGTCATGCCACACGAGGCCTTGCTCACCTGTCAGCCTTTGCTCTTCCTGGCCCCAGACGTAGGTAGAACAATGGCCTCTGAACACACCCAAGCTCCACGGTGGTAGCCGGTGTCTGATAAAACAAGTAGGGAAATGATCTCTTTCATGTTCCCTTTCTCCTCGGAATCAGAACCCTGCGCCCAGGTTCAACCTGCTGTTTCTTCACCAGGTGACCCTGCATAGGCTTTCGAAACCACCCTGACCCTCATCTGTCTAGCGACAAGATGGGAATCATCAAGACTTCATTACGTAACTCGAGAAGTCGGTGTGAGAACCTGGGAGATAAGGGTTGTTGAGCTGGGCGCAATGGCTCATGCCTGTAATTCCAGCACTTTGGGAGGCCAAAGCAGGCAGATCACTTGAGGCCAGGAATTCGAGACTAGTCTGGCCATCATGGCAAAACCCCGTCTCTACTCAAAATACAAAAATTAGCCAGGTGTGGTGGTGCACGCCTGTAATCCCGGCTCCTCAGGAGGCTGAGGCTGAGAATCACTTGAACCCGGGAGGCGGAGGTTGCAGTGAGCCAAGATCGCACCACTGCACTCCAGCCTGGGTGACAGAGGGAGACTCTGTCTCAAAAAAAAAAGGGGGGTGGTGGGGCAGCATTTTGAGAACTGAGTCTGAGGAAAAGCCACTGTTACTCTTGTCTGACAGTAGTGCCAACTACCTGTGATCCTGAGTAAGTCCATTCACCTCACTCGACCTCAAGTTTGAGGGTACAGTGATGACGGCGTTTCTCCAGCTTTCTTTGAGGGATCATGGTGAGGACCCGAGGCAGTCAGCTTTGCAAAGGTGTCTGAGTGGTGCAGGGTGCTCCCCCATTTTAAGGCAGTGCTGTAAATGCTCCCGTAATGGAGGCCAAACATTCTGGTTTTCTATTTTATTTTATTTTCAGACAGGGTCTTGCTCTATCACCCAGGCTGGAGTGCAGTGGCGTGATCACAGCTCACTACAACCTCTGCCTCCCAGGCTCAGTTGATCCTCCCACCACAGCTTCCCGAGTAGCTGGGACTACAGGCACATGCCACCACACCCCACTAATTTTTTGTAGAGACAGGGTCTCACTATGTTGTCCAGGCTGTCTCAAACTCTTGGGCTTAAGTGATCCACCCACCTCGGGCCTGCCAAAGTGCTGGAATTACAGGCATGAGCCACCATGCTCTGCCTAAACATTTTGCTTTGAATGAGCCCAGCAGGTGTATAAGGAACATGATATACCACTAGCTAGTCTGAAGCTTGGGAAAAGAAAGAAAGCAGAAAAAAGATAACAGCAAGAGCTTATTTGTATATTGAACCCCAAACAAGTGTGTGTCCATCAACCTGCTAGGGCCTGGGGACAGCCCTGGTGGAGGTGAATGGGGACCCCCACTTCTCAGAGGAGAAACTGAGTCTCAGGGAAGTTCAGGGACTTGCCTGGGGTTACTGAGCACACAGAGCAGAGGAGAGATCGAACCCGTCTGCATTCTCCCACCCCCTCCTAATCCCCTCCAGTCAGGCTGGGCTTTTCCTCACAATGAGATGGGGTGTGGGAGACAGAAACCCAGTGAGAGTGGCCTCTGTGGAGAGGCAGCCCTGCAGGGAAGGAGGCAGGGTGGGGCCTGGGGCCAAGCTCCCTGCACAGCCATGAGAGCCATGTCCCTGGTCTCGACTCCCCAGGGTCTCCTGCTCCTGGTCACTGCGCTGTTGGTGGTTGGCGCTGGGAGAACAGGAGCACTCCCTGGGTAGTCTGACACACAGGATGTGTCTCGCCTCAAAGCAGAAATGAAACCAGCACAGTTCTCCTTGTGAGACACCCCCTCGCCACTTTCGTCTCTCTCCTGCAGGAACCAGGAGAGTGGCTGCCACCACTGGAAGCCAGATTGGAGGACAACAGAGAAACTGGCCAGCTCTGGGGTCTGACCCATGCAGGGAGCTGGGTGTCCACCCCCCACTGCACACATCTTGGGATTGCTTTGTGCATACCCCCTTGGGCTGCAGGTCACAGTGATCACAAGATACTGTTCCTATTAGGTTTGATGATGTAGACTCTAAGGGAGCTGCCCCTTTATACAAGTCCCTGTGTCCCAGTGGAATCGCAGCCAGCCCATCGCCGCGGGAGGGAGATTTGTTTGTGGTTTATTCGCTCATTTGTTGTTTACAGGTTTAGTCACCGTGCTTTCCACACATACGTATTAACAGTCACCCATGTGCCAGGCATCGTGTAGATGCAGGAGGAAGGATATTAAACAAAAAAATTACACAAATAACGATTTTTAGGGTTGTGAAGTAATAAGTATAGTTGTGAAAAGTGCCCAAAAGACAAAGGAGAGGCCACTGTGAAAGGTGTAAGGGGAGCCAGGCGCGGCAGCTCACGCCTGTAATCCCAGCACTTTGGGAGGCTGAGGTGGGTGGATCATGAGGTTAGGAGATCAAGACCATCCTGGCCAACATAGTGAAACCCCGTCTCTACTAAAAATAGAAAAATTAGCTAGGCGTGGTGGCGTGTGCCTGTAATCCCAGCTACTCAGGAGGCTGAGGCAGGAGAATCACTTGAACTCAGGAGGCAGAGGTTGCAGTGAACCAAGATTGCACCACCGCACTCCAGCCTGGCAAGACAGAGAGCGAGACTCCATCTCAAAAAAATAAAATAAATAAAAAGCCGGCATGGTGGCAGGTGCCTATACTATAATCCCAGCTACTGGAGAGGCTGGGGCAGAGAATCACTTGATCCCGGGAGTCGGAGGCTGCAGTGAGCTGAGATCACACCACTGCACTCCAGCCTAGACGACAGAGTGAGACTCTGTCTCAAAAAAAAAAAAAAAAAAAAAAAAAAAGGTGTGAGGGGGAGCCTGACCTATTCTGGGGCCTAGGGAAGGCTTCTGAATGTTTCCATGGAGACCTGATGGAAGGCCAAGGGAGAGGAAGGGGCAGGTGCAGCAGGAGAAGGAAGCAGAACCAATTGCGCAGGACCGTGTGTGCTGCGGAAGGGTGTCTTGTCTATGTCTTGAAAAGAAGGAACGTCTAGAAGGGTGGGTGACCTTGGGCAAGCCTTCCTCTTCTGTTAGCCTCGGTTTCCTCATCTTTTCAACAGGGACATGTTTGCCCTCCTTGCAAGGTTGTTGACGAGCTCTTCAGTTAAGCACCTAGCACAGCACCTGCCACCTTGGAGGTGCCCAATAAGTGGAGCCATTGGCCTAATGGTTGTGACAGAGGTGGGGCAGGAATCCAGGCTGCCTGCCCAGCTCGCCTTCCAGCAGCTGCCCCTGCAGTCCCTGCCTTCTTCCAGGGCTGCTTCTAGGAGACACTGAGCCAGGAGCTGTCACTGGGCTGAACACATTGGCCCGAGTTCCAGCTCACTCTCTGCTATAGTGTTCCCCTGCTGTCATATCACTGCCCTTTGCCAGCCAGGTTAACGCAGCCTGGGAAAAGGCTGGGGTGAGTCTACAGCTACGGTCAGCCTTAGAAGCTCTTGTCCCCCCTCCCTCCTCCCACCTTCCACAGTGCCCCAGGCTCCAGCTAGATGACCTAGTCAGTCTTTGCAGATCCCTAATTCCTGTGATTAGCTGGGTAACCACGTACCCTGCAAGTGAGATGCAGGGTGGCACAGAGCTGGCAGCCCCAGGCTTGACCAGCAGTAGGACTACATCATTCTGAGAGTGCAGCCAGGTTGGACTCCCTCTCTCCTGATTCAGGGAAGGAGTCTTCCTAAAGCAGGAAGGAGCTGATCATTGATTGCATGCATGCCTGGAGCCATGCAGGATGCTTTGCTTGCTACCTGGCTTAGTTCTTTTTTTTTTTTTTTTTTTTTTTTTTTTTTTTGAGACAGAGTCTCACTCTGTCACCCAGGCTGAAGTGCAGTGGTGTGATCTCGGTTCCCTGCAACATCCGCCTCCCGGGTTCAAGTAATCCTCCCGCCTCAGCCTCCCAAGTAGCTGGGACTACAGGCACACGCCACCATGCCCAGCTAATATTTGTATTTTTAATAGAGATGGGGTTTCACCATGTTGGTCAGGCTAGTCTTGAGCTCCTGACCTCAGGTGATCTGCCTGCCTTGGCCCCCCAAAGTGCTGGGATTACAGGTGTGAGCCACCGTGTCCACCCATACCTGGCTTAGTTCTAACAACAGACCCCTGCTGTGTGTCCTGTTGGCTGCATTTTACAGATTAAGTACCTGAGGCTTGAGGGTCACCCATCTGGCAAGTGACAAAAAGGCTGGATTCTATTCCAGGTCACCATGACCTTACCCAGCCCCCAACTCTGAGTGGCTGACCTTTGGGCTATGTTTTGTTGTATTTGGGATTTCATTCAGTTTCGTTGTAGGAGTCCTGGAAACGAGATGGGGGAGCCTGAGCTTTGATCTCTTCCTGTGGCAGGTGGCTGCAGAAACTGCTGCCGCTCTTTCTCAGGAGTGTCCCAGGATGATCAAGCTGGAACCACCTCAGTGATGAATATGGCCATCCCCTTGTCCACATAGGGGAAACTGAGGCCCAGAGAAGGGAAGCAACTTGCCTGAGGTTACAAGGTTGGTCAGTGGAGCTGGGGCTCTCCTGGTGCCCTCCTCCATTGGCTTTCTATCTCACCCTCCCTTGCTGGCCTCTGTGCAGTCTCCACACATTGGAAGACCCCAATCTGTGTCTCCTGGACCTCTTTTCTTCATTGCATTCCCCCAGTGACCCGATCCTGAGATCCTAATTACCATCTACATGCCCACAAGTCTCAAGATCTCTAGCCCATCCCACCTCTGAATTCCAACCTATCAGTCCAGTTGCCTTCTTGGCCTCTCATTAGAGATTTAAGAGAACAGTGAACTTGATGTGTCTAAAACACAACTCTTGATTTAGCTCTGCACCCAACCCCCAGCTCTCACCCAAACCTGTTCCACCCACAGTCTTCCCGGATTTAGTAACTGTACCATCATCTACCCAGTTATTCAGGCAGAAAGCCTTGGAATTATCCTATATTTCCCCTTACCTCATCCCCCACATCTAACCCATTAGCAAAAATATATTGTAATCTGACCCCCCTCCCCATCTCCACTTCCATCTGATGCGACACAACGTTAACTGTCCTCTTGCACCCTCCTTCGCCTTCAGGAATGTATTCTCACAGCAACAGCATGCCCTCTTTAAAATATAGAACAGGCCGGGTGTGGTGGCTCACGCCTGTAATCCCAACACTTTGGGAGGCCAAGGCAGGTAGATCACCTGAGGTCAGGAGTTCAAGTCCAGCCTGGCCAACATGGCGAAACCCCATCTCTACCTAAAATACAAAAATTAGCCAGGCATGGTGTCACGTGCCTATAGTCCCAGCTACTCAGGAGGCTGAGGCAAGAGAATCACTGGAACCCGGGAAGTGGAGGTTGCAGTGAGCCGAGATCACACCACTATACTCCAGCCTGGGGGACAGAGTGAGACTGTCTCAAACAAACAAACAAACATAGAACAGGTTGTATCATTCCCCTGCTTGAGGATCCTTCAGCAACTTCCCATCAATTCAGGATGAAACCTCAACTCCTTGCCAGGGCCCGTAAGGCCCTGTGAGGCCTGCCTGGGCTTCCAGAAGTTTCCATTCTCCAGTCTCATCTCCTCCTACTCAGAATGATGCAGCTTTTCCTGTTTTTTGTTCCGTGAACACCCCAAGGTTGCCCTTGCTTCAGGGCCTTTGCATGTCTCCCCTCTTCCTGGAACCCTCTTCCCAAGATTGTGGCTTGGTTGGTTCCTTATTGTGGGTGTCACTCGTTGCCTTCTCAGGCCTTCCCTGACCATCCTGTCTAGAAAGCAGCACCTCTGTGTCCTCTCGTCTCTTCCCCATAGCCCTTAACATCATCTAAAATTTTCTGCATTATCTGCCTGCTTCTGCATTGTCTTTTCTGCTCATTGGAATGTAAGCACTGGGACTGTTTTTGGTCCCTGCTGTAGCCTCAGTGTGCCTAGCACGTAGCAGGCACTCCATGCATGCATGCTTATTGACAGAACAAACCACATGGATTAAGGGCCTAAGTTACAAACCAAGTGTCTTCGAAGTTGTTGTCCCTCAAACTCTTTTTTTTTTGAGACGGAGTCTTGCTCTGTTGCCCAGGCTGGAGTGCAGTGGCACGATCTCAGCTCACTGCAACCTCCACCTCCAGGGTTCAAGCATTTCTTCTGCCTCAGCCTCCCAAGTAGCTGGGACCACAGGCGCCCGCCACCACGCCCGGCTAATTTGTGTATTTTTTGTGGAGACTGGGTTTCACTGTGTAGCCAAGATGGTCTGGATCTCCTGACCTTGTGATCCGCCCGCCTCAACCTCCCAAAGTGCTGGGATTACAGGTGCCCGGCCTAGTAACATGAGCTCTCTTATTATTATTATTATTACTACTATTATTACTATTATTCATTTTAGAGAGAAGGTCTCTCTCTGTCACCCAGGCTGGAGCACAGTGGCATGATCGTAGCTCACTGCAGCCTGAAACTCCTGGGCTCAAGCAATGCTCCTGCCTCAGCCTCCCAAAGTGCAGTGATTATAGGTGTGAACCACCTGTGCCCAGCCACTTATTATTTTTTAATCATTATTGTTTTGTTTTGTTTTGTTTTTGAGACAGAGTCTCGCTCTGTCGCCCAGGCTGGAGTGCAGTGGTACGATCTCGGCTCACTGCTAGCTCTGCCTCCCGGGCTCAAGCAATTCTCCTGCCTCAGCCTTGTGAGTAGCTGGGATTACAGGCACGCACCACCATGCCTGGATAATTTTTGTATTTTAGTAGAGATGGGGTTTTGCCATATTGCCCAGGCTGGTCTCAAATTCCTGACCTTAGGTGATCTGCCTACCTCAGCCTCCCAAAGTGCTGGGATCACAGGCAGGAGCCACCACGCCCAGCCAATCATTATTTTTATTACCACCACTATCATCATCAGTTTGACTTCTGGAAGAGGCAGCTGTTGATTCCTCTCTGCCTTCAAGTAATAATACTTATGCCACTTTTCACATTCAGTGCCCTTCAGTGGCTTCCTGTTTCACTCAAGAAAAGGAGAAAACCCCACCTACCTATCCAGCAACATGTGAGCCTCCACCTACCTCTCCAGCCTCATCTTGCATGCTCTTTCCTGTTGCTCACCGCCCTGCAGTCATACCAGCCTCACTGCAGTTCTTCATGTGATTTATGCTCATCCCACACCAAGCACTCTCCCTGGAATATGCTTTCCCTCCATCTTCACCTGGTGAATGCCTACTCTTCCTTCTTTCGATCTCAGCTTGGCCATTACTATCTCAGCCTTCCATGACCTCCGACTAGGGGAACCCTCCTTATATCACACTCTCAGAGTAACATGTGCCTCTGCTGTAGCCTTCATCACAGCCGTCAGTTTACACTTATTCCTTCAACTTGAATTAATGTCAGCCTTTTCTAATCAACGCTAAGCTCCACAGGAACAGAGACCATATCATTCTTTGCTCACCTTGGTACTCCTAACATTAGAACAGTGCCTTGCACATAGAAGATATCTTGTAAATAATAAATAAATGAATGAATGAGTAATGAGAAAGCCTTTGGGTTAGACGGTCATCCTTCAGACCAAGCCCAAAACTTCCCCAAGAGAAAATCTGCTGCCTTTGAATAAAACCAGCCTTTCTCACTGGCCTCCTGCCATGGGACAGAAACAGCCTTCTTGACTTCCAGTGAGTTCCGCCGGCTAGAGACGTGACCTTGGGTGGTCACAGGGTACCCGTGGAGTAGGAAAAGCCTTTGTCCCTCTAAGCTGAGATAGAAACTGGATATGAAACCACAATGCAATGGAGAAGTCTGTCTCATTTCCTGAGCTCAGCCATTTCTCAGTGCCAGGCACTTTCAGCTCTTCCTTCCCTCTTCAAACAGGGTCACTTACCGTGTCCTGATGGTGGAATCCTCTACTTTGGTTTTTCTGGCCAGCAGCATTTTCTCTAATGGGTTGGAGCAAAGGTTCTCAAAGGCCTACAGACCTGGGCCAGTCCCCCACAGAGTCAGCACCAGGACATGGTGAAATCAGAGAAACAGGGACAAAGTTGGGAGTTTTCATGAAGATAAATTAATTCTGAAATTGTCTGCCCTACTTTTTTCTGTGTCAGGATGCCCTTTCTTTTATGAAACAAGGGTGCTAGGAGTTGGCCATTTTTTTCAGTGTCCTTGTTTGTCAAAATCACCTATTTAATTTTCTTTTGAAATTTACTGGTCTGTGGACAGTGGCTGAGCCAGGATGAGAACTTGGATTTTGTAGTTCCAGGTTTGCAGTCTCTCCCCTCTGCCGCCCCTCCCTGGAGAGGATCAGATGCAGGGGAGACAGGAGGGCTGGCTGTAAATTATTGACGGGCTGCCATGTGGAAGAGGGGAAGCACTGGTTCTGTAACCAGGGAGCAGAGTCAGGGTCACTGGGTAGCAGTTTCAGAGGGGCATATTTCAGCTGGGTTAGAATAAACTCTTTGACAGGCAGGAATTCAACAATAGAATGGGCTACCCCACCCATGGTGGCCAGGCACAGCTGTAGCAGCCATATTTGGGCTGTTGGAGGGACTATCCCAGCCTGTGGGTACTGGTTAAGGATTTTGGCCTTGGATTCAAATCGACCTGGGTTTCAGCACTAGTTTTACCACTTTTTATCTGTGTGACCCGGGGCAAATCAGTTTCCTGCTGTTTAAAATGGGGGTAAATCACGCCTCCCTCAGAGTCCTGTGAGGATTGAAAGAAGGGGTGCCAGCCGGGCACAGCGGCTTATGCCTGTAATCCCAGTGCTTTGGGAGGCCAAGATGGGAGGATTGCTTGACCTCAGGAGTTTGAGACCAGCCTTGGCAACATAGTAAGGCCTCGTCTCTACCGCTACTATTAATAATAAACTAGCTGGGCATAGTGGCATGTGCCTGAAATCTCAGCTACTCGGAAGGCTGAGGTGGGAGATTTGCTTGAGTCCAGGAAGTCAGCTGCAGTGAGCCAAGATCGCGCCACTGCACCCCAGCCTGGGTGACAGAGTGAGACCCTGTTTCAAAAATAAAAGAAAGAAGGGGTGCCCAGGCCACAAAAGGGCATTTTGTGAGATGTGGGCACATTCCTGGCACATCTGTCTCCAGGGAGTTTACTAATTCCTGGGGAATAAGGAATGCCACTCTCTGGTGGAGAGGAAGAGACTCACACAGAAAAACAGTTTATGAGGCTGTGTGCGGTGGCTCATGCCTGTAATCCCAGCACTTTGGGAGGCCGAGGCGGGAGGATCACCTGAGGTCAGGAGTTTGAGACCAGCCTGGCCAACATGGTGAAACCCCATCTCTACTAAGAATACAAAAATTAGCCAGGTGTGGTGGCTCATGCCTGTAATCCCAGCTACTCGAGAGGCTGAGGCACGAGAATCGCTTGATTCCAAACATTCATTCATCCATATACCCATCCATCCATACACCTACTCATCCAACTCGTGTTCATCCAAACATCCATCCATCCATCCATCCATCCATCCATCCATCCATATATACATCCATCTATCCATTCATGCATCTATACATATACCTATTGATCAAATTCTTGTCCATCCATCCATCCACCTATTTATCCAACTTCTGATCATCCAAACTTCCACCTATCCATCTATCTACCCATCCATCCATTTATGCATGCATGCATCCATCCATCCATACATACATACACTCACTCATCCGTCTATACACCCATCCATCCATGTATCTATTTATCTAATTCCTGTACATCCAAACATTCATTCATCCATATACCCATCCATCCATACACCTACTCATCCAATTCATGTTCATCCAAACATCCATCCATCCATCCATCCATCCATCCATCCATGTTTCAAGCAGAGAACAAGACAAAATCACTGCATTCATGAAGCTTAAATTGAGTGAGGCAGGGCTTGCAGATATAAATCAAATAATGGTAAATAAGGGTAAAATTGTGACAGTGATAAGTGCTACAGACATAAAGGGCACATGGTGCTAGGAGAGTCCATCACAGGGCAATCTGACCTAGTCATGAAGGTCAGCAAAGGCTCTCCAAGTGACCATAGAACTGAGAACTACAGGGTAAGCAGGATTAAGTAGAAGAATTGGGGAGGAAAAAATGTTCAGGAAGAGAGGGAAGGGCACGCACAGTTCAAGATAAAGTTGGGAAGTAGGCCTGACCATGCAGTGCTCTTGGGCATGCTGAAGATTTTGATTTTTATTCTTAGAGGTTCTAAGCAAGGAGCAGGTGACAGGATCAGATTTGTATTTTTAAAAGATTATTTTGGCTGTGGTTACAGAAGATGGAAGCGGGGGATGGGATGAGCAAGTGTGAAAGCCGGAGGCCTGTGGGAAGCCAATGTAGATGTCCAGGAAATTCATGATGGAACCTTGGACTGGGGAGGTGATGGGGGGAGGGGAGGAGTGGATGGACTTGAGGGCCATTTAGGAGATAAAATGGACATGATTGGGCCATGGGTTTTGTGGGAAGGATAAGGGTGAGGGAGTTATCTAGGATGACACCCAGGTTTCTGGATAAAACTGTTGCCAGGCAACAGAGAGAAAGCCAGAAGGGAGTGGGGAAGGGGTGGGACACATTTTCCCTTGCAGTTGTTTCTATGCCCATGTTTGCAAAATAAAGGGTGTTGGAGGTGTGGGCGTGCACAGCTCCCTGACTGCCCACCCAAGGATAAGAAGACTGGTTTAAGAAGATTGCATGTTGCAGGGTAAAGGGAGCTAGGTCTTCCACTCTGGGCTCTGCATGCAGGTAACTGTGTGACTTCACTCCCCTGGCCCAGGACTCTGAAACAGACATCCCTCCTTGTCTGGCAATTTCATGGCAAAAAGCAGCCTGAGTCGTATTTGTCCACTCATGCTATTTACAGGACTCCTCCTTGGGAAGTTATTTCTTGTAGATCCACTTTATCCAGAGCCTGAAGGTGAAAAATCATCAAGTCTAGAATGTGAGATCTGAAAGGAATCACAGAGCCCATTTTCCCAATCTTCTAATTTTACACTGGGGCAGCCCCCGTGTCTGACCCATGTCTCTATGCTACTCTACTACCTTGCCTACAGGAAGAGAGGTTAAGGAGTTTGTCCAAAGCCACAAAGCTATTGGGCATAAGGAGGTGACCCCACATTCCTTTTCTTACTTTGGGGGTGGGGATTCTTCTGCAGCCTGCAGTTATTTCCTAGGACAGATGGGGCTAGGTAGAGCTGTGGCGATGAGCTAAGATCATAGACACAGGTGATGCTGAGCATCTGGGGGAATAATTCATCTGAAGCTGTGCCCTGCTGAGTTGGAGTCCTTTCTGACTCTTTAAAGATGCCTCTTGTCATGCACCCCGTCGTGACTCCTGAATATTCTCCTGGGGTTGCAAGATGCTCTTTGCAAAAAAAAAAAAGGAATGCAGAAAACCCAGCCCACCCCCTGAAAATGAGACAGAGAGACAAAAAACATGGTTTGAATCTCACTGCTTAGGTTTCCATGGTGGCTCCACTCTGCTGCCCTTCCCATTGGCTAGGTGTCCTGCTCCAGCTTTAGCAACAGAGACTCAGATACTCATCTCCTTCCTGATTGGCCAGGCTGTGCTGCAGTGCCATGGCAACAGAGGCAGGGGGACCAGTCCCTGCAGAACAACTTGAGTCACCATCTACCTGGGGTGGGCTGAGATCCAGAGAACTGCCTGTGGGGGATGGCAAGGGGAACAGGTAGCCCCCACCTAAGCTCACAGTCAGGTGGGAACCTCCACACCACCAGTTGCCCAGGGGTTTTGGAGGCTGGCGGGCTTCTCCTCCTCATCTTGTCTACCCTGTATCTTGCAGCTTCTTCCAGCCTTTTCTTGCTCCATGGGTCCTGTCTCCCTCAGAAGAAAAATCACACCACTAGCAGTGCCAGGGGTTAACTCATTTGCCCAAAGTCGTGCAAGTTACTAATAAAGGCCAGGGTTTGAACTCGTATTTATATTGCCTGGTTTAAAGGCTTTAGAGGGGCTTTGCTAGAGAATCCAGGGGTCCTCTCAGTTTTAATATCTATCCCCTTTTTATTCACCAAACAGCAAATGCATTTCAAAGCAGTCTTTCATCTAAATTATCTCATCATCTCAACAACCCTATGAGTTCGGTAAGTCAGAGATTAATGACCCATTTTATAGATGAGGACACTAGAGCCCAGAGAAGGCAAATTATTTGTTCCATGACACACAGCACATTAGTGCCAGAGCCGGGCCTTTAACCCAGGCCTTCTGAATCCTTGTCAGAGGTCTACCTTCCAAACCACTGACCTATCTATACCAGGGGGGTTCCAGGAGGGTTGGAGGCCCTCTGAGGGCTTCTCTGAGTGGTCTCGTCTGTTACAGAAGCCAGTTAGAATCAGGCAGTCCGTTGTGGACCAAGGGTTCATACCATAGCCCTAGTCTCGGCCAGGCAACCGCTCAATGTGACCCTGGTCTCCAGGAAGGGTCTGTTTTTAACTGCAAACCTTGCTCTTCCCCTCAACCCCCATTTGCCAACAGGTGAAGAAGTACTCATAAGCTTACCTGCAATCGGTTTTACTGTTTCTGTGTGCTTGAAGCTGTGCTGGGCATGCATGTTCTCACTGAATTCTCATCACAACCTTAGGAGTTCGGTCTTCACTGTCCACTCCTAATAGATGCAGAAACTGGTGCTCAGGAAGGTCAAGCCGCATCCCCAGGGTCACACAGTCATGGAGACATAATACCAACACAAGTCCACCTAACCTGAAAGTAGCCTGGCTTGAACTATGGTGATGCTCTCTCTGTTCCCACAGAATGCAGAATGATAGCTTAAAGAGGCACCTGGAATCACTCCTGTAATCCCAGCAGTTTGGGAGGCTGAGGTGGGTGGATCACAAGGTCAGGAGTTCGAGACCAGCCTGACCAACATGGTGAAATCCTGTCTCTACTAAAAATACAAAAATTAGCCAGGAGTGGTGGTGCATGCCTGTAATCCCAGTTACTCAGGAGGCTGAGGCAGGAGAATCACTTGAACCCAGGAGGCGGAGGTTGCAGTAAGCTGAGATCACACCACTGCACTCAAGCTTGGGTGACAGAACGAGACTCCGTCTCAAAAAAAAAAAAAAAAAAGAAAAAAGAAAAGAAAAAGGCACCCTGGAGCTGATTCTTTTTCTCTCGGGTATGCATTTTTTCCTCAACTGAAGCTGTGGCTACTGGACCAATTCCTTGGCACTGGAAAAAGCAGACTCTGAGGACTCTGAGGGACTTGGAAATAGTTGGCCCCTGGGAAGTGACTCAGTGTCCCCAACACTCTCTCCCATTGCCCGGTTTCTCAGCTTGGTGATCTTACAGAAGGGCGTGGCTGGGCTGCTGGTAATTTGCAGCTGACCTGGAGGAGAGAAGCCCCAGTAACTTCCTTGGCCTGAATCTAAGCCCCTGCTGAAAATGAACATTTTGGCAGTTTCCTTTTCTTCCTACTCAACTTGGGCTCCCTGAAGCTCTTGCCCCTGAAACACAGCCCAGCCACCTGGCCTGCCCTCCTGCCCTCCCAAGGGCACTGGTTTTGGAAGACACAACCAGGCAGGAGTTCCCACCTGCCACGCTGCTCCCCCAAGCGCCACAGCAGCAAGGGGCAGGCACACAATCTCTCCATCAACAATTACACAGCTTCTCTGTGCCAGACACCACACACACAGGCTCGAGGGAGATGGTAGGGAACAAACCATTCTGGCCCCTGCCCTCATGGAAACTGCAGCCTTGTGGCGGAAATGCACTGCAGGTCCATAAGTGAATACATCATGGTTTCAGACAGTGATAAATGCCTTGGACAGGATGAAACAGGATAATGGCATAAACAGCAATTGGTGGGGGTTTGAGGGGGAAGGGAAGGGACTGAAGGGGAAGGGAGCAGGCACCTGAATGAGGAGGAGGCAGTTATCTTGGTTATCTATAGCCACCTAACAAACCCCCAAACCTAGTGGCTTACAACAACCATTTATTATTTTTTATGAGTCTGGTTGGCCTGAGTGGTTCCTCTGCCCGTTTCTCCTGGTCACACATGGCAGCTGCATTCAGCTGGAGTCACAGCTGAGCTGGAAGGTCCAAGAAGGCCTCTCACACACATCTGGTGGTTGGTGCTGGCTGTTGGCCGGGGTGTCTCAGATCCCTATCACGCGGCCTCCCATCCTCCCGCTGGTAGACCAGCTGCCTTATGTGGTGGTCTAGGAGCAGCATTCCAAGAGGGGGAAGGCACAAGCTTGCAAGATCTCTTGCGGCCTAAGCTCCTGAACTCATAAAGGGTCACTTCTGCCACATTCTGTTGTCAGAGCAAGTCACAAGCCCAGCCCAGATCCAAAGGGCAGGGAAAGGGATGCCACTTCTTGATGTGAGGGGAGCAGCAAAGTATTTGTGGCCTTATTTATGAGACATGATCGGCCGGGTGTGGAGGCTCACACCTGTAATCCCAGAACTTTGGGAGGCCAGGGTGGGCAGATCATTTGAGGCCAGGAGTTCAAGAACAGCCTGGCCAACATGGTGAAACTCCATCTTTGTATTTTATAAATTTATAAATGTATAGATATTATATTTTATATAAAAAGAGACACGATCCATATTGCAGAGAGTAACAAAAATGATTTTGAGGTGTACCAAAGTTGTGATTAGTATGAAATCTTTTTTTTTTTAATTTTTTGAGACAGGGTCTCACTCCATTCCCCACGCTGGAGTACACTGGCACGATCATGGCTCACTGCATCCTCAAGCTCCCAGGCTCAAACAATCCTCCTGCCTTGGCCTCCTGAGTAGGCATGCACCACAACACCTAGTTAATTAAAAAACTGTTTTTGTAGAGATAGCGTCTTGCCCTGTTGCCCAGGCAGGACTGTAGCAACACAATCATAGTTCACTGCATCCTCAAACTCCTCATCTCAAGCAATCCTCCCACTTGAGCCTCTTGAGTAGCTGGGACTACAGGAGTGTGCCACCCTGCCTGGCTATTTTTTTCTTATTTTTTGTAGCAATGGGGGTCTCACTATGCTGCCCAGACTGGTCTTGAACTCATGCCTGGGGCTGTTTTCCTGCCTTGGCCTCCCAAAGTGCTGGGATTACAGGTGTCAGCCACCATGCCTGGCCTATGTGGCCATCTTTAATCTGCGACATCATCCATGTCAAGATCTCTGGGAAGAGTGTTCCGGGCAGAGGAAGAGCATCTGCAAAGACCCTGGGTTAGGATGGCATCCAGAGACCTGAGCCTTGAACAATGGTGTGATGGTTGATACTGAGTGTCAACTTGATTGGACTGAAGAATACAAAGTATTGATCCTGGGTGTGTCTGTGAGAGTGTTGCTAAAGGATATTAACATTTGACTCAGTGGGCTGGGAAAGGCAGACCCACCTTTAACCTGGGTGGGCACCATCTAATCAGCTGCCAGTGCTGCTAAAACAGGCAGAAAAAATGTAAAAGAGAGACTGGTCTAGCCTCCCAGCCTACATCTTTCTCGTGTGCTGGATGCTTCCTGCCCTCGAACATCGGACTCCAAGTTCTTCAGTTTTGAAACTGGGACTGGCTCTCCTTGCTCCTCAGCCTGCAGACGGCCTATCGTGGGACCTTGTGATCATGTGAGTTAATATGTAATAAACTCCCCTTTATATATATATACACACATATATATACATACACCCATATATATACATATATATACACATATACACATATATATATATGCCATTAATTATGTCCCTCTAGAGAACCCTAATACAAATGGGTTCCTCTACTCCCTTAGTTTCCTGTCCTGTAAAGTGGGAACTAAGGATGTCTCCCTGGCTCCTTACAGGAATACAGGATGTAAGATGCTTTGCTTCAAGGCTGGGTTAGGATTTTGGTTATTGGCCAGTGGCAGGGAGGAGAGGCCAACACAGGAGCTCAGCTTGGCTTCCCCCAAGCTCACCAGCGTTTGTTGAGCACTGTCTGGCAGGAAGGCACAGTGCTCAGCACCACAGGTCATAGCTGGGGAGTCTGAGGGTTGCTGATCTTGCCAAGCTTATGGGATAAAAAGATTGCTTGCTGCCCCGGATGTGACTGAGACATACCAGATGCATCTCAGAAGAAAAGAGCTGGGAGGACTGTGGGGCTCAGGGAAGGCCTGGAGGAGATGGGGTTCCAACAGGGCTTTGAGGGGCACATAGGATTTGGCTGAAGGAGGGGAAACTGTTGATAGGAAAAGTGTAAGCGGCTGTGGAATTTAGTAATTCACTGCAACAAATGTTTGCTGAACCCCTACATACACCACGTGAACGGGACAGACAGAGAGAGGCACTGTGCGGATCCAGAGGAGACACAACACAGGCCTTGAAAGGAAGTGATGATGCTTCAGAGGCCTGAGGATGAGTCAGGTCAAGCACAGTGGGGCACTGGGAGGAGGAGATGATACCAAGAGGGTTCCAATGAAAGGACATCTGCAAAGGACAGAGGGGAGGGAGGGCTTGAGTTTCTCAAGTAAAGGCAACGAGCTGTGTCTGAAGCAGAGGGTCCATGTGGAAGAGAGTGGAGGGATGAGCTCAGGGCCAAACTGGTCTCATGGGCTAACTAAAGACTTCATCCTTTTTCCTGGCCAGGCGCGGTGGCTCACACCTGTAATCCCAGCACTTTGGGAGGCCAAGACAAGCAGATCACTTGAGGCCAGGAGTTCGAGACCAGCCTGGCTAACATGGTGAAATTCTATCTCCACTATAAATACAAACATTAGTTGGGCATGGTGGTGCACGCCTGTAGTCTCAGCTACTCAAGAGGCTGAGGCAGGAGAAATGCTTAAACCTGGGAGGCGGAGCTTGCAGTGAGCTGAGATGGTGTCACTGCACTCCAGCCTGGGCGACAGGCTTTGAGACTCCGTCTCAAAGAGAAAGGAAGAAAAAAAAAGGCTGGGTCCTTTTTCCTGAGGGCAATGTATGTAGGAACACCAGATTTAGCAAATTAAAATACAGGTTGTCCTGTTAAATTTGGATTTCATATGAACAACAAATAATTTCTGTAGTATGTGTATGCAATTTCTGGGACATTCCTATACTAAAATATTATTCATTGTTTATCTGAAATTCAGTTTTGTTTTTTTTTTAAGACAGGGTCACACTATGTTGCCCAGGCTGGCCTCAAACTCCTGGCCTCAAGCGATCTTCCTGCCTCAGCCTGTTGAGTAGCACTACGGGTGTGTGCCACCATACCCAGCTTGAAATTCAGTTTTAACTGAGCCTCCTGTATTTTCTCTGGAGACCTTAAGTGTGGGATCATGGAAAGGTTTTAAGCAGGGTGAGGACAAGGTCAGATTTACATTTTGGGAAGCTCCCAGGATTTGTGGGAAAATAGACTGGAGGGAGACCAGGAAGGGGCGGGGGATGAGGTTCCTCCGATTGTCCTGGCCAAAGAAGTGGAGGTCACCACCAGGAATGGGGCCATTGCATCATGTCTTCCAACACATCTGCCTCCCCAACTAGGCATGTGGCCTTGGATAAACCCCAGCTGATGAAGCCCCAGAGGGCTGCAGGCCAGTCAGACCCCAGCTGTGCCATGTGAGCCCCTGGCATGGTTTACTCCCTCCCAGATGCTCATCTGCCAAACAAAGGGGTCAGATGATCAGAGAGATTGTCCATGAGGGCCCTTCTGCTTCTGCCATCCTGGGGCCCTCCGCCCATCCTCTCTCTGATACCTCTCCTGGCATGGGCCCACCAGGGTGAAAAGTCCAAACCTGAGATGCTTGGCTCCCAGGTCATCCTTCCTGTGCCTCCTTGCTCCTTCTTCCCTCCCACCATCACTCTGCCCAGTGAATGCCTGAAGGGACCCCGTGTCTCCTCTCTCCAACCTCAGGTCCCAGGCCTGGTTTTGGAGAAGGGTCTCAGCCTGTGTTGACAGCCTGTGATGGGTGAAGCTAGGTCTTCGGCATCACTCGTTTCATTGAATCTTCACAGCAGTGCTACAAGGAAAGCATCATTCCCATTTCACAGATAAGGGGGACTGAGGCTCAGCAGTGCACTTGCTGACCCAGTCACACAGCTGTGCAGGGGGCAAACCTGGAGTGGAGTCCAGGTTGGGCTGGCGCCAGTGCTCTGCTCTCCCGCTGTCTCAATGGAATGTACCCGGGAGCCCCTAATCCCCCATTGATTTAGTGTTCGGGCTTGGTCAGCAGTCTTCTTGTCCCACTGCAGGCATGTGCAGCCCCGGCTCTTTCTGAGTTAAGCCAGGGACTGAAATGGGTCGGCAGAATACTCATCTGTTGGGCGCTTTATGGTTTATAAAGCCCTTTCCCTTCTGTGCCCTCCTCACAACCCCATGGAGACTCTGCACGGCCCCTCCAGCTCTTAGAGGCTGCATTTTGCCGCAGTGAAGGCCACATTAAATATTAACAGGGCAGCTCCTGGCCCCGCTGTGACGTCAATTACGGGGCCGCTTGGTGAGGGCTGCGGATGCCTTTCCAAGGTGAAGCAGTGACCGGAATTCAGCTGGCTTGAATGGTGTCCCAGGAGGCTGGCTGTCAGGACTCGGAGAAGATGTTGCTAATGTAAGGTGTGGCAGGAATCCAAAAGCTTTCCTCTGATCTTCCTGGCTCCCTCAGGGCCTGGTGGCATCCTGAGGCTGGCGAGATGCATTCAGTCATTTGGCAGATATTTATTGAGCACCTGCTATATGCCAAGCACAGTGCGAGGCTCTGCGGAGACAGCTGTGAATGTGATGAGGTCTTTGCATAGTGGTGCTCCCTGTGTGATTGAAGAAAGGGAGAAACCCAGCTCTGTGGGCTAGGGCAGGTGCCCACTCCAGCGTGAGGCCAAGGGATCCTTCCAAAAGAAGTCAGGTTGATACTGAAACCTGAAGAAGGAGCCCAAGTTAGGTAGGGAAAGAGGAGGGGTGAGGGAATAGACATAGAGAATACCTTTTGAGGTCGGATCCTGGTTCTACCTGTTCGTAGACATTTATCTACAAATTAGGTTTCCACCACGCAGGGCTGTTGTGAGGACTAAATGAAGCCATTGCTAGTGACAGCACAGGCTGGATGCATAGTGAGGTGCCTAGTGGGAGCTCATGGGTAGCTGCTATGAAAATAGCTCTGGGCCACACATGGTGGCTCACACCTGTAATCCCAGCACTTTGGGAGGCTGAGGCGAGAGGATCACTTGCATCTAGGAGTTCAATACCAGCCAAGGCAACATACTGAGACCCTGTCTCTACAAAAAATAGAAAATTAGCCAGGCGTAGTGGTGCACACCTGTAGTCAGTCCCAACTACTTGGGAGGCTGAAGTGGGAGGATCACTTGAGTCCAGGAGGTCAAGGCTGCAGTGAGCCAGGATTGCACCACTGCACTCAGCCTGGGTGACACAGGAAGACCTTGTCTAAAAAAAAAAAAAAAAAGGAAGGAAAGGAAAGAAAGGAAGGAAAGAAAGAAGGAAAGAAAAGAAAGGGAAGGAAGGATGGAAGGAAGGAAAGAAAAAGAAAGAGAGAGAGAGAGAAAGGAAAAGAAAAGAAATAGTCTGTGTCTTACATGATTCCTTTGCACTGCCAGGAATTCTTGCTCCCATTTTGTAAGCAGAGAATCTACTGAGGCTCAGAGAGGTGAGAGAGGTGACCCGACATGGCCAGGGTTATACTGTGGATTAGACCCCAGGTTGGACATGTGACCCTAGGCTCTGACTTGGGCTTTTTGCCATACTCCATCCACAGGCAACCCAAGCAATTATTTCAGCTCAGTGAGATACGGAATCCCACCAGTGATTCCCAGTATGAGTTCCTTGGCTGCATGTCCAAGGGTAGTCTCAGCCTTCTTTGCGATAAGGCCACAGCTGTCTGATGATTAGCCCAGGGTTGGGCTTTGGGAGGCCTGGGCATAGGCTTGATTTCGCTAACCTGCTGTGTGACCATGGGTGAATTACTTTCCCTCTCTGAGCCTCAGTTCCCACAGGGCCAGCGAATGACCAGCTGTTATTGTCTGGGTCTCTGATCCTCCCAGTAGTGCTGTGGCAAAGGAACTACTTTGAATTTCATATTAAAGATGAAGAACCAGGACAGGCGCGATGGCTCACGCCTGTAATCCCAGCACTTTGGGAGGCTGAGGCAGGTGGATCACTTGAGGTCAGGAGTTTGAGACCAGCCTAGCCAACATGGTGAGACCACGTCCATACAAAAAATACAAAAATTAGCCGGGCATGGTGGTACATGCCTATAATCCCAGCTACTCAGGAGGCTGGGGCAAAAGAATTGCTTGAATCTGGGAGGCGGAGTTTGCAGTGAGCTGAAATCACGCCAATGTACTCCGGCCTGGGCAACATGCGAGACACTGTCTCAAAAAAAAAAAAAAAAGAAGATAAGGAACCAGCGGTCTGAGACCGACAAAGTGGCATGCACAAGGCTACACAATTAGCAAGTGGGGCCCAGGATTTGGGAACAACCCGTTGCTGGCAGAGCTTCCCATCAGTCCACCATGCTGTGCTGCCTCTTGGAGTAAGAAAGCCAAACTGAATTGTCTCCAAGATCTTTATCATGGGTCTGTGATTCTGTGAGTTCCCTGCTGCCCCAGGCCTTCAGGGCTCAATGACTTCATGGTGAAGCCATTTCAGGTTGTGCTGGTCCTCCAACTGTCCCCATTTCAAGTAGGTAACATCCCCGTAGGCAGCACTCCCTCCCTCCCTCAGACACAACCTCATTCCTCCTGAATGAAGAGGTCTAGTGAGGACAGTGACATGCCCTTTTTATTCTCCCCCCACCGCACCGCCCACCCACCCCGACATGCCCATTTTATGGAAAAGAAAACTGAAACTCAGGTCCAACAACTTGCCCAGGTTTCCCCAGTTACTGTGGAAGAGCTAGGATTTGAGGCTGGGTCTGGTAACTCCAGATCTTGTACTCTAAGTAACTGCAAGCTGGCCAGATTCAGCAGGACAGCCCTCCTCCTCCTCTGAGCTCCCTCCCGGCTTCTGCAATCCTGCCTGCCTTCCCCCTTGCTCCCTCCCTTTTCTTGCCTTTCACTCAGCTGTCACTTAATGTTAGCTGTCAGCTGGTTTCAGGTGTTCCCCCTTCCTGGGGTGGAAGGGGAGAGGACAAAAGATCTTGGCCATTCACAAAGGGGGCTCTGGTGATGGGAGTTTTGTAATACGCAGAAGGTGTAACCAAATTCAATTCAGCATTCATGGAGCAGCACCTGGATCCAGGACACTCAGCCAGGCATCCCAGGGGCTCAGATGGTGAATGAAACACAGGCCCCATTCTCCAGTGCTTACAGTCTATTACAAAGGAAATGGCTGCTTCCTAAGGAAGTGGGAAGCAGAAGGTGTAAGTAACAAAGAGTGTGAACCTTATAGTCAGAAAGACCTGGGTTCAAATCCTAATTCTTCATCTAATAGCAGCATGACTTTGGGTAAGAGGATGCCTTCCTGAGCTTTAATTTTTCCATCTGTTTAATGGGTGTAAGAAGAATAGCTCCCATATTAAATGAGATCTTATACTGCATTAAATGACATAACATAGTGCTTGATGCCCAGTAGCAAGCCACAGACATTCCTACCAATGTCACTCTAGGCAGACAGTGGATACCAGAGTCACAGTGGGAGTAGGTGGAAGGCGAGAGTACTTCTTGTTGGAGAAACTGGGAAGGCTCTTTAGAGGAGGTAAGATTTTGGCTGGGTATTAAAGGAATGTAAGAAGAAGAGAATGGGGTGGAGGGATGGGAAAGGACATTCTGGAAACTCATGGGCAGAATCTGGGAACCTGGTGGGCCTAATGTGTCCAGGGAGTGGGTGATGACCTTGAGAAAATGGGCCACGGGCAGGTTATGAAGGGCCAGGTAGAGGAGTTTATATCTTTAACGAGGGAATGGGTCCTACCCACGACCCCAGGGGCAGCTCAGTGCTGTCTCTGCAGAGGCCAGCCAGCCTCCTACAGGAGTTGGCCTTCTCATGTGGCTGTGGTCCTCTCAGATCCCTTTATCTCCTGAGTCAGGGCCAGCCTGCCACCATTATCTACAAGAAGACAGAAGGCTATAACAATCTGCTTGCCTCCTACTAACATACTGGGGAGGAAAAGATGTTTTTCAGCATAGTTGCCTGGCAGAGAACCATGGTGAAAATTCAGTGACCCTCTCCCTTGCTTCTCAGGGTACAGTTTCAGCAGCAGCTGATGACAGTTATGCTCATAGCTCAACAGCTACAAGAATGTTCTCAGACTCTCTGAAGGTCAGGGGCAGTGGTGGGAAGAATGGTGAAGATGGAGCAGAGCCCCTGCTCTCTGTGCTGTGGCTGGGCAAGACACTTAACCTCCCTGGGACTCAGTTTCCTCATCTGTAAAATCAAAACAATAATACTGACCTTGCCTTAACCAAGAGACAGCGTAGTAGCAAACTGCTGGCCCACAGCCTGCTATAAAGTAGGAGTTCATTACCTTCTTCGCTCCAGGTCTTGACATGGTCCAAAGACTTGTCTTTTGAAGCAGCCCTATTGTATCCTCTTGCGTTGTCATGACATTGTCTGCTGGTCTTCCAGTGGCAAAATATCCTAGACTTTCAGAGCTGAAAAAAAAAGGTACTTTGCCATTCATCATTGCAGCCTCCCATTTCACAGATAAGAAATCCAAGGCTCGGGGTGAAGGAACAGCCTTCTCCAGCTTTCCCGGACCATGCACGACAGCCCCTCCCACCCCAACCCACCCAGTGGGAACCATGCAAAAGCTTGAGGCAGTTATTCAGATGGTTCAAGCCAAAAGATCTAGAAAATTCTTGCTAAGAAACACAAACTCCCAGACCATCTGCAGAACTGAAACAAAAGCCTTTTTCGCCCTCATTTTAACTGCAACTCAATAGGTGTCGGCTTTGAGCTCTCCCCCAGAGCTGAGCTCCTCTGAACAAGCTGGAGGGGGGCGGGTGCTGGGACTGGGGCTCTGAGCTCCACCAGCTCATAGAACCAGCTCACAGATTGCAGCTAACAGGACATTTTTGCACTTCTTAATGCCAAAAGCTGCCTTGGATGCTGGTTTGCTTCCAAGGCGCGCTTTGAAAGAGGGATGGAAGGCTCTAGATGATCCTGAAATCTCTGCGCTCAAGATGCTCTTAGTTAAGACACAGGGGGTGAGATTTGGTGTCAGCAAAAGGATACTGGGGTCAAAGTAGATGGTGCAAAGTTGGGGTGAATGGGGAAGGCTTCAGATGATTGCAAGAATCTGACTCTTCTAGGCCTCAGTTTCCTCATACATATAGTGGGGCTAACAGCCTCCTTCTGAGTGAGGATGTGGGGAGATAATATGAGAGTAAAGTGTTCATCCTGAAATCAGGCAGAGGGTAAGTGATTAAAAAACAAGAGTCGAACCGGGTGCAGTGGCTCACGCCTGTAATCCCAGCACTTTGGGAGGCTGAGGCGGGCGGATCATCTGAGGTCAGGAGTTTGAGACCAGCCTCAACATGGAGAAACCCTGTCTCTACTAAAAATACAAAATTAGCGGAGCATGGTGGTGCATGCCTGTAATCTCAACTACTCTGGAGGCTGAGGCAGGAGAATTGCTTGAACCTGGGAGGCGGAGGTTGCGGGGAGCCGAGATCGCGCCATTGCACTCTAGCCCGGGCAACAAGAGCAAAACTCTGTCTTAAAAAAAAACAAAAAACAAAAAACAAAAAACAAGAGCCGCTGTCGATGTTATTGCTGGTGGTTTTATTATCATTGGCTGGGTCAGCAAGGTCACCTTGGCTGCAGGTGGCCTACAGTGGGAGAAAAAGTTAAAATCCTATCTGGGTGACATTATTAATAATTTGTGGACAGGCGGCTGCTCCAGCTCAAGATGGTAACCATGCCAACATTGCAAACGCCATCTCTCCAGAACAACATCACGTCTCCTTTGTAATATGTCCCTTGGTGTCCAGACTTCTCAGCAGCTCAGAGTAAGTGTCTCAGAGTATCCATGAGTGGAAAAACAAAAAACAAAAAAACAAAAAAACCAGGATGTGCCTTTTCTGGGTCATCTATTCACTGGGCTCTGGTGGAGGATTCTGGCAATGCTTTAGAAATGCAGTCCCACGTGAGGAGCAGTCGTGACCACTAGCTCAGGGTGGGATGCAAGTGAGGAATTTTTTTTTTTTTTTGAGCCTTGTTGTCCAGGTTGCCCTGCAATGGTGTGATCTCGGTTCACTACAACCTCTGCCTCCGGGATTCAAGCGATTCTCCTGCCTCAGCCTCCTGAGTAGCTGGGATTACAGGTGCCTGCCACCACACCCAGCTAATTTTTTGTATTTTTAGTACAGATGGGGTTTCACCATGTTGGTCAGGCTGGTCTCAAACTCCTGACCTCAGGTGATCCACCCACCTTGGCCTCCCTAAGTGCTGGGATTACAGGCATGAGCCAACATGCCTGACCTTTTTTTTTTTTTTGAGATGGAGACTCACTCTGACGCCCAGGCTGGATGGAGTACAATGGTGCGATCTCAGCTCACTGCAACCTCTGCCGCCCGGGTTTAAGCAATTCTCCTGTCTCAGCCTCCTGAGTAGCTGGGATTACAGGCGCATACCAACACACCCCGCTAATTTTTGTATTTTTAGTAGAGACAGGGTTTTGCCAAGTTGGCCAAGGTGGTCTCGAACTCCTGACCTCAGGTGATCCGCCCGCCTTGGCCTCCCAAAGGGTTGGGATTACAGGCATGAGCCACCACGGCTGGCCAGTTTTTCTTTTTTAAAA
The DNA here is from genome assembly GCF_028858775.2 of Pan troglodytes. Lineage (NCBI taxonomy): Eukaryota > Metazoa > Chordata > Mammalia > Primates > Hominidae > Pan > Pan troglodytes. The sequence continues at coordinate 34,057,767 of NC_086016.1, forward strand.
ATATTTTTTGTAGTCCCAACTACTCGGGAGGCCAAGGCAGGAGAATTGCTTGATGAACCTGGGAGGCGGAGGTTGCAGTGAACTGAGATCATGCCACTGCACTCCAGCCTCGGTGACAGAGACACACTTCATTAAAAAAAAAATAAAAAAAAAATAAAATGTGTGTGTGTGTGTGTGTGTGTGTGTGTGTGTGTGTGTATTTTGTTTTCTGTAGAACTGGGGTTTTGCCATGTTGCCCAGGCTGGTTTTGAACTCTTGGCCTCATGTGATCCTTCCACCTCGGCCTCCCAAATCTCTGGGATTACAGGCATGAGCCACTGTGCCAGGCTATTGGTCCCTTTTTACAAGTGACTTGCCGGAGGGTACTCAGCTGGTGCACTGGCAGGGTAGGATTTGAACCCAAGACAAGAACCATGTTCTTTCTCAAATCACACCACACACGTGTGTTCAGGAACCCGGGGCGGGGGGGGGGGGGTTTGTTCTGTTCCCCGAGTGAGACCCTGTACCAGGTGAAGACCCAGACTTGGCTCCTCTACTGGGGACCTGCTCTGAGCCCTGAGGCAACAAAGTGTGTTTGACATTAACCATTGACCTCCCTCACCTCACTCAGGTGCTGTCTTTGACGTTGTTCAAAGGCCCTGTTTATCGATAGGACGTAGAGCCTTGGGAGTACGTGACCTGTCCCAGGTGGTGACCCTGATTTTTACTGATGAGGCTCTTGGGCGTTAGCAACTCTCTCCCAAGGGCAAAGAAGATGTGTGCCGGGAAGAGTGTGTAGGCCACGTGGTGGGAGGCTTATGTATGCTTTGTATAATCTGAGTGACCCCAACAGGGGAGTCACACTTTGAGCTCTTCTCAGCTGACACCACGGGGCAGTGTGAGGCCCTCAGACTTTGTCTGACGGATCTGAGTTTGAATCCTTGCTTTGCCCATTCCCAGGTGTGTGACTTTGTTTAAACCATGGGACAGCTCTGTGTCAGTTTGCTTATCTGTAAAATGGGAAGGAGGCCGGGCTCGGTGGCTCACGCCTGTAGTGCCATCACTTGGGAGGCCGAGGCGGGTGGATAGCTTGAGTACAGGAGTTCAAGACCAGCCTGGGCAACATGGCAAAACCTTAGCTCTATTAAACAAACAAATTTTAAAAACTGGCTGGGCGCAGTGGCTCATGCCTGTAATCCCAGCACACTGGGAGGCCGAGGCAGGAGGTACATTTGAGGTCAGGAGTTCAAGACCAGCCTGGCCAACCTGGTGAAATCTCTTTCTATTAAAAATACACACAAAAAAATTAGCTGGGCTTGGTGGTGCATGCCTGCAGTCCTAGCTACTCGGGAGGCTGAGGCAGGAGAATAGCTTGAACCTGGGAGGCAGAGATTGCAGTGAGCCAAGATTGTGCCACTGCACTCCAGTCTGGGCAACAGAGCGAGACTCCATCTCTTAGAGAAAAAAAAAACAAAAAAAAAAGACTAAAAAATCCATTTAACAGATGAGGCACAAGAGTTTAAATAATTTTCTCTGAAAAAATTAGCTGGGTGTGGTGATGTGCGCCTTGTAGCCCCAGCTACTTGGGAGGCTGAGGCAGGAGGATCGCTTGAACCTGGGAGGCAGAGGTTGCAGTGAGCTAAGAGAGCACTATTGCACTCCAGCCTGGGTGAATGGGTGAGACTCTATCTCAAAACAAAACAAAAGCCAACAAACAAAAAAACAGGAAAGGAAATCGGACCAGCCTTACAGGGGTATCTTGAGGGAAAAAAAAAAGCCCGTTTCTGCAAAGCACCTTGCCTGGTGCTAGGAACATGGTAGATGGTTCCTTAGAGTGCATGAGGATGGGGTCACCAAGGATAGGGCAGTGTGTGAAGAGGGCTTCGGACAAAGCCCTGAGGAACCCTAGGATTTTGGGGTAGGCTAGAAGACAAGCCCATACAGCAAATAGAAGAGCAACGGCCGGAGCAGCAGAAGGGAAGCTGGGAGAGTCGGTCAAGGAAGGGTGAGCAGTCGTGCCCAGTCCAGCCAAGAGGACCAGGGAGGTGGGCACTATGAAGCCTCCTTGGCTTTGACAACAAGGAGGGCTCTGGTGGCCACGGTGGAGGAGTAGGGACAGGGCGAGAGCACACTGAGCTGATGGGTGGGTAGGAGGTGAGGAAGAGGAGACGGGGAAGTTTGGTGAGAAGAAAAGCTTCATGGGAGAACCAGAGTGTCCTTTACACATGTCAGAAATCAATTATTTAGAATGCTCCAGCTCTACCTAATTTTCACTGTTTTGAAATCAATCTTAGTCCAACCTCATCAGAAAAGCTGGAAGGGCTCTAAGCCCTCTAAGAGCTAGAAGGAACTGAGGAGGTCCCCCCATCCAGGGCTGGCCCTCCTCCCATCTCTCACTGGGACCCCATCCTTACGGGGGGTGGAGTGGATGATTCATTACTATCTAGCATGCTCTTTAAATATATTCACTAGGGGAAAGATCAGCCTGGTTTGTTAACCTCGATTCCAACAGCAAAGGTGACTCTTCAAAGCATGGTGAAGCCTGGGGTAGTGGCCTCCTCCCAGACCCACATTCAAATCCTGTTTCATGGGCCCCCAAAAGTGTGATCGTTTCAGCATCATAGCAGGAAGAGGAAGGCCTGGGAGGCAGGAAAGCTGGTATGGAGACCCCAGCTCTGCTCACTCGCTGTGCAAACTAGGGCCGGCCCCTCCTTTCCCTCAGACCTCAGTTTCCCGTTATTCAGGATAAGGGGTTAGACAGGGGCGATTCTAAGGGTCCTGCCAGCTCTGACATTTCAGCATGTGGATATCTATTCTAAAGTCCTTGAAACAGTTAAGTCCAACTCACCAGATGGAAAACAGGTCCAGAAAAGGCCTGGTCTCCAGTTCCCTCCCTTCTCCCTTCGAACACGTCTTACTCTCTAGAGCAAGATTCCAGGCCTGAAATATGGCTTCCCAATTACCTAAGGATGAAGCCTCCAATCTTCGGCCTGGCATTTAAAACACTCCGTAATCTTGTTTTACCCAACCTCACTTCCCATTCTTAGGCCTCTCTTCTCACCATCTCCCAGGTCACTGCCAAGCCTTTGCCCATGCTGTACCCCAGGCCTTAATCTTTTTCCTGACTCTCCTTCAAGATCCAGCTTATCCCTGTGGGCTGAGCATGCAGTAGATGCTCAATAAAATTATCAGCGAGCCCAAGGCCCCCTCTCCTGCACTGCCCTTGGCATGTTGAAATCAAGTGGGGGCCTTGTTTTAATCATCATTTTCCTAGCTTGTCGGGCAGCCCAGCCCAGGGCCTGGCACAAGGGACCCTCAGTATCCAATACCAGCCAGGATTGGGAGGGGCTCAGTGACCAGCCAGTTGGGCCACCCCAGCTCTTTGCCACAAGAGAAAGTTCAGCCTGGGTTTGGACTCAGATCCTGGCCCCACCACTTACAGGCTGCGTAACCCTGAGCAAGTCACTAACCTCGCTTTTCCTCAGGTTCCACGTTTTAAATATGGGGAGGCCAGCTGTGCCCACTATGGGCTGGGTAGTGAGGATTAAAGAGGAGAATGCTTGTACGGGACTAGCACTGTGCTGGCTCCTAATGTGTCCTCAATATTACTTGTCCCGCCCTGGCCACCCAGTCCCCTCCTCTGGTGGAAGGCACAGCCTGCCCAAGGCTACGTCTCAGGTTGGGTTCGATTGTGTGTGTCTGTGTAGCGGGGCTGTCCCCGAGGGTCGGACTCGATCCTGCCCCGACCAGTACAAGGTGTGGCCCAGCAGAACGCATGGACAGGCAGGGCTCGGGGCGGGCGGGACGGCTGGGGCGGGGCTGGGCGGACCCGCCCCTCAGGGCACGCGGCCTCCCGGCTTCTCCGCCAGTATGTTTGCTTGCTTTTGGGGCCCTTCTCAAGCCAGATCTCTAACGTGGATGGAGTGGCGCGTTTCAGGGTGGGGCTATGACAATGCACTGCCTGTGCAGCCGCCATCACCGCGCCCCCTCCACCGGCTCCGCAGTCTCCTGCCCGGCTTTCCCTTCTCCACCTCCATCTCTGCGGCGGTAAAATGCAGCACTCGCAGAGCGCCTGCGCGGCTTTCAGGCCGGGCGGCTGCGGCGGCGGCGGCGGCGGCGGCGGTGGCTATTTATAGTAGGTGACGTCACCTTGAAATAGACCGTTAGGGCCGGCCCGCCCTTCCCCCCTCCCACTCCCGCCGCTCCCCGCCGCCCGGCCTGGCCACTCTCACTGCGCAGGCGTCGTCCCGTCCTCCCATCCCCCAGCGCGGCCGCCTCTCCTCCCTCGGCGTTGTCCGCGGCGCGAGCCACAGCGCGCGGGGCGAGCCAGCGAGAGGGCGCGAGCGGCGGCGCTGCCTGCAGCCTGCAGCCTCCGGCCGGCCGGCGAGCCAGTGCGCGTGCGCGGCGGCGGCCTCCGCAGCGACCGGGGAGCGGACTGACCGGCGGGAGGGCTAGCGAGCCAGCGGTGTGAGGCGCGAGGCGAGGCCGAGCCGCGAGCGACATGGGGGACCGGGAGCAGCTGCTGCAGCGGGCGCGGCTGGCCGAGCAAGCGGAGCGCTACGACGACATGGCCTCCGCCATGAAGGCGGTGAGCGCGCCGGGAGCCCGGGCGGCTGGCCGGGGGGGCCTGGCGTTGGGGAGGGACGGGGATGGCCGCGGGCGGCGTTCCCCTCCCGGCCATGGGCGACCCGGCTGGGCGTGGCCGCCCGCCCGCCCTTAGCCCGCGCTTCCCGCTCCCGCTGGGCGTCCCGCCACTACCTGAGGCTGGGCCCGGGGTGGGGGATCCGGGAGGGTGCAGTTCGGGATCGCGAAGGCAGCCCCGGAAGGGGGGCGGGCCGGTCGGGGTCGCCACATCTTAGTTCGGAGCCCGGCCGGGGGCAGAGGGTGCCCTAGGGGACGCAAAGGAGCCGCATTCCTCCTTCTAGAGCGTTTCACCGGACCCGGGGGCTCCCCCTCTCGTCTTCCTCCGTTCCCCAACTTGGAATAAAGAATCACCTAGTAAGTGGCGCCCTGTCTCAGCTGGTTTTCTCTGCCACGACCTGAAGTCTGTAATTCCGATCTGTTTTGCTCTGCTCGTTCGAATTGTTCTGGTTCCATCTTCCCACGCCTGGGGGTCTGGCTTTGTGTGCGAAGACCCCTTTCCTGCAGTCTAGGCGTGGACGGGGGCGGGAGAGTGGGCGGAGGGTGTGGGGCCCCACTTCACAGCCCCAGGTTTGCTGCTGCGCTCTCTGCTTGGAGATTAAAATGAAACGTGACTTCTAGGTGAGACGAATCTGTGTGTCTTTGCATTCCTGAGACCCTCATAAATCGATTCTGCAGCTTCTCCGGTGGATGAGTCGTGCCCAGCCACACCCTAGCAAAATACCGTGGGTCACACACCACCTGCATTTCTGAGTTCCGGTTACCATCTCACTCTCTCTCCACGTTATTTTACGTTTTCTGTAAATGAATATTTCCTCTCCCTGCGTCAAGGTCACACAGTGGTAGAACTACAACTGCGACCACCAACCTATGTTCAGTGTACAACCTCCTGAGACCTGGGAGGATCCCCTTGAACTCCGCCTTAGATCTATAGATTCAGAAATTCGGGCGGTGAGACTCAGACATCTGCATTGTAACCAGCTCTCACAGGCGATTTTTAGCTGGCTTAAGTCTGAGAATTACTGCCCATGATTATAGTAAATGTATCCTTTGCTGGCCTTTTGGAGGGAGTTCCGAAAAAAACTGCCAATACAAAGGCTCCCTAAAATCTTAAGTCATTTGGAAAGCTCATTTGAAGGCTTTTGATGTTAATATCAGATGAAATATGTAGTTGGGGCCAATATTTAGGATTGTTCAGGTAAGAAAGGTACTTGAAGAGTTGCCTTTCCTCTGGTGTCCTTGTTACACACATAACTGGGTGTGTTTGGAAACCAGCAACACCGTTGCCCGTATGTTGATTTGTTGGTGATCTTGACTTGAGCACTATTAGCGTGCTGTTGTGGTGAGGCAGGTTTTCTTGCAGACCGGGGGACGGTCTAGGTCTGGAGGCTGAACTTTATGTAATTCAGGGGGTCCTTTAAAAGAAAATCTAAAATATAATTTTGCATATTTTACAAAAATGGGACTGACGAATGCATTTCCTTGGAAGGGACCCTGAACCTTAATTTTCTTTGGGATAAAGCTGCCTCTGTCCACAGCAGGTCACACTTAAGCCCCTCCTCCCCAGGAACTGAGTGGTGCTGGGATTATGCAGGCTGAGGCCTCTCCACACATTTTCATGAAGTGGTTGCTCACCCTCTAAGTGAGACGTAAAGACTGCAGTGTTCGGAGCCCTTCGGGAAATAAATGTGGTGAAAAGAAAGGAGGGACAAGGTTTAAAGGAAGGGGAAATGGAGGTTAAGGAAAAATGGCTAGAAGGTGTGTTCTGGAACAATCAGAAACCTGAGGCAACTTGAAATGGGGGAAAAAGGCAAGAATGGAGAGATGTTACCAGAACGAAATCTAGTTTGAGCAGAGAAAAAGACTGGCTTTCTAGTAGGCTTGTAAAATGCTTTCCTGCAGCAAGCTACTTGTGTCCATAGATCTTCTCTGGAGGGTTAAGGTAGCCTTTTGTAAACCAAAGGAATCTATAATATCTATATTTGAAATAATTAATGAGTTGGAAAAGCCACCCAGCGTAGAAGAGTCAATCCAAGCTTTAATTCTGCCATCTCAGAATGGTGATAAATTCTCCCCCATCATCTAAATGGAATATATTGTGCTTATAGATATTTTCTTTAAAAGAAAAAAAAGAATATATTGGAAGGGACTGGCAGGGGTCACTTTCCCTGCTAACTTGGTGTTTGTAGATTAAATTCTTAAATGTTACTGGGATGACTCAGTCTCTATGTTATTAATCTCATCAGCCTTAACTAAGGCTTTTGGAAAGGGTGTAAGTTTCAGTAACCCTCTGGGTTTACCTGGGCTTTCTTCAGGGCTGGGGAAGGGCAGGTAAGTAGCCTGCTGTAGGGAGGACGGAGCAGGACACATGTGTTGAGGATATATTCTGATGCCACCAGTCTGTAACCTTGAAACTTACATCTTGGCTTTAGGTCCTCTGAAGTATAAAACTAGTGATGTTGCTGTTATTAACAAGTCAGTTTTGCCTTCAGTCTTCTAACTTGTTTTCTGTTTCCTTCATAATTAAAATGCTCACTTGATAATACTGCCTTCCTGTAATGATTGATGTTCCTTATTCTACCAGCGTCATCTGGAGGACAGTGTTGGTAAGCTTGAAGAAAAATCGTGCATATTGGAAACAATGGTCTTGCCTCAAACCTGTTGAGAACTTCTCTTCCCTGCTTCTCTCCATAATTTGAAGAAGCAAGAAATGTTTCTGAAGTGAAGCATAAAGGAGTATCTTCAAGCTCTCTCTATCTCATACCTACCAGCTTGCATAGAGTATAATAGTGGGAAGAAATATTGTGAAAGATTCTAGAACCTAAGTCCTTTCTAGGCTAGGCAATTCTAGGCTACACAATTCGTAGTCTCTGTAAGTACCATTTGATAACTGAAATAAACCTATAAAGTGGGATTAAATGTTAGTCCAGAAGACTAAGTGATTTAAGGAAAGAGGGAAAATAACCAGATAGATTTCTGGTGGATATTCACAGATAGACATAATTTCATCATGTATTATGGCCCTAAGTCATCTATTTTATATTAAAACATAGATGGTAACTGTGAAGTTATCAAATGTAAAAATTACTGGGCTAGCATTGTGTTTTAACACTGATACACCAGTTGATTACAGTGTTGACAGAAAACGGGCAGAAACACGTTTAAAGTACCTGCAGAATATATATATAGAAATCTTTTTTTTTTTAATCAGTGTTGACCAGGTTGGCCTTGAACGTGTAGCCTCACCTCCCCGAGTGCCAGGGCAACCGGCCTGAGCCACAGCGGCTCCCTAGAAATCTTAAGTGCAGGAAACAAAACTACAGTTTAAGGAAACAGGAGTCGGAGAGGAGGGGCACTTGGCCCAACCACTGGCAAAAGGCTGTTGTTGCAACAGCTGTGAGATTCTGGGAAGTGGGGAAATGAGCAGGTGCTGTGTAAAAGTGCACAGCTGACTGCCCCAGGTGAGACAGATCAGTGTCACAGCGAGTAGGAGGATTTTGAGGTGTGATTAGTATTTTTTTTTTTTTCTTAAAGAGATGGTCTCGTTCTGGAACCCAGGCTGGAGTGCAGTCGTGGCACGATCATAATTCACTGTAGCCTTGAGCTCCTGGGCTCAAGTGAACCTCCTGAGCAGCTGGGACTACAGATGCATGCCACCGTGCCCAGCTAATTATTAAATTGTATAGACAGGATCTCTATATGGTGCCCAAGTTGGTCTCAAACTCCTGGCCTCAAGCAGTCCTCCTGCCTCAGCCTATTAAAGTGCTGGGATTACAGGAGTGAGCTACCACACCCAACCAGTAGGAAATCGTAAAGCCACATTGATACTATAGTTTGAAATATGTAAAAACTAGGGAGCTATGTTTCCCACTAACTGGGCATTTAAAATGTAATCGTCTTTGAGGAAGGAAGAAGGCCCTGGATTATTCTTGTAATAGTTTGAATTTAAAAGGTCCTTTCAGGTGGGCAAACAGCTTACGTGGCTTTCTTGCACTGAAATAGAAACTGTAGTCCCCATGTGGGTTTGGGTCCCTGAATTATCCCCAGAAGAACTTCCACAGTCCGGAACTGACTCCCTTAAAGAAACCAAAAATGTATTTTCTTTGGTGGGGATTTTCTTTAGTTGGTCTTTGTCTGGGATTTTATATCAGTGACAGACTGTAGCGTCACACTTTTCCAGAAATACGGTTTCGGAGAGGGTACCCCTAACGTTTTGTGTGTGTGTGTATTAACATTTAGCAAGTATATAACATATTTTACTTTTTTTTTTTTTTTTTTTGAGACAGTTTCGCTCTTGTTGCCCAGGCTGGAGTACAATGGAGCAATCTCGGCTCTCTGCAACCTCTGCCTCCCGGGTTCAAGCAATTCTCCTGCCTCAGCCTCCCAAGTAGCTGGGATTACAGGCATGCACCACCATGCCATGCCCGGCTAATTTTGTATTTTTAGTAGAAGATGGGGTTTCTCCATGTTGGTCAGGCTGGTCTTGAACACCCGACCTCAGGTTATCCACCTGCCTCGGCCTCCCAAAGTACTGGGATTACAGGCGTGAGCCACTGTGCTTGGTTAGAACTTATTTAACTTTTTAGGCACTTGGTAAACGGTAGCTGTTAGTCCATGTGTACTTTTTTTTTTGGTGGGGGGGAGTCTTGCTCTGTCGCCCAGGCTGGAGTGCAGTGGCAGGATCTTGGTTCACTGCAAGCTCCGCCTCCTGGGTTCACGCCATTCTCCTGTGTCAGCCTCCCAAGTAGCTGGGTCTACAGGTGCCCACCACCTTCCATGTGTACATTCTTGTTTAACAATTCAGGGTAGATACTGTTACTCCCTTTTACAAATGAGACTTTCAGAGGTTGATTTTCTCATGGTCAAACAGCTAGTAAGTTGTGAATTCAAGATTCAAACTCAAATTTAGAGCTCTCATTTTAACCACTATGTAACAATGCCCCATGAGGCAAAGGGATAATATGTCTAGTATACATTCTGGTATATTAACCATTGTCAGCATTGGTGACTGAAATCCAAGAACTCTTCATAAGTGGGCTTACTAAACAAATAATTTTATCTGTTGGGTGCAAGTCATTTTTTTTTTTTCCAAATACGATTAAGAACAATCTGCCATTTATGGGTTTTAGCTACAACAGAGAAACATAAGAGGGAAACACATATCTGGATTTTGCTTGTTCTGAAGGCTTGGAGGCCTTTTTTTCTTTTTGCTTAACAAAGTATTGAATTTGAGTTTCTCCTGAGTTAAGAAGTGCAGGACTGTGTTACATTTTATTTGGGGTATTTTAAGAAATTATTTCATATTCTTGGCACCAGTTGTTTCTCCATATTGCCTTTAATGTATTTTTCTCCCTGCACCCTGTAGTATATTTTTATGCAGGCCCCAAAATTTCTGTCTCTAGGTTGCTGGTAAAATTCCTCCTAGTGTCCAAGTGGAGGCAGCTTGTCTTCTGTCCCAGCATTTTGGTGCTCCTCCCACCCCTACTCCTGGCTGCAGTGGCATTCCCTTCTGCGGTGGTGAGTGTTGGCACTTCCAATGATCCGAACCTGGCACAGCTTCTGAAGCCTTCAATTCGGATGCCTCTAGGGACAGTAGCATACAGTAATGCCATTCAGATGGTGTTGTATTTAATCCTTGCCAATCCCCATGAAAATGTTCAGTTATGTCAAAAGCAAGGCAAAAGCAGTCTCTTGACTATACAAGGGTAGCTGTTTTATTTGACTAAAATTTAGCTTAGAGTGGATGTTACTTACCTGAACTTGCCTGCTCTGAGCTTGAAGTTTAGCCTATTTGTGGTCTTATAGAATTGCAGCCTCATCCTGGTGAGGATAAGGGGCTCAGCCTGACCCTGGCTGGTGATGTTCTTGCACAGTGGCCTGTAGGACTTGGTCTGTTGGTGGGTATCTTTCCAGCTTGGGGCAGGCCAGGCAAGATCCTCACTTCCTAAGCATTAACTTGGGAAAGAGCTCAGCAAGCTTTCATCCCTCTAGCTCATTTTTTGTTTTTTCGAGACAGAGTCTTGCTCTGTCGCCCAAGCTGGAGTGCAGTGGCACAATCCTGGCTCACTGCAACTTCCACCTCCCGGGTTCGAGCGATTGTCATGTCCCACCCAAGTAGCTGGGATTACAGGTGCACGCCACCATGCCCAGCTAATTTTTGTATTTTTAGTAGAGATGGGGTTTCTCTATATTGGCTGGGTTGGTGTCGTACTCCCTGGCCTCAAGTGATCCGCCTGCCTTGGCCTCCCAAAGTGCTGGGATTACAGGTGTGAGCCATCACACCTGGCCCCTCAAACCCTCAAACTCACTTTTCTCACACAGACACACACACGTATACACACACTTCTGCCAAAGAAGCTTAAAGGTTTTATGATGTGGTTATGTTTACTTAATCATGAGAATCATTTACTCATATCAAAAGCAAGCTGGTTGATAGCATGTAGGTGTGGGTAGCTATAAAGGATGAGCCCATAGCATGTGTGGAGCTGTGAAGGATGGCAGCATATTCGAGTGAGGTAGCATTACCCCTAACTTAGGCAGCTATGGCCTGGCAGCTCGGGGGTGGCATTTTTGTTTGCTCAGTGTTACTTTTGATGTTGGATGTTTCCCAGATTGAGAACTTTAAATTTTCCTAAATAGTCCCTGTACTGTTTTTGGCAGTGGATCTGTTTTTACTCACACACATAGTTTTTTGCCTTGTGAGTAGTGGGTGGAGGCCCTTAGGGGTTTTTGGGTAAATGAATAGTGTCATAGGAAGATAAGTGAATGATCAGCAGGCCAGGTCATTTTTGACATTTAGTAATGTTGGGGGTAGTCCTGGAGCAGAGAAAATGTGTGAAGTGAGTGCCCTGGGGTGGGGACTAGGTGTAGCCAAAGGCTGTTTGGTCAGGACGTGAGTAAAACTGGCTGACAGGGAAGTCCAATCCTTAAAAGAAATGGAGAGGAGGGCCTTTGTGCATGGGAAGAGCCCATCAGTTTAAGGTTGTCCTTCAGGAAGGGTGTAAGTAGGATTACAGAGGGTGGGAAGGCAGGCAGGACACCTAGAAAGCAGAGGCTGTGAGCAGAGGTGGCGAAACCCCTGGTTTGTGGCCAGGTGAAGACTCAGTGCCCAGTGTGGCTACACTGAGGGAAGGTGCCGTGTGGCGGAAATGACTGTTGTAATCTTGGTGTTAGAGCGGAAAGAGGCTGAAAACTATTGTCTAGGCCTGTCTCTAAAATTCTGTCTTGTTGTTGCTTTATGTTCCTGATTTGTGGAGATGCAGCAAATGTGATTTCATTAGATTTTGCAGATGATCTTAGGTAGCATGGTTGGGGCCTGGAGAGCATCCATTACTCTGTGTTGCCACCCGGTGTTTGCCTCTCAGTACAGTTTATGACTGAACTTTTCATTAGTTCTCCTGGCTCCTGTATTTTGGTATTTGAAGTGTTGGGAACTGGTGCTAAGTATCATCCATCAAGACTGGCTATCCATCTTTTTGTTTTAATGGACTGTCTGATTTTACATGGGTCTATAATTTTCCAGTCTGGGAAAAACTCAGTTTTCTTTAGTTATCTGGTCAAGTAGTAAGCCATCTTCATTTCATGTTTCCTTTTGTTAACTGAATTATAACCCAGGAGTATTAAAAAATACTGTATTTAAATGTATCCAGTTATTTCCTAGTTAGGCTCTGGCTGGGGTATTAGGAACAATATTTGCTTGCTGAGATATGTTAGTCACCCTCAGCTAATGCTGATAGTGATTCATTCAGACTGGCAGGCAACCAGATGATTGTTACATAAACACTAATACTCCCAGTAAATGATTTTTCTTGTGAAGGTGTCATCATAAATACTGCACAGTAGGCTTTTTTGGCAGCTTATTCCTGATGGAGAAGGAATATGCTTACAGATACACCCAAACTTCACGTTAGTAGGAAGCCCTGCCACACCTTTTATTGGTGCACAGGAAAAAGGAAATCATGGAACATTGGAGCTGAAGGAGGCCTTGGAGATCATTTGGGCTAATCCTGCTTATTTTACTTTGGATGTCCAAAAAGGTTGTGATTTGTTTAAGGTCACATAGCTAGCTCAGACTAAACTTCAGATGTCTTGGGTTTAATAATTATACCGCCTTTTGTGTTATGCAAGCATTCTGTATTATACATACATGTATTTCAGATTTGCACTCACTTTAAATGATATACTCTGGGAAGTTACCTTGGTGTATCTTTGCCAGTTTCACAGAAGCAGCTTTGTTAGTCACAGGAGGAAGTATATTGTGACTCCTTATGGATATTATTTCTATTTTAATGCCAAATGGCCTTAGTTTAATTACTACAAGATCAAAGGAGCTCTCCAAATTCTGTTGTTGCCTTATGCTTTGTTTTATTGAATATTGCTCTAGAAATGCAAGTCATTCTAGAGGATTCAAGCATTCTGAAATTTATCAGAATATTTGGGATGGAATTTTGATTTAGAAGTGTTGTTCGTTAAAAGACTAAGTAGTTATTCATCTTTTTGTAGTTCATAAGTGTGATGATTGGGTTTTGACATGCAGGTGTGAGATGTGCCACCCTCAAACCTTGTTACAGCATAGACACGTGACCCTCTGGTGTGGGCAAAAAAAGACTAAGTTATTAAATATTTACAAAGTCTCTATTTTCCGCAAGAAAATGTATGTAAGTGTTTAAAGGCACTTACTGGAGGAGGAAACTAGTGGGGTTATAGGTGTTCAGCTGGATTTAAGGGGAGCATGGATTGTAGATTCATGGTAGACTGGGGCAGATCACAGTGAGAGGTATGGAGACTACTAATGAATATGTGAGGATGAATAATGAGAACCCTGGCTTGACCGGAGTGGAGGCAGCACCCCTGGGGAATGGTCAGGATAGCTTTTAGCCAAAGACCACACTGAAGAAAGAAGTGGGTAGGCAAAGGAGAGACTTAATCCTGTGTTAAGGGTTTGTAGCAGAAGAGTAGGGGTCCTGGGGACAGGGAAATGGAGAAATTAAGAGTGAGCTGGTATTTTTATTTTGTCTGGGGCTTGGGGGTAGGGAGGACTCAGACAATTGCTTGTTTTACTTTGTGAGAACTTGGCACGTTTTCTGATTTTTACCTGTAATAACGATTACACTTGCTGCTTATGTCCTTGAACCACTAATTCCCCAAATAAACCATCATTGTTCATGATTTCTGATACTCCACTGCTCAGTCTTCTCAATCCATTTTAAGTGTGTCTGTTTGAATATGCTATTGATAACTTTCCCCATTGAACTTGGCCTTTTCCCTCTGGAGGTTCTGTCCTTACAGATTGGTTTAAGTAATACCTTTTTTGTTTAGTGTTTTATGGTTTCCTAAGTGGTTTGCTTTCTTTTTTTTTCATTGTTGAAATTAAAGACCTTTTGGATAAGCAGAGACTGATTTAATAAAATTAAAGACCTTTACCAGTAGGTCATATTAAGGAATCCCTCTACTTTAGACGACACACCATCTTTTAAGGGCTTGTGAAACGTCCTGGGTCAATTTAGGAAGTCATTTTCTTTGCTTGGGCCCAGACCAACTCTGTTAGCAACTCTGTTAGGAACTCTGTTAGGAAACTCTGTTTCCTAGGGGTTGCTGAACCTAGTACGACAAACTGGATAGCTTAAAATAATAAATGTATTCTCTCGTAGTTCTGGACGCTAGAAGTTTGAAAGTGAGGTGTAGGCAGGCCACGCTCCCTCTGAAGGCTCTAGGGAAGAATCCTTCCTAGGCACTCTCCCAGCTTCTGGTGGCTTCTGGCACCCTTGGTGTTCCTTGGCTTGTAGATGCATCACTCCAGTCTTTGCCTCTACTGTCACATGGCATTCTTCCTGTGTGTGTGTCAAAATCTCACTATCCTTATAAGGACACCTGTAATTGCACTTAGGGCACACCCTAATGTCCAGTATGACTTCATCTTAACTAATTACATCTGCAAAGACCCTGTTTCCAAATAAGGTCACATTCACAGGTACCTAGGGTCAGAACTTCAGCATATCTTTTGGCGGGGGATACAGTTCAACCACTGCAAAGTCTAATAATGCTCTTCCTACTAACTGCATAGCTAGTTCACTTGTAGTTGGCATCATGAAGAACTAAGGGAAGTTAAAGCTTGTGAAATTTAACTCTTCCACTTAAAATAATTGATGCTTCCATCCTTGATGACCAGAGTTTCCTGTGAGGTAGGTCAGAGTACAACTTGCTGCTGAGTAGCTGTGCTTCCTTTCACCGGGAGCTGGGGGTACTTTCATGTCACTTATGAATTATTCTTCATTTTGGTTTGGGAGAGGGCTGGGAGTATCAGTTAGGGTTCCATGTGTAGCCACACAGGGCGAAGCTCTGGCCACTGGATCTGTGTGATGTTCCATCTGATCTGTGAAGCCCCACCATCTGTTAATGTGTATTTGAGGAGTGGTTGGTTCTTTCCAGAGTATGAAGCTGGAAGCAGAGTCTGGAACACTTCCAGTCTGTTGTCTTTGAACGTTTGACACAGGGACCGTACGATCTTACTGTTCAGAGTATCTTTTTTTTTTTTTTTTTTTTTTTTTGAGACGGAGGCTTGCTCTGTCGCTAGGCTGGAGTGCAGTGGCGCGATCTGGGCTCACTGCAACCTCCAGGTTCAAGAGTTGCTCTTGCCTCAGCCTCCCAAGTAGCTGGGACTACAAGCGCGTGCCACCACGCCCAGCTAATTTTTGTGTTTTTAGTAGAGATGGGGTTTCACCATGTTGGCCAGAATGGTCTCGATCTCTTGACCTCGTGATCTGCCCGCCCTTGGCCTCCTGAAGTGCTGGGATTACAGGCATAAGCCACCGCGCCCGGCCTGTTCAGAATATCTTTTGCAGAATAGCTGAAGCTCGAGGTTTTCTTCTTCACCATTATGTACTGCTGCTGTACAACCTTTTCATAATTATCCTTAGTCCCATTCCTCTACCAAGGTGAAAGCAACATCTTATCAGACCCGAATTATGAATTTCTCAAGCCCCTATGATTTTCTGTTTTGGGTGCCAAGTATTTATCTCTTCTGTTAGACTACAGTCTTTCTTCACATAGGGTTCATGTCTATATTGGTTTTATCCGTGGGTGGTTTTTATTCTCCAGAGTGACTGACTTGTTCATAATCCCGTTCTTGAGAAGGATTGTTGATTATGTTGAAGGGAAGGCTTCTTACCAAGATTTTCAGATTTTGCTTTCAATGTTTATCTTTTTGGGGTTTTGCAGGTGACAGAGCTGAATGAACCTCTCTCCAATGAAGATCGAAATCTCCTCTCTGTGGCCTACAAGAATGTGGTTGGTGCCAGGCGATCTTCCTGGAGGGTCATTAGCAGCATTGAGCAGAAAACCATGGCTGATGGAAACGAAAAGAAATTGGAGAAAGTTAAAGCTTACCGGGAGAAGATTGAGAAGGAGCTGGAGACAGTTTGCAATGATGTCCTGTCTCTGCTTGACAAGTTCCTGATCAAGAACTGCAATGATTTCCAGTATGAGAGCAAGGTGTTTTACCTGAAAATGAAAGGTGATTACTACCGCTACTTAGCAGAGGTCGCTTCTGGGGAGAAGAAAAACAGTGTGGTCGAAGCTTCTGAAGCTGCCTACAAGGAAGCCTTTGAAATCAGCAAAGAGCAGATGCAACCCACGCATCCCATCCGGCTGGGGCTGGCCCTCAACTTCTCCGTGTTCTACTATGAGATCCAGAATGCACCTGAGCAAGCCTGCCTCTTAGCCAAACAAGCCTTCGATGATGCCATAGCTGAGCTGGACACACTAAACGAGGATTCCTATAAGGACTCCACGCTGATCATGCAGTTGCTGCGAGACAACCTCACCCTCTGGACGAGCGACCAGCAGGATGAAGAAGCAGGAGAAGGCAACTGAAGATCCTTCAGGTCCCCTGGCCCTTCCTTCACCCACCACCCCCATCATCACCGATCCTTCCTTGCCACAATCACTAAATATCTAGTGCTAAACCTATCTGTATTGACAGCACAGCTACTCAGATCTGCACTCCTGTCTCTTGGGAAGCAGTTTCAGATAAATCATGGGCATTGCTGGACTGATGGTTGCTTTGAGCCCACAGGAGCTCCCTTTTTGAATTGTGTGGAGAAGTGTGTTCTGATGAGGCATTTTACTATGCCTGTTGATCTATGGGAAATCTAGGCGAAAGTAATGGGGGAGATTAGAAAGAATTAGCCAACCAGGCTACAGTTGATATTTAAAAGATCCATTTAAAACAAGCTGATAGTGTTTTGTTAAGCAGTACATCTTGTGCATGCAAAAATGAATTCACCCCTCCCACCTCTTTCTTCAATTAATGGAAAACTGTTAAGGGAAGCTGATACAGAGAGACAACTTGCTCCTTTCCATCAGCTTTATAATAAACTGTTTAACGTGAGGTTTCAGTAGCTCCTTGGTTTTGCCTCTTTAAATTATGACGTGCACAAACCTTCTTTTCAATGCAATGCATCTGAAAGTTTTGATACTTGTAACTTTTTTTTTTTTTTTTGGTTGCAATTGTTTAAGAATCATGGATTTATTTTTTGTAACTCTTTGGCTATTGTCCTTGTGTATCCTGACAGCGCCATGTGTGTCAGCCCATGTCAATCAAGATGGGTGATTATGAAATGCCAGACTTCTAAAATAAATGTTTTGGAATTCAATGGGTAAATAAATGCTGCTTTGGGGATATCATCTCTGTGTTTGGTCTTGATTTTTCCCCCCTCAAGGAACTGTTTAACCAGTCACAAATTGTGGTTTGAATCTCTCAAACATGGAAGCATTTGTAGTACGTTATCCAAGTTTTCCTGCCCTCTGATTTCATTACATATTTTGCAGCACACACATAGGATTCATAGATTTTAAATAGTTTTCTGTGAACCCAGCTAACATAGCCTCTCTGATCAATTTTCCTGATAACTGGTGCTTTTTAATGAGCCTCGCAGAACAAAATGCAGTCTTCCACAGTATAGCACCTCTGAAACATTGTGGGCTCTGTTGAACTTGAGAGTGTATTTAACACTGAAGGTAAATACGGAGCTTATACACGTCCTCAAGTTTTCTTAATGTAATAAAATATTAGGGGCACAACTTGCACCCCTGAAATCTTTAGTGATTATTGTTAAGCGTTTAGTATTCTTTAAAATAGAAAAGCAAACCTCATTGAGTTAAAAAGCCTAACCTACCCCTTAAACACTTGCTTGACCCCAATGTGTCTCTCTTGAGCCTCAGCATCACTGGCTGACTGTTCTTGAGTGAGGTGGTTTCCAGCTCCTCACGATTTTTATCACCTCCAGAGTGGCACCTAGGAATGAACGTTTGTTAGGTGAGTTGGTTCAGTTACACAGAACCCTTAAACGCCTTTTTCTGTTTGTTTTTTTGAGATGGAGTCTCGCTGTGTCATCCAGGCTGGAGTGCAGTGGCATGATCTCGGCTCACTGCAGCTTCCACCTCCCAGGTTCCAGCCATTCTCATGCCTCAGCCTCCTGAGTAGGTGGGATTACAGACGCCACCACCACACCAGGCTAATTTTTGTATTTTTAGTAGAGATGAGGTTTTGAATGTTGGCCAGGCTGCTCTCAACTCCTGACTTCATGTGATCCACCCACCTTGGCCTCCCAAAGAGCTGGGATTACAAGCGTGAGCCACCGTGCCCAGCCTTAAACACCTTCTTGACTAAAGTTTGGCATTAGACTGATGGAAATGGCCATGACACAATCTCTGTCCTTGAATTTATATTGTGGAGCACATAACTTGTAAGCATGTAAGTTTAACCTGTTTCTTATTCTGAAGTAGAGTGTGAGCCCTGCCCCCCATGCCAGGGCCGATGAATACGGCTCAGGAAGCCTGTTTCAAGTTGACCTAATTTTAAGATAAAGTGGTTATTGAGTTTCACTTCAATTAGTAGGTCAGGTATTTGAAAGTCAACAAGCTTTATATGGCTAAGACTTGCTTTTGATAAACACGTAGACAAAATGTTGCTGGGCCATGGTGGCGTGTGCCTGTAGTCCCAGCTGCTTGGGAGGATGGAGCCTGGGAGGTTGAGGCTGCGGTGAGCTGTGATTGCTCCACTGTACCCCAGCCTGGGAGATAGGAAGACCTTTTTCTCTCTCTCTCTCTCTCTGATAGCAAGACCTCTCTCTTTTTCTCTCTCTGTCTCTCTCTCTCTCTCACATATACACACACACACACAAAGGGCTCTTACATTTTTTTTGTTTGAGATGGGAGTCTCACTCTTGTCACCCAGGCTGGAGTGCAATGGCACGATCTCAGCTCACTGCAACCTTTGCCTCCCAGGTTCAAGTGATTCTCCTGCCTCAGCCTCCTGAGTAGCTGGGATTACAGGCACCCACTGTCATGCCCGGCTAATTTTGGTATTTTTGTGGAGATGGGGTTTCACCATGTTGGCCAGGCTGGTCTTGAACTCCTGACCTCAAGTGATCCTCCCACCTCAGCCTCTCAAAGTGCTGGGATTACAGGCATGAGCCACTGTGCCCGGTCGCTTTTACATTTGAAATGTCCTTTGCAGTTGCTAAAGCATTCACATTTACGTTTCACAGCTGTCTTCTGAAAGGTTTTGTCCCACTTTACAGATGAGGAAGCTAAAGTGCAAAGGTTGTGGATCTCTGGAATTTATACAGCTGGTAAGCTAGAGGACAGCTTCCACCCAAGATTTATTCAGAATTTTAATGGCCCTCTGGGGGGCCTGGGGAACCTTGGCAAGCCATGCCACCTTTGAGGTTCAGGTCCCTCATTTTTTAAGTGTAGGATTTGGGTTATGTTTTAATCTAAGTTCATGGTGTGTAAGGCACCTTCTTTGGGAATGAGATATGGGGAAGTATGGACATACGTGATTAATATTAGCCACATAGGTTGCGTGCAGTGGCTCATGCCTGTAATCCCAGTACTTTGGGAGGCTGAGGTGGGTGGATCACTTGAGGTTAGGAGTTCGAGACCAGTCTGACCAATATGGTGAAACCCTGCCTCTACTAAAAATACAAAAATTAGCTGGGCATGGTGGCTGGTGCCTGTAATCCCAGCTACGATGGAGGCTGAGGCAGGAGAATCAGTTGAACCCAGGAGGCGGAGGTTGCAGGGAGCCGAGATTGTCCCACTGCACTCCAGCCTGGGCAACAGAGTGAGACTCGGTTTCAAAAAAAAGAAAAGGAGGTTAGCCACATAAATAATAGATGAAGCTCTTTGAAAGGACCTAAGAGGGTGCTGTAAATTACATGTGATGTAAGCCTGGAAGTCTTCACTGCTGCATATTTTTCCCCAATTCTACTTAAAACGTTTTAAAACTTGTCAAGATAACTTTCTCAAATCGTTAAGAAGGGGTCATCTCAATGTTACAGCATGAGAAATTAAAGTCCAGAGAAATGAAATAGCTTTCTAGGTCATGGCAAAATTGGTGTATCTGGAGTAGCATTCAGATCCCGAATCCTTTTCCCTGGTTCTCGTAACTGCCATGCTCTTTGGGTTGAGACTAGAAAGAAAATGGATACAACACATTTCACCCTTAGGAGACTTTCAGTGTTTTTAATGTTTTCACTTAGAATGGAAGAAATTACACTTGAAAAGAGATGTTTAAATTCATTGATGTTGGCTGGGCGTGGTGGCTCACGCCTGTAATCCTAGCAGTTTGGGAGGCCGAGATGGGCGGATCACCCGAGGTCAGGAGTTCGAGACCAGCCTGACCAACATGGAGAAACCCCATCTCTAGTAAAAATGCAAAATTAGCCGGGCGTGGAGGCGCATGCCTGTAATTCCAGCTACTCAGGAGGCTGAGGCAGGAGAATCGCTTGAACCTGCAAGGCAGAGGTTGTGGTGAGCCGAGATGGCGCTATTGCACTCCAACCTGGGCAACGAGCAAAAACTCCGTCCCCGCCCCCCCCAGAAAAAATTACTGTTGCTATTGCTTCAGATTTCCAGTAGCTCCTCAAACCCTGCTCAAAAGTCCATTTCTTTGAGTTGGGGGAAGGGGTAGGATTCTTGATAATGAAGCTATTGTTGGGTAAATTCTTGGCCGTCCTTAAATCCTTCGGGATCAGGGAGCTAGGATTCCTCTTGGCTCTGTAAGATTAAATAGGCTGTGCATGGGCCATCAGGCCCTCCATACCTTCCTCCCATACACCCTTAGAATCTGCCATCCAGAGACTGAGAGGGTCCTCATCTTAGGAGATGTAACTATCAGGCAAGCACAAACACTATGATTCAGAGCTGGGTGTGACTTAACAGGTCTTCTTTCATTATAAAACCCAGTCATTAGACTGGCTAATAAAAATTACCATCTCAAATACTTACTGTGTCTTGGGTACTTTGAATGCATGGTCGCTGAATCTTTACAGCAGCCTTAGTAGTGAGGAATGTTAATATTTTTAACACATGAGGAAACCAGGTATTAGGTGATGTAACGTGCATAGCTAGTAAGAGGCAAGGTTGAGATTGAAATGGGCTGTCTTACTTTAAGGTTCTTTCCACTACGCCATGGATATTTTGATCCCCAACTAGAGAAAAGGAGTCCTAGAAACGTTATAACAGGCCTGGCACGGTGGTTCACACCTGTAATCCCAGTACTTTAGGAGGCCGAGGTGGGAGGAGCATTGCTTGAGTCCGGGAGTTTGAGACCAGCCCGAGCAACACAGTAAAACCCCATCTCTACTAAAAGTACAAAAATTTAGCCAGCTGTGTTGTTGCATGCCTGTAGTCCCACCTATTTGAGAGGCTGAGGTGGGAGGATTGCTTGGTCCTGGGAGGTTGAGGCTGCAGTGAGCCCTGATTGCACCACTGCACTCCAGCCTTGGTGACAGAGGGAGACCCTGTCTCGAGCAAACAAACAAACCTGAAGGAATCTATTGTCAAATTTATTTCCCAAAGTTCTACTCCCATGCCATTCTGTACTAGGAAGGGGAGGGGAAATAACATTTGCTGTCTTTTGTGAGCTAGTCAGTCACCCTGCTTAAGTGAAGCCTTATATACATTTTTTTTTTTATTATTATTTTTGAGACAAGAGTTTCACTCTGTTGCCCAGGCTAGAGTGCAATGGCACACTCTCAGCTCACTGCAATGTCCACCTCCCAGGTTCAAGCGATTCTCCTGCCTCAGCCTCCTGAGTAGCTGAGACTACAGGTGCATGGCACCACACCTGGCTAATTTTTGTATTTTTAGTAGAGACAGGGTTTCACCATGTTGGCCAGGCTGGTCTCCAACTCCTCACCTCAAGTGATCCTCCTGCCTCAGCCTCCCAAAGTGCTGGGATTACAGGCATAAGCCATTGCGCCCAGCCTACATTTTTTTTTTTTTTTTTTTTTTTTGAGACGGAGTCTCTCTCTGTTGCCCAGGCTGGAGGGCAGTGGCGCAATCTTGGCTCAGTGCAAACTCTGCCTCCCGGGTTCGAGCGACTCTCCTGCCTCAGCCTCCCAAGTAGCTGGGATTACAGGCATGCGCCACCACGCCCAGCTAATTTTGTATTTTTAGTAGAGACAGGGTTTCTCCATGTTGGTCAGGCTGGTCTCGAACTCCTGACCTCAGGTGATCCGCCCGCCTCGGCCTCCCAAAGTACTGGGATTACAGGCGTGAGCCACCGCACCCGGCCAACGCCCAGCCTGCATTTTAAGGTTCAAGCTAATAATCTTGTGAATTAGGTCATAGCTCCAATTTAGCAGCTCAGAGAGGAAAAGTGGCTTTCTATGGTCACATAGCTGAGGAGTGGCAGAGCATGTCTTTGTGCAGGGCTTCAAGATCCTTTTCATGATGCGATGTTGTCTTCAAGACAGGGGCTGAAAACCTGCCACTCCAGGTCTTCCTTGATAAGACCTCTTTCTTCCTTGCCAGGTAGCCTTTGCTCAATCACCTTCTTTACATTCGCCTTTTAAGCCAGATTGGTCTTTTTTACTGCCCCACCCACATCTCCAGGCAATCTGGACCTTAATGTGCTTCTTACTCCTAAAGCTTGGAGCTCCTTCGCTTCAAAAAGTGAGGTACTGCAGTTACAGTAGGCACTGCCGTTACAGTATAACTCAAGAGGTGGATCAAAGCACCAACTGGAATCTCTCCAGCTGCACCCAGTTTGTTCAGCCTGCTCTTACTTTTGCTCAAGCCGTTACTCTCCTGTCTGGCTTTCTTCTCTTGCCCTATTCGAATTCTATCTATGAAATCTTACCTCCTCCCTGTCAGCTACTGCGATCCCTTCTTTGGGATCCAGTACTGTGGGTCTGTACCACACAATGGCATTTATCTGTCTTCATTCATTTGACAAACACATTGAAGAGCTGCCATTATGGGGTAGACACTGGGCAGGTGGCTGGAGAGACCTTAGTGAATTATACAGACATGGACATGGACCAGGGGGCTAACTCCAGTGTTAGAGTGGGGAGATACAAAAAAGTGGGGAAGATACATTAAAAAGATATAAAGTAACTAGGAAAATGTCACTCACGGTCCTCTCCAGGTCCAGCACACAAACTCACAGTAATGAATTCATGAATAACTCATTGATTACAGGTCAGAATTTTTAAAAAGAAATGACTGAGGCTGGGCGTGGTGGCTCACGCCTGTAATCCCACCACTTTGGGAGGCTGAGGCGGGCGGATCACCAGGTCAGGAGTTCAAGACTAGCCTTGCCAACATGGTAAAAACCCCATCTCTACTAAAAATACAAAAATCAGCTGGGCGTGGTGGTGCACATGTGTAATGCCAGCTATTCGGGAGGCTGAGGCAGGAGAATCGCTTGAACTCGAGAGGTGGAGGTCGCAGTGAGCCGAGATTGCGCCACTCCAGCCTGGGCGACAGAGCAAGACTCTGTCTCGGGAAAAAAAACAAAACAAAACAAAGAGAAATGGCTGAAAGGAATCCTTTATTACCCCACCCAAACCTGACAGTCATGCAGCCTTGGGCTTGGCTCTAACCTGTCAACTGGCGGTGTGACCTTGAGCAAGTCCTGGCCTCTCAGCAGCCTCTGTAAAAATGAGGTTGTTGCATTTAGTGGTCTCTGGGGACCTTTCCATTTCTGAGATTCTGTATATTATTTTCAACTGCTCTGGGATGGTCCCTTTCCTCTTCCTGGTTTTTTCCTGCATTTCTCCCCCTCCCCCTTTCCTTCCGCTCTTCACATTTGTCCCTTCTGTATCCGCCCTCAGCCCCCATTTCCTGGCCACCCCCCAATTCCACTGAGATGGTTACCATGGGAATCTCCTGGAAGTGACATCACACATTTCCTAGGCAACTGTTTCCAGGACAGTGACATCATCTGATCACCATGGTAACCCTCCAGGAGGCCACTTCTGCAGTGAAATGGGCAGACAGAATTTTATGTTTTTTTCTGGAGATTGAGGGCAATGTAGGGAAATATTAACAGCAACAAAAAAATCTCAAGAGTTAGAAGAAAAAGCTTTGAATGTTGTGCTTGTTAGGGGCAAGTGGGAAACCAGTGTGGGGCTGGGAAAGAGCAGAAGCTTGGGGCTAACCCCTTCTTCTTTCCAGTAACTACGTTGATCATATGTCACCAAATTGGGACATCTGAGAGTGAACAGGGCACCATTATTATTATGTGGGAAAGACAAGTGAACATGGCCTCCCCAAGCAAACCAGGGGATGTGGCCCCCTGCCCATAATCAGAGCAGGTGCCCGGCCTTCTTTCCTCAGCTATGGCTCATCCAGCATGCTTTGATTCAGCTCCTCCTGTGTATGGCTACTAGGGATACCACAGGGAGCAAAACAGCCCAGATTACTGTCCTAATGGTGCTCAGGGTCATGTGTGTGTGGTGGGGTGAGGGTGACCCCACAGTCACCCAAGTGCACATTGTGGTATGGACTGGGCATGGTGCTGAAAAGGGAAGGCACTTGAGGGACATGTTTTTTTGTTTGTTTTTTGTTTTTAGATGGAGTCTCTCTCTGTTGCCCAGGCTGGAGGGGCAGTGGCACGATCTCAGCTCAGTGCAGCCTCTACCTCCCAAGTTCCAGTGATTCTCCTGCCTCAGTCTCCCAGGTAGCTGAGACTACAGGCGCCCACCACTACGACCGGCTAATTTTTGTAGCGATGGGGTTTCACGGTGTTGGCCAGGCTGGTCTTGAACTCCTGACCTCAGGTGATCCGCCCGCCTCAGTCTCCCAAAGTGCTAGGATTACAGGCGTGAGGCACCACGCCTGGCTGATTTTTTTTAATGCAAACAGGAGTGTTTCTCCCACGGCTCAAAACACGTCCACAGGGTTTCCCACTGCTGAGAAGATGGAGGCCTTCAAGGTCCCTGCCGCCCTGCCCATGTTACCTTCATCTTGAATGCCTCTCCAGCCTGCTTTCCACTGGGCCGCCAGCCTCCTTTCCACTCCTGATACTTTGCGTGCTCCCTCTGCACTTCAGTGCGCGCCACTGCGTTCCAGTCTGGGCGACAGCGCGAGACTCCATCTCAAAAAAATAAAAAAGCCGGGCGCGGTGGCTCACGCCTGTAATCCCAGCACTTTGGGAGGCCAAGGCGGGCGGATCATGAGGTCAGGAGATCGAGACTACGGTGAAACCCCGTCTCTACTAAAAATACAAAAAAAAAAAAAAAAAAAAAAGAAAAGAAAAACAAAAAATTAGCCAGCCGGGACGGCGGGAGCCTGTAGTCCCAGCTACTCCGGAGGCTGGGGCAGGAGAATGGCTGAACCCGGGAGGCGGACTTGCGGTGAGCCGAGATCACGCCACTGCACTCCAGCCTGGGCGACACAGCGAGACACTGTCTCAAAAAAATAAAAATAAAAAATTAATAAAAAATAAAAAGAACTCACCTGGCTGTTGCGTGGGACAGATGGGAGAGTAGTTTGCTCCAGAGAGAGCTTGAGTGGCAGGGACCTATGTGGGGGCTGTGACTGAGGGACATGGTGGATACATATTTGGGAGGTAGAGTTGACAGGATTTGCCAAAGGACTGAGTCTGAGGGTGAGGGCAAGGAAGGACTCAGGCTACCCAGGTTTCTGTTGTGAGTAGTGGAGTGGGGGGTCTTCTTTCAGATGATGCAGGGGTGCAGGGCTGGGCTTAAGGTTAGCAAGAGAGGTGCCTAGGGCACAACATATATCTATATCTATATTATGTTATATATGTATATTTTGTTGTTGTTGTTTTGTTGTTGTTTGAGATGGAGTCTCACTCTGTTATCCAGGCTGGAGGGCAGTGGCGCAATCTTGGCTCGCAACAACCTCCGCCTCCAGGGTTCAAGCGATTCTCCTGCCTCAGCCTCCCGAGTAGCTGGGATTACGGGTGAGTGGCACAACGCCTGGCTAATTTTTTTGTATTTTTAGTAGAGACGGGGTTCCACCATGTTGGCCAGGCTGGTCTTGAACTCCTTACCTCATGTGATCTGGCCCACGACATAGTTTTTTAAATTTTTAAATTTTATTTTTTTAAGAGACAGGGTCTCACTCTGTTTCCCAGTTTGGAGTGCAGTGGCAAGATCATAACTCACTGCGTCCTGGAATGATCCTCTGACCTCAGCCTCCCTAGAGGCTAGGACTACAAGTACACACCACCACAACCAGCTAAGTTTTGTTATTTTTTGTAGAGGTGGGGTCTTGCTATGTTACCCAGGCTGGTCTCAAACTTCTGGGCTCAAGCAATCCTCCCACTTAGGCCTCCCAAAATGCTAGGATTACAGGCATGAGCCACCGTGCCAGGCCTAGGGAACAACATTTAAGGAGGCACACACTCTCAGGGGTAGTCTTAAAAAGGAGTGCCTTTTTCAATGCTGCACTTTGGGAGAAGCAGGTTTTTGGGATTTTTTTTTAGAGGGATCGGGTGTCGTGTTTTTCAGCAGTAGTAACGACACTCTTATGTTAACATGGAGGCCTTCACTTTTACCAACCCCCTACTAAAGGTGGAGAGAGCATTGTGTGCCAGCTGTGTTACTGTCCCCACAGGAACTCTGGGAGGGGGCTCCGCACCCACTGGCCTTTTTTTTTTTTTTTTTTTTTTGAGATGGAGTTTCACTCTTGTTGCCCAGGTTGGAGTGCAATGGTGCAATCTCGGCTCACCGCAACCTCGGCTTCCTGGGTTCAAGTGATTCGCCTGCCTCAGCCTCCCGAGTAGCTGGTATTACAGGCATGCGCCACCACGCCCAGCTAATTTTTTTTTTTTTTGAGACGGAGTCTCACTCTGTCACCCAGGCTGGAGTGCAGTGGCGCGATCTCGGCTCACTGCAACCTCTGCCTCCCGAGTTCATGCCATTCTCCTGCCTCAGCCACCCGAATAGCTGGGACTACAGGCGCCCGCCACCACGCCCGGCTAATTTTTTGTATTTTTAGTAGAGACGGGGTTTCACTGTGTTAGCCAGGATGGTCTCGATCTCCTGACCTCGTGATCCTCCTGCCTCAGCCTCCCAAAGTGCTGGGATTACAGGCGTGAGCCACCGCACCTGGCTAATTTTGTATTTTTAGTAGAGACAGGGTTTCTCCATGTTGGTCAGGCTGGTCTTGAACTCTCGATCTCAGGTGATCCACCAGCCTCGGCCTTCCAAAGTGCTGGGATTACAGGTGTGAGCCACCACGCCCAGCCATTGCCCATCTTACAGATAAGGAAATCAGGCTCTGAGAGGTTCCAGATCTTCCTGAAGGTCCCATGGCTTGCAAGTGGGGGCAGCAGGCCTCAAACTCAGGCTTGCTGACTCATGAGCCTACTCTCTTCCCACCATGTGATGTTTCTCCAGCCTCCCGAGTTTCCTGGGGAGGAAAGGAAGATAATCCTAGAGCCCATAAAGCCCCAGGTGCTTTCAAGTTGGCCACCTCCTTGTTGCTCACCACCATTGAGGGTGCAGAGGAGCAAACCAAGGGTCTAGGAAGTGACAAGATCTCTCAGCTCAGCAGAGCCACTTTCTATTACAGGTGCTCTCCACCTGCCTTTAAGGTTCTGCCTGGCCGGGCGCGGTGGCTCACGCCTGTAATCCCAGCACTTTGGGAGGCCGAGGCGGGCGGATCACGAGGTCAGGAGATCGAGACCATGCTGGCTAACATGGTGAAACCCCGTCTCTACTAAAAATACAAAAAATTATCCGGGTGTCGTGGCGGGCACCTGTAGTCCCAGCTACTCGGGAGAATGAGGCAGGAGAATGGCGTGAACCCGGGAGGCGGAGGTTGCAGTGAGCCGAGATCACACCACTGCACTCCAGCCTGG
Organism: Pan troglodytes; assembly: GCF_028858775.2. Taxonomy (NCBI): domain Eukaryota; kingdom Metazoa; phylum Chordata; class Mammalia; order Primates; family Hominidae; genus Pan; species Pan troglodytes. Next base: position 34,085,515 of record NC_086016.1, read on the forward strand.
GCGACACAGCGAGACTCCTTCTCAAAAAAAAAAAAAAAAAAAAGAATTAGGGCAGGCGGGCAAAAGGTGTTTGTGCATGACACATGAGCCTGTGGGGTAGAGGCGGGAGAGGCGGGGTACAGGGACATGTGGGACAGATGGTTGCTGGGGGAGAAGCCTCCTCCTCACCAGCTGGTTCCCAGGGACAGCATACTTTGTAGCTCTCATTTCCAGGCCTACACCCAAGGCAGAGAGAAGAGGGGAATGAGCAGGCACATCCACGAAACTGAGGCCTCAGGGGGCAGGACTGGTGGAAGGGGCCCTCTGCCTCTAGCTACCTCATAGCCCAGCCCTACCAATAAATAACCATGGTTTTGCTAGTGCCTCCAAGTACTGGACCTCAAAAGTCACAAAATACCCGGAGATTAAAAAGAAATGAATAGGCTGGGCACGGTGACTCACACCTGTAATCCCAGCACTTTTGGAGGCTGAGGCAGGTGGACTGCTTGAGTTCAGGAGTTTGAAAGTAGCCTGGGTAACATGGCAAAACAATAAATACAAAAATTAGCCAGGCCTGGTAGTTCCAGCTACTCAAGAGGCTGAGGTGGGAAGATTGCTTGAGCCTGGGAGGTCGAGGCTGCAGTGTGCCAAGATCGTGTCACTGCAATTCACCCTGGGGAACAGAGTGAGACTGCCTCGAAAAAAAAAAAAAGAGTGAATAAACACGAAGATTAGGCCCTGTGACCCCCAACACACACGCACACGCACACACATGCGTGCACACACACACACACTCCTTTTTATTTTGAGATGGAGTCTCGCTCTGTTGCCTAGGCTGGAGTGCAGTGGTGCAATCTCGGCTCACTGCAACCTCCGCCTCCCGGGTTCAAGCTATTCTTGTGCCTCAGCCTCCTGAGTAGCTGGGATTACAGGCGCGTACCACCACACCAGGCTAATTTTTGTATTTTTAGTAGAGACAATTTCACCATGTTGGCCAGGCTGGTCTCGAACTCCTGACCTCAAGTGATCCGCCTGCCTCGGCCTCCCAAAGTGCTGGGTTTACAGGTGTGAGCCCCTGCGCCTGGCCATACTGCTTCCTTAATGTATTAGGGTTCAATCAGAGAAACTGTACCAGTAAGGGGATACAGATTAAGAGATTCGTTGCAAGGAGGTGATTTGCGCGATTGTGGGGCTGGCTAGGTAAGTGCAGTAAGTGCAGGCTGGAACTCTTGTCAAGGGCTGAAGTTGCTATCCACAGGCAGAATTTCTTCTTCAGGAAAACCTCAAGTCTGATTTTAAGGCCTTTCAACTGCGTCTATCAAGCCCTCCTAAATTATTCAGGATATCTTCCTTTTATATAAAGTCAACTGATAATGGACTTTATTCGCATCTACAAAACAACTTCACCAAAACATCCAGTTTCGTGTTGGAATAATTGGGGCCTTCAGTCTAGCCAAGTTGACACAGTAAAAAAGACATCACACTCAGCAGGGCATGGTGGCTCAGTCCTGTAATCCTAGCACGTTGGCAGGCCAAGGCGGGAGGATTGCTTGAGGCCAGGAGTTCCAGACCAGCCTGGGCAACGTAAAAAGACACCATCTCTCCAAAACATAAAAAAAGATAAATTAGCTGGGCTCGATAGCTATACCTATAGTCCTAGCTACTCAGGAGGCTAATGTGTGAGAATCACTTGTGCCCGGAGTTTGAGGCTGCAGTAAGCTATGATCATGCCACTGTACTCCAGCCTAGGTGACAGAGCGAGACCGTGTCTCAAAAACAAACAAACAAAAAGCAGTGGAACGTTGCTTTACGTATATTAGAGCACTTACCACATGCCCTGTGGTTAAGTGATTTGCATGCAGCATCTCAGTTAATCTCAGAACATCCCGTGACGCAGGTATCCTTCTTGTCCCTGATTTTACAGGTCAGGAAACGGCCTCAGAGAGGTGAGGAGACGCCCACAGTCGCGTGGCGTGGTGCACCTGTGTTCTGAACTGTCACTTGCCTCTCCCTGTGAGCCTCTCTTTACTCTGCCTTGTCTTCTTGTCCTGGGGCAAGAAGTTAGGGTTCAAGACCCTTCGGGATGTGAGGATGTTTCTGCCACTCCGGACCTTAGTTTTCTCCCCTAAGTGGCTCTATCTCTCCCGGCCTGAGTTTGGAAGGGAGGCACCAAACTCCTTTTCTTAGGCCTGTGCTGCCATCTATGGAGCTCGAAGGTGCTCGCCACGCTCCAGACCGGCCACCTGGCAGGCAGGTGAGCTTGCAAGTGTGAAGAGCAGCGGGATGCGGGGGAGGGAGCAAGCCTAGTAACAAATAAAGCAAATATCATCGGCCCTTGTCCTCAGCTGCTCGCTCAGGCCCCCCAGAATCCTGTAGCATTTCTGGGGATTAAGAGGGTGGTGGGGTTTTCACCTCTATCACGTCTACTGCCAGCCTGGCGCCCAAAGGTTCGGCCGTCATCCGCCCCAGCGGGTCCCTGGAACCGCCGGGATGCCCAGGCTGCCAGGGGGTCTAATGGGAAACTGGGAGTTTCTTTCAGGCCACAGGATAGGTCTGCAGTGCGACTCAGGCTCCCGCGGGGACCTGCCCACTCGAACGGGGGAGGAGAAAGAGGCTCCGGGGGAGAGCCAAGGAGGTGGAGAAGAGGAGCGGCGTCCCGGGAAAGGGGATGCTGGAGCTCCTGCCGACGCTCCACCTGTAGCCCCGCCCTTGACTCCGCCCACTTCCCCGCCCCTCCCTTCCAGGCGCAGCCTCGAGGTGGCGCTGTGGGGCCGCGCAGGGTCTAGGGCGACTTTCTGGGGGAGCCGCGGCCGCCAGGCTCCGTGGGTTTTGGTTCAGGCGCCGGTTAGTGTCGGGGTAGGCCACGCAGTGAGTTGGCTTGTGGCAGGAGGCAGGCGGAAACCGAGGCTGAGAGGCTGGCTGTCGCTGCCACCCCTCAGCAACCCCAGTGCAGCTGGTCATCCTGTCAGCCGATCAGTCAGTCGCGTCCCCAGCCCGGCTCACACGCCTCCTCCATCAGTCCCTCAGCCAGTCCCTGCGTTTCCTTTCTTTCCCTTGCCTTTCTCTCTCTTTTTTCTTGTCTTTTCTTTCTTTCTTTTCCTTCCTTCTCTTTCTATTTCTCTCACTTTCTTTCCTTTTCTTTTTCTTTTTTTGAGAGGGGTCACCTCACTATGTCACCCAGGCTGGAGTGCAGTGACGTCATCTCGGCTCACTCAGCTTCGACATCCTGGGCTCAAGCCATCCTCCCGCCTCGGCCTCCCAAAGCTCCGGGATCACAGGCAGAGCCACTGTATCCGCCCAACCATTGCGGTTCCTGCCAGGTGGTCGGCTGGCAGGTCGGCCCTTGTCACCTGGGTCCCCGAGCCCTGCACACTGTGAGGGCGAACAGAGTCCATGGAGGATGGTGAAGGGAGGAAATATGTGGAGCCCAGGCCTTGCTTTTTCTGTTTGTTGTTGTTGTTTTGTTTTTTTTTTTTTTTAGACGGAGTCTCGCTCTGTCGCCCAGGCTGGAGTGCAGCTCACTGCAAGCTCCGCCTCCCGGGTTCACGCCATTCTCCTGCCTCAGCCTCCCGAGTAGCTGGGACTACAGGTGCCCGCCACCACGCCCGGCTAATTTTTTGTATTTTTAGTAGAAACGCGGTTTCACCGTCTTAGCCAGCATGGTCTCGATCTCCTGAACTCGTGATCCGCTCACCTCAGCCTTCCAAAGTGCTGGGATTACAGGCGTGAGCCACCGTGCCCGGCCTCTTTTTTTTTTTGAGTCTTGCTCTGTTGCCCAGGTTGAAGTGCAGTGGTGCGATCTCTGCTCACTGCAACCTCTCCCTTCCGAGTCCAAATGATTCTCTTGCCTCAGCCTCCTGAGTAGCTGGGATTACAGGCACTCACCACCACGCCTGGCTAATTTTTGTGTTTTTAGTAGAGGCGAGGTTTCACTATGTTGGCCAGGCTGGTCTTGAACTCCTGGCCTCAAGAGTCTGCCCGCCTCGGCCTCTCAAAGTGCTGGGATTACAGGTGTGAGCCACTGTGCCCGGCCGTTTTTTTTCTGTTTTTGGTCAGAGTTACTTGCCAAAGGGCTTTGGTTTTTTCCCCTCAGGATCTCCCAGGCCCTTGGGGGGCAGAGGGGACAACGATGCTGACCCGCTCCTGAGGTGGCGCTCGGCCAGCACAGCTGTCCCTGGAGCAGAAGAGTGGCAGTGGAGGGGCCAGAGCCCTGGCTTTCAGCGGCTGTACTGAGAGTTACTCCACGTTCAGCCCTTCCCCGCCCGACGCGGATTGGCTGTGGGCTGGGTCTGATCCTTCCCGGACCTGGAGCAGCTGTGGGCTGGGCCTGATCCACTGACTGCCTTCTATGTCAGAGCTGGCAGCATGGGGGCCCAGACCCGGGCCCTTCCAGGAGGTGCCAGGGCAGTGGGACCCAGCCCTGAGCTGGAGAGAGCATTCCTGTGCTGGTCGCGGCAGTGCTTCCACCTCACTGTGTGTGCTTGTGCAGGTCACTTCACCCAGGCCTCGGTGTCATCACGGACAGCTTTCAGAAAGGGGAGACAGCCTGGGCATGGTGGCTCACACCCATAACCTCAGCACTTTGTGAGGCCAAGGTGGGGAGGATCACTTGAGGCCAGGGGTTCAAGACCAGCCTGGGCAACGTAGTAAGTAACCCCATCTCTAAAGAAAAAAAATTAGCTGGACATGGGAGGCCGAGGTGGGAAGATGGGGCTTGAGCCCAGGAAGTCGAGGCTGCAGTGATCCTCGACTGCACTCCAGTGGTGCATTTGATTACACTACTGCACTCCAGCCTGGGTGACAGCGAGGAGACCCCTCTCAAACAAACAAAATCCCCCCAAACCAAAACCTGCCACCTACTTCCTTGCCCTGCCCGGTACTGTGGGTTTGGAAATATAACCATGGAGGTGAAAGCCCAGGTGTGAGGAAGTTATAACCTGACCTCTCATGGTTTTCCTGATGCAGGGGAGGAAGAATGGAAGAAAGAAATGAGAAAAGGCAGGGGTGGCCTGAACTCCTGGGCTCCAGGGGACGCTGTGTCTGTTACCCCCACCCATAGGAGCCTGGGGTTCTGGCCTGGGCTGTGTGACCCTGGGCCTGTCTCTGCTGCTCTCTGGGCTTTTACAGCAGTGAAGAGCTTGGGTTCTATGATCTCTAAGGCTTGAGACTTGAGTAGAAGGGTTTCTAACAGAAATCCTGGGGCCATGATGTTCGGGGAGCAAGAGCTAAGCTGTCTGGTGCAATAGCCACTAACCACGTGTTGCTGTTGGGCACTTGACATGTGGCTTGTCTGATTTCAGGTGTGCCCAAGGATGTTGTAGAACTCTGTCTAGCCACAGTGTGGGGATGGGGAGCTCCCGCCGACAGACTCTGTTGCTTTCTGGCTTCGTAAGTGGGAGTACCGAAGTCCCTGGCTGTGTGTTCAGCCCAGTGGGGTTGGGATAGGCACTGGGGAAGGTGGGAGCTGGGTCAGAAACCCTCCCTCAGCCCAACCTGGGTGGACTCCTGGGACCCTTGGTGGGAGGAGGGGTCTGATGACCCTGGGGGAGGGAGGGAGGGGAATTGGCAAGACTCAGATGTATACTCTGGGGACAACGATCCTCTCTCTTTCTGCCCCAGTCCCACTCCTTTCTTTGAAGCTGGGGTCCCCAGCTCACATCATGCCCAGGCAGCCTCAGTGTTCCAGTGAGGCGGGAGCTACAGCTCCTGGAAATCAGAGGTGACCTGGGCGAGGCAAGTTTTTTGTAGGGACCTGGTGGGATACTCCCAGGGGATTGTTCTCCTGGGCAGGCCTGGGAAGTCCCAGGAAGAGTTGGTTATTCATTCACAACCAGTGTTTATTGGACATCCACCACATGCCAGGCTTTGTGCCAGGCAGTGAGTGACAGGAGTGAACTGTACAGACATTGACCCTGTTTATGGAGTGCAGTGTCTAGAAGTGGTGATAAGGGCAATGGGAGAAGACAAAAATGCAAGTAAACGAATTGGTTAAAGTAAAAATTCTGATACCAGGCACGGCGGCTCATGTCTGTAATCCCAGCACTTTGGGAGGCCGAGGCCAGCGGATCACCGGAGGTTGGGAGTTGGAGACCAGCCTGACCAACATGGAGAAACCCCATCTCTACTAAAAATACAAAATTAGCTGGGCGTGGTGGCACATGCCTCTAATCCCAGCTACTTGGGAGGCTGAGGCAGGAGAATCGCTTGAACCCGGGAGGCAGAGGTTGTGGTGAACGGGGTTGCACCACTGCACTCCAGCCTGGGCAACAAGAGTGAAACTCTGTCTCAAAAAAAAAAAAAAAAAAAAGTTAAAATTGTGGTATGTGCTGTGAGGGTAGCAAGGAGGGTGCTAAGATAGAGAACAAAGCAGGCCATTCTGGGACGACTCTCTGAGCAGGTGACACTTAGCCTAAGACCTGAAAGAGGAGGAGCCATGGGATGGAAAGAGTGTTCCAGACAGTGGGAATAGCATTCATCCACTCACTCACTCATGCATGTGTTACTCTGTGTTGGACGCTGTTCTATTTGCTCCCAAAACAGCAATGAACAATACAGGAGAAATGCTTTCTGTCATGGAGCTTATGTTGTACTGGAAGAAGACAGAAGGCAAATAACCAATTAGACAAATAATATCAGGAAATGATGAATGCTCTGGAGAACATAAAAAGATGATGGGCTAGCAAATGACTAAGGATGAAGGGACTATTGCAGATAAGGTGGAGAGGGAAGGCCACTCTGGAGACCCGAATGATGAGAAGGAGCCAGGCATGGAAGGGTCTGGAGGAAGAGCATTCCAGAGAAAGGGACCAGGAAGTGGAAACGAGTTTAGCAGATTTGAGGCATATGGCCAGTGGGAGAGTGATGGGCAGTGAGGTGCAGGGAGCAAGTTGTGGAGGGTGTGGCAAAACTAGGCCAGGAGTTTGGATTTTAGTAGAAGGCATCGGGAAGCTGGTGGAGGGATGTGGGTAGGGGAGTGGTCCAGTCCCTCAGGCTGCTCTGTGTGGGTATAGAGTGAGAAGGTGGGAAGGTGGGAGTTAAACTAGTTAGAAATCACTGAGGCTGGGCGCAGTGACTCGCGCCTGTAATCCCAGCACTTTGGGAGGCTGAGGCGGGCGGATCATGAGGTCAAGAGATCGAGACCATCCTGGCCAACATGGTGAAGCCCCGTGTCTACTAAAAATACAAAAATTAGCCAGGCGTGGTGGCGTGCACCTGTAGTCCCAGCTACTCGGGAGGCTGAGGCAGGAGAATCGCTTGAACCCGGGAGGCGGAGGTTCTGTCTCAAAAATAAATAAATAAATAAATAATAAATAAATGAAAAGGAATCATTTTGTAGTCCAGGCAAAATGATGGTGGCCTGGACTAGGGCAATAGCAGTGGAGATGGATGCAGGTGAACAGATATATCTATGGATGGAATTGACAGGACTTTATGACCATTTGGATGAAGGAAAATGAGACTCCTTGGATTTGACTTCTAGCAACTGGGTGGATTATGGTGCCATTTACTGAGTTGGAGTGGGTTGTGGGAGATACATTTTGGGGAGGAAAATGCAAATGCAGTTTTGATAAACTTAGAGATTTCTGTAAGACAGGAAAGCGGAGATGACAAGCAGGAAGCTGGGTCTCTGAGCTTGGAGCACAGGGAACAGGACTGGCCTAGAGATAAATTTGGTTCAGGGCACAGGCAGCTCTGGTTAGGCCCACAGAGACAGTACTGTTCAAGGGACAAGCACTAAGTTGTCCAGCACAGACACTAGGCTCTCCAGCACAGTAGCCATGAACCACATGTGGCTTTTGGGCACTTGACATGTGGCTTGTCTGATTTCAGGTGTACTGGAAGTATAAAGGACACACTAGATTTTGAAGAGTTAGCATGGAAGAAAGAATGTAGAATATCTCAATAATTTTTATACTGGGCCAGGAATGGTGGCTTATGACTGTGATCCCAGCACTTTGGGAGGCCGAGGCGAGTGGATCACGAGGCCAGAAGATCAAGACCATCCTGGGCAACATGCTGAAACCCCGTCTCTACTAAAAAATATTTAAAAATTAGCTGGGTGTGGTGGTGCACGCCTGTGGTCCCAGCTACTAGGGAGGCTGAGGCAGGAGAATCACTTAAATCTGGGACGTGGAGGTTGCAGTGAGCCAAGATGGCACCCCTGCACTCCAGCATGGCGACAGGAGAGACTCTGTCTCAAAAAAAAATTTTTTTTAAAATACTGATTATACATTGAACTGCTAATAGTTTGTATATACTGGGCTACATAGAATACATTAATATTAATATTATTTTGTAGAGACGTGGCCTTACTATGTTGCCTAGGCTGGTTTCAAACTCTTGAAACCAGCAAGGAGGTCCTTCTGCCTTGGCCTCTGAAAGTGCTGAGATTACAGGTGTAGGCCATTGTGCCTGGTCATAAAAATAAATGTATTATTAAAATTAATTTCACCTGTTTATTTTTACCTTTTAAAATGTGGCTACTAGAAAATGTAAATCACATTTTTTTGTTTGTTTGTTTTTGTTTTCTGAGACAGGGTCTTACTCTGTCGTTCAGGCTGGAGTGCAGTGGCGCAATCTCAGCTCACTGCAACCTCTGCCTCCCGGGTGGAAGCAATTCCCCGAGTCAGCCTCCTGAGTAGCTGGGACAGGTGTGTGTCACCACAACCAGATAATTTTTGTATTTTTAGTAGAGAAGGGGCTTCCCCATGTTGGCCAGGCTGGTCTTGAACTCCTGACCTTAAGTGATCCACCCGTTTTGGCCTCCCAAAGTGCTGAGATGTATTTATTTTCTTTCTTTCTCTTTTTTTTTTGAGACAGAGTTTCGCTCTTGTTGCCTAGGCTGGAGTGCAATGGCGCGATCTTGGCTCACCACAACCTCCGCCACCTGGGTTCAAGCGATTCTCCTGCCTCAGCCTCCTGAGTAGCTGGGATTACAGGCATGCGCCACTACGCCTGGCTAATTTTGTATTTTTTTTTTTTAGTAGAGATGGTGTTTCTCCAGTTGCTCAGGCTGGTCTCGAACTCTGACCTCAGGTGATCTGCCTGCCTCGGCCTCTTAAAGTGCTGGAATTACAGGTGTGAGCCATGGCGTTTCTCCAGTTGCTCAGGCTGGTCTCGAACTCCGACCTCAGGTGATCTGCCTGCCTCGGCCTCTTAAAATGCTGGAATTACAGGCGTGAGCTACTGCGCCCGGCTGTTGGGATGTATTTCTGATGTTCCATAGGGTAGGGCTGGTGGTGTGTTGTAGGGTGTGGCAGATCAGGGCACCAGGGGGCAGCAGTGGTTAGGAAATTGAGAGGCATTTCCGATGAAGACAACCTAAGGGAAACCCAGAGTAGGGGTTGGCCTGTCTCTGTCTGGCTCCCTTCCTGACACCTTGTCAGAGCACAACTGTGGCACACCCCCTTGGACTTCCCAACCCCGTGGCTGTCTCAGTTGGAGTTGAGGAACAGGTAGGAGGGGTCCCCATGAGATGGTGGTGTGAACCACTCAAGAAGTTGCTGGTACTTCAGGCTCTGATCTCACTCTCTTCCTTTAACTCCAGCTGACATCACTGTGCTAGGGGAACATTTCCACCTCTTGGGCTGAGCAGGGTATGCCAACCGACAGCTGGGTAGTCAAGACAACCAAGGCAATAAAGCTCACAGAGGTTAATTTATATGAAATGAATGTGGCTGTAACTGGTTTTCATCCATTATAATTCTAAACATCATGTTCAAATTGCCTGTAGTGTTTTTAGTTGGCAGGAAAACTGCCATTAGGGAAAAAAGAGCAGAGGGATGATTGGGGGCGAGATTGAATTCACTTTAGTGGGTTTGGTGTGACTTTGGTTGAGTGTCGCAGTGTGCCAGACTTTTGTGAGTGTCGTAGTGTGACTTTTGTGAGTGTCACAGTGTGCCAACAACCAGTTGGGTTGTTGACTGTGCAGTCCTCAAGGAATATATGTATCAGTGATTTAATATAGGGAAAAATGTGTAGAGGGATAAATAGAGACCCATGAGAGCTCAGAGGAAGTGCAGTTAATGCTTGTGCATGGGTGCGTGAAACTGTGAACTCAGAGAGAAAGTGCCAGGTAGCATCAGAGCAGACAGTCAGGATTTAGCCATGCAGTGGAGGGGTGGAGAGTGGGTTTGCAGGCACTGGGACAGCAGCAAAGGACATGGCTCAAGGAAGGACAACGAGATTTGTTTGGCCATGTGGAGCAGGGTCCTAGGAAAACAAAGATGGTGCCAGATCTTGAGAGGCCTTGGTTTCCCAGTTAAGGAGATTGGACGACTTTATTATTTTATTTTCCCTCTTTCCATAATTCAGAGAAAGAGAATGGACTTTGGATTGCAGGTACTTAAGAGCTTTTGAGGAGGGCCTGAGCTGGACAACACTGTGCTTAGAAAGAAGAAACCATACAGTGCTTCAGTTTTTGTGGAGATAAAATAAAATACGAAAAACAGAAGAAACCATTTGCCTTTTTGGTGCTCAGAGGGCAGGGTAGGAGAGGAAAAGGAGCTTGTGTGTTGCAAGCAGGGAGGTAAAGAGCCCCTTTGGGACTAGTCAGTTGGCAAATAAGGCAGAGTGGGAGAGCAGTTAGGAGTATTTGTTTTGGGAATGGAAAGACCTGGATTTGATCACTAATCCTATAATTTTTTTTTGGTAATAGCTTTCTTGAGATGTAATTCACATGCCATACAATTCACCCTTTAAAGTGTACAATTCGATATTTAGTATGTTTATAATTACACAACCATTACAATAATTTTACTTTTTAAAAATAGAGATTCAACTCACATACCATAAAACTCACCATTTTAAAGTGTACAATTCAGTGGTTTTTGGTATATTGATAAGGTTGCACAACCAGCACCACTATCTAATTCCAGACTATTTTCTTTCTTTTTTCTTTTTTTTTTTTGAGATGGAGTCTCGCTCTGTTGCCCAGGCTGGAGTGCAGTGGCGTGATCTCGGCTCACTGCAAGCTCTGCCTCCAGGATTCACAGCATTCTCCTGCCTCAGCCTCCCAAGTAGCTGGGACTACAGGTGCCCGCCACCATGCCCGGCTATTTTTTTGTATTTTTAGTAGAGACGGGGTTTCTCCATCTTGGTCAGGCTGGTCTCGAACTCCCGACCTCAGGTGATCCGCCTGCCTTGGCCTCCCAAAGTGCTGGGATTACAGGCATGAGCCACTGTGCCGAGCCTAATTAATTTTGTATATGGTATGAAGTAGGGGTCTACTTTATTCTTTTGTTTGTGGATATTCAGCTGTACCAGTACCATTTGTAGAAAACACTATTCTTTCCCCATTGAATTTTTTTGGCACCCTTTTCTAAAATCAGTTGCCCACAAATGTATCCCTGCCACTTTTTTTTTTTTTTTTTTTTTGCAATCCTTCTCCTTCTATAACCTACCACTTTTTAGCTCTGTAATTTAAGCCTCAGTTTTCTTATCTGTGAAATAACAGTAATATCCAGGACTGACTCATCCATCAGGCACAAGAGGCTCAATATTCTAGGTCCCATGGTACTTTTAAGGGTCCATAAAAATGTTTTAGTTATTTTTTGGCCAGGCGCGGTGGCTCACGCCTGTAATCCCAGCACTTTGGGAGGCCAAGGCAGGCAGGTCACCTGAGGTCAGGAGTTTGAGACCAGCTTGGCCAACAAAGTAAAACTCTGTCTTTACTAAAAATACAAAAATTAGCTGACATGGTGATGGGTGCCTGTAGTCCCAGCTACTTGGCAGGCTGAAGCAGTAGAATCGCTTGAACCCAGGGGTTGGAGGCTGCAGTGAGCCAAGATTGCGCCACTGTTCTCCAGCCTGGGTGACAAGAGTAAGACTCCCTCTAGGAAAAAAAAAAAAAAAAAAAAAAAAGGGCCGGATGCGGTGGCTCATGCCCGTAATCCCAGCACTTTGGGAGGCTGAGGCGGGCAGATCACGAGGTCAGGGGTTTGAGACCAGCCTGACAAACATGGTGAAACCCCGTCTCTACTAAAATTACAAAAATTAGGCGAGTGTGGTGGTGCATGCCTGTAGTCCCAGCTACTCAGGAGGCTGAGGCAGGAAAATTGCTTGAACCCGGGAGGTGGAGGTAGCAGTGAGCTGAGATGGCGCCACTACACTCCAGCCTGGGTGACAGAGCAAGACTCCGTCTCACAAAAAAAAAAAAAAAAAAGTTTTGGTTACTTTTCACATCTGAAGAAAGAAATGAAAATTTAGGTCAAAGAAAACGTCTTGATATATTAAGACATTATTAAATATTCTTTTATCAATGCAGCTGTAAAATATAATTTTTAGTATTATTTTTATAGAGGAAGGGGCCCACAAAAGCAAAGGTGTCTCAGACCCGCAAAAATCCTACTGTGGCCTTGACACTGTTTGTCTCACAGGGTTATCATGAGGATGCAATGTGATAATCATGTCAAATCTCATGTGCTGTGCTGGCCCATAGTAGGCCATCAGTAAACGGTCAGTGTTTATGGAGTAGCAGACAGAATCTCCCTCATCAGCCTGGGCCCCTTTAGCAGGAGAGCAGTCGGGGGGCTTTTCTGTCCCGCTAGCACCTTGGCAGGCTGGTGAATTATTGACTGTGCAAACCCATGAAGGAACCACTTAGTGAGCTTGAGGGAAGGGCAGTGCTAAGGAGCTGGTCCTCTGCCCCAGTTTCCTGTCCTGACACCTCTGAGGGTTCAGGGGCACCTGTGGCCTCACCAGGCAGAGAGAGAGTTGCCGAGGTGGAGAGGAGGCAGGCAATGGAGGGGTTCTGTGCCTCAGCACCTGGTGGGGTTGGTAAAGCTCCCTAGCTGTAATTCCCTGCCTTTGTTAGGCAGAGAGACCTGGTGTCCACCTGGGTGGAGAAGGCAATGACCATGAGTGACTTAAATGGCTCTGACAGCCAATACTCGTTTTTTTTTTTTTTTTTTTGAGACAGGGTCTCACTCTGTCACCCAGGCTGCAGCACAGTGGCACAATCTTGGCTCACTGCAACCAATGTTCTTTTTTAAAAAATAAATAAAGATGAAATTCACACAACATAAAAGTAACCATTTTATTTATTTAGTAGAGACAGGATCTTGCTATGTTGTCCAGGCTGGAGTACAGTGACTATTTACAGGTGTGATACCTCTACTGATCAGCACAAGAGTTTTGACCTGTTCAGTTTCTGACCTGAGCTGTTCACCCCTCCTTAGGCCGCTGGTTGTCCCTTGCTCCTGGAAGGTCGCCATATTGATGCCAAACTCAGTGTGGATGCCCAATTGGTAGAGTGCACTACAGCCCAGAACTCATGGACTCAAGTCAGCCTCCCAAGTCCCTGGGACTACAGGTATGCACCAAAATTAACCATTTTAAAGTGTATGATTCAATGGCATTTAGTACATTTATGATATTATGCAACCATTACCTCTAATGTAGTTCCAAAATATGTTTATCATCCCGAAAAGAAACCTCATACTCCTTAAACAGTCACTTACCATTCCTCCCTTGCCTTAGGCCCTGGCAACCACTCATCTGCTTTCTGTCCCTATGAATTTGCCTACTCTGGACGTTTAATATAAATGGAATCATACAATACGTGACCTATTGTGTCTGGCTTCTTTAACTCAGCATAATTTTTTTTATTTTAAAATTTTATTTATTTATTTTGAGACAGAGTCTTGCTCTGTTGCCCAGGCTGGAGAGCAGGAGCGTGATCTTGGCTCACTGCAACCTCTGCCTCCTGGGTTCAAGTGATTCTCATGCCTCAGCCTCCCAAGTAGCTGGGATTACAGGCACGTACCTGTACATGTGTTTCATGTGCTGGTTACCATTTGTTCACTATGCCCAGCTAATTTTTTTTGTTTGTATTTTTTTTTTTTTTGAGACAGAGTCTCACTCTGTCACCCAGGCTGGAGTGCACTGGCGCTATCTTGGCTCACTGCAACCTCTGCCTCCCAGGTTCAAGTGATTCTCCTGTCTCAGCCTCCTGAGTAGCCTGGGACTACAGGCACGTGCCACCATACCTGGCTAATTTTTTTGTATCTTTAGTAGACACGGGATTTCACCATGTTGGCTAGGCTGGTCTCGAACTCCCGACCTCAGGTGATCTGCCCGCCTTGGCCTCCCAAAGTGCTGGGATGACAGGCGTGACCCACCGGGCTTGGCCTTGTTTGTATTTTTAGTAGAGATGGGGTTTCACCATGTTGACCAGGCTCAGGCAATCCTGCCTCAGCCTCCAGAAGTGCTGGGATTACAGGCGTGAGCCACCATGTCTGGCCCAGAATAATGTTTTTGAGGCTCATTCATGCTGTAGCATGTATCAGCACTTCATTCTTTTCATAAGTTGAATAATAGTCCATTGTGTGGAATATACCACATTTGGTTTATCCATTCCTTTGTTGATGGACTTTTGAGTTGTTTCCACCCTTTGGTGATTGTGAATAGTGCTGCTATGAACATTTGTATGTCAGGTTTTGTTAAAATACCTGTTTTCAATTCTTTTGGGTATATGAACATTTGTATATCAGGTTTTGTTTAAATACCTGTTTTCAATTCTTTTGGGTATATGAGCATTTGTATGTCAGGTTTTGTTTAAATACCTGTTTTCAATTCTTTTGGGTATATGAACATTTGTATATCAGGTTTTGTTTAAATACCTGTTTTCAATTCTTTTGGGTAGGAGTGGAATTGCTGGGTCATAGGATTATTCTCTGTTTCACATGTTGAGGAACCTCCAGACTATTCTCTAAAGCAGCTGTACCATTCTACATTCCCACCAGCAATGTATAAAGTTTCTCCACATTATCATAAACACATTATTATTATTATTATTATTTTGAGACAGGGTCTTGCTCTGCTGCCCAGGCTGGAGTGCAGTGGCACAATCATGGCTCACTGCAGCCTTGATCTCCTGGGCTCAAGCAATCCTCCCACCTTAGCCTCCTGAGTAGCTGGGACTATTCCACCCCAACATGGCATGCACCATCATGCCTGGCTAATTTTTTGATTTTTTGTAGAGATGGAGTCTTGCTATGTTGCCAAGGCTGGTCTTGAACTCCTGAGCTCAAGTGATCCTCCCACCTCAGCCTCCCAAAGTGCTGAGATTACAGGTGTGAGCCCCTGCACCCAGCCATTGTTTGTTTTTTTGATTATAGCCATCCTAGTAGGTGGGTGGGCAGTGGTATCTCACTGTGGTTTTGATTTGTGATTTCAATTTGTATTTCCTGGCCGGGCGTGGTGGCTCATGCCTGTAATCCCAGCACTTTGGGAGGCCGAGGCAGGCAGATCACCTGATGTCAGGAGTTCAAGACCAGCCTGGCCAATATAATGAAACCTCGTCTCTACTAAAAATACTAAAATTAGCCGGGCACGATGGCGGGTGCCTGTAATCCCAGCTACTCAGGAGGCTGAGGCAGGAGAATGGGTTGAACCCGAGAGGCTAAGGTTGCGGTGAGCTGGTATCATGCCATTGCACTCCAACCTGGGTGAGAGAGAGAGACTCTGTCTCAAAAAAATTTTTTTAAATATTTCCCTAATGACTAATGGTGTTGAGCTTCTTTTCATGTGCTTGTTACCATTTGTTCTTTTTTCTTTCTTTCTTTCTTTTTTTTTTTTTTGATCCAGGCCTGGTGAATTCTCCACCAGTCCCTATAAGAAAACCTTGCCCCGGGAGATGGAGGTTGCAGTGATCCAAACTCACGCCACTGCACTCTAGCCTGGGTGACAGCGAGACTCTGTGTCAGAAAAAAAAAAAAAAGAGAAAACCTTGCCCTGTAGGAGTCCCCTTCTCTGGGGAACAGCTAGCCTTAGACGTTAAATATACAGTCTAAGTGCCCTCTTGGCCTCATGTGTCCTGCAGACTCCTTCTCTACCTGGCGTCATCCCAGAACTTGCCTTGGGTCTTGGGCCTTTCCTGCTGGCCATAACGTTCCCAAAGGGGTAACAGTTGTGTCTTTGGGAGCTCTTCTCTTTTGCCCTGACAAATTCCTTATTGTTTATCTGGAACTTGTTCATTGTTGCCTCTGCCCACTTGGGCCTCACTGAATTCTTCTCTCCACCTCCTACTCATTCCTGGTTATCTTAGATTCCTTAGCCTCTAACGTTTTCTAGACTCTCCCCCTTGGTCCTGGTGGACTCTCCCCAGTGGACTCAGTTGGCAAACTTTCCAGCGTGGGGGCCCTGCTGTTCTGGCACAGCTAGGGAGAAGGGCAGGAGGCTGGCTGGCCTCTCTGAGGGTGTTGGGGTGGCAGATCATTCACGCTTCACTTCTCACCGGAGTGGTGGGGAGGTCTCTGGAGGACCCTGGCTCTGGAGAAGGAGGGGGTTGCCATACCAACCCTTGTAGCAGGAGCATAACAGTGATAAAAACCCGCATGTCATTTGTGAGGTACAAAGTCCTGGTCTAGTTTGGGCCCAGGGGTTTTTCCTTTCTGCAAGATGGCTCTCTCTTTATTCCATCTCTTGCTCACTCGCTGACTCACTGACAACATACATTTACTGAGTGCTGACTCTGCAAAGCCCTGTGCTGGGCCCTGAGACTAAAAAGCTCAGCATTTGAGCCCCTCATGGTGTCTAGACAGATAAACACACAAATGCAATATGATGTGATGTGTGTGATAGCAGGGTATGTATGAAGGCAGTGGGAACCCAGCTGAAGTAGGAATCACTCTGCCTTGAGAGAAAAAAATGGGTAGCTTGAGCTGCAAGGAAAAGGTGACATTTGAGTTGGTTCTTGATGGAGGAGAGACTGACGAAGGGAAGAAAGGCATTCTAGGTAAAGGACTCAGGTTCTTCGAATGGACTCGGCTCAAGAGCGATTTAGGAGGAAACTCAGAAGCCCACTGCATTTCCTTTGTCTTTCTCCCCAACTACACTGGGAACACCTTGAAGTCGAAAGATGCAGTCTAAGGCCAGGTGTGGTAGCTCATGCCTATAATCCCAGCACTTTAGGAGGCCGAAGTGAGCGGATCACTTGAGCCCAGGAGTTTGGGACCAGTTTGGGCAACATGGTGAAACTCTGTCTCTCCAAAAAAAAAAAAAAAAAAAAAATTAGCCAGGCGTGGTGGTGCACACCTTAGTCCCAGCTACTCAGGTGGCTGAGCTGGGAGGATCACATGAGCTCTGGAGGTTGAGGCTGCAGTGAGCGAAGATCATGCCACTGCACTCTAGCCTGGGTGGCAGAGTGAGTGAGACCCTGTCTTCTCTGGCCTGGGCCCCAGACTGTCTCTTGTCCTCCACGTAAGTTCATCTGTTCTGTTTCCAGATACGAATGACTGATGTGATAAACTCACTCATGTTTTGTGTTGCTGGGAACGGGTGGGTTATTTATTTTTATTATTTATTTATTATTTATTTATTTGAGATGGAGTTTCACTCTTGTTGCCCAGGCTGGAGTGCAACAGCATGATCTCGGCTCACCACAACCTCTGCCTCCCTGGTTCAAGTGATTCTCCTGCCTCAGCCTCCCAAGTACTGGGATTACAGGCATGTGCCACCATGCATGACTAATTTTTTTATTTTTAGTAGAGACGGGGTTCCTCCATGTTGGTCAGGCTGGTCTCAAACTCCCAGCCTCAGGTGATCCATCCACCTCAGCCTCCCAAAGTGTTGGGATTACAGGTGTGAGCCACTGCGCCCGGCCTGCGTTTTTGTTTTTTTTGAGATAGAGTCTTGCTCTATTGCCCAGGCTGGGGTGTAGTGGCGCAATCTTGGCTCACTGCAACCTCTGCCTCCCGAGTAACTGGGACTACAGTTGTGTACCACTACACCCGGCTAATTTTTGTATTTTTGGTAGAGATGGGAGTTTTGCCATATTGGCCAGGGTGGTCTCGAACTATTGAGCTCAGGTGATCTGCCTGCCTTGGCCTCCCTAAGTGCTGGGATTACAGACGTGAGCCACCAAGCCTGGCCTGGGATATTTAATTAATTCAATAAATAATACACTCACCTAGCATTAATTTAGGCTTAGTATGTGCAAGGCATAGAAAAGATTATAGTGTGGTGCTTAAAGGGACAGGCTTAAAATCAGAATGACTGGGTTTGAATCCTACTAATTAGCTGGGAGGTCTCATTCAAGGTACTTAACCCCTCACTGTTCTCCTCTATAAAATAGGAATAATAATGGTCTATAGTGCTGTGGAGATTGAATAAGAGAGCGCACATGTGAATTCAGCATGGTGCCCAGTATAGCAAATATTAATGGTGGTATACACAGTATAGTATATATGTCTGTGTGTGTATATATATATATATATATATATACGCATGCACACACATATATATTATAAATATATAAATATATAAGATACACATATAGAATTTACATATAAAGTATAAATACATATACACATGTATATATATGTATATGTAGTGTACATATATACATATACATACATATATTACTAGGTAGTGTATGACATATATATGTGTATGTGTGTGTGTGTATATGTATATATCCATTCCTATTCTTAGGGAATTTAAAGACTTCAAATGGGAAAGAAAACCACTCAAATAACCAAAAAATAATAATGTATTTTTCCCAGGTGATGTATTAGCATTTGAAACAGGGACCTGCTGGAGTCATTAATCAAAGGACAGTTATTCTTAGGGAGATACTTTTTTTTTTTGAGAGAAATTAGGATTGATGAATGGAAGGAGGTAGACTTTTGTCTCAGTATAAAGGAGACATTTTTTAAGAGAGCATCTTGCCAGGCGCGGTGGCTCACGCTTGTAATCCCAGCACTTTGGGAGGCCGAGGTGGGTGGATCATCTGAGGTCAGGAGTTCAGGGCCAGCCTGGCCAACATGGTGAAACCCCATCTCTACTAAAAATAAAAAGAATTAGCTGGGCATGGTGTCAGGTGCGTGTAATCCCAGCTACTTAGGAAGCTGAGGCAGGAGAACCGCCTGAACCTGGGAAGCGGAGGTTGCGGTGAGCTGAGATTGCGCCATTGCACTCCAGCCTGGGCGACAAGAACGAAACTCCATCTCAAAAAAAAAAAAAAAGAAAGAAAGAAGAAAGAAAAAACAAAAAAGAGAGCATCCTGAAGGTAGTGAGCTCCTCATGTCCTGGAAGGTGACCAAGCACAGCCTGGCTATTGGTAGAGAGGCTTCCTGGATTCCTTAGGAGGTTGTAGAGGGGGATTCTAGGCTCCTGGGGAGTATTTTGCAAAGGGCTCTCTTTCCCAGCCATGCTCCTGAAGGCTTTTCTCTCTCCCTCTTTGGACACCTCCCTCCTTTGGCAGGACCTGGAACTCTGCACATATATAATGGTGCCCGAGGCAGCTACCAGGGCAGGTGCCTTGTGCAGGTGACCTAGCACCTTATCTCTCCTGTCCCCATCTCTCCTCCTGCCTTTTCTGGCTTACCTCTTAGAGCAGAAATAACCCAAGGCCAAATATTAACTGTGAAACCATAAAACCATGTGAAGGTCAGGTGGCTTCCAGTGGCCTGGACTCTTGGTGCCCTGTTATCAAGAAATGCTGTCTCACCTCTCAATGGGTGGGGAGGGTGGAGTGGCTGGGATGATGATGAGGGACCCAGAACTTTAGCCTTCCACCCAAGTGGAGTGGTGGGCAGAGGATGCCTCTGTTGCCTGAGGCTTCCATGGGGATTGTTGGAATCTGATCCTTGGGGCTTGGGGAGAGACCACTGCAGCGTCTTTTAGCATCAAGAGATGCTAAAGGTGCAATCAGGAACTCTCTCAGTTTGTGCAAAGTTTTCACAGGCACCTACATAGTATTGGAATACGCATCTACCACTCATGTACCCTGGTATACACGCATCTGTATACTGTGTCTTACTCATCTTCAGAACTTGGCACAGTGCCTGCAACACCAATACATCTTTGTTGAACTGATGAGTGCACAGTGAATGAACAAATATTTGTGCCCACCCACACACTCGTCCACACATGTAGATATTTGCAGGAGGGTACCTGTAGATACACATGCATGTTCACATTATACCTACACAACACACACACACATTCAGACCAAACACAATAGCATAAATACACCTGTCCGTACACACCAGCACGGAATAGTCACATGCATATGAATATGTATGTAAATTTACAGATTCCTGAATGATCCAGTGGCATGGCAGAGGTGGTGCCTACTGATATGGCTCCAATGACTGGAGGAACACCAGGGTCCTTGGTCTTGCGCCAATGTAGGTAAGTTACACGGACACACACGGAGTAGTTTTAAGGAGCAAAAAGTTTAATAGGCAAGAAAGAAGGAAAAAAGAAGAAAACAGCTCCCCTGTACAGAGACAGAGGTGGGGGCTCGGAACAAAGAGAAACCCCGTGTGTGGCGGAAAAAGTGCTTGCTTATATTGGGATGCTGGAGGAGGCGGTGTCTGGTCTGCATAGGGCCCAGGGGATTGGTTTGACCAGGTGTGTCATTTATGTAGCCGGAGAAAAACCTGGCCCTCCCACCTTAGTCCTTTGATATGCAAATGTGGGTCGCCATGATGTTCAGAACATCGTTTTTGGACTGGAAAGACCACCTCTCGGTTGTATGCTGGGATGCCTGCACGCACTCTGTTATGAACTGAATTGTATCCCCTGCTAAAATTTATATGTTGAAGTCCTAACCCACAATACCTCAGAATGTGACTATATTTGGGGAGAGGTCTTTTAAAGAGATAATAAAGGTTAAGTGAGGTCATATGGGTGGGCTCTGATCCAATCTGACATCCTTATAAGAGGAAATGTGGGCCAGGCGTGGTGGCTCTCACCTGTAATCTCAGCACTTTGGGAGGCCGAGGCCGGTGGATCATCTAAGGTCAGGAGTTCGAGATACGCCTAGTTAACATGGTGAAATCCTGTTTCTACTAAAAATACAAAAAATTAGCCGGGTGTGGTGGCATGTGCCTGTAATCCCAGCTACTTGGGAGGCTGAGGCAGGAGAATTGCTTGAACCCGGGAGGCAGGATTGCAGTAAACCGAGATGGCGCCATTGCACTCCAGCTTGGGCAACAAGAGTGAAGCTCCATCTCAAAAAAAACCAAAAAAAAAAAAAAAAAGAGGAAATTTGAACGTACGAAGAGGCATCAAGGATGCATGCACAAAAAGAAAGACCACGTGAGGACAAGTGAGGAGACGGCCATCTGCAAGCCAAGGAGAGAGTCTCAAGGAGATAGCAAACCTGCTGCCTTTAATTTTGGGCATCTAGCTTCCAGAACTGTGAGAACATACATTTCTGTTATTTAAGCCATCCAGCCTGTGATATTTAGTTATGGCAGACCTAGCAAAGTAATAGACACTCCAGAACTTTCATTTCTCTCTTCTCTCTCTTTTTTTTTTAAATTAATTAATTAATTTATTTTTATTGATCATTCTTGGGTGTTTCTCACAGAGGGGGATTTGGCAGGGTCATAGGACAATAGTGGAGGGAGGGTCAGCAGATAAACAAGTGAACAAAGGTCTCTGGTTTTCCTATGCAGAGGACCCTGTGGCCTTCCGCAGTGTTTGTGTCCCTGGGTACTTGAGATTAGGGAGTGGTGATGACTCTTAACGAGCATGCTGCCTTCAAGCATCTGTTTAACAAAGCACATCTTGCACCACCCTTAATCCATTTAACCCTGAGTGGACACAGCACATGTTTCAGAGAGCACAGGGTTGGGGGTAAGGTCACCGATCAACAGGATCACAAGGCAGAAGAATTTTCCCTAGTACAGAACAAAATGAAAAGTCTCCCGTGTCTACCTCTTTCTACACAGATATGGCAACCATCCGATTTCTCAATCCTTTCCCCGCCTTTCCCCCCTTTCTATTCCACAAAACCGCCATTGTCATCATGGCCTGTTCTCAATGAGCTGTTGGGTATACCTCCCAGACAGGGTGGTGGCTGGGCAGAGGGGCTCCTCACTTCCCAGTAGGGGCGGCCGGGCAGAGGTGCCCCTCACCTCCCGGAAGGGGCGGCTGGCCGGGCGGGGGTCTGACCCCCCCACCTCCCTCCCAGACGGGGCGGCTGGCCGGGCGGGGGGCTCACACCCCCACCTCCCTCCCGGACGGGGCAGCTGGCCGGGCGGGGGGCTGAACCCCCCACCTCCCTCCGGGACGGGGCGGCTGGCCGGGCGGGGGGCTGACCCCCCCCACCTCCCTCCCGGACGGGGCGGCTGGCCGGGCAGAGGGGCTCCTCACTTCCCAGTAGGGGCGGCCGGGCAGAGGCGCCCCTCACCTCCCGGACAGGGTGGCTGGCCGGGCGGAGTGCTGACCCCCCCACCTCCTTCCCAGACGGGGCGGCTGGCCGGGCAGAGGGGCTCCTCACTTCCCAGTAGGGGCGGCCGGGCAGAGGCGCCCCTCACCTCCCTCCCGGATGGGGCGGCTGGCCTGGCGGGGGGCTGACGCCCCCACCTCCCTCCCGGACGGGGTGACTGGCCGGGTGGGGGGCTGACCCCCCCACTTCCCTCCCGGACGGGGTGGCTGGCTGGGCGGGGGGCTGACCCCCCCCACCTCCTTCCCGGACAGGGCGGCTGGCCGGGCAGAGGGGCTCCTCACTTCCCAGTAGGGGCGGCTGGGCAGAGGCGCCCCTCACCTCCCGGATGGGGCGGCTGGCCTGGCGGGGGGCTGACGCCCCCACCTCCCTCCCGGACGGGGTGACTGGCCGGGCGGGGGGCTGACCCCCCCACCTCCCTCCCGGACGAGGCGGCTGGCCGGGTGGGGGGCTGACCCCCCCACCTCCCTCCTGGACGGGGCGGCTGGCCTGGCGGGGCTGACCCCCACCTCCCTCCCGGATGGGGTGGCTGCCGGGCAGAGACGCTCCGCACTTCCCAGATGGGGTGGCTGCTGGACGGAGGGGCTCCTCACTTCTCCTATGGGGCGGTTGCCAGGCGGAGGGTCTCCTCACTTCTCAGACGGGGCGGCTGGGCAGAGACGCTCCTCATCTCCCAGACGGGGTCGCGGCCGGGTAGAGGTGCTCCTCACATCCCAGACGGGACGGCGGGGCAGAGGCGCTCCCCACATCTCAGACGATGGGCGGCCGGGCAGAGACGCTCCTCACTTCCTAGATGGGATGGCGGCCGGGCAGAGACGCTCCTCACTTTCCAGACTGGGTAGCCAGGCAGAGGGGCTCCTCATGTCCCAGACGATGGGCGGCCAGGCAGAGACGCTCCTCACTTCCCAGACGGGGTGGCGGCCGGGCAGAGGCTGCAATCTCGGCACTTTGGGAAGCCAAGGCAGGCGGCTGGGAGGTGGAGGTTGTAGCGAGCCGAGATCACACCACTGCACTCCAGCCTGGGCACCATTGAGCACTGAGTGAACCAGACTCCGTCTGCAATCCCGGCACCTCGGGAGGCCGAGGCTGGCGGATCACTCACAGTTAGGAGCTGGAGACCAGCCCGGCCAACACAGCGAAACCCCGTCTCCACCAAAAAAATACGAAAACCAGTCAGGCGTGGTGGCGCACGCCTGCAATCACAGGCACTCGGCAGGCTGAGGCAGGGGAATCAGGCAGGGAGGCTGCAGTGAGCCGAGATGGCAGCAGTACAGTCCAGCTTCGGCTCGGCATCAGTGGGAGACGGTGGAAAGAGAGGGAGAGGGAGACCGTGGGGAGAGGGAGGGGGGGAGGGGGAGAGGGAGAGGGAGAGGGCCATTTCTCTCTTCTCTAGATTTTGCACAGCGGGAGGAGGGAAGGGGCTGAGGAGACCTCACCACTACAAGTAGGACCAAGTTCAGTGTCTCTTGGCTTCTTGCAATCTCTTGGAGAAAATGTACTGGGCTGGCTGGGAGCTGCCCTTGGCTGTTGTTTCCTTAAAGAATAATGATAGGGCTAGCATGGTGGCTCATGCCTGTAATCTCAGCACTTCGGGAGGCCAAGGCAGGATGATTGCCCGAGGCCAGGAGTTTGCTGCTAGCCTGGGCAACATAGTGAGACCTCATCTCTACCAAAAAAAAAACAACAACAACAACAGAAAAAGCCAGCTTAGCCAGGAGAGGTGGTTGGTGCATGCTTGTAGTCCCAGCTAATCAGGAACCTGAGATGGGAGAATCACCTGAGCCCAGAAGTAGGAGGTTACTGTGTGCCATGATCACACCACTGCACTCCAGCCTTGGAGACAACAGTGAGACTCTTGTCTGAAAAAAAAAAAAGTTAAGAACCGTGATAATAGGTGGAGGAAAACAGTCTTAAGATTCTAAAAGGGTGAATCCCCAAGCAGGCTGGAGCCAGTGTGAAGATATTTATGAAGTGTTTGTGTGTGTGTTTGTGTGTTCACATGTTGGTATGGAGGCAGCCCCAGCCTGCTGTTTTTTTTTTCTTAAAAAGAGGGTGATGCTATGATTTCACTGTGTGCTGCACATTTCAAAGTCCAGGACTAGGAGGCAAGAACTCTGGCTTGAGTTTTGGGTTCTACCACCAACTTGCTGCATGGATTTAAGCAAATTGCTTCACTTTCATGGACTCGGGATTCTCATTTACATGGTTACTTGTTTCCACGGGGTTCCTGTAAAGGATCCAAGGAGCTAAGGGAGCTACAGGTGCTTTGAAGAGTTAAGAACATTAAGAACTTTTCCTAGCAGGCAGGACTTACTTTTCAGTTGGGTGAAAAGCATTTCACATAGTCTGGCATCCTCAAAAATGAACCTGTGCCGAGCCCTGTGCAGTTCATACAATAAAGGGCTAAACACAGCATACTTTCTATTCTCTAGGGGGTAGGCCAACCAAGAATACCCACAGAGGCTGGTCACTATGACCCCAAGCAGTCAGCCGTATACTGGGGATAGAGTATAGTATAGAGAGGTGCTAAAGATGCTGTGGTCTTGGGGCTTTGGGAAGTCAGAGAAGGTTTCATGGAGGTAGTGAGGATTGGCTGAATTTGGTTGGGTAGATGGTGGGGATTGGGGGTAATGGAGTATTCTGAGTGGAAGAGTCAGGATGGCCCTTGGTCTACGGAGGCAGGAGAGGAATGATGCCACATCAGAGTTACAGGTAAAGATTAAAAGGGAAAACCAGAGTGACGAGGTTAATTTTTGAGTCCTTCCTGGAACTGACCCAGCCCAATGGTTAATCTTTTTGGCCCCTTGGACCCTGTCCCAGGCATACATACACACAACCTGGGGATCCAGAGCAGCCCAGAGCAGAGCTGAGGGGAAACTTGGAGGTCACCCTGCTCAAGCCTGACCCGATTCCAGAAGCAAAACAGAAGACAGATAGAGGGACTGAGGTTTCACAGGGAGTTAGTTGGCAATGCAGGGATTTGAGCTCAGGTCTCCAGAGACAGAGTCTAGTACCTTTTCTAGGTCTTAAAAGTGGACTGGGTTTCAGAGGTTTTTACCTAGTGTTGGGGAGGATTGAGAGTTTGGATCCTAACTTGTAAGTGTAGCTGTATTTGTTGATTGTTTCTGGGTGCAGAGCCTAGGATTGCACACTGGATAGGCTCCTGCAGGTAACTGAGGTGGGCAGTTCCCTTGCCCTGGGGACTTCAGGGGTGACCAGAAGGCCCTCCATGTTCCTGCCTGGCTAACTGATAGCTACCATTTCACTAGAAGGGCTTCATGCCCACAGCTCTAGGCTTTGATCTTTTTCACAATGCTGTTTTGCTCTGGGAGGGACATTCATAGCAAACTTTGAATCAGTTGATGATATAACTCAGTGTAAAGTGGGGTGTGGGGGAGGGAACAGATCCTTTCCTGAGAGCTAATTTTGATGGGGAAAGAGAGCATGAAGGTATTTAGTGTGATGAAAAGACAAAGGCAGCCAGGGAGGCCCAGCCTTTAGGATCTAGTCTGGAGGTTTGGAGCTTGGTTTCAGAATTAGGCAGATTTTTCTTTTCCTTGTTAAAAAAGCAGTATCACCTAATTACAGATTAATCAGAAAACACAGAGAGCAATGATAGCAGAAGAAATAATCCCTACAGTCCCATTCTCCCCTTCTCCCTTAGATGGCCATTATTAGTGCCTAAGAATAGTCCCTCTAGTCCCTTCTCTATGCATATTTTATGTATGCATGTGTGTGTACATATATAATGTACATGTGTGAGTTTCAGACTTCTAGCCTCTGGAACTGTGAGACAAAAAATTTCTTTTTCTTTTTTTTTTTTTTTGAGACAGAGTCTTGCACTGTTGCCCAGGCTGGAGTGCAGTGGCATGATCTCGGCTTACTGCAACCTCTGCTTCCCAGGTTCAAGCAATTCTCTGCCTCAGCCTCCTGAGTAGCTGGGATTCAGGCGCCCGCCACCACACCCAGCTAATTTTTGTATTTTTAGTAGAGACGGGGTTTCACTATGTTGGCCAGGCTGGTATGGAACTCCTGACCTCGTGATCCGCCCGCCTCGGCCTCCCAAAGTGCTGGGATTACAGGCGTGAGCCACCACACCTGGCCGATACAATAAATTTCTGTTGTTTAAGCCACCAGTTGTGGGACTTTGTTATGGTAGCCCTAGCAAATGAATGCAAGTGCCCTAGAGCCGTGGTTCTTAAAGTGTGGTTCTTGGACCAACAGCATCAGCATTACCTGGGATTTGTTAGGCAACGTGTGTATATACATTGATATTATTTATATGTCTACTATATGTATGTATATATAAGTAAAAAGTAGTATATAACCTCCTTGCTTTCACTCTGATCTGGAAAGTTTGCTGAGCTGTAGACTGGGCAGCACATGCCTGTGGACATCTCAAAGCAGGTCCCTCTTGTGCCAATTTGTTTTTATACCCTCTTCTTGTCTCCCTTCATTACCCTCTAGAGCAAGAGTTGGTAAACTTTTTCTGTAATAGGCCAGCTAGTAAATATCTTATTTTGTGGGGCATATGGTCTCTGTCACAATGACTTGACTGCCATTGTAGCACAAAAGCAGTCATAGATAATATGTAAGTGGATGATCATGAACATGTTCCAGTAACCATTTCCAGGCAATGAAATTTGAATTTCATGTGATTTTCATATGTCTTGAAATAGTCTTCTTCTTATATTTTTTCTTTTTTTTAATTATTATACCTTAAGTTTTAGGGTACATGTGCACAACGTGCAGGTTTGTTACATATGTATACATGTGCCATGTTGGTGTGCTGCACCCATTAACTCATCATTTAGCATTAGGTATATCTCCTAATGCTATCCCTCCCCCCACCCCACAACAGTCCCCGGTGTATGATGTTCCCCTTCCTGTGTCCATGTGTTCTCGTTGTTCAATTCCCACCTATGAGTGAGAACCATTAAAAAATGTAAAAATTGGCTGGGTGTGGTGGCATGCACCTGTAATCCCAGCACTTTGGGAGGCTGACTGAGGGGGAGGATCGCATGAGCCCAGGAGTTCAAGACCAGCCTGGGCAATATGGTGAAACTCCATCGCTCCAAAAAATATATATAAAAATTAGCTGGACATGGTGGCGACTGCTTGTAGTCCTAGCTACTGGGGAGGCTGAGGTGAAAGGATTGCTTGAGCCTGGGAGGCGGAAGCTGCAGTGAGCAGAGAGTGTGCCATTGCACTCCAGCCTGAGTGACAGAGTGAAACCCTGTCTCAAAAAAAAAAAAAAAAAAAGTGAAAATCAAGCCAGGTGTAGGTGGTGTGTGCTTGTAGTCCCAGCTACTTAGGAGGCTGAGGCAAGAAAATTGCTTAAGCCCAGGAGTTGGAGACTGCAGTGAACTATGATGGCGCCATGGCACTCCAGCCTGCGTGACAGAGTGAGACCCCATCCCTTAAAAAAAAAAAAAAAGAAAGTAAAAACCATTATTAGTTTATAGACAACACAAAAAACCATGGTGGGCTAAGTTTAGCCCATGGGCCATACCTAGCTGACCCTGCTCTGTGGTAGTGATGTCTGATATAACTTTCTGTTCTGATGGAAATGTTCTATATTTGTGCTGTCAAATACAGTAACCATGAGCCCTATGTGGCTACTGAGCACTTGAAATGTGCCCAGGGTGACTTGAGGAACTCAATTTTCAGTTTTATTTCATCTTAACGAATGTAAATTTAAATAGTTATTTGTGCCTGTGACTCCTGTATTCAATAGGGTATTATTTTCTGAGGGCTGCTGTAACAAATTACCGCAAATTGGGTCACTTAAAACATGGAAATTAATTTTTTCATAGTTCCAGAGGCTATGAGTGAATAAACAAGGTGTTAGCAGAGCCATACTGCTTCTGAAGGCTCTAGGGAAGAATCCTTCCTGGCCTCTCCTCCAGCTTCTGAGGGCTTCTGGCACCCTTCGTGTTCTTTAGCTTGTCGATGCGTCACTTCAGTCTCTGCCTCCATTGTCACATGGCATTCTCCTTGTGTGTGTGTGTGTGTGTGTGTGTGTGTG
The DNA here is from genome assembly GCF_028858775.2 of Pan troglodytes. Taxonomy (NCBI): domain Eukaryota; kingdom Metazoa; phylum Chordata; class Mammalia; order Primates; family Hominidae; genus Pan; species Pan troglodytes. Next base: position 34,113,708 of record NC_086016.1, read on the forward strand.
TGTGTGTATGTCTCCAAATCTTGCTATCTTTAGAAGCACACCAGCCATTGGATTTGGGGCCCATCCTAATCCAGTATGACCTCATCTTTACTAATTACAACTGCAAAGACCCTATTTCCAAATGAAGTCACATTCTGAGGTTCTGGGTGGACATGAATTTTGGGAAGACACCAATCAACCCAGTATAAATAGAGTAGCTCTAAAGCAGTGGTTCTTAAATTTAGTGTGCATCAGAATCACCTGGAGGATCTGCTGAACCATAGCTTGCTAAGCCCCATCCCCAGACATTCTGATTGGTAGGTCTTGTTTGTCTAACAAATCCCATGTGTTTTGATGCTGTTGGTTCAGGGACCACACTTTGGGAACCGTTGCTATAGTACTCTTGCATTCATTTGCTAGGGTTACCATAACAAAGTCCCACAAACCTGGTGGCTTAAACAATAGAAAGTTATTGTCTCACAGTTCTGGAGGGTAGAAGTCTGAAATCAAGGTGTTGGCGGGGTTGGTTCCTTCTGAGGGCCTTGAGGGAAGATCTATGCCAGGCCTCTCTCCTTGGCTTATAGATAGCAGTCTTCTTATTGGCATGGCATTTTCACTGTATGTGTGTCTCTGTGTCCAAGTTTCCCCTTTTTATTAGGACAACAGTCACATTGGATTAGGGCCCACCCTAATTACCTTATTTTAATTTGATGACCTCTTTAAAGACCCTATCTCCAAACAAGGTCCCATTTTGAGCTACTGGGAGTTAAGACTTCAACGTGAATTTTTTTGAGGGATGAGACACAATTGAACCCATAACAGAGCTTGACTATGCTTTTGGCACCTTGAGCTAAGGGGTACCTTCTTGGAGCTCCTGTGTACAAGATAACCATGCTTCTCTTGTCTTTAAACTCTGGATAGAAGCTGGCCTGTATAAAAATTTCTATGACTAGGAGGCAGGAGTCTTGGCTTCCAGTTCTGCTCTGTTGACACCTAACTGGGGACTTGGACAAATAACTTGTCTCAAGGTCATAGTATCTCCTTGGTCTTTGGTGAGCTCTGACAATCTGTGATTCACAGGTGACAAGACAAGGTTAGTTTTTGGTTTGTTCTTGGCCTCCATTCTGTCTTGTAGATTATCATTTGTGCTAATGAGACCAAGGCTGGGAATTTGATCCTTTCGGGCTCATTGATTTTTTTCTATGCTCTCTTTATCAATATTTTACTCATTCATCCAACAAACACTTATTGAGCATCTCTTGTGTAGTAGGCATTGTGCTCAACAGGACAGGGTCTCGGCTCTTCTTAGCTCACCCTGGTGGTGAAAGACATATAAGCAGATAATCAGAAATACTTTTTTTTTCTCTCTCTTGAAGAGACAGGGTCTCCCTGTGTTGCCCAGGCTGGTCTTGAACTCCTGGGCTTAAGCAATCCACCTGTCTTGGCCTCCCAGAGTACTGGGATTACAGGCATGAGCCACTGTACCCAGCCTGAGAAACACATTTGATGAGTATTATGGCTACTGTTAAATTTTTATTTTTATTTTTATTTTTTGAGACAGCGTCTCACTCTGTCACCTGGGCTGGAGTGCAGTGATGCGATCATAGTTCACTGCAGCCTCGACCTCCTGGGGTCAAGTGATCCTGCCACCTTAGCTTCCCTAGTAGCTGGGACTATAGGTACGTGCCACCACATCTGGCTAATTCTTATATATTTTTTAAGAGATGGGCTTTTGCCATGTTGCCCAGGCTGGCCTTGAACTCCTAGGCTCAGTCAGTCTGCCCACACTGGCCTCCTGAAGTGCTGGGATTACAAGTGTGAGCCACTGCACCCAGATAAAATTTTTAATTGGGAAGCCATAGGCTGACATGGCTCCAGCATATTAAGCCCCACTGTAAACAGTAAAACAGAATTAGAGATTTCATCAATCAGAAACGTCTAACTAACTTCTAAATAGGGACTTTTTGCTCTAACCAATCAAATATGTTTTCTTTGTCTTTCTTCCACAAACACGTTATGAAAGTTTCTCACCCCCATCCCCCAGTGCAGTGCAAAATTGCTTGTGGTCTGGTGCTACCTGATTTATGAATCACTGTCTGCTAAAATAAACTCTTTAACATTGTAATGTGCCTAAGTTTATCTTCTAACATTACGTGATAAATATAATGTGCTATGGGAACTAGGATGGTAGGGTGGGTAGTTCTGCTTGGGGGTGTCAGAAAAGAATTTAATGAAGAGATGAGCTGTATTTTTTTTTTTTTAAGAGATAGAATGTCACTCTGTCATCCAGGCTGCAGTGCAGTGGCGTGATCATAGCTCACTGTAGCCTCAAACTCCTGGGCTCAAGTGATCCTCCTGCCTCAGCCTCCCAAGTAGCTAGGACTACAGGCATGTGCAGCTGTGCCAAGCTAATTTTAAAAATTTTTCGTAGAGTCAGGGTCTTGCTTTGTTGCCCTGGCTAGAATGCATCTTAAATGTTGAACTGTAGTTCTGTGGGCACAGAGGGCCAAGAGAGGAATTCTAAGAAAAGGAGGAATTCTAGGAAGAAGGAACCGCTTGTGCTGTTCCTGGCAGGTATGAAGAGTAACTGGGTATGTTTGGTGCTCCAAGACATGTGGACGACTAGTGGGAGATGAGGCTGAAAATATGGTTTCAGAACAAGGAAGGATGTTATATTCCAGGCCAAGGAGGTTAGACTTCATCCTGAGCCAAAAAGGAACCGTGAGGGTTTTTACACTGGGGGAGTTATATGTTCACTTGGTTGTTTAGAGACGCTCTGTCTGGCCTGAGGGAGGTGTTGGAGCTGAAGAGTCTAGGGGCAGGGAGGGCAGTTAGGGGGTCAGTTCTATGGCTCAAGTGACTGATGACGAGGTCTGAACCAAGGCAGGGGTCATGGTGGTGAGAGAGGAGAGGACAAATTCAAGATGTTTAAGGTCTTTAGCTTGGGCAACTGCGTGTTTGGTTTTGCTGGCCAGGGAAGAGGAGGAAGGAGGTTTGGGTGGAGAGAGTAATGTCTTCTGTTTTGGACATATGACATTCAAGGGGTCTGGGCACCACCCAGGGAGGTGTCTTCTCTCAGCTTGTGAACTGTAAGTCTGGACCTCCACAGAGGGAAAGGGCTCATCTCAGGCATCTCCTCCTGCTCATTGCTCCAGCCACACTGCCTTTCTGTCCCTTCTTAGATCATTCCAGCCAAGTTTATTCCACCTTAGGGCCTCTGATATGACTCTTCCTCTGGTTTTCCAGATGGCTGGCTCCTCTCTTTTTTTTTTTTTTTTGAGATGGAGTCTCGCTCTGTCACCCAGGCTGGAGTGCAGTGGCACCATCTTGGCTCACTTCAGCCTCTGCCTCCCAGGTTCAAGCGATTCTCCCATCTCAGCCTCCCAAGTAGCTGTGATTATAGGTGCCTGCCAGCACATCCAGCTAATTTTTGTTTGTTGGTTTATTTATTTATTTCATAGTCTTGCTCTGTTGCCCAGGCTGGAGTGCAGTGATGTGATCTCGACTCGCTGCAACCTCCACCTCCTGGGTTCAAGCGATTCTCCTGCCTCAGCCTCCCCAGTAGCCGGGATTACAGGTGCGCTCCATCACACCTGGCTAATTTTTGTATTTTTAGTAGAGATGGGGTTTCACCATGTTGGCCAGGCTGGTCTTGAACTTCTGACCTCGTGATCCGCCTGCCTCGGCCTCCCAAAGTGCTGGGATTAAAGGCGTGAGCCACTGCACCTGGCCAATTTTTGTATTTTTAGTAGAGGCGGGGTTTCATCATGTTGAACAGGCTGGTCTAGAATTCCTGATCTTAGGTGATCCACCCACCTTGGCTTCCCAAAGTGCTGGGATTACAGGTGTGAGCCACTGCACCTGGCCTCGTTGTTTAGTTCTCAGCAGTGCAAGGGCAGAGACTTTATTTTATTTGGTGCTCTATCCTCAAGGTCGTGAGCATCTACTATGTGCCAGGAGCTCAATGCATGTCTGTTGAGTGAATAAGTGATTGGTGGCTAAAGCCTAGGAGTGAAGCAGGGGGAGAGGATGCACATTAACATTAGAGGGATCTGGCCAGGTGCAGTGGCTCATGCCTATAATCCTAGCACTTTGGGAGGCTGAGGCTGGAGGACCACTTGAGACTAGGGGTTCCAGGCCAGCCTGGGCAACACAGCGAGACCCCATCTCTACCAAAAAAAAAAAAAAAGTTAGAAAATTAGCCAGGTGTGGTAGCATTCACCTATAGTCCCAGCTACTTGGGAGGCTGAGGCAGGGAGATCACTTGAGCCCAGAAGTTTGAGGCTGCAGTGAGCTCTGATCACTCCAGCCTGGGAGATAGTGTAAGAGAGTGAGAGTGCCTGAACTCAAATTCCCCTCTTACTAGCTGTGTTAACTGGGACCAGTGCCTCAGTTTCTTCATCTGTAAAATGGGGATAATAATGGTATCTACCACTCTGGGTTGTTGTAAGGACTAAATGAGACCTCTCATGGTATGTTCAATAAGTATGAGTCATTACTATTAATTAAATACCACCTTATGCCAGATAATATGCAAGGGACTTTCAATACAAAATTTTAATTTTCACAATAACCTGTTGAGTTAGGAATTTTAAAAATCCATGTTTTATAGTTGAAGAAACAGAGGCTCAGAAAGAGGAAGTCACAGAATCACACATTTACCGGTTGAGAGGTAGAGGTACTGGAAGCTAAGCCCGAGTTTGTCTGACTTTAATGCCTGTGCTCCTAACCACTGCACACTGCACTCCTCTGTAGATGTGACCTTGGAGTCCTGGTGTGGCAAAGTGCATCGGCTGCAGAGGCCTGTCAGAACTCAGAGGTCCTGCCTCCTAGAGCTTTAGCTTCACTAATCCCGCAGAGACCCTCTCCAGAAAGGGTATCAGCAGCACAAAGGGTATCCCAAGATGAGGTGCACCTGAGATCAGTCTTCCTTCCTCTGACTGGGAAGACTGGCAGTGGACCCGGGAGACCTTGTGAAACGTACAGCCTGGTGATCCACAACAACCTACAGACCAGAATTTTTATGACCAGTCATCACATTTCTCTCCAATATCTAGAACCTTTGGGTAGGATAAGAGACTTCAATTAAAACGCAATCTTCCCCTTTGACCAATTACTCTTTAATTATCTTCCCATTCACTAACCTCTGCCGATACCATGATAAGTAAGAGAAAATGACTTTTGAATTAGTTCATTGGTGACAAAGTCTTCTAAGGAAATGGTGTTTTATATATATCCATAGATACACGTGCACACACCTGCTCAGCTGTCCATGTGCAAATACGTGCCTGCCATGGAGTGTGTATCTACATAAGTCTACATATTCCCTAGAACACAAATAACCTTGCAAAGAACTTGCCACATGTGCCAGGGTTCTTATCTACCCAATTGTACATACATAGCAAAAACAAACAAAAAAACCTAATACAACCACACACCCACAAAACAAAACCAAAATCCAAAGCCAAACCCTAAACCCATCAAATCCTCAGATGACTCTTAAGTTTGGAAGGGCAGACTAAGCAAAAAATTAAGAATATTAGTTTCTGGCTGGAGGTGGTGGCTCATGCCTGTAATCCCAGCACTTTGGGAGGCCGAGGTGGGTGGTTCACCTGAGGTCATGAGTTCGAGACCAGCCTGGCCAACATGGTGAAACCCTGTCTCTACTAAAAATACAAAATTAGCTGGGCATAGTGGTGCGCGCCTGTAATCCCAGCTACTCTGAAGGCTGAGGGAGGAGACTCGCTTAGAACCTGGGAGGCGGAGGTTGCAGTGAGCCGAGATCACGCCACTGCACTCCAGCCTGGGCAACAAAGGGAGGCTCTATCTCACAAAAAAAAAAGAAGAAGAAGAATATTAGTTTCTATTCATTGAGTGCTCACTAAATGCTCAAAACTGTATTAAGCAATTTACATATACTGTCTCACCTAGTCTTTGTGACAACCCATGAATCAGATATTAGCACTCCAATTGTTTCTCACAGGAAGACTGAGGCTGTGGTAAAGTCCCAGTACCTGAAGGGATTATATGCACATCAGTGTTTTGTTTTTTTTTTAATTTTACTTTAAGTTCCGGGATACATGTGCTGAACATGCAGGTTTGTTACATAGGTATACATGTGGTATACATGTTACATAGGTATACATGTTACATAGTTATACATGTTACATAGTTATACCTATGTATACATAGGTATACATAGACCCATGGTGGTTTTCTGCCCCTATCAACCCATCATCTAGGTTTTAAGCCCCACATGCATTAGGTATTTGTCCCTCCCCTTTCCCCTTACCTCCTGACACATCAGTCTTTTTGATATAGCTTGCCAAGGTCACATAACTGGCAATTCACAGAAGCAAACTTTGATGCGCAGCTGTGTTCTGACTACAAAACCTTTGTTCTTAACCACTAGGATCTTAACCATTTGTATTTTGTTAAGAAAAAAAAATCCAATGACACTGGTTAAAGCACTGTAACGAAGACTTTTTTCAAGACCATCATGATAGGTATAGGAACAATGGGATATTGTAGTGGGAGGGAGAGAAATTGTGTTTAACTCTGAATATAGCATGAACAAGAGGGAATTAGTAGCCAAGGGGCAGGGTGGGGGGCCAGTGAATGGAAAATTACTAAGAGGAGGTATTGGGGGAAGTGGAATTCTGGCTAAACCGACCTAACAGGATTCCTGCTGAAGATAGGCCAGGGTGATCAGTCATTACCTGAATGATGGTAGAGGATGAGGAACCTGATCAGTTATTGAGGGTGATCAGGTATCAAGGGTAGGGGTGTTTTTGCAAAACTGACTTAGTAGGATTTTTTGCTAAAACTGTATTTTATGAAGAAGTACACATATATTGGCCTAGGAGAAGGTTCAGGAGCCTGATTAAAGTTTGGCCAAGGTTGGGCACGGTGGCTCATGCCTGTAATCCCAGCACTTTGGGAAGCCGAGGCAGGCGGATCACCTGAGGTCAGGAGTTCGAGAGCAGCGTGACCAACATGGAGAAACCTTGTCTCTACTAAAAATACAAAAATTAACTGAGCGTGGTGGCGCATGCCTGTAATCCCAGCTACTCAGGAGGCTGAGGCAGGAGAATCGCTTGAACCCGGGAGGCGGAGGCTGTGGTGAGCCGAGACTGCATCATTGCACTCCAGCCTGGGCAACAAGAGCGAAACTCCGTCTCAAAAAAAACAAAAAAAAGTTTGGTCAACCAAACCATCTTTGTCAATTTTTATGTCAGGGTTAGAGAGAAGAAACAAATTTATTTTTACTTTTCTTATTATTTATTTATTTTTTCTTCTTTTTTTTTTATTATACTTTAAGTTTTAGGGTACATGTGCACATTGTGCAGGTTAGTTACATATGTATACATGTGCCATGCTGGTGTGCTGCACCCACTAACTCGTCATCTAGCATTAGGTATATCTCCCAATGCTATCCCTCCCCCCTCCCCCCACCCCACCACAGTCCCCAGAGTGTGATATTCCCCTTCCTGTGTCCATGTGATCTCATTGTTCAATTCCCACCTATGAGTGAGAATATGCGGTGTTTGGTTTTTTGTTCTTGCGATAGTTTACTGAGAATGATGATTTCCAATTTCATCCATGTCCCTACAAAGGACATGAACTCATAATTTTTTATGGCTGCATAGTATTCCATGGTGTATATGTGCCACATTTTCTTAATCCAGTCTATCATTGATGGACATTTGGGTTGGTTCTTATTATTTTTTGAGTCAGAGTCATACTCCGTCACCCAGGCTGGAGTGCAGTGGTGCCATCTCAGCTCACTGCAACCTCTGCCTCCTGGGTTCAAGTGATTCAGCATCCTGAGTAGCTGGGATTACAGGACACACCACCATGCCTGGCTAATTTTTTGTATTTTTAGTAGAGAGGAGGGTTCACTATGTTGGCCAGGCTGGTCTTGAACTCCTGACCTCAAGTGATCCGCCTGCCTCAGCCTCCCAAAGTGCTGGGATTACAGATATGAGCCACTGAACCTGGTGTGAATTTAATTTTTACTGAACAGCAGCATGAGACATCTTCCACAGCCATCATCCTCAATTTAGAAGGAGCAGCTAGCTACTTTAAAAAAAATTGTAGCAAAATATACACAATATTAAATTTACCTAGTAAACCATTTTTTAAGTAAACAACTCAGTGGCATGAAGTACTTTCTTTTTAAAAATTATTTTCATTGATACATAATAATTATACATATTAAAGCCAGGCGTGGTGGCTCATGCCTGTAATCCCAGCACTTTGGGAGGCCGAGGCGGGTGGATTACAAGGTCAGGAGATCGAGACCATCCTGGCTAACATGGTGAAACCCCGTCTCTACTAAAATACAAAAAAATTAGCCAGCGTGGTGGCAGGCACCTGTAGTCCCAGCTACTTGGGAGGCAGAGGCAGGAGAATGGTGTGAACCGAGATCGCGCCACTGCACTCCAGCCTGGGTGACAGAGCAAGATTCCATCTCAAAAAAAAAAAAATTACACATATTAAAGGGTTCATGTGATATTTTGATACAGGCATATAATCTGAAATGATTAATTCGGGCTAATTAGGATATTCATCACCTCAAAAAAAATGTTTTATTTTTTTTGAGACAGAGTCTTACTCCAACACCCAGGGGCTGGAATGCAGTGGCATGATCACAGCTCATTGCAGCCTCAACCTCCCAGGCTCAGGTGATTCTCCTACCTCAGCCTCCTGAGTTCCTGGAACTACAGTTGCTCACCACCACGCTCAGCTGAATTTTTTTTTTTTTTTTTTTTGAGACTGAGTCTCGGTCTGTTGCCCAGGCTGGAGTGGAGTGGCATGATCTCGGCTCACTGCAACCTCCAGCTCCCGGGTTCAAGTGATTTCCAGCTAATTTTTAAATTTTTACTAGAGTCGGGGTTTCACCGTGTTGGCCAGGCTGGTCTTGAACTCCTGACCTCAAGTGATCTGCCCACCTCAGCCTCCCAAAGTGCTAGGATTACAGTCATGAGCCATGAGCCACCGCACCCACCCATGGCTAATTTTTTCTATTTTTTGTAGGGATGGGGTTTTGCCTTGTTGCCCAGGCTGGTCTTGAACTTCTGGGCTCAAGCAATTTGCCTGTCTTGGCCTCCCAAAATGCTGGAATTATAGGTGTAAGCCACTGCGTACAGCCTCACCTCAAACATTTATTATTTCTTTGTGTTAGGAACATTTCAGATCTTCTAACTATTTTGCAAAATACAATAAGTTATTGTTAACTATAATCACCGTATTGTGCTATTGAACACTAGAAATTATTCCTTCCATTTAATTGTCTGTACCCATTAATCAACCTCTCTTTATTCCCCCTGCTACCCTTCCTGGCCTCCAGTATCTACCATTCTAGTTTCCACCTCCATGAGATACACTTTTCCTGCATATGAGGGAGAACATATATTTGTCGTCTGTGCCTGGCCTTTTTCATTTAACATAATGGCCTCCTGTTCCATCTGTGTTGGTGCAAATGACAGGACTTTATTCTTTTCTGTGGCTGAATAGTATTTCATTGTGTATATATACTACATTTTCTTTTCTCATTTATCAGTTGATGAGCATTTAGGTTCCTTCCATATCTCACCTTTTGTGAGTACTGCTGCAATAAACATGGGTGTGCAGATATGTCTTTAATACACAATTTCCTTTCTTTTGGGTATACACCAAGCAGTGGGATTGCTGGATCATATAGTAGATCTATTTCTTTTTTATTATACTTTAAGTTCTAGGGCACATGTGCACAATGTGCAGGTTTGTTACATATGTATACATGTGCCATGTTGGTGTGCTGCACCCATTAACTCATCATTTACATTAGGTATATCTCCAAATACTATCCCTCCCCCCACCCCACTACAGGCCCCGGTGTGTGATGTTCCCCACTCTGTGTCCAAGTGTTCTCATTGTTCAATTCCCACCTATGAGTGAGAACATGCAGTGTTTGGTTTTCTGTCCTTGTGATAGTTTGCTCAGAATGATGGTTTCCAGCTTCATCCAGGTCCCTAGAAAGGACATGAACTCATCCTTTTTTATGGCTGCATAGTATTCCATGGTGTATATGTGCCACATTTTCTTAATCCAGTCTATCATTGATGGACATCTGGGTTGGTTCCAAGTCTTTGCTATTGTGAATAGTGCTGCAATAAACATACGTGTGCATGTGTCTTTATAGCAGCATGATTTATAATCCTTTGGATATATACCCAGTAATGGGATGGTAGATCTGTTTTTAGTTTTTTGAGGAACCTCCACACTGTTTTCCATGGTGGCAATACTAATTTCCATTCCCACTAGCTTTCCCCTTTCTTTGTATCCTGACCAGCATCTGCTATTTTTTTGTCCTTTTGATAATAAGCCATTTTAACTGGGGTGAGATGATATCTCATTGTGCTTTTAATTTGTATTTTCCTGATGATTAGTACTGTTGAGTATTGAGCCTTTTTTTCCCATCTGTTGGTCATCTGTATGTCTTCTTTTTTCCTTTTTTTTTTTTTTTTTTTTTAAAGACAGAGTTTTGCTATGTTGCCCATGCTGGAGTTGAACTCCTGGGCTCAAACCATCCTCCCACCTCAGCCTCCTGAATATGTATGTCTTCTGTAGAGAAATATCTATTCAGATCCTTTGAATGGTATTAAGTACTTTCATGAGGTTGTACGACCATCATTACTATTTCCAGAACTTTTAAATCATCCCAAACAGAAACTCTGTATCCGTTGAACAATTCAACTTCCCATTACTTCCCCTTCCCCTAGCTCCTGGTAACCACTAGCCTATTTTCTGTCTCTGTGAATTTGCCTGTTTTAGGTACCTCATATAATGTTGAGTATTTTCAAGATTCATCTGTGTAGTAGCATGTAATGAGGTGTAATATGATTGGATCTTGCAATGAGGTGATCCTGAGAGGCATTATCTGACTGGATCGTGCTCTGGGGTGATACCAGAGCTCCATCCAGGGTCCTGGATCCTGCTACGCGGTATCCACTTTTATTTATTTTTATTTTTTTAGAGACAGGGTTTCATTCTGTCACCCAGGCTGGAGTGCAATAACGTGATCATAGCTCTGCATAACCTTGAACTCCTAGGCTCAAGCAATCCTCCTACCTCAGTCTCCCAAGTAGCTAGGACTACAGGTGCATGCCACCACACCCAGCAAATTTTTAAAAAAACTGTAGAGGGGGGTGTCTCACTATGTTATCCAGGATGGTTTCAAACTCTTGAGCTCAAGTGATCCTCTTGCCTTGGCCTCCCAACGTTCAGGCATGAACCACTGTGCCCAGCCAGTGTCTGCTTCTCAATTGAGTCCCTGCTCTTGGGTCTGAGCAATTAGATTCCCCCTATAGTTACATACCTGGTTCATCTGGACACGCTCAGGTTACGTGACCTGAGGGTCCATGGCAACTGAAAAACAACTCACAACTTTGTTACATAAAAGTTGAACCAGATTGGGAAAAAAAAAAAGGAAAAAAAAAAGTTGAACCAGATTGGTCCAGTGCGGCTACATCTCAATAAGTACATGTTGAATCAAAGAAGGAACTAAACCAGACTTGAAAAATTATAAAGTTAAGGCAAGTTTCCTTCTGTTTTTTTTTTCTAATGCCTTTCCCCACCTCTGTGATGCCCTCTTTTCTTTCCCTCCTGTTTCTCCAAGAAAACATTCTTAGGACAGGACCTAATGAGCGGAGCAGTAGAAAGAACCCTGGACTGGAATCAGGATACCAGGGTTTCACCCTGGCTTTGTCACCGGATAATCCTAAATTCTTCTCTCAGGGATTATACTCCCCATGAGTAACAGAAGAGGGTTTGCTTGGCTAATCTTTAGGTTTCTTTCCGGTTCTGGCTTTCCAGATTTCAGGCCACACTCAGACTAAGATGACAGGGTTATTTCTTCCAAGGGTATTTTGCACTGAAACACAGGAGAGAGGAAGAAAGGGAGAATGGTGAAATTCTAGGCATCCTCATGTGGCTGGGAGAGGTATTTTCCTGTCATCATGCACCCTAGGAAAGTAGAGGTAAGGCAGATCCTTATCCCAGCCCCTGAAACCTGCCAACTGGTAAATTCAGCACTGACTCACACTCAAGGAAGTAGCAGAGGACACTGTGGAGCAATTCCTGGGAGCAGGGCCTCTTGCCTGATTGGTGTGAATCCCTGTGGGCAGCTGGTATGAATGGGTCCGGTCCTGGACACTTCCTGGGACTTCATTAGGAATTAGTAGGTCTTTTGGGTAAGTTGGTCATTGGAGAGGCAGGAGAATTGGGGTTTTTAGTCCTGAGTCTGTCACTTGCCAGTTGTGTGGCTCGAACAAGTCTTTTCTCTCTGGGCATCAGTTTCTCCATGTTATCACATAAAGGAGTTGGACGCTATGGCCTCCCTCCACAGTTTGGCTACCTGAACCTTCCAGTTCCTCAGACACATCATGGCCTCTTCATGTTCTGGGCATTTGTTCACCTGGAACACTCCCTCAACTCCATCTCCTACCCAACTCACCTGATTCACTCCTTCATGGCATGTCCTTCAGGTCCAGGCTACCTCCATGTGAGAGAGTATTGAGTGGAATACAATGTGGAATGGTGGGGACTGTGGCAAACTGGAGACTATATTCCGCTGAAGCTATTCAAGTACTTAAAAATTATTTTCTATTGTAGTAAATACATATAATATACAATGTAGTATCTTTCTTTTTCTTGTGAGACAGTATCTATCTCACTCTGTTGCCCAGGCTGGAGTGCAGCATGATCATAGCTCACTGCAACCTTGAACTCCTGGACTCAAACAATCACCTCAGCCTCCTGAGTAGCTGGGACTACAGGTGTATGCTACTATGCCTCGCTATTTTTTTTTCTTTTTGTAGAGATGAGGAGATGGGGTCTTGCTATGTTGCTCAGGCTGGTCTTGAACTCCTAGCTTAATGATCCTCCCACCTTGGACTCCCAAAGTGTTGGGATTATATGTGTGAGCCACTGCACTCAGCCTTCACACTTAATATATTCTTAAACATTTCAAAATTCTTCAAATCTATGTTCTTCTTATTGTGAGGTAGACCTAGAAGTCTCAAATGCTTGACCTCATGATCTGCCCACCTCTGCCTCCCAAAATGCTGGGATTACAGGCGTGAGCTACCATGCCCAGCCATGCTAACATGATACTTAATGGTGTTCTTATAAGATCAGGAACAATACAAGGATGCCCACTCTCACCACTTCTATTCAACAGAATACTGGAAGTCCTATGGAAGTCCTGGCCAGAGCAATTAGGCAAGAAAAAGAAATAAAAGCTATCCAATTCAGAAAGGTAGGAATTAAATTCTCTGTTTACAGATAACATGATCTTACATATATAAAATCCTAATGACTCCACCAAAAAACTATTAGAACTAATAAATTTAGTAAGTTGCAGGATGTAAAATCAACATATAAAACTTAGTAGCATTTCTATACGCTTACAATGAACTATCTGAAAAATTGAGAAAACTGTCCCATTTACAATTGCTACAAAAAATAAAAAAGTAATAAATTTAAGCAAGGAGGTGAAATATCTGTACACTAAAAACTATAACATTTAAGTGTTCTCACCACAAAAAAATAAATATACAAGATAATGGATATGTTGACTAACCTGATTTAGCCGTTCCACAATGTGTGTGTGTGTGTGTGTGTGTGTGTGTGTATCAAACAACATGTTATACACCATAAATATATACAATTTCTATTGTCAATTAAATCAATAAATGAATAAATAATCATAAAGACCAGAAGATATTGGAATAGCATTTTCCTTTTTTTGAGATGTAGTCTTCCTCTGTCTCCCAAGCTGGAGTGCAGTGGTGCTATCTCGGCTCACTGCAACCTCCACCTCTCAGTTTCAAGTGATTCTCCTGTCTCAGCCTCCCAAGTAGCTGGGATTACAGGTGCACACCACTAGTAGAGACAGGGTTTCACCATGTTGGCCAGGCTGTCTCAAACTCCTGTCCTCAATGATCTGCCCGCCTTGGCCTCCCAAAGTGCTGGGATTACAGGCATGAGCCACTGCACCCAGCTAGAATAACATTTTAAATGGATGAAAAAAAGGAACCACCAACTCAGAATTTTTTAAATAAAGATGGGGTCTCACTGTGTTGCCCAGGCTGGTCTCAAACTCCTGGTCTCAAGCGATCCTCCTGCCTCAGCTTTCCAAAGTGCTGAGATTATAGGCATAAGCCACCAGGCCCAGACAACCCACAATTTTATATCCAGTAAAAATATTATTCAGGAAGAAGGTGAAATAAATATATGCTCAAGCTACGGAAAAGTTACAGAAATTTGCCAGCAGACAGATGCTTGGCTCACTGTAACCTCCTGGATTCAAGTGGGTTCCGCCTCCTGGGTTCAAGTGATTCTCATGTCTCAGACTCTGAGTAGCTGGGATTACCGACGTGTGCCACCACACTCGGATAATTTTTTGTATTTTCAGTAGAAATGGGGTTTTGCCATATTACTGGGATTACAGGCGTGACACCTGGACAACAGAGCAAGACTTCGTCTCAAAAAAATTGGTATATATGACTTTTGTATATATATAAAATATATATGTATATGCAAAATTATAAATTGTCTAGGGAGTTGCAACGTGTATATATTTAATGCAGATTACACCTATAACATAAAGGAAAGAGAGTAGATGAATCTATATGGTGGTAAGTTTTCTATCCTTTACTAAAATAAAACAGACTGTGAAAAGTATGGTATGTATATTATAATATCTAGAAAATTCAACATTAGCCAGGCGCGGTGGCTCACGCCTGTAATCCCAGCACATTGGGAGGCTGAGGCGGGGGGATCACCTGAGGTCAGGAGTTCGAGACCAGCCTGACCAACATGGAGAAACCCCCGTCTCTACTAAAAATACAAAATTTGCCGGGCGTGGTGGTACATGCCTGTAATTCCAGCTACTTGGGAGGCCGAGGCAGGAGAATCGCTTGAACCTGGGAGGCGGAGGTTGCGGTGAGCTGAGATCGTGCCATTGCACTCCAGCCCGGGCAACAAGAGCGAAACTCCGTCTCAAAAAAAAAAAAAAAAAAAAAAGTTCAACATAAAAAAGATGTCAATTCTCCCAAATTCAACATTACCTATAGATTTAATGCACTTCCTCCAACATTTTATATAGACAAAAATAACCTCATTCAAAAATTTATAGACACAGACCCTAGAATAGCTAAAACCAAACCAAACAAAAAACCAGTCTTAAAAGAGAACAAAGTGGGAAGAAACACTCTACCTGATATGAAGGCCTCACTATATAGCTAAGTAATCAAGGGAGTGTGGTACTGGCAGAGGTATAGTATAGAGATTAATGGAACATAACAGACAACCTGAAAATAGGCCCACATAAATATGCCCAATTGATTTTTGACAATGGTGCAAAAGGAGGAAAGATAGCCTTTTACACCTCTTCAACAGATGGTGCTGGAGGAAATAATAAGCTATTACAACAAGGTTACAGAATACAAGGTTAATATACAAAAGTCAATCACTTTCTTATATACCAGAAAACAAGTAAAATTTAAAATTAAACACATAATACCAATTTATATTAGCACCCCAAAATGAAATACTTAGGTATAAATCTAACAAATTATGTACCAAGAACTGTATGAGGAAAAGGACAAAACTCTGAAGAAAGAAGAACTAAATAAATAGAAAGACCCAATATTGTCAAGTTGTCCAATTCTTCTAAGCTTGATCTGTAGATTCAATGCAATCTCAATCAAAACCCCAGCAAGTTATTTTGGGCTATCAAGAAACTGATTTTAAATTTTATATGTAGACAAAAAACCTAGAATAGCCAACATAATATTGAAGATGAAGAGGACTGACACTATAAAGCCATAGTAAACAAAACAGTATAGCGTCATGTGCTTCCACTTATATGCATTTTTAAAGCACCAAAAACTGGGTGAACACAGTGGCTCATGCCTGTAATCCCAGCATTTTGGGAGGCCGAGGCAGGCAGATCACTTGAGGCCAGGAGTTCAAGACCAGCCTGGCCAATGTGGTGAAACTCTGTCTCTACTAAAAATACAAAAACTAGCTGGGCATAGCCGTGCACCTGTAGTCCCAGCTACTAGGGAGGCTGAGGCATGAGAATTGCTTGAACCCGGGAGGCGGAGGTTGGAGTGAGCCAAGATAGTGCCACTGCACTCCAACCTGGGCAACAGAGTGAGACTCTATCTCCATAAATACATAAATAAAGCACCAAAAACTTTATCAATGTGTGTATGTGTTTTATGGATAGACAAAGACAGAAATAGAAGGTTCATGGGTGCAAACATATGTGGAAATGAAGTATAAAATGACCATAGGGATGATAACTGGTAACTTCAAGATGATAGTTACCTCCAGAGAGGGAGAAAGAAAGGTTCAAAAGCAGAATGTTAATTAAAGCTATACAGTGGAATTAATTGTTAAAAAGGGCAGAGATCTAAACTAAAAGGCGCACACAAATAAGTACAATACAAGGAGTGTGATAATGTCAGAACAGATGAAAACAGAGACAAAGAGAGAGAATAATGGACCTGGGAAGTTCCAGGAAAATTTCTTGGAGGGGGTAGCTTGGAACTGAGCCTTGAAGGGTGGGTAGGATTTCTGAAGGCTGAAATTGAATGAGGGAGAGATGAGCAACAGCATAGAGATGTGAAGAGAGGCAATTGGAGAACACCAGGTCATACCAGCTAAGGTGAAGGTGGGAAGAAAAGGGGGTGAAGAGGTCCTCCCATGGGTCAGAGGAGTGTTACACTCTTTTTTGCTGGAAGGCTTCCCAGAAGGTATTATGAGCAACCTGAAGGCCAAGACTCAACTTTTCATGACCCCACTGCACATATAACAGTACTTTACATATACATATACCAAACATCATAAAAGGATTGAATGAAAGCAATGTCATCTAAGGGGAAAGAGGAGTTTAGGATTCCTAGAGTCTTGTAATAGAGTCTGATTGCAATAACCAGATTATTGCCTCTATTGTGCCTCTTTTAAAAAGAACTTAAAAGAGGGAACCTAGGGTGTAGCAGAAAGTTGTGGAAAGTCCATATCTATAAAGTTAGGGTTAGGATTTTGAGCCCCGCCCTTTCTAGTGTAACACACTGCCATGATCTTAGAAGCACTGCAAGGAAACAAAATTACTTGTAACTGTTTGAAATCTCACAGAACTTGAAATAGGATAGTCAATTACATCATCTATTAAAATTGTGGGCCGGGCCCAAGGCTCCTAGCACCTTGGGAGGCTGAAGCGGGATGATCGTTTGAAACCAGGAGTTCAAGGCCAGCCTGAGCAACATAGTGAGAACTCATCTCTACAAAAAATTTTAAAAAATGAGCCAGGTGTGGTGACATACACCTGTAGTCCTAGCTACTCGGGAGGCTGAGGTGGGAGGATCACTTGAGCTGGGGAAGTTGAGGCTGCAGTGAGCTGAAACCATGCCACTGCACAGCCTGGTTAGCAGAGTGAGACTCTGTCTCCAATCAACCAACCAACCAACCAACAAACAAAAACTAAAAAGAAAAAGAAGGCTGGGTGTGGTGGTTCATACCTGTAATCCCAGCACTTTGGGAGGCTGAGGCAGGTGGATCACCTGAGGTCAGGAGTTCGAGACCATCCTGACCAACATGGAGAAACCCCATCTCTACTAAAAAAAAAAAATACAAAATTAGCCGGGCACGGTGGCATATGCCTGTAATCCCAGCTACTCGGGAGACTGAGGCAGGAGAATCACTTGAACCTGGCAGGTGGAGGTTGCAGTGAGTCGAGATTGTACTATTGCACTCCAGCCTGGGCAACAAGAGTGAAACTCCATCTGTAAAAAAAAAAAAAAAAAAAAAAGGAACTGCTTTTGTCATGTCCTATAAATTTTGGTATGCTGTGTTTCCATTTGCATTTGCCTCAAAGTTTCCCCCTTTTTTTGAGCCATTGGTTGTTCAGAAACATATTATTTAATTTCCATGTGTTTGTGAATTTTCTGAAATTCTGTTATTGATTTCTAGTTTCATACCTCTCTGGCCAGAAAAGATACATATTTGATATGATTTCAATCTTCTTAAATTTGTTAAAACTTTTCTTATGACCTAGCATGTGCTCTATCCTGAAGAATGTTCTTTGTGCACTTCAGAAGAATGCGTATTCTATTGCGATTGGGTGGAACGTTGTGTACATTTCTATTAGGTACTTTAGGTATACAGTGTTGTTCAAGTCTAGTGTTTCCTTATTGATTTTCTGTCTGGGTAACCTATCCATTATTGAAGGTGAGGTACTGAAGTCTCCTACATATTGTTGCATTGCTCTCTTATTTTTCCCTTCAGATCCCTTAATGCTTCTATCTAGGTACTGTGATGTTGGGCACATATATATTTATAATTGCTGTATCTTCCTATTGAGTTGATACTGTTGTCATTGTATAACGACCTACTTTGTCACTTGTGACAGTTTGTTTTTTAGATGGAGTCACGCTCTCTCACCCAGGCTGGAGTGCAGTGGCATGATCTCAGCTCACTGCAACCTCTGTCTCTGGGGTTCAAGTGATTCTCCTGCCTCAGCCTCCCGAGTAGCTGGGATTATAGGTGCCTGCCACCATGCCTGGCCAAATTTTGTATTTTTAGTAGAGATGGGGTTTCACCATCTTGGCCAGGCTGGCACAAACTCCTGACCTCAGGCGATCCTCCTACCTCAGTGTCTCAAAGTGCTGGGATTACAGGCGTGAGCCGCTTGTGACAGTTTTTGACTTAAAAGTCTATTGTGTCTAATATCAGTTCCCACAGTTGCTCTCTTTTGGCTACCATTTGCATGGGTCTTTTTCCATCTCCTCAATTTTAACCTGTATGCTCTTATATCTAAAATGAAACTCTTGTAGATAGCACTTAGTTGAATCGTTTTGTTTTTTTAAGTCCATTCAGCCACTATATGTCTTTTGATTGGTGAGTTTATTTCATTTACATTTAAAAGTAATTATTGATAGGTAAGGACTTACTGCTGTCATTTTCTTGTTTTCCATTTTGTAGATTCTTTGTTTCTTCTCTCTTTCTTTGTGATTTGATGATTTTTTTTTGGTAGTGATATGCTTTGATTATTTTCTCTCAATATTTTGTGTATCTATTGTAGGTTTTTTGTGTTTACCCTGAAGCTTGCATAAAATATAGTTATAACAGTTTATTTTAAAGCTGACAAGATTTTTTTTTTTTTTTTTTTTTGAGCTGGAGTCTTGCTCTGTCGCCCAGGCTGGAGTGCAGTGGCATGATCTCGGCTCACTGCAACGTCTGCTTCCTGGGTTCAAGCAATTCTCCTGCCTCAGCCTCCCGAGTGGCTGGGATTACATGCGACTGCCACCACGCCCAGCTAATTTTTGTATTTTTAGTAGAGACAGGGTTTTACCATGTTGGCCAGGCTGGTCTCGAACTCCTGACCTCAAGTGATCTGCCTGCCTTGGCCTCCCAAAGTGCTGGGATTACAGGCATGAGCCACTGTGCCCGGCCGACAAAGTTATTTTTATTCCCTTTTTAATTTTTATACTAGGGTTAGAAATAATTTATACATCACCATTACTTTATTATGTTATTATGTTTTTGACCATATATTTACCTTTACTAGCAAGTTTTGTACTTTCATATGCTTTCATGTTGCTGTTTAGCATCTTTTCATTTCAACTTGAAAAACTTTATTTAGCACTTCCTATAAGGCAAGTCTAGTGGTGATTAACCCTCTCAGTTTTTGTTTGTCTTTCCTTCATTTTTATAGGACAGTTTTGCTGGGTATGGTATTCTTGGTTGGTAGGGTTTTTTTTTCCCCAGAACCTTTTATTTTTGTTGTTGTTGTTTTGAGACAGGGTCTTACTCTGTTGCCTAGGCTGCAGTGCAGTTATGTGATCATGGCTCGCTGAAACCTTGATGAAGCCTTGACTTCCTGGGCTCAGGTGATTTTCCCACCTCAGCCTCCTCAACATCTGGGACTACCGGCATGCACCACCACACCCAGCTAATTTTTGTATGTAGATATGGGGTCTCACTATGTTTCCCAGGCTGATTTTGAACTCCTAGTTTCAAGCAGTCCTCCCATCTTGGCCTCTTAAAGTGCTGGGACTACAGATGTGAGCCACTGCACCCAGCCAGCACTTTGAATATATTATCTCACTCTATTATGGCCTGCAAGGTTTATGCTGAGACATACTGACAGTCTCACGGGGATTTCTTTTTATGTGAAGAGTCACATTTCTCTTGCTGCTTTCAAAATTACCTCTTTGTCTTTGAGTTTTGACAATTCAATTATAATGTATCTTGATGTAGAACTCTTTAGGTTTAACTTATTTGGAGAATTTGGGCTTCATAAATCTGGATGTCAATTTTCCCCAGATTTGGGATTTTTTTCAGTAATCATTTCTTTAAATAAGCTTTTATGCTTATTTCTCTTCTCTTTTTGGAGGTGCCATAATGCACACATTGGTTCCCTTGATGTTATCCCACAAGTCTCACAGGGTTTCTTTACTCATTTTCATTCCTTTTTTTTTGTTCCTTTGGATAATTTCAAATGACCTGTCTCCAAGTTTGCTGATTCTTTCTTTTGTCTGATTGAGTCTGCTGTTGCTGCTCTCTATTGGATTTTTCAATTCATTCATTGTATTCTTTTTTTTTTTTTTTTTTTTTTTTGAGACAGGGTCTCACTCTGTTGCCGAGGCTGGGACTGCAGTGGTGTGATCACTCCAGCCTCGACCTGCTGGGCTCAAGTGATCCTCCCACCTCAGCCTCCCAAGTAGCTGGGACTACAGGTGTGTGCCACCACACTCAGCTAATTAAAAAAATTTTGGGGGCCAGGCACAGTGGCTCACACCTATAATTCTAGCACTTTGGGAGGCCGAGGCAGGCAGATCACCTGAGGTCAGGAGTTTGAGATCAGCCTGACCAACATGGAGAAACCTGGTCTCTACTAAAAATACAAAATTAGCCGAGCCTGGTGGTGCACACCTGTAATCTCAGCTACTCAGGAGGCTGAGGCAGGAGAATTGCTTGAACCCGGGGTGGGAGGCGGAGGCTGCAGTGAGCTGAGTTTGTGGCATTGCACTCCAGCCTGGGCAACAAGAGCAGAACTCCGTCTCAAAAAAAATTTGTGTGTGTGTGTGTGTGTGTAGATGAGGTTTCACTATGTTGCCCAGGCTGATCTCAAACTCCTGAGCTCAAGTGATCTTCCTGCCTTGGCCCCCCACAGTGCTGTGATTACAGGCATGAGCCACTGTGCCTGGCCCATTTTTAAATAAAATTTAATAACAAGGAAAATCTTCATTAAAAAGTGCTGAGTAACAAAAACAGGCTATGAAACTATATGTACACACTTTGATCCCCAAATATGTATACTTGGTGTGTGTGTATGTACAAACAATAACACACGTAAAAGCTGTGAGGAAAATTATTAGTAGTGTTTACCTGGATGCTAGATGACTTTAAAATACTTTTCAATAATATTCATACTCCACACATGGAAACACTCAGAATAGTTTGAAATAAGTCAACATAGAAAAAGCAGAGATGAGGCCGGGCACAGTGGCTCACGCCTGTAATCCCAGCACTTTAGGAGGCTGAGGTGGGCAGATCACCTGAGGTTGGGAGCTCGAGACCAGCCTGGCTAACATAGTTAAACCCCATCTCTACTAAAAATACAAAATTAACTGGATGTGGTGGTGCTCATCTGTAATCCCAGCTACTTGGAAGGCTAGGGCAGGAGAACTGCTTGAACTCAGGAGGCGGAGGTTGCAGTGAGCCAAGATCCCACCATTGCATTCCAGCCTGGGCGACAGAGTGAGACTATGTCTCAAAAAAAAAAAAAAAGAAAAAGAAAAAGAAAAAGCAGAGATGAGATACAAAGTTAGAACAGGGAATTTTGACTTTTTGGGTTTCTGGGTCCAGTCACATGTAAATTCACCCCCATCACACTTTTGCACAGTTTTGTTGAATATACAAATATGTTACCCACACTTGGCTTTTTGTTTTATCCTTATGTAGGTTTAAACTGAGTTTCTGTCACTTGAATTAAATTTGTGTAATCTTGAGCCATCAAATTTGTGGTAATTTGTTACGGCAGCATAGAAAACTAATACACCTCCCCGCCCTCCAGTTTCCCCTCACTTCCTTCTTGGAGCAGCTGGATGTTCAAGATGATGCTTTTGCATCTGTGAATCATGATGTGGACCGTGATTGAGACCTGGTCTACTCTTTAGGACTATACACAACACTAGAACAATTAAAAAATGGAAAAAATGAACCAGATCTTTTGGTTACATCATTTTGGATTGCATGATGCACATAATTCAGGTAAATTTTTTCATCAAGTAGAATGAGTTTTTTTTTTTAATGAAGCAGCTAAATTAATACTGAATTGACAAAAGTTCACTATTTTTATGCAATTCAATTTTTTTACTTTCAATATGATTGTTTCTAAATGTAATTTATTTGTTTTTCATCAGATGAGTCACATTTACACTCACTTAAAAATTTTATCCTTACTGGAATTGCTTATTTTTACCCTGAATGTAGTGATTGCTTCTGTTTCACGCCAGGTGTTCTGTGGATGGACTCTGAGGCCAGCTAGCTCAAAAACCAGCCTCGAAAATCCTGTGGTCCCAACTGTTGGTGGGGAGTGGCTGGGGCTAAGGTGGGAGGATCACCTGAGCCCAGGAGGTGGAGGTTGTAGTAAGCCAAGATTGTGCCACTGCGCTCAGCCTGGGTGACAGAGCAAGACCCAGTCTCAAAAAAAAAAAAAAAAAAGTAGGGGTGCAAAATGAACAAGAAAAACATAGTCCTGGCCAGACGTAGTGGCTCACGCCTATAATCCCAGCACTTTGGGAGGCCACGGCAGGTGCATCACCTGAGGTCAGGAGTTCGAGACCAGCCTGGTCAACATGGTGAAACCCCGTCCCTACTAAAAATACAAAAATTAGCCAGGCATGGTGACGGGCACCTGTAATCTCAGCTACTTGGGAGGCTGAGGCAGGAGAATTGCTGGAACCTGGGAGGCGGAGGTTTCAGTGAGCTGAGATTGTGCCATTGCACTCCAGCCCGGGCCGACAACAGCAAAACTCCATCTCAAACAAACAAACAAACAAACTATAATCCCTGCCTCTCAGGAGCTTAAAAACCCAAGCATGTACTTAATGGTCATGGGTTTTTTTTTGAGATGGAGTCTCGCTCTGTCACCCAGGCTGGAGTGCAATGGTGTGGTCTCGGCTCACTGCAACCTCTGCCTCCCTGGTTCAAGTGATTCTCCTGCCTCAGCCTCCCAAGCAGCTGGGATTACAGGCGCCCACCACCATGCCTGGCTAATTTTTGTATTTTTAGTAGAGACAGGGTTTCACTATGTTGGCCAGGCTGGTCTCGAACTGCAGACCTTGTGATCCGCCGGCCTCGGCCTCCCAAAGTGCTGGGATTACAGGTGTGAGCCACTGTGCCCGGCCATGGGGGGTTTTCCTTCGAGGATGAGAAAAATGTTTTAGATGGAGATGGTAGTTTCACAGCACTGTGAGTGTGCTAAGTGCCACTGTTCACTTTACAATGGTTAGTTTTATGTTATGTGCATTTCACCTCTTTTTCTTTTTTGAGACAGAGTTTTGTTGTGTCACCCAGGCTGGAGTGCAGTATCATGATCTTGGTTCATTGCAACCTCTGCCTTCCAGGTTCAAGTGATCCTTCTGCCTCAGCCTCCTGAGTAGCTGGGACTCATCTCATTTTTATAAACAAATAAATAAAACATGCACACAGCACTGGAACAGGAGATGACCAAAATTAAATTCCCCACCCAGATAACTTCTTCCCAACCTGTTGACTGGTCCTAAGTTTCATGGGCTTCATTCATTGTTCAATGTGTCATTTAAAAAGGATTAAAAAGTGAATTTATTTCACCATCAAAAGAATACTCTCCCATCTAATGGCTAAGCCTGATAATTCTGCACTGAGAAACTCATTCATTCATTCA
This sequence comes from Pan troglodytes, assembly GCF_028858775.2. Lineage (NCBI taxonomy): Eukaryota > Metazoa > Chordata > Mammalia > Primates > Hominidae > Pan > Pan troglodytes. The sequence continues at coordinate 34,137,676 of NC_086016.1, forward strand.
TTCATTCAGAATATCCACTCTGCCAGGCACTGGGGTTGCAGACTTGAGTACAACACCATCTCTGCTTCAGAGGCCCTCTCGGTCAATCAGGGAAAGTTTACATGTGACATGCACACACGGTTCCCTGTGCAGGAATGCTTCCCCCTTACCTTTTGCTAGGCAAACTCTTGCAATCCTTTAATCTCAGCTTGAGAGCTTGAGTGTCTTCCGAGATACTTCCTAACCTGCACTACACCCCTAACCTAGATAGCTCAAAGATCCCTGCTCTCATCCTTCCTAAACTTTTCCTAATTTTCAATTTACATGTATTTGTATAACTATACTTTTAATATCTATGCTCCCCACTAAACTATAAGCTTCATGAGGACAGTGCCAGGCTATCTTAGCCATCACTGTGCCTAACACTGGGCTAGCACATAATAGATGCTCAATAAATATTAGCTGTGTGAATAAATGAATTAAAATAATGAACATAAACCACTATAATGTGATAAATGCTGTGATAGTGAGGCAAGGTGAGGCAGAACATGCCTAACCTGTCTAACACGTCTTGCTGAGGTAGGTAGAGAGAGAGGCAAAAGAGACAACCATTAAGAGAGAATATTTGTACTGAGTCTTAAGGGGTAAGTAGGAGTTTCTGAGTCAACACAGTTGGGAAAAGGTATGAAGATGTCAGAACATGTGGTTTATGTATTCAGAGAACTGGAAGTGCTTGTGGTCTGCATGGCTGGGCAGAACAGCAGGAGATAAGGCCAGAGATGTGGGTAGAAACTGAACCACCAGGGAGGTTGGCCAGTTTGCTAAGCATACTGGAATTCATCCCATCAAACACTGAGGAGTGAGCCAGAAAAGCAAAGGTTTCTAACCTAAGACTCATGGATGGACCCCCTCAGAGGGGGTTTCAGACATTCATTTATCCCTAAAACTCTATGCACAATTGTCATATTTGTGTTTTCTTGCAAAGAGGGCCCATGGTTTCTATTAGATTCTCAGAAAGATCAGTGACCCCAAAATAGGTTAAGAACAACCACCAGCCAGGCACAGTGGCTCACGCCTGTAATCTCAGAACTTTGGGAGGCAGAGGTGGGCAGATCATTTGAGCTCAGGAATTCAAGACCAGCGTGGGCAACATAGTGAAACCCACCTCTACAAAAAATACAAAAATGAGCCACGTGTGGTGGCACACACCTGTAGTACTAGCTACTCAGGAGGCTGAGGTGGGAGGACCATTTGAGCCTAGGAGGTAGAGGCTGCAGTGAGCCGTGATCATGCCACCACCACCCTCCTTGGGCATCTTAATCAGAAAATCCCACCCCCACCCCAATCTGTGACTTTCATAGTACTCATAACAAAATATAAATGTATTGTTTATTTATTTGCTTACTTGTTTATTGTCTGTCCTCTCCACTATAAGACAAGCTCTGTGAGGTCTAGGACTTTTTCTTATTCACTGCTCTATTTCCAGTGCCTAGCACACATGGTGTGGAACTTATAGAAGCTCAATAAATCCTTGCTGACAATAAATCTTATTGTAGGTATTTTTTTCATTGTGGTAAAATACACATAACATAAAATTTACCTTCATAATCATCAAGTATCCACTTCAGTGGCATTAAATACATTCATACTGTTGTGCTACCATCTCCACCACCCATCCACAGAACTCCCTTCATCTCACAAAATGGAAACTCTGTACTGTTTAAACAATACATATTAAAACAATAACTCCCCAATCTCCCACCCCCGCCCTACCCCAGTTGCCCCTGGTAACCACCATTCTACTTTCTGTCTCTATGAATCTAACTCTAGGTACCTATTATAAATGGAATCACATAGTATTTGTTCTTTCATCACTGGCTTATTTCACTTTGCATAATGTCCTCAAGTTTCGTCCATGTTTTTTTTTTTTTTTTTTTTTTTTTTGAGATGGAGTCTCACTCTGTCGCCCAGGCTGGAGGGCAGTGGCGCGGTCTTGGCTCACTGCAAGCTCTGCCTCTCGGGTTCACGCCATTCTCCTGCCTCAGCCTCTTGAGTAGCTGGGACTACAGGCACCTGCCACCACGCCCAGCTAATATTTTGTATTTTTAGTACAGACGGGGTTTCAACGTGTTAGCCAGGATGGTCTCGATCTCCTGACTTCGTGATCCGCCCGCCTCTGCCTCTCAAAGTGCTGGGATTACAGGCATAAGCCACCGCGTCCAGCATCCATGTTAAAGTATGTGTCCAAATTTCCTTCCTTTTTAAGGCTGAATAATATTCCACTGTATGTATATACCACATTTTGCTTATCTATTCACCTGTTGATGGACAATTGGGTTGCTTTCACCTTTTGGCTATTGTGAATAATGCTGCTATGAACATGGGTGCATAGGGATTTTTAGTCCTTTTTGAAAGCAAGGTAATCACAGAATTGGTGGGTGGATGGACAGATACATGGTTACATGGATGGATGATAAATGAATGGATGGGTAGGTAGATGGATGGATGGATGGATGGGTAGATGAATAATAGATGCATAGATAAATGAAAGCACTCCGAACCGAGAATTAGGAGAGCTGTTTCCTGTCCTGGATGTGATACTTTTCACATGTATGACACACCAGGCATCAGAGATACTGTGAGGTAACAGTGATCCCATTGTAACAATGGCAGTAGTAGTGAGTTAAAAGGAGTTTCAAAATATTTATAAAGATGAGTAACTCTGTGATAATTCATGATCACAGTTGGCATGTGTCAGTAAAAGGATTGTGTACTAGAACTTAAGGTATTGCTGACTAAGGAGAATGGGGTTTCCCTGTGTGATAACCCTGGGAAAGAAGAGAGTGACTCATGTTGGGTAAAACCACATTGAGTACCAAATATAGAACAACTGGAACATTAGTCAAAAGAACATAAACAGTATCAATGAAAATTCAGGAGCTTGCACCACAGAGGATACTGGCAGTGAATGAGTACAAATGCCAAAGCAGCTTGTATAAATGAAGAGTGCAGAGAGAGGAGATCTTGAGGATATTGAGCTCTGTGCTGAACTGGCCCACAGGATTTGCTCAAACATAGTCTCACCATCCATGGCAACTATAAGAACCAATCTCAACAGAAAAAGGAAAGAAAACATAAAGCTTATATCGAAGGAAATACAAATGGCACACAAACATATTGAAATATACCAAATCTCTCTCTAATAAGATAAATGCAATCAAAACTACAGTGAGATACTATTTTTTACTTACTAGACTGGAAAATATCATAAACAAATTGATGACACATTACGTTGTGAGAGGAAACATGTACTCTCACACATTCACTGTGGGGAGCATCAATTGGTACCACTTGTAACCGTAATTTGAGAACATCTATCAAAATTATATCAAGAGAATGAGAAGATAAGGCACAAAGTGGAAGAAAATATTTGCAAAATATGTACCTGACAAATGACTATTATCCAAAATATGCAAAAAACCTCTTAAAACTTAACAATAAGAAAATTAACAACCTAATTTAAAAATGAGCAAAAATCTGAATGTCTAGACACCTCACCAAAGAAGATATATAGATGGCAAATAAACATATGGGGAGATGCTCGATGTTATGTAATTAGAGAATTACAAATTAAAACAAAAATGAGATGCCACTATACACCTATTAGAATGGCCCAAATCTAAAACTTGACAACACCAAATGTTGGCAAGGATGTAGAACAACAGGAACTCTCATTCACTGTGAGAATGCAAGATGGTACAGCTACTTTGAATAAAAGTGTGGCAGTTCCTTCCAAAGCTAAACACAGTCTTTCTATGCATACAATCCAGCAATCGTGCTCCTTAGTAAATGAGTTAAAAACTTATGCCCACACAAAAACCTGCACATAAATATTTATAGCAGCATTATTCATAATTGCCAAAACTTGAAGCAACCAAAATGCAAAATGTCCTTCAGCAGGTGAGTGGATAACTATACTATGGTATATCCATACAACAGAATATCATTCAGTGCTAAAAAGAAATGGTCTATCAAGCCACGAAAAAACATGGAAGAACCTTAAATGCATATTACTAGATGAAAAAAGCCAACTGGAAAAGGCTACATACTACATCATTCCAATTATATGGCATTCTGGAAAATACAAAACTACAGAGGCAGTAATAAGATCAGTGGTTGCTAGGGGCTAAGTGGGGAGGATGGGGTGAACAGACAGAACACAGAGGATGTTTAGGGAAGAAAAGCTACATTGTGCATGATTCTATAATGATGAATGCATGTCATTGTACGTTTGTCAAAACTCATAAAATGTACAACAGCAAGAGTGAACCCTAATCTAAACTATGGACTTTGGGTGATAACGAAGCGTAAATGTAGATTTATCAATTGTCAAAGGTACCACGCTAATGTTGGATGATAGTGGGAGAGGCAGGGCATGGGGTCGGCAGGGGTATATGGGAACTCTTTTTACTTTCCACTCAATCTTGCTCTGAACCTAAAACTGCTCTAAAAGAATAAAGTTCATTTTTAAAAAATTATACATTCACATATCCTTTGACCTAACTATTTTACTTCTAAGAATGTATGCTACAGGCTGGACATGGTGGCTCATGCCTGTAATCCCAGCAGTTTGGGAAGCCAAGGTGGGTGGATCTCCTGAGGTCAGGAGTTTGAGATCAGCCTGGCCAACATGGTGAAACCCCATCTCTACTAAAAATACAAAAATTAGCCCGCTGTGGTGGTGTGTGCCTGTAGTCCCAGCTACGTCAGAGGCTGAGGCAGGAGAATCACTTGAACCTGGGAGGTGGAGGTTGCCCTGAGCCAAGATTGCGCCACTGCATTCTAGCCTGGGTGACAAGAGCAAAACTCCATCTCAAAAAAAAAAAAAAAAAAAAAGGAATTTATGCTATAGATTGGCTCATGTAAGGGCAAAATGACCTACACTCGAAGTTATTTATTATGGCACTATTTGTAATTGAAAAAGATTAGAAACAATATAAGTATCCATCCATAAAGCACTAGTATATATTACAATATATCCATTTAATTGAATAATACTATCCAGCTATTTTTAAAAAGGAAAACGCTTGTGTATTGATATGGATTGATCTCAAAGATAGTTTGTTGGATTCAAAAAGTAAAGTGTGGCCAGGCGCAGTGGCTCACGCCTGCAATCCCAGCACTTTGGGAGGCTGAGGCGGGCCAATCACCTGAGGACAGGAGTTCGAGACCAGCCTAGCTAATATGGCGAAACCCCATCTCTACTAAAAATACAAAAATTAGCCAGGCGTGGCAGTATGCGCCTGTAGTCCCAGCTACTTGGGAGGCTGAGGCAGGAGAATCGCTTGAACCCAGGAGGCAGAGGTTGCAGTGAGCTGAGATTGCGCCACTGCACTCCGGCCTGGGTGACAGAGCATGACTCCATCTCAAAAAAAAAAAAAAAAAAGTTAAGTGTGCAAAGCAACATACAGTATGCTAACATTAGTATAGAACATGGGGAGGTAGAGGAAGAATATAGGTACATATTTGCTTATATGTACATTTAAAAATCTCTTGAATACACAAGAAATTGACAAAATTGATTGCTTTCAGGGAAAAAATTTGGATGACTGAGAGGCTTTCTCTCTCTATATGCCTATGTACCTTATGAACCATGTGAATGTATTATTTACTGCATCAATAGATGGTAGGAGGAACGGAGGGGTAAAATGATAAAAAGGAAAAGAAGAAGAACGAACATGACTCTAGGATCACTGGCTATCCAAGCAGTAAGGGACCTTAGCAATCTTCTAGCTTGACTCCATAATACATTCACTGACTCCACAAATACATCTTGAGTGACTCATATATGCCTGACACTTCCAGGTGCTAGAGATAGCAAGATGCAAATGTATAGGGGTAAACAATCTAATGGAGAAAGACCTTACAGTTTATCAGTAAGAAACTGAAGCCCAGAGAAAGAACAGGCCTTGGCCAAGATAACCAGAGACTTGGTAGGAGAGCTAGGGCTGAAACCCAGGTCTGCAGTCTGTTTGGTTTTATTACCTATTCTGGGCTTAAAGTACAGCAAAGGAAATGGACTTCATAATGCAGTCAATGTTTATGAGCATAATGATAACTGAACCACAAAACTGGCTTTCCTCTCCTACATCTACTTTCTAATCATCATAGTCACAGCCAATGGAAAGACCTTTCAGTACTAATTAACACTATTTCATCCTCTACCTACAGAAACTATTATGTAGGAGTCATTATAAATAAATACGCATGCACACACACCTTTCTGAATGATGGTTCATCTGTCCCTGCTGAGACACGAAAAATGGTAAGACAAAGCATTAAGGCAGATACTCAGAGAATGATCTTCTGTTTGGGAATAGGGAAAAGAACCGAATCCACTGTCAACTGTCCCTGATCCCTGGGATTTTCTAAGGGTCTTAGTCAAATTCCTCAACAGGGTTTTTCCAAGTTTGGGAAATCTTACCAGGAAGTAAGAAAAGAGGGGTGTCATTCTCATTACCTTGAATGACAAAGAGCAACAATCAACAGCCTGGGGTGTAGCCTAATGTATCCAATTAACTTTGATTTCAGTATTATATAACACACATGAAAATGGAACCATATACACACAAACACATATATAAACACTCCTATCAATATATGCCCACTTAGACACGTACACAATTATCAACTCCAAAACACAGAATAAAAGTCTGAGATGAAAAGCCATCAGTTCTAAAGCCATGATTATCCAAATATGAAATTGTAAAATCTCTGTCTTTGGAGTGATTCTATTATTGGAAAAGGGGCTGCCGATTGAACTGCAGCTTCAGTTTGGCTCTGATGGGTAGGGGTAAAGAGGAATAGATCCTTACTGAGATATCAGTTGCTGATGGGAGAGAGAAGATGATTCAGGGTTGTGCTTGAAAAGAGCAAAGAAGTCAAACTGAGATTTTTTTATATGGGCTTAGGCTGTGAGTCCCAGCACAGGGCCTTTTTTTTCCCCCTTTTTCTTAGAGATAGGGTATGGCTCTGTCACCCAGGCTGGAGTGCAGTGGCAGAATCATAGCTCACTGCAGGCTCAAACTCCCAGGTTCAAGTGATACTCCCACCTCAGCCCCCCAAGTAGCTAGGACTGCAGGTGTGTGCCACCATGCCCACCTAATTTTTTTATTTTTTACTTTTTGTAGAGACGGTCTTGCTATGTTGCCCAGTCTGGTCTTGAACTCATGGCCTCAAGCAATCCTCCTGCCCTGGCCTCCCAAAGTGCTGGGATTACAGGCATGAGCCACTGTGCTCAGCCAAGCCTCATTTTTAATGGAAGACCACTTGCAAGGCCCATTTTCTGTGCTTTCCAAGCAGAAGTCATCCTGGGTCTCAGTTTAATCTCTTGTTTTGACTCATCCTGAGTCACTCACTGCTTGCTTCCCACTCCTAGTCCTTGAGAAAGCACCTGGTCTGCAATGGCTTCCTTCAGTGCAAAGTATACTCCAAAGTCATTGTTCCATGTGAAAAGGGTATGGGTTCTATGGGGCAAAGGCCTCTTTATACTGCAACTGTTATTAACCTTGTGATTACCCCCATACATGCCTGATATGGGAGAACTGCTTGTACTTCTTCAGCATAGGTAGCTGCTGGTGAGGGTCCTTGAGGGCCAGTTCCTTTAATATCTGAGTCAGGCATACATCAGGTTTTGGATTTCCACGACCTCCAAGAATAACAGACTCTTTGCACTTAAAAGGGTTAAGAGCATTCAACCAATCCCCTCATTCTGCAGTGAGGAAACTGAGACCCAAGGAGTAAGAGTGACTTGTCCACGTTTATGCCCTGGTCTCTGAGTTCCTAATCCAATGCTCTGCCATCTCTAAAAACATTGTTCATCACGCCTGTAATCCTAGCACTTTGGGAGGCCGAGCTGGGCAGATCACTTGAGCCCAGGAGTTCGAGACCAGCCTGGGCAACATAGTGAGACCTCATCTCTATTTTATCAAAAATAAAAATAAAATGAAACATTGTTAAAAAAAAAAAACTCCTACAATTTCTTCTAAGTCTTAACCTACATCTACCCTATGACTCAGCCTTTCCACTCCTAAGTATTTACTCAGGAAAAATGAAAACATATATCCACAAAAGACGTGTACACCAGTGTTCATAGCAGTTTTATTCCAAGTAGCCAGAAACTAGATACAGCCCAAATGTTCATTAGCAGGTGAGTGGACAAACAAAATGTAGTGTATCAACTCATTGGAATACTACTCATCAATTAAAAAACAGAACAAGCTACTGATGCATACAATGTGGATGAATCTCGTAGATACTGAATTGAGAAAATAAGTCAAACATAAAAGAGTACACACTGTATTATTCCATTTATATGCAGCTCTATAACAGGCAAAACAAATTAGTCTATGGTGATAGAAAACAGAGTAGTTGTGGGAGGCAGGAGAGGGATGATTGGCTGCAAAGGGGTATGAGAGAACTTTCTAGTATTCTGTCAATGTCCTACATCTTGATTGAGATGGTGGTTATGTGGGTATATTTGTCAAAACTCACCAGACTGGGTGTGGTGGTTCATGCCTGTAATCCCAGTACTGTGGAACATTGAGGCAGGTGGATCACCTGAGCTCAGGAGTTCAAGACCAGCCTGGGCAGCATGGAGAAACCCCAGCTCTACAAAAAAATTAAAAAAAGTAGCCAGGCGTGGTGGTGTGTGCCTTTGGTCCCAGCTATTTGGGAAGCTGAGGTGGGAGAATCGATTGAGCCTGGGAGACCAAGGCTGCAGTGAGCCAAGATCACGCCACTGCACTCCAACCTGGGTGACAGAGGGAGACCCTGTCTCAAACAACAACAACAAACCCCACAAAACTATACATTGAGGAAAACATTCTTGTATATTGATAACTGCCTCATTTTTTTTCCAGTGGCCACTAGTATTCCATGGTATATATGTGCAATAGTTGATTGTGACATTTACCTACATATGGGCATTCAGGTTGTCTCCAGGTATTTTGTTTTGTTTTGTTTTGTTTTGAGACAGAGTCTCCCTCTGTTGCCCAGGCTGGAGTGCAGTGGCATGAGCAAGGCTCACTGCAGCCTGGACCTCCTGGGCTCAAATGATCCTCTCACCTCTGCCTCCCCAGTAGCTGAGACTACAGGCACATGCCACCAGGCCCAGCTAATTTTTAAATTTTTGGTAGAGATGAGTCTATGTTGCCTATGTCTGTGTTGCCCAGTCTGGTCTCAAACTCCTCGGCTCAGGCGATCCACTAACTCGGCCTCCCCAGGTGTTCTTTGAGAAGAATGACAACTCTGTTGGTGAAAATACATGTGAACTAAATTGCAGTGAACTGAACTGAACCAAACCAAAACGTGGACAGTATCAGGTTGGCAAATATTTAAAATAATTCTTTAAAAATCACACAAAAAGATGCTAGCATCACTAATCATTAGGGAAATGTGAATCATAACCACAATTAGATACCTTTTTACACCCACTAGGATGGCTATTTAAAAAAAAAAAAAACCCACAGAAAACAACAAGTGTTAGTGAGCATGTGGAAAAGTTAGAACTCTTGTATGCTGCTGGTGAGATTGTAAAATGGTGCAACCACTCTGGAAAACAGTATGGCAGTTCCTTGAAAAATTAAAAATAGAACTACTACAGTATGCAGCAATTCTACTTCTGGGTATATATACTCAAAAGAATTGGAAGCAGGAACTCAAACAGATGTTTGTATACCCATGTTCAAGATAGCATTATTCACAATAGCCAAGAGGTGGAAATAATCCAAATGTCCATTGACAGGTGAACGGCTAAACAAATGTGGTATATACATACAATAGAATATTAGCCTTAAAAAGGAAGGAAATTCAGATACTACAACATGGATGAACCTTAAGGATATTAGGCCCAGTGAAATAAGACAGACACAAAAAGACATTTTTTTTTTTTTTTTGAGACGGAATCTCACTCTGTTGCCAGGCTGGAGTGCAGTGGCAAGGTCTTGGCTCACTGCAACCTCCACTTCCCGGGTTCAAGTGATTCTCCTGCCTCAGCCTCCCGAGTAGCTGGGATTACAGGCACCCACCACCACACCCAGCTAATTTTTTGTATTTTTAGTGGAGATGTGGTTTCAGCATGTTGGCCAGGCTGGTCTCAAACTCCTGACCTCGTGATCTGCCCACCTCAGCCTCCCAAAACGCTGGGATTAAAGGCATGAGCCACTGCACCCAGCCTAAAAAAAAAAAAAGACAAATTGGTATGATTCCACTTATATAAGATACCTAGAACAGACAAATTCATAGAGACAGAAAGTCAAATAGTGGTTACCAGGGACTGAGGGGAGGGGAGAACAGAGAGTTATTGCTTAATGGGTACAGAGTCTCAATTTAGAATGATGGAAAAGTTCTGTAGATAGATACTGATGATGATTGCACAACAATGTGAATGTACTTAATACCACTGAATTTTAAAATGGTTAGAATAGTAAATTTTATCTTATATATCTTCTACCACAATAAAAAAATTCCATCAAAATGAGTGTCATCTGGGACAGTCACCCCACAGGGCAGTTTGATGACATATATCAGTCTTAAAAATAATCAAGCCCTTTGATTAACATTCTGTATTAGGAATTTCTCATAAGAAAATAGATGAGTGTTAGAGGGACATTCATCTCAGCAATATCTACAATAATACCTCTAGCTGCCCTAAACATCCCAAAATACAGAATTTATTAAGTAAATATAAATATATCAATATGCTAGAATAATTTGTGGTCATTTAAAAATATGTTGTAGAGCTACAAAATTCAATGCACAGTGCAATCCAATTTTGCAAATATGTGATGCTTATTATTAATATATGTAATATATAGCTATATTATATTTTATATATTTGTTTCTTTGTTTTTTGAGACAGAGTCTTGCTCTGTTGCCCAGGCTGGAGTGCAATGGCACGATCTCGGCTCACAGCAACCTCTGCCTTCCGGGTTCAAGCTATTCTCATGTCTCAGCCCCCGAGTAGCTGGGATTACAGGCACCCACCACCGAGCCCGGCTAATTTTTGTATTTTTAGTAGAGAGACGGGGTTTCGCCATGTTGGTCAGGTTGGTCTCGAACTCCTGATCTCAGGTGATCCACTTGCCTCGGCCTCCCAAAGTGCTGGGATTACAGGCATGAGCCACCGTGCCCGGCCTTTTATTTTACATAGTTTAAAGTCTGAAAGAACATATATTCCAAATGTTAACAGTGACAATTTCTAAAATATGGTTTTAAGAATAGGACTTTCAGCCAGGCATGGTGGCTCACACCTGTAATCCTAGCACTTTGGGAGGCCAAGGCAGGAGAATTGTTTGAGGCCAGTTGTTCAAGACCAGCCTGGAACATAGCAAGACCCCATAAAATTTTTTAAAAGAATAAAACTTTTTTATTTTTGGCTTATCTATATTGCCTTCTTGGGTTTTTTTCCAAATAAAATAATATATTTCAGGCATAATTAGAAAAAAAACAAGTGAATTTGGGCAGAACTCATATCTAACCATTCTTTATAATGCTGGATGTCAAAGAGGCTATCTGTGAAACAAGAGGTGACTCTACTGGCAAGTTTTGCTTTGGTTTGGTTTTTTTCTTTTTCTTTCTTTTTTTTTCATTCAACAAGAGGGTAACTTGACATTTGGCTTGCCAGTTCAAGGCTGCAATTTTTATTATGCATTATACAGAGATGTACACCCCCATAGTACAGGTGTAGATGGGAGATGACAGTAGCAGGTGATTTTGTATTCTGAGTTTAACGCGTTTAGCAGTATCATCTTCTTCTTTTTTTTAAAGAGAGAGATGGGGTCTCACTCTGTCACACCCAGGATGGAGTGCAGTGGCAGGATAGTAGCTCACTGCAACCTCGAGCTCACCTGTAATCCCAGCTACTTGAGGGTTGCTCAAGTAATCCTCCCATCTCAGCCTCCTGAGTAGCTGGGATTACAGGTGTGTACACCGCTTCCAGCATTATCTTTGAAGAACCAAGAAAGGCTTTACAGAGGAAGCAACAGTAAAATGCCCATTTAATATATAAAGCCTTTCTGACATGACAGAAAGAATGCATGGGCAAAGGCAGGGGAACCTGAATGGTCCAGTTTGGATGGATATTTACTATATATTCATACAACTCAATAAACAGTTGTTGGACATCTAAGTGCCACACATGCTCCTCTAGGCACTAGAGGTACAGCAGTGAAGAAAGCAGTCCCTATTCTGATTCTAATTGTGAAAGATAGGTTTTAAAAAGCAAGCAAATAAGAACATGATATGTCCGGCAATAATAAGTGTTAGGAAGGAAAATAAAGCAGAATAAGGAGATAAAGAGGGCCAGGAAGAAGAAAGGTGACCAAGGAGGGTCTTTCCTGATGGTGTCAAAGGAAAGAAGAATTAATTGAGCCACATGGATTTCTGGCAGAAAGGCCTCCTAGATAAAAGGGCAAGTACAAAGGCCCCTGAGGGGGAAGCATGAAGGGAATGAGAATGAAGGTTGGAGAGACAGACCTAGGACTGTGTGATTAAAGTCCTTGGATGCCAATTAATCTAGCCATAGCAATTCTTCCAGGAATATAAAGGCCAGAACACTGGACTAGGAATCAAGATTTCTGGAATTAAGTCCTGAGTCTGCTAGTAGCTTGCTTTGTGTCCTTGGACGAGTCACTTCAAGTCTCTGGGACTCAGTTTCCCCATGCATCAAGTGCCAGCAATCATCTTTACTTATCTATCTTCAGGTGAGGCTCAAAGGAAGGTGGAAGATGTGGAAGAGTTTAGAATGTGTGCCGTTCTCTTCAAGGGGGAAGGAGGATGACTGTTATGCCCATAGAAGGGCTGGGAGAACAAGGGGCCCTCACCGTGTGGAAGGAAGCACTCTAAAAGGAAGGTATGAAACAAGGGAGTTGGCTATCCTAAAACTGGGAAAAAAAGAGGTATCTTGGGTACCCTGAAAATCCCTTTGGAGCCCCCTCCCAAGGACAGGCAGTATGAGAGGGACTGTCTTTAGAAACCTCCTTCCAAAAAAATGCCTACGTGACCTGAAGGTGGCTTGAAGCACTCTCAATTTGCCACTTTGTGTGTGTGTGTGTGTGTGTGTGGGTGGGTGTGTGGGTGTTAAGGGACAGTCAGAGCCAGGACAAGTCCAAAGTTGTGAGGGAAGGAAACAAAGTATACAGGACAGTGGAGCAGGTCCAGGTAAGAGGGTGAAGTTCCGGACTTTGCACCAAACCTTCTCTCCCTTAGACCAAAGCAATGGTTCTCTGAGAGACCATTGTTAGAAGAAGAATAAAAGAGCTATCATTAATCAATTCCTTGCTAGCATTTATACAGCATTGCAGGAAGTGCTTTGCACACATTATCTCCTTTAATCCTCACAATACCCCTATGACATAGGTGCTGTCATCCTCAGTTTGTTGATAAGGAAACTGAGATTTAGAGAGATTAAGTAACTCGCCCAATATCGCACAGCTAATGAAGGACATAACTAGATTTTGAACCCATTGCTTATAAATGCACATTAAAAATATGTGTTAGCCAGGTGTGGTGGCTCATGCCTATAATCCCAGCACTTTGGGAGGCTGAGGTGGGTGGATCACTTGAGGTTAGGAGGTTGAGGCAGCAGTGAGTGGTGTTCACACTCTAGCCTGGGCTACAAAGTGAGATATATGTGTGTGTGTGTGTGTATATGTATATGTGTATATTTTTTACATATATACATATATTTATTTACATATGTGTATATATTTACATATATTTTTTGAGACAGGGTGTCACTCTGTACATATATATACATATACATATACACATACATATACACACATATGTGTATAAATATGCCCAGAGAGGGTGTCCTTGGGGAAAGAAAGAATAAAGAAACATCTGAGAAAGAACTCAAAACTCTGGCTTCCAGTCCTTGTTTCACCTGACTCACTGTGTCACCCTAACAAGTCCCCTCCCCTCTCTGCTTCTCAGCAACCTGCCTCCACCATCTTCCTAATTCCTCAGCCCATTGGCCTTTAAGCTTCTGGGGTTCCTGCATCATGCTACTGGGGCCTCTCGCCACATCTCCAGCTGTGTCAGACTCAGGTTCTGGATGGAACCTGAAGCCTTGACAGCCTGTGGGTGGAGGAACTGAGAGGAGACTCCGGGGAGTTCTCTAGATTTCTGACACTTTAGATCTTTCTCTGTGATCCTTTGCAAGTCCCATAACTTGAGCCTTATCGACTAGTGAGTTGGTACTTTGAGAAGTCGAGAAGCCGCACACTCCCCTCTCTGGAGATACACAATTTAGGCAATAACCTAAGTCATGCCAACATACCTCTGCTGCAAAAAACGCTTAAGGGAGCAGAGTAGCTAACACGGTTATTGCAGTTTCCTGACTATCCATGTGTAACACTATACACGGATACTCAGCTACCTCACAGAGGAGCTCAGAATCAGCTCACCACCCCAAGGAAGCCAGCTGGTCTGCACCTCCAAAATCTGCTTGCCTCAGTCACAACTCGCTCAGCATCTTTTGAAGACCAGGAAATTAGAGAGTACTTTGAACATAATCCCTGGAAAAGCCGCTAAACATGGCATAACTCATCCCCTACCTTTCACAAGCGGGACAGGGAGGCCCAGGGAGGCCATGTGACTCAGCTGGAATCAGAACTCAGGCCTTCTGACCCCATGCTGTTTCTTTGACTCTTGCACGCATTTCATCCCTTAGCCAATTTCTGGACTCCATGGAGTATTCCTTTAGAATGCTTCTTCTAGGCCAGGCCACATCATCCCTCCCTGGATTACTGCAACAGTCTCTTCTGGTCTCCCTCCTCCAAGTCTCTCCTTCCTTCACTCCATCCGGCATAATGAGCCGTGTCACTCTCTGACCCAAAATTGTCAGGGGCTCCCCACATCTACTGAAGAAAACCCAAAGGCCCCAGCCTCATATTCAAGGTCCTCCACTACCTGGTGCCAACCTGTTTCTGGCTTCCCATCCCCCCACCTCCTGTCCTCACACATCCTTAGTCCAGCTCAGCTGGACTGGTTGCCCCAGGATCTCCCTTCTCCTGAATTTCATCAGTGCTGTTTCTTCCAATGAGTTTGCGGGACTACCTTGCCCACTGCCCCATCTGCCACCTTTTCCTGTCTGAATCCTACTTGGCTTGGTTCAAATGCCCTCTCACCCCGTTAAACTTCCTCACACTCCACTCCCAATGGAAGAAATTGCTCCCTTCTCTGGACCCTCAAAGCACTATTCTGACCCTATTATGGGTGGATCTATATTAGGCCTTAGTATTTATGTACCTGTTTCCTCACCTAGCAGGATGCATTAGCAAAATACATAAACAACTGGTCCAAATGCTTCCCATAGGCCCAGTATGGTGCCTTTTGCTCACTGATTCATTCTTTCTTTCAGCAACAATTTCTTGAACAGAGGCTGGATGTGTTGCCTCACACCTGTAATCTCAGAGTTTTGGGAGGCCACGGCAGCAGAATTGCCTGAGGACAGGAGTTTAAGACCAGTCTGAGCAAGATAGCAAGACCCCATCTCTCCAAAGACTTTTAAAAATTAGCCAGACATGGAGGTGCACACTTGCAGTCTCAGCTACTTGGGAGGCTGAGGCAGGAGGATCACTTGAGCCCAGTAATTCAAGACTACAGTGAGCTATGCTCATGCCGCTGCACTTTGGCCTGGGCAACAGAACAAGACCCTGTCTCTAAAAAATAAAAATAATAATTATTGAAGAAAGTTTTGGAGTCTGATAGACCTAAGTATGAGTCTAAGCTCTATCACTTGTTAGTAGTATAACTTTGAACAAATTAACCATTCTAAGACTTAGTTTTCTCCTCTGTAAAACAGGGGTCACAATATCTATTTCACAAATTTATTGTAATGACTAATGATATAACATATGCATTGTGCTAAGCATATACCATGTTATCTCATTAGTATGTAATAGTATGAATAGTATTAACTACTAATATTGGCTTATTAATTGGATAATATAATTATCTCATTAGCATGTAATAGTATTAATAGTATTAACTATTACATGTGGGCTTATTAACTGGATAACATAACAATCCAATTAATAAGCCAATATTACTAACAAATAATCATGCTCCTACTATGTGCCTGGAATTTTGAAGGGGCAAACTGGAAGAGCCAAACAGAAGGCACAACATAAGGAGCACAGAGGCAAGTTGCAGCACCATTGTACCCTGAAAACAGCTGGTGCTTGATAAGTTATTTGCCAAATGAGAGGGAACCTGTGGTGGAAAGCAGAGCCCCGGGATTCTCTGCCACTGTCATGACCTGTGACCTTGAGTAAGCCTCACCTCTTTCCTGGGCTCAGTGTCCTCAGATGATCCACTCATCTGCCCCAGTTCCATAATTCCAAGATATGGGAAGTAACACTGGGCCTTTGGATGATGTTCCTTCATTCCTCCAACTCAGGCAGGAGCATGTTTTTACCTGCTCAATTCAGGAGTTTGGCCTACAGAGGCTGGTACCACCCTCTGAAGAGGTCACACCTGTCTCTGAAGCAAGAAACACTAATCACTCTACAAGGTCTTGCCCTTTCATCCAGGCTGGAGTACAGTGATGCCATCATAACTCACTGCAGTTTCTAACTCCTGGGCTCAAGTGATCCTTCTGTCTCAGCCCCCTGAGTGCTGGGATTACAAGTGTGAGCCACTGTGCCTGGCCTGGTTTTTGTGTTCCTGGAATCCCAGCCTCACTGGCAGGTTGACTGAAGGGTGGTCAGCTGGCAGTGTGGGGGATGAGGCTCACAGGTGAGTGCCGTGGTGAGGTCCTCAGCAGTGCCTGCAGGCCTGTGGGCCACCTCCTCTCGGGAGCTGCTTCTCTGCCTCATCTTACATTGCAGAGGGAGCTGAGGTCTGTGGGGTAACAGTCACACTGAGACATGGCTCACAGAGAGACGACTTCTGCAGGTGCTGAGTGACATCTAACCTTCCCACTCCACCTGCTCTCATCCTGGGCTCTGAGTTTTCAGGAAACCAAGGTGTTTGGCAGACGATGATGCCTACATTACACTGCTGACTTTTGCCTGCATTTGTTATAATTAATGACTCATTGAAATGCCTCTCACTTTCGTACAGCTGGGTCCAAGTGTGAAACTGGAGGTGAAGTGGGAGAAGGACTAGAGGGATGCTGGCTTTGGAGTAGCCTCAGAATTGGGACTAAGGCTTCACTTCTCCTTGCTGTATTCCCTCCTCTTCCTCCTCTCTGCACTAGTGGTACAGGCTTTGGTACAGGGAGTTGAGCGCCAGCTTGGCCTTTTACCAGCCGAGGGATTTCGGTCAAGTAACTTAACCCTTTTGAGTCTCAGTGCTCTTGTCGGTAAAATGGGGATAGCAATAGGGTCATTGTGAAGATTGAAGCTGTACCCCTTGTCACAAGACATAGTTCATATATTCTTTTTCGTGTCTGTCTCCTGCTCTGTGAGGTCAGGGCCCCAGCTCAAGACTCCATCTTTGAGTCTAGATAAGGTGTCAATAATAAGAAAGATAAAAGTGAATCATTTTATTGAGCATTAAATATGTGCTTGTCAGTGTGCTGAAACATTTTCCATATGCTCTCTCATTTATCTTAGATGTTATCATCTCCATTTTGCAAATGAGGTCCTCAGAAGTTAGACAATGTATTGTGAGGTTACCTAGATAATGAGAGGGTGAGCCAGAATTGCAGCCAAGTGTGCCCAACTGTGAGGCCCCTGCTGAGTCTACTGGGTGACGAGTGTCCAGGAAGAAGCTTGCTGCTCTAACAGCAACGGTTGTGTTCCCACTTTGTGCTTTTAGAAATGGTGGTGAGTAATAGAAAATGTCATCCCTGGGCCTGGCAGATATAGCAGGGGATGAAACTTAGGATGAAGTAAGGTTGACATGCAACTATCCAGGGCTTATTGTCCCCAGTGAAACAGACAATAGATGGAGGCCCAGAGAGCTTCAGGAGCCTGGTTAGAGTCAGAATTGGCACAAAGATCCTTCTTAAGAGACCTGCTGGTCAAATTCTGCCAAATTTGACAGGTGTGGAGACAGTTTCAGAGAGGGAAATGACTTGCCTAAGGCCAGAGGAACCGGCTCTTGAACCCAGGCCTCCGACTTCCACCCAACACATTCTTCCTGTTGCCCCAGATTGAGGACAGTGTTGAGGCAGTTCCCTGTGAAGGGCTCTGGGGAAGGTAGGCTGGGTGGGTGTCTTGCAGCTTCTTACCCCATGGCTCCTCTCTGAAGCCAGTCTGGGATTTGAGGTCTAGAGGATGAGGCAGTTCCAGTAACCTGGGTTCTGGTTCCAATCCAAAGCTGACATGCATGGCAGGCACTAAGCCAGCCTCTATTATATCAAATTTGATCTCCACTGTAGAGGTGATACTCAGAGGACATAAAGGATTTGCCTAAGGTCACTCAGCATGTCAGGGGTTGAGCTGGGGCTCAGATCCACCAGAGGTCAACCTCTTATTGACTTCAGCTTTAGAGGAAGGGTCAGGAGCGCTTCGTCTCTTTCACCTTTCCATCTTCCCTCTTCACTGCCCCCATGCCTAGACATCAGTTCCCCAGGGTAGCCTGAGGCCAGCTCAACAGTTTCATTTTCTGGCCCCTTTCTTTACCTGGTAACTTTTCAGCTGTTACCCCTGGGCCTGGATTCACGCCCTCCAGGAGCTCCTTCCCCCACTTCAGAGCATCTCCAATTCTGCTTTCTCCAGCAAATCCTTCCCCATTCAGATGTCTGATTGTAATAGTCTGAATAATGGCCACTCAAGGATATCAAGTCCTAATCCCTGGTACCTGTAAATGCTACTGTATTTTGAAAAAGAATCTTTGCAAATATGGTTAAACTGAGAATCTTTTTTTTCTTTTTTTTTTTTGTCACATGGAGTCTCATTCTGTTGCCCAGGCTGGAGTGCAATGGCACGATCTCGGCTGACTGCAACCTCCACCTCCCGGGTTCAAGTGATTCTCCTGCCTCAGCTTCCAGAGTACCTGGATTCCAGGCACCTGCCACCATGCCCGGCTAACTTTTGTATTTTTAGTAGAGATGGGGTTTCGCCATGCTGGCCAGGCTAGTCTCAAACTCCCGACCTCAGGTGATCCGCCCACCTTGGCCTCCCAAAATGCTGGGATTACAGGTGTAAGCCACCATGCCCGGCCTAAACTAAGAATCTTGAGATGAGGAGAGATCATCCTGGATTATCTAGATGGGCCCTAAATGCCATCAAAACTGGCTTTATAAAGGAGAGGCAGAGGGAGGGAGACACAGAGAAGATGGTGATGTGAAGATAAGAGGCAAATTGTGACTCCACTCATATGAGGTACCTGGAATGGTCAAATTCAGAGAGGCAGAAAGTAGAACAGTGGTTTCCAGGGGCTGGGAGGAGGGGGAATGGGAAGTAAGCGTTTAACAGTACAGAGTTTCAGTTGGGGAAGTTTTGCAGATGGATGATGGTGGTGGTTGCTCAACATTGTGAGTGTACTTAATGCTACTGAACAGTACACTTAAAAATGGTTATTATGGTAACCTTTATGTTATGTTTACCCACCAGCCCCCACAGAGGCAAAGATCGGAGTGATATGGTACAAGCCAAGGCATGCTGGCAGCCACTAGAAGCTGGCAAGGAAGGATTGTCCCCCAGAACCTCAGTAGTGTGGTTCTGCTAACACCTTGCTTTCAGCCCAGTGAAACTGATTTCATACTTTTGCCTTCCAGAACTATAAGAGAATAAATTTCTATTGTCTTATGCCGCTGAGTTGATGGTAATATGTTACAGCAGCCACACGAAACAAATATAGCTGTGTACTACCTAACAACGTTTCTGTCAATGATGGACCATACATGCAACAGTGATCTCATAAGATTATAATGGAGCTGAAAAATTCCTGACATTGTAGCTGTTGTAGTATGGCAGCATGGCACATTTCTCACATGTTTGCAGTGATGATGGTGGTGTAAACAAACCTATTGTACTGCCAGACGTATAAAAGTATTAGAAAAATGTGGAACCAGCCCAAATGCCCATCAACCAACGAGTGTATAAAGAAATTGTGGTATATATATATATATGATGGAATACTACTCAGCCATAAAAAGGAAGAAATTAATGGCATTCACAGCAACCTGGATGGAATTGGAGACTATTATTCTAAGTGAAGTAACTCAGGAATGGAAAACCAAACATTGTATGTTCTCACTCATAAGTGGGAGCTAAGCTATGAGAATGCAAAGGCATAAGAAAGATACAATGGACTTTGGGGACACAGGGGAAAGACGGGGAGAGGGGTGAGCAATAAAATACTACAAATTGGGTTCAGTGTATACAGCTCGGGTGATGGGTGTACCAAAATCTCACAAATCACCAATAAAAAACATACTCATGTAACCAAATACCACCTATTCTTCAAAAAACCATGGAAATAAAAAATAAAAAAGTGCATTTGTACTTTAAAAAAGTATAACATATACAATTATCTATAGTATATAACACTTGATAATGATAACCAATGACTATGTTACTGGTTTATGTATTTACTATGCTTTTTCATTGTTTTATAGTATACTCCACTTATTAAAAAACAGTTAACTGTAAAACAGCCTCAGGTAGGTCTTTCAGAAGGTATTGCAGAAGAAGGCATTGTTACCGCAGGAGATGACAGCTCCTTGTGTGTTATTGCCCCTGAAGACCTTTCAGTGGGGCAAGATGTGGATCAGGAGATAATTGAATTGATAATTGACCTTGTGTAGACCAAGGGTAATGTGTGTGTTTGTGTCTTCATTTTTAAGAAAAAGTTGCAAATGTAAAAAAAAATTTAATAGAAAAAATCTTATAGAATAAGGATATAAAGAAAGAAAATATTTTTGTACAGCGGTACAATGTGTTTGTGTTTTAAGCTAACTTATTACAGAAGAATCAAAAAGTAAAACAAAAGATTTGTACAGTTAAAAAGTTATAGCAAATTAAGTTTATTATTCAAGAAGGAAAAGTATTTTAAAAATAAATTTAGTGAACCTAGGTGTCCAGTATTTTTAAAGTCTACAGTAGTGCACAGTAATGTCTTAGACCACATTCACTCACCATTCGCTTACTGACTCACCCAGAGTAGCTTCCAGTCCTACAAGCTCCATTCATGGTCAGTGCCCTATACAAGTGTACCATTTTTATCTTTTTTTTTTTTTTTGTTACAGGGTCTTGCTCTGTTGCCCAGGCTGAAGTGCAGTGGTGTGATCATGGCTCATGGCAGCCACGACCTCCCAGGCTCCCTCCCTCCCTCCCTTCACATCATCATGCCTAGCTAGTTTTCCTTCCTTCCTTCCTTCTTTCCTTCCCTCCTTTTCTTTTTCTTTCTTTCTCTTTCTCTTTCTTTCTTTCCTTTCTTTCTTTCTTTCTCTCTCTCTCTTTCTTTTTCTTTCTCAGAGACGGGGTTTCACCATGTTGCCCAGGCTAGTCTTAAACTCCTGGGCTCTAACAATCCTCCCACCTTGGCCTCCCAAACTGTTGGGATTGCAGGCATGAGCCACTGCTCCTGGCTCCATTTATTTTCTTTTATACTGTATTTTTACTGTAACTTTTCTGGGTTTACATACACAAATCATTACCATTGTGTTACAGTTGCCTACAGTATTCACTACAGTAACCTGCTGTACAGGTTTGTAGCCCAGGAGCAACAGGCTAGACCATACAGCCTAGGTGTGTAGGCTATCCCATCTAGTTTGTGTAAAGACACTCTGTGATGTTCCCACAAGGGTGAAACTTCCTATGACGCATTTCTCAGAACATATCCTGTTGTTAAGTGACACGTGACTGTATGCTAATCGATAGCCTGCTTCTCTGGGCTTTCCACAACTGAACTCCCAATGAGAAAAAGGGAAAGAGCTCTTTTACCAAGGACCCACCAACATGTGCCGCGTTCGCACCAAAACCGTGAAGAAGGCATCCCGGGTCATCATAGAAAAGTACTACACACGCCTGGGCAACGACTTCCACACGAACAAGCGCGTGTGCAAGGAGATCGCCATTATCCCCAGCAAGAAGCTCCGCAACAAGATAGCAGGCTATGTCACGCATCTGATGAAATGGATTCAGAGAGGCCCAGTAAGAGGTATCTCCATCAAGCTGCAGGAGGAGGAGAGAGAAAGGAGAGACAATTATGTTCCTGAGGTCTCAGCCTTGGATCAGGAGATAATTGAAGTAGATCCTGACACTAAGGAAATGCTGAAGCTTTTGGACTTCGGCAGTCTGTCCAACCTGCAGGTCACTCAGCCTACAGTTGGGATGAACTTCAAAATGCCTCGGGGACCTGTTTGAATTTTTTCTGCAGTGCTGTATTATTTTCAATAAATCTGGCACAACAGCAAAAAAAAAAAAAAAAAAAAAAAAAAGGGAAAGAAGAAAAAATTATAGCAGCTCTCTTCATCCCTCATCTTTGCTGGTGTCTCATTGTCAATGAGGCCCCTTCACACCCATCATTTGAGAGAGTCATTGCTGTCAATGCTGTATTACAGATGTTCAAAGAGAGGGTTGCAAATGCCAAGTGAGCTGTCAATGGTCTACTGCTTGTTGGTAGCTGAGCTGAGAATCAAACTAGCCAAGTAGGTTCTCTCTTCAGCCCCTTACTTCCCAAAACTCACAGCCTCTGCACCTAGGCTGTTGATTTCTTTGTGTGGCAAGAGTTCAGGAGCTGGCCATTCCACTGTGGGGTCCTTTGCCAAGAAGCACAGTTTAGCCAGTGAGAGGTGGACATTGTACCATTGGGTCTCCTGGGGAGAAGCTCCCAGGCTGGTAGGAGAGGTGGAACCCCCAAGGGTCCTGGACAGATGAGTGTGGAAGGAGGAAGAGGAGCCAGGACAGTTCCCACATAGTGATGAGTCCTTACCCTGCATAATGCTGGGTTCTCCCTGCCATCTGTAGACACTAGTGACCTCAGAGTCATTTGCATATTTGTTCTTTTTCTGACAGTCAGGTATGGCTGTGGCTCTGTGGGCATCTCTTTTTAAATGTGGAACCCTTGTCTGACCACTGATTGTAAACCTATGTATACTTGGATAGGGAGGGGGCTGCTTCCTGCTCTCAGCTCTGTCTTTCCTTATCAGCCTCATCTTTCCTGTGGCCTGAGTGTCTGGCTGGCTTGTTTCTTTCTCGGGTGTTCTGCTAACAAGGGCCCCTTTAGTGACCAGATCCTGGTTTTGATTGGCACCAATGAGGGCAAGAGAGAGTCCAACAGGATCCTACCAGTGAGCAGTGACCCAGCAGCTCAGGCCAGCTGCATGGGAGCAGGTGGGCATCACACTGTGTTCTCCTAGAAGCATCCATTCAGGGGAAATCGGGTTTGAAGTGTCCCTTTAGAAGAGACCAATGCGGAAGAGAGATGGCAAAAGGGCCTCAGGCAGCCTGGGGAATGACTGTGGTAGGGAGTTTCTTACAGGTGACATGCTTTTTATATATGTTTATTTGTAGCCCCAGCTAGTCCCTCCCTAAATATTGTAACCCCTTCCTTACTCCTCATGCTTGTCATCTCCTGGAATGTCCCTCACTCCCAGCTTACTTGGCCTATTCCTCCTTTTCTTTCAGGTCCCTGCTCAAACCAGAGCTTTCACAGAACTTACTCTAACCTCACCTTATCCCCAGGTTGAATTCCTTGGTAGGCATTTGGGGTATTAGTATTTCTCCTTCAAAGCATGTGTCACAATGGTAATTTCACAGGTAGTTGTCTCATCTTCGATGCTGATCTATCTCTGTCATTGGTCAGGAAGTTCTGTGAGGGCAAGAGCTCTGTGTCTTTTCATAGCTGTATTCCAGGGTCGGTACATATGATCTGGCACATAGAAGCTGCTCTTTTGTTGTAAGAATAAATGAATGAATGAATGGATGCATTTTCTGACCTCTACCTGGGCACCATCCTTTCCTTTCTTTTCCCATTTATGTTTGGCTCTCCTAAAAGATCAAAGAATGGCTCTGTCCCTCCTTTGAAGTCCTTTAGTACTTCCAGTTCTCTCTCCTGCTCGCTTCACTTTCTATGCCTTGTACTTTTGGAACTTGGCATGGCCTGGCTGCCTGCACCTGCACCTGGGTTCAGGGCTGGACTTTTCCTGTGCGTGGGTTCACTTCCAGACTAGAACAGAAGCTTCCTAAGGGCAGGGACTCTTCCTGGGATACATTCAGGTGAAAAAACTTGGCTGAACGCAGGAATGAATGAACACAGGCAAAAGGCGAGTTGCTCCAAGCTGCAGCTGACAGCTGAGCTCTAAGTCTTGGGAGGCATCCACAGCAGACAGCCCCTGCTTTCAGGTTCCTCGCAAGAATTCCTGCTTCCTTTGGGCAGGCATTATACTGGCCCCAGGACATAGCCTTATATAGTTTGCAGTCCTGGGGGATGTGTGGGGGAAATGGGGAAGACCTGTGGGGATGCTGTCCAAATAATGATTCTTTGTCTGCAGCTTCAGTGGGAAGAACAGTTGCTGATACGGAAGGAGGGGAGGCAGACCTCTGAAGCATTGAGTGCAAAGGAACAGGATGCTCACATTTAGGCAGTGGGTGGTTGTCTAGCAGTGGGCAGGGAGGGCCTGAGGCAGACCAGAGTCCTGGCAGGGTTTCTGTGGTCCTCTGCCTCCCTGCACCTCCCCATCAGAGCAAGGCCCCCCTCTTTGGGAACAGCCACTTTTGGCTGCTCTGTGGCCTCTAGAGCCAGCCCCTGAGAATACCCCACAACCCTCCCTCTGAACCCTGGCATGGGCTGCAGGGCCAGCTCTGCTGCTGGTTTCCTGTATGACCTTGGGCAAGTCATGCCTCCTCTCTTGGTCATCTCTGTTCTGAGCCCTGGCTTGCTGTTTAGACATGTGTTTCCAGATGGGTGAGCTGAGTCCCCAGGAAGGTCAGGGTTTGATGAACTCCTTGGAAAGGGTTCTCTAGTATCTTCCCTTCTGCTGCCTCTGGAGGGCCCTGCATCAATACTGGGAGAGGGACAGGGCAAGGAAATAGCTCCTGGTGAGATCCCTTCCCCCAGTCTCAGTTTCTTCCTCTTTACAGTGGGGGTAACAGTGGACCTGGGGGCTGCAGGCTGCGGAGGGGGAGTCAGGAATGTGGGTGGGTGGGTGGCTGTCCTTGTGGCCAAGAGATTAGGATTGTGCTGTTTTTTTTCCAGTGACACCCAGCAACTCTCTGTCCTCTCAAGAATGTTCTCCAGGGAGAACAAGACTTGACTGATTCTTCAGAAGAGTGCTGCACCCATTTTA
Organism: Pan troglodytes; assembly: GCF_028858775.2. NCBI lineage: Eukaryota > Metazoa > Chordata > Mammalia > Primates > Hominidae > Pan > Pan troglodytes. Next base: position 34,162,910 of record NC_086016.1, read on the forward strand.
CAAGCGGACAAGCCAAGTCCTTAGAAGGCATGGGACTAGTCCAAGGATGGGTGGCAGGTGATCTGAAGCCTCTAGGCCCCTAGCCCCAGGTGGCCTGTTCCCTCAATGGAGCCACTCCAGCTCTGGCAAGGGCAGGTGCGGTGGCGCTGCTGGTGCCTGCTGTGGGAGTACAGTGGGCCTTTGTGCCAGGCGGGCACCACCCCCTGGCTGGCCCCTCCCCATTCGCAGGACAGCTCTTACCTGCCGGGCCGCCGCCCCAGCCAACAGCTCAGCTGGGTGCTCCTTCCTGGGCTCCACGCCCGGAGCTGCTTCCCGACGGTGCAGCCGCAAGGCATCGCAGGGGCCCCGCGCTACTGCCCTGCTCCCTCAAAGTCCCAGGTCCCCTCCCCCGGTGCTGATCATTAACCAGGAGGCCGTATAAGGAGCTAGCGGCCCTGGCGAGAGGGAAGGACGCAACGCTGCCACCATGGACAGTAGCACCTGGAGCCCCACGACCACCGCGGTCACCCGGCCTGTTGAGACCCACGAGCTCATTCGCAATGCAGCCGATATCTCCATCATCGTTATCTACTTCGTGGTAGTGATGGCCGTCGGACTGTGGGTATGCAGCGGGTTCTGGGATGCGGGTGGGGAGGGGTGCGCACAGAGGAGGAGCAACGGCCTCGCTGAGCTGCAAGGGGCAGTAGGCTTAAGTGTCGGTGGAGGGGAGAGGAAATGACTTGGAAGCACTTTAGAAGCACTCAGAGGCACAGCATGAAGGGAGGAGGGCAAGCAAGGATGAGCAGAAGTGAGAAGGGTGCCCAGGGCAGCCTGCCAGGAAGGACCAAGGAGGATACCTGAGCCTGTGAGCAGAGAAGGAAGGTGGGGGTTTGAAGAGACTGCTGGAAAGTATAAGGGGCAGGAAAGCGGCTGCTTAGAGCTACAGGGAGGGCTCTGGGGCTTGGGAGATGAGCCTCTAGCAGGTGACTACTGTCCTACCTTTTAGTCATCCAGTTTCAGATGGGAAAGAAATGGTGTGGAGTGGGAAAGCCACAGCCTCTGCCAGCCCCAGAGATGGGGATGCTGAGGTGGCAGACAGAGGGATGCTGACCCATGCCCCACTCCTGGGAGAGGCTGACCCAGAGGCCTTGTGCATGAGGATCCCAGGGGCTGGATCAAGTTAGAGATGAGAAAGATGGGTGGAAAAGGAGGAGGAGGAAGACCTGGGGGTGACCTGGCACTGGAGAGAGGGAAATGTGTGTCTCCTTTTGGGACTCTGGGGACACAGCAAACCAGAGAAACTTGTTCTCAGCCGCCTGGAACATGGGCATTTCACTTATGACAGACTGTGGCACGCCCAACAACTAGAGGAGGAGATGTTTTAAAAGTGTGCAGGACCGACTGTGGTGGTTCACTCCTGTAATCCTAGCATTTTGAGAGGCCAAGGTGGGAGGATTGCTTGAGTCCAGGAGTTCGAGATCAGCCTGGGCAACATAGTGAGACTCTGTCTCTACAAAAATAAAAAAAATTACAAAAAATATATAAAAAGTTTGCAGATGTTCCAGCCATTCTCGTGATTGTTATGGAGGTGGAGGTGATAAGCCCAGGGAGGCTGCTGTAGCAGCTGGTGATTGTGTTGAACTCTTTTGACTTAGAGGAGAGGAAGGTAGGCATGAACACTTCTGTGGACACAGAGCTTTTTCAGGGACAAAAGGAAGTGGTTTTTTTTTTTTTCTCCAAAGGAATTGTAGAAACTAGATGTGGCAGAATGCCTCCCAAGTGTCACATGGGGTCAGTATGGCTGACTTTTCCTCAATACTCTCAGCTTCCCAGACATAGTGGAAACTGACCAACTAGGAGCCAGGATACTCAAGTTCACTACTGGCTTTCACATGGTTCAAATCATGCAACATTTGGTAACTTCCCTCAGCCTCCAGTTTACTCAACTTTAAAATAGGTACACTCTTATCTATTCTAATGACTCCCCCATGGTTGTGGTGAGGATACGCAGAGGTGAATCTGAAAGCTGTTTATGGACTCTAGGATTAAAAAAAACTACTATTGTCATTTACCTTCCATGGTATGATCTGGGCTCTGAACAATGTTTATCCTTGTAAGTAAAATGGGCAGCAGTGGTCAGGTGGGTAGTATATTTTTACAAAAGCCACAAGACAGGGAAGGCCAGAATGCTAATCCCCGTTTTACAGAAGAGGAAATTGAAGCCTCATGTGGTTGTGATTTGTCTAAGGTTACAATAGATGAAATTGTTCCTGGAACTCAGATCTCTTGACTCCTGATTTTTTATGGTACCAGGCACTCTGCCACTGTGACTGACTTCCTCCTTCCACCCCACCCCAGCTTATAAGTGCTGGAGCCAAGGTGTGAGCCCGTCATCTGCTGGCTATACAGTACTGCCTGTTTCCCAGACAATCTCTGATAATATCGGTTCTCTTAACCAATCTCATTTTAGCCCTGCCAGTCTAGTAGGTGTTTATACTTTTTAAATGGTGTTTACATGTTTCAAGTATCTGTGAATCAGTATCACTTGTCCTGCTAAATGCTACTTAATAGCCCGTTTAGTATTTGTCTATGTTTAATCTTCCCCCATTAGACAGTGCCTCTGGACCCTGGTCATTTAATGCATTGGATTTCTTCCAGTTTATCCTCCTCTGTCTGCTATTAAAGTGGCAAGAGTGGCTTGATTCAGGGGTGGCCATTCTGACTCCTTCATGATCTCTGGGCTGCACAGGCAGAATGGTCCAGGCCCATTGTGTTTCTTCAACTTAGAAAAGACCCACACAGTCAATGTCCCTCTGTCACCTTCTCTATCTCTTCCAACATTATTTCATTCTGTTTTGTTCTTTTACAATTCTGCCTCCTCCAATCATATTTTAGAATTTGGCTTCTTACTTCTTCAGAGTTAATTTCCATTTTTCTTTCACCACCTATCAGTTTGTTTCTTAGGGAATTTTATATCCTTTGAAGCTGGATCTCTGACCTTATTCTTCCTGGAAGAGTTCATCAAGCTATCCTGAAATCCCCTCAAGCCAGGGGTTGTTAAACTATGGCCCATGGGCCAAATCTGTCTCACAGCCTGTTTTTGTATGGTCCATAAGCCAAGAATGGTTTTTACACTTCTCAAGGGTTGTGAAAAAGAAATAACAAAACAAAATATGAAGAATTTGCAGTAGAGACCCTGTATATTCCACAAAGCCTCAGTATTTACCATCAGGCCCTTTTTCTTTAAAGAAAAAAAATTTACTGACCCCTGTCTTATGCAGTCATTTGAACTGACAGCATCATTGAATGATTGAATTGGAATGGCCCTTGAGGGAGCCCAACCTTTCTGTTTTACAGATGAGGATCGGAGAGGGTGACCAGAAGTCATTCAGATGAATCAGTCCCAGAGCTGGGACAAGAATCAAGGTCTTATGATGCCAAAGCCAATGCTCTTTCCACTATTCTACCTTTCCCACCCCCCAAGACACTTGCCTTTCTGGGAATACTCCCTCCATGGTCCTTACTATCATTGCATTGTTGTGACAGTGTCCTGATGGTGCTGAATTCCTTTGCTCTTTTTTTTCTTTTTAAGTTGATGCTTTTCTTTAGATCATTTGACAAAATCACCTTGACTAGTTGTCAACAGCCTTCACCTGAACACTTCCAGTAGAAACTCTCCCAAGTGGCTTTATTTCCATCTCTGGACAGCTCTGACAGAGAGGATATTCCTTTTGGCTCTGGGCTCAGACCCGATGTCCTGGAACTTCTCTCATTTTGTCTGGTTGTGTCCTATGTGGGCCACACCAAGCATCATGTCTGTCCCACTTTACATTTCAGAAGACAACAGGCCACACTTGAGGCTTCTCTTCTCCAGGCCCAGCATCCTCAGTTTCTTAAGTTGTTCCTCATCTGGACAGAGGCCTAAAGTTCTTCCTTTCTGCTCAATGATATTTGTATTCCGTGGAGATAGAACCCAAGTAAACCCCAAACCAAAACATGGTGGGTCAGTAATTGTCCTTCTTTTACCCCAGCAGCTTGGAGTTGTGAGTTCATTCTCTTGCAGTTGTAGAGTGGACAGGTGAATGTAACACTGGGGTTTACAAAGTGGTGTCTGGAACTTTAAAGTTTTCCTTTGAGCCTCTTGTGCTCACAGAACAATGATTTTCTGTGCACAAAGCATTATGCCCAAAGCATTATGTGAAATTAAAAATTTGTAATATGGTAACACAAAGTAAAAAAAAAATTGTAATGGCTGTGAACAAGGCATAAGTGAAGTCATCTGGGTGTTCACAGACTTTCATTTGGAGAAGTGAGGAGGCTGTAGGGAAGGAGGACGTTTCCATGGGGGAGTGTCAGGTAGGGTTTCATGGGGGAAGTGGATTTTGAGGGGCCTTGAAGGATGAATAGGTAGGATCTGGGCTTGCATAGATGAGGGGATGAAAATTCCAGAGAAGAAAAGACTTGGTGCATACACACCTCTCTTCACCTTTTGTTCCTCCCCATCATCTTTCCTGAATTATTTCAGCTCCCCACTCTAGTCTCTGCCCTCACATTCTTCCTCTAAGCTCTTCATTTCTGAGACCAACTGGGGATATCAATCTTCAACTTCACAGTGACCTTCAGAATGGCTTTTCCTTGGTCAGTTGCTACAGACCAGGTCCTTGGGAATTTTTTCTGTTTTGGCCCTTAGCTACCTTTTCTGATTCTTAGGTCTCTTGCTATTCCCAAAAAAACTGCTACAGAGGACTTCACAGTATCTCCTTTGGGAGGAAGAGCCCTGCCAGGAGTCCAGAAAGACCCAAGCCATGCTCTCCCGGGTACTGCCCAGCACACGGGGGTGCTCAAGAAATCTATGTTGACTGATGGGACACAATAATGGCCCTGCTTCCTAAAGGACTAAGTTCAATACATCGTTGCAGACTGAGCACCTAGCAAAATGTTATGTGTCTCAGGCATGTTTGATGAATAAATTACAAGTGTCTAAGTGCCTGAGATGTCACCATCAGGAGTTAATGCCTTTGGAATAGTGATTTGGAATAGTGATGCTTTTTAGCCTCAGTGGTCACCTATGAAAATGCAGACATCGGCCGGGCGTGGTGGCTCATGCCTGTAATCCCAGCACTTTCGGAAGCCGAGGCAGGCAGATCACCTGAGATCAGGAGTTCAAGATCAGCCTGGACAACATGGCAAAACCCTGTCTCTACAAAAATTAGCCAGGCGTGGTGGTGTGTGCCTGTACTCCCATCTACTCGGGAGGCTGAGGCATGAGAATTGCTTGAACCCAGGAGGCAGAGGTTGCAGTGAGCTGAGACTGCACTACTGCACTCCAGCCTGGGCAACAGAATGAGACTCCATGTAAAAAAAAAAAAAAAAAGGTGCCACCTCTGACAGGGTTAAGTCACTATCAGCTACTAACATTATTAGCAAGTGTCCGCTGAGAGAAGCCAATAACACAGAAGAGGGAAGATGGCCAGGGGCCAGGAACAGAGGCACTGACCCCATTTTCTGCTGGAGGACTGGCCCTGGGCCTGAGCTGGACCGGAAATAATCCAAAGGCTTAGAGGCAACATCCCAAGGGATCTGTGGGAGGAGCTGGTCATCGTATATTGAAGATTCGTGTCATTTTTCTCCTCATGAACCCTCAGTGGCTCCCTACTGCCTATGCAATAAAGCCTGCACTTTTTAGCCTGGCATTTGTGAGTGGGTGTTCTGCTCCACTTCTCACCACTCTCTCCATTCAAATGCCTCAGCCAGGCTCATCAGATAACACTGTTCGCCATTCTCTCCTTCTCCACGCTGGGTGAGGTTCCACCTCTAGATCTGCTGTTTCTGGAATCTTACCACATTCCTCCCTCTTCTCTAATAAAATTCCACTCTTTCTTCAATCAAGATTTGCTGAAATACTGCTCTCTCTGTAAGCCTTTCCTGGCTCCCTGGTCTGACAGAGTCCTCACCTTCCTCTATACTAACACAATAGTCATGATATATTGGCTGGGTGCAGTGGCTCACTCCTGTATTCCCAGCACTTTGGGAGGCCAAGGCAGGCAGATCACTTGAGGTCAGGAGTTCGCGACCAGCCTGGCCAATATGGTGAAACCCGTCTCTACTAAAAATACAAAAATTAGCTGGGCGTAGTAGCACATGCCTTGTAGTCCCAGCTACTCAGGAGGCTGAGGCACGAGAATTGCTTGAACCCAGGAGGCAGAGAGAGGTTGCAGTGAGCCAAGATCATGCCACTGCACTCCAGCCTGGGTGACTGAGACTTTGTCTAAAATAAATAAATAAATAAATATATATATTTAATCATTATATATATATTTAATCATTAATCATATATAATCATTATATATATATATATATATATATATATATATATATATGATGATTCCAGCAACCTGCTACCTACACCCTCAGAGAGGAAAGACTTGAATTTGTCTGGTCTTTTATTTAATATTTAGTACAAATGCCTTGCATTCTTAGAGCATTTTTTCACTTTTCTGGTAACAAAGATATAACTCACATCCCATATGGTACTTTTTAAAAGTATGGTATTTCTTTTTCTTTTTTTTTTTTTTGAGATGGGTGTTGCTATGTTGCCCAGGCTGGTCTTGAATTCCTGGGCTCAAATGATTCTCCCACCTCAGCCTCCTGAGTAGCTGGGATTATAGGCACATGCCACCATGTGGCTGTAATCCCAGCTACTCAGAGGCTAAAATAAATATAGCATTCATTAGGAACCTCAATATGCTTGTAAGAAAGGCATAAAAAGTTCCATTCCTGCCATTTAACAGACAAGCAAGCAGATCCAGGTGGAGTGACTTGCTGGAAGTGATACTGGAAGCTAATTTCACACTAGCCCTAGAGTAAGCTGTATGTATCTTCTAAGCCTCAGTTTCCTTGTCTGTCAAATGTAGGTTCCTGCCTCCTTCATCTAAGTCTTTTGAGGCTGCAGGGGAAGAAGGAATGTGAAAGTGTTTCAGAAAGTGGAGTGTGTAGAGGAAGGTGCACGAATGGGGAGGTATGTCCTTTTGGCTGGCAAGGCCACTCTTCTAGTTTTCGATTACATTTTTGACCCTTTCCTCCTCAGGCTATGTTTTCCACCAATCGTGGAACTGTTGGAGGCTTCTTCCTGGCAGGCCGAAGTATGGTGTGGTGGCCGGTAAGTTTTCTCTGAAATGCTATTTGCATAACTGCTTAACTGATACTCCCTTTAGGAACTCATTTTCTTCTTGGCTTTGGGTGGTGGTGATTCTAGGATTCAAGGATCCCAACCAGATTCTTGACAGTGAGTCTCATGCTCATCGGGTCTCCTGGACACCCTTAATCTCTTGTAGTAAGGGAATAGCCTTTAAATAAATCACCCTTAGAGTCCTTCAATAAAACACAAAGTTGGTTCAAAGCCTGTCATTGGTCCATAAATCCATAACCAGAATATCAGTTCTCAAATGCGCTGGCCCAAGGAACATATCACAGGGGTCAGAGGCTCTCCACTGCTGACATCTCACTTGCCCTTTGCCCCTCCATCTGCCTTTATCCCAGTCGCTCTGTGCCATAGGAAGAGTGGGCAGCAGAGAAGTTTCTGGAAGAAGGAACCACTTGTATTGACCTGGGTTGATATACCTGAGACAGAGAGGGTTTGGGTTGTCACCCACAAGAAAAGTAGGAGAAAATCAGAGCTCATAAAGTCTGAAAACATATTGGATAGAGGAGAGACTGGTTTTGGGCATTCCTGGGGTTTAGGGGGCTTTGAAAGGAGTGGTTATGACCTGAAACAGGTGAAGATTCAGAAACTCTGGAAACAGACTCTGTTCCTGAAAACTGAATGAGGCCCAGAGAGAAAAACAGTTTGTGTGTTGGCTTGAGGATAGAAGCAAGGGACAATCAGAGGGAAGGAGCAAGGACTCCAGGATTGAAATTACAAGAAGAGTCAGCTTACATAGGGATCTGGGCTGGGAGGTCCCTGGAAGCCTGAGTCATGCTTGAAGCAAGCCAAGGCAACTCATCTGAGTAACACGAAACCATGAAACTGTACCTTACATAACTGTGGGCTGGTTGGTGGCCCAGGATTCCCTTTTTATGTGGCACCAGGGTTTGCCACGTTTCACTCACAGCTGTCTGTGCGGAGATGTGATGGTAGGAAAGCTGTGAAGCTCAGGGGCTGAGCTTCGAAGGGGAATTCCCCACTCTTTGGATATTGGCAGCAGAAATTACAGAGAAGTGAGGCCCCAGGTACACAGCCCAGTGAGAGACTCTTGTTTTGGAAGAGAGTTTGATCACACCTACCAGGACTACTGGCAGAGCCAGCTCCATGGGATCAGCTCCCTTAGATTCAGAAAGAAGTATTCCAAAGGGCAGGGAGTGGGAACTGCACAAGGAGCCACAGGATTTGGCTTGTTCCAGCTTTGTGACATTGGGCAATTCATTAATCTCTGAGTCTCTGAGAGTCTCCTCTATAATGTGGAGCTGGTCAGATAAGAAATCTCAAAGGCTCTTCCAGGACTAAAATTCTAAGTTTCAGCTAGGCACAGTGACTCACACCTGCAATCCAGGCATTTTGGGAGGCAGAAGTGAGAGAATTGCTTGAGCTCAGGAGTTCAAGACCAGCCTGGGCAACATAGCAAGATCTTATCTCTACAGAAAAATTAAGAACTAGCTGGGTGTGGTGGTGTGCACCTGTAGTCCTAGCTACTTGGAAGGCTGAGGTGGGAGGATCGCTTGATCTGGGAAGGTGAAGGCTTCAGTGAGCCATGATTGCATTACTGCCTTCCAGCCTAGGGGACAGAGTGAGACCCTGTTTCAAACAACAACAACAACAACAACAACAAACCCCCCAAAAACCAAAAACAACAACAACAAAAATCCCAAACCCAACAACAACAAAACAACAACAGAATAGTTGACAAACTTTTTCTGTAAAGGGCCAGATAGTAAATATTTTTGGCTTTGCTGCTATGCAATCTCTGTCACAACTACTCCACTCTGCTGTTGTAACACAAAAACATCCAAGGAAAATGGATGAATGAATGGATGTGGCTGACTTTATTTGCAAAAATAGGTGGAGGGCCAGATTTGTTGTTTTGAGGACACACACACACAGTCTCAGAACAGAGCCCGGCACACATTAAACCCTCAGGTTTAGCTCTTGTTCTTCTTTGCAACTGAAACCTATTGAAGGACTGTCATATCACTTATCTGATTGAATCCTCAATGATCTAGTGAGGTAAGTAGAGTGAAGATGATGATTAACCCCATGGGTTGCCCACGTTTACACAAGATAATGACAGAGCTAAGACTTCCTCTGATCTTCTGGTCATTCAGGTCTCTTTCTCCTTGTCTTTTGAGATGGAAATTTATGAGGCCAATTGGTGTGGCCTAAAGATTGGTCTGAAAACCAAGAAATTATTTCATTTGGGGCCGACCAGAGACCCTGATGAAAATTTTCCCTGAAGAAAGAGGACAGGTTCTCAAACTTTTCAAGTCCTCTTGCGTAAAATATATCTGATTTTATCGTTATGTTTCTAAAACCTAATGATCAGATCAAAGTCCAGCCACTTATGATGTCACCAGAGGGGCCAAAGGGTGTCTTAGAAAAGCGTGGTAGTCCCAATACATGGGTGGGGAGCTCATGAACTGGAGAGGAAGAGAGGGAACCAGGCAACTGGACATGAGAGAGGCAGGGATGCACTCCAGGAAGAAGTGAGAAGGAAAGATAAGTACTTGACTCTTCATAAGCCTGGGGAAACAATTCCTGCCTCTTCTGGCCCAGGTCCATTTGGCCCTCTCTCCCTGCTCTACTTGCTTTTTACCTGCATGTGCTCTTACTTATCCCAGTGCCCTGTGATGAGAGCTAGGCCTACGCTTTTCTTAATTTTTTTTTTTTTTTGGCCTCACAACACCAAGGCCTTGCACTGCAAGAAGGCACTTGACAAATATGGGCTGAATTAAAGAGAAATGAGGGAGAAGAGGGACATGTCCCAGACCCTCATGCTGGTCCCCCTTAGTGGTGTCACCTGAGACCTGAGTCTATATTCTGGCCTCTGGTGCAGGGTCCACACAGTATAGACAGTGGTAAGAATTCAGGAGGTTAGGAGGGTGCTGGGTCTAAGTCAAAGCCTGCCTCCAGCAGTGCTCCAAATTTCTGTTTTCATGCATAGAGAAAAATTGTTGTTGTTTAGGCTCATGGGAGTAAAACTGGAAAAGGAAGCCTTAATCAGAGTTCCCAATTTCAGCCCACACTGGACTCCTTGGTAAAGTTTGGTGTGGCTATGTTTCCTCACTCTCAGGCCATTTGTTTTCTCGGTCTGAGTCGAGGTTTTGCAAAACTTGGTAGTTCCCCATTGGTATATTTTGGGTGGGAGCTTTTGGGTTATCACAGCAGTGTCTGCTTTGCTCTTTCTTCTTCCTCCTTCTTATTTTTCCTCCCTTTTCTTCTCTTCCTATTACTCATTCTCCTTTTCCTATTCCTCCACCTTCTCTTCCTCCTTTTTATTCTCCTCATTCTTTCCCTCCTTCCCTTTCTTCCTTCTCTTTCCTCTCTCTTCTCTTTTCCTCTTTCTCTCCCCTTCATCCTTCTCTTTTTTTGGTGGAATCACTTCCCTCCCATTCTTCATAGCTTAGTCTCTCCTCTAAGTAGCTTCTCTGATTAATACACAACCACTCACCACTCCATGTATTCTTGGTGTTTCTAGGCATCAATTGATTGATGTGTAACCAAGTCCCTGCCATCTAGTTAGTACCTAAGCATCCGGCTTCTCCTTTCTCACTGGCTGCCTTCCCAGAATTTTCTAACAGATTAGTGCTTCTGTAGACAGAAAAAAAATACCGTTTTTTGTAATCCGTATTTCTGGTTGGTAGAAGTCGGAAGAGGCAGAAAGGTGGTGAAACTATCAGTTAAAATGAATTTGTTGTATTATTCATATTAGAAATATATCTGGGATTAAATTAGTTAATACATGTAAATCTCTTAGGACACTATATAGTTAATGCTGTCCAAGGGATGCCTATCATGATTATCATCATTATAATTGTTTCTCAGCCGGGTGCGGTGGCTCACACCAGTAATCCCAGCACTTTGGCAGGCCGAGGCAGGCAGATCGCCTGGATTGGGAGTTCGAGACCAGCCTGGCCAACATGATGAAACCCCGTCTCTACTAAAAATACCAAAATTAGCTGGGCGTGGTGGCAGGTGCCTGTAATCCCAGCTACTTGGGAGGCTGAGGTAGGAGAATTGCTTGAACCCAGGAGATGGAGGTTGCAGTGAGCTGAGATCGCACCATTGCACTCCAGCTTGGGCAACAGAGCAAGATTCCATCTAAAAAAAAATAAAATAGTAATTGTTTCTCATCTCCAGCTTCTCCTCCTTAAGCTGTGAATTGAATCATTCATCTATTTATGTAGTATTATTCTCTCATTCCACAACTGCATGTTGATACCTACTATGTGCCAGATGCCATGTAGGTGCTGATATATCCATGTGCATGTGTGTGTTTATGTCCCTCACATTCTTACAAAATATATGTAAAATTATCAATAATAGTTAAGTGCTCAGAAGAAAGTGTATTTGAGTCAAGGGTGAGGTTCAGTGGGAGGGAGAAGGGTCTTCCTTATTCAACATAGGCTCAAAGAGGGCCTTTCTGAGGACTGAGCATTCAGGTTGAGATTTGAATGATCAGAAGGAGACAGCCATGTGAAGATTCTGGGATGAGTAACCCAAGTGGAAGGAACAGAATGGCCAAAGGCCCTGATGTAGGAAGAATCTTGGGATATTTGAAAAACTGAAAGGGGGCCAGTGTGGGGTACAGATGGTATATATATTTATTTATTTATTTGAGACAGGGTCTCACTCTGTTGCCCAGTCTGGAGTGCAGTGGTGCAATCTTGACTCACTGTAACCTCTACCTTCCAGGTTCAAGCAATTCTCCTGCCTCAGCCTCCCTAGTAGCTAGGATTACAGGCTTGTGCTACCAAGCCTGGCTAATTTTTTTGTATTTTTAGTAGAGATGGGGTTTCACCATGTTGGCCGGGCTGGTCTTGAACTCCTGGCCTCATGTGATCTGCCCACCTTGGCCTCCCAAAGTGCTGGGATTACAGGTGTGAGCCACTGCACCCGGCCAAGATGGTATATTTAGATCAGGTGCTTTGAGTGAGTGACCCTGAATTGCTGATGATTCCAAAGATGGGCTCATCTCGATGAGAGGATGGATTGGTCTTCAGCCTCCTTAACCTCTAAACGCCAGTGGAAGACCTCACCTGCCTTTTGTGCCAAAGACTGGTGGGAAAATGTCAGTGGTTTCCTGATTTCTTGCCCCTTTGTTTCTTTGGGCAAGGAGAGAAGTTCATGAAGGTAATGAGTGAAAGAGGACCATTGTCCATGGGAATAGGAGTTGGCCGAGTAAATAGAGACTGTGATGACTCTGGAACAAAGCCTGTGCTTAAATATTTACTAGAGTCTCAGAAATAAAATACTCTGAATATAGGAGCTCCATCTGATTTTCTGTCCCAATCCAGGAAGTGTGATCCTTGAGATGGCAATGATCCAAGATTAAATCTTTTCAGACTTCCTCTGTGAAAAGAGAGAGCTTCCTAAGAGAGACACTAATCATGATTAAAGACAAGTTCCTAGAAGGTGAAGAAGGAATATGAAAACATGACACAGATGAGCACATTCCATTCCTGAGTTTACAGTGGGATGGGTAGGAGGTTCTCACCCCACTGTGCCCCTTCAGGGACATTCAGAAGGGAATGTCCTGGGAAAAACCAGAAAGTCAGTGTGTGCCACAGCCTCTCCCTGTGCCCCTGGGACTTCAGTCACCTTTGGCTATAAGACCTTGGGCAAGTCACTTCAACCTTCTGATCCTTATTGTCATCTGTAAATGAAGATCAGAATAATACAAACCTCAAAGAACTGTAGTGGGCATTAAATAAGAAAAAGCAAATGAAATACATGGTCCAACCCTTGGCCCAAAGGTGGTGCTGTAAAAGTTAGCATTCTCCTCTCCCTTTCTTATTCTCCCAGGATGGGGCTCTCAAACTGTGGTACCCAGACCAGCAGCATCAGCAAGACCTGCACTCTTGTTAGAAATGCAAAATTTCTAGCCTCAAACCAGACCTACTGAATCACAAACGCTAGCAAATGGGGCCCAGTAATCTGCGTGTGTTTTTGTTGTTGTTGTTTGTTTGTTTTTTGAGACACAGTCTTGCTCTGTGGGAGTGCAGTGACGTGATCATAACTCACTATAGCCTTGATCTGCTGGGCTCAAACGATCCTCCCACCTTAGCTTCCTGAGTACCTGGGACTACAGGTGCGTGCCACCACGCCTGGCTAATTTTTGATTTTTAGTAGAGGTGAGGTCTCGCTATGTTGCGCAGCCTGGTCTCGAACTCCCGAGCTCAAGCAGTCTTCCCCCTTTGGCCTCCCAAAGTGCTGGGACGATAGGTGTGAGCTACCATGCCTGACCAGTCTGTGTTTTAAGTCCTCCAGGTGATTCTGATTAGGGTTGCCAGATTTCACAAATAAAAATACAGGATGCCCAGTTAAATCTGAATTTCAGGCAAACAATACATACTTTCCTGTCTTTTTTTTTTTTTTTTTTTAGCATAAGTATGTCCCATGCAATATTCGGGACATACTTATGCTACAAATGTATAATGAATATATTATCTGTGAATCTGCATATTCAAGATAGGCAGACTTAACTGTATATCTTGTATTCTGATTATGTTAAAGTTTAAGGACCACTATTGGAGGATATCCCAATGGAGGAGTCCAGCACAGCCTAGAGAAGGCATGGAGAAGACGCCCTGGGATCTCCCGATATCCCTTAAAGAGAAGGACAAAAGCAGGGAGCAGGAAGCCATCTCCAGAATTCTGGACATTCTGGGTCTTAGATGGTTCGTTAACAAAGAAAAATGTTTCCTGAAATTAGCTGACTGCATTTTCCATTTGGGCTATGATGACCTTGTTTCCTCAAGGAGAAAACGACGACTCTGTTTCTTTCAGGAAATTCAGGGTAATCTATAAAAACATGGGCTGTGTAAAAGCATCAGTACTTCTTCAGAATAGCATGTCTTTGTGGAGCAAAACTTTCTTAAATTTTGTCACATCATTAAAGTCCAGTAACACCCTTTAGGGTAGGCCAAAAAAGATTATTATCCTTGGTTTACAGTGGAAGAGACTGAGGCTAAAAGCAGTAAAGTGACTGCCTCAAGGTCACATAGTTTGCTATGGCGGAACCAAGATTAGAACCAGGTTGGAAGGTTCACAGTGTGCTTTGAAGGAGGGGAGGAAAAGGATGTCCATGCCATTTAATTGTACTTTCAAGTATGATTATTGATACAGGATCCTTTTTAAAAATCCCCTGGCTGCCTCTGATTGTGAAGCCAGTTGTCCATTGCCCTAGGCAATTCTTTTCATTGTTTTTTGAGATATGATCTCACTCTGTTGCCCAAGCTGGAGTGCAGTGGTGTGATCACAGCTCATCAAAGCCTAGACCTCCTGGGCTCAAAGGATCCTCCTTCCTCAGCCTCCCGAGTATCTGGGACTATAGACAGTGCCACTGCACCCAGTTAATTTTTTATTTTTTTGTAGAGATGGGGTCTCACTATGTTGCCCAGGCAGGTCTCAAACTCCTGGATTCAAGTGAGCCTCCTGCCATGGCCTCCCAAGGTGCTGGCATTACAGGCATAAGCTACTGCACCCAGCCCCCAGGACAATTCTTGATGCCCAGATTTGTGATCCTGAGTGTGCACATGCTGACTTACTGTCCTTAGGGTGTGAAAGTAAAGATAAAATTAATATGTAAACGTGAATCACTTTCTTCTTCTGGGCTACAATTTTATTTTCATTGGAAAATAACAAGGTCAGCTGTAATCATTTCCAAGGTAATTCCAGCTCTAACATCACATGAGCTGGGTTAAGATGTCAATTTTCTATTTCCAGGCACACAAAACATAACTGTAGCTAGCACTCAGTGACATTTTCACGTCTTTTTCTACATCCCCCCAAAAAACACATAACTTACATGCCTACTTTGCTTTCAGTCCTCAGGCTCTGCTAGTGAATCTGAGATAGCTCTGGAATTGTTGTTCCTTATTCTTAAAGATTTTAAAGGATTGTGTTCTGATTATAAAATTATACAAACCCCTTGTGAAAAAACTGGAAAAGTATTTTTTAAATGCACTCATTGTTTTGTCTTCCCAAGATAATCATTGTTAAATTTGGATATATTTATGTATACACAGGTACACACACACACACACCTATGCATATATTTAAACATTTTGGGGCTCATAGGGTATATAGGTTTGTATCTCCTCATGTCATAGCGAATTCTTCAAAGCTATAATTTTAATGGCTGCACAATATTCCATCATATGGCTGGGTGCAGTGGCTCATGCCTATAATCCTAGCACTTTGGGAAGCCAAACTTGGCTTTTGGGAGGAAAGCTTGAGGTCAGGAGTTTGAGACCAGCCTAGTCAATATAGCGAGATCCCGTCTCTACAAAAATTTTTTTAAAATTCGATCATAAATATGAACTTGAATTTATCCAATTGTTTTTCTATTGTTGGGCCCTTACGTGGTTTCCAACATTCTTCTGTTGTAAATGACATAGCAATGAACATACTGATGAAATCCTTGTATCTAAGTCTTTGTCTGCATCTCTGATAATTTGCTTAAAACCGAGTCCTAAAAATAGGGTCATATAAGTGGAAGGAGACGAACTTTTAAATGATTTTAACGTGTACCAACCGACAACTTTCCAGAAAAATGGTATCAATTTACATCTCTACCAGAAATATGTGGGAGAGCCTATTTACTTGCCAACACCAAGTATTTAACATTAAAAAAATCCTATTTGACGGACTAACCTATAAGGTCAGTTCCCCTTATGGTCTTGTTCTTATGAACACTGAGCTTGTGGGTTGCCAGACTGATATTTCACAGAGCCACTTCATAGTCTCCAGTATACCCTGCTGTTCTCATGGGCCCTGGGTAGGCCTGGCAGGCTAGGTTTATTGCCTCTTCTTCAGGAGAGAGTGGTCCTTGGCATGTCCCTGAGAAGAGTCCTGACTCCATGCCCCAGTGGGAATAAATGCAGCTCTCAGACATTTGGTTGCTATGGTTTCTGTTGTTTCCCCAAGTGGAACATTCAAAGATTTGATATCACTTACTCACTCAGCAGATCTTTACTGAGTCCTTGCCATATGCAAAGAATGTCCTCTGTCAAGTGGAAGCAGGACTGGATTGCAGAGAGCCTGGAGTGCCTGAAATTCCTCTTCTGAATTTCATGCCACAACTGAGAGGCAGAGGTTACAGTGAGCCGAGATCATGCCACTGCACTCCTGCCTGGGCGACAGAAAAAGACTCTGTCCCAAAAGTGGGCTCTTTGAAGGCTAGAAGGTATTTGGGGCAGCAGACTTGTGTGGAAGCAGTTATCAAAGTGGGGATGTGATACGCACCAGGAGAGGGGAACAGACAACACATGAGGTAAGAGATTGGAGGATGGAGATCGGCTCTGGATGGTGTCAGTGGAGAGGTGGGACTGGGCTTTATTCTGCAGATGAGGGAAGTGTTTTTATAGACAGAGCTTGATGAAGAGGGCATTCCAGGAAAAACGAAAATGTCATAAACAAAAGCAGGAGGCAGGAAAGCACAGAGCACATCTTGGAAATTGAGCCAGTGTGGTTTTGCCAGAGTGGAGGGGACATGGCAGGGCATGGCAGGGCTGCTGAGATTGGAGAAGGTGGGACTGACTTTATTGCAGAGAGCCTGGAGTGCCTGTAATTCCTCTTCTGAATTTCACGCCACAGCTGAGAGGTTGAAAAGTGCTCTGGTCAACAACCTTTGTTGTCTCTGGTGGTTGAGATCACCTCTGAGAACTCTCACAATCCCATCTCTTGAGGAGATAAATTGTTTGCGGAATGATTTCCCACCAAGATTTTGAGTAGCTTCAGTGGATTTCCAGTCGAAATATCTTTGCTTTCATAACTTTGCTGCGGCCTGATGGTATCATGGAAGTCTTGATTCTACCAAGCCTTCCAGTTCCAGGGCCTCCCTGGTGAGATCAGTCAAAGTTTCTTTCACTCCATGTTCTATATGTTGGCATGTGGTTGAAGTGAAAATGCCGCCCACTGGGCAGCACAGGTGCCATGGTTACATATATATACACACACACACACACACACACACATATATATATACACACACACACACATATATACACACACATATATATACACACATATATACACACACATATATACACACACATATATACACACACATATATACACACACATATATATACACACACATATATATACACACACACATATATATACACACACACACACACATATATATATATATATATATATATATATATTTTTTTTTTTTTTTTTTGAGAGATGGAACTTTGCTCTTGTTGCCCAGGCTGGAGCCCAATAGCGTGATCTCGGCTCACTGCAACCTCTGCCTCCCAGGCTCAAGTGATTCTCCTGCCTCAGCCTCCCGAGTAGCTGGGATTACAGGCACCTACCACTACGTCTGGCTAATTTTTTTGTATTTTTAGTAGAGATGGGGTTTCACCATGTTGACCATATCTGGTCTTGAACTCCTGACCTTAGGTCATCTGTCTGGCTCATCCTCCCAAAGTGCTGGGATTACAGGTGTGAGCCACTGTGCCCAGTGGGTAACAGATCTTTACAACTCTGGCAGTTAAGCAGGGAATTTTGGAGAGAGCCTCTTTCACTTTTTGTCCTCCAGATCTTAGCATTTTTTGGGGGGGACACGGTCTTATTCTGTCCCCCCGATTGCAGTGCAGCAGCATGATCACACTCACTGCAACCTTGAATTACTGGGCTCAAGCGATCCTCCCACCTCAGCCTTCCAAGTAGCTAGGACTACAGGTACATGCCACCATGCTCAGCTAGTTTTTAATTTTTTTGTAGAGACGGGGTCTCACTATGTTACCCAGGCTGGTCTTGAACTCTTGGCCTCAAGTGGTCCTCTCACCTCAACCTCCCAAAGTGTTGGTATTGCAGGCCTGAGACACCACACCACCAGGCCAGATTTTAGCATTCTAATTGTATAGTTACAGACTGCATCCCTGCTTCCGAAGAGTGATGAAAACAAGTTTAAGGAGGAAACAGTGGCTTTCAATACACTCTAGGGCAGGCTTCTCAAACTTTGTTGGGCATAAGAATCACCCGAAGAGCTTATTACTCTGATTTCAATAGGTCTGGGTGGGTCATTAAATAGAGTAACACCTGTCTTTGGTTCGAGAGACAGATGCAATTCCTGCCAGCTTCTGACTTCTAACGTTAATTGTCAGTAGCGGCTGGCTGCGGTGGCTCATGCCTGTAATCCCAGGACTTTGGGAGGCTGAGGCGGGCAGATCACCTGAGGTCAGGAGTTCAAGACCAGCCTAGCCAATATGGTCAAACCCTGTCTCTACTAAAATTAGCTGGGCATGCTGGCATGCAGCTGTAGTCCCAGCTACTTGGGAGACTGAGTCAGGAGAATCACTTCAGCCTGGGACGGGGAGGTTGCAGTGAGCTGAGATCATGTCACTGCACTCTAGCCTGGGTGACAGAGCAAGACTCTGTCTTAAAAAAAAAAAGTCAGTAGGGAGAAATGATTTTGCCTGATGTTTTTGGTTTAGGTAGTTTTCCTTTTAGAGGAGGCACAAGGGGGAAACATTAAATTTGTGCCAAACCTTGGAGGGACTAAAGTAAAAAGAATTTAAGTGATAGAGCCATTGTCTTGTTAAGGCAAACCAAATTGGTCTTTTCAGGAATCTAAATTGCAATGGGAGGAAATCTGTTCTTGCTGAATGTTCCAAATAACAGAGAGGCAGATTCTTTAATAGTGATGGCAATTAGAGGGACTGGCCTAGGTCCTCCGTACTGCCAAGAACTCATGGCTGAGTGACAGGTTTCAAAGAGGATTTGAAGGTGGATGATGTTAAAATCTTACGGGAAGTCAAGAGGGGCAGCTTGCTTCATTTTGGATGGCTCATGTTTGGAATAGTCTATTCAGGTCTGAGGTCCACTTTGGGGACAGAGATGGGGCTCAGGGCGGCAGAGAACAACAATGGTGATGAGAATCAAGTCCACTGTCGATGAGGAACAGACACACGAGAAGAGGAACAGACACATAAGAAGTCTGGGGAAAACTGAAGCAGGGAAACCATCCCTGTCCTCAGATATTGGAAAGGCTAACTTGCAGAAGAGAGATTTTACTTGTTCTGTTGCACTATAAAGGGTGGAAGCAGGACTGATGGGTAGACTTCAGCTCAAATAAAGAATGACTTTTTAACAAGTAGAGTTGTTCTACCACAGATTCAGCTGCATTGTAAGGTAGCGAGTTCTCTGTCACTAGAGGTATGCATTAAGAACTGACCATCACTTGGGAGGTGTTGCAAAGGGGACTTAAGCTGTGGCATCCACAGACCCATTCCACTCTGAAAGATTCAATGATTGGTTAATTTTTCCGTACATCTCCCCTCCCACCAACCTTCCAGGATAGGACATCTACGTGGTAAAATGTGATTATTAATTCCCTAAAATCAAGAGAATAAATAGCCTTTCTGCATTTTGTGATGTGACATTATGTTATTTTCCCAATTCCCATGCTCTCAGACCTGTTGGGTTTGGTCAGACTCAGTTCATCTTGCACAACAAGCAGCAAAAGTATCCACATACTTGTAATGGCCTTTCGAGTCCCATCAGAGGGTGAGGAGGGTTGGTAAAGTAGTAAGTGAGAGGTGAGGTCAAGTTGGGGAAATTTTAGATAAAGTCTGAAATCCTGAATTCACAGGAACATGGGGGAGAAATTCTAGAGAAGGACGTGATGATTCACGGCACTGGGTCACTCCCTGCATGGGAGTGGTGCCCATTCTCAAATGGGCATGAGCATGGATGAGGAGTGGACAGAGAAAATGTTTGGGAAATTGGCATGATGAACGCATTGTTGGTGAGTTCCAGCAACAGGAGCGGCAGTGTAAAAACCTGGCAGGGGAGTACAGGTCATAAAACAATGGTGTCTGTCTTAGTTGGCTCAGGCTGCCACAACAAAATACCACAGACTGGGTGGCTTAAACAACAGAAATTAATTTTCTCATAGTTCTAGAAGTCAAAAATCGAGGTGCCTTCAGGGTTGGCTTCCGGGGAGGCCTCTCTTCCTGGCTTGTAGACGGCTGCCTTTTTGCTGTGTCCTCATATATGGCCTCTTTACTGTGCATGTATACGGGGAGAGAGAGAAAGAAATTTCTGGTGTCTCTTCTTATAAGGACACCAATCCTATCAGATTGGGGCCCCACCCTTATGAGCTCATTTAACCTTATTATCTCCCTAAAAGCCCTATCTCCAAATACCATCACCTTGGGGGTTGGGGCTTTAACATAGGAATTTTGCAGAGAGGACACAATTCTGTCTATAACAGTATCCATTGTAGCTTTTGCTAAGTGTCTTTGAGGGTGAAGTAATTATCCTCTTGGGAGGAGAAAGGAGGGAAGGGACACTGATTGAGAATCAGCTGTGTCAGTCACAACTGGTTCATTATTTCATTTGACTCCTGCACCAACCCTGCCATGAGAGAAGACGGAGGCTTGCAGAAGTTCTAATCACCCAGAGAGTAAGAGGTCAAGAAAACATTCGAACTTGAGTTGTAAAGCTCATGCTGTCTCTGCACTTGAGGGAACTTTACCTTGAAACCTTGCTATATTCCTAAGACAGTTTTTAGGCCTGTAGCTGTCAGGAAGACCACCTGACAGGCCCTTTTGGGTGTCCAGGAAAGTCTCTGAATAGGTCAGTGTTATGATCAGAGTTGTGCTTTAGGGAGGTTGCTTGGCCATGTGGGTGGGTGGGGAGGTGACTGACGGAAAGGAGAGAATAGAGATCCTCTAGCAGCTCGCTACTTGGTCCTGTTGAGAGATAGTGACAGGCAGCACAAGGGCTATCTAGAAAGAGCTAGGTGGCCATAATATTGTGAAGGCAGAGTCAGAGTTTTGGTAAATGATTAAGTGTAGGTCATGGGGTAAAGAGAGGGAGTCCAGAATGAGGAAGGTTGTTCCCCTAATAGAAATGAATAGAACCTGGGCTCAGGACATTCTGATACCCCGAACTCTCCTGGCCTCATTCCACTCTCTTCTCAGATAGTGAGTGGGGACTTCAGGAACAGCCTGACATTGCTTAAAGGACAATGTCCCTGTTTGGGAGAGATATTGGAGAAGACTTTTTGAACTTATGACTCATCTAATGCAGTTAATAATTTCTGGTAATTATGTCCTTAATAGTACAGCATTAGGCTTAATTATTTATCAAGCAAGAGGTGATAAATGAAAAGATAGTGGGTCAGGGCAGGTAGGCCACTTGCAGAATGAAACTTTTGATTAAAAGTGGACTGTTAGGCTGGGTAGGGTGGCTGACATCTGTAATCCCAGCATTTTGGGAGGCCAAGGCAGATGGATTGCTTGAGACCAGGAGTTCAAGACCAGCCTGGGTAACATGGCGAACCCCCGTCTCTACAAAAAATACAAAAACTAGTCGGCTGTGGTGGTGCGCGCCTGTAGTCCCAGCTACTTGGGAGGCTGAGGCTGGAGGATCACTTGAGCCTGGGAGGCAAAGGTTGCAGTGAGCTGAGATGGACCACTGCACTCCAGCCTGGGTGACAGGAATAAAACCCTGTCTCAGGAAAAAAAAAAAAAAGTGGACTGTTATCCCCCTCAAGCTTTGAGCAGAAGGAGGTAGATGTCTCTAAACAACCTGCCTTCCCCTAGTTTCCCCTTCTTAATGAATGGCGTCCACCCAGTTACTCAATTCCCAAATCTAGGAGTTACCTTTGATTATTCTGTCCCACATTTCCCACATCTAACCTATCAACAGAGCCTGCCAACTTTGTTTCTAAAACATACTTCCTAATCTCTACGCTTGCCTTTGTCTCAACTGCTGTCACCCTAGTCCAAGCCACTGTCCTCTCTCACCTAAGCCAGGGATAGTCTCCCAGCTGGTTGTTCTATTTTCTTCCTTGCCCCCACCACTGCAATCTATACACAACTTAGAGCAATTTAAAAAAGCAAATTAGGTCCTGTCCCTCTCCTGCTTAAAATCCTCCAGTGTCATCCCATCTCACTTAGAATAAAACTAACTTTTTTTTTGAGTCAGGGTCTCACTCTGTCACTTCAGCTGGAGTGCAGTGGCACGATCATAGTTCATTGAAGCCTGCAGGTCCTGGGCTCAATTGATCCTCCCTCCTCAGCCTCCTAAGTAGGTAGTACTACAGGCACGCACCACCATGCCCAGCTAAGTTTTTACATTTTGTAGTGTCCGGGTCTCACTATGTTGCCCAGGCTGGTCTCCAACTCCTGGTCTGAAGCAATCCTCCTGCTTCAGCCTCCTAAAGTACTGGGATTAGAAGCATGAGTCACCACACCCAGCCTAAATGACTCTATTTTAAAATATTAAGATCACAAATCATTATCATATATCAACCTTCTTTTTGCTTCTCAACTGTGCATACCTGTGTCAGGGGGTCTTTGCTTAGGTGGAATGCTATTCCTATGGTCTCTGAATGATTAACTTTTTTGCCATTTAGATCTCAGCTTAAAGGTCTGAATTATAATAGTAATTCTTTAATATTAGAGAAAGTCCACAGAGTGACCTTCTCAGACTCTTCAATCTAATCACTCTATCACACCCTCTATTCTCTTCATAGCACTTACCACTCTCGGATCATTGTTTTTGTTGTTTATTTATTTATGTTTACAGTATTTGAATATAAGCTTCTTGAGAGTAGGGATTTTGTCTGTGTTATTCACAGCTGTTATTAGTGCTTAACACGTGTAGTAGATGCTAAATTAATATTTGTTGAGCAAATGTATTAATGCACCTGCACCAACCACTGTCTCCTCATTGTCATTCTGAGAACTTCTTCTGGCTAAGCCTTCAGAAATCTCCCTCTCCCCTGACTTAATATTTGACACTAAGCACCAGCTGCCTTATACTGGGAATAGGGGCTGGGACAGTTTCTTGGCATAATCTGTCTTTTGGGAAATAAGCGTTTTGTTCCAGGTTTGGACCATCTTTGGGACATTAGATAAGTAACTACAAGCCACTCTTCATCTGCTTAGCAAGAATGGGGATAATTACACTTGTTTGGTTCTTATCAAATGCTGCTGTACCTTCTCCTCTTGGATACAGAAGGACTTTAGAACTTTCTGGAGTTCTTTTTGGCCTCAAATGCAATTGAATTGCTGACACAGTACTATGATTGGTTGTGCAAGATCCCTCTCTTGCTTTACCTGATATTTTCTTTTTTTGTCTACCATTCACAGTCTTATTCTCCTTTCCCCTTCCAGTCTTCCACTCTTGGGTATTTGATACATGTGCTTCCAATCTGTCTTCTATAATCTGTATTTAGACATGTGCATATCCTTGAAAAATGCAGTGTTTTGTGCATGTGTCCGTGTGGTCCCTAGAACCTTTGTAAAAAGTATCAATACTATATGATCTAGAGAATCATTATTATTATTAATATCATCTCTTGTTACTTGGGAGTTCATGGAGTCACATAATTTAATAGCTAGGAATCACTTGCAAATCATCAGCTCCACGCCCCTCCTCATTTGACCAAATGACTAAGGTCCAGAGACTTCCTTTGAAATGATTTCTCTCAAGAAAATTGTCAGTGTTTACTGAGAGCCTGTATTCGGCAAGATCCTAAGCCACCAGGCATGCTGGGGGATATGGAGATCAAGGGCTCATGCTCCTAGGCACACAGCCTTGAAGGAGATTTTTAGGGAGGCCTGGTGGCTGTGGGACTTCCCATATCTTCTTCAGGATTGGACACGGGGCCCACAAAAGACTCACAGATGATCTGGTTTTGGGATACATCCCACTGCTCCTTCTCCAGTCCTCTCCTTTTCATCTTTACTGTTTTCCAAGTTTCCACATCTGCCTTCTGAACCAGCTGTCCCTGATGATTCCAGCACAGTTGTGCTCCCAGCCCACTTCTGCTCTTTCTTGTCCTTCTCTTGGCTGACATGTCTCCTCTCTCTTTGACCCACTCTGAGTGTCCTGGGGGAGCACAGAGCCCTCACCTGACTTTCTTTTGCGTTTCCAGATTGGAGCCTCCCTCTTTGCTAGTAACATTGGAAGTGGCCACTTTGTGGGGCTGGCCGGGACCGGGGCAGCTTCAGGCATCGCCATTGGAGGCTTTGAATGGAATGTGAGTAACACTGCAGCCATGGTGCACTGGGGCTGGAAGGAGCCTTAGCAGTCAACCAGTTCAATCTATGCTCAGAGGAGCTGAAGATGTTAGGGAACCCTTCAGGGTCACCCCAGGGTGCAGACAGAGGATGGGCATGACTTCAGGAGCCTCAGGGCCCTGCTCCCTTTCCACCAGAGTAGCATGAGAAAACCACTGGTATGACAGCAATAGTATTTTTTCTGTTTTCCCTTCATGTTAAAAAGCCAAGGCCCTTCTAGCCATGTTTGAGGTTTGGAAATGCTTACCACCAGATTTCCATTATTATTATTATTTTTTTTAAATTTTTATTATTTTATTTTTAGAGACAAGGTCTTGCTCCACTGCTCAGGCTGGAGTGCAGTGGTGCAATCATAGCCTACTGCAGCCTCAAACTCCTGGGCTCAAGCGATGTTCCCACCTCACTCTCCCAAGTAGCTGGGACTACAGGCATGTGCCACCATGCTTGGCGAATTTTTTAATTTTTTGTAGAAGCAGGGCCTCACTATGTTGCCCAGGCTTGTCTTGAACTCCTGGCCTCTAATAATAATAGTAGTCGTAATAATAAATGTAATTATTAATTATTATTATTGTTATTATTAAAGCTCTCTAAATGGCATTTTACTCTGTGTAAACCAGGGAAGAGGTGAAGGAGAACCCAGTGCTCTAGGTGTGGCCCACTGCTGTGATGTTGATGAGCAGCCTCCTGGGCTCCTCTCTGCTGTTTTCTAGCTGCTATTTCCATGGGTCAGTTAGGCAGCAAAGGCCTCCTCCAGTCTCTAACGGCTCCTTAGGGGAGAACATGCTGGGTAATTTTTCTGCAGCAGCTGAGGGGCCCTTCAGGTGGCAGGGATGGGCTAAGTTTCCTCCTAATTTGAGTCCACCTTTTGTGTTCATTTCAGGCCCTGGTTTTGGTGGTTGTGCTGGGCTGGCTGTTTGTCCCCATCTATATTAAGGCTGGGGTAAGTATCTGCTCTGTTCATTTCCTGCTGGCAAATATATCTGTCAGCTTGGTCTTCCTAGAGGGCAGAGGAGACATTATGGGATAAATGGCAGAAAAATCTGTGGATTGGCTTTCACTCCCAGGTTATGAAATTCCCAACTGTCTGCAGTGGCATTATATGGGTATATTCCTCCTCCTCCTCCAGGGCAAGGGTCTGGCTCCTTAGTGATGCCCAGTGACAGGTTTATTGGGCTGGGATAACACCTAGCTACTCCTACAGTGGTAGGGCATATGGGATTAAAATGAGCAAATGGCTGGAGGTCAGGGGCCATCCGGCCACCTCGCAGACTTCTCTGGCCAGCAAAAGTTATGAATCCTTGACCACAATTCTGTGGCTCTGATATTAGGATGGTGTCACTGTTCTGTCTGCTCTGGGCCCTCTGGTCACTGTGGCTGGCAGTGACCTCCCTCGCACCCCATGCAGGTGGTGACAATGCCAGAGTACCTGAGGAAGCGGTTTGGAGGCCAGCGGATCCAGGTCTACCTTTCCCTTCTGTCCCTGCTGCTCTACATTTTCACCAAGATCTCGGTGAGTCCACTGCCCCAGAGGGCTGGGCTGTCTCAGAAGCTGCCACTCTCATTCCTCATCACATGCTGCCCACCAAGAGGCGGCTCTATACATTTCTATTAACTTGGCCCCTTAAGCCTTCTTGCGCCTTGGAGTAAAGTCCTATTTCTGCATCGAGGAGCCAATGGAATTCAATGGAAATCTGTCCTCCACTGTGGTGCAGGCTGAAAACACAAACAGGTTTGTGAAGGTTCAGGGAAAGCAGTTCTTAATAGAAGATTAAAAGGGAGTTAGGGATAGAATTCCCTATGATCCAGCAATATCACTACTGGGTATATATGCAAAAGAATTGACATACATATATCGAAGAGGTATCTGCACTCCCATGTTCATTGCAGCACTATTCACAATAGCGAAGATATAGAATCAATGTAAGTCCCATTAACGGATGAATGGATAAAGAATACGTGGCATATATACATAATGGAATACCACTCGGCCTTAAAAAAGAAGGAAATGCTGTCATTTGTTGTGAATATGCTGTCCATGTCCATAACATGGATGAACCTGAAGAACATTATGTTAAGTGAAATAGGCTAGGCACAGAAAGACAAATACAGCATAGTGGAATCTAAAAAAGTTAACTCAGAAGCAGAGAGTAGAATGGTGGTTACCAGGGTCTGGGGGTGAGCGGGTGGGGAGTTGGGGAGATATTGGTCAAAGGATACAAAATTTCAGTTAGATAGGAGGAGTAAGTTCAAGAGATCTATTGTACAACATGGTGACTATAGCTAATAACAATGTGTTTTGAAAATCAGAGAAAGATTTTAGCTGGGCTTAGTAGTGTGTGCCTGTAGTCCCAGCAACTCAGGAGGCTGAGATGGGAACCCCAAGGGTTTGAGGCCACCCTGGGCAAAGGTAGTGAGAACCTGCCTCTTAAAAAAAAAAAGATTTTTAAGTGTTTTCACCACAAAAAAGATAAGTATTTGTTTGAGGTAATGTATATGTTAATTAGCTCAACTGACCCATCCCATAATATATAGTTTAAAATATCATGTAGTACATGATAAATATATACAATTTTTATTTGTCAATTTAAAAAAGGGGGGAGTTAGGGATATCTAAGGGTTGGCCCCAACTTTAGAGGCAGGCATGGGCCTTTGTGCCCTGCCAGGGTAAAATCTGACTCTATGTGACATTTCTCATGCACTTAAACACAAGCAGCCAGTGCCAACTCTGGAAGGCACTGCTGAGATTCTGTCTTCTTTCATGGACAGAGAAATGAAAACCCTGGAGTTGGAACGAACTTCTCCTGAATCAGGAGTAGAATCCAGGTCTCCGATTCTCAATTCACTGTCCTTTTCCCTGCACAAGGCTCCTGCTTTTTCTTGGAATCAGCTCTGTGGGCCTTTAATTGCTAACTCTCTGGGGGATTTTTACTCTCTCTGAACCCAACCACTGGGGCTGCCCCTCTACCATCTAGCCTGCTGTCCTTGCCAACCTGGAGCTGTAGGTCCACCTTGCAGAGCTGAGATTTCTCAAGGATTGGAGGGCGACTGGGGGACCTTTGAAAGCTGAGCAGAGCTCTTGGCTGACCTACTGGAGCAAACATTGTGTTTCTCTTCTCCCCTCCCCTCCCCTCCCCTCCCCCTCCCCCCTCCCCCTCCCCCCTCCCCTCCCCCTCCCCCCTCCCCTCCCTTCTTCTTCATTCTTCTTCTTCCTTCTTCCTTCTACTTTCTTTGTCTTCCTTTTTGTGAGATAGGGTCTTGCTGTATTACCCAGACTGCCAGACTGGAGTGCATGGCATGATCATCGCTCAGTGCAGCCTCTACCTCCTGGGCTCAAGCGATCCTTCCACCTCAGCCTCTTGTGTAGCTGGGGCTACAGGTGTGTTCCACCATGCCCAGCTAATTAAAAAATTCTTTTGTAGAGACAGGGCCTCACTATGTTGCCCAGGCTAATCTCAAACTCCTGGACTCAAGCAATTCTTCTGCCTTAGCCACCTAAAGTGTTGGGATTATAGGCATGAGCCACTGCACCCGGCCTTGTGTTCCTTCTTTACTTCACTTTTTCTTCCTTGAAAGTGTTCAGGTTAATTCCTCTTGATTGTAAAACAAAACAAAGCAACAACAAAAAAACACAAAACAATCAGGAAACCACTAAACTTCTGAGATATCTTTCTGACAGCCCAAAAGATGGTAGGAAGAGACAAGTTTGCTTATAGATTTTAGTGTGCATTTTTTTTGTCCCCAAGGTGACTGTCAGTCTGATAAAGGTTAAAACAATGGTATGAAAAGAAAAGAAAAGAAAAGAAAATGTAAATGATAAGGAATAAGCGAAAGAAAATAGGACTTTAGTAAGAAAACTACCTTGGAGAATAATTGAAGGAGCTGGCTCCTAGTCTGTTCCCCTGCCCACTAGCGGGTGACCTGGGGCAAATGTCATAAAAGCTTAGCTTCTTTATGAGTAAGATGGGGATAGTAATTCCTGCCTTGCCTAGACCACTGGGTGTTGGTGAGCATCCAGTGAATTTATCTGAAAACACAAAGTGTTCTTGAAATGTAAGATATAATGATAACGAGGCTGGGTGCGGTGGCTCGTGCCTGTAATCCCAGCACTTTGGGAGGCTGAGGCATGAGGAGTGCGTGAGACCAGGAGTTTAAGATCAGCCTGGGCAACATGGCAAGACCCTATATCTACAAAAAATAAAAAATATTAGCCAGGCATGGTGGTGTGCACCTGTTGTCACAGTTACTCAGGAGGCTGAGGCGGGAGGATCACTTGATCCCAGGAATTCAAGGTTGTGAGCTATGATTGCACCACTGCACTCCAGCCTGGGTGACACAGTGAGATCCTGTCACTAAATAAATAAATAAATGAATGAAGATATAATGATAACGAACATGGTTAATTGAGAGCCTTCAGCACTCTCTGCAAGAAGCTCTCTGGGTTGCAGTAGGGCAGAGAGAGAGGTGGTGTTTTCTGAGATCACATATGGAGTAGCTCCAGCTTTTCCCCTTAGCCAGCAGTTGCAAAGTGCTCATTGCTCTATCAAAATGGTGGTCTCGTTGCCTGTGATCAGTTTTTCTCTCTCTTGTTGTTCTCCCCTATCCAGCACCAAAGGCGAGATTGGTCCAATCTCAGTATCTTGCAAAAGATCTGCCCTGGGTGAGATGTGAGTTGGATTGGATCTGAATTGAGCCATCTACTCTAGCTAGGTAGGGTTCTGAAAATACAGTTGCTAGTGTTTCTATTTTCCTGATTACTTAAAGTTGAGACAACAGCAACATTAAATAACATTTGCTTTTTTTTTATTACGGAAAATTTCAAACATATATAAGCAAAGATAGAATAGGATAACAAGCACTCACGGACCTAACACTGATCACTTAGCTTTAACAATTGTCAACATTTTGCCATTTTTGGTTCATCTATCCTCTTCCAATTTTTTTCCCAGCAGTATTTTATTTTATTTTATTTTTTCCAACTTTTATTTTAGGATTGGGGTACATGTACAGGTTATATGGTTAAATTGCATGTCACGGGAGTTTGGTGTACAGATTATTTTGTCACCCAGGTAATAAGCATAATACCTGATAGTTTTTTGTTCCTCACCCTTCTCTCATCCTCCACCCTCAAGTACACCCCAGTGTCTATTGTTCCCTTCCTTGTGTCCATGTGTACTCAGTGTTTAGGTCTCACTTATAAGTGAGAAAACATGCAGTATTTGGTTTTCTGTTCCTGCATTAATTCAATTAGGATAATGGCTTCCAGCTCCATCCATGGTGCTGCAAAGGATGTAATCTCATTCTTTTTTATGGCTGCATAGTATTACGGTGTATATGTGCCACATTTTCTTTATTCAGTCCACCACTGATGGGCATTTAGGTTGATTTCATATCTTTACTACTGTGAATAACGCTCAGCAGTATTTTAAATCAAATCTCAGATCCCATGTGATTTCACTGTAAATTCTTCAGAATGTACCTTTGACTTTTAAAAAATATAACCATTGTGCTATTATCATATCTAACCAAATTTACAGTAATTTCTTAATTTAGGTAGTTTAATACCTGGCCCATATCAAGATTTTCCTAATAAACTCAAAAATGTTTTCTTACAGTTAGTTTGTTTGAATCAGGATCTGAACAAAGTCTAGATCACATCACATTTGGTTCTTTCTTTAAAGGAAATATACATGTGTAGGTCTTCAGCCTACTACAGTTATTTTTCCCTTTTACATTATTACCTTCCTGTCCTGGCCTACATGAATAAACATTTTTTTATTGGGTTATGTGTCTATTTCTTGATCAGTTGTAAAAATTCTTCATATATTCTGGATGTTAGACCCTTATCAGATATATGACTTGCAAACATTTTTTTCCCATCCTGTAGGTTGTTTTTTCACTTTCTTGATAATGTCCTCTGATGCACAAAGGTTTTAAATCTTGGTGAAGTTCAATTTGTCTATTTTATCTCTTGTTGCTTATGCTTTTGGTGTCATTTCTAAGAATCCACTGCCAAATCCAAGGTCATGAAAATGTACCCCCTTGTTTTCTCCTTAGAGTTTCATAGTTTTAGTGCTTATATTTAGGGCTTTGATCCATTGTGAGTTAATTTATGTATATGGTATGGCCATGTGCCACCATGCCCAACTTCATTCTTTCGCATGTGGATATCCAGTTCTCCCGGTACCATTTTTTGAAGAAATGATTGTTTTCCCACTGAATGGTCTTGCACGTAAGTTTTCACTGAACTTGGTGAAAACAGGCTCTTGCCGATAATGCTGTTAAGGTTTTGTCTTGGAGTTGGGGCCAACACCTAGGAATAGTGCTGCCTCCTTGTGTAGCTTCCTGACTCACACTGCTTCTGCCCTCGACCCATGCCTTTGTGCTTTCTCCACTAATGTCATGATTCAGCCTCCTTTACTTTCTCCTCCTCTGCTTCAGGGTTGGTGTTTTTTTTGTTTGTTTGTTTTGTTTTTTTAGATGTAGTTTCACTCTCGTTGCCCAGGCTGGAGTACTGTGGCGCGATCTTGGCTCACTGCAACCTCCACCTCCCGGGTTCAAGTGATTCTCCTGCCTCAGCCTCCTGAGTAGCTGGGATTACAGCCACACGCCACCATGCCTGGCTAATTTTTGTATATTTTTAGTAGAGACGGAGTTTTACCATGTTGGCCAGGCTGGTCTCGAACTCCTGACCTCAGATGATCCGCCCGCTTCGGCCTCCCAAAGTGCTGGGATTACAGGTGTGAGCCACTGCGCCCGGCCCCCAGGTTGGTTTTTAGTTATAAGATGAAAGGCCTGGGCTTTCCCATTTTATTTGATTAGAGACCAGTGTGCAAAGCCTGGACTGGAAAATGCTGGGAGGGCTAGAGAAATCGGGCTTTGGCTTCCTGAGAAAAGGCAGTGTGTCTGTCTAAGAAGAGAAAAGGGAATGTGAGCAGGAGGGTGAGGAGGTCACACTGCAATGAGCAGGAGGGTGGTACCTGTCTACTGTGCACGTAGAGAAGGGTGCTGGGCCTCCCCTTCTCCCAGGCAAGTGTCCTCCAAGTCCACAGTTCAAGCAGGTGAAAGTCTGTGGACTGCAGTTGCCATGGTAAGAGCACTCTGTCCTCAGAGCTGGTGCAGGGGTGGCAGGGGTGGTCATATAAATAAATTAGGTGCCCAACCTCTCTCCCTGCCTTCTCTATCACCTCACCTATTTTTCAAGTTACTGATTAAACCTTCTTGGACTTGGGAGCCCCCAGGGAGCTGAGGGACAGCCTCTTTCAGCTCAGATCTGGATGGAGCCCATCCCCCAGGAGCCCGCTTTTTCTAAGTTTGGCTTTTGAATTGTATGTGTTGTGTGCTGCTCCCTCTCTGTGTGATTTCCTTACCCTCCTCACCCTCCTGCTCACATTCCCTTTTCTCTTCTTGGACAGATGCACTGCCCTCCCTCAGGAAGCTGAAGCCTGATTTCTCCAGCCTTCCCAGCATTTCCCAGTCCAGACTCTACACACTGGTCTCTAATCAAATAAGACTGAAAAGCCCAGGCTTTTATCTTATAATTAAAAACTAACCCTGAAGGAAAGGAGGAGAAAGTGAAGGAGGCTGAATCATGATATTAGTGGAGGCCATGACCAACATTATACTTACTCCATCCATTGCCCAAGACCAGGGTTCCCTTGACAAATACATAAGAAGTTTGATAGCTGCCCTCTACTTAGTGCTGGTCGCTTCATTTAGTCTCCAACAGGGGTTTTACTTACACCCTCTCCAGTTCTCAGAAGAGTACAGCATGGTTAGGGATTTCTATTATTTATTTGTTTACTGAGATAGGGTATTGCTCTGTTGCCCAGGCTGGAGTGTAGCAGCATGATCATGGGTCAATGCGGCCTTAAACTCGTGGGCTCAAGTGATCATCCTGCCTCAGCCTCCTGAGTAGCTGAGACTACATCCATGTGCCACCATGCCCAGCTATTTTTTACTTTTTTTTTTTTTTTTTTTTTAGAGATAGGGTCTCACTATGTTACCCAGGCTGGTCTTGAACTCCTCGCCTCAAGTGATCCTCTTGCCTTGACCTCCCAAAGTGCTGGGATTACAGGTGTGAGCCACCACATCTGGCTGGGATTTTTATTTTATTTTCCATTTTATGGGAGAGAAAACTGAGTCTCAGAGAAGTTAGGTAATTTCCCCAAATTACACAGCTAGTACGTGGCAAAGCCAGAACTGGGAGCAGGGTCTCTCCAGTGCCAAAGTCTGTTCTCAGTGTTCTGCCCTGTGCTTGGGTGGGATGAAGGCATAGAATGAGGGGATGGGATAGATCATGTGGTCTTATGTCCTGCGCTTTCATTTTACAGATGGAGAAACTGAGGTCCAGACAGGGGAAGGGACTATGAGGGGTTAAACAGGAGCAGAACTGGGATGAGAAGCAGATTTCCTGACACTGAATCTAAACCTTTTGACATTATATGCCCCCTACCTTCTAAGTCTTTCATTCTTCCAGTACAGAGTAGGTTAGAATTCAAGACCCTGGGAAAAATGAAGAGAGCCAGTTAAATGAACCTCACAATATAAATGAGTTGCCAAGAGTAGGATTTGAGAGGACTGTGGGGAGAGAACATCAGCTGCACACTGGGTATATGAAGGATCTGAAGGAGGGACATCTGGGCAGGGGGTAGGGTAGGGAGGGATGCAGACAGGCAAGGCTTTGTCTTCGTAAATTCGGCTGGTTTTAGGTTCAAATGGGTCACAGAGCATTGAAATTTTAAAAAGAATTACACCGATATCAACTGTACCTGCTAGAAGCTCACTTCAAGACACACAGGAATGCAGGGCTCATGGACAAAAGAAAATAACTGTTCATTAACAAAATACGGTGATAAGGCATTTATATTCCACACAAACCAAGATTCACCAATTGTATGTGTGTGTGGAAGGGCACGGATGGTTTGTGATGGGTGAGAAGAGAGGAGGGATGGTGTGAGATTCCTGTCCAGAGAGCGAACAACCAGGGACCTGCCACGAAGGCTTGGGGAGAATGTAGGGATCCAGTGGGGTTGTAATTAATGGGAGAGAGGAGAAAGTACAGGGCATTGTAGGTGCAGAGCCCAGATGTGGCCCAGGCCATTGGCAGCTGTGATGTGGAGCGTTGGCTATGGCTACCATCTTTTGGTCACGTATTTTTGGGCTCTGAGACTCAGAACTGATTGTCCTTCCATGAGCTCCTGAATGTTATTGGCTCCCTCGAGCACCTGCCTTATCAAGCTCTGAGAAGCATTCCATTCTGTAAAATTTCCCGGCATGTGCATCTTATGCAAATGTGCACAATCCCTGGAGATAAAGCCTCAGATTTTATGACTTACATGTGATGACTGAATGTTCATGTCCCCATTTGTGTTTCCTAGGGCTGTTATCACAGATCACAGCTACAATAAATGTTTACAGCAATTCTGCTGTCCATTTTGGATCCTTGGGTGAAAAGAAGAGCTTTTGCTTTTGCTTAAGATTTGAATGCTCATTCCCAGGGCCACTCACTTTCACAAGTGGAAAGAGAAATTTGAGTAATGGGGCTTCACCATCTGAAACTGCGAGGCTAGGCAGGATTTATCGAATGCTCAAATACATCTTGGTTACGACCAGAATGGACAGCAAACACACACATATAAAATCACTGGATCTCAAAACATCAGAGCCAAGGCGAAGCAACATGCCCAAGCTCCCAATCAGAGACTCAGTTACTTGCAGATGCTTTCCAACAGGGGTCTGTATTTTCATTCCCCATGAATTCCATGGACATCGTTCAGCCAAATTTTCAACGTGATGGGAACAACACCCCTGGGCTAAATCCAACACACGATCTATTTTTGTAAGTAAAATTTGACTGGAGCCCAGCCAAGCCCATTGTTTGTGTTGTCTGTGGCTGCTTTTATGCTTTAACAACAGAGTGTGACGGAGACAGTAAATGCAAAGCATAAAACATTTACTCCCTGGCCCTTTACAGAGAAAGTTTGCCAATTCTTGATCTAGAGGACCATAATTTTTTATTTCACTTCAAGTTGGTTTTGCTTAGCAGCATTGGAGAAATTTTCTTCCTTCCCTTCCGCCTCCCCTTTCCCTCTTTCCTTCCTTCTTTCCTTCCTTCCTTCCCTCCCCCTTCCTCTCTCCCCCTTTTTTCACTTTCTTCCTTTCCCCTTCTTCCTTCCTTTCGTTCTCTCTTTCCTTCTCTCCCTTCCCTTTCCTTTCCCTCCCTCCATCCTTCCCCCTACTCTCTTTTAAGGGCTAACATTCATTTAGGGAAAGAGCAATCTGGGATAAGCTGTGAAACAAATGGTCTCATAGGATGACAGGACAGTTCTTTTATATCAAAGCTGGTGCTGTATTCCCTATACAGTCCCCTATTTTTATGATAAAAAATTTAATGAAATACTTCAAATATACAGGAATGCAGAAAGAATATAGCAAACACCCTTATATTCACCACTCAGATTTTATAGATCTTAACAATGTATTATTTGTAGAAAAGAAATAAAACATTACAGATATAGCCGAAGACCTATTTATACCCTTTTCTTGGTCTCATTTTCCTCTTTCCTAAAAGGTGAATGCTGTCTTGAACTTGGTGTGGATTCTTCTAGACTATGTTTTTATATTTTTACTACATATATATATGGGTACCCGTATAGCCATAAAGAGTATATTCTGTTTTAAAATTTCTGCTTCCTGCACTTTTGAAACTGTAGGAAAAATGTAACATTGGCATTTTAAAATCTTGGGGTGGGAGATGCACACTTTAACTCCAATACCAATATTTTCATATTTTGGCCTTGCTCAAATTGTGTGTATTCTTTCACAAAGTTGCAATTAGAATATGCGCATCATTTTGTTGTCTTCTCCCCACCCCTACCATCAAATTGTAAATGTTCCAGTTTCAGTTTTCATAATTATTATTTTTAGGGGCTGCAGAACATAACTGTTGACATATAATTTTTAGAAAGCCATTTAAAAATCCTCTGGTGGACAAAAATCTCTTGACAGTGGTCACTTCTGGGCTACTTTTACTTTTCAGTGTGTAACTTCTGTGGTTATTTATTTATTTATTCAATTTTTATTTGTTTGTTTGTTTGTTTGTTTTTTTTTTTTGAGCAAAACTCTATCACCCAGGCTGGAGTACAGTGGCACAATCTCGGCTCACTGCAACCTCTGCCTCCCAGGTTCAAGCAATTCTCCTGCCTCAGCCTCCCAATTAGCTGAGATTACAGGCATGCGCCACCACACCTGGCTAATTTTTGTATTTTTAGTAGAGACGGGGTTTTACCATGTTGGCCAGGCTGGTGTCTCAAACTCCTGACCTCAAGTGATCTGCTTGCCTCAGCCTCCCAAAGTGCTGGGATTACAGGCATAAGCCACTGTGCCTGGCCTGTGGTGTTTATTTTAACCCCCCACACATACATTATTTAATTTGAGATTTTATTTTAAAAGTAAATTAAAAACTTTTTCTTTGTTGTTAAAAAAGACCTTGCTGGCTGAGCATGGTGGCTCAGGCCTGTAATCCCAGCAGTTTGGGAGGCTGAGGTGGGTGGATCACAAGATCAGGAGATTGAGACCATTCTGGCCAACAGGGTGAAACCCTGTCTCTACTAAAATACAAAAAAAATTAGCCAGGCATGGTGGCACGCAACTGTAGTCCCAGCTACTCAGGAGGCTGAGGCAGGGGAATCACTTGAACCTGGGAGATGGAGGTTGCAGTGAGCCGAGATTGTGCCACTGCACTCCAGCCTGGCGAAAGAGCAAGACTCTGTCTCCAAAAAAAAAAAAAAAAAAAAAAAAAAGACCCTGCTGTCTGTAGGAAATATTCCAGAAAGCAGAAAGGAGGTCCCTTACTTTTCAATGTTGTTTTGAGGATCAAAATAACGCATGTGCCTAAATGTCCTTGGTAAACTGTAAAACTCTCTGAACATGAAGAAAAGAAAACAAACAAACAAACAAAAAAAACAACCCTAGTGGGTTTGTTTGGCAGCTAGGAAGGACCAAAGACTAATGTCAGAGCACCCAGACTAGAGTGGCCTTGCTCAGCTGCAGTCACCTACATAAGCTTAGCTAAGGTATTCCCAGCCTGGCCTTTGGCATGCCAAGGGCAGAATTCATCTCTGAAGTTAGAATGACTCATGCGAGGAAGAATTTGTCCTAGGTTTCTTCAATTCACCAGGGAGGTTTCCTTAGAATCCTTTATCTGTACTGTTAGAAGGAAATAGAATATCATAAAAACAAGACTTTTATTAGCCCAACACTTTTCAGAAGTCTTTATAGAGGTCATTTATAGCATTATCTTATAACTTATGTGTTGCTTCTTTGTGACTAATGACAGCAAGGCACATATTAATGAGGGTATCACAGTCTACGATGGCATGTTGTCATAAAGCATTAAAAATTAACTACTGTGGAAAATCAACCAAGGGCAGTTTAAAGGCAGTGTCAACTTTGTAATCTTTTCCTAGCTTATTTACACTTATTAGCTAATCCACCAAATCAAACATGTGTGCATTTAACAGAATTTCACTGCAATCAGTGAATGGGGCCCCTTGAATTTAAGTAACTTTATGTGACTGTGTAGAGGCATGAGAGGAGAGGGACCAGCATTACAAATATTCATTACAATTTCAAATGGCCCAGTGTGCAGAGTCAGGAAGAAGTGGCCATTTCACTTTTGGCAAGACTTATGCACAGCAGGGGCCCCTTCCTCCTCTTGGGCTACTGCAGAGGGCAAGGCAGAATGGAAGCGGTCCAGAACCCGGGAGAAGAATGCTTTCCTCACTGCAGACCTTTCCCACTTCCAACCACTGAGAATCACAAGTCCCTGGAGCCAGGACTTCCTGCATAAACACGAGGACACTGAGAATTAGAGAGGGGAAATGTTTTGCCCAAAGGTTTGCAGGCCTAGAGTGGCGGCACTGGGGCTAAAATGCTGGTTCTTCTGACTGCTAACTCCAGGGAGAGAGGAGTCTCTTTCTAACTCACCATCTCTCCTCCCACCTCCTGGCTCTGCCTCCCCTCCTTCACCAGGGAAGATGGTGACATTGGGTCCTCTGGGTGAGAGAATCTTCAGGGGAGATCTGGGCAGAGGGGAACTATGGCATCAGGTCCTCAAAAGGCCCACCTTTGGGAAGGAGGTCGAATCACCCTCCAGGGCTCACGTGTTAGCTCAGAAGCATGGAGTTGGTATTAGATGTGCTCTTTGCTAACTGATGGAGGGAGGGAATAGGAGATTCTCATAGGAGGGACAGGCAGGTATGGTGGGAAACTTAAACACTGGAGGGCCCTCAGGAGCAGCAATGGGATGGTGACTGGGAAACGGGACTAGAGAGGAGATGCAAGATATAAGAGGAGATGTGAGAAGTAAGAGTCCAACCCTGCTGGCCCATCCCCAAGGCTCCGTCTGGGCGCTGTTTGCATGCCGTGAAATGTTAGGGTTTGTGCAGTGAAACAGTTCGTGCATTCATTCCATCTAGGGAAGTCCAGTTTCGTCCACACCTGGAGATTTGAAAACAAAAGACTCAGCTGGGCGCAGTGGCTCACGCCTGTAATCCCAGCACTTTGGGAGTCCAAGGCAGGCAGATCACGAGGTCAGGAGTTTGAGACCAGCCTGACCAACATGGTGAAATCCTGTCTCTACTAAAAATATAAAAATTAGCTGGGTGTGGTGGCACACACCTGTGATCCCAGCTACTCAGGAGGCTGAGGCAGGAGAATCGCTTGAACCCAGGAGGCAGAGGTTGCAGTGAGTTGAGATCGCGCCACTGCACTCTAGCCCGGGCGACAGAGTGAGACTCTGTCAAAAAATAAATAAATAAATAAATAAATAAGACTCACCATGATCATCCCTTAATACTACCCTCCCTGGTATTGTTTTGGAGATGACATGAACATGTATTTGGGGTGACCCTGGTGCTCTCTGCTGGTTTATATGGGCAACTGCAGCATCCAGCCAGGTAGAAGGTTCATTAGGAGAAGGCTGAAAGAGACAGGAAGGAGGAGAAAGGGTGAAGATGGAAGAACTGCATCAAGAATTCAGGAGTGAGGAGGGAGCAATTCTCCCAGAAATTACATGAAATAATCTAAATAAAACCAGCAAGTACCAAGCCTGCTATGTAAGAGGTGCTTGGTGACGTTCTGGTTGTGTCTGAGTCAAGATGGACTGCATCCGGGTTGGGGAGTTAAAATTACAAACTTGCTAAGTTTCTCCCCGCTCCTGGGTGGGGGTGGGGTTTCTCACTTATGGACTCTCCAGCACTCAGACTTGCTTTTGGGAACGAGCTCTGATAAACCTGTGTACAGTGAGGTGCAAAAGATGGACAATAGCTCAGAGCAACAGTCTACAGGTGACTTGCAAGGAATCTCTAAGTGTTAATAGCTGTTCCTTGGCAAAAACAGTTCGATAGTTCAGTGAGTTTGTGAGATGTCATGTACCGTGTTCCCTCCCTGGGGATGACTGTACATGGCATATATTAAAGGCTCAGAAAAGTTGTGTGGCAAAGAAACTGCCTTAACTCTGTTTAGCATTTTATAGACCTTTTTGACCATGGAATTCATTTTCTCATGGAATACCTATTATCATCTTGAATAAAGCTTGCTTGGAAAATCACGAGTAGAGAGACTATAGGCCCTGTAGGCAGCTGACCACTCTCCCTCCTAACTCCGCCTCTCCTCTCCTTCCAGGCAGACATCTTCTCGGGGGCCATATTCATCAATCTGGCCTTAGGCCTGAATCTGTATTTAGCCATCTTTCTCTTATTGGCAATCACTGCCCTTTACACAATTACAGGTGAGTCCATTCAAATAAACCAGCACCTCAAACCCAGCTCGGGATCAGGCACTAGTGAAGGATAAAGGGAAGTAGGAGAGGTGGTTTCTCTTCTTGAGGAGAGATACACTCAGGTAAGAGTTTGGGAGTGAGGTATTTGCTTAGTCCCAACTCATAGACCCTCCAAGTTATACAAGTGGCTTCAGAAAGCTGTGGTGTTGGCTGGGATAGTCAGGGCAGCTTCTCACAGGAGTGCATGCAGAGCTGGGCCCTGTGGGTTGTGGAGATGACTTAGCTAAGGTGGGAGAATCAGAGCAGTGGCAGGTGCAGAAATAAGTGAGCACAGGGGAGTGGAGGCAGGGTGGGCACGCAGATGCTCTTGGCTGGAGGAGGGTGGCCACTGAAGGATCGTGGGGGTTTGTGGGGACCATATAGCTTGATAGTTCAGATGAGGTCACAGTATACTGTGTGTTTTGAACACAGTATACTGGGGTTTGGAAAGCCAGGCAGAGGCCTTGGATTTGATATGTCAGGGACTGGGAGCCCCAGTAAGGAGGGAGAAAGGAAGTGACTCACACACAGAGGTTTTAGAAGAGGACTCAAGTGGCCACCCAAGAAGCTGGTGCATAAATAGCAACTGGGGCTCCTTTGCAGAGGGGTCACTCTGCCTCCTTGGTGGGGGTGGGAGGGATCAGCTTTAGAACTTGCTGCTTGACTGCAGCCCCACAGCTTTGGGGACTAAGAAAAAGGTAGACATATGTCCCACCATCTCCACAGCCAGCTCTTTGCTCCTCCCTGCCCTGTGTGTGGAAGACGCTTCTTCTTACCACAGAGGAGTCATCTCCTTTGAGCCATCTTCTGGCTCAAAAGGGTCACACCAGACTCTTTCCCCTCAAGTAGGGAGAAACATTCGCCACTTCTATGACAGGTGGAGCTGTGGGAACATGCTGAATAGCAAAATACTGTAACAGGACAAGGAAGGGAAGGAAGGAGAGGCAGGCAAACCACTGTGGGGATGTTCTCAGAAGGCCAGCAGGAAGTAGAGGGTGGAGAGTGGGGAAGGAAGCAAGTAGACAGGTCACCCTCAACACGAGGTCAGATGTGTTGTCTTCTTGCCTGCTTAGGGGGCCTGGCGGCGGTGATTTACACGGACACCTTGCAGACGGTGATCATGCTGGTGGGGTCTTTAATCCTGACTGGGTTTGGTAAGTGGGGCCAGGGCAGGCTGAGGAGGTGGGAGCAGAGGTAGAGGGCCTCAGGAAGAGGAAGGCAAGTCCAGCCTCTCTACCTGTTGCCAGACTAGGCAGTGAGCTGAGGCATGCTCTGCCCTTCCAAACGGAGGGTCCAGCCCAGATGGGCTGTCATTATGGGTATGCAGGGTCAGCTTCCTTATCCCTGGAAGACTGAAGCTGGGGCTGGTCCTGGATTTTCTGCTGCCCTCTCTCACCAGTCTGGGCTAGTGGTTGTGCTGTGAGCCTGTGATAACATGGTGTTCTGTTTGCAGAGAAACTGGACAAAAAAGGATAAGGCTAAATATCCATCAAGCTAAATCTAGTCAAATGTTGCGTCTTCCATCTTAGGCTATATCTTATCTACATTTTGATGTCAAATATCCTTTCTTTTATGAATTGTTGATAGTGGGTGATAATGTTCCTTTTAATGCCCCTATTTGGCAAAATTAAAAACTTGGCTCCTCAGGGTTGGCCCTCCAATTAATTTTATTTTTTTTTTTTGCAATTTTACTTGTCTATGAAATCTTAAAGATGAGACTGGAGAACCTAGGTAAGGGTACTTATTATGGGAGGATAGAAAGTACATTTTATTTCTAGGTGCTCAGGGCCCACTGTGTATCCTGCAAAAACTTGTATTTGCTCTCCACTCTTCTGTTTTCTAAGGACTTTCATTTGGTTCTCCCCAGCAGGCCTTGGGTGTTAGCTAGGCAGGCAGTGGAATGACTTATTCAAGGACACACAATTGAGAGGTGGCAGTTTCCGGATTCCTCACCCATTCCCTGTCCATCCCACCACACTGCTGGGTCAGGGAGTGGTAGGTGTGGGTCTGAGGTCCCAAAGGCCACTGTGTGTGTCTAGGTCTGTGTGTCTCTAGGCCTCAGTCCAAGGCTCCAAAGGCCATGGCTGACAGCAGAGGGTGAGGGAAAAAACAGAGTCTTTGTATGTGGTCCCAAACCAAGGTCTTTCTTTGATTAATAAAAGTCCCTTCCCTTTTACAAAGAGGTTTACAGTTGGAGTACTTTTACAAGTGATTGCTTTGGTCCCCATAATAGCCCCCAAGGGGGCTGGGCAGGGCTACTAATCTCATTCTATGGATGACAAAGCTGAGGCCCAGAATGGGAAGGTGATTTGCCCAAGGCCACTCAGTGAGGGCTCTGTCTGTGGGTTGGGTCCTCTCAGTTTCTCAGGCATCTATGGAAAGAAGCTGCTATGACCAGTTGAAGGTTTCAGAATGTTCATTTCTGTACCGATGTTTTCCAGCTTTTCACGAAGTGGGAGGCTATGACGCCTTCATGGAAAAGTACATGAAAGCCATTCCAACCATAGTGTCTGATGGCAACACCACCTTTCAGGAAAAATGCTACACTCCAAGGGCCGACTCCTTCCACATCTTCCGAGATCCCCTCACAGGAGACCTCCCATGGCCTGGGTTCATCTTTGGGATGTCCATCCTTACCTTGTGGTACTGGTGCACAGATCAGGTACCCAAGCTGGATGTGCGGGATGGACAGAGTCTTCCCCAGGGCCCTACAGGAACTCCTGTCTGTCTGTGGTTTGCAGGGTTGGGACAGGGAGGGGAGAGCTCAGGTGGTTTGTAAGTTGCCACGCCCCAGTGATACAGCAGTGCCAGGCCAATGACCCAAGATGGCGAAGCTAGGAAGTACAAAGGTGTCACAGGGTCTCTGGTCTGCACACCTCCCTTACTGGGCTTTTTCTGGCAGGTCATTGTGCAGCGCTGCCTCTCAGCCAAGAATATGTCTCACGTGAAGGCTGGCTGCATCCTGTGTGGATATCTAAAGCTGATGCCCATGTTCATCATGGTGATGCCAGGAATGATCAGCCGCATTCTGTACACAGGTAATAACTTCTGCTGGACCCACAAACCACTCTCCCTTTTTCTGTCTCCAAGTCACTTCTAAAGCTCTATAGCTTCCCGCTTCCTCCTCTTTTTTTTTGAGACCAGGTGTCACTCTGTCACCCAGGCTGGAGTGCAGTGGTGTGATCATTGCTCACTGCAGTCTCCAACTCTAACTCCTGGGCCCTAGTGACCTTCCTGCTTCAGCCTCCTGAGCAGCTGGGACTACAGGTATGTACCACCATGCCTGCCTAATTTTTAATTTTTTTTTTTTGTAGCGATGGGATTTTGCTATGTTGCTCAGGCTGGTCTTGAACTCCTGGCCTCAAGTGATCCTCCTGCCTTGGCCTTCCAAAGTGCTGGGATTATAGGCATAAGCCACCACGCCTGGCCCTCTTCTTTATTTGTTATGGTCATATCCAAGCATTATTGCTCCTGTGCTAGACAGTGAGCAACTTGAGGGAACTTTTGGAGTTGCCTTCCCTGGTTTCTTATGTTGACAATTGTTTCCTCCTTTTTTTTTTTTTTTTTTTTTAAATCTTCTAAAGTTATGACATGCCTCCAGGTCACTTCTCCCTAATAATATTTGCTCAATTGTTGCTTAATCTCTTGCTGTCTCCCTTCCACCCTGAATGTTTCTTTGATTCCTTTCCTCCTTTGCCTAGAAATTGTCTTTCTTCCTTAGTCAGAGCTCATCAATGTGTCAGGGCCAGCAGGGCGGGGCAGGCACCAAAGGGTTCTGTGGAGAGCTGCACTCCTGAGGAACCATTTCAGGGCCTTGGAAAGGAATATCCTGTTTGAAACCTTGTTTTAAGAAGGTGAATTTTGGCCGGGCACAGTGGCTCACGCCTGTAATCCCAGCACTTTGGGAGGCTGAGGCGGGCGGATCACGAGGTCAGGAGATCGAGACCATCCTGGCTAACACAGTGAAACCCTATCTCTACTAAAAATACAAAAAATTAGCCAGGCATGGTGGCCGGCGCCTGTAGTCCCAGCTACTCGGGAGGCTGAGGCAGGAGAATGGCGTGAACCCGGGAGGCAGAGCTTGCAGTGAGCCGAGATCGCACCACTGCACTCCAGCCTGGGCTACAGAGTGAGACTCCGTCTCAAAAAAAAAAAAAAAAAGGTGAATTTTGGAAATATTTCCTCAATGTCTGCTTGCTGACGTGGCTCTCCATCTCTTCCCAGACAAAATTGCCTGTGTCGTCCCTTCAGAATGTGAGAAATATTGCGGTACCAAGGTTGGCTGTACCAACATCGCCTATCCAACCTTAGTGGTGGAGCTCATGCCCAATGGTGAGAGTCTTTCTTGGGAGGTTGATAGAGTCTTTCTTGGGAGGCTGATTGGGTTTAGGCACCACCTAGATTCCTGTGAACCTTCTGGGCAAAGACATTTCTTAGCCGGGGGGTTAGAAGGGAAAGCATCATTGTGGGTGTCCTCAGTTTTTGGACATGTCCTCTCTCAGTGGGAAGGAGACACATGACTTGGTTGGGTTCTATGAGTTCTGGGACTTGCCCATCAGTCAGGCTTGGAAAGGAGATGATCTGAAAACTTGTTAGAGAAAAACATGACTTTCCATACTCATACAGAAGGTCTTTCAAAGCTCTCCAACAGTGGATGTAAATTAGCACACCCATTATGGAAAACTGGATGGTGGTCCCTCAAAAAATTAAAAATAGAACTACCATATGATCTAGT
Source organism: Pan troglodytes (assembly GCF_028858775.2). Lineage (NCBI taxonomy): Eukaryota > Metazoa > Chordata > Mammalia > Primates > Hominidae > Pan > Pan troglodytes. The sequence continues at coordinate 34,206,712 of NC_086016.1, forward strand.
AATCCCATGACTGGGCATATAGCCAAAGGAAATGAAATCAGTGTTTTGAAGAGATATCTGCTCTCCCATGTTCACTGTAGCATTGTTCACAGTAGTCAAGATGTGGAATCAATATAAATGCCTATCAATGAATGAATGGATGAATGGATAAAGAAAATGTAATACACAGTATATACACAATGGGATACTATTCAGCCTCAAAAAGAAGGAAATTATGTCATTTATGACAACATAAATGAACCTGGAGAACATTATGTTTAGTGAAATACTTTAGACTCAAACAAATACCACATATTCTCACTTATATGTAGAGCCTTAAAAAGTCAAATTTGTAGAAGCAGAGAGTAGAATGGTGGTTACTAGGGGTTGGGGTGGGGATCTGGGAAGATGTTGGTCAATGGATACAAAATTTCAGTTAAGAGGAATAAGTTCAAGAGATCTATTGTACAACATAGTGACTATGGTTAATAGCAACGTATTGTATACTTGAAAATTGCCAAGAGTAGATTTTAACTGTTCTCACCACAAAAAATGTTAAGTATTTAAGGTAATGCATATATTTGCTAATTAGCTCAATCGAGCTAATGTATAGATATTTCAAGACATCATATTATATACCCTCAATATACATAACTTTTACTTGCCAATTAAAAAATATTTTTAAAAAGCTCTCCAACAGATGTTAAAATGAAGGCTTGAACTAGGTCCAAGGGGTTTTACCTGGAGAATGAACTGACTTTTATGCTCTTCCAAGGAAACACATGGGGAAAGAGGCAAGATTTCAGCTATAGAATGAGAAAGTCTGAGGCAGGAGATGGATGGCATTCAAGGCGGCTTGTCACCATAAAGAATCTGTTTTCCTAGGAGATTGAGTACTTAGCTGTGACTCCTGAATAGCTAGAGTTTTGTAGTTGACCTGTGGGATTACAGTCATGTTTCAGAAAAATCTCCTAATTCTGGCTCAAGGGATACAAATCTGGCTAGGGGGTTAGGTTAGGGGGTTTCAGGAGAACAAAACTTCAAAGTTATTACCTAGAAAAATTTAGAATAAACCTATAAAATTGTATTACTGAAAAGAAACTTAGAGACTAGTCAAATTCTTTCATTTTACAGTTGGGGAAACGGAAGCCAATAGAGGGGAGGTGAGTTTTCCAGGGCCAGGCAGGAACGTGGTGTCTGGCATTTGGCATGCTTAACACTGCTCAAGGCTGGAATTGAGGAATTCGGGAGAGTCTTTTAAAAAATTAAAAAACTACAAACTTCATGCATGACTTTGGGCAAACCATTTGCATTCAAATTATATAAAAATGGGAATAATACTTAGCTAGCCTACTGAGCTGGGCTGCTTATTCATAAGGTTACAATTAGCAGGAGTCACAGTGACTCTTCTAGAAAAGTTCTGGCATGGATTGCATTGGCCTCTGTGGAGTGTTTATGTTATTCCTTTAGGTGGGCAGACCCTCCTAGTGAGGACTAAACATTACGCGGGAGTGGACTGTGCACAACAGAAAGATGTGTGGCATGTAGAACAAAATGCCGTGCTTCCCTGTGCCATTGCTAGTCCCTCCTCTTGGCTGTAATCTGGCTTCAGTAAATACTGCATTCCTTTTTTTTTTTTTTTTTTTTTTTTTTTGAGATGGAGTCTTGCTCTTATCACCCATGCTGGAGTGCAATGGCGTGATCTCAGCTCACTGCAACCTCCACCTCCCCAGTTCAAGCAATTCTCCTGCCTTAGCCTCTGTAGTAGCTGGGATTACAGGCACCTGCCACCACGCCCAGCTAATTTTTTTGTATTTTTAGTACAGACGGGGTTTCACCACATTGGCCACGCTGGTCTCAAACTCCTGACCTCAGGTGATCCACTCGCCTCAGCCTCCCAAAGTGCTGGGATTACAGGTGTCAGTCACCGTGCCCAGCCTACTGTATTCCTTAATGACCTCCCTGTGCTAGACTAAGTAGATATTTTCCATTCCTCACCTTACTGGATCCCTCAGTGGCATTCAGCATTATCGATCACTCATCCTTCTTGAGTTGTTCTCTTCTCTTGGATTCCACCATACTGTATTCTCCTGTTTGTCTTTCTAAATTTTCCCCATCCTCTCTGGCTGCTCCTTTTCATTCCCATTTGCAGATTCAGCCTCCTCCACTCAGCAAGTAGGTGATCCTCCCACCAATCCACACCAACTTGTGTCTATTTTGTCTCCTAATGTACGTCTCTCTATTTTTACTTTTGTTACCCTAGTCTGATAGATCATTATTTTTTGCCTAGACCACTGTAAAATTATGCACTGTAAAATTGTGTTCAGCAAATATTTGTTGAGTAATTAAATGAATGGGGTCTGATAAGAGTGTCATACAGTGGGGAAAGTTCTATCCCAGCTTACCAATTTCAAGGCAAAGTAATCCTGAACAAATGGCAGAGCTAGGGCTGAAAGCCCTTCCTACTAACTCCTTGAAATGGACCTCTATCAACTGAAAAATGAGATAATTGGACTTGATGATCTTTATAACTTCTATATCTCTGATAGTTTGTGATCTATACCACACAAACTCAGAAGGAGCCATTAAAAAAAACCTCCCAACAAATGACAAAATAATTAGAATAGGCAGCCTTTAGAATTCATCTTGCAAGGCTGTAGGTGAGACCATAAATTATTTAAAGATATAAAACCTAGAGGAATGACAGAATTGTGTTCCAAAAAGATCTCAAGAGGCATTAATGCTGACTCAGATCTAACCAGCTGAAGTTTAATAGAGGTATAAGTGAAGTTCTAAACATTTGGGTCTCCTAAATGCAGTTAGATAGGAATATAGAGAAGAGAGAGTTCAAGGGAACATGAGTTGTCTTTGAATATATGAAAGATGGCAAAATGGATAAGGAGTAAGACCTGTTCTGTTGGGTACCATGAGGACTACATTTGATGCTATAGAGAGGTAGATTTCAGCCTACTCAGAACTGTCTGAGGGCAGGTTCCCTGTAGGGTAGGAGATTTCCTGTTGCTATAGAGATGGGCAGAGGAATGTTGTGGAAGGGATTCATGTATCAGATGGATGATAGGTCTAGGTGATCTTAAGGTTACTTTTACTCCTGAGACTGTAAAACTCTTGTTAGTGGGTCCTCAGCTTGGCCTGGCCTTCTAGCCTCAGCAGGTGTCCCCCTGTACACTCCTTGGTATGGGAAGAATAATAGAGATTGTAGCCAACCAGGCTTGCCATAATTGAGAAAACTTTAATAACAAGAGTTCCGTATTCCTATTTGGGAAGGTGTAGTATTCCGTATACTGATTTGGGAAGGTATCCCTGTTTAACACATCAAGAAATGAGGCCTAGAGCTTGACGTAACTTGCTTAGGATCAGAGTTAGAAATACAGCCTTGTCTTTCAAAAAAAAAAAAAAAACTTAATTGAGCTTAAATTCACCTATCCTACAATTCCCTCATTTAAAATGTACAATTCGGTGGTTTTTTAAGTATATTCACAGAGTTGTGCAAGCATCGCTGAAATAAATTTTAGAAAATTTGTGTCATGCCATAAAGAAATCCTATACCTGCTAATGAAATGAGCAGTCTCTCACTATTTCACCCCAACCTCCCAGTCCCTGGCAACCACTAACATACTTTCTATATTCCTAGATTTTCCTATTCTGGATATTTCATATAAATAGAATCATATAATATGTGTTTTTTTGTGTCTTGCTTCTTTTACTTAACATAATGTTTGCAAGGTTCATCTGTGTCCTAGCATGTATTTGTATGTCATTCCTTTTTATTGATGAATAATATTCCATCACGTTTACCCATTTGTCAATTGCTTATGCATTTTGTTTATCCACTTATCATTTGGTGGACATTTGTATTGCTCCTCCTTTTTGGGTATTACAAGTAATAATATTACAAACATTAATGTATGAGTTTTTGAGTGAACATATGTTTTCATTTCTCTTGGGTAGAGAGAAATGAAATTCCACCTAGGAATGGAATTTCATTTCTCTTGGGTAGAGAGAAATGAAATTCCACCTAGGAATGGAATTGATGGGTAATATGGTAGCTGAATGTTTAACCATCTGAAAAACTGACTGACCCAGACTATTTTCTGCAGTGGCTGTACCATTTTACATTCCTGGCAGCAATATATGAAGGTCCCCATTTCTCCATATCTCCACTCACACTTGTTATTTCTGTTTTTTAAAAATTTATTATCATAGCTATCCTAGTGGGTACAAAGTTATTATCCCACTATGGCTTTGATTTCAATTCCCCTGATGTCAAGCATCTTTTCATGTCATTATTGGCTATTTGTATAGCTTTGGAGAAGTGTCTATTCAGATCCTTTGGCATTTTAAATTGGGTTGTCATTTTATTATTGAATTTTAGGAGTTCTTTGTATGTTCTGTATATTAGACCCTTATCAGATACATGATTTGCACGTATTTTCTTCCAATCTGTGGATGGCTTACTTTCTTGAGAGCCCCATCTTTTGAATAATAGTTTAAATCTGTTTCTGTTATATCATAAATATTTCAGGTGAGAGACCTTATAAAAATCCCCTCAGATGGAAACACACATACACACACACACACACACACCCCACCACCTTCATCATCGTCCAGTTGCAAAGTATTCACCTCAAGTATGTTGTGTCTCCGGCTCTTTGTGGCTGCTGTGGGCTTATAATGGGCTAATAAATTTAAAGCCATAGGACTACTTCTTAAAGCGTCTAGTCTTTTTGGAGAGAGAAACTGGATAACATGGCATGGTTTCAGAAGGCAAACAAATCTTGAGTCCTCATATATTTTTCAAGTACAGAAGAGCTGAAGGTGCTGTTATGTGCCACTGAAAAATCCTTCTCTTCCAGGACTGCGAGGCCTGATGCTATCAGTCATGCTGGCCTCCCTCATGAGCTCCCTGACCTCCATCTTCAACAGCGCCAGCACCCTCTTCACTATGGACATCTACACCAAGGTCCGCAAGAGAGCATCTGAGAAAGAGCTCATGATTGCCGGAAGGTAAATGCAGCTTCCCGCAAGCCACAAAAGCTTGAATGATCAGAGAGGTTCCATCTGTGTTACCCCTCAAGCTAGGGAAGGTTGGCAGATGCCTGGGTAGAATGGGAATAATTTCTGTGGCTGGTTATATTTGCCTTTTGGTAGCATTTAACTTTATTTACTTATTATTTTATTTTATTATTTTTAAATTTTTTATTTCCATTCATGTTTGGGAAACAGGTCGTATTTGGTTACATGAGTAAGCTCTTTAGTGGTGATTTGTGAGATTTTGGTACACCCATCACTCGAGCATTATACACTGAACCCAATTTGTAATCTTTTATCCCTCGCCCCCCTCCCACCCATTTCCCGTGAGTCCCCAAAGTCCACTGTATCATTCTTATGCCTTTGCAACCTCATAGCTTAGCTCCCACTTATAAGTGAGAACGTATGATGTTTGGTTTTCCATTCCTGAATTGCTTCACTTAGAATAATAGTCTCCAGTTTCACCCAGTTGCTGCGAATGCCATTAATTCGTTCTTTTTTATGGCTGAGTAGTATTCCATCATATGTATATATACACCATAATTTCTTTATCCACTTGTTGATTGATGGGCATTTGGCCTGGTTCCATATTTTTGCAATTATGAATTGTGCTGCTATAAACCTGCGTGTGCAAACATCTTTTTTGTATAACGACTTCTTTTCCTCTGGGTAGATACCCAGTAGTGGGATTGCTGGATCAAATGGTAGTTCTACTTTTAGTTCTTTAAGGAATGTCCATACTGTTTTCCATAGTGGTTGTATTAGTTTACATTCCCACCAACAGTGTAAAAGTGTTCTTTTCACCACATCTACACCAATATCTATTTTTTTATTTTTAAATTACAGTCATTCTTGGAGTAAGGTGATTATTTTTTCCTTGTTAATTTGTTTGAAATTTTTTGTAGATTCTGGATATTAGTCCTTTGTTGGAAGTATAGATTGTGAAGATTTTCTCCCACTGTGTGGGTTGCCTGTTTACTCTGCTAACTGTTCCTTTTGCTGTGCAGAAGCTCTTAAGTCCCACCTATTTATCTTTGTTTTTGTTGCATTTGCCTTTGGGTTCTTGGTCGTGAACTCTTTGCCTAAGCCAATGCCTAGGAGGGTTTTTCTGATGCTATCTTCTAGAATTTTTATAGTTTCAGGTCTTAGATTTAAGTCCTTGAATTATCTCCAGTTGATTTTTGTATAAGGTGAGAGAGGAGTATCCAGTTTTATTCTCCTGCATGTGGCTTGCCAATTATCCCAGCACTATTTGTTGAATAGGGTGTCCTTTCCCCACTTTATATTTTTGTTCGGTTTGTCAAAGATTAGTTGGCTCTAAGTATTTGGGTTTATTTCTGGGTTCTTTCATTCTGTTTCATTAGTCTCTGTGCCTATTTTTATATCAGTACCATGCTGTTTTGGTGGCTCTGGCCTTATAGTATAGTTTGAAGTCAGGTAATGTGATGCCTCCAGATTTGTTCTTTTTGCTTAGTCTTGCTTTGGCTATGCGGGCTCTTTTTTTGGTTCCATATGAATGTGAGTATTGTTTTTCCTAGTTCTGTGAAGAATGCTGGTGGTATTTTGATGTGAATTGCATTGAATTTGTAGATTGCTTTTGGCAGTATGGTCATTTTCACAATATTGATTCTACCCATCCATGAGCATGGGATGTGTTTCCATTTGTTTGTGTCATCTGTGATTTCTGTCAGCAGTGTTTTGTAGTTTTCCTTGTAGAGGTTTTTCACCTCCTTGGTTAGGTATATTCCTAAGTCTTCTTTCCTTTCTTTTCTTTTCTTTTCTCTTCTCTCTCTTTCTTTTTTTTGCAGCTATTGTACAAGGAGTTGAGTTCTTGATTTGATTCTCAGCTTGGTCACTGTTGATGTAGCAGAGCTACTGATTTGTGTACATTAATTTTGTGTCCTGAAACTTTGCCGAATTCATTTATCAGTTCTACGAGCATTTTGGAGGAGTCTTTAGGGTTTTCTAAGTATATGATTGTATCATCAGCAAACAGCGACAGTTTGACTTCCCCTTTACTGATTTGGATGCCATTCATTTCTTTCTTTTGTCTGATTGCTCTGGCTAGGACTTCCAGTACTATGTTGAATACAAGTGGGTGAGAGTGGGCATCCTTGTCTTATTCCAGTTCTCAGAGGGAATGCTTTCAACTTTTCCCCTTTTGGTATTATATTGGCTGTGGGTCTGTCATAGATGGCTTTTATTACATTGAGGTATGTCCTTTTATGCCAATTTTGCTGAGTATTTTAATCATAAATGGATGCTGGATTTTGTCAAATGCTTTTTCTATGTCTGTTGAGATGATCATGTGATTTTTGTTTTTAATTCTGTTTATGTGATGTGTCACACTTATTGACTTGCATATGTTAAACCATCCCTGCATCACTGGTATGAAACTCACTTGATCATGGTGGATTATCTTTTTGATATGTTGTGAGATTCAGTTAGCTAGTATTTTGTTAAGCATTTTTGCATCTATGTTCATTAGAGATATTGGTCTGTAGTTGTCTTTTTTTGTTATGTCCTTTCCTGGTTTTGGTATTAGGGTGATACTGGCTTCATAGAATGATTTAGGGAGGATTCCCTCTTTCTCTATCTTGTGGAATAGTGTCAATAGGATCGGTACCAATTCTTCTTTGAATGTCTGGTAGAATTCAGCTGTGAATCTGTCTGGTTCTGGACTTTTTTTGGTTGGTAATTTTTAAATTACCATTTCAACTTCGCTGCTTGCTAATGGTCTGTTCAGGGTATCTAATTCTTCCTGATTTAAGCTAGGAGGGTTGTATCTCTCCAGGAATTTATCCATCTCCTCTAGGTTTTCTGGTTTATGCACATAAAGGTGTTCATAGTAGCCTTGAATTATCTTTTGTATTTCTGTGGTGTCAGTTGTAATATCTTCTGTTTCATTTCTAATTGTGCTTCTTTGGATTTTCTCTCATCTTTTCTTGGTTAATCTTGCTAATGGTCTATCAATTTTATTTATCTTTTCAAAGAACCAACTTTTTGTTTCATTTATCTTTTGTATTTTTTTTTTTTTTTGGTTTCACTTTCTTTTAGTTCTGCCCTGATCTTGGTTATTTCCTTTCTTCTGCTGGGCTTGGGTTTGGTTTGTTCTTGTTCCTCTAGTTCCTTGAGGTGTGACCTTAGATTGTCTATTGTGCTCTTTCAGACTTTTTGATGTAGGCATTTAGGGCTATGAACTTTCCTCTTAACACCACCTTTGCTGTATCCCAGAGGTTTTGATAGGTTGTGTCACTATTATCATTCAGTTCAAAAAATTTTTAAATTTCCATCTTGATTTCATTGTTGACCCATTGATCATTCAGGAGCAGGTTATTTAATTTCCATGTATTTGCATGGTTTTGAAGGTTCCCTTTGAAGTTGATTTCCAGTTTTATTCCACTGTGGTCTGAGAGAGTATTTGATATGATTTCAATTTTCTTAAATTTATTTAGACTTGTTTTGTGGCCTATCATATAGTCTACCTTGGAGAATGTTCCATGCACTGATGAATACAATGTATATTCTGTGGTCAATGGGTAGAATGTTCTGTAAATATCTGTTAAGTCCATTTGTTCCAGGGTATAGTTTAAATCCATTGTTCCTTTGTTGACTTTCTGTCTTGATGACCTGTCTAGTGCTGTCAGTGGAGTATTGAAGTCCTCCACTATTATTGTGTTGCTTTCTATCTTATTTCTTAGGCCTAGTAGTAATTGTTTTATACATTTGGGAGGTCCAGTGTTAGGTGGATATATATTTAGGATTGTGACATTTTCCCCTTGGACAAGGCCTTTTATCATTATATAATGTTCCTCTTTGTCTTTTTTAACTGCTATTGCTTTAAAGTTTCTTTTGAAACTTTAAAGAATATAAGAAGAGCTACTTGTGCTCACTTTTGGTGTCCACTTGCATGGGATGTCTTTTTCCACCCTTTTACCTTAAGTTTATGTGAGTCCTTATGTGTTAGGTGAGTTTCTTGAAGGCAGCAGATACTTGATTGATAAATTCTTATCCATTCTGCAATTCCGTATCTTCTAAGTGGAGCATTTAGGCCATTTATATTCAACGTTAGTATTGAGATGTGAGGTACTATTCCATTCATCACGCTATTTGTTGAAATACTTCTCCCGTGATCTGGACCTTCAGGTTCCCCAGTGAGGGTCTGTGTTTGGGGGCGGATGATCCCCCTTTCCCACATTCACAGTTTGGGCTCTCACAGTATTTGGGCTGTCTCCTGGGTCCTGCAGGAGCAATCTGCTTCCTTCAGAGGGTCTGTGGATCTTCTTGGCTTTCCTGGTATATTCCTGCAGTAGTTCTTGGAGCAAAAGTTCATGATGCTAGTCTCTGCATGATGCTCTGTCCATCTGAGTGGGAGCTACAATTTAGTCCTGCCTCCTGTCTGCCATTTTTTTCTAGATCCTACAGTGGCATTTAACTTTAAATTGGAGATCATTGAACAATGCCCCTCTGGAGTTAGAAGGGACATAAGAAACACCTAATTTACCCCTCAGGCTGTCATTTGGGTTGAGGCTCATCCTGCCTAAATCCAAACAGTCTGGACAGTGGCAGAGACAGGACTGGAATCTGCAGCCAACTGAGCCCTTGTCCAAGGCTCTTTATACTGCCCCACACTGTCCTCCTCAGCCCCTCACACTGCAGCTCTCCACACTGGCCATCTTTGAGGGCCATGTGCCTCTGATGACTTGACCCCTTGATGCAACATTCTGCAGAACGATTGTGAAGGTTCAGTTGTGCTTGTGAATATACTCTGTAAAGTCAGTCTAAAACACCAAGCACTGTGCATATTTCTTGTTGTCAAATGGGCTAATAAATGCAATAGGGTCCTGAAAGCATTAAAGTATCAACACCTGGGTCAGGTGTGCTCATTATCATGATTATCCATGGAGCAGATGCTCTGGACAGAGGATGAACAGGAGCCTTGCTTGTTTTTCTATGGGGCTAATGCAGGTCAACCTCCTTAGGGCAGGTGGACCAAGTCCCTGGGATGTCAGTCCAGGGAAAGTTTCCCAGTGAGTGCAGGAGGGGTATAGGCTGCTACCTCATAGGTCTCATTTTCAAGATTGGAATGAAGGAAGCAAAGCAAACATGGTAGGCCACTTTCAATTGACAAGATACCGGGCACCCAAAGGAGATCTGACTGTGCCAGAGGATCTTTACTCTGAACCATAGAAAGTAGCACTGTTACCTTGATTGATTTTTCCTTAGAAAGGCACTTACTGACTTTTCCAGTTATTTAGGTGGATCAAATGCAAAATGCTACAGAAAATGTTTTGTTGCCTCGTTAGGGATGAATCCCATGGCCCTGAGACTATGTTGGGGCTCACATTTTTGTGTATCCTGTAACTACTGCCCTGGGGCTTGTCCCAGTCCTGGATGAGCTCACAGTGATGTGAAACCATTCCAAACTCTGCTGTGGGGACTCTAAAATCAACCAGGAGCTCAGATAAGGGAGTGATGAGTGTGGCATGAGTGGCTGGGAAAGGCTCCTGGGGAAGGGAGAACCTGAGCTAAGTCCATAATGGTGGGTGGGATATGGAAAAGGGGGACAGTGGAAAGGCATTTCAGAGGGAGAAATGTGTGAGTGAAAACATTGCTTTGTGGAGGTCAATTTAAGTTGCAAGTAAGTGAGAAAAGGAATCACAGTCATCTTTCTAATTCAATCAAGAGCACAAGTAAGAAGAGCTTGCAAGGACATCTCCAGTCTTTTCAGGACTTGAAGTGAAACTCAGCAGGAGGAGAGGTAGAAATACCTGGTAGTGTTTCTTCCTATCTAGACTATTCCTTTATAAAATCATCTTGTGTAGTGTTTTTATTAATAACTTCATTATTATGAAGAAGAAGACAAAAGGGAAGAAGGAGGAGAAGAAGAAAACAATAATAGTTTTTACTATGTATTAAGTGCCTGCTATTTGCAAGGTTTTACTCTCACTTAGTTAACTATCACTTAGATTAGTTTTACTATCACTAATTCTTTTTTTATCGGAATTTAAAACTTCTGTTTATCAAAGACACCATTAATCAAGTGAAAAGGGAGAAAATATTTGTTAAACATGTATCTAACAAAGGATTTATATCCAGAATATGTAAGCAGCTCAATAATAAAACAACCAAATTAAGAAACAGCCAAAAGACTAACAAAGCACATTAAAAAAGTATTCAATGCCATCACTAGGCATCAGGGAAGTGGAGATCAAAACCATACACACTAGAGTGACTAAAATTTAAAAGATTGATATCAAATGTTGGTGAGAGTGTGGGTCAAACAGAATTCTTATACATAGCTGCTAGCAATGCAAAACAGTAGAGGCAATTTGAAAATCAGTCAGGCAGTTTCTCATAAAGTTGGACGTCCATCTACCCTATAATCCAGCAGTATCACTCCTTGATATTTACACAAAAGAATGAAAAAATATGTTTGTAAAAACACATGAATATTCTTGCTCAAATATACTGCTGTAGATCTTAGTTTGTATTGTACACATGATCATATATGGCCTTGTATTGAGGTCATTGGTGTGTATGTCATGTGACTCCCACAGAATATTCTCTCAGTGCATGAGTGTGTTTGTATCACTACTACTATCACTAATTCTTATTCCCACTTTGCAAGGTCAGTCCTATTCCCAGTTTACAGATGAAGAACTTGAGACTCAGAGAGGTTAAGAAATGTCTCCTATGTCACACAGAAATAATAAGAATTTGAATCCAGGACTATCAGGCTCTAAAATTCATACCTTGTTCCCATACTCTATTGCCTCTCAAAATGAGATTCTCTTATGGTGGTGAGTGGGCCTAGGCTACTATTGAAAGTCAAGTGTGTTTCACTAATTCATAGGCATGAATGACTTTCCTATAGGCAAAAAAAGCTTCAAACATACATGTTTAAATTATTTTTTCTTGCTGCGGTCATATGTGCTGCTGGTAGTGGTGGTGGTGGTAGTGTGTATATGTATGTATGCATATGTGCAATACATAGCAATATATACTCATGTAGAGGGCCGGGTGCGGTGGCTCACGCCTGTAATCCCAGCACTTTGGGAGGCCGAGGTGGGCAGATCACGAGGTCAGGAGATGGAGACCATCCTGGCTAACGTGGTGAAACCGTCTCTACTAAAAAAATACAAAAAATTAGCCGGGCTTGGTGGCGGGCACCTGTAGTCCCAGCTACTCAGGAGGCTGAGGCAGGAGAATGGCGTGAATCCGGGAGGCAGAGCCTGCAGTGAGCGGAGATGCACCGCTGCACTCCAGCCTGGGTGACAGAGCAAGACTCTGTCCCAAAAAAAAAAAAAAAAATATATATATATATATATATACACTCATGTAGAGCTACTTCTTGACACCTTGTTGTGGGGGCTTTAATTTCAGGTTGTTTATCCTGGTGCTGATTGGCATCAGCATCGCCTGGGTGCCGATTGTGCAGTCAGCACAAAGTGGGCAACTCTTCGATTACATCCAGTCCATCACCAGTTACTTGGGACCACCCATTGCGGCTGTCTTCCTGCTTGCTATTTTCTGGAAGAGAGTCAATGAGCCAGTAGGTATCATCTGGGCATGTCCAGAAAAGTCATTCTGGCATAGAAGTTTCCATGTGGGTTTGCATATTCTCTGTGGGAGGGATTCTATTTCCCAGAGATCTTGAGCAGACACGGATGTGCTGCTGAGGGTTTGTAGGGAAAGCCTCCAGGGACCATGGGGCTCTCTGTTGGAGTGAGCTCCTCGGGAGTTGGTATGGGGGGGTCCATGTTCTGTCTCCTCTGTCCAAGATTAGATTTTCTTAAAAAATTTTTTTAATAGAGGTGAGGACTCACTATGTTGCCCAGGCTGGTCTTGAACTCCTGAGCTCAAGTGATCCTCCCACCTCGGCCTCCCAAAGTACTAGGATTACAAGCCAAGATTAGATTTTCTATCTAATCTTGGTGATTTTGACCTGACTGCATGGCACTCCCTAGGCATTCTGTAGCCTCTAGGTGAGTGAGAGAAAGTCCTAGCACAAGGTACCTCCAGTGCTGTACTGTGAACTCGGCTTTCCAGCCAGCACCTCTCAGGTCCCAGTGAAGACAAAGTCCTGGTGCACAAGCAGTTTATACATAAAACAAAGTGCGTAAGAAGTAAGGGATACAATACAGCACATGATATGAGCAGGAAGGGATTTAAGAAAGGCTTTATTAGCAGGGACTGAAACTGTCAGGGAAGGCTCCTTGGACCAGCTGGAGCTGGAAGAATTTGAAGTTGGAGAGGGAAGACATGGCATTCAAGTCAGAGAACAGTACTGCCCAGACCTTTCAGGCAGAAGTAGGACAGGAGTAAGGGTGAAGGACTTGTATGGAATCTCACCTGGCTCAAGGAGAGTTTGTGAATGTGAAAGATGGAAGATGTGGCTGGAAAGGTAGGTCAGGGTTTCATTAACAGTGATCCCTTTGGTGGAATCTTTAGGTTTTTCTAAATATGAGATCATATCATATGTAAATGAGGCCAATTTGACTTCTTCTTTTCCAATTTGGATGCCCTTTTTCTCTTGCCTAACTGCGCTGTCTAGGACTTCCAGTACTATGTTGAATAAAAGTGGTAAAAGGGTATCCTTTTCTTTTTCCAGATCTTACCGGAAAGGCTTTTAATTTTTCCCTGTTCAGTATGATGTCAGCTGTGAGTTTGTCATATATAGCTTATAATCTTTATTGTTTTTGAGGTTTGTTACTTCTGTACCTAATTTGTTGAGTTTTTATTATGAAAAAATTTGAATTTTTAAAAAATTATTTCGTGGCAAATTTATTGATTTTTTTGAGACAGGAATCTCACTGTGTTGCCAAGGCTAGTCTCAAACTCCTGAACTCAAGTGATTCTTCTGCCTCAGCCTCCAAAGTAGCGAGGACTACAGGCACACCCCATGCCCAGCTAAGAAATAATTTTTTTGAGTGAAATAGTGTATGGGGGATGAATAGGGAACATATTTTTTCTTTTTCCTTATTTATTTCTTCATCTAGAAGTCACTTCCAGATGCCAGCATAGGGTGAGGCACTAGCAACACAAAGTGAATGAAACCTGTTTCCTTTCCTGGGCAATCCCCCGGTTCAGATTGGGAGACAGAGAACTACTGTGATTCCATGGCAGTGTGGTTGGTGCTTGCCTGGATCTGTGTCCACAGTGCTGTGGCCACAGCAAGAAAGGGTGCACCCACCCTGTGTAGCTTGTCCTATTTAAGCTAGAATGAGGTTACCAGGAAGAGAAGAGCCTGTATTCTCCCAGATAGAATGAGCTGTACAAAGACCTGGAGACAAAAACACATGCCATGCCATGTGTGGGGGATAGCTGATAATTTGGAATAGAAAGTGCAGGGATACCAATGACTAGCAAAGAGGCTGACCAGCACCTGATAAAACTGTGAAAGCTCTTTTGGGCCACCCTTCTAAGAGCACATTCTATTTTGTCACTGGCCTGCCAGACTCAAACCTAGTCCTTTAGGTGAGGACTTACCTAAGGGAAAGATAGAAAGGAAAAAAGGAAGGAGGGAAGGAAGGAAGGAGTAAAAAAAACCCTGAAAAATCATCCCCTCATGTTTCTGGTCTCTTAAAGTCTTCCATATTCTAATATGCAGACCCAAAATTTAATGTAAAAACACAGTATAATTTTATGTTCTCAAACTAAAAATAGTTCATAAAATAAACTACAAAGAGGGTTAAAAAAGTAAGTGTTATTTATATTTTGATGGAAAAGTTTCTTTCTCCTTCATCTTCCAAAGACCAAATTTCTTTTCCCATGTCTTTGTGAAATACAAATTACCTCACAAGTAATTACTTTTCATCTGAATATGCCTAAATCTGGAGATTGGTGTTGACAGTAGCTGCAGGTGGAGAGGCTCAAATTATTTTTCAAGTTAAAGGGAATTTTTGGAATCAAGTCTGTAGGTTGACATTCTATTCCAGTTATTAGACACTTTACCCCATTATATTATGGCTCCTTGTTTAATGATCGAGGTGAAATCATGTTGCTGAAACATGATAGACAGACACACTGAGTGTGTCTGTCTGAGTGCATAGCACTCCTAGCCATATTCTGAACTTCAGTGTTCTGGGTTCAGACAGCCTGGAGCTACCACTTCTCCTACCTCTGTTCCTTTGCCTCTGCCTATGCCTCTCCAAAGAATGTAGAAAGGCCATCTGTTTTGTGTGTTCAGCATGAGTTAACCCAGGGTTTTCTTTCACAGGGAGCCTTTTGGGGACTGATCCTAGGATTTCTGATTGGGATTTCACGTATGATTACTGAGTTTGCTTATGGAACCGGGAGCTGCATGGAGCCCAGCAACTGTCCCACGATTATCTGTGGGGTGCACTACTTGTACTTTGCCATTATCCTCTTCGCCATTTCTTTCATCACCATCGTGGTCATCTCCCTCCTCACCAAACCCATTCCGGATGTGCATGTGAGTATCCATTTAGGGGATCTGTCCTTGTTTCATGTTCACACTGCAATGTTCTTTAATTTTTTTTAAATTTTTCATTATTATGGGTACATAATAGTTGTATATAATTATGGGGTACATGTAATGTTTTGATACAGGCATGCAATATAAAAAAATCAGGGTAATTGGGGTGTCCATTGCCTCAAGCATTTATCATTTCTTTGTGTTAGGAACATTCCAATTCCACTCTTAGTTATTTTAAAATACAGATTATGGTGGCTCATGCCTGTAATCCCAGCACTTTGGGAGGCCAAGGTGGGAGGATCGCCTGAGTCCAGGAGTTTGGGACCACCCTGACAACATAGTGAGACTCTGTCTTTAAATTATATGTATATAATAAATTAAGTATAGCTACCCTATTGTGCTACCAACTACTAGATTTTAATTCATTCTAATTGTATTTTTGTACCCATTAACCATCTCCATTCTGTCCTCCATTCCCTGCTACCCTTCCTGGCCTCGGTAACCATCAATCTACTCTCTATCTCCATGAGTTTGGTTTTTAAAACTTTTAGCTCCTATATATGGTGAGAACATGAGAAATTTGTCTTTTTATGCCTGGCTTATTTTACTTAACATAATGGCCTCCAGTTCCATCCATGTTGTGGCAAATACAGGATCTCATTCTTTTTATGGTGGAATAATACTCTACTGTATATTTGTACAATATTTTCTTTATCCATTCATTTGTCAGTGGACACTTAGATTGATTCCATATCTTGGCTACTGTGAATAGTGCTGCAGTAAATATAGGAATACAGGTATCTCTTTGATATACTGGTTTACTTTCTTTTGAATATGTATCCAGTAGTGGAATTGCTGGATCATATAGTGGCTCTATTTTTAGTTTTTTGAGGAACTTCCATAGTGTTCTTCATTGTGGCTGTGATAATTTACATTCTCACCAACAGTGTTTGAGGATTCCCCTTTCTCCCCATCCTCACCAGCATTCATTATTGCCTTTTTGATAAAAGCCATTTTAAATGGGGTGAGATGATATCTCATTATAGTTTGATTTGCATTTCTCTGATGATTAGTGATGTTGACATGCCACAACATTCTTGGTCAGCCTCAGCAAAATTATACATCTTACATTCACATTCACATGACTTGCCATTGGTTTCACGTGGAAGGATACATGCCAGGAAACATGGCGTGCCAGCAGGCTGATATCAAGCCCATGTCTTTAGTCAGAGTCCTCACAGTTGTCCACCCTTTATTCCAGGGCTTATTCTCTGAAACCTGCTCCCCAAGTGACAGCTCAGGTGCGCAAGATCACATGGGTGGTACAGGGCTACCTGGCTTAGAAGCCTATGTTCCAAATAGAAACTGGTATTTCTTTTGACAGTCCCATGGTCAAAGCTTTCAAAGGTCCCAACAAAGCACATATCTAGTTACAAAAATCAGTCTACTCAGGGAAACCCAAAATATGGTTTGCCTCTTGATTTTTTTTCCAAATTAGTCCACCAAAAATTGACCATAGGATATAAAACATTTCTAACAATATCAAAGTCTAATTGATTCAAGACTTCAAAAGTTGCAATTACTCTATTTTAACTCTAGATGCCCCCATTGGTTTAGAATTCATTCATGGTTCTCCCAGTTTAGATAAAGATGACCAATTATGAGCCATTTTTATTAGTAGTCTGGTAACCCAACACAGATTTCTAGGTTTCCAAGGGAACAGAGCCAGAAAGTTAACCCAAGGTCATATTTATTCCTAGAAAACAGAAGGATTTTGTTAATCCTTTACTTTACTCATGCATGCACAGACTATGGAATCCCTAAGAGACCTTCAACTTCATTGCCAAATTTTTAAGAGCTGTGACAAACCTAACGTCAAACAAAGACTGCTTTTATGGCAGCAGAACTGAATCACATCTATTTGCTGGACCTGTCACAGGCTTTCTTTGTGTTGTATCAACTGCTTCCTCATGTCTCAAGTCTTTGAAAGTATCACAACCCAAACACATTTCTAGTTGATGCCCTAGACCGAGTTCATGCTCTAGATCAAGTTTTTGGTTCATGCTCTTGACTATGTCAATAGAAACTGTGCCTTCAGCTCTACCATATTCTATTATGGCTCATGATTCTAGCTTCTTATCCACATAATGTGACATAGTGCAAAAATCTGAACTTACACTCCTAACCTGGACAAATGGTTGTCTTGTTGCTTCCTACTGCCAGTGCTAAAAGGAACAAATTATTTATCACACACACACGTAAAAGAGTTCATTCAACAAACATTTCCATATGAGGCAATCTTTTGGCTCTGAATATGCATATATCATAGAGGCTAGTATATACATGTATATTACTTTCATCTAAGTTACCAACGTTTTTAGAGATAATGTTATGGATGAGAATCGTTGTGTATGTTCTTCTTGGTACTGAGATGCCACATTCCCTTCCCTTACTTGATGCATATCTCTTTGCCCCCCCAACTTCTTGTCCCAAGATGCTATTTGGATCTTTCTGTTGACCTGTTCTGCCTTCTCTGCAGCTCTACCGTCTGTGTTGGAGCCTGCGCAACAGCAAAGAGGAGCGTATTGACCTGGATGCGGAAGAGGAGAACATCCAAGAAGGCCCTAAGGAGACCACTGAAATAGGTGATTTATGACCCACAGCAGATCCTAAACCATAAAAGTTACTCCTACAAGAACAAGACAACTTTACTGAAGCTCTTCCCTAAATAATTTTATCAGAGCTCAGATGTCTCCCCTCCAGGGCAGTGAGGAGCAGGGTGGGGATGAGATGGATAAGTGGGTTTGGGGAAGTTAACTCTGAGTTCAAGGGAAAGAAAGGGTACAGAATCATTCAAGCTCCCTCACCCCTCATATTTAAAAAATTTTTGTGAGTACGTAGTAGGTGTATACATTTATGAGGTACGTGAGATGTTCTGATGCAGGCATGCAATCATGCCTGCAAGCAAGCACATCATGGGGAATGGGGTGTCCACCCCCTCAAGCATTTATCCTTTGAGTTGCAAACAATCCAGTTGCACTCTTAATTTTTTTTTTTTTTTTTTTTTTTTGAGACCGAGTTTCACTCTTGTTGCCTAGGCTGGAGTGCAATGGCGCAATCTCGGCTCACTGCAACCTCCACCTCCTGGGTTCAAGCGATTCTCCTGCCTCAGCCTCCTGAGTAGCTGGGAATACAGGCATGCACCACCACGCCCGGCTAATTTTGTATGTTTTTAGTAGAGATGGGGTTTCTCCATGTTGGTTAGCCTGGTCTCAAACTCCTGACCTTAGGTGATCTGCCCGCCTTGGCCTCCCGAAGTATTGGGATTACAGGCATAAGCCACCACACCTGGCCTTGCACTCTTAATTTTAAAATGTACAATTAAGTTTTCATTGACTATAGTCACCCTGTTGTGCTATCAAATAGTAGGTTAGTCATTCTTTCTATTTTTTTATTGTACCCATTAACCATCCCTACCCCATCCCCAGACCCCCACTACCCTTCCCAGCCTCTGGTAACCATCTTTCTACTTTCTATGTCCATGAGTTCAATTGTTTTGATTTTTGGATCTCACAAATAAGTGAGAACATGAGATGTTTGTCTTACTGTGACTGGCCTATTTCACTTAACATAATGATCTCCAGTTCCATCCATGTTGTTGCAAAAGACAGGGTCTCATTCTTTCTTTATGGCTGAATAGTACTCCATTGTGTGTATGTACCCATTTTCTTTATCCATTCATCTGTTGATGGACACTTAGGTTGCTTCCAAATCTTAGCCATTGTAAACAGTGCAGCAACAAACATAGGAGTGCAGATATCTCTTCAATATACTAATTTCCTTTCTTTTGGGCATATACCCAGCAGTGGGATTACTGAATTATATGGTAGCTGTCTTTTTAGTTTTTTGAGGAACCTCCAAACTGTTCTCCATACTGGTCATACTAACTTTCATTCCCACCAACAGTGTACATCCTCACCAGCATTTGTTATTGCCTGTCTTTTGGATATAAGCCGTTTTAACTGTGATGAGATGATATATCATTGTAGTTTTGATTTGCATTTCTATGATTGATGATGTTGAGCACATTTTTATGTGCCTATTAGCCATTTATATATCATATTTTGAGAAATGTCTATTAAAATCTTTTGACCATTTTTGATTGGATTCTCACCCCTCATATTTGACAGCACTCAGTGAGTAAGTGTGGGTGAGGAATTTGCCACCCTGCCTTGATTTGAGGAATGGCCAGGGATAAGAGAAGAGTTGGAGCTCTTCTGACATAGCCTGTGAACTGAGGGCAGATGGAACCAAAGCTATGGCCAGTTCTAGTGACATCAAGATGAGGGGATAGAAGCCCTTGGGATCTTATGTCGTACTGGCTTACAATATCAAATGCAGAAAATCAAATTTCTCTGGAAGACCAATGAAATAACGCCTAGTCAGTGCCCAGAGACTTATCCTGTAAGTTAATACTTTCTTCTACTTCAGTATTGCAACTTTTCCTCTCTATGTGGGAAACGTGCACACGTGGAGGATGGTTGTGGAGGTGTGTGGTGTGCAGAGCTATGGGGGCTCAAGGTCATATGTGCTTTACCTGGTGCTGGGCTGGAGGCCTCATATCACTCCATCTGAAGGAGAGCACAGGTGTAGCTCAGAACAGATTCTCAATCTGGCCATCAGGAACATCATAGAATCCTACCTGGGGAAAGAGCCCTAGAGATCATTTGGTCTTATCATCTCATTTTATAGACATGTAAATTGAGGCTTAGGGAGGGAGAGGCTGTGCCTAAGGTCTCAGCTTTGTTACAATCTGCTCTTGATCTTCGAGTACCTTTCAATTCTAAAACTTGTGACTGCAAATACTGGAGAGAGCCTGGGGCCACAGCAGCTGGCCATGGTGCTGAAAACAGCCCCTTCCTGCCTCCCTGGGGCAGGCAGGCAGGAACATGCCCTCTACTTCTCCTACCTCCAAAAATATCTCCACACTGTGTAAGAATATCATAGATTTTAAAGGGACATGGATTAGGAGTATTTTGAGTGTCAAAAGGTCTTATTGTGGAAGAAGAGATTATTTTTATGCCAGAAGGCAGACTTAACACTGGTGGGTGAAAAGAATTCATCCGATTTTAACTCAGAGTAAGGAGGCAAGATAGTGCAGAGATAGACTGTGAGATTTGGAATCAGGAAGAACTGGGATTTAATCATCATCAATTCTCTTCCTAATACTCTGGGAAAGTGATTCCATTGTTCTAAAGCTCAGATTCATCACATAAAAGTATTCTAAATGAAAACCCATGCCTCTTATGCTCTGCTGTAAGAATTGTCTATATTTACCACCATCATGATCGCTTTGAAGGAAGAGTTTCTAATTGAGTTGGTCTGGACAGCGATGAGCAGTATGTGTACATCTGTCAAGGATTCTGTAGAGGGAACTTCCGTACTGGCTAGAGATTTGATTTGGTGACCTCTGAGGTTCATGGCAGCACTCAAATTCTGTTGTGTCTTCATGAACTTAGGGTGAAATCAGACTGAACATCCTACCCTATTAAAGCACAATAAACTAAGCTATCTTGAGGGATTTTACAGACCGTGAATGTCACATTCACCATTCTCTGAGAAACAGCAACACAAGGAAGCTTTGCAGGTGCATCACTGTCCCAGTATCATCATCCTCACCACCACCACCACCACATCATTGATAATGATATGATCATAACATGTTTTAATTATAAACACTTTAGTGATTCATTTCAGCAATGCATCATCCTCTTAAGGCAGATAATGCAAGTACAATTCTTCCAATTTTCCTTCCTTTCCAGAACAGGAAAATGTGACACAGAGAATTTCCTAAGGCCATTCAATTTTTTTTTTTTTTTTTTTTTTTTTTTGAGACAGAGTCTCACTCTGTCACCCAGGCTGGAGTGCAGTGGCACAATATCAGCTCACTGCAAGCTCCACCTCCCGGGTTCACGCCATTCTCCTGCCTCAGCCTCCCGAGTAGCTGGGACTACATGCCACCATGCCCTGCTAATTTTTTTGTATTTTTAGTAGAGACGGAGCTTCACCATGTTAGCCAGGATAGTCTCGATCTCCTGACCTCGTGATCCACCCACGTTGGCCTCCCAAAGTGTTGGGATTACAGGCATGAGCCACCGCACCAGCTGGCCATTCAACTTTTTATTGGCCCAGAAAGTCATGTATTTCTCACTTGAGGTCATCAGTGATCCTAGCTTATTACTCCTTCTTCCCCACTCTGCTATTTTGGTGGAGTGAGTCAAAGGGGAGAGGTGTGAGTGTGTGAGACAAAAGAGAGAATAGAAAGAGACCTACGCTTTTTGACATCTACTGTGTCAAGGGACATGGATTAGGAGTATTTTGAGTGTCAAAAGGTCTCATTGTGGTAGAGGCTCTACCACAATAAGAGAGGCTCTACCCCAATAAGAGCTAGAGGCTCTCTCATTAAATCATTAAATTCTTCATTAGTACAATGAAGAAGGTATTATTTATCCAATTCTTCTGATACCTGAAGATAAGGGAGGTGAATTAACAAGACCATAAAGCCAGGTTTTGGTCCCAATTCTGACTCATGTGAACTTGGTCACTGAGATTCTTTCCAGTTCTAAAATTCTGTGATGTTTTAAAGCTAAAATTCTGTGACGCTGGCCATGGTGACCTACATCTGTAATCCCAACATTTTGGGAGGCCAAGGTGGGAGTATTGCTTGAGTCCAGGAGTTCAAGACAAGCCTGGGCAACATACTCAGATACTCTACAAAAAAAAACTTAACTGGACATGGTGGCATGCACCTTTAGTCCCAGCTTAGCTACTAAGGAGACCGAGGTCGGGGGGATCATTTGAGCCCAGGAGTTCACGGCTGCAGTGAGCTATGATTACCCCACTGCACTCCAGCCTGGGCAACAGAGCAAGACTCTGTCTCTTAAAAAATAAAGATAAAATTCAGTGACTTGTAAAAATGGGAAAGTGCTTTGCAGGGTCTGTGACTGTGGTGCTGAAAACACAGTGGGCTTGATCTCTTATCTAGTGAGTGCCAGAGTGGGCATTTGAAACCAGGTTTGTCTACCTCCAGGGCCACACCCGGGCTCAGAGGAGGGAATCAGTTCCCTTGGTGGGTATTCAATTTGAGCATCAGGGCCAGGTGTGGACAGTTTGATTAAGCAGTGTTGATATGTGACATTAGATCCTAAGCCTGGGAAGTATTGCTCATTGCTGCACCGCAACAGGAGCTGTTCAGACCAATTCTTACCACCTGGCTGGGTCTGTTGTGAAGCCTTAGAATGGACAGATGTAACCAACGCATTCCTGAATCATGCCAGCCAGACTGCTTTCTGGTGATGTAGTGAACAGATATGAGATTTTGTGTTTCAGAGTTGAGTTTTCCTTCCTATGGCACAATTCCCCAGCCTATTATTAATGTGTCTTTATTATAAACTATTATTTGATCTGACTGTTCCAAATCAAAATGAATTTGCATTGGACCTGATAGAGATAAAACTTAGACTAGCTGATCCTAAGGATGCAGATAGTAAGATCATTTTGTCATTAAGTTTGTTGGAACATTTTCTACCATTTTCATTCCTTAAAACAAAAAAATATGGGGGAAATTTGGGGAAATTTCTCATTTTTGGGAAATTTCTGCAGACTAGCAGATGCTTCATGGTGTGGCTTCTCCCCTGAAAACTTTTCTAGTCCATCCTGCTTCTGTGTCCAATAATTCTTCTATGCCTTTGCCCAGAAACACAAGTTCCTGAGAAGAAAAAAGGAATCTTCAGGAGAGCCTATGACCTATTTTGTGGGCTGGAGCAGCAGGGTGCACCCAAGATGACTGAGGAAGAGGAGAAAGCCATGAAGATGAAGATGACGGACACCTCTGAGAAGCCTTTGTGGAGGACAGTGATGAACGTCAATGGCATCATCCTGGTGACCGTGGCTGTCTTTTGCCATGCATATTTTGCCTAAGTCCTACCTTTTGCTGTAGATTCACCATGGCTGGACTCTTACTCACCTTCCTTTAGTCTCGTCCTGTGGTGTTGAAGGGAAATCAGCCAGTTGTAAATTTTGCCCAGGCGGATAAATGTGTACATGTGTAATTATAGGCTAGCTGGAAGAAAACCATTAGTTTGCTGTTAATTTATGCATTTGAAGCCAGTGTGATACAGCCATCTGTACCTACTGGAGCTGCAGAAGGGAAGTCCATTCAGTCACATCCAGAAAAAGGCAGATAAGAATCAGAAGCCATGTGATTGATGTCTGATGTGAGTCTGTCTCAGGTAGATTCCGGGTGTCAGTGTGGTTTGTAATCCTTGAATATTGTTTTAGAAACTTTGGTCTCCCTGGTTCCTGCCACTTTCCCTGTCCGTCCTCCTCCCCATGTTTTTTTTTTTTAAAGAAAGCTGTTTTCCCCCCCATCATATCCCTCTTGAGTTTTGCCTGGACTTTCCCTCTCAAGTGTGTCAATCAGGTAAACTGAGGAATGCATGGAAGCTGAGGATGGAGCTTGATGGGCTCCCTGTCCTGGGTGTTTGCTCTCTGAAGTGGAGGCCTGAGAAAGGTAGTACTTCCACAAAAGGGAGGGACCCGGGCCCCAGCCTCAAGCTAGTGGGGGAGGCAGATAGCCTGAGTCCAGGGGATTTTCTGGGCTTCTTAAAATGTCCATTGTGAGTTCCCTGTGTTGGGGATTCCACTCATTTTGGCATTCACAGTGCCTGGAATGTCTTAGATTTTCAGCAATGCGTGTTGAATAAATGAATGACATAGGCATTTATTTTTAAATCCTTGCTTGCTTTTTACATGAGCCTGGCCCTTAGTTAACCTTTTCTTGTGGCTACACAAAGTATGCCCACTGGTTACTAATGACTTGGGATGCATTTGTCAAACTGATTATATTAGTTTTCTAGGGATGCCATAACAAAGTAGCACAGACCAGATGGCTCAAGCAGCAGACATTTATTTTCTCACAGTTCTAGAGGCTAGAAGTTGGAGGCCAAGATGTCAGCAGGGTTGGTTTCTTCTGAGGCCTCTCTCCTTGGTTGCAGATGGTCATATCTCACTCTGTCTTCCGTGGCCTTCCTTTTGCCTGTGTCCTAAATCTACTCTTCTTATAAGGACATCAGTCATATTGGAATAGGACCCACCCTAATGTCTTCATTTTAATCACCTCTTTAAAGCCCCTACCTCCAAATACAGTCACACTGTGAGAAACTGAGGGTTAGGAAGTCAGCAAGTGAGTCTTGAAGAGATACTAAACAAACCCACAACACAGATAAAGTATGCATTTTGGAGATTTCCAAGCCAGAGTCTCCCGTGAAAAAGGTAAACTGAAGCAGTTATTGTGCAGCAAAAGGAAATAGAATTACAAACTGAACGTATGTAGGTGAGGCAAGGCAGGGTAGGGCAGGGCCTTTGGGTAGGCTGATCAGAGGGTTTTTCAACAATAAATCAATGGGAATGCATTTGTTGCTCCCAGGACCCTGGCACCTTGACTCTGGTACTATAGCATGTCAGCAAATACAAGCAAAGCCCAACACTCTGATTTGCATTTACGCCAATCTAAAGTATCCGGTGTTTAGTTTGATTTTTTGAGTGCAGGTTCATTCAAGGACCAGGTTCCCTTGTGCTCAGGGTGAAGTAGAACCAGAAAACATCGTTATCCATTCTCAGAAGTTTTGGAAGAGCCTTGGTAGAAAAGCAGAAGCTGCTTTGACCGTGAAAATATTTGACTCCTATCAGTTTTTGATCAGGAGAAGATATCCACCTAGACCAACCCGAGGAGAAGGCTCAGAGTACAGATATACCCCGAGCAACGTGATCAATGTCCTTGAACCTTCATTTTTCATCTGAAAACAGAGACATAAATGCCTGGCTCACAGATTTAAATGTTATACATTGACAGCATTTATAAATATAACATTTATCTAAATAAGTAGGTGCTCAATAGGTGTTGGTCTTCTAACTTGTCTACATCCCATCCCCATTCCAGGGTCTTCAGAATTGAAGGAGAGATGTTGTATCACTGTTAGAAGGCTGCTTTGGGACATTCTGCAGCAGGGAGGAGGGACTGTCAACCCCTACACCATGACCACCAAGTTCCTCACCTTGGCTGAGTCCCTAAAACTCTCTGAACCTCAGGTTCCTCCAAGCATAATGCAGACTTCACAGAGCTGTTGTAAAGATTAGGTGAGGTCAATTGATACTGCTTAAAAGGCCCGGTCCATAGAAGATGCCCAATAAACATTACTGCTTTCCCCCTCACCCTACTGCCTGAAAAAATATTACACCTGTGAGACTGACTTTGAGAACCAGTGTGGGTGGGGAGTTGTGCATATAAACTATTTAATGAGTACCAAACACAAAAGTCAAGCTTGTAAAATATCAGGCCTTGCCCCAGAAAGACAAATACCACATGATCTCACTGATATGTAGAATCTTAAAAAGTCAAACTCAGAAGCAGAGAGTAGAATGATGGTTATCAAGGGCTGGGGGAGGGAGGGACTGGGGAGATGTTGGTCAAATGATACAAAGGTTTAGTTAGGTGGAATAAGTTCAGAAAATCAATTGTACAATGTATCAATTATAGTTAATAGCAATAGAACATATACTTGAAAATTGCTGAGTAGTGTGAGTGTTCTACCACAAAAAAAGTGCAGTAATAGATGTTAATTACCTTAATTTAGTCATTTCACAATATGTACATATATAAAAATATGTTGTATGCCATAAGTATATATAATTATTATTTGTGAATTTAAAAAATAAAAATAATTTCCAAAAAAAGTGACAGGCACTGGACACGTAGAGGAGGGGCCAGAATTAAGCAGATGGGCCCTAAAAGTCAGTGGGGTCAGATTTTTCTTTCCCTGGGTGCTGTAATGTACCTCAGCCATACCTACACACCTTTGGTTTCAGAAAAGACTTTCGGTCCTAACACAGCTCTACAAATCTCAAAGGAGGAACTGGGGAAAAGGTTTCTCCATTCTTCCAGTGTTGGTGAGGAAATGAAGCCCCTTTAGAAGTTAACTCTAAATAGTGGTTTTCAAAATGTGATCTTCAGACCAGCAGCCACAAAATCATCTGGGAACTTGTTAGAAACGCACGTTCTCAGGCCCTATTCCAGACCTACAAAATCAGAAATGTCAGGGGAGGGGGTGCATCCCAAAAATCTGTGTTTCAACAAGCCCTCCAGGGGTTCTGATGCAAGCTATAGCTGGAGAATCACTACTCTAAGCAGCCCTTGGTCTGGTTCTGAACTGCATGTGTGTGAGCTGCCAGCACTCTTGTGTGAAGAAGTTCCCTTTATCAGATGGGTTTTTGCTACCAGTTTTCCAAGCATGGGATACATGGTATTAAATTGCCTGTTCTTTCACTGAGTGGCTCTCAGGACTTCAAAAGCTGGCTGGGTTAAGGATGCAACATGGGGCTCTGGGGCTGAATTGTACTTACCTGAGTCCCTTGGAGCCAGTCACACAACACCGGCCCCACTGACCTCATCCACACCTCCCTAATCCCATCCCCACCAAACTACCAAGACAATGCCACCTCACTGAAACAACTTCATCCATCAAATTACAATTTGGAGGTTAGGTGAGATTTTCTTTGGACAGGATAGGAAGGATGTTAAGAAACCCCTTTCATCCAGGCAAGCTCACTTATGCTTTTCTCTCGAGGTTCACTTTTGTGAAGAAGGACAAGAAAA
This sequence comes from Pan troglodytes, assembly GCF_028858775.2. Taxonomy (NCBI): domain Eukaryota; kingdom Metazoa; phylum Chordata; class Mammalia; order Primates; family Hominidae; genus Pan; species Pan troglodytes. The sequence continues at coordinate 34,233,894 of NC_086016.1, forward strand.
CACAAGCTGCAGCACCTCTTTTAGAAGATGGTGACTTCAGCACTAGGAAAGAGTGTGTTCCAGTGAGTTCCAAAGAAGGAATGTCACTGAGGGAACAGCAATGCCGGGCACAGCTACACACAAGCAAAGTAGTGCTCTCAGGTAGGTCAAAGGCCCCAGGACCAACTTCACTCTGTAGGGACAGAGGCCAGGCTTTGCATTTTGAAAGATTCCTTTTGAAATAGGCATCTATATTTAAAGAAGTTTTTTCTGCCTGATAAGGCATGATTTTTCAGTTCTATAAATTGAGGACTGATAGGCAGTCATTCAACCCCATAGAGAATACCATCTTCTTTTTTTTTTTTTTTTTTTTTTTTGAGACTAAGTCTTGCTCTGTTGCCCAGGCTGGAGTGCAGTGACCTAATCTCGGCTCACTGCAACCTCCGCCTCCCGGGTTCAAGCGATTCTTCTGCCTCAGCCTCCCAAGTAGCTGGGATTACAGGCATGTGCCACCACGCCTGGCTAATTTTTCATATTTTTAGTAGAGACGGAGTTTCACCGTGTTAGCCAGGATGGTCTCAATCTCCTGAAGTCATGATCCACCCGCCTCAGCCTCCCAAAGTGCTGGGATTACAGGAGTGAGCCACCGCGCCCAGCCTAGAATACCATCTTCAATTTGGGGAAATGAATAGTGCCCCTGAAATTATTGTAGCATAATTTATCATTTGCTCACCCTAAGTAGCTCAGTCTATTCTAACGGGGCATTGTACAGGCAGAGTTACTCACATCATGTTTACTAGTGGCTCTGCAGTTGAAATAATCTCTAAACTTACCTATATTTTAAAAATTGTTCAAGTTGCTAGATCCAATTATCAACTATCCTGGCCTCCTGCTTCCTGACCCATATCTTGTGCCAACTAAGCTCACCATAGATATATTTAGTATTTGTCCAGAATCTCTGGAGAACAGGGAATCAGGATGTTATGGGGTTTTAATGTTTTTATTTTTATCAAAGGAATACATTTTAATTTATGGGACTATAATGCAGGTTAATATAGCATCTGTATGGCATCTTTTGCATATGTAGCTCCCATCCCGTTTTCAAAGTGTCCTCATCACAACGACAGGAGGTAGGTAGATGCCACAAGCACCAAGGTCCTCATTTTTCAAAAAAACAAAATACACAGTTGAGACTAAATAATTTCCCAAAATATACACAGCAAATCACTGGCAAAACCAGAAACCGAATCCAGGACAGTCTAGACATTTTCCACTGTCCGCCCCATCCAGTGGCTTTTCTTCCTCTCCCTTTAGCCTCTCAAAACTCAAAACATAACACAAGCTTCATGTCAGATCCAGTCCTCTAGGGAACGCCAGCCAAGTGAAATTCTCCACTTTTCCCTCTCCTCTGCCTCGCTTCAGGAGACTGAGAAGGCACTACAAATAGTGCTCTGTGGATTTCCTTCCTTCCATGAGAACAAGCCATCCCTTTACCTTTTGAACCATGTTTATACACAGGAACCACTCTCAGCTCCTTTCTAAGCTACCCTGAAACCAGTCAATACTAACATCATGATTTTTTCAGTGGGATTATATGACAACATAATTGGGATTTCACAGGTGTAATTAAAATAATTAATTAAATTTAAATAAAAAGAATTTCCTCTTAAGAAAATGGTTCAACAAAAAATACACATCTGTCAGCTAGAAGTGTTAGGTGCTACCACTTGGAACCGAGATCACCTACCCTAACCTTTGTCAAACTGATTACATCCTGTTCTGTGTTTTCTTAAGATTCTTTATTTGTCTAGTTGGTATCAATTTATCACAAGGCCAATGAACTATATGTTTATTATTTTCTGTATTCTTGATGCTCTGGTATTTGGGGGATCTTGCAGACTCAGGGAAAGACTGCTCTTCCCAGGGAGGTCAAAGCAGCTTCTGCTTTTCTACCTTACAGATAGCAAGGTCTGCTTTTCTATCTTACAGGTAGTAAAGAGCTTGCCTGGGAGCATGTCTTTCATATACAAACCAACCAATCCCAAGTCTATCACCCCAAATCCAACTTCCACACACCAAGCCAGTATTTCCTCTGCATTGAATAATCCTAGGGCCAGGCACCAGGCAACTAGAGACCAATTCAATAGCCCAAAGCCCATTGGAATTGTTCAAACTAGTCAATCCTAAACCATTTACTCTGCCCTGTTCTGCCTTTCCCAAGGAAACTCCAATTAAGGTGCTGGCCCATTCCTTTACTCCTTTTTGCCTCCTAATGACACCAGTGCTTTCCCTATGTCCCTGTGTGACATATGACTATCCCCTCTCTGGGATCTGAGAGTATAACAAACTTCTTCCTTTCAGACCTTGTTCTCTCCTCCTGGGGCCATACCAACTTGACCATATCTTACCCAACATCTACATGCTTAGAACAAATCCCTTCCACTTCCTATAGTTAGCTCAAAGGGCTGCAGGACACCATCAGCCTGTTGATCAGGAATTGCACCATCATTTCCTTAAAAGTCCATCCATCTCTTTCTCAACCTTTCTTCTGGCCCCTTTACCTTCTCTTATTCTCTCTTTGCGCCCATTCATCTCCCCTCATTCCTTATTTCCTGGTCCAGTTATTTTATGGACCTCAGTGAACATACATCACCGGTCTCCATCTTCACTTTTCATCCCTTTCCTCCCCTATGCCCCAGAGCCCTCTGAAATTATTCAAACTAGCCAATCCTGCTTACCTTGCTTTATGCATTTCTTCCCACAAAACCATAATAAATGCTCTTGCCCATGTTTTTCTCCCATTCCCCTGCCTCCTGAGCAACCCTGGGGCTTCCCCATGTAGATTTTTGTGGTGTGGCGTGCCCCTTTGCCTTGGGAACTGTTAAGTTACAAACTGTCTTTTCAATGGCAGTTGTCTTCTGATCTGTTGGCCTCACCATACCTCAATAACGTAAAAACTGCATTAAAAAAAGAAGTGGAGTTCTCTATGCTTCTGAAGTTAAGTTGATATCAATTTAAAAGAGATTGTGGTAACTTTAGGATGTTAAATCTAATCCCCTTGGTCATCACAAAGGATATATCTAAAAATATACATAAAATGAAATGAGAAAATAAAAAGTTTACTATGAAAAATCAACTAAACACAAAAGAAGGCAGTAATGGAGGAAATGAGACCAAAAAGGTATAAAATACAGAAAACAAATAGCAAAATGGCAGAAATAAGTTCTTTCTTATCAGTAATTTGTTTGAATGTAAATGAATTACATCAAAAGGCAGAGATCATCAGAATGGGTAATAAAAACATGATTCAACTGTGTTATTCATGAAGCATTCACTTTAGATCCAAAGACACAAATAGATCGAAAGTGCAGGGATGGAAAAAGAGACTCCATGATAACCAAAAGACAGCTGGGCTATATGAGAAAAAATCAGAAAACAAGACCTTAAATAAAAACTGTTGAAAGAGGGCTGGGTGTGGTGGCTCATGCCTGTAATCCCAGCACTTTGGGAGCCCAAGGCGGGTGGATCATTTGAGGTCAGGAGCACATGTCCAGCATGGCCAACATGGTGAAACCCCATCTCTGCTAAAAATACAAAAATTAGGTGAACATGGTGGTGGGCACCTGTAGTCCCAGCTACTGGGGAGGCTGAGGCAGGAGAATCACTTGAACCTGGGAGGTGGAGGCTGTAGTCAGCTGAGATCCACTCCAGCCTGAGTGACAAAGTGAGACTCCATCTCAAAAAAAACAAAACAAAAACTGCTAAAAGAAACAACAACATTATATATTGATAAAAGGGTCAGTTCATTAAGATATAACAATTATAAACATATATTGATAAAGATCCTCTCAAACAAACTTTAGTCAGGCTCCTCTGAGCCCTCTGTTTGACTAGGCCCAAGCTTTGGGCTTCTGTGTTCATCTTTGCATCACCCAGTTTTAGCAAGAATCCTGTCAAATTGATTTAGCCAGACTCCCCCATCCTCAATATCAGATCACCTTTGATACATGATCATCCTCCTCATCTCCCACCATTCTTCAGGTGATATCTGATTACTTTGGCCAGTCTTCAGCAAAAATCCTGTTTAGTTAGTTTAGCAAGCATCACCTTATGTGCTTAGTAATTTTCCATCTACTAATTCGCCAACCCTCTGTTCCATTTTTCCTTGTTGTAAAGTTGAACCCAATCTCTCTCCCCTACTGCAAAAACCCACTGCAGTAGTCCCTACACCTATTGCAAGAGTGACAAATAAGGTCTGCCTTACTGTTTTAACAAGTGCCAGAATAACATTTTTTCTTATACAATACGCACCAAACAACAGAGCTTCAGAATACATGAAGCAAATATTGATAGAATTGAATAGATGATGATAGAAGAGTTAGGTAATTCTATAATAATAGTTGGAGACTTCAATATACCACTTTCAGTAATGCACAGAACATCTAGAAAGGTCAAGAAGGAAATAAAGGACTTGAACAACATGATAAACCAAGTCTATCTAACAGACATTCAGAAGAGTCCACCCACCAACAGCAAAATGCACATTCTTCCCAAGTGCACATGGATATTCTCCAGGATTGACTATATGTTAGGACATAAAACAAGTCTCAATAAATTTTAAAAGATTGAAGTCATCAAATTATCTTTCCCAACCACCATGGAATGAAATTACAAATCAGTAATAGAAGAAAAAACTCAAAAATTCATAAATATATGGAAATTGAATAACATGCTCTTAAACGACCAATGTGTCAAAGAAATCACAAGGGAAATTCGAAAATACTTAGAGATGAATTAAAATGAAAATGTAACATACCAGAACTTAAGGGATGCAGCTTAGGAAGTGCTCAGAGCACAGCTACTCAAGTATCTAAATATTTATACAACTATTTTTTTCCTCATCTTTAAAACAAAGATGGACCGATAATTTTTAAAATACAACACACTGGGCAGGGCAAGGTGGCTCATGCCTGTAATCCCAGCACTTTGGGAGGCTGAGACGGGCGGATCACGAGGTCAGGAGTTCGAGACAAGCCTGGCCAATATGGTGAAACCTTGTCTCTACTAAAAATACAAAAATTAGCCAGGCATGGTGGTGTGCACTTGTAATCCCAGCTTCTCAGGAGGCTGAGGCAGGAGACTCGCTTGAACCCGGGAGGCAGAGGTTTCAGTGAGCCGGTATCACACCACTGCACTCCAGCCTGGGCACAGGGCAAGACTCTGTCTTGGGGCGGCAGGGAGGAGGGGGGAATACAACACACTGACATGTAGTCTATTTTTAACTCAGTTTTGGATTGTTGTTTGTTAAGGCTATTGTTTGGGATAAATAATACAAAGGGAGGAGAAGGAGAAACAACAACAGATAGAAGAAATAGAAGCAGCAGCATAGGAAAATGAAAAGGAACAAGAAAATGATAAGGAGAAGAAAAACCAGACTAGAAAAAAGGAAAAAGAACAGGTAAGGGACTCAGGAGGCCTATTCTACCTGTTGTCCCCTCCCTGATTCATGAAATTTGAAAAAGTCCAAGACTATCCCAACAGAAAACAAGCAAAAAGATACACAAATAGTCACCCCTCAAACTTTAATAATGACACAATGGTGCCACTCACGCCTGGCTCAGGCCCCAGAAGGAGGAGGGTGCCCTCGGAGAAGACTCCTCCTTGCCCTGGCTGCACGTCTACTGCTGCCACAGAGGTCCACAGTACAGCACCCGCAGCTTCCTACCCAGCCCAGGCTGGCCCTGCAGTGCTCCTACTCGCCTTCCCAGGCCCCAGACTTGCTACTGCTGCCACCACTAGCACCGATGCCAATACAACCACCACTGCTGTCGCCCTCAATGCACCGGCCCACCCTACAGGGCTCCCACCACCTGGCCACCGCTGCAGCACTGCCCTGGCCCTGGCAGCAGCCAGCCGCCCTCCTACCTCTCTGGCACTCTGTGGTCTCCATCGCTGCCACCACACCAACCACAGCGAGGCAAGCCGTGGTGTCCCTGGCTCCAGCCTCCAGCATGTGCAGGTGGCTACTCCTTCTCCTGGCACGGAGCAACTGGGCGGGCAAAGCCAGAAAAGCCTAGAACAGGATGCAGAGTAGTAGTGTAAGAGACTTAGTCATGTTGGCCACTGGGTGGCAGGGGCACTCAAACCCACCTTCCAAAGTCCAGTCTCTCCTTTTGGCCCAAGCTGGCCAGGAACTGGGGCCTGGGGTGGGGACTGGAGACACCACAGTGCCCAGGCTTCCCACTCCACAGGAACCGCTGGGCTCAGCCGGGTTGTACTCCTTGGGGAGCAGGAGCAGCAGAAACTCAACCCCAGCCAGCCTTCCCCACTGAAGTGCCAGTTCCCGTTCCTGACACCTCCACCCAAAGGGCCCTGTTGCCCCATGGTATCAGCTACTGTGTGCCTGGGGATCCCAGGTGGTCTCCGCTAAACAGAGTAAGAAGACGTGGATCCAGGAAGCACAGCGGGTCTAGGGCCCCTGCCATGCTCAGTATTCCCGCGGAAACACTGTGCGCCCGCCACACTTCAGCACAAACAGGAGGAGGTGGCCGTCTAGAGTCTGGAGTCCGGGGAGAGGAGGACCACTCCTCTCTTGGAGACCACCGCTGTCACTGACGTGTCCACCACCCACCACCGGCAGTGCAGCCCCCGATAATGCCCCATAACTCATCCCCATCTAGGATACTGCAGCACCCGATGGTGCCCACAACATGCCCCCTGCCATTGGCAGTGCAGCCCAGGTTAATGCCCCCAAACTGCTCCCTGATGTTGGCAGTGCAGCCACGGAAAGTGCCCCCAACCAGCCTCCCACCATGGGAAGTGACTCCCGGGATAGCACCCCCAAGCAGACCCTAGCCTTGGGCAGTGACGCCTGGGTAGGTCGCCCAACCGCCACCCACCCCGTTGCCGAGAGTGCAGCACCAGATAGCGACCCTAACATGCCCCCCATCACTGGCGGTGTAGCCCAGGATAGCGCCGCCAACCCCTCACTTGACGCGACAGTGTAGCCCCTGATAGTACACCCAATCTGCCACCCACTGCCGGCACTGCAACCCCGGATAGTGCACCCGACACACTCCCTGCCGGGCAGTGCAGCCCCCCAATAGCACCCAACCCGTCCCTCCACCCCTGCCACTGGCAGTCCACCCCCGATAATGCCCCCAACACGTTCCTGGCTGTGGGCAGTGTAGTCCATAGATAGCGCCCCAAACCAGCCCCCAGCCATGGGCAGTGACACCTCAGATATCACACCCAAGGAGTTCCCCACCATGGGCACTGATGTCCCAGACAGCACCCCAACCCGAGCCTCGTGCGACCAATGCAGCCACAGATAGGTCACCACCAAGCCCCCACCCCACCACTGCTTCAGGAAATGACGCCTGGGATAACACCCAACCATTCCCCACCGTGGGCAGTGCAACACCCAGTACTGCCCCTAACACACCCCCCACACAAGATGGCGCCCCCAATCTCCCCCTCACCTTGGGCAGTGTAGTTCACGATAGTGCATCCAACCCTTGGCTCCTGAGCTCACCGCCCCTCGCCCCCCGCCACAAGCCCCTGGATAGCTCACCTACTCCGCCACCTTTCTACCACTTTGGCTGTGCTGTACTCTACCTCACTGCCACCAGCCACAGTGAGGCGAGCCATGCTGCTGCAGGCTCAAGCCTCCAGCATGCCACCGGTGACAACTCCTTCTCTAATCTGGGGTCGGAACAGATGGGCAGGCAGACGTAGAAGAACCTGGAATGGCAAGACTCTCGCTTACAAAGGTTATGCAAATTAGGTTCCTGGACTACATATTCTGATTGGATGAGAGAAAAATCTCTAGGTCTACTATGATTGGGCTTTATTTTCGTGTTGTGACTGGATGAGAGGAAGTCTTAGGATAACCAATCAGAACATGATAACAAAGTCCAATCAGACTAGGCCTAGAGGTTTCTCTTATCCAATCAGAACATGTAGTCCAGGAACTTCATTTGCATAAACTCCACATATAAAGGATGCCAAGTGAGGCGGCTCCTCATTCTAGGCTCTTCAGTGTCCACTGGTGTAGCTGCTCCATTCCAGGCTTACAGGAGGAGGAGGAGGAGGCACTTGCCACGCACGCTGGAGACTCCAGCCTGCCTTGGCTCCCCTTGCTGCTGTGGTTGGTGGTGGCAAGGAAGACGACAGTGCAGCCAGGATGGTAAAAAGGTGGTGGGATAGGTTCGTTATCCCAGGAGATACTGCCTGAGGCATGGGGGGTGGGTGGGGGTCCCTATCCAGGGCGTCACTGCCCGTGTTGAGGGGCTGGTTGGCTGTGCTATCTGGGGCATCACTGCCTGTGGAGGGGAGTGGGTTGGGGCCCTATCTGGGGTGTGCTGCCCATGGCTGGGGGTGGGTTGGGGCACTATCCCAATCTGTACTGCTAGCGGCAGTGGGTAGTTTTGGGGGGCACTATCTGGGGATGCACTGCCTGCGGCCAGGGGGCGAGTTGGGAGAACTATCGGGTGCTGCAATGCCCTTGTTGGGCACAGGTTGGGGGCGCTATTGGGTGCTACTCTGCCTGCGGTGGGTGGGACGTGTGATATCCGGGGCATCATTGCCTGCATCTGGGAGCTGGTTGGGGGCACTATCCATGGCTGCACAGCCCACAGCAGGGAGTGGGTTGAGCGCACAATCTGGGGCTGCAATGGTGGTGGTGGGGGATGGGTTAGGGTCACTATAGGGTGCTACACTATTGGCGGCAGGGAGGGGGGTGTTGAGGTTGCTATCGGGGGCTACACTGAGGCAGAGGTAGTGGGGCTTATTGGGAGTGCTACCAGGGACCAGAATGCCCGTGGAGAGGGGGTGGGGGGTTGGTTGGGGGTGCTACTGAGGATACACTGCCCATGGTTGGTGGGGGGGGGTTGGGCTGGGTGCTATCAGAGATCTGTACTGCCTTTCAGGGAGCCAGTGAGTATGCTATCTGGGGCCACGTTGGCTCAGGGGGCGGGGGCAGGTTGGGCGCGCTATTGGGGACTACACTGCCAGCAGCAGGGCGTGGGTTGGGTGCGTTATCCATGGCTGCACTGCCAGAGGCAGGGAGTGCATGGGGGGCGCTATCCTGGGCTGCTACTCCCGGTGGGAGCAGATTGGAGCGCTATCTGGGGTTGCACTGCTTGCGGTGGGGGGTAGTTTGGGTGCCATATTGGGGCGTCACTGCCAGTGGCGGTGGTCTGGTTGGGGCTGCTATTCATGGCTACACCGTCTATGGCACGGAGCAGATTGAGGTTGCTACCCTGGGCTGCAGTGCCCGCGGCTGGGGGCAAGTTGCAGGTGCCAGCAGGTGCTTCAGTGTCCGAGGCAGGGGCAGGTTGGGGGCGCTATCAGGTGCTGGCGATGGGGGGCAGGGTGTTGGGGGCGCTATCGGGGGGCTGCACTGTCACCCTGGCAGCAGGCAGCAGAGGTGTCAGTGACAGCAGTGGTCAGAGGAGCAGTCCTCCTCTCCCTGACTCAGGCTCCAGAGGGCCATCTCCTCCTGCTCGAGTTTCTGGGGGAATCCTGGGCCCCCAGCCCCGAGATGGTTCCCAGGCCTGCGCCCTCTTGCTACGTGTTGCAGAGACCACCTGGGACCCCCGCACATAGAGTAGCGGATACCACGGGGTGACCAGGCCCTGTGGGTGGAGGCGTCAGGAATGGGAACCGGCACTTGGGTGGGGAGGGCTGGCTGGGGTTGAGTTTCTGTTGCTCCTGCTTCCCAGGAAACGCAGCCAGGGTGGGCCCAGCAGTTCCTATGGAGTAGGAAGCCTGGACACTGTGGTGTCTCCAGTCCCCACCCCAGGCCACAGTCACTGGCCAACTTGGGCCAAAAGGAGAGGCTGGACTTTGGAGGGTGGGTGTGAGTGTCTTCACTGAAACTGACACCTGCCACCCAGTGACCAGCATGACAAGGTGAGGCTCTAATGCTACCACTCTCTGCATCCCGTTCTAGGCTTTTCTGGCTTTGCCTGCCCAGTTGCTCCGCGCGAAGAGGAGGGACCACCTGCTGGAGGCTAGAGCCTGCGACACTGTGGCTCGCCTCGCTGTGGTTGGTGGCAGCGATGGGGACTGCAGAGTGCCGAAGCGGTAGGAGGGCAGTGATGGAGACTGCAGAGCAACAGAGCAGTAGGAGGGTGGCTGGCTGCTGTCAGGGCACAGGTAGGGCTGCAGTGGTGGCCAGGTGTTAGGAGCCTCATAGGATGGGCTGGTGCATTGAGGGCAACATCAGTGGTGATTGTATTGGCATCAGCGCTAGTGGTGGCAGCAGCAGCAAGTCTGGGGCCCAGGAAGGCAGGTAGGAGCACTGTGGGACTGGCCCGCCTGTCCCAGCCTGGCCTGGGGTGGGTAGGAAGCTGTGGGCCTCTGTGGCAGGAATGGAGGCATAGCCAGGGGAAGGAGGAGTCTTCCCCACTTCTGCAGAATCTGGAGGGTGCTCTCCTCCTGCGGGTGCCTGAGCCAGGCATGAGTGGCACCATTGTGTCATTATTAACAAAGTTTGTGGAGGTGACTATTTGTGTATCTTTTTGCTTGATTTTTGTTAGGGTAGTCTTGAACTTTTTAAAATTTCATGAATCAGGAAGGGGACAAGATGTGTAATAGGCCTCCTGATTCCTTTATCTGTTCTTTTTCTTTTTTTCTTTCTGGTTTTTCTTCTGCTTATCATCATTTTCTTGTTCCTCTTCATTTTGTTATACTGCTGCTTCTATTTCTTGTATCTGTTCTTGTTTCTCCTCCTCCTCCTTTTGTTTTCTTTATCACAAGCAATGGCCTTAACAAACAACAATCCAAACCTGAGTTAAAAATAGAGTACTTGTCAGCATGTTGTATTCCCCTCCACCCCTGCTCCCCAGACAGAGTCTTGCTCTATTGCCCAGGCTGGAGTGCAGTGGCACGATCTCCACTTACTGCAACCGCTGTCTCCTGGGTTCAAGCGATTCTCCTGCCTCAGCCTCCCGAGAAGCTGGGATTACAAGTGCACACCACCATGCCTGGCTAATTTTTGTATTTTTCGCAGAGACGGGGTTTCGCCATGTTGGCTATGCTGGTCTCAAACTCCTGACCTCCCTCATGATCTGCCCATCTCAGCCTCTCAGAGTGCTGGGGTTACAGGGGTGAGGCACTTCACTGGCCCAGTGTATTGTATTTTAAAAATAATTGGTCCATTATTGTGATGAGGAAAAAAATTGTTGCATAATTATTTAGATACTTGAGTAGCTGTGCTTTCATGATCCTGTAAGTAGTTATTCAAGGAATGAAAAAATGAAGCATTGAATAAAATATTGGTAGCAAACAGCCAATTCATGTCTCTCACATATTAGTCTGGAGATAGTCAAGAGGCACAGGGGTAATAAGTTCCAATTTATGAGATTGTTAAGTGAACCACATTCCTTTCATTTTATTTCTCTGCCACCATTTTCAAGAGTATTGTCATTTGCATGAGCAAATTTGGTTCATCACCACATCTTTGCAACAGGAAAAGGAAGGGGAGGATCATGTGTATAATGTTTTTAGGCCAAGATTCTCTACCACAAACAAGGCTTCACTAACGTTTGCCTTTAAGAGCCTGCAGTGTTGAGCCCTGTTTTATTCCTAATAATACTATCTTTGGTATGAACTTTTTTTTTTAACTGATTACTCTAGAAATTTGTGCATTTTATTGACTACTTTAAAGAAACAATCTATATTGTATCATTTTTTTCAAGCCAACAGAAACGTATAAGGTCTGTAAGTTTTACACTTTTTAATTATTTTTGAGGTCATGAATATGTAAAATATTGTTGATATACGTAAAAATATGCATATGTACCACTATATAGCTTATTTTGAAGAGATGGTGTCTAAATTTTTGTCCAGAGTAGATTGGTTGCAGTTTCTTAGGTGTGTTTCTCAATATATTCCCTCAATGTTTTAAAGCATATAGAAAAAATTTGAGTACCATTAACCTCATATAGTCCTTTGTTTATAGGTTAATATTTCTACAGACTAAAGGCATCACAGCCTCCTTTAAGATTCAGTAATATTAATAAAATTTGAGATATATAGGGGTAGAATCCAACAAATTCAGAGGAAAATTGTTAAATTATATAGCCATAGATGAGGACATGAAACCCAGGTTCTGAGCTCTCAGAGGGCCATGAGCTACCATACCAAGTGCATCAATGACTGGGCCTAGAGTTAGCAGAATTACAGGATGGTTGAGCAAGCTTTGGAGCCTAACTCTATGCGAACATGAATTTTTAAGCTGTGTGGTACCTCAGTTTATCCATCTTTACAATGGGGACAGTACTAACTTTTTCTTTTTCTTTTCAGTTGACTGAATTATTTCCCTAGTCTGTCTTGTCGCCACTCTTGATGGCCACATGAGAGGAGCTAAGGTAATTTCTGGCAGCCTGGGAGTCCTTGGGAAAAACAGAAGGTGCCACAGACTCCATTTTAGGAGGAGCCTCTGTTTTCCTCATGGACCCCCAAGAAGTGTAAGTGGACAGGTCCCTCTCAAAACCTGGGGAAGGCTCTGCTTTGTTTCGCCTTGCTTTACCTGACCTTTTGGATGTGGGTGGGCATCAGAAATTAGTAGGGGAAAGAGAGCTAAAAAATTTGTGGATAAGAAGATGTATTTATGGTAAGGAAGGTTATGAAGGAAAGAGATTTTGTGGGAGAGAGGATCTTGTATTACAAATTCTTGTTCTAAAGTAGAATGACTAATTATTTAGAAAAGAGGGAAGTAGGCCAGGTGCGGTGGCTCATGCCTGTAATCCCAGCACTTTGGGAGGCCAAGGCAACTGGATCACCCTGAGGTCAGGCATTTGAGACCAGCCTGACCAACATGGAGAAACCCCATCTCTACTAAAAATACAAAATTAGCCAGGTGTGGCGGTGCATGCCTATAATCCCAGCTACTCGGGAGGCTGAGGCAGGAGAATCGCTTGAACCTGGGAGGCAAAGTTTGCAGTAAGCGGATACTGCACCATTGCACTCTAGCCTGGGCAACAAGAGCGAAACTCCATCTCAAAATAAAATAAAAGATGAAAAAAGGGAAGTATAGGACAAGTCAGAAAGTCATAACATGGGAAAGAAAAACTTAGAACTGCTTGATCTTGTCTGGAAGTGCTGTGTATGATGTTTATATAAAGGAGCTTTAATTGGCTTCAAAGAAAATGAAAGCTCCCAAATATTTCATCAGAAAAATAGAAGTTCTCATACCTTTTAGTTCATGTAACTTCAATAATCTTTGGGAAATAAAGGCTTTTAAAAGTTATTGGTAAAATGAAAATGTTTTCAAAATTTAGACATTTGGTTTAAATTAAGTCAGAGATTGAATTCGCTAAGTGCTTTAATGTCATAAACTGCTTCTTTGACTTGGAAAATTGTTCAGTTTACCTGGTTTGGAGCCATTAGATTTCTAGGTGAGGCCTGGGGACAGGTGGAGTTAGCCATGCCTCCTAGCTATGCTAGAAAGAGTCAGACTTTATCTGCAGTTCTGTCTTATATCCTAGACTCTGCACCTGGTATGTAATTAAAATTGCTTACACTAAAAAGAAAAATTATGTGTTTTTGACATGGGAAAATGGTTTTTTCAAAAAAAATGAGTTTTTTCTAACTTCGAAAGTTTAAGAATTATTTTTAGTTGAAAGAAAATAAAGTTTAAGCAAGTTATAGGAGGTTTATGAAACTTTGTAAAGAATTCTGTGAGCAAGTTGACTAAAATGAAAGGGTATTATTTAATTCTTCCATAAATTAAATATTAAACACAAGACCCTGAAACAGAGCCAGAATCTGGGCCCGTACATCAAAATAATAGGGTTTTTGGGAACATTGATCTGTTCTTTAACAAGAAAAAAATTATAGTTATAAATTGTTAGAAAAATCTTACCTTGTAGTCAAATTAATTAAAATTGGATAGATTCATAAAATTTTATTAAAAAGTAACTTTAGCATTAAAGATGCACTAATGCGAAAATAAAATTTAATTTTATGTTGAATTCTTTCTTTTGAGAAATCCAAGAACTCTCTCTTGAGGTCTGGATCGGGACCCCTTTCTGGTAACACCACCACTCCCAGCCCTCCCCTCCTTCCTAGCCTCCACTGGGAGGCGCTCTCCTGGAGGAGCAGCTGCCGCTGGCCCCCACCACATTCAGCACAGAAGGCCAGGCCTGGGCTGCTGCTCTGCCCGCACCTAGCCAGGAAATGAGTTGGATAAACACAGGAGAATTGGCCTGGGTGGGGAGGGTGTTCTGAAAATCTGCCTTGGCTCTCTGGGTCTGTGGCCAGTAGCCACAGAAATGGAGACTCAGTTCCTTCAGCAATCTGTGTTCCTACTGTGTGTCTGGCACAGAGCAAGGCCCTGGGGGTGGGGCCCTGGAGGTGTCCCGGAAAAAACGGAACACCTCCCTGTCCTCCAGGAGCTCACCCTACATCACAGAAGCCCATTTTTATGGAGGATTTACTATGCAGATTGTCTCCCTTAATTCTTACCACAACCCAGTCATCAGTGCTATTATCATCCCCATGTGAAGTACCCAAAAAACAAGGTCCAGAGAGGCGAAGGGATTTGTCCAAGGTCACACAACTCATCAGTGTTGGAGCTGAGAGCTGAAATTCTCTTTTTTGAATTGAACCATTTATTAATAGGCATTGATGTTCTTTTTTTGTTTGTTTTGTTTTGTTTTGTTTTGAGACAGAGTTTCGCTCTTGTTGCCCAGGCTGGAGTGCAGTGGCGTGATCTTGGCTCACCACAACCTCTGCCTCCCGGGTTCAAGTGATTCTCCTGCCTCAGCCTCCCAAGTAGCTGGGATTACAGGCATGTGCCACCATGCCTGGCTAATTTTGTATTTTTAGTAGAGATGGGATTTCTCCATGTTGGTCAGGCTGGTCTCGAACCTCCGACATCAGGTGATCTGCTGACCGCAGCCTCCCAAAGTGCTGGGATTACAGGTGTGAGCCACTGGTCTGGCCTAGGCATTGATCTTCTAAAGACAAATAAACCACGTTGTCTTCAAGCATGTTGAGTTTGCTGTTTATCACCACAGCCACATCAACTTTCTGTTTCATGAGTGTTTGCCTGGCATATCTGCCCAACATCTCTGTGTGTTTATACTTCTGTGTGTCTTCTATAGTTTGTCCAATCTTTATTTCTAAACTCTCCTGTGAAGTCCATTGAAATGAAGTATGAGTTTCTGGTACTATAGAAAGTTGAGCATTCCTTGGGTAGGTATTGTTTAGGTACACTGGCCTTGTTCTGTCTGCATCTTTTCTGGGTCACCCTTTGCTGAAAAGTGTCAGTCTTTGAGAGGAGGGGGGGTGTCCTTTCCTGCCAGGGTGGCTTTGTGTAAGATGGAGATGCAGACACAGTGTTGTGTGACAGTGAGGGGTCACAGTGGGCTGCAGAGGTTTAAAGGCGGCCCACAGGCAGGTCCAACCAAGGTAGAGGTTACAGAAAGGACGAGCAGACGTGAGCAGGTCCCTGGGGCATTATAAATACAGTGGCCCTTTCATCTACTCCCTTGGAAGACGGATTTGTTCCAGGATAGACCATGTCTATCCAAAGGCAGAACAGTCAGTAGTCCTAGGTGCCCCCAACTAGTCCTCAGTGCCCTCTGTGGGAGTCCAATGAAAAGAGCCTGTGGGGACAGCGCTTGCCCATCTACTCATGTGGACGAGGACTGGGTGCTTTGTGAGGAGTGAAGAAGACAGTATGGAGGAGTTCACGGAATCCGAGGGACTGGACATTATCATATCCCATGGCTCAGAGCAGCACGCATGGGACATTCAGCATCTGTAAGGGGACCATGCAGCAGAGGCTGACAGTGGAGAGTGCAGTGCACATAAAGACATGCCAGTGTTTGGTGAGAGGGACTTGATCCAGATCAGCAAAAGGGAAGTGACTGATGTGCACAGTGGTGTGCAAATGGCGACTATGGGATAGCAATGGCCGATGTCAGGCTGCTGGCAGAGAGCGCAAGACATGACGGAAACACCGTTGGCCGCAAGTCTACAGAGGTCTTGGAGCTGACCTGGATGCTTCCTTTGAAGCTGGTAAAGTTGTCCATTTATAACTATGATATTGGCTGCTTTTTTTTTTTTTTTTTTGACGGAGTCTTGCTCTGTCGCCAGGCTGGAGTCCAGTGGCACGATCTCGGCTCACTGCAACCTCCACCTCTCAGGTTCAGGCAATTCTCCTTCCTCAGCCTCCTGAGTAGCTGGGACTACAGGCGCACACCAGTACGCCCAGCTAACTTTTGTAGTTTTAGTAGAGATGGGATTTCACCATGTGGGCCAGGATGGTCTTGATCTCTTGACCTTGTGATCCACCTGCGTCGGCCTCCCAAAGTGCTGGGAATACAGGCATGAGCCGCTGCGCCCGGCCAAGCTGCTGGATGCTCTTATTACCTGCAGTTATGTCCCCACTTCCACAGATGCAAGAGAAGATCTGTTTGCCTTCTGAGAAGACTTGATATACCTCCTGAGAGGCTAACGGACGTGCTCAGGCTCAGCCAGCTTGTGACACAATAAACATACCCACATTGGTGAGAGGACAAGAAGAGCCCAGTGGACACAGAGCTTTGTGGAGAAGGATACCAAGGTCAGGTCAGGATGAGGAGCCTTCCCATGGTCAATAATGTGTCTGGGGCCACCTCCTGTGCTCATGACAGTGGGGAAACCATTCTTGCTGTCTCACACATACACTGTGCACGTGGTAACACACGCACTCACTTAATCACGGCATCTACTGGGCCTGACTAAGAGGCAGCAGCCACAGCCACAACACCAGATGGCCACATGACTGTGCTTGCAGGAGCTGAGGTGGTGCAGAAACCCTGTTGCCAAGACTTCTGGAGGTACAGGATTGTCTCAGCCTTGAAGAGTAGAGAAGACACAAAATGAACAGGACTGTGGCCAGAGAGTCTCCCAGCTCAAGTATGAAGCCACAAAGAAAAGGAAGAATGGGCCAGGCATGGTGGCTCACGCCTGTAATCCCAGTACTTGGGAGGCCAAGGCAGGCAGATCACGAGGTCAGGAGATTGAGACCATCCTGGCCAACATGGTGAAACCCTGTCTCTACTCAAAATACAAAAATTAGCTGGGCGTGGTGGCATGCTCCTGTAGTCCCAGCTACTCGGGAGGCTGAGGCAGGAGAATCACTTGAACCTGGGAGTTGGAGGTTGCAGTGAGCCAAGATGGCGCCACTGCACTCCAGCCTGACACCGAGCTAGACTCCGTCTCAAAAAAAAAAAAAAAAAAAAAAAAACCAACCAAACAGCTGCCTGAGGCCGGGTGCGAGTGGCTCATGCCTGTAATTCCAGCAACTTGGGAGGCTGAGGCAGGCAGATCACCTGAGGTCAGGAATTTGAGACCAGCTACTAGAAAGGGCCCACTAAGGCCTGGCCAACATGGCGAAACCCCATCTCTACTAAAAATACAAATATTAGCTGGGCGTGGTGGTACATGCCTGTAATCCCAGCTACTTGGGAGGCTGAGGCAGGAGGATTGCTTGAGTCCAGGAGGCAGAGATTGCAGTAAGCCAAGATTGAGCCACTGCATCCCAGAGTAGGCAGCACAGCGAGACTCCATCTCAAAAACAACAGCAACAACAAAATAGGCTGGGTGCATTGGCTCACGTCTGTAATCCTAGAGCTTTGGGAGGCTGAGGCGGGAGGATCGCCTGAGGTCAGGATTCTGAGATGAGCCTGCCCAACATGAGGAAACCCCATCTCTACTGAAAATACAAAAATTAGCCAGGCATGGTGGTGCATGCCTGTAATCAATCCCAGCTACTTGGGAGGCTGAGGCATGAGAATCACTTGAACCCAAGAGGTGGAGGTTGCAGTGAGTTGAGATCACACCACTGCACTCCAACCTGGGCGACAGAGCAAGACTCCGTCTCAAAAAACAAACAAACAAACAAACAAAAACACCTGCTCTAGTGGAAATGGATTGAGGGCCTGGAGCTTCACCTGGCAAGCCCCTCTTCTCCAGCCCCCATCCACTCCCAGTAGCCTCGAGGAGCTCTGCAGCAATCCCAGATCTCTGAGAAGCACAGCTGACAAGCATTGAAGTGAGCTGCTGTTGCTGGTAGACAGGCGCTGCTGTGTTAGGAAGCTGGGAATGCTTTCTATGGCTAGGCACTTGGAGCTAGGTCTTTCTTGTTTTTCTAAATGGCAGGCACACTTGTTTTTTTTTCCAGTTTGCAGAGGAGTCAGCAGGGTGAGTGCTTGGAGTTGGTCTCATTGCAGCTCCAGACCCTCCTCATTAGGTCATATTCCTTTCAGGATATTTGACCTCTGACCAGCCAGCATCATTAACGCACTGCCCCCTGGCCTGTGAGCAGCACCTCCAGCCTCTGCCCCTGCCACCCTCTCAACCAGGTGGTGGCCCACGCAGTGGCAGCGCTCTCAGAAATTGCCGAGTCTCACCCGAGCAACAACCTGCTCCATCTGAACCCACAGTTCATCAACAAGCTGCTGACAGCCCTGATTGAGTGCACCGAGTGGGGCCAGATCTTCATCCTGGACTGCCTCACCAACTATACGCCCAAGGACGACCGCGAGGCCCAGAGGTGAGCAGGCTGCCCTTTGCTTGCCAGCCCAGCCTGAGGACCCTGGTCCTCAGGGGCTCCAACCAGGCACTGGGCCTCGGGCCTTAGTGGGCCCTTTCTAGTACCTTGCCCCATAACCCACCGTCAGACACACCTAAAGGGAGGCCTGCCTGCTTCCCACCTCTCCAGAGCCAGGTAGGCAGGAGAGTTGCCTTGGGCAGCTATGGGCATACGCATGGCCTGGCCTGGGAGCTAACAGAAGCCCAGGGCACCTCTGTTGAGTTCAGTACGTGGGTGGTGCCAGAGCCACTGCTCATTGAATTCTCACTGGGTGTCTGGGGCTCTGCCAGGTGCTTTCCACACTTTAGTCTTTAATGCAACTTTCATCATCATCCCCCACTTTCCAGATGAGGGAGCTCCAGCTTAGAGAGGTGGAGGGAATTGTGCAGGTCCCCTGGCTGGGGCTCACCTGACTTATGGTCTTAACCAACAAGATACCCTCCAAGTCAGAGGAAGTGGGGAGTTGGCATCTATACAGGATGTACTACATGCCAGTACTGCGCTTGTTCTTTTTTTTTTTTTTTTTTTTTTTTTTTTTTGAGGCAGGGTTTCTGTCCCCCAGGCTGGAGCTGCAGCCCCAACCTCCTGGGCTCAATCAATTCTCCTAGGTAGCTGGGACTACAGATGCATGCCAACATACCCACTAATTTTTATATTTTTTGTCGAGACAGGTTTTCACTGTGTCGTCCAGACTGGTCTCACCCAAACTCCTCGGCTCAAGCAGTCCACCCACCTCAGCCTCACCCAGCCTTGTTCTTTACATGCGTTGTGTCAGTTAAGCCCCCAGCAACCCTGTGAAGTAGGCATCATCATCTTGATTCTATAGATGAGGAAACTGAGGCTCAGAGTGATTTCAACTTGCTGGGGGTTAGCAGGCAGCAGAACCAGGATTTAGATCTTTCTCCTACAAAAAACATGTTTGTTTTTTGTTTGTTTGAGACAGGGTCTTGCTCTGTCACCCAGGCTGGTGTGCAGTGGCACCGTCACAGCTCACTGCAGCCTCAGACTCCCAGATTCAAGTTATTCCCCTGCCTCAGCCTCCTGAGGAGCTGGGATTACAGGCATGCACCACCATACCAGGCTAATTTTTTGTATTTTATTAGAGACGAGGTTTCACTATCACTGTGTTGGCCAGGATGGTCTTGATCTCCTGACCTCGTGATCCACCGCCTCGGCCTCCCAAAGCGCTGGGATTATAGGCATGAGCCACCGTGCCCGGCCGATCCTCAGCCTCTTAAACTGCTGGGATTACAGGTGTGAGCTACTGCACCTGATCTCCAAGCTTCCATCTTGTTAATTCCTATCCTAATAGTCGTCCCGCACTGTTGCCTGTCCCACCTGAGGCCAGGCACCTGAAGCTGTCCTCAGCCAACAGCATAGTATGTCTTACATGCCTCCCTCTGGTTCATTTGGAAGTTAGATACCGGGAATCATCCCCTGCCAGGGTAGGGAGGGATCACTCGTGCTTGCCTCCTTTCCTTAGGGGAGATCTTTGAGCTGAAGGCAGAGCTCAATAGTGACAAGAAGGAGAAGGAGGAGGAGGCAGTGAAGAAAGTGATTGCATCGATGACCGTGGGCGAAGATGTCAGGTGTGCAGGAGTAGGCCTGGTGGCAGCTGGAAGCTGGCTGACGGGAGGGTTTATAGCTGGGGTCCACTTCAGTCTCTCCTTTAGGGTGTCTAGGGACCCATGTCTCCCCTCATACAGCTCCCTTCATAAAACTTTCTTCCCAGTAGAAAATTTTGTTTACTCAGGAATCACAAGCCCAGATGCCGACAGGTCAGGTGGTGATGGAGTGAGTTAACTGGAGTAGGTGGGAAAGGCAGCAGGCGATGGAGTGGGTGTGGCATGAACCCTCTCAGAAACTCCAGAGGATCAGTACTGGCTGGGGAAGAGGACCCAGTGTGGCCAGGTCTTCTAGTTTTTAAAAAGAATGGGAAATCTGGGCCAGGCGTGGTGGCTCATGCCTGTAATCCTAGCACTTTGGGGGACGCAGGCGGGCGGATCACGAGGTCGGGAGTTCGACACCAGCCTGGCCAATATGGTGAATTCCCGTCTCCTCTAAAAATACAAAAATTAGCCAGGCGTGGTGGTGCATGCCTGTAATGTCAGCTACTCGGGAGACTGAGGCAGGAGAATTGCTTGAACCTGGGAGGTGGATGTTACAGTCAGCCGATATTGTACCTCTGCACTCCAGCCCTGGTGACAGAGCAAGACTCCGTCTCAAAAAAAAAAAAAAGAATGGGAAATCTGGATTTTTCATTTTAAATCTCCCTGTCTTAAGTGGCCAGATGATATTAAACAAACACTGTGTGGTGCAAGTAAAACACACATGCAGATTGGATTTCTCGAATTTGTCACCGGTGTGCAGCCTCTGTCGCACCTGATGGCTAAAGCAGGTCGTGCGTAGAGCGGCTGCCACACCTTGGCTCATGCTTCCCCTGTGGGAGCGCCCAGTGACCCAGCTTGTCTTCTCATCTTTAAAAACCCATTCAAGGCCGGGCGTGGTAACTCACACCTGTAATCCTAGCACTTTGGGAGGCCGAGGAGGGTAGATCACGAGGTCAGGAGTTCAAGACCACCTGGCCAAGATGGTGAAACCCCATCTCTACTAAAAATACAAAAATTAGCTGGGCGTGGTGGCGGGCACATGTAATTTCAGCTGCTCGGGAGGCTGAGGCAGAGAATTGCTGGAACCCGGGAGGCAGAGGTTGCAGTGAGCTGAGATCATGCCACTGCACTCCAGCCTGGGCGGCAGAGCGAGACTCCCTCTCAAAAAAATAAAAAAAATTCAAGGTCTACCTTTCCCGTGTTCCTGCCTTCCCTCATCACCCCAGCCCACTACCCCCAAACTCAAAGCATTTGCTCTCTGTTCCCATCACCCAGCACTAAATGGAGATTGTTCTCTTGTTATGTGTACTTGTGTTTACCTGCTCACCAGATTGTAAAATCTCAAAGGCAGAGACTGGATTTTACAACAGTTTAATATTTGCACAATATTTGAGAGTCTGCACAGAACATTTTGAGATTTGTTTTCTCAGTAGTTCCTTACAATTCCCATATTGTAGGTAATGACAGTTTTAATGCCACTGAAATAAAAACATAAAGTGACCGCCTAAGAGTCACACGGTTTATGGCAGAACTAGGACTCAAGCCCAGTTCTTCTGAAATCCAAATCCAGGCCGCTTTCACCCATGCCCTCGTGGTGCCCAGTCCTATGCCTCATAGCCCGGGTGCTGAGGTGGAGCAGCTCCCGTCCAGGTCCCAAGATAGGCTCCCACTGCTCCAGACGTCCCCATGGATCACCCCCCAAGCAAAGGACCTCCTGCCAGCAGCTCCGGGAAGGGGCTCTGCAGAGAGCCCTTTGGAAGCCAGAGCAGAAAGGAAACAGGTACCTGCTGGACAACTGGGCCTCCTTCCAAGTCAGATTCCTTCCAGGACAAAGCTGCTCTCCTTCACCCAGCACACCACTGTCACCTCCTCACAGAGGAGAAACATGTTTGTTCTTCCATCTCAAAAGAGCTGGCTTTGCTGATATGATAAGCCCCAAAGAGCGAGTCGGCCTCATCAGCAGTTTTTCCTCCTCCCTCCTCCCCATTCTTCCTGGTGCATCATCTTCCAAGGTGACACATACATTTTGGCTTTGGCAGGACTCCTGCCTGTTGGGGATCAGGAAGTTCACTTTGACCTCCTAAGTCTCTATGTTGACACGTCCTTTCCTATAAACACATAAGAATTGAGAGGGGATATGATGATTTCAGAGATAGAAAATTGATCTCTAACCAAATTTCACATCTTACGAAGGCCTGTGACTCTGGGACCACGGGTACCATGTTGAGAAGGGTTCCACCCAGTGGTCATGAGCACGGACCTTGTTCTCAGACCTGGCTCCTCCAGGCAGGTTATTTGACATTTATGAACCTCAGTATTCTGTGAAATGGGGATCATCCCCTGATTTCTAAGGGCAGTTAAATGAGATCAAGCATGTAAAGCTCTTAGCACCAAGCCTGGTGTATGCTGTGTGCTCCATGCATGCTGTGCTGGTTCTTACCGGGTGCCAGAGCTTGTGGGGAAAGCAGCGTGAGCCATCCTGCTTCCCTGCGACCCTCCAGAACCAGCAGCCCAATGTAAGGGGCCACATTAAGTGTCAGAGAGGGAGAAAGGATCATTTTCATTTACTCAGCATCTCCCAGATATCAAGGACCAGATACCTAAGTATGTTGTCTCATTCAGTTATAAAGGCCCTGTGAAGTGAGTTTCGGTTGCACTTTTCTTTAGGATGGTCAGCTGGGTCTCTCTGCTAAACATCAAGTGCTGTGACACAGGCTCATACAAGAACTACTCCCTAGGACCCCCTATGCCCCCCTCCCCAGCCCCCACCTGCAGCTGTGGTGCAGGAAAGCTGAACCCCTGACTCCGGTGGTCATTTGCTCAGCAGAGTGTCCACAACTCTGCCTGCCCTTCTGAAGCTGAGATGAGACAGTCAGCCCCATGCATACAATGACAGGATGTCTGGAAATGCAGAGGCCCAAGAAAATTCATGTCTGGATCAGGTTTTCCCTTTGATTGTGGCCCAGGAATGGGAATGAGCTCCTGGGAGGGCGTTTGCTTCCCCAAGGAGTGAAGTGGCATGGAAGGGGACAGGGATTCTCTACGTTATAGGGTTGTGGTAACCCTGATCTCTTGGTGACCACAGAGTAAGAGCAGGGAGGCATCCTCAGGTATCCCCAATGCCCCAGAGTCTCAGCAGCCACGGGAAGGTCCAATCTCACCACAACCACAACTCCAGGGGTCTCACTTCCATCCTCTCTGGTGTTGCTTTAGCCTGTAGGCTGAAGATTAACCCCCACCCTAATTGCTTGTGCTATCTGTAGATCACAGACAATGGTGTGGAGAAATACTTGCCTTGCTTACCCCCACCTAGTCACATACCCCATGCTTGCTCAGTCTATCACGACCCTGTCACGTGGACCCTTAGAATTGTAAGCCCTTAAAAGGGCCAGGAACTCTTTCTTCGGGGAGCTTAGTTCTGTTCTTGAGACGCCAAGTCTGCTGACCTCCCGGCCTAATAAAGCCTCTTCCTTCTTTAACCCGGTGTCTGAGGAGTTTTGTCTGTGGCTCATCCTGCTACATTTCTTGGTTCCCTGACCGGGAAGTGAAGCAGCCCCTTAGGTGGCTTAGGCTTGCCCTGTGGAGCATCCCTGCAGGGGACTCTGGCCAGCTTGAGCTACGTGGATCCTGAGCGTGCTCCTGGGTAGGCATTTGCCCCGGTGGAATGCCTCGTCAGAGCAGTGCATGGCAGGCCCCAGCAGAGGATCAACGCAGTGGCTGAACACCGGGAGGGAACTGGCGCTTGGAGTCTGTATATCTGGAACATGGTAGGACTGGTCTTGGGAACTTGCCCACTCCATTTGAGTGGAAGCGTGGCCTGATCACCCACGGCATGCCTTTATCGGCACTTTGGTTTTGGTTTTGATTTTGACTTGGTTTGAATTCCTTGGCAAAGGGGCGTGCCTTTGTCGGCACTTTGGTTTTGGTTTTGATTTTGACTTGGTTTGAATTACTTGACAAATGGGCGTGGCTTTATCAGCACTTTGGTTTTGGTTTTGGTTTTGATTTTGACTTGGTTTAAATTGCTTGACCAACGGGCGTGCCTTTATCTGCACTTTGGTTTTGGTTTTGATTCTGATTTGATGTGAATTCCTTGAACCCAGTAACCCACGGGTGGCCCAAATGCATTCAGTCTGTAGCGGCAACTGCTTTGCTGACAGAAGAAAGTAGAAAAATAACTTTTAGAGGAAACCTCATTGTGAGCACACCTCACCAGTTCAGAAGTATCCTAAGTTAAAAACAAAAAAAGCAAAAAGGTAGCTTAATAACTCAAAAATCTTAAAGTATGGGGCTACTCTGTTAGAAAAAGATGATTTAACATAAACCCCTGAAAATTCCCTTAACCCAGAAGATTTCCTAACAGGGAATTTAAATCTTAATTACCATACAAAGATCCGACCAGACCTAGGAGGAACTACCTTCAGGACAGGATGATAGATAGTTCCTCCCAGGTGATTAAGGAAAAAAAACACAATGAGTATTCTGTAATTGAGGAAAACCCTTGTAGAAGCAGAGTTAGGAAAATTGCCTAATAATTGGTCTGCTCAACTTTGCCACCCAGCCAAGCCTTGAAGTACTTACAGAACCAGGAAAAAAAAAAAGCCATCTATACCAATTCTAAGTTAATCTGGACTAAACAAAGTCTTATTAATAATAGCAAAGGATAATTGAAATCCCACACTTACAAAGTTTTCAACAAAAGTAAAGTTGTTTTGCTAAAAGTTAACAGTGTAACGTGTATGATAGTAACTTCTAATCTGTGGCCTTAGACAGTCTAGTCCACAGACCTGAAGGAAGTTTGCTTTGGAAAAGAATGGTTATCATCTTCGAAAAAAAGAAAAAAAGTGGGGGTGCAGAATTTATATAAAAAGGAATGTTATATGGAAAATTCTTGTCCTGAAATAAATTAACTAGTTGTTTAAGGAAAGGGATGTTTCCAATAAGTCAGAAAGTTGAGACATGTCGAAGAATTGTCTGTGAAAATCATGAAAAAAAAGTGTTAGAAAAAGAAATTTATGCAAGAAATGTTGTATAATTTAAATTAATTATCCTCCTGAATGTAAAACTGTTGAAGAAACAGTTTATGTGCAAGGTATATAAGGAAAGTAAAATATGCCTTTGGTAAAAGGATTATAAGGAAGCATAAGAATGTGGATTTTTACCTACATTAAAAGGTTACAAAAATTGTTTTGAAGGTTTAAGCAAGTTTTGAAACATTAATTGTAAAGAAAATTCTGTGTGTAAACATATTGGCTAAAGTTAAAGGGGTATCATCCAGTTTTTCTGTGAACTGGACATTAAAATAAAAACACAACGGATTTTTCTTAAAGC